>NC_141691.1:1737528960-1738894891 GCF_964263255.1 Lissotriton vulgaris
AGAGCACATTCTGTGCAGGAAGGGTGAGGTTATTTTTGGATCTCAAAGTTAGGATAAGGACAGCACACGAGCAGAGACCAAAGTCTGTTCAGGTCTCCTCCTCCTATATCATAAGTAGGAAAACACATGTCAGAACTTTCGGCACATCTTTCAGCCAGGCCTAACGAGTGGATTGATTACAGTGTGCGGTGCAAGGCGCGCGCTGCTATTTATAGCGAAGGGACGCTGTAGAAAATGGAGTGCATATGGGGCGCTATTCCAGCCTGAAGTCAGCACAAACACACCACAACCCTTTCAAACCTACTCTGGCCGCAGACAAGCCCGTTCAGAGTCGGAGCTATATTTATGTGCTCTGTTTATTTAGCATGGAGATGTGTACTTCAAGAACGTTATGCGTCTCAGCTGTAATTTATTTCAGAAGGTAGATATGAGCACAAGGCCAGTCAACACTGTGACTCTTCAATGCACGTGCTTTAACAAAATATTATTACTAAAGGGGCGTGTTTATGCTGCAACATATATATTATCACAGAAGCTAAAGTTAAAAAGAGTAGAAAGAAGGTGCATTGGTTGAAATGAATTTCCCTGGAATTTAAGGATAATTCCTTAAACCAAATTAATATTGTGAAAATGGGAAAGAAGCAGATCAGCTTCTACTTTTGCCTCCCCCCCCACCCCCCTCTCTCTCTCTCTCTCTCGCTCTCTCTTTAGGTTATTCTTCTATTATGAAGCACCAATAGTAGCTTATTTTAATATGAGAGACTTGGGATTGCTATTCGGACAGGTATTACTGGGCTGAAAAAGGTTAATGTAGGCAATGGTACATACCTAGTAACTATATGATCATGTCTGTACGTTTCAATAATACTTCCCTAAATTGACCCATTCTTAGAATATCGTCAAGATAAATTATTAGCCGTACTCCCCTTGCCCGGAGACAAGCCGCTACCGGGCGATGGAGTCTGGTAAAGGACCAGAGTGCTGAGGAAAGGCCAAATGGGAGACTGCAGAATTCCCAAATCTTGCCCTTCCAGGTAAACTGAAGCTACTTGTGATAACGAGGCCAAATCGCAATAGTCAAATATGCATCTTTGTGATCCAGCCTTGTTAACCAGTTTCCCTTTCTCAGGACGTCCCTTAGCGGGTAAATCCCCTCCATTTTGAAGTGGTGATAGACCACCAATTCGTTTAGCTCCTTCAAGTTTATTACTGGGCTCATACATATGTCTTTCTTTTTGACCAGGAAAATATTGCTGACAAAACCTATCCCAGAGGCCGAGGCCTCTTGGATAGCCCCTTTTACCAGTAAGTCCTCTACTTCTTGTGTCACTAATCTTGAATCTTCGGGTGAGAATTTTATTTCCCGAAGTGTCTTTACTTGAACTAGAGAGTCTAGAAACCGAAGTGGCCCCTGACAGCATCCTGGACCCAGGGGTCCTGCCTCACCAGCCTCCAATTCCCACAAAATTAGGCAAACCTGCCTCCCCCCTTTATAGGGGTATTTGAAGGGTCTTTCAAAACTCTTACCTGTGGAAAATCCTCTTTACCTCCGATCTCCTCTGAAAGACCTGGCATGGAACCTTTGCCTTTAGGGATGGAAGCCCTGATGGGACCCAAAACTCGTTTGGGTGAGCCTTTTTCCACGCCCCTGAAGGGTATGGATGAAGCATTACATCGGCAGAGGAACCGACCCGACCCCTCACTCTACCGGCCCTATCGAAAAACTCGTCCTGGAATACCCTCTTGATGTCTTTCTGTGATTTCTGCATGGCGCAAAAATTCCTACATACTTCGCCATGTCCTTAAGAAAGTCATCTCCAAAGAGATGCCCCAGGAAAGAGGGGCCCCCTTCCATTCTCCTCTCATTGAAGAGAGCTGTGTTAGCATTCCGCAACAGACAGACAGCCCTTTGGACCCACTGGTGCAACTCTTTGGGGTTGAGTAGTGTCTCACTGAGATAGGCAATCTCGGCCATTTAGAACACCTTGGTCCAGCAGACGATCCTGGCAGGACTTCAAGCCCTTGTCAAGCCCCTTCCTTGTGTCTTTGCTCCGTTAGTTAATAAATGCTACAACATTGGAGTCCAATTCGTGGGTCACAGTGACCTTATCAGGAAGGGAAGGGTGAGGGGCACTCGGATCTCAGTCGAGATCTTCCTTCCTTGGGAATCTCCCTTCTGAGCCAGGATGTGATATATTCAGCAACATGCTGAGACAGTGTCAATTCAGGGGTTAAGGAGTGCTTAATTAGAAGGGGGTCGAACATATCCTCCCCCAAGGGATCAACAATACCCATCTTGGATCCTTAGGCCTTGGATGTCTTTTCTGCTGTTCCCTTCCTCCTGACCTCGATGTCCTCATGGTCGGAGTCAAAATCAGAGGAGTGTGAGATCAATCTCAGGCTCAAAAGCCTCATCACTGTCAATGCAATTAGGAACATCCGTACCTTTTTCCTGCCCATTCATAGTGACAAACACACAGATCCTGTCACCGACACTCTCACATGTCAAATCCTCCCATGTGACTTTTGATTCTTAACTTTCTTAGCCAAGCTGTCAGCCAAAGCTCTTTTTGTTTGTATCTTACCTACCCTTCCAGAGCCTTCACTTTGCAAAACCTTAGCCTTTCTTAGAAAAACCCTCCAACTTCCTATTGATTGTGTCACCGAACGACCCCATCAAAGAAGGGCATCATCGCAAAAAGCCCTGAGGTCACTCCACTGGCTCCCTATTAGGGAACGGGTGAACTTTAAAGCCCTCTGTATAGGACACAGGATCCTTCAGGGGAAAGGCCCCAGGTACCTGAATAATTATTTAAAGCGGTACGAACCAACGCACCAACTAAGATTCACAGGCGTGGGGCTGGTACAGGTCCTAAAGGTAAAAAGAGCTAGAATGGGGTGAAAATCCTTCACAGTCTTGACTGCTGGGCTATGGAACAAGCTGCCAGAAAAGCTGTGCTTGGAAAAGGCGGAACTTACATTCCGCAAAGAATTGAAAACATGCCTATTTCCCCAATCTCCAGTTCAGTAAATAGGCCCTCCCTCCACAAGCAGCAATAGGCGCAACGGGAAACAACAGCAGCGAGTTAGCGCGGGGACACACCTACAGGTGCAACCAAGCGCTTTATAAAATTAAAAAAAAAAAAAAAAAAAATCTCTCAAGAGCCCTATTAAAGCCCTATTAATCATATCCTCTATCCTTCCCACAATTCTGTCATTCAGTTGTTGCTCAGACATGTTGCTATAGCAAAATATCCACGGAAACAGAAATATTAGGTCAAAATAGCTAATGCAGTAAAACAAGGTTAAATCAAACTATTCCAGATAATACTATGGGTAGAGATAAGTGAGGAGGCAGCTGGGTGAAGAGAAGTAGCTGGGGTTAATAAAAGAACTACAACTTTCACAAATCTCATGGACCGTTACTGCGTTATTGCCAAATGATTAAAATGGCCGTCTCTCTTAATACCAGTAATTTCATCCTGTGTTAAAATTGCGTTCAACCGACAAGTCCTGTGCGACGTCGGCCGCTAGGGCACTTTCCTCTAATAGTCTGAATACTTGGTGCCGACGCCTTAGGAGAACACTGCACTGAGGGGAAGACCAAAGGACCAGTGCTGCCACTATAAACACCTGCTGCAACGAGGATGTCAGAAAAAAATGCGGATTGCTGGAGCGAGTGCTTACTGCAGGGCACGCTGCTCCAGGCCCCGAGAAGTAGGGAAACACCTGAAGACCAGGGACATGTACGGCTGCTATGAACGCGTGCTGCACAGAAAAGACAGGGGGTGCAAGAGTGAGAGCTTACTGAAGGGCGCGTCTCTCTGGGCCCTGAGAAGCACACAACACTTGCAGAAGCCAGAGGGGGACGTGCAGCAGCCCCCTAAGGGCCGGCATGTACCCTTTGGATTATTTGAAGTATGGCAGGAACCCATCAGTCTCGGTGCGATTTTTAAAGCCAGTTGTCAACTGCCGGATGTGGGGCTATTTAACATCAAACGAGGCCGCGCTGGCAGCCTGCGAAGGTAGGAGCGCTGACCTGCTTTCGTAAGCGCATAGCGGCATATTTGAAAAGGGGTAAAATTAGCATAAACATGCAGTAAGCATACTTGTGCAAGTTACAAAAGATAAAATAAACCAACAAGCAACGAAGAGTATATAAATGTCCCTCTCGTGGGGAGGGTTGCTAATAAACCACACACTCACAGAGTAAAACAAAGAGTACTTATCTTGTGAGCAGCAGCAACTAAGAAGGAAGATGGCTTCGCATTGCTGGACGTTATACCTTATTAGAATGTTCTGAATTCTTTCAATTGTTTCTGCTGTGAGCAAGCAATAACGGATAGTTGCATTATTTTAGCCTCCGTGTCCTGACATAAAAATCAGGTGAAGCTGGTCAGCTGGAGTATTCCTGTTGGTGGATGGTGCAGGTGGTTGCTTCTAGCACTTTTCTACCTGTTGCTGCACAGTGAGTCCACTCCTTATCCTTGAAGACAGGCAAAGTGCTTCTTGTGTGGAACCTTTAGATGCAGAGGTGCAGTCATTCTGAGTGCAGTCCTCTATTGTGCATTCCAAGGGTCTTCTTCTCCAGATGTTTCAGGCAAGGATCTGAATGGCTCGTGCAGGGATCCCATATTTTTACCCATTCTGGGCTGGCAAAATACGTGTGGCATATTTTTGTTGCAGAATGCACATTTCTCCGAAAATCAAAATGGAGAAATTCTCTCCTTGGAGTGCAGATCTGGCTAACCTAACCCACAGGTGTGGCTAACTTTTCCCTACATTCCCCTTCCAGCCCCCTCCTAATCTAATTAGAGGGGCTCCCATCTAACTGTGGATCAAGGTAGTGGGGGCTGGACTGGCTCCTGTGACATCTCTGCTTCTACCTTTGAAGTTCAGTTTATCCCCCCAGACCCCTTCCTGTCCATGGCTTCTCCAGGAAGCAAATCTCTTCCCACCAAATTGCTGTATTGTTTCCTCCCCATGCCGCTTCATGCCTACTCAGAGAGCAGCTTGGCTCAGGCTGTCAGAGACTAACCAATCAGAAGAAGCTGTAGTTTAGGTAACTTCAGGGTAGTTAGTTCTACAATTACTTTCCTGCAATAGTTATAATAAACCCGACCACAGGAATTTTTTGGATTTATTGTAACTAATATTTTGATACTTTGAACTATGGTGCCAGCTACTTTCAATCACAGGTTAGACCTTATTAAACTTTAATAAAGCCTTTCCATGTTAGCACATGGAGTAAGACACACTACAATGGGGAAACCCGACTTTGGCTCATGAGGGTATATAAAACATATTTTGCAATGTCCCTGCTTTTATAACAAGGCATGTTCCCCTTGGAGCACCTAGGGCAGACCTTGGGGGTGACTTATATTTTAATATAAAGGTAGTTTTGGACTTTGTAAGTACCTGCAAGAAAGGGTTGGCTTTAAAATGACGCCAGGCACTACAACAGTGTACACTTAAATGCATTACGTCTACTGGGGTCTCTAAACCTACATGCCCTGCCATATGCTAGGGACTTACAGGTAAGTTATCGTACACAATTTTACTTACACCAATTACCATATACCTTTTAAAGCTAGAGCCATGGCCCTGGAAATGGTTAGCAGAGCCCTGGGCACTTTCAGAGACAGTATCCATCAGTATCCACCAATAAACATGGTGGTGTTCAGGGCAAAAAGGATGACTTTCCTACAGTTGTTTTATAGCATATAGCACCAAAACCACATCAAGATCCAAAATCACGCTGGGGATAAAAATCCCAGTTGTGCAGTGTCAACAGGAGAATAGAAACACTTTAGGAGCTCAGGATACATTTCAAATGTAGAGTTTGACACTTGAATTCACTGACCCTGCACTCCAACAGAAAGTGCTCTTGGGGCATGCCTACTAACAGAAGTAACATGTATAAGTTAACAATGAGACTGAAATGCTCCTGATACAACCTGTTAATGACGCTTTTCTCAAGCAATCGCTGATGTGGGCTGACCAAAAGCCCCTCTCGGTATGTTAATGATTTGACCTCTGCCAAAAACTAAACATATCTACCGTTAGATTTAAAATAAAAGGTAAAGAGGAAAATGAGCAATAAAGGCTCATAATTTGCAAAAACGTAGATGTGTAGGGCAAATATTATTGTCATCTCGAGTATTCAGAAGTAGTGTGAGAGCTATGCTTGTGACAGGTGGTCACAGAATTGTGCATATAATTCCCTGGTAGACGTCAATGTTAGATGGCTATCATAAAATGTAAAAGGCAAAGCAAAATATCTTTACATTCCTTTAAATATGTGTATTTGGTTTGTCACACCCATCAATGTTATCAAGCCTAAAATATCCATAAGATTTGTCAGACTAAAATATTGCTTCATTAGGACAGTTTGTATAAACGACTGTGAAACAAATTAACATTTGTATAAACCTTCTGATGGAGCAGGGTTTTGCAAAAATAAAACTTACTCAAATGTATACCCCCATAATACGTACTAACAGTAAGTAGTTGTAAAAAAACGAATGTACACCCAAAATGAACACAAGGGAATTGACTGGCGCATGCCTGAACTAACACGTACATAAATAATATTGCAGTAACTTTTGTGCTTTGAAAGAAAACTAAGAAGTTGCATGAGTAGGCCACATGTGCATCAGCATTTTGCATGTTGCATCCTGCTTTAAAGTAATAAGTAATGCTGCTTTTGCACTAAGCTTATGCTAGGTAACATTAATGGAGAATAGTGCAATATGGGTGGTAAACAGTGAATGGTTCATTATCATATAAATAATAAATGTTCATTTTCATTTACTTTAAGGTGCTGGATGAAGCAGCCATCTTCCTAAACTTAGCTAATGTGGGAGGGGGAGCTTCAAGGAGTGAGTCTGTTCTGTTATGTGGCAAGACAAGACACGCTGGGCACCGTAGATGACATGAAAAGGGTGTTGTAACCAGTCGTGGGACGGGGATGCATTTTGCGAATACTGTTAATTTGTGAATAGAAAATGTTTTAAATTTTGTATCTTATGTAGAGAACGTGAGTACGAACTGAGACCCAAAACCCTAGAAACTAACATAGAACAAAGAATTAGTTGAATTAAAAGTGAAGTCACAGAGGTGTGACAACGCCACCTCCCAAGCCCACCAATCCCTGTGCGAGTTTGATTATAGTTTGCAACAATTGTGGGATGGACATGTCAATTTTAGGGTATAATTGGAGTGCCTTTAGGGGTGTGGTTAGTGGTTAGGCTGACAGGAGAGAAGAGGGGAGATGTGTAACTGTCCGTCGGTTTGAAGAGAGGCCTAGCTGTTTCCTGACCTGTCCTGTTCCTGTCCTGTTCCTGTCCCTGATTCTATTTTGGGGAACCCCCACCATCTCCTAGGCCGAGGGCTTGGTTTTCCTACAGACTAATAGTTTTGTATTTAGTTTAACTCGTTCTCAGAAATTTTAGTTATAGATGTATTGTGTCTCTGAAACTTTTGTCTCTCCACCTATTCGCTCTGTCAGTGATGTATTGATATGTATTATTTAGACGGAACTATTGCCTCTTCATTCATACCCTCCATTAGGTGTATTATGTTTGGCATAAATATTTGCTGAAACTTTTGTCTCTTATTGCATAATTTGGATGAGTTTGTTTTTCATATATAATTTCTCCTTTTGTGAGATTTAGTGTTTGTAATTTGTGACCAAATGCAATTGAGCATAATCTTCAATATTTGAGATAAATTCCTTATTAACCTTACAGAGAGTCTGTGGTTATTTTTAAATAACTAAATGGTTGGTAAGTTAGTCGTTATCATTGCCATCAACTATTCAACTAATTTTTCCATCGACCAAACAGAAGGAAAGTTGATATTAAAGATTAGTTATTGAAAGATGTCTCATTTGAATCTATAAAAAAGAAAGAATTGTTGGAACGTATAAATTGACCCCAGCACATCAGGGATTCTGGGTGAATGTGTATGGGACATTGTGTTATGATGTTATGGAATATTGATCCCTGATCAATTGTTGGTATCAGCGCTGGATCACTTCCGATTACACATAGTGCATTCATATGTGTGCTTTCAGAACATGTCACTTTTAGATAGAAGCAACAATAACTTAATATAATTACATTTCTTTCATAACGGCCAGGCACACTGTATTAAACACAGGTTCTGAGGTTTTAGTGTCACTGTTACAAAGATGTCACCTTGGAGATTCAAAATTAAATCTTACCATTGCCCCTATGCAGTGAAACAGAGGAAGGAAATCACAACTAAACATCACATATAGGCCTCTTAGTTCTCTTTCAAACCTGGGGCTACAATAAGGGTTGCTATGAGTGTCAACTGGTCATTCATTGGATAATCCACATAGTATGGTGTACTTTCCAAAGATAGTCTGTCGGCCTCAAGGGACCATATAATAATTTATTCTTATCTGGGGTGAGGATGCGCCCTAGCGGGATAGGGCGGTCGATCTCAAGTCTGGGGAACCCGGGTTCACGTCTTGACAGCATGCTCAACATCCTGTGATTTTGGGCAGATCACTTAATCTCCCTGTGCCTAACAAAAATGAATGTGTCCTTGTGTAACTTAACTGGTGCAAGTGTAAAGCACTCGGATACCTTCTGGTCAAGTTTGCACTATATAAAACTCCAGAGAAAAAATCCTAGTATATAACTATATTGGGAAAATAAATAAATAAATATAAACCTTGAAGACCTCTGCCCGGCTGGGAATGTCTTTAACAATATAGAACTGACTGGGTCTATATTTATTGTGATCAATCCTTTGTCTCCTTGCTTGGGACCACTGTTGTTTTTGTATGATAAACTCCTCGAGGTCCCTCGCTGATACTAATTGGGGTCCCCTTGTTGTTTAAATAGATAGATTTGAAGCATTCAGGGCATAGCCCGAGACTTGTCCGAATCTACGAGCCTCTGCTTCTACTAGTTCGGTCGCCTCCGTGGGGTTTGGTGTTATCACCGCCACGTCATCGGCGTAGGCAAGCACCTTACAGGGTCCCAGTAATGTATGTAACGGGGTGATTTCTGGACATGAATCTATCCTACGAATCAATGGATCCATATACATGGCAAATAGCAACGGGGAACATGGGCAGCTCTGCCGTGTGCCTCTTTTGATCATGAATTGTCCCGTGATGCCCCCATTAACTCTTAAGGCTGCGACCGGTTCCTTATACAGAGTCTGTAAAGCTTTAATGAAACCACCCTTAAACCCAGCTCTTACTAAGGTATACCACAGATAGTCCCAGGAGACCCGATCGAATGCTTTTTCGGCATCCAGCAACATTACTGCCATCGGATCTCCTGTGACCTCAGCGGCATCAAACAAGGTTATGACTTTCCTAGTGTGGTGGGTCGTCCCTCTTCCCGGGATAAAGCCGTGCTGGTTACTGCTGACTAAGGCACTTATCACTCCAGCAAATCTCGTTGCCAAGGCTTTCGAATATATTTTAGTATCGTTATTCATCAGCGTAATTGGGCGATATGACCCTGGCTCAGTCGCCGGCTTCCCTTTTTTTAATAATAAAACTATATCTGCAACCCCCCCAAGACTTTGGGATAGACTCACCCAGCTGAGCAGCTTGGATCATTTTGCTTAAATCCTGACCCAGACTTCCCCAAAAAGTTTTATAAAACTCTAAGGGTATCTGGTCCGGGCCAGCTGCCTTTCCTGAAGGGAGATTGCCCATAGCTTCTTTAATCTCAATGTTATCTAGCAGGTTTTCTAATCCTTCTGCGTCTTCATTAGAGATCCTCTCGACTGGAATATTCTGAAAGGGAGAGTGTAACAATGTTATGGAAAAGTAGAATGTTATTATGAGTTTAGATTCCTGGACCCTGAGTTAAGAGTGTATATCTTTAATATGTTTTTCCTTTGAGTCTCAGAGGTATGTAGGCCTGTATTGATGTGTTGATATATTGATGTTTTGACAGGTATTATTAGTTATAGACTGGTGGTCAGGGTTTAATATTATCTTGGGGAGAGCACCTTGAGTAGCATATATGGTTTAGGAAAATCAGGGGAGGGAGGGTGTGACATCCTGTTGGCAAACGTCGGCCAGACATAGGTCTGTCTGACCTATTTGCCTGTAGGGGGGGAGGGTTCCTGAGGGAGGGTTTTCTGGGGTGGGGGAGGGAGGGTACAAGGGCAGGGCACAAGGGTACTGAAATATGTTGGGATTATGAAGAACACACTTTGGAACGGTTATATGAGTACGGTTACTGTAAGGAAGGGAATACGAAAATCAGAAGCTTTGCAGTCTGTGTAATAGATGCAGTAATGAACGAATCTGATAATTTGATAAATAAAAGTGAACAGGCAGCCGATAGTCCCCCAAAATTTAGACATGTCTCTTAGATTTGTAACGTGGAATGTATGTGGCTTAAACGATGTCCAAAAAAGACAAAAGATAGGTGTCCGATTGCGCCAGATGAATGTAGACTTCGTATTCCTGCAAGAGACACATATAATGAGTACTCAGGAGTTCTGTCTCAACCAGCTGGGGTTCCACTTAATAGTAAGATCCAAACAAGGTACAAAAAATAGAGGGGTAGCTATCCTTTCAAGGAGTAAAAATCTGATAACCGGGAAAAAATTAGAAGATAAATGGGGTAGGTGGGCTATGACTGAGATCTTGATAGAAGGAGTATGGACAACACTAGTGGCGGTGTATGGTTCAACCCAGGATGATCCAGAAATAATACAGTTTTTAGATTCTGAGTTAGCAGCCTGGCCCCCACAGGTTATTATAGGAGGAGACTTGAATATCAACGGGGCGGAGGGATTGGGAGCTGGCCTGATTAGAAGTTACAAAGGTAGGAAGAAAAGAGTACATAAAGCTCTAGTGGATCTTTTGGAAAATAATACTCTGCAAGATGTCTGGGGCACAATTAGATCGGAACAAAAAGGGTACACATATTACTCTGCACCACACCAAATTTGTGTCAGATTAGATTACTTCTTGATATCTAATGATCTAATGACCAGAGTTAAAATTGACAGGCTTTCAAAAATTTTCAGTGATCATAATCCATTAGTATTGACGATGAAGTTAGAAGGAGGAACAAGATTAAGTCGGGTTTGGACATTTGAAAGAAGGCTCCTTTTGGACAATGACTATATATCACATATGTCAAAATGGATCAGTGAGTTTTTTGAAAATAATAGAGGGAGTGCCCCGGTGGGAGTTATATGGGATGCTTTTAAGGCGGGTGCTCGTGGAGAGACATGCAGTTATAGTGCTTATAAACGAAAAGTAGAAGGGCTCCGGCAAAGTGAGATAGAGAGAGCCGTGTCAGAGGCGGAGGAACAGCTTAATAACTGTGTTATTAGAGGAGAACCAACCGAACAATATATTGTAGACTTAATGAAAGTAAAAAGCGAAGCTGAAGAGGACCTTGTGAAAAAGGCAGCACAATATTATACTATTAGAAGGGAGAGGTGCTACGAGTATAACGAAAAAGTTGGGCATGTCCTTGCCATGCGCACCAGACAGATAGCGGCAGATGGGACTGTCAGGGAAATCAGGGATGAAAATGGAAGACTACATTCAGACTCTGAAGAAATCAGGGAAGTGTTTAGGAAATTCTATCAGTCATTATACGATGCCCAACACCCTAGTAGTGCGGAAGAGATAAGGGAATACCCACTGATCACAGGAATCAAAACAGACTGCGTTAGGCAAGTCACCAGGCTCTGAATAAGGTCCAAATCAGAACAGAGAGCGGATCACTATATGTGAGTATTTGGGTTAGTCCTTAACTAAGTGCCTTAATCAGAGGCAGAAAAGAATCATGCCTAGTAGACCTGCTGAACTTCATTAATGCACTCATGGGCATTTTGGTGCCCCACTCTTAAGATGCTCAAGGATTGCCTTGTAAGCTAGGAAGAGACACAAGTAAGGGGCGTCATGAAACATTTTAGAATCTTAGACTTACTTACTCCTAATAGATTCCTTTCTCATTATTGCCACAATTTAGTGATCAGACACCGATGACCATTATTGTGGGGCTTAAAACAATTATGACAACAGCATAAAACAAAATAGAAAAGTTAAAATGTCTTATTTTTTTATCAGGCTCCATCTAATTCTACACAAACAAGGCCACCCCTGCATGAATTTTCCCAGCCCCGTAGCCTACAGGTCATAGCAATCAGATTTTCACTACCGCCGATTTCGCTTCTCTACTTCCAGTACCAACAAGCAGGGCGATGCACTGATTCAGAAGAGCTGCGAGGCGGAGTCCGGCATTGTCATCGAGGCTTCCGCCAAGGGATGCGAGTGCCTGCACCAAGAATGGATTAAGCAGTCGGGGCGATATGGCGGTTCCCAAGAGCTGGGATGGGATGCATGTCTTTGCGACTGGTCCAATCCATACAGCGATTGATCGGATTTGCTTGGGATTGTGCCATGCAGCAGAGGAGATACGCCGGATCTCCTGGATCCACATAGGCTGACCTTAAACCCACTTCCAAGGGTCCAGGACTGGTGTGGCACTAAAAGGCAGGGCAGACTCAAAGATGACATAGTTCTGGTGCAGATTCAAGGTTGTTGGAAGTCTGTTATGTCCCTGAGGCTTCAGATCAGGAGGCCAGCCAATTAGCCCTCGGAGTCACTCTGGCTTCTGGGTTCAAGAGATGCAGGTCCAGTCCTTCTCACCCAAGCGGTAGTGGTTCCTTCAGAGCAGCAGTCCAGCAGAGTGGCAGTCCTTGTAGAAGAACAGCAGTCATTCTTCCTGGCAGAGTACCCAAAGGTTCAGAGATGTACTGAAGAGGTGGTGTCCAGTGGCGGCTCCTCTGTTAGGGCAAAGAGGTGTCACCCCACTGCTGAGGGTGCAGCAACGTCAACCATGAAAAATAAAAAAGTAATAAAACGATTTTATTATAATTTTATTTTTCATCCGAGCCGAAGGGCCCAGCCATTGCTTTGTGACAGACAGCAGCTGCAGAAGGGAGGAGGAGTGGTGGGCACTGGAAGTACCCATGTTGGTTTGGCCGGCTGTCTTAAAATGGTCAGCTCAACATGTGCACAGGTGGAGAACAGGCACAGGCTCCCAGTTCCTGAGTGAGCACCAAACCAGCCTGTTCCTAATAATCCTGGTGCTTCTCTCATGCTTGGTGTAGGGGAGTATGGGAGCCTGTGCACTAGCCTATGGACTGCTGTTACAGGAGCAGAGCACCAAGGTGGTGGCTGGCGGGTAAGTACACTTTGCAGTATTTTTTTTTATTCTCCACCGCACTGCCCACCACCTTAATTTAACAGCAGCCGCCACTGGTGATGTCTAAGGTCCAGTATATGTACCTAGTTGTGTCTTTGAAGTGGGGATAAGATTCTAGAGGCAGGTCTTTGAAGTGCGTAGGTGCTTTGCCTTCCTGATCCTGGCTCCAGACCAACTACATGGGGTATGCAGACCTTTGCGTGTCGGCAGGACACAGCCTATTCAAGTTTAAGTGGGGCTGTGTCCAGCTCCTCCCATCCACCCTGCCACTGATGGCCCATCCGGTCACACTTAAGCTCCCCATTGTGTGTAGCTGTCTAGGAGGAATACAGAAAGCCCAATTGTCAACTACACCCAGTCATGTGAGCTTGTGATAGGTTGCATACCCCAAAAGGATAAGGCAATAAAATGTAAACTTTCTATAGGTGCCATTTTCAGAATCATAATTTAAAATTCGACTCCACAAGTTAGGATTTTAAATTATGACTCCAGAGACACCAAACATGAATTTTCCATTTGAAAATTACACTTATAAAATGTGATAAAGTAATATCAATAGGCTTTGCAGCGGTGAAAAACGAAAGAATGTTTTACTACCAGGACATGTAAAACGTAAAAGTATATATTCAATGTTTTGAATACACTGCACCCTGCCCTTGGGGCTGTCCAAGACCTACCTTAGGGGTGACATATGTATTAAAAAGGATGTTTTGGGCCTGGATAAAGCTGTATTTTACACTTGTTTAAAGCCAAGGGGGCTCAAGCCTCAATTGCACAGCAGTCAAAACTAAAAGTGTTGATTAAAGGCAAATTCCATTTGTTGACAGACGTTGAGGAGGCCCAAGATCTGCTTTGCAAAATGACTCCTGGTTAGATAATTTATAGCTAATTCGATTGAAGGCAAATTCACTTGCTGACAGACGTAGAGGAGGCCCAAGATCTGCTTAGTAAAATGTCTCCTGGCTAGATAGTTTATAGTTTATAGTTAAGTTAAGTTTGTGCTTTCTTTTTCTCTTAGCTTCTCTTTTCTTTTTGCCCTAATATTCGTTGAACTATTGAAAGAAGGCGCAATAATTTAGAATGAATTTTGAGGAGGGGCGAAGGGGGGTGGGGGGGGGGGGTGTTCGGGAGGTTGCGGGGTGTTTCACAGGAAGATGGCCACGGGTGAAGTTTGGGGTGGGGGTTTGGGTGCGTTGAAGAAAAAAAGATGAAAATGGAGAAGTTTTTTGCAGTAGGTTTGTGTTTAGTGAAAGAGTATTTTGCATGGTTTCTTGCTATTCTATGGAAATGTATGCATTGTGTTGCTTACGATCTTGAAAAGTTTGACTTTTTACAAATTGTATCATGTATTATATCTTCTAAATGGGGGAGCTGAAATTGATTTCGTTTAACGTCAATGGTCTTAATATTACGAAAAAAATGCAAGCCATAGAATCATGGATTAGAACTGAGAATGCTGGAGGAGCTACGCTACGATCCAAGATGGCCGCATAAGCTCCCGGCTCCGCCGACCTCCACCGGCAGCTCGTATATCCTGCCCTTCATCCTTTATGCACGCCGGACTCCCACACGTATGAAGTGCTCCTGACTCCTGCGGTGCAAACCCGGACCCTCCAACTTACCGGGTGCCAAAGTTACGTCGAATTTACTTCTTGGCCTATTCCAGGGCTTCCGCCGGGACCTCGATTTCTGGCCCATCCGGGTTGGAAGTGATCAACATCGGCTGTGGGACCAGGGTGGTTTCCAGTCTCCCGACCTCGGTCCAATCATTCTGATTCCAACTGGCAACTGGGTATCCGGATTAATCCAAGGACATGGCACAGTGACGCCTGTGATATCGGTGACCGCGGACGGGGGTCCTATGCCCGGTGACCCCCTGGGGGGTCCGGGTTGTCGGGCTGGCCCCCGCAAGTGGTAAAACACTGACCCTGCTTGTTGTGTGAGCGCTCGCTGTTGTCATAAACCCCGTGTGTGCCTGGTTCCTGGACGGTGTTTCAGGGGTCCAAATCCTGCCTCGTTTCATGCTGGAGGAGATGGGGGGGACTGACGACACACTATCGCTGAGGTCTGTAATGGCCGCCATTGGGGCGCTCCGCTCTCATTTTGCCGTCCTGTGCCAAACGATGTCTGTAAAGCTGGCTAACGTACACTTGGAACCAGAAGTGGATAATCCGACAAGTTGTCAACATGCCTTGGACCCCGTGGATTATTCTCCGCACCATTTAGAGACCCCCGGACGGAAGCCTATTTTAGCCTGTTTTGATGACTCTGACCTCATGGAGGGTGTGCCTGTGATCGCCGTTGGCTTTCCCTGCTCCATTCCTGTTCGACGGAACATTGTTACTAAAGGTTTTTACCGCCAAAGACAGTTCTTCAGTGACTTTCGGAGAGGTTCGTCTTCCTTCTTCATCCTCTATTGTCGACTTCTCGGATACCGCCATTTTGTCTCATCTCCTCGATCCGTCGCCATTGTTTTGAACTGTCTTGGATGCTTCGCTTTCTTTGTGATCGCTGTGGCTTGGACGACATGGGCTTTCGTGAAGAATCGAACTGGTCAGGGCTGACTTTGACATGTACTTTATGCCGGATGTGCACCGCGTATTCTATTGGGAGACGGGAGGTTTTTATTGGAGTTCTACCCATGTATGTGTTCAGTATTTGCTTTAATAGTCGGCATTGAATCTTGGGGAGGTTGCTGCTGGTGGGGGGTAGTGATGACCGGGAGTGTGTCTATTGCTCTCCTCCTCCGCTTTCTTTCCTTTCTTTAGGGCAGTTCCGGGGCGACAGGCACGCTGTTAGTGGGGTTGGCCGTAGCCATTACAGGGGTGCAGGGTGGCGGGTGTGGGGGGGGTTTATTATTTTAGTTTGTTTTGTTCTATGGTCTCTTTCTTTTTCTTTCTCTCTTCGGTGGGGTTTCCCTTCCTCTTCAGTAGGCTGGCTGTCTCTTTCTATCTCACTTCTTTCTCTATCTGGCGTCTATACTCGCCTATGCCTCACTGTCTCTGGAGGTGGGTTTTCAGGATGATGCTCTAGCTGAATCGCTCGCTACTATACTGATTGTTGCTCCTAATCTGCCTCAACGGGCGTAGTATGTTTAAGGTTGTAATGTTCATCACCTGGTTCTGCTTGCAATGCGGGGTACGTCCCCCCCATCTCTTCTTAATTCTATTCTATGGTGTGACGCCATCGATAGTGCAGCCCCTACTGTTTCTTCATAATTAAAAAATGAAACCTTTGATATCCTTCGACTAGTGGCACTTACAATCATATGCTATGCTTCTCTCGTTGATATTACGCGGTCGTATATATATTTACATGCCACCTGAATCTTTACTCTGAGTTTGCGGCCGGCCCCTGTGGTTGTAGGCCTGCGCTTGTAATGCTTTGATAATTCAATAAAGGTTTTCAAAAAAAAGAACTGAGAATGCTGCTGTTATTATGTTACAAGAGACTCATCTTACTCTTTCTAAAAAGGAGGAGTTTCCAATGTTTAAAGCCTGGGCTTTATTCCGGGGTTTTTCATGCGCTATTGGTTCACAACGCGGTGTTGCTATTTTTCTGAATAAAAACTTGGAAGCCGAAATTACTCAGACGGAACAGGATGGTTTGGGCAGTTAGTGCTGGGTTTCATGTAGTCTCAAAAATCGACCAAAGCCTATTACTTTTGTCAGCTTCTATGCTTCTGTGGAGGATAATTCCCAGATTTATGATGGTATGTTCCAATCCTTGTTATTAGTGGGAGGGGATATTGTTATAGGCGCTGATTTTAATATACTTATGAACCTAACTTAGACTCTACCTCATCCCTCAAAAGACAGCCCAAACCTAAATCTCTAAGGACTATGTTACAATATATGTCAATTCCTGATTTATGTGATCCATGGCGCTTGAAGAATCCCAGGAAAACAGATTTCACTTGTTGGTCGTGTAGGTTTAAATCATCCTCTCGAATTGATTTTTTTCTCGTTTCCAGTCAGTTAAACTTCTCCTCTCAGAAAATCTGGCATAATGGCTTTTCAGATCATGCAATGATGGTTATTAAGTTTGTTGTGGGAGACAATATTAGTATTCCTAAACGATGGATCTTTAATAAAGCCTATTTACAGGAGACAAAATGGGTTACGGCTCTTAAATTAGAGATTACGGACTTTATTGTACATAACACTGGCACAGCTCCCGTGCATATTATTTGGAATTCCCTGAAGGCTTTTATTCGGGGCATCGTTATAAGCAAAGAAGCGGCCGAATGGCTTGCGGTTAAAAATACTAGGAATTCGTTGTTACAAAAAATTCAGGATTTAACAATACAATGTTATTTCAACCCAACTTGTAATGTTCAGAAACAACTCAGTGAAGCAAAGCGGGAACTTTGTGGCCATTATTTCTCACAAAGCGAAGAGGTTTTTCGTAGACAAACTCATAAGGTTTATGAAGAAAGTAACTTTACGGGGAAATTCTTGGCCTGGCAGGTTAAAGAACAAGCTGCTAATAATAGGATACACTCGCTAAGAAATCCAGTTACTAATATTGTGTCATCAGACCAGGCTGAATTAAGTTCAATAAATGTTCTCCCACTATCATAAAATCTATAATACACAGTATTCCATTGACCATCATAAACTGTCTGACTTTCTGGGTAGACATGTACTTCCGAGTCTATCATTGGATGATCAATTTACCATGCGAAGCCCATTCACTAGGGAGGAAGTTAATGTGGTCATAAATGATCTCCCACTGGGCAAAGCCTGTGGCCCAGATGGCTTTCCTGCTGAATTTTTTAAGGCTTTTTTCAGTTCTTTTTCTGATCTTTTTCTACTATTATTAAATTCTATGCTCGATGACGGGCAAGTTCCCGCATCCTTTCATGAAGGCACAGTTGTCAGTTTTTTAAAAAAGGGGAAAGATCCCAAGGATCCAAATTCATATAGACCGATCACGTTATTAAATTCGGATTATAAAATTACCACCAAATTATTGTCATCTCATTTTAATAATATCACGGCGGATTTAATTCACCCTGATGAAAACGGGTTTATCATAGGCCGCCAATTACTCACAAATACACATTTTCTGACTGAGGCACTAGATTATTTTGAGTCACGGGGTGTTCCGGCTTTGGTTTTATTATTAGACGCAGAAAAAGCTTTTGATTTGGTAGTTTGGGATACACTTTTTATTATTTTGAAATATTTTGGGATCCCACAACAAATTATCAATTTAATACAGAATCTGTATACGGGTGCCACAGCTAATATAATTATTAATAAGCTGTCAGCTGGTTCAATTTTAGTTCAGCGGGGAACTAGGCAGGGATGCCTCCTGTCTCCTATCCTTTTTGCTCATTTCATCGAAACCTTTAGCTGTGGCAATTCGGAATTGTGTACAGATCATTCCACTGGTCATTTCTATGGCCAAGATAAAACTTTACGCAGATGACATTATGTGATTAATTAAACCGGACCTTCAATCACAGACACAGGTTCTTCAGATCTTTGAAGAATTTGAGGTTTTAGGGGGCTATCGCATCACCAAAAAAAAGACAGAAATTCTGGTTTGGGGGGGAAGTGGGGGCGGGGGTAGACCCAGTATTACATCCAGATTTGAAGAGCTGCATTAATCCTAAATCTAAAAGATACTTGGGGATCTTATTCTCTCCTACAATCCAGGATCTATATACACTTGATTATGTCCCTTTGCTTCAGAAGGTCCGTTCTATGTTATCTCGCTGGGATCCATTACCCTTAACTATTCTTGGTCGCATTGCCCTGATTAAAATGTCAATACTTCCCCTTTTTAACTTTTTTTTTCTACTATTCCAGTATTTCTTCCCGGATCTTTTTTTGTTCGCATAGAATCCATGTTCTCTAAATTTGTCTGGGCAAAAAAAACGCCTAGAATCGACATACAGACCTTATATGAAGAAACCGAATATGGAGGCCTTTCTCTACCAAATTCAAAAGATTATTATAACGCATACTTTGCGTTCTACTTAGATAGATTCAAAGATACACCTCCAGGCACTGGTTTATTTATAAATTTTTTCTTTGAGCTAATTTCGTTAGAAATTCAGATTCCAACCCCTCTCCTTGTCCCCAAATCATCCAAATTAGTTCGATACAAGACCCTGAATTGGTTTTTCAAACGACGGGATGCCATGATTAAGAGATATTCCCTTCCCCTTTTCAATCTTACCACTCCCCTAATAGGTGCTTTTGCTTTTTTAAGGATTAAAATTTAACCCTCAATTATTATAAACTGGGGACGTGCTGGGTTCAAAACGTTAGCCGATTTTATGGAGCATGGGTCCTGGCTATCTGTTAATGCAATGACATCCTTAATTCCCGGCAATTTCTTATTAATCGGGTCTTATAGGGTGATCTATAAATCTTTGGTACAACTCGATCTTAGTCATATTAGTACCCCATCCCAGTTGGCAGAAGATCTTTTTGTAAATGTCTCAATAAGGAAACCTGGGGAATGGAAGCATTGTTTGGTACAAAGTCGAGAGGAAGAGCTGAGCGCCAAAGCTATACGAAAATGGCATACACAGGAAAATTTAGTGTTACCCATCGCTATAAGGAAAACTATTAATAGGTTCAATTTTGGTTCACTACGGGGAGCCAATTGGCGTACAATGCTTTTTTTTAGCAAATGGCTTCTTTATCGCACCCCTGCAATGATTGCCAAAATGTACGATAACACGTCTGCCAATTGCTTTAGATGCCTTCAATGTGACCAAGCCAATTGGTCTCATATTATGGCCTACTGTCCAAAAATTCAGTCTTTTTCGGAAGAAATTTTCAATTTTATAAAAACTTATTACACAATTCCGATTCTCTGTACTGTACATTTAATACTGTTTGGCTTCGATCCGGATTGCAAACTTTCAGAATTTTTGGCAAAATTGGCATATATTGCAATGGCTGTTGCTAGATCTCTCCTATTACAGAATTGGCGGACATTGCAGGTTCCGGTGTTTCAGGCGTGGTTTGATAAAATGAGAAGGGTCAGGAAATATGAACAGATGTACGCAAAACGGTTTTGGGGGATAAAAAAGTTTGCAAAGATCTGGGGATTGTATTTTGAGTAACCTTCTTTATATTATGCTATGTTGGTAAGAATGACCATGTATATTTGTGAAGATTTTTACTTTCTGTATCTGATTTAAGAAAACTACAAATAACTCCAATACATTTTTTTTTTTTAAACAAAGCTGTATTTTGCCAGTTTGAAATGGCAATTTAAAACTGCACCAAACAGGCTCTGCAATGACAGGCCTGAGATATGTTTAGGGTGCTACTTAAGTGGGTGGCACAATCAGTTCTGCAGGCCCACTAGCAGCATATAATTAACAGTACCTGGGCACAGGTGTGCTACGTTATAAGGGACTTACAAATACATTAAAGATACCAATTGGGTATAAGCCAATGTTTCCATGTTTTAGGGAAAGAGCACAAACACTTTGCCACTGGTTCGTAGTGGTAGAGTGCACAGAGCCCCACAGCCAGAAAAAAATGAATTCCTCAAAAAAAGGAGGTCTGAAGGCAAAATGTTAGGAGAAAATGACACCAAGGATGTCAGGTCTAACAATCACTCTCTCTCTTTGTTAGCCGGCAATAACACTGGGAAGTTGGAGACAGAAGCAGTACGCTGTCGAACTAAAAAAATCAGCCTTAAATTACTCTAGCCCCTCTCCCAAGAAAATGCCCAATAGAATATAAATGTTTTCATCTGTGATTTTTGTTGGTGATGTCATTTGTGATGTTCTGTGTGACATTATTTGTGAGGTCATGAGCAGTGCTTTTGAGGCCACTTTTTTGGTGAAACATTACAGGTAAACTTAAGTAGTGCTTGAAGTGAAAATCATAACTTTAAGATCAATATAACTTTTTGGGGGGGAATTTCTCTGTTATTTTAGAAATAAACGTTAAAGTTATATGAGCAACATTACCATAATTTACATTTACAAAGTTTTTTCAGTGACTATATGGCCTCCAATTTCTTCATGCCTCCACCGGTGAACGTGTTATGGAGATTGTCATTTGTGTCCCCAGAAAGCAAGACAGAATATATCATGATCAAATGAAAACAACAAAACTCTGATTTTGAGACTATGCTATGGCAGGTCTGCCTCAATGTAGCTCCTATCTGGAGATTAAATGGTGGCGGATGTGTTGGGGTGCAGTGGAACAGTTGGGAGTGCAACAGTGGACCAACAAAGTTGGCAGAGAGCCAGATGCCAAGCACACAAAGCAAATTAGAACTAACCAGAAGACCAACAAATGAACAGGCAGAAGCAGAAACAGCAAGAGCTGTGGACGACATGGGGGCGTGAAGATAAAATGATCAAGTGCCCTGATGAATGTGAAGAATCATCATCCAGAATTGGCACACACACAGCTGGAGTGCAGACTGGTTCATCACAGAAGCCACAGGTAACGGGTCAGATAACATTATTTGTACATCTGACGCATGCTTCCTGGCTTGTAAAGCTGTGGAGAATGATAAATGATTAAGCCCTCTAGACAGACCATTGTGAGAATCTGGCATGCACAAATGACATTTTGACAGTTAGATCCTCGTGCTGCAGTCACAGGCTAGAGGCAGGACAGACTCACCCATCTGTATTCTTACAGACCCCCATGCATCAGACTAATAGAACAGAATATAGTCAGCCTTTTCAATGAGTTTAAGTAGTGCATGGATGGAGCCCTTAGTGGGCCTGTCCCGTGGTGGGATGTTGTGAGTTGTTTTGTATTGGTCATTCAATGGTCTTGCTTGTTGTTCAAAGGAATGTTGGAGATGTGGTGATGGAAGTCATGAATCACTGGGCAATGAAATGATGATGTTCAAAAAAAGTGATAAATCTTCCATGAAAGGGTTAGGTGAAACATTACAACTTTCAATTGATATTCTCATCAGGAACAGCAGACTACCGTATTGAAATACAACTTAAAAATGTGGATTGTGCATGGCATAGCCTCCCTAATTAAACGTCAAAGAAAAATTGGGAAAATGCACATTTTTTAAATGCACAGGTAAAAATATTGTCTGCTTACATGAAACACACCTCAAGGTGGGGAACTCATAAGGTTGTAGAAGAAAGTACGACACTATATTTTCTGTTTAAGTACAGGGGGCATTAATATAGATAGCACCAAACATTGAGTTTAAGGCTTTGTGCCTGGTGCACAAGGCACTGTATGGGAGAGGGTCTGGGGACCTACAGAAACTCTCTCAGTCGTATTCACCAAATCAGAAGCTTAGATCGGCAAACAAAGGATTAGTTCTGGTCCCCAGGATCTATAAGGCCAGATGGGGTGGGAGAAGTCTTTCATACCAAGCAGCGGAGCTCTGGAATGAGCTACCATCCATCATAAGGTTCCAGCATTCTAGAATACGGTTCAGGAAAATGCTAACGACCTCACTTTTCCCGGCTAGGAAATGAAGCCACCTATTCCAGTCCGTTACCCGCTCACTGGCTACTTATAACCCCAAGACACCTCGGCATTCGTTGTGCTCTACAAGTGCTTTACTTACTTACTTACACATCCTTTTTGCAGAGACTGCTGATTGCAGTGGTGCTTATTGAGGTATAATCTCCAAGCAGTGGCCGGTGGAATAAGGCACTCGATGAGTATCTCTCTTGGTCATGGAATCACTGGCTTGCTCCGTTAGGCTAGAGAGAGCTCTATCGGGCATAAAGTGAGCAAGCAGCAGTGATATCACTAGATGCAGATGATGTCTTGCTTTACCTTAGAGACGCCAGGCAAGATCTACAAATGGTAATATAATCTCTGAGAGGATTTAGTCTTCTTTTGGGCCTGTGTACTAACTGGGAAAGATCATGACATTTCAATTGTCAACGTTTAAAGAATGAAAAGCAGCATTGACTTGTACCCTCTGATCTAATCTACAGTTGTCTAAATCAGACTTCCACTGTTAGTGATGGGTAGCAGACACTGTCAAAGATAAGCAAACGTCCTAGACTCCTGCATTCCTTTATTAAAATACTTTTTGATACTTTTTTGTCAATTTTTAGGGACATACAATTTATAGTAGAATTTTTTAGGAACCTACATTAATATAAATATAGGGCAATAGTGATGCTTGGCGCACTTCTGCTACCAATCAAAAAGGGTGGCCTGGGTGCCCAGAGTCTTAAACTGCTATTTGATAACTCAGTTGCTAAGGGCAACTATATAGTTTTTTGAAGAGGTCCCTGAAGAAGTATTTATTCTAAGAATTAGATGCAACTGGTAACATTAACCTAAGCATTACTAATTCCTAATGCCTCTTTTGTGTCTTAAGTTGATCATGATAGGTCACCACTGATGGAGGAGATACCTTACATTTGTCTTAAAGCCTGGCTGATAAACTGGAAATTCCACTTGGTGTTTCATTAGATTTAAAGAAATACGTAAAATAACACAGGCACACTGCAGTTGCTAGGATTGATAGAGTAAGTGACCTACGTGAAAATATCATGTTGCATACAATTAGGCCACAGCCAGTCTGTGAAAGGGGGTAGGGGTGAGGTGGTGGATGCAGAACCCAGCTGTATCTGGTTAGCAGAGGACAGAGGGCAGCAGGCAACGGATAAAGTGTACACTCTACAGCTCATAAGGGAGCCTAATGGATACCAATTGGAACAGCGTACTGCATTGGAGACTGGAAGACCCTGTTGAAAGAACAATGCTTGCATGGAGTCCCACTACGGGAAACATCACCACTTGCCCCCAAATGGGATCAATAAAGCCGTGTGAATTATAGTACATGACAAAGGGCAGAACAATGCAGGCTGCAAAATTAGAGAAAAATGCCTTCAAGAGTGACTTTCAAAAGCCTGCTGGAGGGCAGCAATCTGTCAATCAGGGAGGGAAAGGACTGAACCCTTGCCCCAGAGACCTTCAACAAGCGGGTAAAGATACTCATCGGGTCTGGTGGCTTAGTGGACTAATGCATCCACTGTAGTGGCCTGTGTTCAGCAGGTTCAAATCCTGGCAGTTCTGCTCAGCCTTTCATCCTTCTGAGGTTGATAAAGCGAGTACCACTGAGTTAGGTAACAATAAACATCAGTTATTCAGCACCAAAGTACCATTGGATGAACGTGTGCTTTACAAATACACGTTATGGTATGTTAAACTTACACTGGAAGGTAAAATAGAAATGGTGGCCACAGATGTAACTATTTTATGTGCAAATTTTAGGAAAATATAAGTATGGTGTTGGGGCCAAAAAGGCGTTAGGAGAACACTCAAACTCCATCAATACTCTCGAGAAAGAGATCCAATCTCCCCAAGAAGTCAAGCATTGCCTGAACATCAGAGCCGAAGATGCTGAGAGTCAGTCCCGGTATAACAATGTGTGCCTAGTTGGCCTCCTAGAAATGTGCGAAGGTGAAGACTCAGAACAGTTTCCAAAAAACTTGGTTGCTACAATAACTAGACCTGAGGATCTCTCCCTACTTTTTGCAGTAGAACGGGTGAACCTAGTACCTGGAGTCCCACACAGACCCGGTGACAAACCCAAACCCTTCATTAAACAGATTATGAATTACAGAGGTAGAGAAGCAATATGCGGGTTGCATGGCAGAATGCTCCCTAGATACAAAAATAAAGCCATTATGATGTTCACAGACTATCATGGATCTTCATGACACCTGAAGAAGTGTGGGAGTGACGTGAGGACTAGAGACCAGTGGAACTGAAAAAACTGAGTGAGGACCGAGAAACAGAATGAGACAACGAGCATGGCCGGACATCACCAGTTATCACACAACTGCGCCACTTGTCAAATCTATATGATGCAAGCGAACCACAATCAATCTTCCTTGGATGCACTAAGGAAAAAATGGGAAGGTGATCGGGGGAGGCTTTAGGATGATGATTGAGGGAGGCACACAGCTACCTGCAGCAGGTTGCTATAAAGGATGGGGGCCCGCTATTGCAACTCAAAATACTGCACCAGGTATAATTTACTAGGATCAGGCTTTTCCAGATGGGGTAAACTGACATTGAAAAATGCCTGTGGGTATGTGGATTGGGAGGAACACTGCTAAATACTTTGTAGGACTGCCCTAGGCTAAGCCCATACTGGACTCTGGTGGGCCACTGTATCTCAGTAGTCAAAGAAGAGACTCTGATGCTCAACCCTCAATTGGGGAATATGAGGAAATCAAATGCTACCAAAATACATCCTGTTAGTCTGTAACTTGGCTTTGATGGGCACCAAGCGAGCATTGTAATGGTATGGGGGTAGGGGGCCCACCTTGAATTAATAGACAACTGGCATGCACTGGTACACGCAAATTGAAGGATCTGTATACAAGGATCGTGGGTGCCTGGAAACATTTGACAAAATATAGGATCTTTGGAGGAATTTTGAAACATGTGCCGAGTGGAATCTGGACCCAATGACCTGAAAATTGCACGCAGGACACATTGGTAACTCTGTACTTGGGAAATGTTGAGTCTGCCCTGGGGCGTTCTAGCAGAAATCTGGAATGCTAAAACTGATTATACTGACTGGACTGTGTGTAACGGAGAACCTATAATGGGGGTGCCATTCTGGATGCATCAACACTAGAGAGAGGTTACCACTCAGGCCCGAACAATATGGAAAGGTCACCCTTGTTTTCAGGGTTTTCTAGACCTGCCTGTAGGGCCTGCGATGGAGGCAAAGAGACTCTGGTCTTCGGAAGGGGTGTAGAGGAGGACAGGTAATATCATGGAGAATCGATTTGCTCGATTCAATGTCTATATGATCCCATTGGTGACCCTTGTAGAATCTTACGGCGTACAAATACTTTTGAATGCCGATAATACACAACTGCTCCTCACCCGAGATAAAAAGGGGCGTAATGTGCTGCGTAATTTCAAGGCTTAAATTTCGGCAGTGTTTCTATGGATGCGGGCAAGTAACCTTCAATACAATGTCAGCAAAACCAAAATCTTCCTGTTTGTGATTCCACCTCCTAGCTAGGACAATGACATTTGACCTACTGGTGTCCCACCTCCACCGGCCCCTGCCATTGTGACCTGCAATCTAGAGGTGACATTTGATAACTCTGCCACCTTCTGCCCTAGGTTGCCAGTATTGTAGGTTCTTGTTTCGGACTACAAATGAGTATAAAAAAGTTTCTCTGCATATGAAAACAGACCATATTCGTCTGATAAAGGAGAAACTGAAGAATTGTCTCGCCACCCTCCAAATCTGTCTGAGTGATAGCTTAGTGAAGGATCTGAAAGGATAATGGTTATTTGAGACCTGGCAAGAGGACATAAAAACTATCGGAGACCAAGTGAGTATAAAATATCTCAAACTTGAAAGTGACAATTGAAGAAAAATGAACCTTGATGCTGGATATTCTGGAAATAAGGAAAAAATTCCAGGACAGATAACTGTGATAACCTGCAGAACAGGTTACATTGGGACAACCACAGACTAAGGAAATGTCACAGAAATTGT
This sequence comes from Lissotriton vulgaris, assembly GCF_964263255.1. NCBI lineage: Eukaryota > Metazoa > Chordata > Amphibia > Caudata > Salamandridae > Lissotriton > Lissotriton vulgaris. The sequence continues at coordinate 1,737,555,669 of NC_141691.1, forward strand.
GGAAGAAGGGGACATTGCAGATTTTTTGAGGATCTTTCCTAATGTACTAAATGCCTCAGATGACTGGCCTCATTAATGCATATAGGGTACAGAGTGACATTTTGGTCCAAATATTATTCTCTTCACTGAAAACAGGGGTTCTCAGGAAGTAAAAAAACAAGAATAAATATCGTTCAAAGACTGCATTCCATATGTTCCAAGATCTTTCACAGAATACCATTAACAAACAACTGCTCTAATACCAATCACATCTGGACCGTGAAGAAAGGCAGTCAGGCATCTATGAACCTTTCCATTTGCACAATGGTTTCAGTTAGGCACAAAAACTCATGTCATTCGAAAGCAGAAGGAAGGCAAAGAAATCCTGAAGCTAACCAAAGAAGATTGTCCAATAGCAAACAAGGAACCAGAACACATTGTAAAATATAATGAAGGAAAAAGGGAAAGGGTCTGTGACAATCAGAAAATGGGCAACAACAAAACATAATGCAACTACAACGCTATTACATGTCTTTGTGCCAAATACCCAAGCTCCATAATCTGGAATCCACTGCATGCCTCTTTACTCACTACAGGCAATCCCTACTCTTTTATCTCACTATTGCAGAATCCTGCTTTCTCATATTGTGACAGTTTTCGGTCTTTCTTGACCCTTTGTTTCTTCCCTTCATTGCTCTTGGAAAATATCAGATGAGGAAAAATAAGTGTCAGTACCCAAAAATGAGTGCTGGTGAACCGCTGTGGTGTAGTGGTGTGGTGTAGGGAGAAGTTGGGTTATCATGGTATTTGTTATGTTTGGAAGCTGTTCAAGATTATGTATATCACAGAGGTGTTTTTTCGCCATATTGAAGAATCTGTTTGACCCCAGGAGTTTATACAAAGGGTTCAGCCGGACTTTATTTTCATAAGTTCTATAATCACCCTGTCCTGAGGAGGCCAAGATTGGTTGGAAGGCCGAAATGCGACTGCTTCGACACTTTCCATAAGGAGGAGTCCGATCTAATTATTTAAATCAAAAATTATATGCATTGACACATTCTGTACATTTGGGTTCTATATCTTTTTTGAACCGATTGTGTCTGACTACCTCCATGTGTACTTCCTACAATGTATAGGAGGGCACTTAGCTTTCGCTTTAATAATTGTTTCTGGGTGCTAAAAGAATTCTTATGATTTTGTGTTTTTTGTATGAACCTTGTTCATTTGTCTCTCTTTGTTGTATATACTTGTGTGCATATGTATGTATATATATTTGTGTATATCGTATATTTGAAATCTATGCAAACCTAGTAGATAATAATTTTCTGTGATTACGATAAATAAAATAGGTAATCACGTCTTCATGTTCTCATGATGGTATCTATAGTCACAGGGTAGTAAATGATTGGACAGTGTTCCTAATGTAGGAGAATTAATTAATTCTTTAGATATCTTTTCCTCCTTTTCCATTTTCTTATTTTGTATGTGGTGGGTCCCATCAACCAACATTAAGCACTATACACACCACAAAATTACTTTCATCTGATATTACGCTGTTATTACAGATGTAGTATGACTACTGACTTGGAACGTTGAGGGTCTCCATTCTCCTGTGAAACGTCCCAAGATTTGGAGGTCCTTATTAATCCAAAGACAAAATCTCATGTGCCTTCCAGAGACCCACCTTCAGGCAAAGGGCACAAAACTAAGGACCCCTAGGCAAAACCAGTCTTAACTCCACTTCTCCTCTATGAGTAAAGCTAGTGCAGAGATGCTACCTTTATAGAAAGACTTATCATTCAAACCTGGCCAAGTGATGAAACACAGCGAAGAGGGATGGTAGGTGATAGTCAAGGGCTAATTTGAGAGGAAGGAAACCATGCTGGTAGATTTGATTGTTCCAAATTCCACCAAGAAAACATCTACTCTCAGGTAGATCTTATCAAATGAAAGATGAAACGGGAAGGTGACTTTGATATTTTTATTTATTTATGAGATTTGTAGAGCGCGAACAAATGCCCGAGGGCGTCTTGGCGCTGTGGACGGAGCAGAAAAGAGATGAGAGGTGGGTGGATTATTGGTTTGTTATGCACTGTTCTCTCCAGAAAAGTGTCTCCCCAGAGCACTCGAAATCAAAGGTTCAATAAACGTTCAATGAAAGTTCAAAAGCGTATAAGTCGGTTTCAAAGATTTTCTTTACTTATTAATCATTTCATGATTCTTCTCATGGTATATACATATTCGACTCATTGGCCCAATGCATTTCGGGCTATGCCCTTCTTCGGGGGCCCTGTGCAATTCTGCAATGATAATAAAGTACAGTTTCAAAAAGCAAATTTCTAAATGTTTGTTCATGTTAAATTATGCAATGTCAAACAATTTCCAACTCTTCTACACATGCAACGGGGGAAGGAAATTAGTGTTGGAGGTATAGACTGTTTTAAAAGAAGAGGATGCTTATGATGAGAAAATAGCTGTGCTCTATGGGCAGTTGCTCGAAAGTGCGGGGAAATTGGGAGTGCCTAAGGAGTGTCAATGGTGGTGACGCTAGGAAAGTGCTCGTGAAATCAGGGTATTCAAACCTGGTTAGGCGAATGGGTTGCCACACTGGTGTAAGAAAATATCTGCAACAAACGGAAGGGAAAAAATGAACAAACGTCAGGTGGCGTGCCTATCTGGTAGCATGTGACGGAAATAATCTGTTGAGATTAGTTTCCGTTCATTATCGTTAAGAAAGCTTACCGAATGAAGTATTCTGGCTGAGTCCTCATGGGATTCCGGTTAGAGTGTAAACGTTCAATTGTTTTTCCGCGCTCTGAATGTTAAACTGGGTCGCGAGGCTCCTATAATGTAAGGGCGACGCCGATTCGCCAAGATATGTGTTTGGTAACAGACGATGCTATAGGCTGACACGTGGTCACGTGTCAAAACAATCAGAAACGTAGTGTTTACCATTCAGGAATGACGAACGGTGATACGGGCTATTGAAAGTTAACATGTAGCTTGTCGACTTGCGATCGCGAAAAAAATGCGTCGTGTAGTCGTAGTCTGGGGTACCGTTACTGTAAAAAGTTTTTGCAATGTATTCGTGTCACAATAGGGATGAAATGGAAACTTAAAATGGGAAACTTAGAAATGGAATTTAGAAAATGATAGTGTGTGCATGTATTTTATGTCCTGGAGCATTCACACCAATAGCATATTTTCAATAACAAAAGAATTAATCTTTCATCGAATATTTGAATCGTATCTAAACATTTCACTACAGGTAACAACTAAATTCTAAGCGTTCGTTGAGTCCTCTTGGAGCTGTCGATGACAGTCTATTGATCCAGTAAAGTTCACGTCTTAATAGGTATTGGTCATTGTCTCTTCCTGGAAGTAATGGAACCATTTCTAAAATGCAAAACTTCAGTTGGCTTGGATTGTGACGGTGGTCGTTGAAGTGTACTGCCACAGTAGATTTGTTGGATTTGAGGCGAATGTTACTGCGGTGTTCTGTCAATCTGGTTTTTATTTTTCTGGATGTTTTGCGAATCAGAAGTTGTTGTCTGTTCATTTGTTTTATTCTCTCCACAGCTGGTTCCAGTATAGCTTCTGGGTATCCCCGGTCCTTGAATCTCTTTATCATGTTTTCTTTTTGCTCCTGATGATAAAGAGATTCAAGGACCGGGGATACCTAGAAGCTATACTGGAACAGACAACAACTTCTGATACCATCCACTTCAAGGGAGGAACAGAGATCAGTGTTTATTTCAAAATACTCCACAAGGAGTTACAACATCAAAAAAACCATACTAAAACATTGGCCGTTACTGGCCCTGGAAGAAGATTTCAAGGGAATTTTTTCCTTGAATCCCAGATTCGCATATGAAAGGACGAGAAACCTAAAAGAATTACTGAAACCCAAAGTCACAGAACTTCCGTCTTCATACAAAGGCACGTTGGCCTGCCACAACTGCGGAAATTGTAATTCCATTATTAAAGGGAATGAAATCAACCACCCATCCAGTGGAAGTAAAATCAAACTAAGAGTGAACGGCACTTGTGATAGTACTAACCTTGTGTACATGCTGAAATGTCCATGTGGGCTCCCATACATGGGCAAAACATCCAGAAAAATAAAAACCAGATTGACAGAACACCGCAGTAACATTCGCCTCAAATCCAACAAATCTACTGAGGCAGTACACTTCAACGACCACCGTCACAATCCAAGCCAACTGAAGTTTTGCATTTTAGAAATGGTTCCATTACTTCCAGGAAGAGACAATGACCAATACCTATTAAGACGTGAACTTTACTGGATCAATAGACTGTCATCGACAGCTCCAAGAGGACTCAACGAACGCTGAGAATTTAGTTGTTACCTGTAGTGAAATGTTTAGATATGATTCAAATATTCGATGAAAGATTAATTCTTTTGTTATTGAAAATATGCTATTGGTGTGAATGCTCCAGGACATGAAATACATGCACACACTATCATTTTCTAAATTCCATTTCTAAGTTTCCCATTTTAAGTTTCCATTTCATCCCTATTGTGACACGAATACATTGCAAAAACTTTTTACAGTAACGGTACCCCAGACTACACGACGCATTTTTTTCGCGATCGCAAGTCAACAAGCTACATGTTAACTTTCAATAGCCCGTATCACCGTTCGTCATTCCTGAATGGTAAACACTACGTTTCTGATTGTTTTGACACGTGACCACGTGTCAGCCTATAGCATCGTCTGTTACCAAACACATATCTTGGCGAATCAGCGTCGCCCTTACATTATAGGAGCCTCGCGACCCAGTTTAACATTCAGAGCGCGGAAAAACAATCGAACGTTTACACTCTAACCGGAATCCCATGAGGACTCAGCCAGAATACTTCATTCGGTAAGCTTTCCTAACGATAATGAACGGAAACGAATCTCAACAGATTATTTCCGTCACATGCTACCAGATAGGCACGCCACCTGACGTTTGTTCATTTTTTCCATTCCGTTTGTTGCAGATATTTTCTTACACCAGTGTGGCAACCCATTCGCCTAACCAGGTTTGAATACCCTGATTTCACGAGCACTTTCCTAGCGTCACCACCATTGACACTCCTTAGGCACTCCCAATTTCCCCGCACTTTCGAGCAACTGCCCATAGAGCACAGCTATTTTCTCATCATAAGCATCCTCTTCTTTTAAAACAGTCTATACCTCCAACACTAATTTCCTTCCCCCGTTGCATGTGTAGAAGAGTTGGAAATTGTTTGACATTGCATAATTTAACATGAACAAACATTTAGAAATTTGCTTTTTGAAACTGTACTTTATTATCATTGCAGAATTGCACAGGGCCCCCGAAGAAGGGCATAGCCCGAAATGCATTGGGCCAATGAGTTGAATATGTATATACCATGAGAAGAATCATGAAATGATTAATAAGTAAAGAAAATCTTTGAAACCGACTTATACGCTTTTGAACTTTCATTGAACGTTTATTGAACCTTTGATTTCGAGTGCTCTGGGGAGACACTTTTCTGGAGAGAACAGTGCATCACAGATCTTCATTTAACCCGAGTACAGAGGGTTCAACCTCACGGGCACCACCCACCTTTAAAGAATTTACCAATCACACTAAGATCACTCTAGGAGTGCGTATCCCAACCTCCACATTTGGATTCATGGATTATTGGTTGAACAGCCAAGTCGTGATTTTTCTCCTGAAAATGGTCAGGGTTGGAGAGGACCTAATGACAAGTTCGAGGGAGTTCCAGAGTTTGGCTTTTGACACAGTGAATCTGCGGTCGCCCCAGGAAACAGTACTGGTTCGTGGCACTGTCATGAGGAGAGCATTCATGGATCGTAGTGATCGATTGGGGACATGAAAAGCAAGAGGTTTCAGAAGAAACCGAGGTCTTAGTTTATGAGAGGCTTTATAAGCAATGCAAAGAGCCTTGAACTTTATCCTATTTTTCACTGTGAGCCAGTGATAGCCTTTGATGGCTTGGGCAATGGGTTGGAATTTAGGGGTACCTGAGAGCATTCTGGCTGCAGCGTTTTGTATGGACTGTAATTTTTTGATGACTTTGTGTTGGACGTTAAGAAGGAGTCCATTACAGTAGTCCAGAGAGGACATGACAAAGGCGGTGACCAGGGTCTTGCCTGAGTTGGGAGGAAGGAAAGGAAGTATCTTTTTTATGGATTTGAGTTTAAAGAACGATGGACACGATGGAGTTCACGTGGGCAGAGAAGGTGAGTTTGTCATCGATGAGCACTCCCAGGTTTTTTACCTTAGTGACTGGGAGGGGGCGGGGGCCTATGTCTGTGGGCCACCAGGAGCCGGGCCAGGTGGGGGTGAGCTTGCCAAATATCATTACCTGCGTTTTGTCGGAGTTAAGTTTAAGACAATTTGTTGTCATCCAATTACTGATGGCCGGCATGCCGTGTTGGAAGTTAGCTGCAATTTTCACTCCATTGTCTTTGATGGCAAGGACCAATTGTGTGTCGTCTGCGTAAGATGTTAGGTTCATCCCCCAGTTCTTAATGACTTTAGCTAAGTCTGAAACATAGATATTAAATAGTGTTGGACTGAGGGATGAGCCTTGAGGGACACCGCAGGGTAAAGTCATCTGTGCGGAATGGAAGGTTCCCAGCTGGACCGTTTGGGTGCAGTGAGCTAGAAAGGAGGCAAGAAGGTCTTTAGCTTTAGCCTGAATGCCTATAGCGTTGACACGGTCGATCAAGATGTTGTGATCGACCGTGTCGAAGGCAGCAGTAAGATCCAGCAAGATGAGCACAGCCGCTCCTCCTTGATCGAGGACAGTTCTTTTCTCATCGATGGCTTTGATGAGGGCGGTTTCGGTGATATGTTTTCGAAAGCCAAACTGAGTGTCATCGAGGAGGGAGTGTTCCTCGATATACTGGGAGATTTGATTATTCATCAGTTTTTCTACAAGTTTGGCCGGGAATGGCAGGCTAGCTATAGGTCTGTAGTTGTTAGTGTTGTCAGCGTCGAGATGAGGTTTTTTCAGCAGAGGTTTAAGGAGGGTGTCTTTCCAGATCGCAGGGTAAATCCCTGTGCTGAACATGACATTGAAGATGGAGGTTAGTTGAGATGTCATGATTTCAGTAACTGGGAGGAGTATGGCTGATGGACAGGGGTCCTTGGCAGAGCCTGATTTAATAGTGTTCCTTACCTTGACCACGAGAGTGGAATTGATGTTATGAAAATGCGAAAAAATGGGGTGAGTCTTAATGGTGTGGGGAGGGAGAGGGTCTTGTTTGACTTTGTCAGAGAAGTTGTTATATATGTTGTTTACTTTGTCAAAGAAGTATGTGGCCAGATTATTGCAAAACACTTGAGAGAGTATGGGGGTCGATTGAGGGGGTAGGTGTTATAATTTAGGTACAACCTGATATAATTGCTTGTTAGAGTTTTTTGCTTGTTCGATCTGGGAAGAGAAATAGCTGCTTTTTGCTTGTAGGATTAAGGATTTATAATTGGTAAGTTCTCTTTTGTATAGTTCTTTATCTTCGCAGGAGTAGGTCTTTCTCCAGTGCCTTTCTCTGTTTCTGCATATTTGTTTCTGCTGCCTAAGGGTGTCATTAAACCAGGGTGCTGAGGGAGAACTGCGATTTTTGGAGGTGGATTTAGTAGGGACTAATTTGTTCATGGCCGTGGTGAGCCATTGAGTATACTAATCAGCAGCTATATTAGGGTCATTCGAGAGGTCAGTCATCTGAGAGGACAATGTTTTCATGAGTAATTGATTATCTAGGTCTTTCCAGGATCTAAAGGTGTTTGAGGAGCGAGTATTAGGTCTGGGGTGAGGGGATGAGTTAGTTACAATTGTAAATATTACTGCGTGGTGATCCGACCACGCAAGAGGGATGACCTTTGTGATATTGACGTTTTTGTCTTTGGTGAAAAGGCCGACTAGTGTGTGCCCAGCTTCGTGGGTGCTGTCGGCGACCAGTTGACTGAGTCCAAGAGAGTTTAGGTCAGATATAAGATTTTTGGTATCTTTGTTTGCAAGATTTTCTAAGGGAAAGTTGAAGTCGCCTAGAATGGTGATGGAATTATCTATTGCTAGGGACTCCATTATTTCAGGAAAAGTTGCTAGAAATTGGGTTTTGCTACCCGGCGGCAGGTATAGGAGAATGCCTTTAAAGCGTTGGGATGGACCTAGGGCAATGGAGAATTGTAGTGTCCCACATGGCAATGGAGAATTGTAGTGCCTCACATGCAGAAAGTGGGAGTGGACTCATCAATGTTTTTAGTTGGCTTCAGTAGATTATGGCAATTCCTCCCCCTGTTTTTAAAGTTCTATCCTGCCTGAGGATGTGATAACGTTCCGGGATGGCTACCAGGAGGTCGGGTTCTGATGAGGGATTGGTCCATGTCTCCGTTATGAAGAGTATGTCAAGATTTTGAGAGCTGATGAATTCCGCGATTTCATCTTTATGTTTGCTCAGAGATCTTGCATTGATAAGTGTGGCTGGGATCCTGGTTTTTGTATGTTTGTTAGCCGATGTTGGGGGGGAGGTGGAACACACGAGTGGTGGAGCCTCCATTTTCTAATAGCAGTATGAGCAGGTTTTGGGGAGAAAAGGGGACTCATTGAAGTTAAAGTAAGTGCCTGGACATTTGGTCAGAGGACGTAAGTAAAGGAGGGCCGTTTGTGTATATTTACGGATGAGGGTTGATGGAGAGGGGCCAAGATCGATGGCCCTAGGCCCGGTCCGGGCACGGATGGGCGCAGACGGACTTGCCTTTGGCGCGCCACCGGCGCGCCCGCTGCGCGCGTCCGCTGGGCTTGCGCTTGCCCTCTGCCCTAAGTAGTCTGGGGCCGTCGAGAGACTGGAGCGCTACTTGCGGCATCCGCCGGAAGTGAGGGTGTGGGTGTGTGCTCCCGGTGTAGCCCTCCGCACAAACGGCACCAGCCGGGTCGGAACGGGGCCTCGGGGCAAAGTTGTCGAGCAAGTACAAAGTACAAAGGTAATGTAACAAACAGCAGGTTTTTTTAAAAAAAAGGCAAAGTGCAAGTGAGGTTAAAATATCAATTTTACAGCGAAGCGGCAATTCTTTCAGTCAGGCTGCACGCGTCCACTGAGCTCGCTCTGCCTCTCCGCCCTAAGTAGTCTGGGGCTGTCGGGAGACTGGAGCGCTACTTGCGGCATCCGCCGGAAGTGAGGGTGTGGGTGTGTGCTCCCGGTGTAGCCCTCCGCACAAACGGCACCAGCCGTGTCGGAACGGGGCCTCGGGGCAAAGTTGGCGAGCAAGTACAAAGTACAAAGGTAATGTAACAAACAGCAGTTTTTTCAAAAAAAAGGCAAAGTGCAAGTGAGGTTAAAATATCAATTTTATAGCGAAGCGGCAATTCTTTCAGGCAGGCTGCACGCGTCCACTGAGCTCGCTCTGCCTCTCCGCCCTAAGTAGTCTGGGGCCCTCGAGAGACTGGAGCGCTACTTGCGGAATCCGCCGGAAGTGAGGGTGTGGGCTCCCGGTGTAGCCCTCCACACAAACGGCACCAGCCGGGTCGGAACGGGGCCTCGGGGCAAAGTTGGCGAGCAAGTACAAAGGTAATGTAACAAACAGCAGTTTTTTTTTAAAAAAAAGGCAAAGTGCAAGTAAGGTTAAAATATCAATTTTACAGCGATGCAGCAATTCTTTCAGTCAGGCTGCACGCGTCCACTAATGTGCTGTGTCAAGCCCAACTCTGGGTGCTATTTCCAAATTGGATATCTCAGACCTATGAAGCTCAATACATCCCATCCTCAGGGAATACATCTTGTCTCTGACAGTCATAGGATGTACTCTAGAATTGATGCCATCTGTAATTCATCTCTCTTTTTGGGGATGATTGAAAGAATCAGATGATATGAAAAGGTCATGTACTTTAAAGGAAATCAGGGATCGTGGACTCGGCACAGACTCTGTGGGAGGCCTTTAAAACAGTGATTCGGGGGACCATCCAGGCAATAATAGGAGGTAAGAAGAAAAAATCTAAACAGCAATGTAATGAACTAGAACAGAAAGTGATAATAATAAAAAGGAGTGCACTTGCAGAGGGGCGGGAAGTGAACAGACATCGGGTGGTACTCTGCCAACAGGAATTGAGAGCATTGACTGAGGACCTAGCCCGCAAGCACGCCCTAGCCACACAACGACGAATCCATGACATAGGAGATAAGGCGGCTAAACTTCTAGCATGCCTGGAGGTGCGTGACAAAGAGAGGTCAGCGGTACTGGAGGTAAAAGACTAAGACGGAAACACTCGCACGACCAATGCGGACATCGCTGAAACATTCACAGCCTACTATAAGTCCTTATTTGCATCTCGGACTAACATGACACAGGAAGACTGTATCGATTTCCTAAAAGAAGTGGCCCTCCGGACGCTGACTGGGGATGAGCGGGAGATACTAGAAGCGAATTTCATAGAGGATGATCTGCGCAATGTGATAAGGGGTCTGCAGTCGGGCAAAGCGCATGGACCTAACAGGATACCAATAGAGCTTTATAAAGGCTTGGCACATGAGGTGATTACACCAATGTTAGCAATGTATCAGGAAGCACTAACTGTGGGGTGCCTCCCAACAGATCAAAGGATGGGTTCAAGTGATTCAGATGCGTCTTCAGGCAATACTTCGACAAGATACAACCGTGGAGGGTACAACAGGCCAGCTCGAAGAGGCAATAGATGGGGTACGCAGTCCTTTCAAGGGGTACCATGGTGGCCACCAACCCCATGGGGGTTTCACCAACCCCAATACCCACAAATGATGCCTAACTTCCAGACCCAACCTCCATGGTATTACGACCAGTCTTTTTTAGGCCAGGGCCGTGGACGGAGCAGAGGCCGGAGAAGAGGTCAAACAGTGCAATGGGGAGACGAATCGAACTACCCAAATACCAGGAGCACCTCCAAGAACAGACAACAAACATCACAACAGGCAGGAACGAGCACAGAGAGAGTCTCGTAGTCAACCTGAGTTCTCGAGTCTTGTCTGAGCTGGAACTTCAAGTACTGAACAAAGGACTGGGCTTTGTGCCCACGAATAACACTGATCCCTTCCAGCTTCGATGTGAAGTTGAGAAATTTTTCTGAAAAGTGCGTTTGCATTTCTTCTTTAGAGATAAACCCATGGAAACTGATGACACTCTATCCAACACTGGTCTGAAGAAACCCTCGACCTTCACTCCACTACTACATCAGGTGCCACCTCAGGTGGGAGCATTTGAGAAGGCAGTAGTATACGACCTCAATCGTCTGGCAGCCTGTGAAGAAAAGTCCTTCTCTATTATATCTAGAGAAGAAAGAACGGCCATCAATGCTCTGACAAAAGATCCAACCATAATTATCAAATCAGCAGATAAGGGCGGAGCAACTGTAATTATGGATTCAAACATCTACAGGGAAGAATGTCTGAGACAGCTCAGAAACCAAAGGCACTATCACCTTCTGACTGAGGACCCTACCGCCCGATTGCAGAATGAGATAAAGAACATGGTGGAAGAAGCGTCAGCAGAGGGCTGGATTACCGAATCAGAAGCACGTTACTTAATCTCATCCAACCCTATTGTACCGTACTTCTATAATCTGCCTAAAATTCACAAGGCCCAAAGGCCACCACCGGGCCGCCCGAATATTTCGGGCATTGGCTCACTTCTCGAGCCATTGTCCACCTTTGTTGACATTTTTTTAAGGCCGCTGGTGAAGAAAATGCCGACCTTTCTACAGGATACTGCGGACATTCGGAGGTTGCTCCCAGAGATTGAGTTCAATATCGAGACTGACCTGTTGGTCAGCTTCGACGTTGAATCGTTGTACACCTGCATACCACAGCAGGAAACACTACAAGCAGTACAGAGCCTTTTAGAGGATTCAGACCTAGATTCCATAACTCCAATCAACTTTATAATGGAATGTGCTCGATTGGCCATGACCGAAAATTTCTTTGCTTTTGAGGAAGATTTGTACTTACAGGTATCGGGTACATCGATGGGCAACATTTTTGCCCCATCCTTAGCGAACCTGTATGTACACATGTTTGAAGAGAAGTGTGTCCTGTGAAGGACTGGGTTCTGCTAAGACCCAGCGGTGCCAGGGATAACACCTGAAACCTTCGTGGGTTACCTGTTCCGGCGTACAAATAACAGAGACACGGGACACTTCCTTCGGCGTCAAAGATTCAAGGTTTATTTACTGCAGGGAACACAGAAGTCACGAGAAGTACATAGCATGTAGGTTCACGGAGCCTGCTTCAAATTGTATCTGTGGATCGCTCTTCTTATACAGTTTTTGGGCATAGGATAACATGGTGCACAAAGAATTACAACCTGGTTCCCATCGTAAAGATCATAAGGGGTCGCTTTCATGTATTCAGGGCCCGGAACATAATTACAGTAGCATTTGGCAGTTCCCAACTGTAAAAGTGCATCTTCCCACCATTAGTACATTCCGTTCGGCTGTAAACAAATCAAGGAAGAGACAAAGACAGGTGCAGAGGAAGACGAGGATGGCGAACAGATCGAAGAGGGTGTAAAAAGGGGTGGTATCAAGAAACACGAGTTGCAGGCATCAAAGGGACGTGCTTAATGAATGCACAACTAAGACAATAGACCGGCACGGCAAGATGAGCCTCGAGCGGGGCCATCTGCCTTACAGTGTCATCCCCCTCATCATAAAGACACCTTCAAAGAAACATGTGTCTTCCGCAAGAGTTTGGGAATCCCAGGGTCGCGAAGCGGACAGCGTCCGTTCGCTGGCTACTTGAGGGCAAGAAACAAAATGGATGCCGTATCTAAGATGGAACCCGTGGGTTCAGATGAAGAAACCCACGAAACAAACGAACGGTTTAGGCTAACACAGCGAAATCGTGTACACCCACTAAACCCGTCATTTGCGGTTCATAGATACCAGACTCGACCATATTCGTGCGAGTCGAAAACACCGCTTACAATTGTCACGGAACCTCAGACGCTCCTTTTGCCCTCATGTAGGCAAGCACTAGTCGTAATCAGAATCGATCTCGATATTCATCAGACCATCTAGGTGTTGCTGCAACATTATTCTATCCATCAGCGTTCCTTTGGTAACAGGCGGCCGCCTTATACACGTCGTAGCACAGAGGCCACATAAGGCAGGACCACACTGCACACAAAGACAACACGTGAACAGAGATGCTACAACAACCCCAATGATCATCAGAATCTTCCAACCCCAAGTCGATATCAAGCCCCAAAACCACCCTAGTAGCGTCCAATCCCCTACGTCCACGTGTATGGACTCGGAGATTTTATGCAACTTCGAGATGGCTTGATAGACAGTCGGAGCGTTGTCAGGAATGAAAATGCAGCAACTCGAATGGATCACCTTACATACTCCACCTCTATCTGCTAAGACGACGTCTAAAACCATACGATTTTGTAACGTCATAAGCCTATCCGCCTGAAGCTCTGCTGTAATGTTACCAAGGGCGCTCGCGGTGATATTAGCGGTCGATTCCACCACTCGAGTCAACTGTCTCAGGTTCCTGCTATTGATCATAGGTCCCCAAAACGGCAAGAAACCCTTAAAGAAGTCTCCTGCTTCTTGACCGGCAGTGTCCTCTTCGCTAATCACGCCTCTCACAACTCTGGTCTTGTGATAATCCGACCCAACAGTAAAGGTCGGTGGCAACAGAGTCGCAATATAACATGTGCCTGAGAAGTCACGAGGCAACCATGTATATGCACGATCATAACAAACAAAGTAAGTACCCTTGGCAGTCAGAAGAACAGGGGAAGAGGTCGTCGGCAAAACATACGTCTCGGTACAGGCACTCCTCCCAAGCTGAGCTCGCGGGCTTCGGCCTAGGCCTTTTAGACAGAAATTACCGAGGTGGGGTACGATCCAGATCGGAGACGAGCTTTTAAGCTGCCGATCACCCACTGACATACTATACTCAGCCTCACTCAGATCTCGGTATGCTCGCACCTCTTCCTCTGGGATAAGCGATGCGTCAAAGATATCCCTATCTAAATCGGCAATTGCTCTTGCCAAAGGCTTGTGGTACGGGCCTGGACCGTGATCTGCAGTGCGTGGCTCTCGATGGGGGTAGGAATCTAGTGCGCTACGAAACATTGTTTGGAATGCTCGAGCAGAACCCTGGGAACTGTAAGGGAGAACCAAGTACGGAATTCCCCTATCGGTGGTATGTGGCATTAAACCACACACCCAACAATTGGTAGTGTTCATCACCAACTGATGCTGATGAAGGAGCACGTCTAACCTGTTCGTGTTGGGGTAGGATGTGGAAGGAATGAGGAGAGACAGTGGAGGTAAGTTTTGGTTCAGAAGAAGGGGTAGGTGAGGCAGAAGGCAACAATGACTGTATCATGTAATACACCCCACCCACCAATAACGAAGAAACAGTTAGGAATAGAAGGAACACCTGAAACATGAAACATTTTGTACATGCAATTCTACGCAATTCGAATCTTTGATCCTGAGTCTTTTCCAATTCCGACAGCTTCGAGAAAGCCATCCTCTAAAACCGTCCGCAACGTTCTTGACGCACTTCGTTCTGTGTAGCAGTAGTCAATCCCCAGGAGTTCCTAGGAATCGACGGTCTCTGACCTAGTGTCAAGACCTACTAAACAGAAGGAAGTACCCGCACGGCCCTACGGTCCACCCGGATGTAAGGTACTTTAATTAAGCAGTATATACAAAATCTCCTAGCTGTGGAAACAAATACATACATAGAAAAAAAAAAAAAATTTACAAACTCAAGATTATGCAAGTGTGTTCAGACTGGATAGTGGCAATGGGGCAACGTGGATGTCAGGGGAGAAAGCAAAGATATTTTTTTATTAGTCTCTAGTGTTGGAGCGAAGAAAATATCGGCTTCTCCCAGGACGAGTCTGTTCGTCAAACAGTTGATCCGATGATGACACAGAGTTCTGTTGACCAGCCAATTGTTCGGATCTTGAGTTCTGTGATGACAAATGTTCAACAATATCGTTCTGCTGCACTGAGGTATCTCCGACAGGCTGAGCGTCGCTGAATGGAACAAAGTTCGGTACAGTTTCAACTTCAGACGAGGCGATGCCCTTCCTCACCCACGAGTCTGCTGGCAAAGGTATAGGTACCTTCTTGGTGTGGGTGGCGTGCACCCAATTCTTACGCCCCTCCAAACGAACAGCAGTCCTCGTGGCAAGGAGCACCTGGTAGGGTCCGGTGAAACGAGGCTCAAGGTTGCGCTTTCGACCAAAATTCCTCGTCACCACCCAGTCTCCGGGCTGGAGCTGGTGGCCTGGACCCTCCGTCTGCGTCGGCAGTGCTTCAAAGACCTGTTGGTGAATCAACCTCAGTTTAGCAGTCAGATCATGAAGATAATCGATCAACATTGGATACTCAAGATCAGAAAACACACTGGGCCTAGGGACCCCCCAAACATTGGCAGGACGACCGAACACAATCTCATATGGGCTGAGCCCTACTCGAGAGTGTACAGTCGCCCTAGTTGACAGAAGAGCTAAGGGCAAAGCGTCAGGCCACGAGAGACCAGTCGTAGCCTGAATCTTCGCTAGTTTCAATTTAAGGGTGCCATTATACCCTTCAACCAAACCTGCTGACTGGGGATGATTGGTGCTGTGGAATTTCTGTGGAATTCCAAGGCCCTTACACACATTCTTCATCACACTCCCCACAAACTCACTTCCGTTATCGGACCATACAATCCGTGGCATTCCATACCGAGGAAAGTATTCCTTCAGTAGGATTTTTGCAGTGGACAGGGCAGTGTTGTCTTTAAGAGGGTAAGCTTCGATCCATCGGGAGAATGCGCAAACCACAACCAAAACATATTTCAGGTTATTGCATCGCTCCATATGGATGAAGTCTAACTGAATTACCTCAAAGGGACATGACGGAGGAGCAAAATGGCCAGGGGGAGTAGGAGTTCCCTTACCAGGATTGTACATCATACATATCATACAATTCTTAACCAATCTCTCAGCACACTTAGTAATACCATCATTTTTCCATACAGGGGACAACAACTTGCAAATACCTTTCGCACTAATATGTGACAAACCATGTGCCATCGTCACAACAGCTAGCACATACGCATCCGGCAACATCCACCTCTTATTCTCCGACAAATCAATCCAACAGCCATTCGCATCCAGCTTTCCCGTACTCTCTTTCCACTTCGTCTTTTCAGACTCAGTGGCCTCTTTCTGAATCACTTTCACACTCTCGATAGTGTCCTCACACATACCAGTTTCTGCAGGCCACCTAACCGAACTCGTCACATACATTCTAGTGCTAAGGTTTCTGGCAGTCTCCTTAGCAATCTCATCAGCGAACGCATTGCCACGACCAACATCATCTGTCACTTTACGGTGTGCACTACATTTAATAATCGCCACCTGCTCAGGCAAAGTAAGTGCATCCAAAAGATCATTCACAAGCTGTCCATGCTGAATCTTTGTGCCATGCGACGTCATAAAACCTCTCTCTCTCCACAAACGTCCAAAACTATGCGCAACACCAAATGCATACTGGCTGTCCATAAACACATTCACCCGTTTCCCTTTCGACAACACACACGCTCTAGTCAAGGCAATCAGCTCTGCCGCCTGCGCAGAATTCTGATTTAATCTCGCAGTCTCCACAACCGTACTCAACGTCACCACAGCATACGCAGTCGTCACATCACCATTCAGCAACTTAAAACACGACCCATCCACATACAGGGTACCATCGGGGTCTTCCATTGGAGTGTTTTTCAGGTCCACACGACCTTTTGTTTCCTCCTCAGTTCGTAAGTAGCAGTCATGAGGTGCTACCTCATCTGATTCCATAGTGATTGGCAACAAAGTCGCCGGGTTCAGGACATTACAACGCTTTATTTGAATGTGACTTGCCAGAAGCGTCAACTCGTACCCAGACAACCTTGCACTCGTCAGGTGTTGGGTTTTCGTACGATTCAAAAGAGTGTCAACTGCATGCGGAACCATCACCGTAAGCATATTATCCATGACCAATCCTGCAGATTGTCGGATGGACACCGCAGCTGCCGCTGTTGCTCTCAAGCAACTCGGCAATGCTCTAGCTACTGGGTCCAAGGTCGAGGAAAAATATGCACATGGACGCTGCTTACCACCGAATTGTTGCGTCAAGACACTCAACGCACAACCTTCCCTCTCGTGAACGTATAGTGTAAACGGCTTACTGTAGTCAGGAGTACCTAACACAGGGGCCGAACACAACGCATCACGCAGTTCAGAAAAACTTTTCTGACATTCTTCCGTCCATGGTAAAGGAGTTGGAACATCCTTGCACGTAAGAGCCACCAATGGCTTCGCTAGCAATGAAAAATTTGGGATCCATTGCCTGCAGTATGACGTGATACCTAGGAAGGCACGCACATCTCTCTGAGTTGTTGGCACAGTCATTCGAGCAATCGCTGCAATTCTCTCTGGGGTCAACCTTCTTCCCTCCTTTGACAATAAGTGACCTAGATAGGTTACTTCTTGGCAACAATATTGCAGTTTAGAAGGTGACACCTTGTGATGTAAGTCACAAAGATGCTGTAACAACGACACCGTAGCAATTTTGCAAATGTCCTGAGTGTCCGCAGCCACCAATAAGTCATCGACATATTGGATCAAGGCCGCACCGGCCGGCAACACAAACGCATCAAGTTGGCTCTTCAAGGCTTGGCTGTATATCGATGGACTCTCACAGTAGCCCTGAGGAGCGCGTTTAAACCTAAAGCTGCGGCCACCTAGAGAGAAACCGAAAAGGTCCCTGCTCTCTTCAGCAATCGGAATGCTAAAGAAAGCATTCTTTAGATCGATCACTGAGAACCAAGATGCAGAGGCTGGAATCAGAGTCAGTAGAGCCGTTATGTCGGGCACCACAGGGAACTGAGGAATCACAATTTTATTCACCTCTCGTAAATCGATGACAAAACGATAAACAGGAGGCTTGGACGGATCAGTGCGTTTCAGAATGGGCAGCACAGGGCTATTACACACGTTTCCCCGAGTCTCCTCGATAACATCTTTATCGATTAAATCATAGATGATTGCTAACAGCGCTCGCTCACCATCCAGGGAGATACGATACTGGGGAATACGTGGCAAACGCACATTAGATTTCAGCTGAACAACATAAGGGGAGATGTCAAGCAGGCCCACGTCATTGGGACCTGTTGCCCACAAAGATGTAGGAAGAGAACTCAATTCCGGTGGAAGCTTGTCAACAGACAAGTACATAGGAGAGACAACTCTCTCACCCAATGTAAGCTTCACTCCCGCAGGAGAACAATACAAAGTCGCATACAAACGTTTCAGCAAATCCAGGCCCAAAAGATTTTCACCACAACCAGTAGTCAAAATCAAAGGAGCTCGCAGCTCACGAGGCCCAATTGTAAGGGGCAATGGGCGAGAAACCGGATTGCTAACAGGGGCGCCAGAGAATCCAACGGAAACATTTGTTAAGCCAGACAAAGGTGCGCCAGGGAGTTTTGAATACATGATGGAACTTTTCGCTGCACCAGTGTCCAACAGAAAAGGCTCAACTACGCCCAAGGTGGCAACTGCGACGTAAGGCCCTCTCTGATCAACCGGAACTGATACTACTCCCTCTCCTTGTCTATGGCTGTCCTAGTAAGTACCGTCGTCAGTGCCCTGATCGACGTAATAATCATCCACATTGTACTGTGCGGATCTGCCAGATGATGATCCACGCTGATCGAAACAATTATTAGAATCAGAAGAATTATTAGAACGATCATTTTGATTCTGCGTAACACCACGACCTCTACCTCGTGTAGCCTGCTGAGGACCACTACGGCCTCCTCTAGACGAATTACCACTATTTCGATCACGCAAAACTGGACAATCGAATTTCAAATGACCCTCACCCCTACAATAGGCACACTGATTGTACCCCAACGTAGATCTCTGCGAAGAGGAGTCATTTCGTGATTGCGGCCTATTCGACTGAGACTGCGATCGATTCCGCTGTTGCGAGTCATTCTGATTCGAACGTGGAGGATACGCTTGTTGCAACAACACTTTCGTTTTGAGTTCTTTCGTCTTTTTATCGGCGCGATCATTTTCCTCTTTCTCTCTATTCTCATAATATTGGGCCGTAGCCAATATCTGAGCAGAAGTGGAAACGGCCCACGCACTCTCTGAATTCCTTAATTTGTTGCTTAGATCCGGCAACAAATTTGACACAAACTTGTCCACAAACAATCTCTGACCTCCCTCAGTCAGCCATATCTTGACCACTATGATCAATAAATGCCTCCTCAAATCTTGTAAAGAAATCAGAGACACTCTCATCCTTCTTTTGCTTGCAAGCAGACAATTTGTCCCAGTTCACTTTCATAGCTGGCATAAGCGTTTTCATAAGAGTAATTATTCTCTGAGGAAGATTGGCAATCAACTGTTCGGGCTTAGCCCCACCGACTTGCAAGGCATCCGCAGCAAGAAGTGCAGCCCAGTCACCACCTAATTCTGCCGCATGGTCTTCCTGACGAATCTTTGCCCATACCGGCTGTGGTACGACATTGCCAAACAACATATCAATGTCAGCAAGATTCATCACCGTCGCATCCACTAGCTGAGACAATTCTTTATAGTACCCTGCAGGATTTTTGCGAGGATCGGGCAAAGTCTGCTTAACCTGCAAAACTTCCGATCGTTTCCACGGAAGGTGTATCCACACTCTCTGGAAATATGGCGGAATAATGGGATTAGCAGTAGGATCGCCAGGCATCCACACCGGTGGAACTTCGCGAATGGGATACTGACCAGGCGCTGCTGGCGGTTCCTCAATGTCTTCTAAAAACAATGCCCGAGGCATTATAGAAGGACGAAAAGATAGCAACTGCTCGACAGCACGTCGAACATTGCTACCCACCATTATTCCGCTTGCAAACTGAAGCTGAAGATTAGTTAGAGCGGCCAATACATCATCAGTCGCATCGGCTGATATTTGATCACGTAAAAGCTTGCACATTTCCTCAAACACGAACCTCTGTGTCGGTTCGTTGAATTGAGAGAACGTATCAAGCACCACACGCGGAGGATTCCTAAGGGGGTATCTAATCCAACTCATCGCCATATTATATAGCGAGTCACGTTCCCTACCACCAGGAAGCTGACTTCGTCTTTGGGGAGCATCAGAACCAGTGGACTCAAGAATCGGTCCAAGAGAAGTGAAGAAGTTAGCAGCAACAGAAGGGATGCGACGTCGAGCAGATGGGGTAGAAGAGTAACTCAACGGGGTAACAAGAGAAGTGTCAGTGACAGAAGGGACAGCAGGAGTAACCAAAACAGGAGAAGTAGCGGGAACAGGAGTATGAGGAAGCACAAGCAGGGGAGCAGTAGGGACAGGAGCAGGTAAGGGAGCAGGAACAGGATGGGGAACAGGAGCAGGAGCAGGTTGAGGAACAGGGACAGGGGGAACCACAGGAACTGCGGTACCCTGCGCATACGGAGGTGGTGACTTCAAGAGGTAGGACAACAAAGGGTCCTCTACTACCTCCTCTGTCGTATCCGTACCCGTCGGTAAAGCGGGGTAACACTTATCCACAGTCATACGCTGTAGTCTATCGAAAACTTCCTTTTCCTCCTTATCTCGCTGAAACTGCTCTGCATTTCTTACCGTAGTAACAATACCTTCTCTCTTATTACATTTAAGCTGCTTGATTTCTTTCTGCTTGGCTTCTTTACGCCACAACCGAAAGGAATCAAACATGGCCGGCCTTGCTTTCTTTTGAAACAATTTAGCTTCAAGATTATCTAAAATCGGGGTCTCAAAACTACCATGAGGTGGCCAACTAAGGACACCGTCGTTTTTAGTGTAACGAACCCAACAATCATTGAACGTAATAGGACCCACACCATGTCGACTATATAATTAATAAATTGGAGTTCCAACTGGAGGTATCGGACATGAGTCCTCCAGTCGGGAATCCGCACCACAACCTTTGAAGCAATTGAACAAAGTACTACGGCCAGGCATCGTGCACACTAACCGAGTTTCACAAACGTCAAGGGTTATAGGATTACAATGTCCCTGCAAAAAGAGCAAAAACCCTCGGTTTTTGGCGACTGCAGACGTCAAATATCACAACAAAGAACCCAATACCAAGAACCACAAATGCAATGGAACCATGCAACAACTAAGCACCCACAACGAAGGACTCTGGGAGCGACCCACAAATACTTAACTCAAAGATCAATGGCGTCACCAGGAAGGCCCGTCAATCGTCTCGCTGTACCAAGGTCTACGCCAAGCGCCAAAACAGGTCTACAGTCAGGGCAGCAGTCCGTCGCAGCCGTCAGGAGGCGGGGATCTTCGCGGGAAAAGTCGTCGGGCCACTTGTTTCGACAACTGGATCGATGAAGCGGGGTGCACCTTCCCTCGGAGATTTCACACGAAGTTCCTCACGATCGTCGGGCTTTGGACCGGTACCACTGATGCAGCCCCACGTTGGGCGCCAACTGAAGGACTGGGTTCTGCTAAGACCCAGCGGTGCCAAGGATAACACCTGAAACCTTCGTGGGTTACCTGTTCCGGCGTACAAATAACAGAGACATGGGACACTTCTTCGGCGTCAAAGATTCGAGGTTTATTTACTGCAGGGAACACAGAAGTCACGAGAAGTACATAGCATGTAGGTTCACGGAGCCTGCTTCAAATTGTATCTGTGGATCGCTCTTCTTATACAGTTTTTGGGCATAGGATAACATGGTGCACAAAGAATTACAACCTGGTTCCCATCGTAAAGATCATAAGGGGTCGCTTTCATGTATTCAGGGCCCGGAACATAATTACAGTAGCATGTGGCAGTTCCCAACTGTAAAAGTGCATCTTCCCACCATTAGTATATTCCGTTCGGCTGTAAACAAATCAAGGAAGAGACAAAGACAGGTGCAGAGGAAGACGAGGATGGCGAACAGATCGAAGAGGGTGTAAAAAGGGGTGGTATCAAGAAACACGAGTTGCAGGCATCAAAGGGACGTGCTTAATGAATGCACAACTAAGACAATAGACCGGCACGGCAAGATGAGCCTCGAGCGGGGCCATCTGCCTTACAGTGTCATCCCCCTCATCATAAAGACACCTTCAAAGAAACACGTGTCTTCCGCAAGAGTTTGGGAATCCCAGGGTCGCGAAGCGGACAGCGTCCGTTCGCTGGCTACTTGAGGGCAAGAAACAAAATGGATGCCGTATCTAAGATGGAACCCGTGGGTTCAGATGAAGAAAGCCACAAAACAAACGAACGGTTTAGGCTAACACAGCGAAATCGTGTACACCCACTAAACCCGTCATTTGCGGTTCATAGATACCAGACTCGACCATATTCGTGCGAGTCGAAAACACCGCTTACAATTGTCACGGAACCTCACCTGAACCACACCAATCCATTTTTCAATCAGGTGTTGGTGTGGAAACGCTATATAGATGACATTTTTGTCATCTGGCATGGAACATCAGAGACAGCCGCGCTTTTCAAACAATGGCTTAATGGACAAAATCCATTTCTCAAATTCACCATCGAACACAGTGCAGAAGAACTAGCCTTCCTGGACATTACCATCTTTCCTGAGAATGGCCATCTTGGCAGCAGGTTATATCGAAAACCTATGTCCCGTAACTCCTTACTATCCTATACGAGTCATCACCCGAAGGCGCTGCGTGAAAACTTGCCTGTGGGACAATTCTTAAGAATTCGTAGGAATTGTTCTAGGACCTCTGATTTTGTAGATCTTTCGAAAGACCTAACATCCAAATTAAGAAATCGAGACTATCCAAAACATCTAGTGAAAAGAGCACATAAGAGGGCACTCAATAACAACCGGGATGCCTTGCTGAGTCCTCCAGTCATAAAGCCACCATTGGACAGACTCACCTTTGTGACAACTTTCTGTACTTTGTCAAATAAATTACAGAAAACGGTGAGAAGAAATTGGAAAATTCTCAATACTGCTGGATCCTCAATTCAGACTCCACTCTTCTCCTTTAAAAGAGGTGCGAGTCTGCGGGACAGTTTGGTCCATACAAGGCCCAGATGCACTAGTGTGGTTCCAGTCAACACCTTGTGGAACCTTCCCCCACGATTGGGGCATTTTCCCTGTGGTGTATGCACAGCGTGCCCACAGACAGAGAAGACAGTCTCCATTGATATAGGAACTACAAGGCCCTGGGTTTTGCAAAGTCATACTAACTGCAACAGCGACAAGTTGATATATCTTATCACCTGCCCTTGTTCGCTACGTTACGTCGGAATGACAACTCGCAAGATCAAGTTGCGGATCAACGAGCATAAGAGTACAATACGATGTAACAAACAGGCGACCAGACTCACTAAACACTTTTTGCAAATGAGACACTCTCCAGAAGACATTCGCTGGACTGTTTTGGAGAAACCTTCTGTGCCCCCCCCATATCACTGATGTGTCACGTTTCCTCTTTCTGAAAGAACAAAAATTGATTTTTCGCCTCAAGAGTGACGTAGAAGGATTGAACGATGATATTCCCTGGACATCAATCTGACGGCTATAGGCTGCTTTATTTTGGTTCAGGAATTTGGAATGAGCAGGTTCTAACTGTTAGATGAACTACTGTTCCTTTTCTTTGGCACCTCTTTCAGAAGTGCATTAATATGTAGTCCACAGTTCATTTCCTCATGTTAAGATCATACTGTTGCCCAGCCTGACCTATTGGTATTGACCAAATTGTCTCTCGCGCATCCAGAGTGCATATATCTATAATCACAGGTATCTTCTACAGTTATGGGATATTCTTCTCGGATACGAGCTCATTACACCATCAGGCGTGACACGCTATATACCCGATGTTCGAGTTCATCATCATATAGTTAACAGTTCACTTTCTAATGTTAAGATCGTACTGTGCCCAGCCTGACCTTTTGGTGTTGACCATATTGTCTTTTGCGCATCCTGAGTGCGCATACCTACAATCACCTACAGCCATAGATATTCTTTACGAATACGAGCTCACTACACTATTAGGCGTGACATGCTATACACCCGATGCCCGAGTACCATTTGTAATTGGTTGTGCTCCGGGGGTTCAACATCTGAAGTGCTTAGAATGATCGCAATGCCATTGCACTAAACTTGAATGCTAATGTGCTACTGCTTTTGGCATTCACTATGCGGAGCCATGCCGTCATTGCTTAATATCTCAATATCTTCGTAAATGGCTTGATGATCATTAAACTAAAAAACTTTTACTTTTGAGACATGAGCTGGGTTTGACGTTTTTTCGCCGACACCGGCGAGGTAGCTTTTGGTATTCTGATTGGCTTACCACCGACCAATGGGTCTCGCTTTAAGTCGTGAGAACCCAATGGGAGGCTGTGTTTCTAATGAGTTTTTTCGCGTTATGTTTGGACTCGTTTCTGCGGATAGCTGTTATTGTGACGAGCCTACTCGAATAAACAAACACTCGGAGAGTATATGCGCCAACACCGATTTAATAAAAGAGATCGAAAAATCGGTTTGTTGACATACCAACTCACGAACCATTCTTAAACCAACAGAAACTTGCGACATTGCGCATTCGGTATTCTGATTGGCCTACTACTGACCAATGGGTCTCACTGTAAGTCGTGAGAACCCAATGGGAGGCCGTGTTTCGAATTAGTGTATTTCACGTTATGCTTTGACTCGTCTCTCCGGATAACTGTTATTGTGACGAGCCTAATCAAGAGGTGACTGAATAAACATACACAGGTGTAAACACTCGATAAGTATATGCGCCAACGCCGAATTATTAAAAGAGATCGAAAAATCGGTTTGTTGACATACCAATTTACAAACTATTCTCAAAACCAATAGAAATACGCGAGATTGCGCATGCGCTCGGTTTTCATTTCACCTCGCATGTTCTCGTTCTGGTCCGCCAGATAAATCAACCAATGGCGTTTCACCAGTGAGTATATTAGCACATACACGATGTCCAGTCGGTACCTCCCCCCTAGCCTCAGGACGAGGCCAGAGGTACCGACGGACAGGTAAGGGCACTTTTAACATCATTCTGCCTGCTTTTCTCTGTTATGCTGCCTCATAGTTAGTCATAAGGAAACTCTGTTTATCAGTATACAGAGCATTAGTAACTAACGGACAGCTATAGAAAGGAGAACTGAATACCCATTATCCTGTTGCTTTCAGCCATTTTTGCTTTAACCTTGTTATTATACCAACGTTTGTTCTGTGCTCCAAATTTAGATGCACATAGGTTGGATATATAGTCAAGGGATTTTAATTGTAAAGATAAAATCCTTATTGTTACTTGTTGTTTCCACATGAATTTAGAGCGGGGCCTCCTATCCCTGAGCCGGTGCCAGGAGAGGTGAGGCTTACTCCCTAGATTACTGGGGTAAGTAAATGAATCACTTGATATAATATATTATTTTCTTCACCGCTGTTGTAAGTGGACTGAGACACTGTACTCTATTTTGCAGCTTTTGATGTTAGAGTTAGTTTGAGGTGCATAATAGACATATTGTGTGTCTTACTCTTATTCTCTTACAGGAAAGAATCCCTTAAGACTAAATCTGGCAGAATGGGCGCAGTGAGTACATTGCGTAGAGAGCTATAGCCAGAACAATCATTAGGTAACATCTATAATGCAATAATTATGGTACCTATTTTTTCACATTTTTGGTAAAAATCACAAACAAACATTTGTGGAACCTTTTCTTTTGCAGTAGTGTATAACTAAGACTTGGTCCTGATGAAAGCTAAGCAGGGGAGCTGCCCCTGAGATAGCAGAAACATGTCGACCATTATATCATCTTCTAGGGCAGTTATTATGTTGCACTGTCTTACACTCCATTTTTAATCTTGACCCCATGATTTATTTCCCAATAAAAATGTTCCTTATATCATGGTAGTCAATTTTAGCTTACACTCTCCTTTGATTTTTGTTTACACATTTATTGTTGCACTGCAAATTTTTCTTTATTTCTCACACCATTTAACCCACTCTTTGTACTTGAGGTCGGATCCGCCTGGGTGGTCCTGGAGAATTGGAGTAAACACACAATTTACCAGGTGTGTCTCCTTATCTGGACCAGGACCCTTCAACTAATCCCAGATGACGAGGCTCCGCCATATGGGTGGGCTGATGGGATTCATTTCCATTCACTTGCACACTCATATCTAACTCTTTTTTCATCTTTTTTCATTCTCACTACTCTGAGAAGTTCAGTCCTGTGTACAGACCCTATCTAGCCTTTCTTTTGTGATAACGGTTTAAGTTGGGGGTTTAGGCTGTTAGTGGTCTATAAATATTGCCACCCCTTGGACCCTTCCTCATCTTGTTGTGTTACATGGGGACAATAGTGACCATACACAAAGAAGGGAAACCCCCAGATGACTGTAGCTCGTGCAGACCAATTTCACTGCTTAACGCAGAAGCTAAAATAGTGGTGAAGCTCCTAGCAACAAGACTGCTGGAGACCGAGCGCTTCCGACAGACCTAGCTGGGACATGCACAACACTGCCACCTACACACAGGTGAACAGGTGCCTGATGCTTCACCGCTAGAGGACCGACTGCTGACAGAGCAATTAGGAAAAAAGGGAATACCGCTAATTTAAAAGAAGACAATAAATAATTCTCCAGAAGAGAGCATGGGTGGCTGACCTGGGTGAGGCTTTAGATCATGATGATTGGACAGAGACCCTATAGGCCCCCCAAGAACTGTCCATCAAAATACAATTAAGATTGATCCCGCTTAAGGTATTCCACAGAGTGTACTATGCGCATATCCTCCTCCATAAAATGGGTAAAGTGTATTCCCCACTGTGCAGAAGGAGATGTGGGAATGAGGGATCCTTTTTCCATTCCATATGGGAATGTCGACTGATTGAATCCTACAAGTCACAACAGTGGTGGCAAAAGTGACAAACCTGGGGGTACCAGAGGGGACCAAATGGCTACTCTTGGGAATACAATAGGGGAACACAATTGGTCGAGGTTCAAAATAATTTGGCTAAAAATTGGGTTTATTGAACAGTCTTCTTTCTCATGCAAGAGATATGAACTGCTACAATTGTAAGACAGAATGCGAAGTATAATGCGTACAGTGTAAACAGTAATATAACATAATGTAATAGCATGGTCTGTTGCTATGACATATATTAAAATACATCCATAAATAACACAGGCTAAAATACTCAACTGGTGCTTCTAAAATAATCCTAACCCAGTGTACCTAACCTAAGTCTAGTACGAGGGAAGAAGTAGGTGCTGTTTTAGCTATAGTCTAGTTTAGTTTAGTTTTGCCAAGAATTGCCAAAAGTTTCTCTAGGTTCTAATCAGCTCCATACCTTAGAATGAGAGAGGTTGGTATCTTTTTCCAGGACTCGATCTCTAACACCCCACAAGGGGAGTCAGAAACACTGGAGCTGGATTCTCGGCAAGGGGGATGACAGTGTCTGGTCAGTGCGTCAATTGGGGAAATGACTTCCTTTGGGACTTGCTATAGCGAGCCGCGCCGTGCAAGTAGGTAGCCGAATCACACAGTGCCTTACCATAGCAAGTGAAGGTATATTTATACCTTGAAGGTGTTTAGGAATGCCTGTATTGACGTAGAAGTCGGGCATATGAACGTCATGAATGAACCTCCAAGGATATTGCATATTAAATGAGTTCTTGGAGAAATCAATATCCAAGCAAGGGGAAGTTCTAAAGGCTTAAGATGCTGGTTTTCCAGGAACTCGTTGTGACGTAGATGAACAGATGTAAGTAGCCATGCCTGTATTTGTTTAGCATGGACAATGCCTAAATAAGGACTGGATTTGTATGTCTATATAAGGGCATTGTGAAATATACCTATATAAGGGCATGAATCGGGAAATTCATACAGATTCGAAAGCAATACACAACAGAAAGGAATTTGAAACTATCTGGAAACTATTGATTGCCCAGCTTGCAGGAGAGCACTTTTACAGTGCTAAAGGACTTTGAGAGCCCAGTGGCTTTTACGGGACCCCTGAACAACCTCACTTCACAGAACAACCAAGGAAAGCGATATCTCAATACTGAAGAGTGGATGAATGTGCATTGATAATGTGTTGCTGTCATCATTTATGTTAAATATTGCCAATTGCTCCTATGGGGAGAGGAGGAGGTGGAAATAGAAACTTGGAAATCATTATGGAACTATGTATTGATCATTTTGATATGCTAAATGCAGCTATTGTTTCTATAATTGAACCACTGATTGTATAACGTATATTGGGAAAAATACATAACGAGTTGCCTATCTAATATTGACCTCTCAATCGCAATATGGGAGCATAACAGGTAGCTGTGTAATTGGTCCAATATTACCAGTGAGGGGTCAACGTTGAACCATATTTGATAATATATATATATATATATCTATATAAATAAAAATGTAACTGCTCGTTTGTTCAAAATCGCAAATCTCCGAAAGTGTGTCACCGATTACTTTGAAATTTTGACACAACGTTGGATTCGAATACGTGCGTGTTTTTATATATACAACGTTGGATTCCGATATGCATGTGTCGAATACGTGCATGTTTTTAATCGAAAGCCCAAACAGACACATAAAAATGTCAATGTTCGTTTGTTCAAAATCTTAAATCTCCAAAAGATTTTCACTGATTGCTTTGAAATTTAGACACAACGTTGGATTTGATTAAGCGTGTGTTTATATATACACAACGTTGGATTCGAATACGCACGTGTCCAATAACCGCGTGTTTTTAATCGAAAGGCCGAACAGAACCTATTGATTTGGTTGCTGCTCAACAACTACAAGGGACACATAGAGACAATAGTCTACATATATTAGGATGGACAGTTGGTGTCAGGATGGCAAACTGGGAAATGGGTGGAGGGAGGGGGGAGGAGTTGGTTCACTTTGCAACATTAAGAAAGGACGCATAGAGACAATAGTCTACATATATTAGGATGGACAGTTGGTGTCAGGATGGCAGACCGGGAAGTGGGTGGAGGGAGGGGGGAGGAGTTGGTTCACTTTGCAACATTAGCGTGTGTTTATATATACACAACGTTGGATTCGAATACGCGTGTGTCCAATACGCGCATGTTTTTAATCGAAAGGCCGAACAGACCCTATTCATTTGCTCGCTGAGCAACAACTACAAGGGACGCATAGAGACAATAGTCTACATATATTAGGATGGAAAGTTGCTGTCAGGATGGCAGACCGGGAAGTGGGTGGGGGGAGGGGGGAGGAGTTGGTTCACTTTGAACATTAAGAAAGGACGCATAGAGACAATAGTCTACATATATTACGATGGACAGTTGGTGTCAGGATGGCAGACCGGAAAGTGGGTGGAGGGAGGGGGGATGGGTTGGTTCACTTTGCAACATTAGCGTGTGTTTATATATACACAACGTTGGATTCAATGTACAATATGTGAGTGTTTATAATCGAAAGGCCGAACAGACCCTATTGATTTGCTTGCTGCGCTACAGCTACAAGGGACGCTAAGAGACAATAGTCACAAAAACATATTGTATACCCACAAGCATTGTTAAATTAAACATATTAGAAACGTGAGCTTACTCTTTCTCTTCCATTTAACTAGACTGAGCACAGCAACGCGTGGCCAGGTACAGTTATATATATATATATATATATATGCCACTGGCGGTTGCTTATAGTTATGATCTTGTTTCCATAGGAAATACCTTTTTTTGTGTTGCTAATAACTTTGCCGTTGTTTAACAAATCTCCACGAACGTTTTCAGAAAAGTGCTACTTTTTGACCAGATTCCGCATGGAAAGTTTCAGGGTGATCTGTCAAGTGGGGGCCCAATAAAAGGGGTGCATCCCAAAATGCATTTTCCCCATTCATTTTTCCATAGGAACTTTAGACACATATACAGCTCAAACCACTGAACAGAATTACACCAGATTTGTCAGAAAGCAAGATCTTGGTCTAGAAAGAGTGCTTTTTTGATGTAGTGTAAAATCGTTCAGTAGTTTTTGAGCAATTAATGCTCCAAAAATACCTATATTTCACACCACAGAGGGTCCGTGGAGCTGACAGGTCTCCTGCTGAGGTCTGATTGGCTGCCACCACATCAACCAGGAAGTTGAGGCAGCCATTTAGTACTCACGACTCAGCCTGAGTCCTAAGAAAAAAGCAAAAAAAAGGCATAGGCAACTGAGCCCCTAGCCATTGGGCCTGGTTGTGGGGTTCCCGAGGGACCCATCATGGGGGCAAATTTTTTTAAATTAAATTTTGATGCGAATTCGCTGAGGATCCGCAGCAAAATTTAAAAATAAGGAGAATCCCCAGGAACCCCATCCCCCCGGGACAGAAATTAATAATAAAAGGAGAGGAGGCAGCATGGTCTCCCTTCCTAAGCCTAAAAAGGCCAGGGCACCACATCCCCCAGGGCAAGCAATAAAATGAAGGGAGGGGGCACACATCACCCCTCACAGGGCCAAAACTGTGAATAAAAGTGGAGGGGAACACGCTGCCTTGAAAAGGGACAGAAGACCCTATCCCCCGGGCCGTCAAAGAAATGAAAAAGGAGGGGGTCCATGCGGCTGCCCTCCATGGGCCTTGATGGGCCCCGTGGACCCCTGCTCAGTGACTACATCCCGGGGAGCCCACCCCCGGGATATAGTGGTTTCCCTGCCCGCACCATATTACATCCCTCATGCCATCTTCTTTGACATTATTGATAATACCACTGCAACATCTGAAATAACATTATTGATGAATAAACTGTATATGGGGGGCATTAGTGATAGTTACCTTACGGCTCAAGGTATAGTTTACAGTAATAATTACTTTACATAACTATAACTGATGAATGTCTGTGTTTTTTTTGTTTGAAATGTTACATTCATAGTTAATGTTTCACCTAACTAAAAACTTACTTTAATGTTTATTTTATTTAGTGAATATATATATATATATTTTTTCACTGATATATATTTATTATGTATAGTTATAGACAGATTTGATTTTCCATAGCACATTTTCCTTTGGTTGTTTTGCTAATAACTATGGTGCTATTTGATGAATCTTCACAAAACTTTCCAGAAAAAATTCATTCACCCAAACTCCTTTCTGGAAAGTTTCATGGTGATCCATCAAGTGGGAGTCAAGTAAAGAATGGGTCCTAAAATGCTATTTCCCCATGTAATTTCCATACAGAAAATTAGACAATGATACAGAAATAAATGGCTACACAGAACTACAACTAGGCAATGGACCATTCATGTCCGCCTCATGCTAAAATCCAGGTGACTTCTTTCCCTTATCTCCTTCAACCCCCAACCCTAGCCTTCCCCCTTCCGCTCACCCCCCACATACTGGCAAAATCAGAAAATCCTTACGATCCGTCAGCTGTGAATAGGGTGTTCACTCATAACTGTTTTTAACCTATCTCACACTGAGTTGAATTGGACTCTGCTCCTTTTTATGTTTGTCACTATCATCACATCTCAGAACAGTGATTAACGCCACAACCTTCACCAAATAGGTTGGAGCTGTTTTTGCACCTTAGGCAAATTGCCAAGGACAGAAGGGTCACGTTGCCTGACTACTGCAGGTGAGTGGCTCCGTTTCGTAGAAAATGCTCTACGAGATAATAATATGCACATGCCATCTCCCATTACAAGACATATTGTAGAAGTTGCTTTGGTTGTTGATGTTGGTCAAAACAAATTGTGCTTTGATTATTGTTGTAATCTCAAATATGGGCTGCTGTTTGTCAAAATTATAAGCTGATTTAATTGGTTGGTATGTTATTCATGGCCCTCTCCTCAGGTTTTACTGGTGAATCCGCCTTCCTGATTTCCTAGGATCACTGGTTTTGTATTCCAACTACAAACAACTGATGTATTATTATTTTTCCTTGTCTTCCTACACGATTCACAGCAGTAGCTAATTAGACATCCCGAAGAAAGCCACGACAGCGGCAAGTTCACTGGCTGAAACATGTCGATCACTACCTAGTATGACTGAATCTAATGGTTTCAACCATACTCCTTTGATTTTAGTCCTAGCACAAGGTAGCCAGAATAAAGGTTAATAGGCGAACCTTGTAGTTAGTATTAATTCACTCACTCACTTGCACTGCACCCCTCACGACACCCTGTCGGCTCACGCTGGGTTTTAGTAATAACCCCTCCACATAAAACATCCCTGTACTTCTCCCTCTCAGCGAGGGGGTTGTAGCCCGCACCATCACTAGGCTTCATGGTGCGAGGATTCCCAATGATGAAGCATGCTACCATTGGTAGGTGAGGGAAACCGTCCTTAAAAAGGACTCCTCCTGTAAGTAAGCCCCCGTTTGCTTTTTTTTCGGATCACTAGACCCTAGGGCCTTTTTGGGGGGTCCCAGAGGGCCCAAAAGTCCTGTGGGAATGGGAAAATGAATCACAAAAACAAATGTGGTATGGGTGTCCATGGGAGGGGAGTTTGAGGGGCCTAACCCTATGCTGTGTACGGTCAAAGGCTGTGCACAAATATGGGCACCGACAGGTGGTTGGGTCAGTAATAAGATCTTATATTACATTAAAAACAAAGTCTGTAGTATTTCATGAAAAAAAAAAGTTTAAAGTGATTCTATATTAAGTTATGGTGACAATACTTTCTTTACATTTAAAAAAACTCAGAAATTCACAAAAAAACAAAGATTAAAGTGATGTTATAGTTAGGTGAAAATGTCAGTTAAAATGTAACAGTTTAACTAAAAAAAACGGAAACTTACCAGTTATAGTTTAATGAGTTAACTACAGCTTGTGCCTCTAACATGCTCTGCTTATCACCTCACAGATTACATCACCCATGACCTGTACAAATCATTGATGACATCACTGATAACATCTCACATGACATCATTGATGACAACATTGGCCATGATTATATGTGTGCTGGAACCATACAGGCAGGATATCCTGGAATAAAATCCATCACACAAATTGTTATGATCCAATGGACCATTATGGGTTCATGTAAATTATCTGAATGTGTGAGACACTTAACATTGATTATTTTGGATGTGTGTGCGGATCTTTTCCTGCAGTTCTGATTTTTCTGTGTTTAGCAACATTATCTAAATGCATTTCAACTGTGTCAGTCGATAGTCAATATGGAGGCTTTAATGTGATGCATTTATAACTGTGAAGACGTCTTAACTAAAACAGTACACTTTTAATATTGAATGCTTATGTACTCTGTCAGTTACCCTTATTTTGGCGAGCCGTTGTTTTACTCTGTTTTGAAGCAACCAAATCAATATAGAACATTTGGTGCAAACATACATCACTTTGCTCTTTTTTAACCCTCCAACAACACAATGGTAAATCACTATAAAATAATGCGACTTAAAAAAATCCACTGGGCCTACAAATGTGTTAGCATTCAAGACCCTGTCTGGCCACTAGAAAGGAATTACTATTATAATGTTAGAAAACTACCATTACATCATGTTCTTTACACGGAAGTGGGCAGGAAATCTGATAAGCTATCAATCAACCCAGCCTTTGAGAAGAGATTAAGTCTGCTGCATCTATTCAGCTTGAAGCTACAAAGATAACGAGGCGATTAGAAACCAGGCTGTGATATTGATTGAACTCAAGAAGGATAATCAAAGCTTCACACTATGGCAGTGTCTCAACACATCCTTTCATTCTCCTCAGCAGGAGATTGCAAGATATCGTCTTACAAAAACATTTAATATAAAAAAACGATCTCCCAATACATTTCAGCCAAGTGTATTAGGTTATTTGACTCGTCAAGGTGTATTTGGTAGCAATGTCACCACACACAACGTTAATATCAGCTGCATTTTTTTGACTGGATGCAGCATAATATTTTGCATCTTCTAGATGACACTCAACTGCACGTCTAAATATGAATGATGGTCCACGCTTATTCTTACAATAACGTTTGATTGACACCTAAAGTAGGCACACAGCACCAACATTAACAATAAGAACAAGAACGACTAAACCAATATTAAAATCATTAACAAAGATTTTCAGAACATACAAATTTGCAAAGTTTGGCATTTTGTCACAGAATAACATGTTTAATGTTACCCAACACAATGGCAATCGTATTATGGACCTCGAAGAATGAAAGGCTGAGTGGGCCTGCAAGGATTCAAACCTGTGACCAAGAGGTCAAACGCAGAGCCCTGGAGTTGATGTATTATTCCACTGATTACAGTGGTAAAACCCCCCCTGTATTATCCGACTTCTGTTAGTATTAGTCAACTCAGTGCTAATTATGTCAGTAAGTATCACAAAAGCAGGGTGCCTATGCAGAAAACACACAGATGTGTAGAGATGACTCTGGCTACACTTCCAGGGGGGCCATCCATCCATACTATATTCATGGGGGTAAAATTACAACAGGGAAGGCCATCCTTAGTGGAAGAGGATGTCTCACACACATAATAGTGTCAAGCTTCATCATAGACATCCTCTCCCCAACCTGGTAAGATAGTACTACCAAGGTGGACTCAACCTACATGAAGACTTGGCGGTAGGAGGGAGTTCTTACATAAAACTTCCTGGACAAGGCGGGATTCAGACAATCTAAAAATACCTCAAAGTTCCTAGGTTATTACCTTTATTTGTGAGGTCTTTGGGTATAGTTAAAAACACTTTGCTCGGAGGGTATGGAGAGCACAATGGCTCAAACCCGTCTGCTAGGCGCCAACATGTTTCTGCATACAAAGGAAAAGCCTATCTGGTCTGCGGCATTCATCAGGTCTACAGGATCCCTATCTTACGAAAAATAGGCTTACTCTATCATTTAAGGTAGTGCATGACTCTTACCACATGCCATGATAAACCACATTAATCCTACCTTGTATCCTTTCAACATGTTCTTGTGGAATCCTATATAGAACAGATATTTGAAAGAGATTGATACACAAAGGTCAGTTGGAGGGACTTATTAAACGTACTCCTTGAACTGTTTTATCAGTATAACATTATACAAATCTTTTGAGCTTTCCCATCGCTCACACCAGGTGAGCAAACATCACCACACGCATGAAGTTTGCACAGAAAAGAGAGAACGCTACAAACAACATTGTTTAGGTGTCACTATTTTTATGTGCGCCATGGTAAAAGACCCTGTCTTCACATGCAAATTACAAACCTCAGAATGATTCAGTCATTCGTTGCTTATGCCAAATTATATAGTTGTGGTCAACCGAAAGATCAGTACAAAAGGGTCTGGATTGTTACAAACGACTCATTAAGGATTATCTATCGTGGTAAAGTCTTGAAAGGTAATGGGTATAATCGTCGAATCCCTAAAGGGGTGTGTTTTACCACCCTCATAGGTGTCGCTTTGTGGCATTCAATGTATCAAGCCATCGCAAAAATAACAGTCCTCAGCATAATGAGTGCTAAGTGTTTCATACTATTCCATGGCCCCCTTGTTTTAACTGGGGGAGCAGGGCCGGACTGGCCGTAGCGGGCACCAGGCAATCCCCGGTGCGCCGCAAGGGTGCGGGCCGGTTTTGGGCCCCTGGGGGCCGTTTTTGTTATAGGGCCGTTTATGCAGCATAGCTGCAAAATCAGCCGTGTAACAAAATCAGCCGAAAACCAGCCCAGGCAAAGAGCTCGGTCACACCCCCAACCTCCCCCGGGGGCCGGCCGAGCCCTTTGCCTGGGCCGGTTTTGGTTCCCAGACCAGCCCTGTGGGGGAGGGGCAGCGGGAGGGGATTGTTTCTGATATGGTATAATCCAAAGGAAAAAAACGAGTGACTTTGTTATAATAATCATGAAAGTTATGACACAGTATACGAATCTCAATTATGCATGCTAGTTATAAAAAAAGAAGGGTGTTGATATATTCTTCAACATTAAGCATCGGAGTACGGTTATTACTTCCTTCTGTATACACTCAGTACGGTATCAATGTTCATTTTGAGCCTGGATTACCCACCACAATCACATTTACTAACATTAAAAGGGCAACACACAAAATGTGTGCAACTGACTGCCGCCATTACTTAAATCTCCAGAACCCATGACGAAGGGGTCCATATGTGCATCAATATGTATCCGTACGGAGAACACAAAAGGATAATACCACCCACGTGATCTTTCCATTGCTCCTTACTACATCGAAAGGTTCTTTTTTTGAAAGAACAAACAGTAGTGAACATGGTCATTAAGCCAAAAAACCCAAGGAAAACAATAAATACAATAAATGAGTATTGTGACATGTAAGCAAAATTAATAGAAACAAGTCATGCTGTTTATATTCAAAATAGTATTTGTGATTTATTTAAATATTTTCTTCATTTTTGTTAAGATTTTCTTTTATAAAAGTACCTATAAACCATTAAAAAATCAATGACATACATTTTGTGATTCCAGAGAAATATCTAGACATAATCAAACACAGAAGAAAAAAAAGGCGGGGAGGAATAGAAAACAACACAAATGACTATGGTGATAATTCGGGCTAGTAGAGTAAGCAAAGCGGTGGATGGAGACTCAATCTACATCGAAAGGTTCACCACTCCAGTGAACCTAGGTATTCTCACTAACCCTGGGCGGGTAACTCTGCTCCGCCAGCAGAGTTTGCGGAGATTTGCCTACTCTGCGCTCTGAGGCAAACGCGAAGAATACTTTAAAAATAATTTTAAAAAGGCACTTACCTGTGTTTCTGCCGCCTCCCCTGCCTGGACTCTCTCCTTCCTGCTCCTCTAGCTTCCTTTTTCATAAAAAAAAACACTACACTACGTGGTGTTTTTTCAATGAAGAAGGACGCGAGGCAGCGAGGAGCAGGCAGGAGAGCAGTCAGGCACGAAAGGCGGCAGAAACACAGGTAAGTGTAATGATGACAAGTAAGGCAGGTAAGTTGTAACTTCTTTATTGAAGAGTAGAATAGCCGCAATTAAAATGACGGTCCTTCCCAAGATCTTGTATTTGTTCCAAACGCTTCTTCTGTGGCCTCCCTTCGGCCTGATTCATAGGATACAAATGGAGATCCTGCAATTAATCTGGCAAGGCCGCAAACCACGAATGAAAAAAGCTATTAGCTTTCTCCCACCTAGTGAAGGCAGGCTGGGGATTCCTGACCTCCAATTGTACTATTATGCAGCACAGCACAACTGAGGCATCCTGTAGTGTGGAACGATGCTGAATCAGAGAAACACTGTTTTTTCAGGATCGGGCGGTGGCTGGTACATTACTCCAGAGGGTTCCTTTTTTTAAAAAGCCAAATAGGCCTCACAACCTGTATATGTCCCCCATAACACAAACAAGAATGGCAGCATGGGACCACACTAACACTAGACACAATTTGACTACCTTTCTCTCCCCTTTAACCTCACTGTTTGACAATCCATAGTTTGCGCCACGGGTAGAAGAGACCGCCTTTGTGCAATGGCGCTGCTCTGAATGCCGTGCCCAAGGTCATCTCTTCGATGTAGAAGGGGTGCTCCCCTTTCAGCAGGTTAAGGCATGTCTTTGGGATACCCGAATCGGAGAGGCTAAGATACTTGCAACTCCGACACTGGGCACTACAACTGCAAAACAGAAACCACGCATGGAGACACCTTACACAATATGAAGAATGCTTTTAACCAAGTCTTCGGACAAGAAATTAATCTCTAACCTATGTACATTGGTAACTGTGAAACAAACACATATACAAAGCGGACCGCGCCGGCTGGGAGAAGGACATAAGGAGGGAGCTGAGTATTAATGCGAGGGAATATATTATAGAGCGAGACACACAGCAAGTAATATGAGGCTGACAGAAACATTAACAAAAGTAGTCACCTACTGGTATTCTATTCAAGCATGGATACATAAGGTCGATCCCAAGCAGAGCTCGGATTGCTGGCGAGGCTGCGGGAAACACGGCACACTGGTACTCACCACCTGGATACTCAACTTCCGAAATTCCCAGCCTATGTGCTCTTAGGAGTGCCAAACCCCCTTACATATCCCTTGAAGTCCAAAAGGAGGCCTCTGATTGGGTTGCCTCTAGGAGCAGTTATACAAAATATTCTCATACACTGGAGGACCCCTCAGATTCCCACTCACATGGGCTTCCTTCAACGTTTAAGGCATATTTTGGGAATGGAGAAAATAACTCTAATGATGCCCGGGCAGGGCGCGGCCTTTGGAGAGATGTGGCAGCCTTTCTTGTCTTTTCTTACGCTTGAATATCATGATCTTACTTGCCCTAAATACCTACATCTGTTGCGCTTGCCAGAGACTGTTGCTTCCTCTGCCCCAGAAAAGAACTAACATGCAACACCACTGATTCAGAACCCTAATGGACATAGCACGGTGAGGGGGAGGGAGGGGTGGGGAGAGGGAGTGCTTGCCTTCTTGACTTTTGATAATATGTATACATTTGCAGGGCTGTGCATAGCCCACTGTAGTGCAAAGTCTTCATTTGGCACTCTTTGACTGTTCTTATCAAATTGCAATAAAAAGATTGAAACCGAAATGCCACTTGGCTGAAAGCCCTATTAGGAATAGCTAAACAAACAATAATCACTGGACAGAACATTTTCCCTATACAACATTGCACAGGACTACCCTCTAAAGAAAAGCAGAATTTACAAGACTTGCAAGAGAGGTACCGTAAATAATAAGCACTGGCAAAGCCAATAGGTCTTGCCTATGCAAGAGCTACTGGCTTTGCTAATGTGTTTAGGCATGTTGTACACCAGCATGGCTGCTGTTTAGCACGGCTAAAGGTTAGTGGCATAGAGGAGAGGAGAGCGTCTGAGAGTAGCATAGAGTAGAGTCAAGGGTTGTGGAGGGGTGTTGAGTGGAGAGGAGGGGCATGGAGTGTCATAGAGTAGAGTGTCATAGACTGGAGTGTGATGGAGTAGAGTAGAGTGGAGTGGAGTGGAGTAGAGTGGAGTGGAGAAGAGTTGAGTGTCATGGAGTAGAGTGGAGTGTCAGGATTACAGTGGAGAGTCGTGGAGTAGAGTAGAGAGTCATGGAGTAGAGTGAAAGAGGATTGGAGTAGAGTGAAGTAAAGTGGTGTAGAGTGGAGTACTGTAGAGTGGTGTGATGTAGAGGGGAATAGAGTGGAGTAGTGCAGAATGGAGGAGGATAGAGTGGAGTGGCACAGAGTGTTGTAGAGTGGAGAGTAGTGGAGAAGGGTGGAGTAGTGTGTTGTAGAGTAGAGTGGAGTGGCATAGAGTGGAGTAACGTGGCATGTAGTGGCATGAAAGGAGATGCACAGAGTGGAGTAGAGTGGCATAGAGTGGCATAGAGAGGAGTGGCATAGAGTGGAGTAAAGTGTCATAGAGTGGAGCGATAAAGATTGGAGGGGTGTAGAATGAAGGGACGTAGAGTGTTGTGGTGTACAGTGGAGTGGAACATTGTACAGTGGCGTGATGTAAGGTGGATTATCGTAGCGTGTCGTGGGGTAGAGTGTTGTAGAGTCCAGTGGCATAAAATGGAGTGGCATTGACTGGAGTGGGATACAGTGGAGTTTCGTGGATTGTTATGTCGTGCAATGTCATGGAGTTGCGTAGTGTGATGTGGTGTAGAGTGGAGTGGCGTAGTGAAGTAAAGTGCCATAGAGTGGGGTAAAGTGTTGTGGAGTAGAGTAGATGGCGTAGAGTGGAGTGGAGTAGAGTGGTGTAGTGTGCAATAAAGAAGGGTAGAGTGGAGACGAGTGGAGTGGAATAGAGTGTTTTGGAGTGGTGAAGAGTGACATAGAGTGGAGTGTTGCAGAGTGGAGTTTCATAGAGTTGAGTGGTGTAGAGTGGAGTGGCATAGCATAGAGTGGAGTAAAGTGGTGTAAAGTGTCATACAGTGGAGTGTTGCGGAGTGGAGTGGCAGTGAGTGGAGTAGACTGGAGTAAAGTGGAGTAAAGTGGTGTAAAGTGTAGTGTAGGGGAGTGACATGGAGTGTCAGAGTGGAGTACAGAGGCATAGAATTGAGAAGAGTAGAGTGGAGAAGAGTAGAGTGACATAGCGTAAAGCATCATAAAGTGGTGTAGAGTGGAAGGCTGTAGAGTGGAGGGGCGTAGAGTGGAGGGCCATAGAGGAATATATACGTTTAGTACGCATGCTTTACATCGCATGCCATTACAGCGCGATTGTTACAACGTGGCCCATTACATCGCAATTAGTCTCAACAACTTGAAGTAGGGGGCGCGCTGGACTTAGGAATAGTATAATTTACTATTTTTACTCCAGTTTGTGCAACAGCAGGGAAGGTGTTGGATTGTAAATCCAACAACTTGTGCCCTATACAGCAAGTTGTTGTAATGACGATGTAATGGCCAAGTTGTTACAAGCAGTTGTTGTAAAGACTGAGTAGTAATGGCATGCCATGTCAAGCATGTGATCTAAAGGCTATTTCCCGCCGTAGAGTGGCATGGTGAAGAGTGAAATGGAATGAAGTGTTGTAGAGTGAAGGGGTGTAGAGTGCTATAGAGTGGAATGGAGGTCACAACCTTTATATATATAGGTTTCACCTTCACTTAGGGCACCATGCACTGTATTAAAAAAATAATGTATATATTATTTACATTTTTTTGATTTATTCTAAAACTCGCGTTATATGCTTTTTCTCTCTCTGACATCTCTTTACCTCCGACTATTGTGATTGTGCTGTTGTGTATCATCTATTAATTAATAGTAGAGGGACGTAGAGTAGAGTGGAGTGACACAGTGGAGGGTTGTGCAGTCGAGGGGCATAGAGTGGAGTAAATTTTCATAGAGTAAAGTGTTGTAGAGTAGAGTGGAGTGGCATAGCATAGAATGGAGTAACGTTTCGTAGAGTGGAATGACATAGTATGTGTTGGACTTGGCCCTTAAGGCAGGTTCACCCCTAATCTTTTTGCTTTAGATCTGTGATCTGTGTGGATGATCTTCTGGTCTGTGCGCACTTTTTCTCTGTGTCCCAGAGTAAAGTGTGTGCATGTAGTTAGGCTGGCCTGCTCTCCCATAGGGATGCATGGGGAATGTCTGTGTCCCTAGTAGTTCCTGATGCGTGGGGAGTGCCTGCTCGAATTTGGTATGCGCGAGTTCGTGGGAATGAATGCTTCGCAATGGTGTATGTGGTATGTGTGTGTCATGTGTAGAAATGCCATTTCTAGGACTTGGCATATTAATGTAAAATACGCCTGCAGTGTGATTGGCTGGATCTGGCTGGTGAGCCTGGCTCCAGGAAGGCTGGATGGGTCTGCCCGGTGGTGATTGTGAGATTAGCATGTTGATGGCTTGGGAGGAGTGCACCTGGTCCCTGATGGGCCTGGACTTTCCCCAGACAATGCTGGCTCCACCCCCTGTAGTGCGTCTGATGACCCTAGCCCTGCCAGTGAATAGAGAGGGTGGTTGAGGTAAACAGAGTACTTCAAAACCAGCTGCGACTGGTTTTCCCCCACCCTGCACCCATGAGACAAAGGGAATTTACTGTATAAGAAGGGGCTGTGTCCCCATACGTTTTGTCCTTGGTCTTTGGTTCTCTTCCAGAATCCTGCCAGAGGGGGCTGTTGCTGCTGCTGGGGCCAAGAGGACCGCCACTTGGCTGTCTCCCTGCCTGGAGACCCAGTGTGCTGGCTCTGGCCCTGACTTGCCCCCCTGCCTGCCTCCAGACCCTGCTGGAGCTTTTGCTGTGCCTGGAAGCGCCTTGATTTGATTTATAGCGCTAGGAGCGCTTTACTTGTGGCCCAGCGCTCAATAGCGCTTCGCTTTGCCTTCTAGCGCTGGAGGGCGCTTTTTCTTGACCTTCCGCGCTGGGAGCGCTTTATTTACATTGCCGGTGCCCACCCGGCATTAGATTGGATTTGCCGATTTTTGGCGAGCGGGTGCCCACCCGGCATTGCCCCGTTGATATTTTATTATTTACAAGCCGGTGCCCACCCGGCATTGCCCCGTTGATCACCGCCGCAGCCCAGGAGCACTGGAAGCCGTTGCCGGGCCGCTGCCTACCGCGACCCGGAAGTCCCGCCTCCTGACCCCCAGGGCCGCGCTGCCATTGGCGGCCCCGGCGGAAGTCAGGCGGAGCACAGAGAGACAAGGCCAGGCGGGAGACGGAGTAAGCAGCCGGCTGTCTTCGCGAGGCTCCCCGTGTGGAGAGGAGCCCCGCGCTGCTAGGAGGCTCCCCGTGTGAAGAGGAGCCCCGCCCGCCGTGAGACACCCGGTGAGTGCCGAGGAGGGAGAGGGGCCGCGGGACACATTGCCGGTGTCCGCCCCTCCCCCGTAGCGCAATCTCGCGCGCACTGCTGTGTGGAGCCTCAATAGGCTCTCAGGGGCATTACCTGTTTTTGAGTTCCCCGTGAGGGACTCCAACGACGCCCGCATTCTTGTTGTGTGGAGCCCCGAGGCTCCTGAGAGGCATTTCTTCGAGCGGCCCCAGTTAGCAGAGGGCCGCTCCAATGTGGCAGCAATTCTTTGTGGGAGCAGAGAGGCTCCTTGGCCACATCGCTTTAGAGCCCTGAGAGAGGCTCTGGGGCAATTCATTATTTTGAGAGCGCTGAAGCTCTAATTTGCGCATTTGCTTTGCGAGCCCCTGAGAGGCTCCCTGTCCACAGTGGTTGTTCTTGAGCCCACCTGGCTCCAACGTTTGCCCAGTTCTGTTTTACAACTGTCCTGCACTTAGTGGACAGTTGCTACATTTAGGCTTTGTGTTTGTGCTGCCTGCACAGACCCCCTGACACTGAGACTCAGGGCATTCCGCCCCTTTCGAGGCCAGTTGGCCTGAGGGACATTTCGAGTGTTGTGCTATGTGCACCCTGCGCATTGTGATTTCTTTGCTATGTGATTCTTGTGCAAAAGATCTAACCTGCACCTCTGAATGTGTTTAATACCTCATGTGCAATTGTTGATGTCCCACTTTATGTTTATCCCCTTTGTTAGGTGTGCCCTGCATAGAGGATTGTTGATGTCCCACTTTATGTTTATCCCCTTT
Organism: Lissotriton vulgaris; assembly: GCF_964263255.1. Lineage (NCBI taxonomy): Eukaryota > Metazoa > Chordata > Amphibia > Caudata > Salamandridae > Lissotriton > Lissotriton vulgaris. The sequence continues at coordinate 1,737,598,591 of NC_141691.1, forward strand.
TGCTGACCTGCATAGAGGATTGTTGATGTCCCATTTTTATGTTTAGGTTTCCTTCCCTTTGCTAAGAGTGACATGCTTAGGTGTTGGTATTCCTTCCTTAGGTCCTGCTGATAAGGTCCTAGTTCCCTGCGTGATTTGCCTACAGTGTTTTAGGGTTGCGTAGGAGGTATTTACTCTTAAACCAGTGATTACTGGTTGTGTGCTACATGTACTATTTTGGTGCTAATCATTCTATGTGTATGTGCTAAGTGTATACCTACAAGTTTTATTTTCTAACAAGTGCCTACCCCTGACAGTGGTCCATGTGGCCCTGTCCTGTACATAATTCCCTTGTAAATTCTGCCCGTGCCCCTGGCACATTGTAAAGTTTGTGTGTGTTATCTAATGTGTTTTTTTTATTATAATACAAAGGCTATTTTGTTATATAACCTTGTGTGGAGTTTCCTTTTTGGTGGGCCTTGGGTGTTGTTGCTGGGGTGCGTGCGCAAATACTTAACTCATACCGCCTCCAAGTTTAGCCTTGAATGCTCGCGCCACGTTACCTAGAGGGTGAGCAGGGGTTACCTTGGTGTGTGACTCCCTTGCCCTGACCTTAGAAGTGGTGATCCCTGACTGACTTTGGCGTGAGCCTTGGCCAGCCAGGGTCCCGTTTCTAACATTGGCGGCAAGCGGTGGGGATAAGGATTTGTGTTTGCGCTGTAACACAGTGGCGACAGGCCACACTTCAAAACTCTACATTTTTTAGATAACCGCATTTCGGGGATTATTGTTTTTTAGGTGAAGTTCAGTATTGCTTCTCCTGAAAGGTGTCATTTTGTATTTTGTCCAGTACCTTGTTCCCCGCCCTGCTCCCAGAGTTTGGTACCTGTGTCGCTAGTGGTCAGGTTGAGAAAATCAGGGGTGGTAGAAACTGCCTTACCGGTCCAAGGGGAGGGTTGTGTGTGAATGAGTGTGTGTTACGCTGGGCAGTGGAGTGCAAGTTCTGAGATAGGAATCTTGCTGAATTGTGTTAATTGTATCCTCCTGTTTAGCTCAGACCCCCAGGTTCCCTGTGTCAAACTTTTCTTGAGAACGTCCGCCAAAATGGAGCCAGTTTTTGATCTCTGTAGTCTGTTTAGGTACAGTAGATTAGAGCTGGTCAGATTCTGTCAAAAGGGAGGCATAGAGGTGAGTGAGTTGGATACTCAGTCCCAGCTTAGGGACAGCCTGATCCTGTGGCAAAAGGGTCAGTGGGATCTTGAGCACAGTGAGAGAGATAGGGCCGGGCCGCACGCCATGAGGGTGGTGAGTCTGTGGGGAGCCCTGAAGATTCTGATGAAGAATGTGAGTTGTATGAGGATGACAGTGGATCGATGTCAGCAGAGAGTGAGGACCCCATAGATAGGGAGTCCTTTGCTGGGTCCAGTGTCAGTACCAGCACCCCATCCCTTTCCCTGTCCCCAGAGGAGTGGTTGGATAGGAAGGAAGAGAGGGAGCATCAGCTAGCGATGGAACAGCTCAGGTTGGAGCTTGCCAAGCTAGAGGCTGAGAGGGCCTTGTTCAGGGAGAAGGTAGCCCAAGAGAGTAGGTTACACCCTGAGTGCATTTGCAATTGTCTGGATTCCCCAGGGAGGGTGGAGTCCAGTGGTGGCAGCTTTTTAAGTGTCAGTGTAGACGGTCCCACTCCCAGTTCTCCGAGTATGGTTCCTGTTTCCCCAGAGGAGGAGAATAGGTTGAGGTTTAGGAACCTTAGGAAACCGTCTCATCAGTCTTGGGAAGATTTTGAAGATGACTGTTGTGAGGCACTGTCTGATTGGGTACTGGGTCCCACGAAATGTGAGTGGGGCGAAAGAGCACCTGCTCAATTGTTGTTCAGCAGAGTTGCACCAACACCTGTTGGGGTGTGGATTGTTTTTACCATGTGAACTTGCAGAGGAAGCAGACCGATGGGAGAGTGCAAGAGGTTCCTTAGCGCCGCTAGTGAGTGACTCCAATAATATTGGGTCAGGTTTTCTCCACCCAGCGTGGTGGAGGAGAGTGAGAGTAGCCCAGCTAGGTCTCAGTATAGTGAGGAGGGTGTAGGGGCTTACTGACTGTCTCAGTGGAGCGGGATTGAGTGTGAGACCGAGAGTCCCCAGATGCCCGAAGCCCTGCCTCAGAGCCTGGATGGTTTCTTTAGGGAACACCAGGGTGGGGACCTATGCTTACCTGTTAGTCCACTTGAGGGAGATCTCCTAGTGTGTGGAGGACCTGGAGCATCTGCAAGCGGAGCTTCCATGGTTGTAGAGTCTGGCAGTACTTCTCCAGGAGGGAGAGTACAGAAGTCCAGTGAAAAGAGTGATTGGGGGATAACATGTGAGTCCCCAGAAGTTCTGGAGTGCCAGGCAGTGATTCCACCAAAGGTTCTAGACCGGAGGTTGGAGGTCCAGGTCAGGGTTTGCCTGACCTGAAGGGTGGGAACACTGTAATCAGTGTCCTGACCAGTTCTTTCTCCAGAGGTACGCCCCGGTTGGGAGGGAGCAGGACTCTGGAAGGGGGTGCAGAGGGTGGGAAAGCCCACCTCTGACCCCGGTACCACCTGAGGGGTTAAACCCTAGGTTGGGAGAATGGTGTTTAGAGGGTACCCCTCGCAGGAGGAGGAGGAACCCTAGGAGAAGAGGTAAGGGGAGGAGAGCCTTCCCTGAGACTCCTGGTCCACCTAAGGTTGTAGACCCTAGGCTGGAGAACCAGTGGCAGTCTAGCCCTGTCTTGCAGACAGGAAGAGTGGAAAATGGCTATTATGTGCCAGGGGTTACTACCCCCCACTTTGTGAGTAGGCAGGATCCAGTGGCACCTAGGTGGCCTAGGGCCTGGTCCTGGCCGAGGGCGGCTGGAGAGTACCAGTGGGGTAGTCCAGTTAGTCCCTACCATAGTTTTAGAAAGAACCCCAGGGGTTCACCGTGGCGTAAAACAGGAGGGTGTCCCTGCAGTTGCGGGTCCGTGTTTTATCGCCCCAAGCAGGGAAGCCCATCACGGTGGTGATTGGTCTGCCCTGCGTTTTGGCTGAAAGTGGGTTGTGTTGGACTTGGCCCTTAAGGCAGGTTCACCCTTACTCTTTTTGCTTTAGATCTGTGATCTGTGTGGATGATTTTCTGGTCTGTGCGCACTTTTTCTCTGTGTCCCAGAGTAAAGTGCGTGCATGTAGTTAGGCTGGCCTGCTCTCCCATAGGGATGCATGGGGAATGTCTGTGTCCCTAGTAGTTCCTGATGCGTGGGGAGTGCATGCTCGAATTTGGTATGTGCGAGTTCGTGGGAATGAATGCTTCGCAATGGTGTATGTGGTATGTGTGTGTCATGTGTAGAAATGCCATTTCTAGGACTTGGCATATTAATGTAAAATATGCCTGCAGTGTGATTGGCTGGAGCTGGCTGGTGAGCCTGGCTCCAGGAAGGCTGGATGGGTCTGCCCGGTGGTGAGTGTGAGATTAGCATGTTGATGGCTTGGGAGGAGTGCACCTGGTCCCTGATGGGCCTGGACTTTCCCCAGACAATGCTGGCTCCACCCCCTGTAGTGCGACTGATGACCCTAGCCCTGCCAGTGAATAGAGAGGGTGGTTGAGGTGAACAGAGTACGTCAAAACCAGCTGCGACTGGTTTTCCCCCACCCTGCACCCCTGAGACAAAGGGAATTTACTGTATAAGAAGGGGCTGTGTCCCCATACATTTTGTCCTTGGTCTTTGGTTCTCTTCCAGGATCCTGCCAGAGGGGGCTGTTGCTGCTGCTGGGGCCAAGAGGACCGCCACTTGGCTGTCTCCCTGCCTGGAGACCCAGTGTGCTGGCTCTGGCCCTGCCTTGCCCCCCTGCCTGCCTCCAGACCCTGCTGGAGCTTTTGCTGTGCCTGGAAGCGCCTTGATTTGATTTATAGCGCTAGGAGCGCTTTACTTGTGGCCCAGCGCTCAATAGCGCTTCGCTTTGCCTTCTAGCGCTGGAGGGCGCTTTTTCTTGACCTTCCGCGCTGGGAGCGCTTTATTTACATTGCCGGTGCCCACCCGGCATTAGATTGGATTTGCCGATTTTTGGCGAGCGGGTGCCCACCCGGCATTGCCCCGTTGATATTTTATTATTTACAAGCCGGTGCCCACCCGGCATTGCCCCGTTGATCACTGCCGCAGCCCAGGAGTACTGGAAGCCGTTGCCGGGCCGCTGCCTACCGCGAACCGGAAGTCCCGCCTCCTGGCGGCCCCGGCGGAAGTCAGGCGGAGCACAGAGAGGCAAGGCCAGGCGGGAGACGGAGTAAGCAGCCGGCTGTCTCCGCGAGGCTCCCCGTGTGGAGAGGAGCCCCGCGCTGCTAGGAGGCTCCCCGTGAGAAGAGGAGCCCCGCCGGCCGTGAGACACCCGGTGAGTGCCGAGGAGGGAGAGGGGCCGCGGGACACATTGCCGGTGTCCGCCCCTCCCCCGTAGCGTGATCTCACCCGCGCTGCTGTGTGGAGCCTCGATATGCTCTTAGGGGCATTACCTGTTTTTGAGTTCCCCGTGAGGGACTCCCACGACGCCCGCATTCTTGTTGTGTGGAGCCCCGAGGCTCCTGAAAGGCATTTTTTCGAGCGGCCCCAGTTGGCAGAGGGCCGCTCCAACGTGGCAGCAATTCTTTGTGGAAGCAGAGAGGCTCCTTGGCCACATCGCTTTAGAGCCCTGAGAGAGGCTCTGGGGCAATTCATTATTTTGAGAGCGCTGAAGCTCAAATTTGCGCATTTGCTTTGCGAGCCCCTGAGAGGCTCCCTGTCCACAGTGGTTGTTCTTGAGCCCACCTGGCTCCAACGTTTGCCCAGTTCTGTTTTACAACTGTCCACCACTTAGTGGACAGTTGCTACGTTTAGGCTTTGTGTTTGTGCTGCCTGCACAGACCCCCTGACACTAAGACTCAGGGCATTCCACCCCTTTCGAGGCCAGTTGGCCTGAGGGACATTTCGAGTGTTGTGCTATGTGCACCCTGCGCATTGTGATTTCTTTGCTATGTGATTCATGCGCAAAAGTTCTAACCTGCAACTCTGAATGTGTTTAATACCTCATGTGCAATTGTTGATGTACCACTTTATGTTTATCCCCTTTGTTAGGTGTGCCCTGCATAGAGGATTGTTGATGTCCCACTTTATGTTTATCCCCTTTTGCTGACCTGCATAGAGGATTGTTGATGTCCCATTTTTATGTTTAGGTTTCCTTCCCTTTGCTAAGAGTGACATGCTTAGGTGTTGGTATTCCTTCCTTAGGTCCTGATGATAAGGTCCTAGTTCCCTGCGTGATTCGCCTACAGTGTTTTAGGGTTGCGTAGGAGGTATTTACTCTTAAACCAGTGATTACTGGTTGTGTGCTACATGTACTATTTTGGTGCTAATCATTCTATGTGTATGTGCTAAGTGTATACCTACAAGTATTATTTTCTAACAAGTGCCTACCCCTGACAGTGGTCCATGTGGCCCTGTCCTGTACATAATTCCCTTGTAAATTCTGCCCGTGCCCCTGGCACATTGTAAAGTTTGTGTGTGTTGTCTAATGTGTTTTTTTATTATAATACAAAGGGTATTGTTTTATATAACCTTGTGTGGAGTTTCTTTTGTGGTGGGCCTTGGGTGTTGTTGCTGGGGTGCGTGCGCAAATACTTAACTCATACCGCCTCCAAGTTTAGCCTTGACTGCTCGCTCCACGTTACCTAGAGGGTGAGCAGGGGTTACCTTGGTGTGTGACTCCCTTGCCCTGACCTTAGAAGTGGTGATCCCTGACTGACTTTGGCGTGAGCCCTGGCCAGCCAGGGTCCCGTTTCTAACAGTATGGAGTAAAGTGGCATAGAGTGGAGTGACATAGTGAATAGTATGCATGGTGTGGTAATGCATTGCCATTACAGATAACCCATTTTCATTTGAAATAACCATTACATTTGCACAGAGTTTTACTGATAACACTAGACAGAGCAAACATGATAATGTGTGGAAATTGTGTCAAATCGTGTATTGATTTGTTCTGATCATATTAAAATTGTTTCCTGCACACTTCAGAATTACAAAAAATTTCGTTCATTTGTGCTTTCTTAATTCTGATATATTCTGTAATACTTGCCCAGTTCATTTGCAGATATTTACATACAAAAAGCCTCTCACTTTGAAGTCATAGAAAGGAAAAAATAACAAGCTCCCTCAGAAGTCAGAGCATTGGCATTGGACTTTGAATGCACAGCAAATGCGACAAGATAAGAACAAAATGTAAAGACCCGTTTACAGAAAGCGAGCACACAGTAGATGAATGCAGTAATCATGCTATGCTCCACAGGAGTGACAAAATCATGCTGGACAGCCTAAAACAAATAAAGACAGCAAACAGAAAGCAAGCAAATGTGAGTTACAAACCACAAAGTCAAGTTAATGGTAGGCAATGGTCGGAATGCTTTCTGAGGTCAACTTTCAGAATGCCCCCAAGAAGTCTTTAACAATCAGACAGCTGTCCTGTCTGGTAGGCTTCTAATTAAAAACACATCAAATAAAGGTTCACTGATTAAGCCTCTAAAGGGACTTTCAGAGATCTTTATAAAGTAACACACTCCTAGTTAGTGCACAAACCCTGCTCTCAGACATAAGAGTAGGAAGGTAAAACACATCTTCATACTTAAAAAAACAACTGTAGTGACTTATAGAAAATTGAAAAAGACACACATTGTAATTGAATTTCGCACAGATTCTCGACTGGGCACCAAGAACAAATCGTGGAGTGAAACACTGACAAAAAGAGAAGCTTTTCGAATGAAAGTATATATTACATATGCTTAAAACACTAAACAGCAATTAAGTTCGCTTTAGGCAAAACACACGACGGGATCTCAATCAGCATGAGTGAGAATGTATTTGCATGGCAACAAAAGTTCTAAATATAGATAGACATATCTCAGGTCATCAATGGGCGCATGAAAGTCAGTACACTGCAACACTGCAATGTTTGGAAACGGTCAGCATCCCACGCACATTCCAATGAAACTGTACAAATGCATGATTTAACCATCTCTTTAAATGGGAACTTTTAAAGAGTCCGGTTTCTTGGCTTCCTGGCGACTCCCCTGTGGATAGGCACATGCAGAACTGTAATTGGTTTCACAGCTGGTTCTTCAGAAGCAGAATAAACTAATTATTCAATCAAGAAGCAGCGTCTCGCTTGTTCAGATCAGTTTAGAGAAGGCATGTGGTGTGTACAGCCTGTTAATTTAGGTGCGAAGTTCACCGCTGTAGCTATTTACCTTACTAAATAGTGGCATGCAATACACCGTGAACAAAAATGAGATTCGATTCATTCACAGGGAAAACACAAGCATTGGTACATGCATTAGGTTTTACCTAGGGGATTAATAGATTTGCTTGTGAATTACTACTAGTCAAAGTGTGTATTGCATGTAATAGATTCAGTATCAATAATGCTTAATGCTACAGGTGGAAGCTTCTTGAGGACGTCATTGATAACGATACATGAATGGGTTCTGTAGCATACCAGGTAGGTACTGTGTCCATTTCTTGCAGTAAATGTGATATGGGACAACAGTAAACAACATAATAAAATCAGAAGTGAGACGGAAACAATAAAATGGGCTGATCAAATCCCATGCGGGGGGTGAAAGCAGCATCTGCATGGCGAGATGTAAGGCAAGAAAATGTTGCAACATAAGGCAGATGTAAGGAAAGAGACTGTGGCTCAGAGATCATGCTAGTAATGTGGCAGGACGGAGATGCCATTCATGAAAACAAGGGTCGCTCATAGTGTTGTGTGTACTAGTGTCTGGAGAGAGAAGCAAGGGGTAGTGTCAAGTATATGTTATTATGTAACAGTGGCACTATGTAGGGGAAATAGTACATAAAGTGGAAGAGTTTGATTCACGGCAATGCTTTTAGGGCGGGAGAGTGCCATCCTCTCTGAGCCTGGAAACTCCCAGTAAGCTCATCCCACTCAACGACAGGGGTACGTCCGAGTTCACCTGGTCTCTTCTCGCCTGATTAGTGTGCTCTCAGGGTCAGCCCTAAAATCGATCAGTAGCTGAGGGAGGAGTGGCAAAGATGTGCTATGAAACAACTCCCCAGTGACACAATATGGTCACGCTACCCTGGAGTAGACCATCCGGACTCTGGCAGCGTTGATTCAGCTGTCTGAAGGCCTCGCACATGAGGCCCACGTTGGTGAGAGGCACAACACGGAGCAGCAGGCGGGGCTGGAGATCAACCCCTATAGAGGTCATTTGAGATTCCTGGCCGGGGGAAGTCTTGAGCAGGCATGCTAAATAGAGGAAGGTGCCCACGCCACTCAGGAGCCCGCTGCTGACTGGGGTCTTTGTCATCTTCATAAGCAAAGATTTACTGCTGTTATTGTATACCAACTTTTTTAAAGCACTCTGGAAGCCCTTGAAGCTTAGTAGCAGTAGACTACTTTTTTTTTTTTAAGTTCTGCTTCCAAAGCGGATGAAAACAGTACTTAGGCCACTGGAGTCTCATAAATATATACTGAGCAACAGGAAACAGCATGGTACAGCCCATATAAGTGGAGGAAAAGTAAGTGGCAAGTACAGGACCCAATGAAAAGCAAAAGTGGGATGTATACCCCTTTAAGATTTATATGATCAATAGATTTCACAAGCACTGTGCAAGCAATGTGCAGGCAAAACCTAAAAAAGTTTCAGGATGGTTTAGTACGATGAATGGTTTCCTCAATTAAATGAAGGTCACGAGTACGAATCTTGGTAAGAGCCATTCATCTTTCGATTTTTCTGATCAGGATGATTTATTTGGTAACAGTAACATCGGCTATTTGCAGTGCTTAGAGGATGCAGAAATGCAATATGAAGTTGTTTCATAAAAACAAAGCATTACCTTTGGAAATGTTGTGTAATAAACCAGTTACTCACCTGTTATCCTCATTATTCTGAACACTCTTTTCTCACACCATTTCTTGCTTTCTGAGGTGCCCCACTTTCCATCCAATTAAATTTCCTTGACATTGTGTAACCAGAGACAGACGGGAGCGGTTCTCCCAATACCACAGGCGTGATTTTTTTCCGCAGCTAATCTAGACAGCACCCCTTATTGGATTATCCCTTGAACGTCTACAATTGATACTAACATTGAACACGGATTGTCGTTTATTCAATTTCACTAATGCCTTCAAACAGTTTAGCCTTTCTGACCACCAGTTCAACATTGGACACCGGTTTTGGATACCTATTATTGGCTTGCACACTATTGAGCATTACTGACGGTCAGTACCCCTCCCCTCAATAGGTGTGGTCACTCCCACAAGGTGCTCACCACACGATCTGACAGTCATTCCCAGATGTTGATTCGTTGCTAGGTTCTAATGAGACCCCATATTGATAGCTGGGTCAAAACGTCGTCGACAACTTGAAGCAAACCATTTTCCAGCTCCTAATATTGTACTAGGAGGCTGTTAGTACCTATTATGTATCGATTAAATGGTCGCTTTGTACAAATTGCTGAAAACTTGCTTCTATGTCACAAACAGTCACAACCTTTATATATAGGTTTCACCTTCACTTAGGGCACCATGCACAGTATTAAAACATAATGTGAATATATTATGTAAACAATTTTGATTTCTTATAAAACTCGCGTTATATGCTTTTTCTCTCTCTGATATCTCTTTGCCTCCGACTATTGTGATTGTGCTGTTGTGTATCATCTATTAATTGTTGATTGACCACAGGAAAACTGTTTTCTGTTTAATTGTAAGTACTCTGGTTCTGTGTGAGTAGGGTGTCCCTTGTGTCCTCATACACCACCTCCCATCCATGGACCACATGAATCAGCTGAAACCAAATAAAGAAAAAAAGGACAGGCCCAACCCCCCACAAGTCTTCCTTCAGTCATTGACTGGCCAATAAATGGTGACGAGACCCAGCACACATCCAGACATCCCAAAGTTAAAAAGAATCAAGGTTATGAATGGGAGAGAGGTTAAGTATTGGCACAAGAAAAGGGCATTCAGAGTAATGAGGATTGCTGGCCAGTTCAATACCTCCTGAAACCATTTATCGTACCACTGATTACTATATAAGGATACACCACCTCCCCCCCATCGAGACTCATTTGAGAAATGATGCTTATCAACATACGTGGCAGGGCTCAGCTGAGCAGATGTTAAGTTGCACTATTAGGCTTCCAAGATGATTCCCATAAACAATTGGCTACATGCCGATCGAGATGACCCCGCCATCAGGCTGGAACTCAACCTCATTAATCTTCATGGAATACTCAACCTACTCTATGATACGTCCCCTCCCCATTCCCAGCCACCCTTGATACTTAATAGGTATTTCTACTCTTGGGAATGTTTGCAAGTGAAGCTGCATCAGGTCATTCCAGGAGTTGGCTGCATACTACCATCTGTAATCCTCGAATTTTACCAGTATCTGCAGGTGTGACGCCCTGGATATCCACAGAGACAGATCCACTGCGGTCTGCAAATACGACCCCCTACAGTGTAAATTACCTGTGGATATCGTGGGAAAGAGGGGCATCTCTAGGTTATATAAATCCCTAGTAATTCACATGCCCAACCTCCAGCTATTGCACAGGGCAAAGTGGGAGGCGGACTTGGGAGCCCATAATGGCGATGAATGGGCTGAGGTGAAAATGGCACTTAGGCTGCTGGCGATTTCCATGCAATTTCGACTCCTTCAGTAAAACTACTTCCAAAAATTATACTACTCCCACTCTCGTCTCTGGCAGATGGGATACACCATTAGAACCAGTTGCCTTCGATGCAATTCCTTGCCGGGCACCTATCATATTGTTTGGGAATTATTAGTAATTATTGGCACGCTGTCAACAGAGCGTTGGTCTGTGTTGTGGCTAGGCACTTGGAGCTGGACCCTAAAATAACTCTCTTAGGCATCATGGACAACCTATTGGGATCCGTAGCACTCAAGCACTAATGGCTGTGGGTTATATAGTGGAGAAGAGAGATATAGCATGTCACAGGCTAGTTGCCCATGCCCCTTCAATTACCAGGCAGACTAGCAAAATTTATCACTGTTCTGTACTCGATAAACTAGTATATAAAGCCCCAGGGGTGCTGAAGAAGTATGTGAAAATATGGAATCCTTCTATCCAGGTCAATGCAGCCCTGGGATAAGCCCAGATTATTTGTTTGGACTGTTATTTGCGAGCTGTAGAATTGTAGTGTTGTGTGACGAATTATCAAATGTATGAGTACTTAGGGATCTAATGCACCAGCTAATGGTAAGTTTATATAATGTTTTATTTAAATACAATAAAAACAATAAACAGAGTTATAGAAAAGGATACCTAAAAGAACATTTTCAAAGTCAAATTCTTCAGATCTATATCAACAGGGGTTCGAAAGGATGTGATTTTAGAGTCTAAAGGCCTAAGGGGAGACTCCACAAAGGAGTTTTAGGCTTAAAGAGATCTAATTGAGGAAAACCTTTTCAAGACTACTATTCCAGGGATGCCCCAAGGAATGTAACTGCTCTTATTGCAGCCATCTGAACCTTCCATGTAGCTACACCTAAACCCTTATTGCAACCTCCTTATAAAAACTGAAGTACTAATTTTTCTCCAGTCTAATGTATTCACAAATTTATCAGAACACTATCTAGAAAATGAGGACCAATAGTTATTGTAAGATTTCCTAGTGGATAGCTGTCTATAATTCTGAATTAAGAATGCAACCACAGGAGAAGCATCCTTGAGGTGCAATGCTGTCATTCATTCTCCTGGAGCTACCTGCAGAATGACATGCTATTTTGAGTCACTTTCTTCAGAAATCAACTCAGTGTCTCCTGAGTCAATGCCAGATGTTTTATAGGGTCTTGCGGATAAGCTTGAAGCACCCGACCAGAGCCTAGAGGAAGCTTCTTGAATTCCAGAAAATACCCTTGCTCTATTATCTACAGGACCAAGGTATCTGAAATATCTGGGGGGTGGAGCTTGCCGCGAAGCAAGATGGCCGCCTAGAAATAGAGCTCCGCAAGGCATCGGCGCCACATCAAGATTATCCTGTCAACTAACCCACATCCTGAGACCAAAATGGCGGAGAATTACGCCCGGGTGTCTGCGCTACGGATAGTTGTGCTCTGGGCCCGATAGCACAACTGCGCGGGCGGAAACGAGAGGTGAGGCCTGACTGCAGAGTTGAGAACCGGCGGCAGTCAGGCGCCTTGCGGCTCCTTGCGGAGCTCGGGACTTGTTCACCAGGCCAGTAGAGGTGTTCTACCCAGGTCAGGTTTGAGGTGTGCCGGAACACCTGAACATCGCCGAATACTGCTGTGGGGTAGGTGTTGCGTGACGGCGGTGCGGCTGTGACTGGGCAGCTCGCAGGGCACGGCCTCCATGCATTGTGGCGGCGCAGACGGCCTGTGCCCCTATCCCCCATATCAGGAACAGCATGCTACCTGCTTTCTGCGGAAGCGGCTTCCGCTGCAAGTGAACTGCGAACGGCTACGAATACTGGGCTCTACCTGGGACACAGATCGCAGGAGAGCTCCCGTGGAGTGACGCCACTGCTCTAAGGCGTGCGGTGTGCTGCGCCCCCCGACTGTGGCCTGCCTAACTGGTCTGGGGTTCCCGCAAACATATGTCGCCTGGTTCATTCCGCCCTGCTGGTTGTGCGGCCCCTACAGGAGGGGGCGGTGCATGCCTCTGCTTCGGTGGGCCCGCACGATCTCTGCCTGCGTGGTGGCCGGTGGGTGGCGCAGGAGATGGCCCCTTGCTGGAGTGCAAGGCCTACTCGCCTGACGCTGGGGTATTGGAGTGCACTGCACCCCCGCTCAATCCTGCCCAGTGTCTGATTACTACCCACGGATGAGTCAGAGCCTTGGGATCAGAGATACTGCATGGAGGATACGGAGAATGAACGGGTGGGATCCTCACCTCTGGCTCTAATACTACCAATACCGGCTCAGGAATTTGCTGGTGGAAAGCCTTGAATACCTTACTTGCACCTTACACAGGAGGAGTATATCACCCCTGGCCAATTTGCTAGCTGACAAGGCACGACTGGGATTTCGCCAAAGCGCAACTGATAATCCCCCATGACCTGGACTGCAATTTGTCACATTGCAAGAATTATAGCGGACGCCATGGGTAGAGTGGACAAAACGCAAACTAAGCTACCGTTTGATGCCAAAGCCACCAGACATAAAGAAACTGATCGGGCTCGGTCTGGAGACACCAGGGCGGACGCATCGGAGGAGGAGGCTGGCAACGTGAAACAAATGTTTGCCACTATCCAAAAAAGCCTGATGACAATGGATGGGAAAATTGATTCCCTGGTCTATCGCATGGGTAGGATGACGGAGAGGCTTGACAAAAAAGTGGAGCGCACAGACATGGCGGAGAGGTGGATTACAGAGGTTGAAGAGGCACAAACCGAAACAGACAATTACAGTGGCATATGGCCAAAACCATCACGGAGCTACAAGATAAGACAGAAAATTTAGAGGCCCGCTCATGCCGCAGCAATCTACGCATAAAGGACCTTCCGGAAACGACCTTGATGGGTAACGTGGAACAATTAATTGAAAAGCTTCTGATCTCTTGGTTGGGCCACGAGTCCTTCTCAGACATGTTTGTGGTAGAAAGAGCTCACAGATCATTGGGACCGAGGCCTGCCCCAGGTGCGCCCGATAATTGTTAAACTCTTGAATTACCGGGATCGTGACTCAGCCTTGAGGCGCTCCAGAGAACTAGGCGAACTTCGATATGAGGGATCTGCTATCTCACTATCCAGACTTTACAGCACGAGTACAGGAAGCTGGTCGCTAATTCAATCTCCTCAAAAGACAGCTCCGGGATCACAACATCACGTATGCCATGCTCTACCCGGCCAAGTTGAGGATCAACATGAATGGCACCACACGTATCTTCACAGACCCAAAGTCACTGCAAAAAGTAATGAAGGACATACTCAAAAAGGCGAGACAGTAATCAAAGCAGGAAGGTGCGACGGCGGTAGAGGCGGATGCACGTGGGAGCTCTCGAAGACAATGATTAGAAATCTGGCTATATGTTTCTATCAAACTACATTTGCAGACTTCTTGTGCTGTGACCCCTTAGCTGTACTAGACGCCCGGTGCATTAGGCGCTGCGGTGCTATCCATCCTAACTGATGTCAGTATGTAGCTGAATGGAGTATGGATGCCTGCTTTTGTCAACTCTAACCGCAAGTAAAAGCGCCCCCAAAATAATATTGCGATGGAACAGTTTAATATACTAGATAATTGTGACAGTTACTGTAATGGGGTGGAGATAATCCTGGCGGGGGATGCTCAGAATAAAATGTGTGGGTGGTTCTACTATATTATGCTTATATATGATAATTAGACCAATGTTTCTAAATGGTTCGTTGACATGCCACGTTACTGATTTATATGTGGATTATCGCTGATGGTTTCATCGCAGTGCTTAGGAAACATCTGCATGGTTGCTCGCTGGGATAGTCTTCAGATTGTGAGGGGGAAGGGGACTCTTTCCGTTGCCATGTTGGGGAAGGCACAGTGTGGGTGTAGGGTGGAAGGTTTGAGTGTGAGTATTAGTACTAGTATTTTTGATTTTGATCCTTTGCTTTATTTTTATTCTTCATTTGCGTTCCTTTATGCAATTTGTATCTCTGGACACAATGGTACGACCTACATGACACAGAGGATGCACCATGATACAGACACATCATGAACAGGCTCATGCACATAAATCGGGGGTACAATACTTGTAGGATATCATTGCATCACTGTAGTCAGTAGAAACTAAACTGAGGTTCCTGACGTGGAGCATTAGAGACCTAAATGACCACCGTAAGATCAGGAAGGTTATGTACTACCTTAATAGGCACACCATGGATGTGGCTCTCCTCCAGGAGACACACCTCCCTGGAGCAGGTCTCTCGCAGGCTTGAAACAGGATTAGGGGTACAATTCACCTCTCATGCTTGAGGGGTACTGACTTGGGTCAATCCCAAATCCAGACTTACACTCGAAGAATTGCACACAGACGCCAATGGCAGATATGTAATGTCCAGATGCAAGGGGTTGGGCGCGGCCTCTGTACAAATAAACGTTTATGGCCCTAGCCACATGTTTGATGCCTGGCATTTCAATTCCCCCCTAACTGGGGGCTTTACACATTACTCTGCAACCCATAACCTCCACACCAGAATTGATTATTTGTTCCTGTCACGGTCACTACAGAGTTCTGTTAGAGAATGTGAAATGTTCCCCCAAACCTTTTCTGACCATTCACCGGTGCTCTTAGCTTTGACCACCCCAGCCAAAAGACCCTCTCCGTTTACTTGGCGATTTCCTCCCCTTTCTTGATGAGTTGTTTATGGCCGACATGCTGGAAGCTCTGGAAACCTTCTATGAGGCGAATATAGGCTCTGTCCCACACTTCACCACGGTTTGAGAGAATTTTAAGGTTTATATATGAGGAGTAGCGATATCC
Source organism: Lissotriton vulgaris (assembly GCF_964263255.1). NCBI lineage: Eukaryota > Metazoa > Chordata > Amphibia > Caudata > Salamandridae > Lissotriton > Lissotriton vulgaris. The sequence continues at coordinate 1,737,614,047 of NC_141691.1, forward strand.
AAACACTCTGGTGTGCTAAAATCGGTTAGCGAATGGTTGAAGAAATTAGAACAAACACTGTCAGGACTGGAAAGAGCGACACTGACCAATGACGACCCCACTCTACAAGCCACGCTAAAAAACACACTAGAAGAATATCAGTCCGAGGCAGATAGGAAAGTAAAGCGCCTGGGTAAATATGCAGTGGCCAGGGTATATGGGGAGGGCGAGCGCCCAGGCACTGCCCTCGCAAATCTAATGAAAGGACATAGAGCATCCTCACACTCTATAGAATTGACGACTGATAGTGGGGAGGTGCTGGCAGATGCAGATGCGATGGCGGAATGTTTTCGGTCTTATTATATGGATCTTTACCAGTCAAGGTCCAACACTACACATGCAGATTTATTGGAATATCTGGAGTATACTAAATTACCCTGGCTACTACATAGCAATAGAGAATACTTGATGCGCACGTTGGAGGCGTGGGAGATAAGGGCAGTACTCACCGCGATGCTTTCTGGTAGAGCACTAGGACAAGATGGGCTTACAGTGGGGTTCTACAAAGAATTCCAGGAATTAATGGTACAGCATTTGCTAACTCCCTTTGAAGAAATGGCTGAAGAGGGCACAATGCTGCCCACAATGAGAGAGGCACTCCTGGTGGTTATACTGAAACCTGGTAGACCCCCAATAGTTGCTCCTCCTACCGACCGCTCTCCTTATTGAACGTAGACACGAAGATCTTCGCCAAGGTGCTAACAAATAGACTCGCTCCATTAATGCCAACTCTGGTGGGAGCAGAGCAGGCAGTATTTATACCAGGATGCACCCTTACATATAATCTATGCACGGTCTTCTGTGCTAAACAGTATACTGCCCCTATCATTAAAGCGGCGGCAATATTTTTAGATGCTGAAAAAGCATTCGAATCGGTGGAATGGAAGTTCATGATACTGACTTCGGAACGCATGGGGATGGGAAGTGTCTATCTAAGCCTCATTAGCACTCTCTATATGAATCCCACTGCTAGAGTGCGTACGGGTGGGCGACGTGGTTGCCGCTCCCCTAGGAATATCCAGAGGCACCAGGCAGGGCCCCTGTCTCCACTGCTGTATGCTCTGGTAGTTGAGCCACTGACATGCGCTCTACGTGAATACCATAGCAATAGGGGATACGATTTCCGGCCTATAACCTAATCGTCTCCTCTTATGCAGACTACACACTCCTGTTTATCAGGGATCCGGCTGCTAATGTGTCACCTGTGTTGCGTGAAATAGTACAATTTGGTGAGCTATCTGGCCTTAAGATAAATTAGACTAAGTCTGTGATATTCCCCCTCACTCAAGCGACTTCCCCAGAGGAATTAGACTTTCCACTTCAGTCGTCTACTGACCCGGTGTGATATCTGGGGATCCAAATATACACAGATTCGGACCTTGTGTTCTGGAAAAACTATGGCTGTGCTGTTGCAAAATTGAAGGATGACATTGCGAGCTGGGTTCGCCTCCCCCTCTCCCTATTGGGTAGGATCTCATTAATGAAAATGGTTGTCATGCCCTGCTTTCTTTTCCTTTTTCTCAATATACCTATGGTCTTGCCGGCCCAATTCTTCAAACATCTTCGTTCGTTGCTCATTAAATTGGCTTGTGCTAATAAACAACCCAGAACAAGCTGGAGTCTATTGGTTCTGCCTTATTCGATGGGCGGGTTGGGCGCTCCAGACCTTGATGTTTACTACTGGGCTGCACAAGCCTTACATGCCTATTTCTGGTTGCACCAGCAGACTCGCACCCCGCATCTGCATATAGAACTCATTACACACGCCCCAGCCCATTTGGCGCCTGTTCTGTTCCACCCGCCAAGTAGAAATACTAGTACTCTAGATTCGATCAATGCTACCATTCATGCCTGACATAATCGTCTAAATAGACAAGCAGTAACTATACTGTACTCGACTAATACCCTATAGCCTGGTGTAAATGGTTGCTGACTCTAACATCCCCAGAAATGCTGCCAGCATTGGGTGCTTTGGGACTAGTCACAATAGGAGACTTCTTCAGTGACGGAAAGGGCAGGGACTGGACTGACCTCCTTGAGAGGGATCCGCGACCCTCACCTCCGGCTACATTTCGTTATTTCAGAGCCGTTACGAAAGATGCTGGGAGACGAGATGCTGGAGCCTCTGGAGGTACACTCATTCTCTGCATTGATTCAGGCTATATCCCCTAAACGCCTGGTTGCACAAATATACTCCCAAACACGGGAATTATATAGGAACCGGCACAATAAGGCCAGGTTAGAATGGCAGACAGACTTGGAATTAATTATAGATGACAACATGTGGCGGTACAGCTGCGAGGCAACTAAACGTATTTCGCTCAATGGCCGACATATGCTTATACAGTTTAAAATTTTGAACTGCGTCTACCATATGCCAGTGCACCTTCACAAATATGAACTTCATGACACACCTAACTGCGAGTGTTGAGGAGCTCTCGAGGCTGATTTCTTGCACCCTGCATGGCTCTGCCAACCTATAGCGAACTACTGGATACAGATATTTGTGGAACTTCAAACAATAACACAGGCATACATAGGGCCGGACCCGCTTTTGGCTCTCCTAGAATATTCCAAAACAATACAGAAACCCATTAGGGGCTTGATAGACATGGCATAGTTGGTTGCTAAGCGACTATTGGCAATGCACTGATCCAGAGGCCCCCTCCCACACTGAAACAATGTTCCAGAGATATGTTATACCGCAACACGCAAACAGAAATATACAGTGAGCTCCTCCCCCCTAGAAACCACCCAAAGAACTTTTGGAGCCTATATGCCACTGACATCGCGACTCGAACTCTAGCACAATCAGTAACACCTTTCACGGAGGGGAATCCACTGCCACAACTGACAGAACAGTCACCCCACGGTGCTTGAATGCATAAGCCGAAGAGAGTGATGCATCTGCAATGTAGCGATGATATTGGATAGAAGTCCTTGTTGCCCTTTGGAGAATTGCTCGTATTGTAAAGTCAAGTATTGTATAATTGGATTATTTATTGTGAATTGTCGTTTTGGTCGAAGATTATTTGCATTTTTGTCGAAAGGAAAGTTAAAGTTGATATTTGATAGTTGAGGAGCTAGAAGCCAGGATAAGTAGGGTCCCTAACAGGCATTGTAGCGCAGAGTGGTCAATTTAAAAACCTCCCTAATATCCACGAATGTAGAACCACAAGATGTTGCACATGAACTAACTGGTCCCGTTTTGTCATCATTGAAATTGGATCTAAGTAACAGTGGGTGAGATAGTCGGAGAATGACTATCACTGTTAATATTAATAATAAAGGGGGACTTTAAATGATGGTCCTTCTCGAAACTGCAAGAAACTAATACAACTAGGTATTCTGGTACAGGTGTTGGGCAAGTGAATAAGTCTTTACTTTTTACTCCTCTCTTCGATGCAGAGTCCTTGAAATTGAATAGAATTATATCCGAAATAGAAGATCTAAAGTTAATCTCCAGTAAGGACATTGAACTGGTGCACTTAGAGTGGAGGTATAAACCACATGTAACTATTTACATTTGATACACACTGGAGCAGCTATATATACACGTATATAATTCATTGGTGCATTGGTACTCTAAACGTACTTTGCTATATAGACATAGAGTAATCTAATACCTAGTTGACTTAACATATATACAATTTATATCAGCCTCATTTTCAAATTTTTCTTCCTTCTTTTATAAAGAGTGAAATATACCTTAGTCTGTTATATGATACATATCATGAGTACATTGAACATAGTAATTGTGTTGTTTTGAGTTTTTCAATATAAACTAGACCTAAGCCCAAGAAGGTTACACTGTATATATAATAATTGCACAACTCCACTAGTATACTAGTTTGTGACATGTTTCTAATTGTTTTTCAGTGTTGTGTCCTATGTCTTAATGCAAATGACGGACTCCTGAAGAAGGCAAATGCCGAAACGAGCGTAGAGTTTCCTTCCACCGCTTTGCTTACTCCATTAGCCGCACTTAACATCGATGTCATTTGTGTTGTCTATTTTTTCCCACTTCTTATTTGTAGTATAGTATGTCTTCACATATATTTTGGACTATAAATATGTTTGTCACTTACTTTTTAATGCATCATATGTATATTTATATATAGGAAATGTTTACCAAAAATGAAGAAAATAATCGAAATAAAGCAAAGAAAATCAATTTATACATAAATAATTAGTTTTGTCTCTATTACATGTCACAATTTATTCAGTTGTATGGTTTCCTTGGGTTTGTTGGCTAATTAATTTAGCTCACTACTGCTTGCTTTGCAAAAAAGAGTTTATATTATTCCCTACTAGTAGTGAATGCATTAATAAGTAGGGGTCCCCTTCTTTCCAAATTGTGAAAACATAAATACAAAATTTGAAGATATAGAAATAACAGTAGGAATGAAATCCGACACAAGAGACATTAAGTTTGCAGTTCCAGAGGTTCAAGAGGCCCTTAGAATAGACGGGGAAGATGAGGTGTTAACACCATGGCTGCTATGGCTTTTCCCCTCCTGTGCTGGGAGGCTGTGAACTCTATTGTTCATGACGAGCTCAGCTCGTCATCAGCACAGCTCAACCGTGCCTCATGACGAGCTGAGCTCGTCATGAGCATGGAAGGGGTTAAAATGGAGCTGGATTGCAAGTGCTTTGAATGGGGCAAAAACAACTAACACTAAACCCATAGAGCGGGGGTAGCCAATTGGGAAACATTATGTCGTGGAATATGGCGGGGCTAGGAAAAGCGAATCATAAGCTTAATTCCTTAGGAGACCTACAGCCCGATTCATCATCGGCATGTTTTGAGAGTCTGTAATAGCGAATAATAAGGAATCGCTATTACAGACTCGCAAAACGGGATTCATGTAGGAATCGCAAAATAAATTGCGATTCCTACACATTCCTTATTTTCGATTAGCAATCGCAAATAAGATAGCGATTAAAAAGGGTGCTATGGGTGTCCACAGGTCACCCTGTAGCACCCCTATAATGTAAATTAGACTCATGTTGCGCACACACATGCCGCGGTAAATAGCGGGAATAAATAGCGAATTCGCAATTTTTTATTGGGTCATGAATAGCATTTAAGGAATCTCAAATTGAGATTCCTTAAATGCGATCGCAATTTGAGAAATCGCAATTTTTGGCGATTTCTCAAATTGCGAGTACATGACTCAATGATGAATTTCAAATGCAATTTTTGCAGGTGCAAACGGCCGAGTTCTGCGATTCGCACCGTTTGTGCCCGCAAAAATGCTTCATGAATCTAGCTGCTAGTCCCCAAGATCATCTGTCTTCAGGAGACGTGGGCAAGGGAAGAGTTCCAGTTAGAAAATTACTATGCGTACTGTTGTGTAGCAAAAAAATCTATAAAGGGTCACGCAAGTGGGGGTTTAGCCATTTTGCTAAGCTGCGAGATAGCATGGGACCCCGTTATATATATACACCCTTCAAATTACTGTATGTGCGCAAAGTTAAAATTAGAAAAAGATAATTTGGAACATACAACGTGTATGCTTTTGGTAAATGTGTACATCCCTCCAGGGAAGGCGTCTAACCCATTGGTTGACTGCATCTGCAGATTTATACAAAGCATATGTAATGTTGAAGAAAGAGCACGCATTATGATAGTAGGGGATTTTAACGCAAAGATAAGTAACAGCACTGTCTCGTCTTTCGCCAATCTAGACTTGGAGGAGGTTTGGTCTATCCCAGAGGCTATAGTCCCGGCCAATTTAAAAGCTGATAAACGTGGCCTTTCCCTTTTGCAAAATCTTAGGAATCTTGACCTTGTATTATTAAACAGCAGATTCCCAGAGGATTCACCTGCAGCCCTCACCTTTCATGGGACATATAGCCACTCCCTACTCGATTATATGGCAGTATCTTTTCAATTGTTTGGGGCGTGTTCACAGTTTAAGGTGCTCCCCACAAAGATGAGTGATCATAATATTCTGGTGGTAAACCTAGTTAAAAATATCGAGAAACCTGAACTCTGGAACCAGAGGAATGAAAATGTAACCTACTCTCGAAATAATGGTCGTACGTATTGGTCATATAAGTCACTTCCGAACCTCCAGTGGGTATTTAAGAATATCGCTTTTAGTGTAATTCGGGAGAACCCGGTTGAGAGATTTGAAAGAGTGTTGAATGCCATTAGACAATTGGGACGTAAGAAGCAAAGTATAGGAGGAGCTCCCATAGTAATAATCTCCTGTGAAAGTAAAAAACTAAATAAGGTTATAAACGGGCTGATTAGATCCCAATTTAGAGATCCCACTTTACTAAGGCAAAAAGAGATTTATAGATTAAAACAGATCCGGAAAAGAAAAATAAGAGCTGAACGCAGGGCTGCAGAAGATGAAAAATGGATTAACCTTCGGGAAGTGGCTCTATCGGGGGATACGAGGAAATATTGGGCTTTGATAGCTAAATATTGTGACGGTAGAGAAAAATCACAACCTATGCTGATCCCGGAAACCGAATGGTGTATATATATATATATATATATATATATATATATATATATATATATCCCAATTGTATGCCCCCAATCAATTAGGTGTAGAGTTTGAGGGGGTTCTTAATACCTCGACAATGGTGGGTGACGTGGAAGCTCCATCAGGGGGGGGAATCGAAGGATATATTAAGGGGGCAAGAAACTCAGGGGCAATGGGGCAGGATGACATCCCTGTAGCTATAATAAAACAAGACGTGGTGACTGGGCAAAATTATTACATCCTTTGTTTGTCCACTGTTATAACACCGGGGACATCCCTTACTCTTGGAAGGGAAGCATAATAGTCCCCTTATATAAGAAGGGCCCAAAAAACTCTCCGGCAAGTTTTAGGCAAATTTCCCTACTAGATGCCACGGGGAAACTGTTCGCAAAAAGTATCCTCGGCCACTTACAAGAGTGGGTATTTGCAAATAATCTAATCCCCCTAGAACAATCTGGGTTCCGTAAGAACAGTGGCACTTTAGATAACATTTCTGTTCTGCATACTTTAATTGATAAATACCCTGTGGGTCGGATGATACCGTTGTATACCGCTTTTATTGATTTCTCCACAGCGTTCGACAGGGTAGATCGAGGGACGCTGTGGAGGAAGTTGGTGACTATGGGGATTCCAGGAAACCTTCTGAGATTAATAATTGCTCTCCACTCTTCGACATGGACCCAGGTCCTGTTGGGGCTACTAAAGGCCTCCCGAAGAAAGTATCCACTCACAATGGGCTGAAGCAGGGGTGCCTGCTGGCCCCTTTGCTCTTCTCAATCTACATCAATGACCTACCGAGTCGGATAGGGGAGAGTAAAGGGGATCCTCCTCAAGTGGGTAATTTAAAAATAAGTTGTTTGTTGTACGCAGACGACGCAATAATAATGGATTTAACCCCAATAGGATTGCAGAGAAGACTGACGGAATTAGTTAGGTACACTGAGGAATACTTTTTAAAAAGAAATATTTCGAAAAGTAAAGTGATGATGAAATGGAAGTAGTAAACTTTTACCCTTACTTAGGTACATTTTTTACAAACAGGTGCTCAGCCAAGAGACATTTGGATCACTGCAAAAGCAAAGCTATTTCACAAGCCTCAGCAATTAATCGCTTGTACCTGGAATGCGGGAAAAGAAATTTTTCGCATACTATTGCAGTATATAAAATAAAGATTCCCCCAACTCTGAATTATACAAGCGAAACAATAGATGAGAGTGAGTGGGCAAAGTTTGAGAAAGTGGAAGGAAAGATTTGGCGCCAAATATGCAATTTAAGTTATGCTGCACCAATCGCGGCACTTAGGCTCAAATTTGGCCTGCTGTCAACATATGTCTTATCAATGGCGGTTTGCCTGAGGTGGTGTAATGCTCTGATAACTGGTCATGACAACTTATTAAGGCTAGCGTTGCATAAGGAAATTTTTTCAAACTTGATGTGGAAAAGTGCAATTTTTAGTAATTATTTAAAGGCTTTAAGTATTTTTGGTTTAGAGTTCGAAGAGGCAGCAGTCTTAATTAAAACAGCATTAAAGCATATAATTTAAAAAACTATATATGTGATTTCACGTGAAAGAGATTCGAAATTATGCCTCTCTAATGGAAGGATGGATTTTATTGCAGGGAGCTCAATTGTCAAAAATCCTCAGCCGTATGTTTTATGGAACATGAATCATGGTGTACGTAGAGTGATTTTGTTAATACGAATGAATTTACTCCCCTTGAGAGTTCTAACAGGATCCTGGGAGGGCATCCCCAAACATGAAAGACTTTGTCACTTATGTGATAGTGGGATTCAAGATCTGAATCACGTTTTGATTGTGTGCCCAGTACTCTACTTAATACGGCGCAGATACTTAAGGCATGGGTTTTTACAGTGTAACATCTCAACAGCAGAACAGGCTCGTAATTTTTTACTGTTCCCCCATCTGAATTGATATGTTTTAAAATGTTTTGTTTTTTTAAAGAATTTTTAAATGTCTTTTAAAATATTAATAATGGGTTATGCATTATGCACTTTACTTATTGCACTAGCACTTCTATTAAGCACTTTATAAGGATATTTGCTGCTAATACTATTCCATGATCATCTCCCCTGAAAGATAGTTTTTAATTGTGTTGGTTTTATCGATATGTGTATATTGGTTGAAAATTGTATATGATTCCATGTGTGTACCTTCGAAACGTCAGTTAATTTGTTTACGCAGGGTGATAACCATTACGTGGTTCTAATTGGGAAAAGATTGATATTGACCGTAAGTGTTCCACGCGTGAATTATGCCGACTATTGTAGTGACAAAGATTATTGAAGAAAAGAGATTTCTTACTTTTTAATGAATGTATTTTAACAATATTGATGTTGTAATTCTTGACCGTTTTGCACATTGACTCGTATGAATGATGTGTTATTTTTTATTTTTATGTGGAACTCCTTGGAGTTCCAAATCATAATAATAAAATAAACTGATAATTATTTTATCTTTTTATTGTCATTTTATTGTGAGACGATTTGGTTCCTTTTTTTATTCCATGATTTTGTCTGTATTGCATTATGGAAATGGGTAAAATAAAAAAATTATTTTACAAAATGGTATCTGAAATATCTCCTCACCATACTTTGTGGAAAATTAAAAATTGTCCTTTTATGAGAATTTCGGCACAGTCTGACCGCTTCTTATCCCTCGAGAGGGGAGGAGGTAATCTGGCATTCTGGTTTCTGAAAGCAACGGATTGGTTAAATTCTGGAATGAAAAACTCCATGGTCACCTTTTCCTAGACTGCCTATAAGAAGGATCTTGCTTGACATCAGATTTAAACAACTGGGTATGTCTCGGACTTTGTAGAGAGCGGGGCGTGGCAACAGTGGGAAAGCCTCCTTCAAGCTGCAGCTCGAGGCAGGGGAACCGCGTGACATCCAACTCTTGATTTATAAAGCGGCCTAACGAAAAGCATCAGTGACCGACAGTCAACAAACCAGCAAGGACTCTCCTGGACTTCTTTACTTTTTCTTTTGTCCTGGCCGCCATTTTGCTGCTGCTCTCGGATGCTTTTCTCTGGACCATGACCCGCCATCTTGTCCATTCCCTCGCCCTTTACCTTTTTCACCCTTGACGATCCCCCGACCCCACTTAATGGAACTCTGCTCTCCTGCTTTTTTTTTGTTTTTTCTGGTCTTGACCTGAGAAAATCTACTATGTGTATATATATATATAGATATAACTCTCATCACTGGTATATGCAGTAGACCTTTGTACTCTACCATTCCTATGTGATTCTTAGAGTATATCCAGTCATATCCCTACCCTATGTATATAGAGATAACTCTAATCACTAGTATATGCAGTAGGTCTTTGTACTATCTACCATTCCTATGTGACTCTTAGAGTATATCCAGTCATATCCCTGCCCTATGTATATAGAGATAACTCTAATCACTGGTATATGCAGTAGACCTTTGTACTGTCTACCATTCCTATGTGACTCTTAGAGTATATCCATTGGTATCCCTTCCTTATGTATATAGAGATAACTCTAATCACTAGTATATGCAGTAGACCTTTGTACTATCTACCATTCCTATGTGATTCTTAGAGTATATCCAGTCATATCCCTACCCTATGTATATAGAGATAACTCTAATCACTAGTATATGCAGTAGATCTTTGTACTATCTACCATTCCTATGTGACTCTTAGAGTATATCCATCTGTATCCCTTCCCTATGTATATAGAGAAATCTAATCACTAGTATATGCAGTAGACTTGTGTACTATATACCATTCCTATGTGACTCTTAGAGTATATCCATTTGTATCTCTTCCTTGAGTGACTTTACTACTTGTACATTTGCAATTTTTCTTTCTATTTCTATTTCTATTTGTATCTCCTCCTTGTGTGATTTTACATCTTGTACATTTGCAATTTTTTCTGTGTGTATCTTTTATGTAACGCATGTAATCCTAAGTCCTTATGTTTTTCAACTGGTTCTTATGTAAAGCGCTCTGACACCTTCGGGTAAAGTTTGCGCTATATAAAATCGCATTAAATTTAAAAAAAATTAAAAGAATAAAAGCTCTAAAAAGCATATCTTCAAGATAGTCCCAAAACAGTTTATTTCCAGAAAAAAAGGCACCCTCCACCTTCCAATTCCTGAGGTAAGTATGGCATTGGGCAGCAATACTGGACGCTGTAGGAAAGGCTGAAGGCCTCAAAATGTCACAGGGAATGTCCGACAGAAAACTTACAGGCATTTCCATATTTGAAAACAATTCTGAGCATTCCATCCCTTCTTCAATGTATGTGTTTAAGCTTTGAAAATCCTTGACAGGCATCTGTGGGGCATAAACGGCATAGATTGTGGTTAATACAGCAAAATTCAGACCAGAAAACATATTTTTAATGATGCTTTCACCTTGTAGTCCACTATATCCGACACTGAAATATCACTGACCACCAGCATGGGAACAATTTTAACTGCTGAAGATAACTCCATCTCTAGCAAGAGGATACCACCTTGTCAAAAATGTAGGCAGCTCAGCCGTTTCAGGATTTTTCCATGTCTTCTGAAGAGGATCCATCATTTTCTTAGAACGAGCCGGTCATGAGTGAGGATGATATTGAAGACAATGGATTTCCAAATTGATACTTAGCACCACATCTTCCATAGGTATTTGCAAATGTTCTGCCAGATGCTTGAAAAGGCGAAACAAGCTCTGATTTTTTAAATTCATTTACTCCTTGGAGTAGACTCAGGTATCTGAAATTCGCCCTCATTGTACTCAGGAGAGTGAAAAGATGACATCCAGGGAGGAGATAAAACATTTGCCCAAGTCACAGAGGAAGTTGGAGCAGAAAGTCAATAGCGGCTACTGGTAGCATCATTTGACCTCAAGAAGGCTTGAGATAAAGAAGATATCTGATATAGCACAGTTCAAATCCAGCAGGAGGAGGAATAGGGCCTCCCTGCTCTTCTTTCCATTGTCAATATCACCCAAGCAAATACCTGCCTATTGTGCCCCTCTTTCTCCCTTATTTAACTTACTGACAGCATCTCTTCCTACAATACATAACGAATAAGCCATCCTTACATAAAAATATGGAAATACATAAAGGAATAATTTTATTCATTAGTACTACTTTGTTAAAATGTTATCTATTCCGTTCCCATCCCATATTTGAGCTATACCAATTAGGCAACTGCAGGTATGAGAGATTCCTCTTACAAAAAACAAGTGTTTAATCAACTGTATTGTTTTTATTTCTTATACTTATTATTATTATTATTAAGGACTTCTCCTCCATGACTAGGCGAGACGTGTGCTGCAACAAACCTTCCAGGAGCGAAGATCAGAGCTGCCCCTCATGTGTGAGCAGCATTGCAGGAAAGAAACACTGGGAGTGGGAATACAATTTCACGACTGAGGCTGCCAAACTCATAAGTTACAGGCAAGCCAAATGAACATACTGCAGAGATGACGTTGCAGTAAAAAGCAACGGCAACCAAGAGTTTAGACACAGGCCTCCTAATGCCCAAAAAGACCTTATAACGCACGGCTACAATCAGCAGAGTAGCTTCAGGGGTGGTTTTTGGGGTGTTACACCCCCGTAATAAATGCCTTTTCTGCTAAACAGTTGGGTAAAGGTGCTTTTAGTCGGGTATTGTGAGATGTCAGTCGGATTGCACCAGGGATGTGTAGTAACGAGGTCCACGCAGGTAGGATGTAATTCAAGATGTTTTATTGTAGTAATTTACAGGTTTAGTAGATCTGCCCAGATCATGTGAAGCAGCTCCACCAGGAGCAGCCTGCTTGCTGCTCAGCCCATTCTCAGCTGTCACTCCAAGCCTCACAGGCACCCAACATTCCAATAGCATTATCACTCCAACATTCCAATGAACACACAGCACAAACATACTGGCTGAGCAGGAGACATTACAGGCATAACATGAACATGGGTAGGATACTACAGGATGCTTACATACACAGAAAAAAACACTTTCTCACTCCCTATTTTTAAAGTCCTCAAAATATTGGTTATTTTACAAAATATTGTATTTTCTGCTTCTGTACTCCTTCCAAACCGCATTCCTTTCCCTTTCCATTACCCCTTAGGCCCCTCTCATGCACCCTGGGGTGGCTCCTCCACTAGGGCGGTGGAGCGTACCCCACTGCATTTTCGCAGTGTGAGTGGGCGGGGCTGCTCTACTAGAAGGGCTGGGCAGGGGAAGAGTGTTGTGTACACTCCTGAGTGAGCATGTATTGTTAACCAGTCATGCAGCCTACATGGAGAAAATGGCCTCCCCATAGGCGCCGTCCTGACCTATCACAACGCTGCCATTGCAGAATTGTGATTGGCTTAGTGGAGGGGTGGGAGGCTGTCTGCTTGGTGTTCCTGCCAGAGGCAGGAGAGCAGGAGCAGGCGCTGAGAAAATGTGGGACTCAGCCAGCCGGCGGACATTTACATTTTAAAAATGTATTATTACATTTAACATCCCCGTCCCCATACGACCCCATTCCCCCCACCCGCAATTAATGCCGGCCACGACTGCATGCACCCTGTGTCACGATCGCGGATGTCCACGAACTACATTTCCCGGCATACTCCGGGAAAGAACTACCGCTCCCGGCATCCTCCGCGCCGCGCCGCATTCTCGCGAGAAACCTCTTAAGGAGAATGGCGGCCGGGGAGCGGTGTCGGGTATTCCAATCCTGATGCGGTTCTCGATCTTGGAGTTCTTGGTTCGGGTGCGGGAAGGGTGCTTGCACCGTGTTGCTTAGCGGCAAAACTCTGTTGCTGTCTTTGTGGTTCCTGCTTTGCTTTGAGATTCAGTATTAACTATACTGGTTGTATTACCGGATTGTTGCTGGGGGTTTTGCCTTGGATTTGTCTCGGTTGGCATTTTCGGCCAACGGTGGTGTTTCATTAGATGCTATCAGACATTGGATAGCCTCTCATGTGGTACTGGTATTCTTTGCTGTAAATTGGGAGATTCCTGGGACCCAGCTAAGATGTATTAGTTGGTGTTCTGAACCTATGGATTTTCCAGAGGAGCTTTGTGTGTGATGATAAAACTGTGTGTGGAAAGGCCATTTTGATATCCATTGCTTTAGGTGTAACAGTATATTTGACTCTTCTATTAACAGGGGTTCTGGAGGTGTGGGATACACTCTACCCCTGTGAGGTTTAATGGAATCAATACTTGGGTAGGTTTATATATCACGGATAGCTGGTCTTGTACATGAACGCTGGTTCTTCATGTCCACATATATCACATATGTTCTTGTATTTTGTGCATTCCTTTAGTTACATCGTATCAACCCCTACGTTGCCTCTACACATCCACAAGGCTTTTCTTCTTCTTTTACAGGTATAAACCCTCATAGCAACTTTTGTAGCATTGTGAGGTGTAATGTATAGGAATCTAGTCTTATGTGTTTTGTTCTGTTTATTTCTTTCAGATCTCCCTCCCTGCTGTCCCCTTCCTTTCCTTCCCTGATCTTTCTTATTATCCCCTCGCTTAATCCTGTCAACACTCTGTGCCATTACGTCTCTCCAGGCATTGGCTCGATTTAGAGGTGGGCTTACCATTCAACAAAACGATCCTGAGGACTAACTCGTAACACCCTGCTTGTTATATAATGTATTGAAACAATATTTTCCAGCCTGATTGTCGGAAAATCTGAAGCTCACAACCCCCCAAACACACTGACCAAGCTACATCCCTGGCTACAATACTCACTGTTGAAAAACACACATTAAAGGAAATTTTAAAAGAAGAAACCCAAGCCTAGAGCAGTATGGAGCCTCCAAACTTCGAATGGGAATGAAGCATAACCCCAAAGAGTATGGTCATTACTCAAGAGGCTAAGCCCCCCTAAACACAGACTGACTCCAGGAGTGTTCATCCCATCTACCCCTAAAAGCAACCTCAGCATACTGTCCCACTCACTGGTGGTAAACAATGGGACTGCCTGGAGCTTACCCCAGGGTGACTAGCTACCCCCTGGCTTATTTTAAATGGCCCAACTGTATCTGTATTCTGTGAAGGTTGTCTGTGGAGGTGGACAAAAAGAACAGGAAGTGTGCTGGGTCTCTTCTCCTTTTATTGGCCTGTGAAGGGTTGGAGACGGAGACATCAATTTTGTCTCAGTTTTTAAAAAAGAAAATAAGGACAACCAAAGTGTTATTGGACCATCTCCTTAATTGATTCTGTAGTCAAGGTGATTGGGCATGTGATACTCAATAGGTTGTCACTCTGGCCCGTGGAGAATCACATCCTCACTGATTTGCAATATGGATTTTGTCCTGGCTTGAGCTCTATTGACCAATGTTTGAATCTTTACCTTATTATTAATAAGTTTACAGTTGCCAAACTGGGCTCCATGTACATAGCCTTTATGGACCTGACGCAAGCCTTCGACAGAGACAATAGGGACAAAATATGAAAATCTGGGTAATGTGGCTAGACCCTGACATTGTAGCCTTTCTCTGAGACTTGCATATGAATATATCAGCAGTCGTTGGGTACAAAAATGACGGCTCTTGGCCAGAATTTCCTGAGGTCCAAAATGGGGTGCCACAAGGTGTAGCCTGGCACTGTTCATGTTCACTTTATATATCA
The DNA here is from genome assembly GCF_964263255.1 of Lissotriton vulgaris. Taxonomy (NCBI): domain Eukaryota; kingdom Metazoa; phylum Chordata; class Amphibia; order Caudata; family Salamandridae; genus Lissotriton; species Lissotriton vulgaris. The sequence goes on from NC_141691.1 coordinate 1,737,629,205, forward strand.
ATGGCTTGGATGTCACCTTATAGATAACAGGCAGCATTTTTCAATGCTGGGTGAATGGACTCTCCCCGGATTACTGTATGCAGATGATGCGTTGCTCTGGACCAGAATAGAGTTAGGTCTGCAAAAGCTAGTAGACTCATTTGTATAATTTATGTGAGCTTTGGAACTGGCAATAAACTATAATATTTGCTTTGAGATAGTGATTGGGCCTAGGCTGTCCAGAGGTAAATATTTTTGCACACAGGGCCATTTCTCTCTTATTTAGGAGTGCAATTTGGCGTTGCATGGTCATGGCTCCCTTTGATTAATACTAAGAGAAACCTGTTTGTGAGGACTACTGCTACAATCTTTGATTTTGCCTCAAGAATGAGAAAGAAACTGTTGCAGCGTGTCTCTAAAATTTACTAAGTGAAATTTATCTCAGCAGTTGCTTACGGTTGGGACATATTGGGATATACGGATGTGTCTGGTCTACAGATAGCTGAAATTAAATACCTCAGTCTACTCCTTGGCATTCCTCAGTGCACTCCTGCATACATTGTACATCAAGAATTAGGAGTTAATTATCTCTCTGACATGATAGCTCTTCACCCATCATTAAGATGTATCTTAGTTTAACTACGGCCTGAGATGAAACTTAATCGGGCAATTATAGGGAATTATTTGCCTCTTGGTAATGCCCATAACATTTCTTGTTTAACATATGTCAAAAGTTAGTTTTCCTCTTGGGCTGTCCTGACCTGTTTTACTGCCTGGAGGCGATAAGAAGGCAAATCTAAAATGGAGTCAGAAAGCTTTTTTTCGATATGCCAAGTCAAACGAGTGGGAATGGAACTTTCTAAACTTCTGTCTGTGCCTTCATGCCATTAAAAACAGTTTTTCGATGGAATCTTATATCATCCAGGTCACCAATTCTAACCATTGTTTTTTACTGATAATGTTAAGGTTGAATCAATCTCATTGGTTTTCAGCATTTTCAAAGGGCTTGCATGTGGCACCAATCCCAGATCCTGTCGCTGTCACCTAGTGTCTCCACAAGATATGCTCCATTTTTGTGGATTATATTAAGCCAGGAAGAACATTTATTTCACTACTTTTTAAAAATCAATGAGTTTATCAAGTGCATCCTGATTTAATGGTTTTACAACTATTCAATGATGATTTTATATATTATTCCATTGCTAGTTTTTTAGCTAAATCAGACAGTCATTTGATGATTGAAAAGCTGTACTATAATTTTTATATGTGATCTTTTATTGATTATTTGAATAAATTCCAAATAAAGAAATGAAATAAAAATGACACGAAGAGTGAATACACTCTCAGGAGCTCATGGGGGAAGGCACCATGTGGTCATCTCGGGAGACCTTAACACCTGGTTGGAGCTCTATACTCCAATGCTAGAGCTGATCAGAGTTGGGGAATTTCATTGTTATCTAACTCAAGGCAAAACATTAGGATAAGTACGGCTGGTAGCAGACATAGTCATCTCCCTTTGCCTACAAGCATGAAATGACTGCTCCATCTTGGACCTTAGAGCCAAATCAACTTTTGAAAGGGGTGACTATAAAAGCAGCATTGATTATATAATGATCGATTTCAGGATCTGGTATGAAATTGCCAACATGGTGGCCATTGATCGCCAGGAAAGCGACCATCATCCACTTACACTTATACTAAAGGAGTGTCAAATCAGGGATACAACATGCCTTGAGGCACTAACATCCAATCTAACAGGCTTGACAAATAATAGACGTAATGTCAGATAAGTGGATATATCCAACACTGTGAATGTCGTAAAATAGATTTATGAATCTGTAAGTGTATCTCCGACAGCATTTGAGAAACAGGCCTGCAGATCCTCTCAGAACATGGTTGTTCATGAAGAGTTCTTTTTAAGTTTGACAGCACTCTTAGTGAAAGACGACAAAATCGTAACAACTCCCCAAAATACATGAATGGGTTAATCACCTATGTAAAGAGTCCAAAACTGATCTCGTCATAGCCTTAAAAAGCAAGTTGAGGTCCAACATCATTAGCTGCAGACAAATATATGCTAAAGTGATCAAAGCTAGCAAGTTCCAAAGGGCAGCCAAACTAGGGAAGAATCTGCTGGAAGCAGCAAAGGGAAAGGATAGCAGATGGGTTTGGCATCTGGACACACATAATGAGTGTAGGGATCACGCTCGGCCAGAATGCCACATTTCCGCTGGGGAGTGGGTTAAGCATTTTAAAGCTCTTTATGCAGGTTTAAAACTCGTGGAGGTCAAGAATAGCTCCATGCTCCTCTTGTCATCAAACGTGTAGATGGAGAGCAAGTGGTATTTAAACTGGAAGAAACCCTTCAAACGATACATGCCCAAAAAGCGAGGAAAGCTCCTGGTCTTGATAGGATCCCCTCTGATCTGTACTGTTCCGAACCGTTGATTTGGGGACATTACATAAACAACCTGTCCAATGCCATAGCTGCAGGAACCCAATCTCTAACTCCTGGAAAGGGGCTGAATTCATACCGATCTATAACACCATCGCTGCTGCAGCAATTCCCCTCCTGTGCTGCATGATCTCTATTCCCATTGTTCATGACGAGCTAAGCTCGTCATCAGCACAGCTCAACCGTGCCTCATGACGAGCTGAGCTCGTCATGAGCATCGAAGGGGTTAAGAAGGGAGCTAGACAAGTCCCCGCTAACTATCAGCCTATAAACCTTATTGATAACGTTCATGAGATCTTTAGCAAGCAACTCCTTACAAAACTATGGGAGTGGATATCGTCCAAGAACATGCTGTCACACCTCCAGGAAGGGTACAAGGCTAAGATAAGTACGGTTGACCACGACCTGCGGGCCTGGACCATAAAATGGAAAACCGTTGACATAGATCGGTGCTGCCGGTTTGTCGCATTTGTGGATCTGTGAGATGCCTTCCATCTTGTCTCTGGGAGGTCTTGAGACAAAAAAGGGGTCTCCGCTAGTCTACTGTCTGTAATCCAGCAACTATACACAGATAACTTAGCTAGAGTCAAGTGGGGACAGAGTAGGGAAACTACAGAGGACATCCCTTCTAGTGTAGTGTATTTCCTATATCCCTGATAGGCTCTGCATATTGGAATAATATACACTATAGTTTTGACACAGGACTGAGGTCAGTATGTCTCTATCGAGTACATTAAACTTAATTACTTGTGTGTGCCAGCTAACTCAGAGGTCACTAGAAACTTCTCGAATGAACAAGAAGGGATTAGTTTCTGACAACTGCATAAACATGACAACTTTGTTTCCCTTTAGAATCGGAACAGTCTCAGAATTGTGGAAACAATAGATAACAGCTTCACTCAGTCATTTGTGCATGCTTCGTTTCTACAGAGTTGCATAGAAATAGAGAGACGGACGTTTCAATAGAAGGGTTTATTGAACAGTCTTATTTCTCATGCAAGAGATATGAACTGCTACAATCATAAGACAGAATGCGAAGTATAATACGTACAGTGTTAGCAGTAAAATAAAATAATACTACAATAGCATGGTCTGTAGCTATGACATATATACAAATACATACATAAATAACACAGGCTAAAATACTCAACTGGTGCTTCTAAAATAATCCTACCCCAGTGCACCTAACCTAAGTGTAGTACGAGGGAAAAAGTAGGTGCTGTTTAGTTTTAGTCTAGTTTAGTTTTTCCAAGAGTTGCCAAAAGTTTCTCTAGCTTCTAGTCTGCTCCATACCTTAGAATGAGAGAGGTTGGTATCACTTTTCCGGGACTCGATCTCTAACACCCCACAAGTGGAGTCAGAAACACTGGAGCTGGATTCTCTACGAGTAGGATGACAGTGTCTGCTCAGTGCGTCTGTTGGGGACTTGACTTCCTTCCAACTTGCTGTGGCAAGCCGCGTCGTGCAAGTAGGTAGCCAAACTGCACTGTGGTTTGCCATGGCAAGTGAAGGTATATTTATACCTTGAAGGTGTTTAGGAAGGCCAGTATTGACGTACAAGTCGGGCATAAGAACGTCATGAATGAACCCCTAAGGAATAGATGTTCATGCATAATAAATGAGTTCTTGGAGAAATCAGTATCCAGGCAAGGGGAAGTCCTAAAGGCTTAAGAGTCTGGTTTTCTAAGAACTCGTTGTGACGAAGGTGAACGGATGTAGCTGACCATGCCTGTATTTGGTTAGCATGAGCAATGCCTAAATAAGGGCTGGATTTCTATGCCTAAATAAGGGCAATGTGAATTGTACCTATTTAAGGGCATGAATCGGGAAAAATACATATACGGTATCTATATCGGCACACAACACTAGAAGAGGTGTCCACCAGGGCTGTGTCCTGGCACCCACACTTTTCTTGTTATTCATCAATGGCTGTAATACTTACCTCCTGGACTGCGAGAATATCTCCCCCAAAATGGCTGGATTAAACCTTCCGGGTTTATTATTTTCCGATGACACACTTCTTCTTTCAAAACTACGAAGGGGTAATGTACCCTTCCAGAAAAGTCTAGACTGTTCTGCAAAGATCATGGCCTGGAAATAAATGGTAGGAAACATCAAATGTATGGTGTTCAATCTCCAGAAAAGAGCTATGGTCAACATTGTCCTAGAAGGCACCATATTAGAAATGTTCTTTGAATTTGATTACTTAGGGGAGAGACTCAATGACTCCCATAGATGGACCCACAGATTGAGAATAGCTCTTTGACCAGAACAGGGACTATTATTAGGTTTGCTAATCGGGCCTCCTCATATCCTGCCTCACCGGCCCTGGAGATTTATAAACTACAAGCATAAGGGGCAGCTTTGTACGGGGCGGAATTGTTGGGCTTTTGCAAGCTCAGCTCTCTTGATAGAAGAGAAAATTATTTTATTAAATCTTTTTTTTACATTTCTCACCACAGCCCCACTACTTCCACTAAGATTTGACTTAAGTCTAAAACCAATTCTGATAAAGCTAGTTTAAAACCTATTTCATATTGGACTAGGTTGTAGACAACACAGGAACTGACACCCTACAAAGATTGTCTCAGACAAAGTTTGGCTAACCACTTGTTGCAGACATTTGCAGACATTTCCCTGGCTATACCATATAAAAAGCCTGGTTGACTAAGTCCTTCATTACGTTGTTGGTCGGACCGCTCCATCGGACAGACAGTCCTGCAGACCGACCGACGGATAACAGTACCGGCGGTCGGAGCACAAGCGGTTGGAGGGGAGACCATTGCCTCCGCCGAGATCATAGATCCCGAGGTGGTGACTGTCAGAATTGCAATCCCTGAATGGTGGCGGTGCCGAGGCAGGGACTCCCGTCGGGATTACAATGTTGCTCTCCCACATCCTTTTCATGGCAATCTGATACCATGAAAAGGCTGTCAGAAAGGAACTTTGTGGGCCACTGCAAATTGGCCCTGGGGCACATGTAGTGCCCTCACTCACATCCATGCACCGTGTGCCATCCACCACATGGTGCATGCATGTGCACAAAGTGCTCTTTTACATGGCAGCTTATGCTGCGGCCATTTCCCTGGGCCGCAGCACAAGCCGCTGTGCAAAAGAGCACTTTGCGACCGCTAGCACGGCAGTCCCATCCTAATTCGGTGGTCAGGCTACAGACAGCTTGTCAGGCTGTCTCCTGACCACCGCAATAGCGGTCAGCGCTCCAACTAGCGACATCGTAATGAGGGCATAACTTAGGACTGTGTGAATGCTGGTGGCATACCGACGCAATACCAGATTGTAAAAGAGAACTGTAAAATCTTGTTACTAGAATATCTGCTGTATCTTCGACCAGTCTAACAGACTGCTACTTGTCTTTTAAGTGTGCCACACAATTTGAAGAATTTATGGATTATGTTAAACTTCCATCCACTAGAACCTTTATATTAAATTCAGGCTAGGGATTTTGCCCATAGCATCTTTTACTTGTTCATGGAATAAAAGCGACAAATTCACGAATCATGCTGCCGACAATGAAGAGTACTTATTATTTTTCTGTCATGCTTATGCTAAAGCAGCGTACTCGCTGGATTGTTCCCCTTTGCCGGATTCTCGGGCTTGAAGGCCTGTACAATGCCCTGAGATTTTTAAAACAAACAAGACGAGTATCAATATCTATTCAGTCTCCAATTACTTGTGATCAATTTTGCATATCAGATCTAGGCTTGTTGTAAAAAAATAAAAACGCCCTAGAGGGGTTTTAACATGTTCTCATGCACTGTGAACTTTAATTATTATGAAGTCAGACAAGTGTCCTAAGCTATTCTTTATTTTACTGTGCCTTAACAGTACTTTTCTGGATAGCATTGCGGACCCTTTTTGAGTTCATCTCTAGGACACTTCTAGAGGTTTTTGTTTATCTGCTAATTGTCTCTGCACTGAAGCTCAGTATATTACATTCCTTTCTACTATTTAATGAAGGTATTAGAGCTCCAAGTTACTTAGATCTTGCTAGTACTGTAATGAACTTTGTATTTCAAAGGTGCATGTTTTTCTAATATTTTTATATGTTTTTACTGTGTACGTTTATGGTTCTGTGAGCTGAAATAAAGTTGATTGGTATATAGGCACGAAGAGTGTACTTTTTTATGTATCGTTTGTAGGTGCATTTTTGATAAATGTAAAATATATAGTTTATAAGAGAAGTGCAGAATTATTGTGTAGGCTTTAACAAAAATGAAATGCATTTAAATGTGAAAACCACACTAGTCAATCTTATTTGCTTGTGCTAGGCCTCAAATGACTAAACTAACATTGCTTAACAAGCTGATTGACTAGAAAATGCTGAAGCGCACATAAAGTGGTACATTTTCTACCTTTCTATGAACATGCTTTTTAAATAAATATTAGCTGCCTAAATGGTTACATATGTTTCCACTCTATGTTTAGACTTACACAAAGAAGTCTATTAACACATGATTAGAAATTGTTGTTTAATGAAGTAATGAAGAAAACCTCACATAAAAATGCTGCCCTGGACTTGACCTTTTTAACTTACTTGCTTTTTTCGAATGAAAGGATTTATGCTTAATGTTTTCTTTTAATTAATATAGATGTTTTGATTTCTACATAGATCATTGTTAGCTAATGTACACATTTGATATATTAGGTTAGAGATATAGTTTAAACGTGGGAAAGAAGTCTTCAATGAGAAAGTAAAACACATAAATATAGAACTCATACCATATAGTTTCAAACCTAACGTTGCTGTCTGTGGACTATTGCATTCCAGTGAGAAGAAGAGGAGTTATCCTGTTTCCAGGAGAACATTGAATTCTGATTGGTTGAATGCAGATAGAGGAAGAAGCAAAATGTTGCAAAGCTTTAGAATGTGTTGTCTATAATAGTGCATGTTCCCAGAGCAGGTTGCTACTTGTCTTTATGACTCTCCCAGCCCTCACTTGCCATTGCGTTTCCTTTTCCCTTATTTCACATTGCTCAGAGACTCTACTGAGTTTCTTGAACTCTTATGGGAAGTTCTGCTTTGAAATGTTTTTGATTTATTTTGAGCAGGCTTTAATGATGAAGCTTTATGCTGTTTCTCGCTCTCTTGAACTAGAATTCTTCATGTGTTCTTACTCACATAATTTATCTCCTGATTGCTAGAAAGGGGGTTCTTTCCTTCATGGAACATGATTAAATGCTTTTATTACAACCTATCGCTTGTTGATTGATTATTGATATCGAATAAGATTCATTATTGACTGAATTTAGAAAATAAATTGAGATTATAATTTATGAGATATCTTGCTCCGGATCTTCTGTAAAACAATGGCAAAGGTCCACTAACCTATTGGATAGTAGCGGGAATTAGTCCAGGATGATGGTAAACAGAGTTTTTATTTAAACTGATTCCTGGTCCAGCAAACTTGGTAGCAATGAGACAGTTTATGTTCCAAAAAGAGGAGCTATAAATAAATGCTCAAGTTAGAGTAAAGCCCGAGTCCCATAGCTCAATGGCCAGGATTTGAAGACTCACAAGGTGGGTGCTTGTTGTATTAGAGGTGTGAGTATCATCAATAGGGTATTGCGTCTTGAATTGTAATTATTGTTGCGTATCTTGAGAGGTATTGGAGTACATACGTTGAATGAATTAGTGATGCTAATGTTCTTATTGTCAAGAAGTTGAAAAGGTTATTGGACTCTGAAGTAGTCCAAGATCAAAGGATATTGAGATAAGTGTAGAATACACGTTATGGTTTTCTTGACTGCTAAACATTTGTGGTGTAGGTTGTGAGGTTCCATCGACTACACAATTGAGATAGGGATTTTAACGAAATGTTTTGCATGTATTAATATTGATTGATGTTAATACAACCAAATTGCGCCTAAGGTAAGGCTACATTGGTTAGGATGATTTCCCGCTGGTTGAGATTTCATTCACATGTGTGAATTTCTTTCAGTGTGAAAAACTCGGAAGGCATAAAAACCTTATTATTCTGATTGTTGAAATTCTTTTGTTTCTTTAGTGGAACAGACAAAAATGTGTTTATTTACAATTGTGTAGAGTTGTAGAATTGTGTGTACGAAAGAAATCTTAAAGGAGAGTGAACCACTGCAAGGAGTGGGATCATACATCATAGTGTTCAGCGCTGAGATTGGTTGGTTGGTCTACTGTTGCGCTGCGATTGGTTGATGAAGAAAGAGTGCTGCGATGTGATAGGTCGATTGTTATGTAAGTGCCACACTGAGATTGGTTAATGAGTCTTCAGGTATTAAAGCTTTAACAGGATTGGAGAAAAAGATTTTACGTAGATGGAATTGAAAATTAAGACATTGAATTTTGAATTGAATCACTAAACATTTGTTGTTGAACTTTACAAAAATCATTAAATATTTTAAAGGGCTTAAGAGTCTTGTAAGAGGTGATGGAAAATTCCAGCACGGGAATGCAAAAAGGTGCCTCCTGAGGGTGCACATGCTCATTAAATGCCAACAAAACTGGGGTTGCATACATATTTGTGGCTCCGTCAATGGTGCAAGTTCACTAAAAATGAGGGTTCTTTCAGTTTTCCAAAATATGGTACATTTGAATTGAGAATTATTGAAAGATTGAGAGAAAGGCTATATGAGATGAAGCCACCACCTAGACCCACACAGTATGAAGAATTAAGCATCTGGGAAAAAACAGTACATGAGATGCAGAAAGAGAATACCAGAATAAAACTAAACAAATTATGCAGATTTTCGGTGGGATGATGACCAACAGAGATGGAGGAAAGCCTTAGTCAAGGGAACTAGACTATACTCTGCTATTACTAATGGAAAACCTGAGAAGCAGAAAAAGAATAAAACACAAGGCAATGAAGACGGAAAAGATGAAAAGAAGGCAGATACAGATAGTGATTCAGGGGATAAAATACTGGATGTATTTTTACCTGCACATCCACCTCCTTATGTGGCACCTACAATGAATGCTGATAGTCATACAGGCTTTTACTTTCTCAAGTAAAGCTGTGCATTTGATGGACTGGTGCAAGACTAATTCTCAGCAACCCCTTGGAAATGTTGGCTTATTGTCTTGCTAGCTCGCAGTGCACCATCTGCACACCTAACCTTACAGAGTAACATATGGAGGTGCAACCTCAGAACATGACAACTCTGACTCCCTAAGGAAATCTTGGCAAGAGATCTAGAACGCTTCTGCTCAGTCAAATATGCATACCCAAAGAGATGTAGAAGAAATACACAACCTGCAGTTTCAATATTTATTGAAGCTTTGTGACTCTTGAGTAAAACACTTGCACTGCAATGCTTAATAGAAGAAAGCAGAATAATGTGATTAACATTATTAAATGGTGAAAAAGATGAACAATTCAACCATTTTGCTGCTTACAGAAAACTATATGCTTGCATATTAGTACTGTAATATAGTGTACTCCAACCTAGCACACTCTACCCTACATGTCTAAGGAGAGTGGATCTGCCAAATCCTTTTTGGGTAGTTTAACTTCTCTTTACCTGTGGGTAAGTGTAAGCAAGCTGCCCGTCTTGGCGTAGAGTTGGACAGCATCCCTTGAGTGAGGTAACAGGAATCAGCTGAGCTGGAATTCCGGCATGGACCAACCTCTCAGTACCAGTGAAATGCTCCTCTGAATAAATGAAGGCTTGGAGTCTTATATATATATATATATATATATATATATATATATATATATATATATATATAATAACATCCTCCATGTTACCATGCTGGAGCCCCAGTCAGGTCGCTATTGTTTATTCTACTGTGATAGCTCTGTCGTCGAGCGGCCAAAAACAAATAGCATCTTGCGTGCTGAACTTAGCCCTTGTACAGACTGTTCAAGGTGTTCTGACAGAGTGCCTACGAAATAGTGTTGTAAGCAAAACTGAGTTTGAGGAATGTTATTCTGTGTTTGCACTAAATGAGTGTGTATAAAATGTCGCCATGTTTAAGGAGAGAAGGCAACTTAAGAACGTGAGCATGTATAAATGGTGTTTCTTAACCAGGCCTAATACCTCCACGTAACAACCATACATTGGACATAACACAACTAAAATAAAGCTATCTGAATACAATGCTAAACCTATATAAAAGCATAAAAACCCTTAAAACTATAAAAAAGGCACTATGCTTGTTTGAGGATGAATGCATACAGACAGCCATATTTAAAAGGTATAATAGCACATATAAAGAAAATATGTTAAAAGGCGGTGTAAAAAACAATTTAAAACAATTTAGGAAGTTAAAAATAAGCCTGTATTAAAAATGTACCCACAAAACGAAACTGCGAGATTGCTTATGTGTTCCAAGGAGTACGTTTGCAGTTGCTGTTCCCAGCAACTGCAGACGATGGTCCCAGAGGCACCCAGGTCCATAGAGCAAAGATGTTACAGGCCATCCCCCTCAACGACTGCCAAGGAAGGAACAGCTAGTGCTAATTCCGCAGAAGACGAGCCAGGATCCAGACCACCAGGAGCCAAAGCTTCCCTGGAGATAATATGCATTCAGAAGCAATAGCAAGCGCAAAGGTCAACAGTACAAGTGAGCCGATCATGGGCCCACCAGAAGGGCAATGTCCAGAGGTTGACCCAATTGCGATCCCAAGCATATGTCCAGGGCGCACTAGAAAGTGCATGACAGACAGCAGAAAATGGACTGCAAGCAATGAAGCCAGACAGGCCGAAAGGACCAGAAAATGTTTGAGGTTTCCATGAACACGTTTTCCATGAACATGCTTTTTAAATAAATGATAGTTGCATAAATGTATTCAAAGGCCTCAGCAAAAGGTTTCACAAGAAGGCTATTAACACTTGATTAGAAATTATCATTTAAGGAAGTAATGAAGAAAACCTCACATACATTTTTTTACATTTTGACATGAACTTGACCTTTTCAACGTACTTGTTTTTTCCAATGAATGTATTTATGCTTAATGCTTTCTTTTCGTTAATACAGATGTTGCAATTTCTACATAGATCATTGTTAGCTAATGTACACATTTGATATATTAGAAGGTTAGAGATGTAATTTAAACGTTGTAAAGAAGTCTTGAATGAGAAAGTAACACATATGAATTTATAAAAGATACAATATAGTTTCAAACCTAACATTGCTATCTGTGGACTATTGCATTCCGGTGAGAAGAAGAGGGGTGATCCTGTTCCCAGGAGAACATCAAACTCTGACTGGTTGACTGCAGACAGAAGAAGCAAAATGTTGCAAAGCTTCAGAATGTGTTGTCTATAATAGCGCATGTTCCTAGAGTAGGTTACCACATGTATTTATGATTTGCTCAGCCCTAACTTGCCATTGCAGTTCCTTTGCCCTAATTTCACATTGGACTGAGACTCTGAGTTTCCTGAACCTCTCATTAAGGGAAATTCTGCTTTTAAATATTTTTGATGTATTATGAGCTGACTTTAATGCTAAAGCTGTGTGCTTTCTCTTACTCTCTCTAACTAGAACACTTTAATGGGTTCTTACTGACACCAGTACTCTCCTGATTCCTAGAATAGGTATTCTGTCCTTTATGGAACGCACTTAAATGCTTTTATTACAATCTATTGCTTATTGATTGATTATTGATGATTGATATCTAATAAGATTCTAATGACTAAAATTCATGGATTTACTTTTGATCTAATAAAGATAATTTACTAAAAATATGTATAATAAAGCCCTTTAACTCATACCCAACTCTCATTATTGACCAAACTTAGAAAAGAAATTGCAATTATGATGTATGTGATGTCTTACTCCTGAGCTTCTCTAAAACAACGGCAAAGGTCCACTGGCCTATTGGATAACAGTGGAAATTTGCCAGGATGATGGTAAACAGATTTTTATTTAAACTGGTTCGCGCTCCAGCACCCGTTTAACTCCTCATAAAATATATTACAATAAAACTTGGACCACATTAACAAAGCATCTTGTGACAGCAAAAAGTCAGATTTAGGGTCGGATTTTCCAAATCCTAACTCACGGAATTCGTATTTGAAGGGTTTTCTGATTCTAGAATCCACCTAATACAGTAGGAAATCAATTTCTATTTTAAATATAGAGTTAGTGATAGAAACATAGGTGTTCAAAGGAAGCTGGTGTGGTGTGAATGTGAGGAATGCCTGAAATGCTTACCAGTAGTCTACATTGCACAGAATCTTAATATTTCTCAACACTCTTCAAATAATTGAAGGGTTTGCTTAACATTTCTTTACGTTTTTAAACTTTCCCTTCAATCTGTTAGTATGATGTCCTATTAAAAACAACCTGTCTGAAACCAGAACACCTGAAATAGCAGGTCCTGTCAAATAAGCATTGAGCACTTCTGTGGGTAAGAGGAAGTGCCTGCAGGACTGAGACAAGGAGAAGTAGAACTCTGAGTACTACAGATTACCTCTAAGAAATCCATTGATTACCCCATGATCAAATCCTTAACAATTATGAATGAGGCAAGCTGGTGACAGGTGCTCAGAAGAATCCAAACATGTCAAGATGTAACATATGTGATAAATTGCACATCACAAAATGCTCTCAGAAACGCATTATCAGTCACTCCATGCTGGCACTCAAATAATTTAAGAGCAGCCTTGACGCTTTGCTTTCTTTGTGGCCTGATGTCACAGGTCTGTGTTTCTTTTGGACTTTGTTTGTTCCTGGATGCACATGTCCCACCTGAAACACCCCCAAGTACAGGGGGTCACTTAGGGCACCATGGTGGAAGCACCTCCTCTTGTGCTCCTATGATGGGAGGTGCTCTTTCTACTGCTCTCACATTGGCGAGAGCAGCAGCATTGGACTGGATGCGCCTGCCTCCTAGGCAACGCGCCTAGTGAAGAGGTCCCTGCCTGTAAGGATGTGGTGTCTGAAGCAGAAAAAAATACTTGCCGCGGCCCCTAGGGAGATGAAAGCCATGGGGCCTTCTGACTCTGGACAGGCGGTCGCACACACACACCTTCTCCCCACAGAGATTTAATTGAATAAAGATGTGGGGGAATATGCACATATCGGATGGAGTGCCACAAGCTCAGTCTTTTGTTTTATTTTTCTTCTTAAAGAGGTAAAACTTGAAAAAGCACCTCTTTGGCCCTGTTGGACTTAGCCATCTGGAGAATTTTCTTCAGGCCGTCTGGACTCTAAAAGGTTGTATTTTATGGGGTGCTGGGTTTTCAGGCTCCCTGTGCCTGACCTCTCCTCTGCCTGGCTACTGGTGCTTCTCTGTAGCTGGTGGGGGCATCTTGAACTGACTCTCCAAGACCAGCCAATAGAACAGCGTTTCTGCCATACTCCCCAGGCTCCAGAGCCTCCTGGCATCTTGAAGGGCCCCCAGGTGGCAGTGAAGGACAGGTCGTTCTCCAGTTTGTCCTCAAGGGAATAAAGGGCCCTTCACCACTAGCTCTGGAGAGACACATCCTAGGGGTTGCCCACAGGTCCAGGGTATTCTCACGGTCTCTCCCTTGTGCAGGGGTGTTTAAGTGGGGTGCAACGTTTAAGGTGCCAGTCACCCCTGCCCAATCATAGGATTCCACATCATCCCTCCATCCATGTCCCAACCCCCCTGGGCAGAATTCTGGGACATGCTAAAATTTTATCTTCAAGTTTTTGCCGGTCAGAACTCCTCTAAGAGCTTTAGCTTCACCCCTAGCTGACACAGTTGCTTCATCCATCCCACTAAAACTTCAAAAGCTAATCTTTCCTATGATGGTTCCTATGAACTGGTCTTTTTCTTTTCTTCCAGTGGGACATGTTAATTGCCAGTTGCAAATTTCCTCGCCACTCCTTCCTTTTCCAGGAACTGAGTCAATCATTGTCATTTTCCCTTTTATATGTGGAGGCCTTTGATCGCTCTGCTGGGAGAAGAGAAATTAACTTGGCCCAATTGGGGAGGGGGGGCTGGAGAGCAAAGGCCTCAAATCTAAATATGAGCTGAGTCAGAAAAAATGACAAATCCTGAAGCCCCGTAAGATATAGAAGTGGGTTATAGCAGACTGCCAATTCAAAGTCGGTAGGCATCTTTTACTTCAATTTGATTTTTCACTGAACTTTGGAGACCTAAGTGGAGTAAAACCATATTTTAGGGCAGAATTCACCTATATGTAATAAAGTGAAAACACCCTAGATTTTCCAGTACGCACCATAGACCTACCCTATGATTGGCTACTCATATTGTGAAGCCTACCCAAGTTCAATTCAGTTCAATCTAAGCATGCTTGATTAGCACATGACTACCCTCCAGGGTCCTCCCAGGTCACTATCAACACTTGCAAAGTCCCTTCTGTGACAGGCTAGGTGTTTGCATATATCGGTACACATACACTTTAAGAAATTGGGTTGTTGGTTGACTAGGGTGTGAGCTCTGGTCAAGCAGCAACAGCAAATAATAATAGAGGTAATGTGTAACACTTCAAACAGTAAACTACTGAGAACACCACACAAAATGATGCCACACCAGGTTAGAAACATAGAGCATAATTTAATAAATAAAACAAGACTAAAACAACAAATGTCCAATGGCCTGTAAACAAGATGGAGTACCTGGCGAATCCCACAGTGGTGCAAGATTTGAAAAATAGCAAAGCCCTATTTTCTTTCTAATTGTTGCCCAACGTCTAGCCAAAGAATGGAGAATTTTTTGAAAAATTTTTGGTCCCCAAACTTGTACAAGAAGCCATCGGCTGGTAGATCGGCACCTTTTAACATGGCCAGAAACATTTCTCCTCCCGGTGTAGAAGAGGGTGTTTTTAAAAGCATTCTCGAATGCGAGAGCTGAAAAGCCCATGCATAATATTGAAGGTCAGGTAATGCCAGCCCTCCTTTTTCCCTCCTCCGCCTTAGCTTCTTCCACGCCAATCTGGTGGCTCTATATTTCCAAACAAAAGAATTAATCTCCCGTTGACATTTATCTAATTGTTTAGTGTCAAATGCCAAAGAGATGGAGTTAAAAAGGAATGTAAATTTGGGCAGGATGGACATCTTCACTAAGTTTGTCCTCCCCAAGATTGATAAGGGGAGGTAGGCCCAAGACTTTAAATGTTTCTGGCATTCTTTAAACACCCGATCTAGATTGTATTTGGTGATTTTCCCTTCCTCCTGTATAATTCTGATCCTCAGATAGCGCATGGAGGAGGCCACATCAAGTTGTGTATTAATGATGTTCCAGGCCATGATTTCGGTTTTATTTGCATTTACTTCATAACCCGAAACCTTACCGAACTCCTCCGCCCTCTTAATGAATTTTTAAAGAATAAAGTGTAAAAATAGCACCTAAAAGCAAAAAGCGCCAACCCTGGCTATCTGGTTGTGCTGGACCCGGTCAAAGTCAAAAGTTCACACCGACAGCGATGGAGGGCAGGTCCAATACTATCCCAGATTAGTCCAGCTGAAGTTTTACCTTCTCCAGTTTTGTGCCAAGAGTCTTGTTCCCGTTGGAGAAGGTCGCGGAGAGCAAGGAGAGTGTGGTGTAAAGAGCAGGCCAGGCGGCCTGGAGCTTCAGGTTGGTGCTCCCCGCAGTCTATTGATGTTGCTGTGTGACCACACGGGCTGGCCATTGCTCACACTGGTTTTCGGTACGAGCAGTGCGGTCTCAGTGCGAACGGCCTCGTCTGCAGTCATGAAGAACCCAAAGGCTTGTTTTTAGGAGTGCTGAGCCACACCGAGGGTCCAGGACCTAAAGAACTCCCTGCAGCTTGGTCCAGAAGCTAATTGGGGAGCTTTTTATGTCTATGGGGCCTGTGAAGGGAGCGGATGCCATGCCTTCCCGACCCTTGCTCCAGACTAACTACAAGGGGTGTGAAGCCCTTTGTGTGGAGGCAGGACACAGCCTATTCAGGTGTAAGTGGGGCTGGGTGAAAGCTCCTCCCACCCATCCTGCCAGTGATTGCCCATCCAGTCACACCTAAGCTCCCCATTGTGTGTTGCCTTTTAGGGGGAATACACAACGCCCAACTGTCACCCACACCCAGTCATGTGACTCTGAGACAGGTTGAAGGCACCACATGGCTAAGGCAAAAAAAAAAAACTTTCTAAAAGTGGAAATTTCAGAATTGCAATATAAAATCCAACTTCATCATAAGTTACGATTTTACAATATGATTCCAGAGACACCAAACATGAACTGGTTATCTCTCTTTCCATTTGGAAATTATACTTATAAAATGTAATAAGGCACCTCCAATACTATCCTACTAGAGAACTAGCCCTTGCAGTAGTGAAAAATGAATTTAAGAGTTTTTCACTACCAGGACATATAAAACCTAACAGTATATGTCCTGCATTTTAAATACATTGCACCCTGCCCTCTGGGCTGTCCAGGGCCGACCCTAGGGGGTGACCTATATGTTTAAAAAAGGAAGGCTTGAGCCTGGCAAAATGTTTATTTTGCCTGGTCGAAATGGCAGTTTAAAACTACACAAACACAGACTGCAACTGCAGGCCTGAGAGAAGTTTAAAGTGTGCTGCTTAAGTGGGAGGCACAATCAGTGCTGCAGGTCCACTAGAATAATTTAATTTACAGACCCTAGTTCACAAGTAGTCCCACTACTCAAGGTACTTACAAGTAAATTAAATATGCCAATTGGGAATAAACCAAACTAACATGTTTTAAGGGGAGAGCACAAGCACTTTTGAAGTGGTTAGCAGTGGAAAAGTGCAGAGTCCTAAGGCCAACAAAAACAAATTCAGGAAACATGGAAGAACGAAGGCAAAACGTTTGGGGATGACCCTGCAGAAAGGGCAAGTCCAACACACACGTGGACATGTGTGTGCACATTGCACAAGTGTTGACGTGTAACCAGCCCAGTCTCTTATTCTAGCTGTGCAGCAGCGACCTTTTGTTAGAAGGCGGACACAAGCAGTTAACACGATCAGTCACATTACCATGAATTTAGCGCTGGATGACTATATGGATGGAACTCATGTGTTACAGTGCCATTAACTAGATCATTCACAATGAGAACGCCAGGGCCTCATCTATTGAAGTGGAAAACAAACATTTTAATACCTGGGTATTTTTATAAACAAAGGTCTGGAGAATATTATGAAAGATAATATGAGCCCTTTAATAGGCAGGGTAAATCGTGACAAAATGAGATGGTCAGCTCTTAATTGATCTCTCTAGAGGAAAGACACAGAGTGTAAAGATGAAAATCACACCTCCCGTAAATGTTATCTTTGCAATGGTACCTCTGACAATACACACGGCAATGCTAGCGGAATAATCTCGTATGATAAAACAGTTTGAGTGTTGATGGGTAGGAACCCTTGTGGGAAATGGATAACGTACATGCCTCGTCCAAGTTTTCAACCATTGGTTGGCAGGGGCTAGCTGTAGGCAGATTAGTCCTCTCTCAATCCATACCTAAATCAAATGTTCAATTTCACTGGTCTGGAGGGAGACCCTCCACACAGATGTGTTGCAAAAATCTCTGATAAATTTCCTTCAGTGACAGGAAAAAAGATCTAAATTCTGTAGGTTTGACTTCCATCTGAAAGAACGAAGGAGAGCACATAACTGAGTAGCATGAGTCTGATCCACAGAAAGACAAAGAGCATTCATTATCCAATCGTATAGGTTGGTGTTAACTTCAATTGCTGGAGATTAGAGACAACTCGCCAGAGGTGCCAACACTTTTGTGAAAATAAACTCAAAGGAGAGGATTCAGAATTGGAACTGTCCTGAAGAGACAGGAAGACAAGCAGACCTCTCACAGGGGTGTAGCTACCAATGGTGGGCACCTGTGCAATGTACCAGAGCCCCGAGGTGGGAGGGGGCCCCACAAAAACAACATCCTCTTGAGCCATCAGAGGGCACCTAAATACCCATGCTGGAGTTCCTAAGGAGAACAAGCATTAAAGATGACTTTATATTTCGTTTTTATCTGGTCACATTTGCTGTGTGTTCAAAGACAGAGGCAGAATATATAGACTTTCACTATGGAAACTTTTTTTCAACTTTTCTCTTTGGTGTTTCTCTCGTTACTGTAAAGTGTGAGGATTTTATAAAGTGAACTATTTGAAAATCTTGCTGGTGGGAAAGGAAAGGATGTTGAATGTCATTTTCTTCTAACACACAACAAAATCTAAATACTTATAAATGACCTCTTCAAATATTTCAAAAAGAAATAGAAAAAAACAAATAAAGCCCTTTTTTCTTATTCTAAAGTGTGATGGAAACAAAGATTTTAATAGGGTCAAATCAAATCCACACGCTTTACTTGGTGATGTGCAAATGACAAATATTCACTAAACCGAATTTCCACATATTTATGTTTGTGCGCTATATAGTATTATTAGCAAAACTGTAAGTCTGTGCAAATACAGGGATAATTTCAATGGACAAAGTAATGTTTGTAAATGGCAGTGATTACTACACAATGCTTAAGTTACATGTTTTTGACAGTCTGCCGCTAAATACAACACCAGACACATACTGCACCCTTATAACTCTCTTACTGAAGAGGCGCCACTCATCTGTAACAGTTGTTCTTTGTCTGATGCTTGGATTTTTCAGAATCCCTATGAGTTCATTGATGTAACATTGATGGCAGCACCACCTGTCTGAAAATTGTTCCAGCACTACTGCCTATTAGGGCCACAAGAGGTCTTATAGCACAGGGAGCTTGCTGTTAGCTCTGTCCAATTGCCACAGACTCAAGAGTCAGACTCCCAGCAGCAGACTCCACTGGAGCACCTGTGTGGTCTCTGCAAACGCACACTGAACAGCTGGGCAGGGCGCATGCTCACTTTTGAAAATGCAGGTACGCCATTTGGCCTTGGCAGCTTGACGCCAGCAGGGATCAAATGAGAATTTCAACTTGACGGGTGGAGGGCAGGCGATGGGAATTATTAAAAGAACATAGACTAAATGAGGACAGAGTGCTGGACCATGGAAAATGAAAATGAATGATGTGAGCGTAGATTGTTTCATTTTATGCTAACACAATGCACAGGTAACTTTAAGCAACTTCTTGGGGTCACTAATGCAAAATTCCCACTTATTAAAACCAGCAGTAGGAATAGTTATCCTTCTGAGACACATGAAAAACAGACAGAATCTCGAAAGCAAGATGTTGCCCCACAGAGTGAGATATGGAAAGAAGGGGAACTTGCGTAACTGCTATACACCGTTCTGTAGTAGAGGTGGGTGAGCCAACAAATTAACAGGGAGAGCCGAGCTAAGGGTCTGGTTTGGTTCCAAGAGCCCATCCTAGCTCTAGAGGCCAAGCACGAGCTGTGCAGTGGAAACATTCGACATGGAAATCATGCAACAAATATTATGTAAAAATATGATAATGTGTCTCCAAAATTCAATAAAGTATATTTTTTTGACAAGCCTTTCAGCTTAATACATTTTACCACATATTATATCATTACATTGAGGGGTGATTAGTGATAATTTTCAAACATGAACTTAGAAACATTCATGCACCCAACGCCCATTCCAACAACAATACCTTTAGTGAACTAAGATATAAGTCAGTTATCATGTGCACCCTAAATGTGGGCTATATTCGAATTTTACACAGAGCAACATTATAGTTCATTAAATCAAACACATATTTCGAGGCACAATCAAATAATTGCCTAGGGTCACACAATTTGGTCAAGTGACCAAGCCGGGACTTTTCTGGTCTCACATTGTGTATTTCAGCCACTAGAATGATATCCTTCTTTCGCTCATGTTTGTCATCAAAGTTTACAGGGCTCGACAAATCCACTAGACCACTCGCATTTGCGAGGTAAATTTTATGAGGTCGAGCTATTTTTAGGTCCTACTCGCCCTTTCTGACAAGTAGGAAAACATACTAACTTTTGTCCTCCGTCTTTGAAACCGGAGCAAATGTGACAAGATAACAAGATTTAAAGGCCTTTTTATTGCTCACAAAGCAAATGAGCAATAAAGATGCCTTTAAATCTTGTTATCTTGTCACATTTGCTGCTTCCAGAGGCGGAGGACAAGTAGGTTACTATTAGGTGGAGGAGATTTTTCAAGGTACTAGACCTGCAGGACTAGTACCATTTTTCAGATTTTTCTAGCCCTGGTTTAGTGCGTTGTCTTTCATTCTAGGTTACAGCCTGGGTAGCAGGCAGAAGCCACAAGAAAGGTCAGCTCATTTTGGGCTTGAGGGCTCAAGAGGACCTTGAGCTGAAGCAGAGCCTAGCATATGGGTCAAACCTTCAGTGGCTCACTGTTGTACTCTGGGCTTATTGTAGTACTGCATTTATGTTATAAGCTTTTGTAATATGTGTCCATGGAATCCTGTGGATGTCATAGGCCTTGGGTGGTGACATCGCAGGATTCCATGTGAGTTAGTCACCCACCTCTATACTTTACCCTGGTTATTCTGTGAGTGAAATAAGCTTAGATACTGTTGCCAGTGTGATACTTGTTTTTTTATGTGAGGATATCTTGGCTTGCACTGCTGATGGAAAACTTGCACCAGCGTTATGTGTTGGGGAACGTACACTGCTTCCAAATGCTGCACATTGTATGTGTACTTCTGCAGATGCTGTCCATGTTCTGTGCATGTGAGCAAAGCTTGCATTGTTTTTGACCAACTGGGATGTGTTCTATGAGTGTGAGGGAAGAGTGTACTCCTGCCTGGTGCTGTACCTGTTTTGTGCGTAGAAATCTTGCTATGCGTATGAGTCAAGCGTGCACTCATAAACCTCAGTGCTGTTTCTTACACTTGTACCAAATCTGAAATGCTCATTGAATCTATGAGGGCGTTAAATGT
The DNA here is from genome assembly GCF_964263255.1 of Lissotriton vulgaris. NCBI lineage: Eukaryota > Metazoa > Chordata > Amphibia > Caudata > Salamandridae > Lissotriton > Lissotriton vulgaris. Next base: position 1,737,650,392 of record NC_141691.1, read on the forward strand.
GTTGCTCAGTGTCATGCTTTTTCCATGTCTTTGCAGGAAGCTTGCAGTGGCCCTCTAATGCCATCTTGTTCAATGTTTTGAAGCAGGCTTACACTGGCCCTCAGTACCACACCATTTCCATGTATTTGAAGTAGTTTGCACTGGACCTACCGTGTCTTTGAATGAATCTTGGATTGGCATTGCAGTACTACATTTCTTCCATGTATTTGACGGACGTTTGCACTGACTGGACTTGTAGTAGCATACTTGTTTCATGTCTTTCAAGGAATCTTGCATTAGCTGCACTGCAGTACCCCCTTGTTCTATGTCTTTCAGGGTGGATTCTGATACTTTTGACCATCACTGTATGTCTTATGCGTATGAGACAATGGCACACTGCGCTCCTGCTCCCTGTGCTCTATCTTTTTCGGTGTGTTTTCAGTCTGACAAAAAGACTGTTTCGCTTTCTCACCAGCCTTATGATTTCTCAAAAATAATACATATTCTTTTATTAAAAATAATATTTGTATCATTTTCCAGTTAAAAAATAAGTAACATAATCATTTGTAGCCATGTACAATGAGAGAGTCATGTAATCTGGTGCATTATTCAGAAAAAAATATCGGAACATGTAAGATACCATAGCTAAATATGTAGTTCAATTATCCCCAGGTACTCTTTAGCAGACATCAGTAATATCATCAGCATGCATCCTGTAGCAGTATATCTGGGAGATCAAATAGTTTCAGTGAAGATAAGAGAACAATAACCCAAGAACAAAACTTTAGTCACACATACAGCATTGCAGAACACATCGTAGTTGTAAATGACCCACTATTGAGGTTGATATTATTAAAAAGTATACTAATTCAAAAATAAACTGAAAGCGACAGAAATGGGAAAAAAGAAAGAATGAAAGAATAGAAAAGACAGTGCTCCATCTAAAATGTGGGACACATATGGGGTATATCAGCCTTCTTATGTTGCACTGATGCGGATAGGCGTCGCCTTCAAGACCATGTGCACGGCCATTCAGCCATTGCAGTTGAGAGCCTCCCCAGTGAAAGTTCGGTGGGTCAACAGCCCCAAAGAACCTTTGAATGTGTAAAGCATGGCTAACTAAGGCAAAGCTATTCAGATACAATATTTCCTTCCTCAACCAAGTTCTCTGAAGAGCTTGGATTACAGGCACCCAAGGCCTGGAAGAGCTGCTGGGGGTGAGCCAGGCCCAATCCAATTATCCCCTAGTTTTACATAGATGTGCAAAATGGGGCCCACATTTTTTTTTAATTTAGAAACTCAACCTTTCACTATTGCTGTCAGTTTTTCCATTGTGTACAGAGACATACTGTGGGTCACCACATTTGAACAGTAGGGGGAGTCTGAGGCCGCCACTGCCAGGTGATTGTCAATGGCACGGAAAGGAGTAGTTGAATGATAGTTCATCACCCGGAGGTTGTGAGTGGGTAGCCGAGTGTTCACCCATGTCTTCTAACACTAGGGATGAGGGGTCGATATGTAAAGTGACAATTGTTATATTCTTTATCAGCAGTAGTACTGCTTTCTAGAATATTTTGATACGATCACAGAACCATCACATGAGTCAAAGTACTTTGGGAATTCTGGCAGTACCAACAGTTCGGGGGAGAGCAGTAGATGTCCACTAGGCCAACTGGGATTAAGTACGACCATAAGAGTATTTTGTAACAATTTTTTCTATAGGTGGCGCAAATAGAAGAGGACATAGCACTCGTCCATATATGTGACCATGAGATGTCATCTCGTGCAATTCCCAATTCCGCCTCCCATTTGAGAGCAGACCAAGACTTGACATCTCTAGTCAGGGGTTCAAGGAGATGATAGAAAGAAGTGATACCCTTTCTGGTCAGGTGGTCTTTCAGGTATGTCTCAGTAGGCATGAAGGTCCATTGAACTTGACGGAAGGTACAGAATGAGAATGCCCAGTGTTGAAATTGCAGCACATAGAGTGGATGGGATGCATCTAATGTAAAGCGGCATGCTAGGATACCAGATGAAACAGGCTTGCCTGTGCAGTAAAGATCAGCCAGTGCAGCTGTCTTAGGTGCAAACTATCTACGCAATCCTGCATGGAACTTCCCGGGAGAGAATTCTGAATTATTTAAAGCAGGGGACACTAAGGAAGTATAAGACATTATTATTATTATTATTCAGATTACCCAACAACAGTTTTCCCATCGCTACGCTATAGAAGAAGTACCCAGAAGCACAACAGAGGCTACCCCCGATGTCAGAGTTAAAACAACCAGGTTTTAAACTTCTTGCAGGAGACTGAAAGTGAGTGGCAGGCTCTCAGGTCGAGGGGACGGGAATTCCACAACTTTGTGCCGAAAAAGAAAAAGGCTTGGCCTCCTTGCCTAGATCTCCTAACTCTAGGAGCTATAGCGAGCTCCAGATTGCTTGAATGCAAGAACCGGCTAAGTGTGTATGGTGAACCCAGAGTTTTTAAGTAGGAGAGGCCAGAGTTTGAAAGACGTTTATGCACTTTGAATTGAACCCGATGTTCAACTGGGAGCAAGTGAAGTTCGCAGAACAGGCTGGCAGTGGGATGTAACTTAGGAGGATGAAGTCTGATTCTTCCTTCTGCATTCTGCTCTATCTGTAGCCACCTGAGAAGATACTTCGTGATCCCTAGGAAAAGAATGTTTCAGAAATCGCGCTTTGAAATGACCAAGGCCTGGATGACTGTTCGCTGGACCGAGGTCGGGAGACACCCTAGAAGTTTTCTTGAGTGAGAAGTTTCCACATTGCTTGTCTAAGTATTGGGCTTTAACGTGTTTTCCATTGTATACATTTTTCTTGAGTTGGAGTTGCAAGACGGGGACGGTTTACTTCAGATCAAAGTTGTAGAAAAACCTTTTACTTTCACTAGGGTATACAAAGGAGTGTTCGCCCTTAACATTGAAAAGCAGACTCCTCCAGGACGGAAGCTTGTTTCCGGTCCAGGGAAGACATGGCTTGGCAGTTCGGGCTGGACTGTTCCCATGAGGCACAGGGTCAGACAGATTTGCATATAGCCATGTTTGAACTGGGGTGGCAGAGTGGGCTAAAGAACGGTGTTGGATTAAACCCAGATCTTTTGACTGGGTGTGTGTGTTTGATTGATTCAGATGCTCCGTCCATCCCCGCCCCCTTTTGTACCGCTTTTGGCCGCCATAAGTGTGGCAGGGTATGCTCAGATGTGAGTCCCTTGCTCACTTTGCCACTGGATTCAAGCAAGCCGGGCTGAAGACGGCTGGAATGCCAGAAACCGGTCCTCGGAAGCTTGTTTCCGGTCCAGGGAAGACATGGCTTGGCAGTTCGGGCTGGACTGTTCCCATGAGGCACAGGGTCAGACAGATTTGCATATAGCCATGTTTGAACTGGGGTGGCAGAGTGGGCTAAAGAACGGTGTTGGATTAAACCCAGATCTTTTGACTGGGTGTGTGTGTTTGATTGATTCAGATGCTCCGTCCATCCCGCCCCCTTTTGTACCGCTTCCTCCAATGATGAGGCACTTTATTTTCCTATAGAAAGTCTGTTGCACACTTAAACTCCTTTCACTTCATCAAGGTGGTCGCTGAGAACAATGGTTCATCGTTTTTGTAATGCTTGAAAATTCTCTTCTTTCTGTCTATAAAGTGAACTTTGGTCAGAATATCCGGAGTGAGATTGCGTTTACGCTGAAAATCGGAATACACTCTATGAAGGTTTTCCAACAGTATTTCCAGATCAATAGGAGCTGCAAGGAGTTTGCAAAAAAGCTGCTGTACCCATGCTTGTGGTCCACAGTCTGAGACAGTCAAGCTGATTCATCTGATACGCAGATTATTGCAACGGTTGTGTTACTCTGCATCAACAACTTTCCAGATAAGGGTTTGTTGAGCTTGCTCAAGGGCAACCACTCATTCAAAAAGCGTGTCCTGCTCCTGGTTGCACTCCACTGCTGCACCCTTAAGTTGGTTTAGGTGCCCGCCAGCTTTCGTAAGTGTGGATCTTGATCAGCTATAGTTTCTTAATATCAAGCCAGAGTGAAGTTATCTCTTTGAAAATTCAGCCATGAAGTTATTGAAGTCATGCTTGTTGAGAGGGGACTCTAGCTCCACTGCGGATAGGGAGTCAGAGTCCAACGCCCAGCAAGAAGAAGAAAGGTGAATTTGCACCTGGGCCACAAATCATCCTTTATGATAGATGTTTTCTGTGCTTTCGGTTTGGTAGCCACCATAGGCTATGAGGAGAAGCAGAAGATAACACCTCTGAAGAATTCACTAGCATTGTAGAGGCACCAATGGCAAACCACAATCAAAGCAAAGTTGTCAGTGTATGGGTGCCTCAAGTTTGGCCCGCAGCTGTTGATGGGAGACTAGGAGTGAGTTTTGGGTCAGTGAGTACCTCACCTTAGCAGCACCACAAGGCTTCAGAAGCTTCCAAGGGGGTTAATATGGGGTCCCCAAGCCTTTGAAGAAACATCAGAGAGGACCCCAGCCTCCCACTGTTACATAAGGCTCAGTAGTACACAGCAGTCAGGTCACTGATTGGAATAATGTGGTGACTGCCTGCTTCAGCCCTGTATGTAGTGGACTGCCAGCCTACAATATATGGCCTCAGACTGCTTGTGCCCTACAATGCCCACCCTGGGGTTATGTGGAAGCTGGCCATTCACCAGTAGTCGATGCACCAGCAGGGCACTTTGAAGAGGCCAGTACCCTCCTCCAGCACTGCTCCTGTCTTAGGAGAATGGTACGCCTAATGCCCACCCTCAGGCTCACTAGATCTCCATCTGTGCACGCCACACTCCTGCTCATGAGGTGAAAAGCAGCGGGTCCTCCCTGAATCTCACTGTGCAGGCGGGGGCCCAGAACTGCTAGTCCCTTTGTAAGGGGTGGCAAACACTTCACGATGCACAATCCAAGGGTAGAGAACACTGGTATCACACAGCAAAAATTCCAGAGGGCCAAATGGGCATCAAGCAGGGCCGAAGTCGCCCAGAGATCATGTGGCAGCTGCAGACGGCTCAGCAAGAAAAGCTGTTGGGTGGCCTGGGAGTCATTCTGAAAGAGTTAGGCCTCAGGAGAAATCCAGTCTAGGTCAATGCTGTCAACCTCATATCGAGATGAAAAAAATAGTTGCCTCAGGAGCTGCTACACGGATTTCTGTATAGGCAGATGTTTTCAGACTCTTAGTTCCCCCATATGCTGATTGTTCTGCAAGAAATCCCGCCCGATGTATGGAGCACAGGAGAGGGGCATACTCACTAGTTTGCTGAAGCACACATAAATGTTTAATTATTGACCTTTCAATAACCATTTTTTTTAATAAATAAAGAGTTGCATAAATGTTTTCATTTGGATTCTGCAAAATCATTCTGTTAAAACAAAAGAACACTGTTGAAACACTAAAGATGACCTTGACTATTTTAACTTACTTGTTCATGCCAATGAATAAGTTTCTGTCAAATATTTTCTTTTTCGTTAATATACCAAGTAGATATTTTAGATGTAGTCAAATGTTTGCGAAAGTAGTCTTGAAAGAGAGAACGTTCCGTATGAATCAGAATCATTACGGCAAATCTAACATTGTGTCTGAGAACTATTGTATTTGTGTGAGAAAAAGAAGAGTAATCCTGTTCCCAGGAAAACGCAGACAGCTGATTGGATGAGAAGAGAAGATGCAACATGAACTGCAACATCCTTTTCTACAGTTTATAATAGTGCGTGTTCCTAGAGTAGGTTACCACTTTCCAGACCCATTATACACTTGTCTTTTTGGCTTTCTCTGACCATTTTACCCTTATGGTTTTTCCATTCTTATTCTTATTCCACATTGCTCTGAGACTCTTCTGAGTTTCTTGAACCTCTCTTTACGGGATGTTCTGCTTGATTGTTTTGATTATTTTAACTGCTCTATGTGCTGAGGCTTTATGCCTACTTGCACTCACTTGAACTAGGACTCTTTAGGGTTCTGACTGACATCTTTTTCTCCCGATTCCTAGAATAGGGATTCTTCCCTTTGTGGAACACACTTTATGCATTTTTATTAGAATTATTGATCAACCATTTTGATTATCGATGTCTGTTCATATTTGATTATTGATATCATATTAACACGAATAAGATGTATGCCTCTGAATAAAGATGGCTTACTAAAACTTCTAATAAAACCCTTTAAACTCATACCAAAATTTTCATTATTGACTGTACTTAGAAATTGTGATTTTAATTTATGTGGTGTATCGCAATTGATATTCTCTAAAACAACGGCAAAGGTCTGTCGATCAGGAGGGGAGAAGGAGAACTTTTCAGCGGGGATCAGCCTGTGTGATGGTAAACCGAGTTTTAATTTAAACAGATTCCCGCTCCAGCATGAGTGTTATAGATTGTTCCTTGTAGATTTCATATCAGGCAATTAACAGCATCTAAGTGCAGATTATGTAGGTATTGTTGCCCTGGACATAAAAAAAATGCAGCTGATCTTTAGTCGCCTTTTATTTATGGATCTTCATGGTGGGGTTTTTATGCGGATGGCCTACATTTACCTATTTCTCACATCCTTTCATGAATACTGTGGCATTGAAGTATTCACCTGTATCTTGTGCCTCCTTTGTTTTAGTGGTTAGGTGACATAGTGCGGTTGTATCTTTATCTGGGTGCTCCAGAGAATTCACAATGGCTTGGAGAGATTCCATCCTTTTTAACATATATTTCAGTGTAATAAAAAAGCCTTTCCTGTCTTAGGTATTTTTTACTCTGCAGAATTCAGTTACAAATGGAACCCAAGGCTAAAGTGACTATGCAGGGCTATGTTTGGGATCATGCGTTTGTCAATTTCATATTCTGAAATATGTCTGGAAGTCAAAAATGACAAAGACATTCTAAATTTGAAAAACTTAAGGGCTTTATAGTTGTGTTATGTAGGAAGGATTCCCGGAGCCACATGCGGATACTGTTGGCTGAAAGTTACTCTTTTAAGTTTGAGTATCAGAGTGGCTTCCATTTTCAGTAGGAATTTTCCATACTTCTGCCCCTCTGGTTCTGTTTGATGACATAAAAAACTGACAAACACAATATATCCCACTAGAGATGAGGAGTGCCAATGCTGCAGACACACACCGGTGGACTTCCTTCATGTGGTGTGGAACTGTACCCAGATCATTAGTTATTGGGATGCTATTCAGGTACATCTACACAATGCTATGGAGTGGCTAATTCCCAGTGACTTGAAGAAATGCCTGCTGTGATTAGTTCCTATTACGAAGAAGAGGAAACTTGGCAGTAAATTTGTGATAGTTGGATCCACATTCGACAAATGCCGAATAGCTATTAGGTGGCTTAGCCCAAGACCCCCCCCCCCCCCCCAAGATGGCTGATTGGTTGCGAGATATGACTTAATGGGCGGGCTCAGAAGAGGCATATATGAAGAAAGTTAGGAGAGACAACAGACTGCAGCATGACCTGCTAGTATGGAGATCATCACTGGAGGAAATTCTTTCCCCCCCAACTGCGGTGGGCACTGGAGATGGAAGTGCCACACAAACATGGCCACTACAGCAATAGGACTATGAGAACAGCAACTCTATTTATAGGTTACACACCGGAGTTGTGATCCGAGTCCACTCGGCAGGGTGTCCGACAGCAGTTCTTTGCATGGCATGTACCCCTAGGACACTGGATAATATAAAGAACAGAGCACAGGAGAGGGCAGGGTTCTTGTTTAGAACATTTTTATGTTATGCCTTGCTTGCTAGTTATATTTTCACACACTGTATGATTTGACTTACAGGTCCTGTAAAGTTGCTTCTGAATTGGGATTGTATGATGCTGAAATATCAATACAAACATAAAATTAAGAAAATCAAAAACTGACAAAGTTAATTGATCTTCTGCATGTTCAAATTGGATGAAATGCTGTAAATCCTTGATTTGTGCTGACAAGTTCTTTTGCAAATTTCTTGATTTTTCCCCAATGTACCAGAGGCCACATAAACAGATGGTCTTATATACTTGTTCTTGATAATATTATGTACAAATGCATATTTTGCATGCTTTTGCAGGATACTGACCACAGGCCACATTTTCTGTTTTGTTAGATTGCCAGCAAATTCCACATTGATATGAGAGAGGTCTCTGCAGTTATGGTAGCCTCAAACTGGGCATAATCTCTTAGATTTCTGCACTTTCTCAATGGCGCTTTTCGGTACAAAAGTTGGACACACACACATTCTTTTGACTGTTATTCCTATTTTTTTGAAGGGTGTCTTACTCCTTTTCAAGAGTTCTTTATGACTTTTTGGAGTAGCCCCTTTTCTTACGTTTTGTAAGTAGCTTCTCAGAGTTGTCAAAATAATAATGTTTGTTGGTACAGTTCTGCCTCATCCTCAAAAAATAGCTGAATGGCAGTTCGTCTCCTAGGTTATGTATATCAAGACCAATTTCTCGCCTTGATCCACATATCTAGAAAATTGATTTTTACTAGGTTACAGTGTTTGGCATATATTATGTTTAATGCCGGTGCTTCAGCTAGTGAAAAAAAAACCATTCTGACCCGCTCCAAATGCAAAAACCATCATAGCTTTATGTCTTCCAAATCTTTGACGAGTCCTACACCATCACATTTCATGGTTCAAGTGTCACCTTTGCTGTATTTTTTGCTATAGTTTGATGATCACCTACTGTAGTAATATAAAGTGCATTGCATTTTATGGTGGTGTGGGTTTATTCTGTCTTCTGCTATTCCTAATATGCTAGCATATATAGTCCTACATTGACTAATGCATCTATCAAAATGAACACTCAAAGGAAAACGTGTTTTGATCTTCAGACCTTAAAGAAGGCTTAAAGATCACCCAATAGAAAGACAATCATTAACAGATTGCATGCCACAAACGCCCTCTGTGGCATGTAAAAGAGAAGCAGCACTTGTCAGACTAGTACAACCCTGTCCTTGTCTCTTTGACTAGGGGAATAGCGACATAGAACAACAAAGTGAGTTAATGGTTGGGGTCAGGGACCTGACATCTCTGTGCCGTAGCTGCAGACTTTGTTAAAAAGGGCACAGCTGTTTGATCAATTCACTCATTTTCTGACTCAAAGTTTGGGATGCAGAAAAGGAGAAGTAAACAGTGGGCTGCTTCTAAGTTAATGTAGGTGCCACCAAAGGAAAAAAAAGTTACACTTTACATACGGGTAACACAAAAGGTACAAGCAAAAGTAGATTTAAATGTCTCGATTTCTTGGCTGCAGGCTTCATTTTCCTCACCTTCAGCAAGTTCAGGAAGGTGGGGCAGGTTTACGAAGCTGCGCTCACCTGCCAGGAATCCCAGCCATTTAAATATACTTATGAAGCCTCTTGTAATCAAAGTGGAACTTCTCTCTCTATTTGGAGTACTGGCCAACAAATTAAAGGTGGCTTTAACCCTCCATCACACATGCGGATCAGGTGGGACTTTGTTCCACTTCTACTTCAGCGGCGCCCACATGTGATCATTAGCACATGTTCTGTGACAGGTGTGGGATGAAGCACACAAAAAGGTGCTAGTCTCACTAGCAGATGAGAAGGCTAGGACAGGATAGCGTGGGAATATCTGTTTAGGATACTGAAGCGTATGGGGATAGGACAGAGATGGCTACATAGGTAGAAGGAGACATAATGATAGAGGAAATTGGGCAGGTCATAGATGAACGTCTTTCTTTCAAGTCCCCCAAGGGTAGACTTCTACCCAGCCATATTCTATAAAATCAATAAACGTCTCATGGTCTCTCTCCTGTGAAGAATGTTTAAAGAGGTGCCAGAAGGAACCTCTTTGCTACTGAAAGCAAATAAGCCTACATGTTGTTCTGATTGTTCTAAAACACCTATTTGCCTCTCAGTTATACGTTTGCACTATTTATTTTTTACTTCACATTTTAAAACACCTTGAGCACTGCACCACCACTTAGAGTAGCATCTGTATGCTCTATTTGCAAATAGTTGAAAACTGAAACGACGGTCTCAAATGCATCTGTTGCCTCCTGAAGAGATGGTATGATCATATTAACATACAAATATACAATTAGCTAGTGTAAAGAACATTTTCTTTTTTAGAATACTGCCTAAGATGTAAAAAAAACAAGGAGTAGCAAAAGGCAGAACCAAAACCAGACCAAAAGAGATAAAGAAACGTAATTATTAATTTATCATATTCCACACTACCATAATCAAAAAGATTATCATGTATCTCTACAATGCTGAGAATTGTTTGAGGCAAACATTCAATATATTTAAAATGCACTACAAATTACAATTTATAAAGTACTATTACAGAACATACAATAACAGCTTGAACATAAAGAGTTTAGAGCAATGAGCTGCTGTGTCTATCTCTTCATTACTGGGGCACAATGGACTGATCTCATTGGGCTCACACTGTCGGGAAACACATTGCTAGTACCGTGGGAGACCTGTCTTTGCCTGCTGGGGAGCCACTGCAGACGGCAGATACTGGGGACTACATGTCCCACAATCCAGCCTAGAGCCCCATCTGGCATTCATCAAAAGCTACTAAAGCACTCTGCAGTCCAGTGGTTTGGGGGCTGCTGTGCCTATCTCTTCATCACCGCTGCAAAAGGCAGCCACCTGGAGCCCAATCTAGCATTAATGAAGCACTACCTTGGTGTGCTGTGGTCCCATGGGGCGGGACACACGCCAAGGACGGGCCCATCTGCGCCCATCCGCAGCTGGATGAGGCTGAGTTGGGCTCACTCTCTTGGTATTTTGTTTCTTCTGCTGCCCTCACGGTAGGTCCATTTCAACTTGCCTTTTCCTGTTGATTCTTTATAATGTTTGTTATTACAATCTAACCTATCAACTATGGGGAGGAAAAGACTCCCCTAACCCTCCTCCAAGGGTGTTGCATCATCTCCTTTAATAACTTCCTATTTAAGCAACGCGATGGGTGCTATTTGTACGGAGCTTGAACAGGTCGAAACCCGTATTGATGCCATGCAAAGGATGCTTAATGTCTCGTCATGTCCCGTATCTCTTCTATTATCGGAAGGAAGTGCTGACTTTCCAAGCACCACCTTGACAGCCCAACAACAAGCTACTTCTATTTACCATGCAAACTCTTGCGTTGAGCACGCCACCGCGGATGATATAATCACCCTTTGCCCTGTTGGATCTCCTTGTGGCGTCACTAAGTCATTCCCCCTCAAACACAAAAGTAATGATAATAAAGCCAGAAAGGTAAAGGCAAGGAGCAGTAAGACAATTTGAAAAAGCAGCTTTGTCATGTGCCATACTGTCTTCAACAAATGCCCCTGATCCCATTTTTTATTCTGCCATTCATAGTGTGTGCAAACCCTATTTTGACGAAGTGGAATCACTGCTGAAGGAACTTCAATCTCCCATCTTGTCACATTTGAAGCTTTTAAGTGATAAAGTGCAAGCCCTGTTTGATCTTGAGGAAACGTCTAATCAACCTCACTGTCATCAGTTAATACAACCTAGATTTCATCACACATCCCCTGTCCCTGCCGGCAGTCTCCCGACGAATGCCAGCATTTCAAATCCTTCAGGTCTGGCTCAAATTATTTTTCCAACTGTCCATCACACAGAGATCAACAATTCACAAGGTCTCTACCCCAATGTCAATTTGCAACATAAACACTGTAGGTAATGTACAAAATGATGGCAGTTGTTTCGGAAAAAAAAAGTCAGCACCTCTGTTTAGTTTGCAAACATATAACGCATTATGTCCTCTGGCATGCTCAATGTAAACACTGTGCCATCCACAATGCCACTCAGTACATAGAGAAAAATAATCCATACACATTGATTATCACAATTTTAACAACAGAGCACAGCACAACTAAAAGTTCCAACTGACTATCATTAGTCAGTAATGTATTTAATTCCAAAATGAGCAATGGATGAAACAATCAGTATAGAGTAATCTCAATCATAAGTAGATCAGTTTCCAAATGTTGACACGTAGGTGTAGCAAATAAACAGCTGACACGTGTTTTGTTGTTAGACGACTTCCTCAAGACTGTTGACAAAACAGTATGACAAGTTGTTTGATATCAATACAAGAGGGAATTCTTTCTACAATCTCCCAATGTCAAACACTCAATTACTTGAAAAGGAGAAATGTGCACAGTAGACAAGGGGCCAGAAAATAGCAAAGTCCAGACATAAGTGTAACAAAGTCCACGTAAAGAAGACTGACGGTCGTTGTTCAGCAAGTAACCCAACACAACATGATCATAAAATGGCCAACGTGTTACGAATTTAAAAATAAAAAGAAGTGAACCAAAGTCAAGCCAGATGCCCATGTGAGTTCTACCATCCAAAGACATACTAATGTCTGTTAGATGAGGAGAAACAGAAAAAAAGAAAGAGAAGAATTGGAGAGGAAAATATGTTCTGCAAGTACCTTAAGTTAATATCTGTATGCAAAAAAATCAGCAAAAACACCCTGTCTTCTCCAGTGTCAAGATTCAAAGGTGTATAGCAATTCCGATGCGAATCCGTGAGTTTTAATATATCTGAATACTCACTAAGAGAGAGGCAAATGTAGGTTTTTGAGCAGTGTAGCTTCCATACGCCCCTTCTAAAACAAGCAATTGTAGTACTACAATATCTTGCAACATGAAACAGAAAGGACCCTCTAGTCTCTGAAGTGCTTATCTGCAGGGTGTCTACCGATCCACCAACCAAACCAATGGTGTGCACTGGACTCGATAAAATCACAGTGATTAACATAAGTCAAAAAGATAAAAGTGAAAAAAAGGAGGTAGAAACACATGTGCCAAGAACTTAAATGCGGTTTCTCAGTCGTCCCAATTACATACCTCGATTAATATTTACATAAATGGAAGAGTAATGACATAATCGAGAGGTAAAACCCGAAACGACCCCAGGTGGTATATGCTTACCAGATACACTTTTTTCAAACTTACTTTACTATGAAACAGGTGAGCTGGAAAAAACGTTATGACAAACGAGTAGAAGCCAATATGTAGAGCCTCTAAAAAGGTTTCGATCTTCAGTTAAGATCTACAAAGTAACAGTAATATACTGTAAAAATAGCACCTCTGAAGCGAAATAACAGCCCGCTGTGATATAGATTAGGTCTAATGTCTAAAGAATTACCCAAAGTAGCGTAGTTTCCAGCTCCCATCCCGAAAGGTTGTACAACCGCCATAGAGAAAATGCCATATAAGTAACAAAACGCATCTCTCAAGCCTCAATCCCGTGACGGAGCGTGTTTACGTAATGCGTCTGTTTAGACTGCGCAATGTCCAGACTTGTTGATCAGTCATGTAATTTATTGGGGTCGCTACATAGACGACGTGTTGTTAATATGGGCTAGCGACACCGAACAAGCACATGGTTTTTGATCATTTCTCAACTCGAACACATATAACATCCTATTTACCTATTAGTTCAATAAGGAAGATATTACTTTTCTCGACCTGAGACTGTACACCAAAGAAGGTTCCATCTTATCTGCCCTACACAGAAAACCAACTGCGTGTAATGCTGTTCTGCATGCGGACACTTCACATCCCAGGTCACAAATCAATTCCATACCAGATGGGGAACACTCACGCTTAAGATGCAATTGTAGTGAGGATGTGATCTACAAGAAAGAAATGAAAGAAACTATCAGTAGATTTAAAGCCTGGGGATATAATAGTAAGGTACTAGAGAAAGCTGAAAGAAAGGCACTTGGATTAAACCGAAGTTAACTGTTGACATACAAACCAAAGTAAAAAAAGAGCAGTAAACACAAAGAGAGAGTATCCCTGGTAACCCCATATAACTCATCCAGCAATATACTTTATAAAATTCTCAACAAACATTGGCACGTTCTACGGGTGGACCCAGTTATCAACAAGGTCATAAGTGTGAACCCCAGTATAATCTATAAACAAGGCAAATCCTTGAGGAACATTGTCAGTCAGAGCTTCTTTAATTCCCTAAAGCACAGAAGGGACACACAATGGCTATGATATGATATGATATTGTTTTTATAAAGCGCGACTTACACACCACGGAGCATCTTGGCGCTAGTCATACGTGTCACAGAGGAATAAAAGCAGATGAGCCAAGTGAGGAATCAGTAGAAAGTGTCTGGTATGTCTGGAGGTGGGAATTTAAATTAAAGCTAAACAGCAAGTGTCAGTGATTTTGAAAATCCAAGTTTTAAGAGCCTTTCGAAAAAGGTTCTCTGACGGAATCAGACGCAGCTGGAGTGGGAGCTTGTTCCAGGCTCTGGCTCCTAATACTCCAAGGGATTTTCCTCCTTTTGTAGCGAGTCTGAATTTAGGGATCACAAGTAGGTTTAGGTTGGAGGATCTCAGTGAGCGAGAAGGTGCGTATCTTCCAAACCTTTTGGACAGATAGGTGGGGCCCAACTGATGGTAGGCCCTGAAAGTGATTAATAAGATTTTAAATAGCACCCTTTTGTGGATCGGCAGCCAGTGCAAGATCTTAAGTGCTGCTGAAGCAGACGACTTCCTGGGCCATCTCAGCACGAGACGGGCAGTGGCGTTCTGGACCATCTGCAATTTGTGCAATACAGCTTTGCTGGAGCCTGCATAAAGACTGTTGCAGTAGTCCAGACGAGAAGTAATGAGGGCCACCGCGACCGTCTTTCTGGCTGTCAGGGGTCAAAGAACCTTCTGAGGCCCTTGATTATGTTGAAGCAGGACCCCCCCACAGTGCCTGCTTGTTGTCTGAAAGATAGGACTTCATCAAACCGTATCCCAAGGTTTCGGGCCGTCGTGATGGTATTCGGGGGACTTCGGCATCCCGAGGCCACCAGGTGTTGGGTGAAAAAAGGTTTTGTTGGCCAAAAGGGAGGATTTCAGTCTTGCCTGAATTACATTTGAGATGGTGATTTCTCATCCATTCAAATGTTGCGGCAAGACAGTCTCTCAGATTTTCCTCTGCCTTTGTAGTATTATTGTCCAGGACGAGAATGAGCTGAGTATCATCAGCATAAGATATTGTGCTGATGTGGATGGATGTAATTAGCTCTATCAAAGGGGTCATGTAAAGGTTAAAAAGTATTGGACTCAAGCTGGAACCCTGTGGTACCCCTGTTTTTAACGCATTTTCGTCTGAGCAGTGGCTTCCTAGTATGGTAACTTGCTTCCTATGGCTGAGAAAGTTTTTCAGCCATTCAAGAGCAGTTCCTGCTATTCCTGATTCTGCTAGGCGGCCAATTAATACGGGGTGTGAGACCGTATCAAAGGCCGCTGATAGATCTAGCAGAACCAGGACGGCCTTTTTACCTTGATCCATTGCAATCTTGAGTGTCTCCACCGTATGTAGTAGTGCTGACTCCGTGGAGTGTTTGGCTCTAAAACCCGCTTGGTTGGGGTGTAGGATGTCATTATCCTCCAGGTACCTGGTCAGTTGTTTATTTACCGCTGCTTCCGTAACTTTGAAAAGGAGTGGGCTAGGTACACCACCAATTGGATTCTATAAATGTGGTCATTGTTCTGTCTGCCTCTCCCCCCCCGCCCCCCCACTTTGGACAAGATCAAAAGTTTTAAATACAATACACAAACAGGGTATAAGAGATCAACTCATTCATGAATTGCAATACTAAATTCATGTTATATTGTACTGTCTGTGTATGTAAGAACATCTATGTGGGCAGTACAATTAGACCGGTGTAAGAGAGGATACAGGAGCATATATGAGCCATTAGAAATGGATACACAAGTTATCCTCTAGCAGTATATTTCAATGCAGTGCATGGCCAGGCTTAATTGTTCTGTGTGAAATTTCATTCGCTTTAAACAATTACAGATAATCCAAGAGGAGGGGACAAACTTCACTGCTTACACAAACTGGCGGCCTCTTGGATCTGTAAATTGAGAACAGTAGATCAAGGTCTCAATATTGATAAAGAAATGTAGTTATTTCTGAGGGATTGAGTCTTCTGTCGAGATAACCTGTGTTTTCCTTCGGTTCGCAAACAGTAACCTGAGTAATCAGATAAAGAAAGTTTCCTAAATGTACTTGTCTCTCAACATGTATTCAGTAGATTACACCTGTGTGGTATAAATGATCATTGTACTGTACATACCCGAGACCAGATGTTGGTATCTAATCTGATCATAATGTGCCTGAATGTTCCTTTCACATGTAATATTTGTTTGAACGAACGTGTGTCCTATTACAACAGTACGGTGGTTTGTGGTATTGTCTTACTGTAAGTAACTGGTATTTACACTGCAATGAAGTTCTAGAACATACAATATATATCAGAGATTCTACAAGAATTGTCTTCTCATTCTCACCATCTGTATGGGGCTGTCTATCTGACCGAGCTTTATTGCACCCTCTATACTAATGCTATGTCTCTTATACGGTGCTCTGTTAGGATCCCACTTAGACTCTTAAAATTATATTATTTTCAGAAACGACTATACACATTCATTTTTGTAGCTAATTCTTACACCTGTCCATTTTAATACTACTGCTGTTTACTCACTTATATTCTAGATGCAAATTCTATAGCTCAATTCACTGTGTCCCTACATACCAATTTAACGAACGTCACTATTTTTGTGTCAATACCCACTTGCGTTTTATATCTTGGACGAGGATGCTGATAAGATTTTTAGGGTTATGAAAATACTATAGTTTATGCTCATTTGCAGTTCTTAACATCCAGAATCTCTCTACGAGAGATAGCTTGTGTTTTATGCCAACGTGTAGTTCATTATAACGTTATGAAACTACAAAAATGGCAAATGTGCGTTCGAAACAGATGCATTACGTAAACACGCTCTGTCACAGGATTGACGCTTGAGAGATGCGTCTTGTTGCTTAAATGGTGTTTTCTCCATGGCGGTTGTACAAGCCTTTCGGGTTGGGAGCCTGAAACTAAGCTACTTTGGGAAGGCCTTTAGACATTAGACCTAATCTGTATCACAAGGGGCCGTGATTATGCTTCAGAGGTACTATTTTACAGTATATTACCATTACTTTGTAGATATCAACTAAAAATTTAAACCTTTTTAGAGGCTCTACATATTGGCTTCTACTTGTTTATCATAACGGTTTTTCCGGCTCACCTGTTTCATAGTAAAGTAAGTTTAATAAAAGTGTATCTGGTAAGCATATACTACTTGTTGTTCATTTCGGTTTTTACCTCTCGATTACGTCAATACTCTTCCATTTATGTAAATGCTAATCGCCTTTGAGGTATGTAATTGCGGTGACTGAGAAACCGCATTTAAGTTCTTGCTACATGCGTTTTACCTCATTTTTTCCACTTTCCACTTTTCTCTTTTTGACTTCTGTTAATCACTGTGATTTTATCGAGTCCAGTACACCCCATTGGTTTGGTTGGTTGATAGGTAGACACACTGCGGATAAGCACTTCAGAGACTAGAGGGTCCTTTCTGTTTCATGTTGCAAGATATTGTAGCACTACAATTGCTTGTTTTAAAAGGGGCGTATAGAAGCTACACAACTTATCAACCTACATTTGCCTCTCTCTAAGAGACTATTCAGATATATTGTGACTCACGGATCCGCATCGGAATTGTTATGCACCATTGACTCTTCACACTGGAGAAGACAAGGGTGTTTTTGCTGATTTTTCTGCATACAGATATTAACTTAAGGTACTTACAGAACATATTTTCCTCTCCAATTCTTCTTTCTCTTTTTTCAGTTTTTTCTGTTTCTCCTTATCTAGCAGACATGAGTACATATTTGGATGGGAGAACTAACGTGGGCGTCTGCCTTGACTTTAGTTCACGTCTTCTTTTTATTTTTAAATTCATAACACCTTGGCCATTTTATGATCCTGTTGTATTGGTTTACTTGCTGAACACCGACTGTCACTCTTCTTTATGTGGACTGCGTTACACTTATGTCTGGAGTTTGCTATTTTCTGGCACCTTCTCTACTGTGTACTTTTCTTCTTTTCAAGTAATGGACTGTTTGACATTGGGAGATTGCAGTAAGAATTCCCTCTTGCATTGATATCAAACAACTTGTTATACTGCTGTTTTGTCAACAGCCTTGAGGAAGTCGTCTAACGACGAAACACGTGTCAGCTGTTTATATGCTACACCTATGTGTCAACATTTGGAAACTGATCTACTTATGATCAAGATTATTCTATACTGATTGTTTCATCCATTGCTCATTTTGGAATAAAATACATTACTGACTAATGATATTCAGATGGAACTTTTAATTGTGCTGGGCTCTGTTGTTCAAATTTCAATAAACACTGTAGGTGTCCTGAAGCTCAATTTACTTCTTCGACTGTTCTCCCAATTGAAACCAACAGCTCACAGAGTCCTGTCTCCAGCGATAAACAGCAACAAATGAAATTTAGGGTCCATGATAATACCGACACCTGGCTCCCTAATCACCTCCAGTTACCTCCTGAGTGTACCCAGTACGTCATTGTTCCCACAGGTGTGTCACTATCATGAAATGATAACCTAGACGACTAGCTCTCCCTTAAACAAAGAGCCGCCCACTGGCTCATGTCCAAATTTGGTTAGGGTCTCAATTTGATTGATGACGTTATCACTGTGCGCAGGGTTAGGTGGGTTGTTTATGCCCCAAAGTCACTCCACGGAGACTATTCAGTTGATAATTTCGGGCGCGCATGGTTGGTGGTTACTTTGCTGCAACACTTGAATTCGCCAACCCCGGAAAATGCAAAAATGTGGGCACTACCTCTTGGCTATTTCTACCACCCATCCTCTTTACATGGGCAGCCAAGAAGGTCGCCTGTTTGTGTGGCAGCGCCTCTTAGTAATATTGCAGTCCCTTTCCCATGGAATACAGGTTTACTCTGCTGTCCAGCATCTGGGATAATTATTTTTCCCAAGCCCCCTTATTGTCCATCTCAAGCCTATGTTTGACTCACTTCCTCCAGCTGAGCCCATCTTGCAGGACATTATTGCTCCCAGTACACTCTTGGAGTCAAAGACTAATGGGTTACGTTTTCTGTCCTAGAATGTTGCAGGCAAAGTAAAAAATTGGTGTGGCTCACTGGTTAGAGGCGGCAGACCCGAGAGCAGAGGACGGCCCGGGACCAGGGTTCGATTCCCGGCGCGGCAGGTTTCTGGACCAGGGTCAGCGGACTCGATAATTCTCTCGCCTCGGTGCCCACTCTGATCAGCGATCACACTCGGCAACTCTGGGCATTAGCTTGCCTCATCTTCACTAACGGCCCCACCAGACCGCCGGGGATGCCTGGTCTCACCCTGGAGATACCCAATAAGGGACCATCTGTCAGGGAAGCCAGGAAGGGTTTCGCAGCGGTCGAAGCGCCTTGGGACCCTACGGGTAAGTAGTGCGCTATATAAATGCCTATACATTTACATTTACATACATTTACAATGTGGACTAGTTCGATACCAGCAACCAGTTTGATGCAGTGTGTTGTCAAGAAAATTGAGCCTTGAAAAATTTCTATGTGAATGGTTATTAAGCCTTTTGGGTTTCTCGTATACCCTCTGTGTCATGCCGCCCTAAGGGCAGGTTAGGAGTGTTAATCTCCCTGAAGTTAAAGATCACAAACATAGCTGTTTTACAGTCTACTCCCCGGTATCAAAATTCCACTTTTATTTTAATTAATTTTTATTTCTTTGTAAATCATCCCATGGCGTGGTTGCGGTCACTTTGGTGTTTCTGTGCTGCGGGGCCCGGCGCTGAAAGGGACCACATGCCCCAGGAGCCAGCGGGGCCGACAGCAGACTTGAAGCCCCTCCCCCCTTGTCACCGGGGGTTTAAGTACTTCTCACGCCTCCCGCTTCGCGGGAGACGCTTCGCTTTGGTGTTCCTGTGCTACGGGCGCCAGCACTGAAAGGGACCACACGCCCGAGGAGCCAGCGGGGCTGACTGCGGACTTGCAGCCCCTCCCCCCTTGCCACCGGGGGTTTAAGTACTTCTCGCGGGAGACGCTTCGCTTTGGTGTTTCTGTGCTACGGGGACCGGAGCTGAAAGGGACCACACGCCCCAGGAGCCAGCGGGGCCGACAGCGGACTTGCAACCCCTCCCCCCTTGTCACCGGGGGTTTGAGTACTTCTCCCGCCTACCGCTTCGCGGTAGACACTTCGCTTTGGTGTTTCTGTGCTGCGGGGACTGGCGCTGAAAGGGACCACACGCCCCAGGACCCAGCGGGGCCGACAGCGGACTTGCAACCCCTCACCCCTTGTCACCGGGGGTTTGAGTACTTCTCCCGCCTCCCGCTTCGCGGTAGACACTTCGCTTTGGTGTTTCTGTGCTGTGGGGACTGGCGCTGAAAGGGACCACATGCCCCAGGAGCCAGCGAGGCCGACAGCGGACTTGCAGCCCCTCCCCCCACGTCATCGGGGGGATTTAACCAACTGGTTCCTGCCGCCACGCGGGACGCGCGCGGGCAGACGCCTGGCTAAGCCCGGGCAAAGGGCAGGCCGTCTGTGGCCGTAAGAGGCAGGGCCGGGCGATGGTATTAACATCTACCTTTCGGATCACGTAAGACATTATTTGGTAATGGTCGATGTTGCCCTGTATTATATGTATATATGATACCCTTGTAGGGTTTTTATTTATTTTATTTCTTGCCTTTCTGGTGACAATTATTGTTTTGTGTGGGCATACTAATATTAAAAATGGCAAAACAAAAAGATGGTAAAGGGAAAGGGGCAGTTGGTACCCTAGACGCCTTCTTAATAAGAGCCGAATCTGCTACAATACAAGAAATTAAGCTAACAGAACGCAGATTGTCTTTAGACTCCCAAATGCTGCAGAGTCGCAACATCACCACTAGCCCAAATTCAAACGAGGACAAGGTTGATGGAGGATCACAAACTAAGGGGTGTCCTGTATTGTCGGCTAAATCCCCCAGTATTCAAGAAATCTTAGATTCTCCTGTATCCAGTGACAAACCTAATGTATTCACGAGGGCACAAAAATCCAAGCAAATAAACAGAAGTCGTTCTGTCCCGCTTGCTAAAAAACGAAGGAGACAAGTAATAAATAAATCACGTAAACAGACCGAGCACACATCTAAACCCCCGGTAAGGAAGGATATACAAGAAGTTATAGAATTTACACCTGAGCCCGTGCCCGAGGCCAGTCAAGATATAGCTCTGGAAGATATAGCACCTACATTGACTATACCGACTATTGAACAGGGCCTGGGGGAAAGCTTTTGTATTAAGCTGGAAGCGGTAATTAATGCTCATTTAAAACCTGTCCTCCATAAATTGACAGCTGTTGAAAGCAGGTTATTACGCTTATAGAACCAACATTCTAGTGTTTGTGTGTCACATGCTGAAATAGTTTGAATAAGCCTAAAGGAAAATCTAGTAGTGGGGGCGCTGATAAACCAGACTCTTTGGGGAAAAGTATAATACATGATGGGAACCCAAGGGGGAATATAAGTGATGCTAGTCGTCATTTAAATATCATCTCAGTGGATATGGACGGCCCGAGTCAGGATGGCTTTCAGGCCACAAACCCTCCAAGTATTAATAAATCTTTAGGGGCGCAAAACATTCAAAATGAAGGTACATTAAATACGGCCACTGTTGAGGAACGCCATCCACGCCATCTGCCCACAGTGGTCCAGATTCAATCCTTAACTTGCCTCCACAAACCACACCCTATATTGTTTTTTTTTAGCAAATGTTCGCCCGCTAGCCTTTGGCGAAGGAGAAGATTGGTCCTCTTTGAGGAACAAATCCTTGCACCTGGTAAACGCCAAGACGGGCATAAATCATAATCTCTTGTTCTCAGCACTCAAGATGGCACACAGGGTTAGATGGGTTGGAACAACTGAGAAATCATTGGAGGGAGATTGTGTCATCTTGACCTTTAGGCCCACTGGTCTGGTAAGAGCTATAATCGATAGGATGACTGATCAAGTTATGGATAAGTCAAAGGTCTTGATATTACCTCTGGGCTATGTCTATCGTCCCTCCACATGGTGACCTAGTTTAACAGAAATAGAGTACCAAACAAGAAAAAAACAGCAGTCGTAGTTCCCACCATGGTTCCATGTAAATCGTTTTGAGCCCCTGAGTACCTTGGCTGAGGTCGATTGACTACAGTTAGAAAGTTCAATGGAAAATGATGTTAAAGAAATCGCTGTAACCCCAACTTACTTTAGGAATACTGGCGAGCACACACTTTCTGCTGACCCTTTAGGCAACCATAGTGATTTGCAGTTGTCCTACAATAATAATAAAATTCATGGCCCAATAAAAGACAGTGAGGGCAAACAGAATATTACACAAGCCAATTATATAGCGGAAGAAAGTAGTTCTAGCAAACAGTTAGGGCTAGCAAATAGCCAACCTGATAGATGTACTTTCCGCTTAATTTCATGGAATGTGGCAGGTATTTTGAGAAGGGTATCGGATGAGGTGTGGATGGAGTATATTAAATCGTTTTGACATTATTTGTCTCCAGAAAACTTGGAGTAGAAAGGATCTTTCTCTAGATGGTTATAACTCATTAGTCGTTAAAGCAGAACCATCCCCGGCTGGAAGGGCAAAGGGTGGCTTAATGAATTCATTTTCGGTACGGAATAAGTCCCTAAAGGTGGGAAAAATAATGGCCTCTCCGTGGTACCAACTGACTTTGTGTACTAATATGATTGTTGTACCCTTGCTTTTAATTAATTGGTACTATAATATTTTTGATACACATATGTCAGTTATTATTGATTCTTTGCAGGAAGAAATTACTAAAGTGGCCGAAAAAACCTTTCCCCTGTGTATCATGTGGTTGGGGGATTTTAACTGTACTGTATGTCAACATAGTGGGAGGAAGATTTGTGGGCTACTTGACACCAATGAACAACCCCTGGCACATTTTAAGAATACCACACAGGGTGATGCATTAAATAACATCATTGTGGCAAATGATCTTCGTATACTTGATACATTGAGTAACACACCTATTCCAACTTTTCAAGGGGCTGGGGGGTGCATGAGTGTAATTGATTTTACATTAATTTCTAGCAGTTATGTTTATCTTGTTGATGATTTTAGGGTAGAACCAAATCCTGCCAGTGATCATAATGCCCTTGTGTTATCACTGAGTACTGTGGTACCAAGGGAAAAGTCCCTTGAACAAACAATGAAATATAACCATAACCAAAGGATAAGGATAAAATGGGATAAGATTGATCCAAAAACACTGGAGGAAACGATTTTTAATGTTATGACTTGTTTGACGGCCACCTCCGATCCAGAGTCGATACTACAGAATTTCGAAGTACTCTGTAAGAGTGTGACCACAAATTTTCTTAAACCTGCTAGGAAAGGTAGTATCGTAGACATGAAATGGTTTAATGCTGAATGTTCCGCAACACAAACAGTACTGTGGAAGGCACTACATGTAGTACCATGGGACCAAGTAATGGTTAAGCACGAAAGACAAATCTATAAAAATGCTATTGAAAAAAGGAAAATAGAACTGAAGAAGCAGGCCTGGGATGACCTCGAGAAACCTAGTGACTTGAGGGGTAGCAGGATATTCTGGGAGGTGATAAATCGCCCACTTTTTAGTAATGAAAACAGGATTATGGTGTCGCATATAACTGGGGAGGCATGGGAGGCCCATTATTCTAAGATATTTAACCCAAAGGGCATCTCATTATTAAAGGAATGTGAGGTTGAGGTCCCTTTTAATATCCAGACTGCACAGCAGCTTAGTGCATCACTCCTGTTGGGAGAAGTGGAGGAGGCTTTGAGAAAAGGTATCACTCTCAAGGCACCAGGGCCTGATGCTGTACCCCTGGATTTGTTTAAAAGTAATCCCCAAGTCTGGGAACCTCTCCTGCTAAATGTTTTTAAGGCGACTATTGTGGGACGCATTCCTTCATCCTGGAAAGAGGCAGTAGTTGTGCCCATTTTAAAAAAAAGAAATAAAAGCGATCCCTGTTGTTATAGGCCAATCTCCTTAATAGATGCTTCTTGCAAACTATTGGGGAGAGTAATATTGGCATGCTTGAAGACATGGGCGAATGCCTCTGGCATTATCGTGGACACCCAATATGGATTTAGGAGTGGTAGGGGGAACATGGAACAGTGCCTTAACCTGGCCATGATAATGGGTAAGTACATAAAGGCCAAGGGTGTTTCAATTTACTTAGCCTTTATGGACTTATCCAGTGCCTTGGACACTGTGTGCAGGGGAAAGTTGTGGCTGCTAATGGAGTCTATGGGATTCGAGGAGCCGCTTGTCACTTTGTTGCGTAGATTGCATGCTGCTACTTCTGTAGCCATTCGATATGGTCCAGGTGGTGAAAAATCTGGGCTAATTGCCTCAAACGAAGGCGCCCGCCAGGGCTGTATTCTTGCCCCCTTTTTGTTTTTAGTATACACAAATGGTTAGAACATTTTTTATTGCAGCAAGGTTTAGATTTCCCTAAAATAAACAGCAAATACATACCTTTATTGTCTTATGCGGACGATACTTTATTGATGGCACTAACAACAAACAGTATGCAAAAATGTCTGACCGCTTTTAATGAAGTCATGTTGGGATTAGATCTTAAGATCAACTTCACTAAATCATTTGCAATGGTTTGTGACCCAAATAGAACTAAAACTTGTAAATATGTTGTGGACAACATGGTTATTGAGAAAGTTGCAAATTTTAATTATTTAGGAAATCTTTTTAATAAAACATTGAACTGGGATCATTTGATAACAACCCGGCTTCAAAAGACAAGTAGATCAATAGAGGCCCTTTTTCGTTTTGCCAGCAAACTGGGTCAAAAATCAATAGCAGAACTTATGACCTTGTATAAATCTAAATGTTTGCCAGTAGCGACTTACGGGCAGGGGTATGGGGATACGACAAAAGTGCACAAATACAAATTATGGAGAACAAATTTTTAAAACGTCTTTTATCTATTCCTAATAGTTCTCCAAATATTTTCTGTCATTCCGAGGTGGGTTTACATTTCGTGAGTGACAGAATTCATGTGTCCTCCTGCTTCTCTGGGCGAAAATATGGACTGTATGAATCTTGATAAGGCCATGAAGATACCATGGTTACGCTACGTGAAGGAAACTTTTTATAAAATAGGTCTGAATTTTTTTTATGAAAACCCTGATTCTATCAATTCAGACATGAAGATGGTCATCAAGAATTATTATCATACTGCTTTAGGTCTGTCCAGACAAGAAAAAACACATATCTGACCAAGTAGTCCCCCTAAAGCAACAGTTTTATCTGTATTTTACAACACATACACAACAGCATTTTTATTTGACTAGATTTCGGTTAAAAGCACTGCACTTTCTAGTTGCTTTTCCAAAGCAAGGGGATTGGTGTGAGAGGCTACCCCCGTGCCCATGTAATAATGTAGCTCAACAATGCACAGTGCACTTTGTGCTCTTTTGTTCACTTTATAAAGTCCCAAGAGATCGTTTTATTAAACCTCTCTTGAGGGACATTCAACCTTGTTCATATAAGGAAGGTTTCGAGTATTTGAGATCATTATCAACGGCTGCAATATGTAGTTCTATGCTTAGTTTTATTAGAATTGCTTTTTTAATTAGGAATTGCTATGAATTATGAATATGTTTTTACTGATTTTATCCCTTTGATAAGATATATTGTGTATTGTGTTTTTGTCCCTGACTTTTTTTGGACCATGAAATATCATTTGTGATTTGTATGTATGAAATTTGGTTAAATGCACTGCACTTTCTAGTTGCCCTCTTTAAGCAAGGGGGCTGGTATGAAAAGCTATCCCCTTGCCTATGTAATAACTTAGTTTTAGAATGTATAGTGCTATGACATTTTTGCATATTGTATTTTTGCCCGTGAACCTTGGATTTTGAAATACCATTTTGTGATTTGTATGTTTGAAATCTTTTTTTAAATTGTATACTTTTATGATTCTCTTTTGAATCAAATAAAGTTATTTGAACTGAACTGGATAGTTTTATCTCTGATTTCCTCGAGACATCAGGAAGGGGCAACCATTATCCGGTTTGGAGATTTTAATATCTCAAAATGCTCCGGGGGATCGGCAGGGGGATGATCTATCCCACTTTCTTCATAACATCCATTGAGAGGTTCAGAATCAGATTAGTGTTAAACACA
The DNA here is from genome assembly GCF_964263255.1 of Lissotriton vulgaris. Lineage (NCBI taxonomy): Eukaryota > Metazoa > Chordata > Amphibia > Caudata > Salamandridae > Lissotriton > Lissotriton vulgaris. Next base: position 1,737,676,480 of record NC_141691.1, read on the forward strand.
ACTTACTATTTAATGTGGATTTTGCTAGGAATGGTACAGTACACTTCCCCCAACCTTTACAGGTAGAGATGGTGGCTCAACCATTTTCTTTATCTACTTTTCTTCTTCCTACTGTTGGATTCCGTAATTGTGTCCTCTAATTTGTGTGATCATAATCATGTTTCAATTTGAATTTCCTTTCCAGACATGGAAATGCAACCCCGGCTCTCGCCAGCTCTGCAGATCTGCAATATAGCAAAAATATGGCGATCAACTTGAAGTGGAAAAATGTAAATTCGAGAGGTTCCTTGCAGATCTAGTAATTGAAAAGCGACAGGATGTGCTGTGTTGCCTTTCTGAAACTGCGGAGCCCCACATGATATTGGGTAGTTTAATTCTCTGTGCGCATCCGTGCTCTGTTTGATTACCTCAAAAAAATGAAAAAACTATCACTGTACCCTCTTCACACTGATGATTTATTCATGCTTGTACAGAGGCCTGGAAAATGTTGAAACGTATTGCTAAGTACTCCCCCAGAAACATTGAGGAAAGCCGACTTACCAGGAAGTTGACACTGGACAAAAGGAGCAAGGAGATTGGAGAGAAGGCATGGGAGGATTTACTTGAAGCTTCAGCATTAAGGGACGCCAAAGCTTTCTGGGACGTGATTAATCACCCATTCTTCTCAAATGGCAACTGCCCAAAAATCACGTGTCACGTTTCCTTGGATAATTGGTTGTCCCATTTCTCTCGCATTTTCGAGGGTTCGACCACTGAGTCACCTGATCCTGGCCCCCTCCCCAAACCTTTTTTATTTTTGTTTGAATCTTCTTGATCCTTCTATTCTAGTTAGCACTTTCTTGCTCTTTCCTATAGATGTGAGTGATCCTGGTTCTGCTATTTTAAAGAGTGCTCCAAGTAAGGCTCCTGGCCCTGATAGGGTCTCAATCTATGTCTTCTGACCAACGTATTCTGCTCCCTTTTCTTTGCTTAAAATTTCTAGTTCCTAGAAAAAAATCAATCCTTTTCTCAAATTTTAAAAAGGGTGACAGATGAGATCCTTTATGTTAATGGACAATCTTGCTGTTGGACTCCTCTGTCAAAATACTAGGAAGGGTAATTCTTGAGAAATTGGAGGTGTGGGCGAAAGATAGGGGCTTCCTTTCGGAAGTACGGTACGGTTTCAGACTGAGTATAGGCACAGTCAAACAGTCCCTCAACCTGCTGCTGATCACGGGCAAGTACGCCAAGGTCAGGGAAGGCTCTTTACATCTTGCCTTCATGGACCTGTCTAGTACGTTCAACCTAGTGAACAGGGGGAGGTTGTGGGACCTTATGAGCCAAGCTGGGGCGAACGCCTGTCTGGTAGAACTTCTTAAGCGTATCCATCAGGATACTTTAATTCAGGTACAAGGGCACGCCTACATTCAAAGTTGATAAGGTGTCAGTCAGGGGTGCATTCTAGCTCCTTTTCTTTTTCACATTAATTCTCTTGAATTAACTTTACAGTCTAAGGGTAAAGACCTGCCTAGGATAGGGGACGAGACTGTGCTGATATTATTGAATGCTGACAATGCTGTGCTGCTATCGCACACAGCTAACCGGCTAAGGCTATTGTTAGATTAATTCAATGATTTTATATTGATTTAAGTTAAGGGTCAATAACAAAAAATTATTTATTATGACCTACGGCCCCAGAAATACTCCCTCACGTAGGTTTACCATGGACGGTATCGCTGTCACAAAGGTTTTCCAACTTTAATTATTTAGGGATTTTGCTGGATTCAAATTTTAATTGGGCCAAACTTTCGGTAACAGAGAGGGAATAAAATGAACAGTGCAGCTGAGGCCATTTTTAGGTTCTCTAAGAAACTCAAGCAAAAACCGGTCAGAGACCTCATCTCCCTCTGCAAAGCAAAATGCCTTTCATTGGGCACCTTTGGGGTGGGTGTCTCGGTGTATGTAAATTGTGACTGCCTAAAAATATCTGAAAATTCATTTTTTCTCCAGATTGATGGCAGTCCCCAATAGCATCGCTTCTATTATTACCCATACAGAGGTTGGTTTGCCGTATATTGAAGATGCGATCAAACTAGCCTCACTATAATTTTGGGCAAAAATCTGGAGCTCGCCATCCACTAATTTCTCCCGCCATGTATTATCAGATTGCATCAGTTTAGACCATGGTAATAAAATTGCTTCATTAGCATATGTCAGGAAATCCTTCTCAAATATAGGACTCCCACACCAGTTTCACTGCCCCAACGAGATAACTGGGAATACAAAGACCTTGATACGCTCCCTCTTCCAGTGAAATAGTGATCTGAAAAGGTTTAACAGGTTCCGGGTGATAGATATCGTTGGTTACCATATGGAAATTATTTCCTCAAGGTGGGTCGAACCTTATTTAATGTGGATTTCTAATCAGGAGCACATGTTTTATTTAACACACTTAAGGCTATGCATTGTTTCTTTCTTGGTTGCTTTCCCACAGCAGAGCAGCTGAATTCCAATTTTTCCCCACTGCCCCTGTGATAACACTACTCTGCAATTTACAATGCACTTCATGTTTTTTTGCAGTTTTTACACAGTTCCTAGAACCCAATTTTTACGTCCCATCCTACGACTGAACAATTGTAGATAATCTCTGCAGAGAGTTATTAGAATATCTGCAAATTGTCATCTTTTTATTGTTTTTATTACATCCTATATTGTTCTTAAACTGTATTTTATTTTTCGGACATATGCTATTACTTTGTGACAATTAGATCTGTAATTTGATGTGGAAATTACTTTGGATATGGGTTTCTTGTTAGCCCTGGCAATTCTATCTTAATAATGTCTATATTTTAACTTGCATTTTATCTTTGTTTTATTTTCTTTATGGCAAAGTTGGCCAAATAAAGTTTTATTGATGACTAGCAGCCCGCCCCGGCGTTGCACGGGACAGAAGGGGTCTGGGGGCAGCATCACAGCAGGAAAGGCGCAGCAGATGGGCCGGGAGCAGCAGAGCGTACTTACAGTGTTTCCATGCTCCCGTTTTGTTGGTCCTGGCCGCTACTGCCCACGCTTGTGTCCGCTGGTTCTCTGCGCTCGTTTTCTTGGTCCTGACCGCTTCTGCCGACTCTCCTGTCCGCTCTTACTCTGCGCTCCCCTGGGCATGTCGACGCTCCTCTACGCGCTCCGGACCTTGGAGGGTGTTGCTTCCTTTCTCCTGTCCGCTCCTCGCAGGGTGTTCCTTCCGGCTTCCGCGCTCCCCCGTGATGTCAGCACGCATCAGCACGCACGTCGTTAGCTGGCGCTACTTCTAAGGGACTACTTTCCCTTAAAAATTACGTTTCCCTTCTAACATACATATTTTGTTTTTATATAAGCCTATGTCCTTCTGCTTGCCCTGGCGTTTTCAAAGATGTATTGGGTGTTTGGATTGGTGGTGTACTTTTCGAGTTTACCTGGCTCAAAGGACACAGTTCTCTCTTTATAATAGTAGTATAGATGATAATGTGTACATTTATCTCAAATATTAAGGGATCAATTTACATTTATTTGAAAAATTGACACTGAATCAGGTTAATAAATTACAGTTTAAGGTTAAAAGTACTTGGAGCAATAGGTTGAACTGCTAAAGAAAGAGGTTAAACAAACTGAGAAATAATTACAACACAGGCAACCTGTAAAAGACAAGCACCACGCAAGGGAAGCATTGATGCAATTACAGGGTGAAAACACCAATATTAACCTGGATGGCGATCTCACCGCAACATTTTCAAGACAAATTAACTGCCTTTTAGAAGAGGCTAGACTGAACGAGCGGGCTTCAAGTAACACTAAACAGTATTTGTTTCATAAACACCACACAATGTTGTATTGTATCTGGCTCCAAAGATTCATAATGCTGCACAAACCTCGGGGAAAACCACGTACTGCTAGATTCAGTATTAAGACCACTTTCTAAAAACATTAATGGCTGTCTCCAACCAACTGGAAACAATTTTCAAACATGCATTCAAGATACAAACTATATCTTCAACAGATTAATCATTAACAATTGTCACAACATAGAATTACCACTCTTCGCCTTTAATGTCTCTAGTTAATATAGTTTTTTTGCCACACATGGAGGACATAGAGGCCACCGAATGGCATTTAGTATCTCAGACCACCGTACAGCTAATGAGGGGTTCATACTTTAGCCTCTGCATTAAATGTTACATTTCAACTTGTCCACTTTTACAAATCAATGGTATTCACAGATTTCAGGAACTGATATGGATTAAGTACGGATCCGCTGTAAGCCAACAGTTTATGTTTTACTTGGCATAACACAACAGTAGGAAAAATATATTCTGTATAAGCACAGATGATAAAGCTTCCATTATTGCCCAGTTATCATCAATCAGGATTGATCAGAAGCCTACTAGGAGTCAATTTATAAGGCTAAAATGGATCATTTGGAGAAAAAATATATCTGAGGATGAACAATAGAAAATGAACAGTAGATTTCGAGAAAGCTATGAAAACTATTATACAGTTGACACTCAAGAAGCAGCAAACAAATGTATCATTATATTAACACATCAAAAGCCTCTATCATAGGTAAATATACTATAATATCATTAAAGAGAGAACCCAATTTAGGAGATCTTTTTGTAGAAACAGATATGTCAGTGGAAAGGATGCTCCGAGGGTCACAGTACTGTAGAGAAAATAATTCCTTATTTATCTGGTTCAGTAAGCAACAATATCGCCAGAGGTGATCAAATCAGACATCTGTTTATACGCGTAAAGCTGATAAGATTTAACATTATTTCACATTTTATATATGTTATACGATGTCCCTGTGTTCAATACTGCATTGGGGAAGTGACAAAACAAATGAAAAAAGGATACTGCAACATAGTTCAAAAACACAAATATGAACCCAAGCATCACTTATAGCAAGACATTGCTTTTACAATCAGTACATCAATACATCATTGAACTCATTTGATGCTGTAAAAGCTTTCAGTAGGTTAATTGTGCTAAAGGTACTGAGGCTTTTTGTGCTGAGAAATAATGGTCTCTCCTTGGCAAGGACGTTACTGGCCTCTGCTGTGAGAATAGAGGCGAACGCTTTCTCGTGAAACAAGTTTCACAAACATGTTCTTGCTTTTATTATTTGTACTGTCAATTTTACAACAGGGACAAAAGGTTAGAAATAGCAAGGTCTTTAAGTGAACCCAATCTGATGCATATTGGTATAAATAGCACAAATTACAGATTAAATCATCATACTAGGTAAAATCAACATAATCTTTGTAGAAATTCCTTGCACTTGGGGTAATTTTTGCTATGTATTGTTAGTTTGGGAAATAGCTGAAATGCACCTTGAATACTTTTGTTGTTTTGGAGGTATGATGGAGTATAAATTAGCTATAGTGTAGTGTTTTATTACAGTAAGCTGATCAAATAACAGTAAATTTAAGGTGCCCAAAGTTTTGCTCATAAGCCCACAGTCGATAGTATTGAAGGTTGGTGTACCGAATAGCAAGACTGTGTTGTCTTGAATCCACTTCATGCATCCTTAATCCATTACCAGACACTTCCTGTCTCTTTATCTCACTCTTGCAGCATCCATACCTGTTTTCTCCATTTGTCACTGTTTTCAGTCTTTCTCTACCCCTTTTTTTGATTTTCTCTCTTTCTATGGAAAATAAGAGCCAGGCCCCAACAATGTGTGCGGGTGGCACCCACCTGCAACCACCAGCCCCAGTTAAGTACTGGTTATAACTGGTTTCTATGTGGAGAATGTAGCCAGAGTGAGAAATGAGAAGACAAAGGGAAATCCAGGCCAAGGTAGTCATATCAGAGGATTTTCTCATTTAGCATTCTCTCAGAAACAAAGTTCATGGAAGCTCTTCGCTTAACATAGTCTTGGGATAGGTCCTAGGATTTTGGTTCAGGACCAAATCAGTAAAGCCACTCCTTGGAGAAGTCTACGATGAGAGGTAAATCCTAAAAGCCTAGGTTTCAAGGTGTTTTACCCCGATTTAAATAGGAAAAACTGTCTAAGTTGTGGATTTGTTCCGGGTAACTAATAGGACTGATAGTTTAAGGCGTAAATGGAGGTGGACTGTTCCCAGATAGGTGAGAGGATACCATAGTGCTTGTAAGGAATGACCACCTTTTGAACCATGCGCCCCCAGATGTTTGTCCTATCTGCTTTACTGTTTTTAGAACATTGTGCATGTTACCCCTGTTAACTATTGGTAATGTTCCTGTGCTCCCTTTTTAAACATGGTTAAAATAACTTATTCCTACATGGCCCATTTAATTTGCCTATACATCCCTAGTATATGGAGTAGGAAGTGCACAGAGGACCTGGAAGTTAAATGTCACTTGTGGACTGCAGCACCTATTGTGCTATCAACTATGCAGGTAAGGAACATATAGCTTTGGTCCTACCATGTGTAGTCTGACTGTTGCAGTATAAACCTGCAGTGTAACCTAAAAAAATAACCTTTTTTGACATGTAAAAATGTCCCTTTTAACTATTAGTGAGCCAAACCTATGTTGGCCTTGGAGCCCACATGGTAGGGTGCATAGTATTTCAAAGTAAGGTATGTACAAAATTCATGTTACTTGGGGCCATGTGTATCATCAACCTGATTTGGAATTCTCAAATAGCGATTTTTAAGAAATCGCTATTTGAGAATCGCAAATAGGTATGTATGTACAAAATTGCATTTTTTTGCGATTTCTTAAAATTCCTTAATTGCGATAAGCAAATTGCGAATCGCAATTAAGGATACTTTCCCATTCATTTCTATGGGCCAGGTGGCCCATAGGAATGAATGGGAAGTTATTCTCAATTTGCGATTCGCAATTTGCTAATCTCAAATTGAGAATTATTTCAAGGGTGCAGGGGTGTCCAAAGGACACCCTGTTGCACCCCTGAAATATGCATGGGTACACATGTGGCGCACATACATGCCCTAAGGGCATGTATGTGCGTCACATGTCACTTTGAAAAATGCAAAAATGTGCATTTTTCAAGGAATTCGCAACTTACCACCAACTAGAAGTTGGTGGTAATTTGCGATTCCTTAAGGACATTTTGCAAATTTTTTTGCTTCATACATTGCATTTAAGGAATCGCAAAATTTGCGATTCCTTAAATGCAATTGCAAAATAAGGAATCGCAAATTTTGCGATTCCTTGTTTTGCACCAGATTTTGCTTTATACATACCATTTATCCAATTCGCATTCGCAAAGGCCGAAATTCTGCGAATTTCGGCCTTTGCGAATGCGAATTTGCTTGATACATATGGCCCTATGACCCTACAGTGACAAAGCCCAAAAAGCTATTTTCACAGTGGCAGGCTTAGCTGTCCTATAAGAAAACCAGAGTACAGATTGAAATATTAATACTGTATCTCGGGAATAGGACCAGGTGAAAAAAAAAATATTTTGATAAACAACTATTTTAATAGTTATTAAAAAGCCAATTCAATGGCAAAAGCAGATATTTCATAAACAATGTATTAGAAGTAACTTTTAAAAAGTGACCCTTTACCAGTCTGAACTGTCAGGCTAAGGCTGCATACGTCTCTGCCAACTTTCTATCTGCGCTTAGTCTTAAATAGGTGTGAAATGCCTCTAAGGAGCAAACAATACGCTGACCTGAGTGGGCAGAGGTGACTCCCCTGAACTCCACAGAATATTCTGAGCGGGGCTGCGATCATCCTGTAACACCATACTGTCAAATTCTACTTGACAAGTCTGTTAAGCCACATGTAACACATCTACCACACTTCAAAGGGAGAGAACAGGATGTCAAGACAAATCTTGAGAATCACTTGTCTGAATGTTGAAGGACCTTGCTTTTGTCCCACCAGACTTCTGTTGCTGGGTTTGTTAGGGGACAGTACCGTCTTCAAACTGGGAATTCGTGTTAGATGTGGAAAAGCACTCGGATTACCACAGTGCACTCTCAATACACACACCCAGCCCCCAGAGCCCAGCTTTAGTGTGGCCAAAGACTTTCGCCATCTTAGAAATGCTCTGACACGTGGCATTTTGGGCATGTTCACAGTAAGGCAAACAGGAGCTTCTGGGTAGGGTTGATCCCAATAACTTTTACCCCTCCTGATTAGGAAATGTCTAGAAATCATTCCCACATAGTACCTGGTGCTAGGCATAAATGTAGCAACTCCAGACACCGGCTTAGGTCACTTTCTGGACCTGCGGAAGATCAGATGAGAACTGGACGAACTGTCTTTGACCTGAGAGAGGACCTGGAGGACTAGACCTGCTTCTGCTTGTACCCGAGGCAAAGAAGTGGACTCCAAGGGTCAGCTGGCTGACCTCCTCTTTAGATTCAAAGAGACAAGCAGTAAGAGGCTTTTTCCTGGAAACACCCAGCTGATAAGCGGCAACTGGACCTGGATTGGACTCTACTGTTGGTCTCTGCCTGACTCCTTGTCAGTCTCTTTGGACCAGATGTATGAAAATGCAATTTTGCATTTAATAAATAGCGACTCCATAGGAACCGCTTTTTAGGAAATGCAAAATGATAGGTATGTAATTACTGATTTCCTAATAGAGAGGCCTACAGAGTAGGAATAACTATTAGGAAATCTCAATTAGGAAATCCCAAGCCATTCGCACAAATGGGCTGGTTTTGTATTTCCAATGGAATGCTAAACCAAGGATGGCTATGAGCATAAGACCTCCATAATACACCCCAAAAATAGTTATGCATGTAGAGCACATATATGTCCTAGGGGCATGTGTGCACTCTTTTGCACTTTAAAAAAAGCATCTTGAGATGCTTTTTTTAAAATTGTATATGGTTACCATCGACTTTGCGCCTTTGGCAATTGCATTTCCTAAATGCTCCTTTTGCATTTAGGAAATTCTTTGTACTTATGCTAAGAAATCACAAATAGAAAATCCCTATTTGCAATTTCCCATTTATGGAATTGAAAAATGTGATTTCAACTGGGTAGAAATTGCATTTTGTGATTCCCTTAAGGCCTTTGTATATAGGAAAAGGCTGATTTCCTGACTTAACAGAACAGAATTGTGATTCGGCCCGTTAAGAAATACAAAAGGCCTTTGTCTATCTGGCCTTAAGTGCCTCCCCTGAAGTCCTCTAGGGCTTTTCAAGTGTATTCCTGTGGTTGATTGGGATTTCAAAGGTTAAGTCACAAGACTTAAGAACCTAAGACAAAAGGTAAAGTGTTTGACAAGGACAGACATGGCTGGTGTGTCTGACTGTGCACCCCACCCCTCCTCCCTGACCTTTCAAACCTCTCGCTCAACCCGCCCTCCGGCTCTGCCTCAAATCGTTCCAAGGTCCCAGTCTGCAATGACTATTGATTATCATTGGCACTTTATGCTTTTTGCCACTAGTTTATAAATTCATATCTACGGTTCCTCTTTTTAGATTTTTGTAATTTTACTTATTACTTTTTACTTTCCTTTTCTAATTTGGTTTGGGATTTTTTTTGATTGACATTTTCACTTTATTACTATTTTTTTACTACAATTTACACATGGCCTGTCTGCTCCGAGCCATAGTTGCTAGGGTTTGAGCTCGGATTAATTTAGTGACTTTGAGGGTTAACTCTGACAAGGGTTGTGATTATTCCTTGAGACGGGTAGTCACCCACCAAGACAAAAATCCAGTTTCTTACAATACTTGATGCAGTTGTGGGATTGAAACACTAAATATTCTGTTTAATACCCCTCGTGGGCAATAAAGCCTTAAACAGTTTCGTAAGGTGAAGCTTAGCTAGAGAATACCATGGTAAGAAAGTCCAATCCAGTCCTACAAAGAACTGGTAGTGAAACGAACACGGAAAACCTGAATACCAAGAGCCTTGTTCACAGTTTGGCGGATGCAAATATCTACCAAAAAGTTGCAGATGTTTGGTCCACCCTATTTTGAGTGTGCAGATATCTATGAAGTTTAGATAGGGCGGACACGCCATCTGACATTTCCTGGTGGGTGTTTCACAATCACAACAAACAAATTCTAAATCTTTGTCTATGTCTGGCCCTGTTTCAACAAATGGACAAGGAGATTCATACCTCCACTTGGTCAAGGGAAAAACCAATTCGCATTTTAGGGAACTCAGTCCAGATCCTAGTATTTCTGAAATATTTTGGGGTATTTCAGCAAGACACAGTGAGATAGTTGGGTTTCAAGGTACATGTTAGGATCTCTCACCAATTTCAAGAAACATAGCATAAACATGGCTGAGGAAAATAACGTTGCAAGGCTGATCCACATTTATAAAATACTCAAATTGTATTTATGAACCTTGTTCACAGCAAACAAATGCCTAGGAGTGAGGAAGCCTTCTTGGCAATAGAATTGCAAAAAATGTAGTGACTTGTTAATAAAGAGCTGTTGCAGTGGGAGGTTGACTGATGACTAAATGGTCATATTTAAAGTTTGGCAGACAGAGTACTTCATCTACATGTGCTGGGTGTCCTGTCCCCTCGATTTAGAATTACTTTACTATAATTCACTGGCAATGTAGTGAATGGTACAGCTGCCACATTTATGAAGGGATACCCTATCCACCAATCTTGGAACAAAGCCCTATGTATGTGCTAATGGAGGGCTTACAAGAACTTTAAATCTTTAGGAGTACTTAACAACGGTTTTGGTAAAGCACTATGAGGCAAAAGAGCATTACGGAAAAAAGCATGTTGAATGACTAGGGGTCCCACAGGAAGAAAAGATGATGCAAAAGAGTTCTGTTGCAAATGAAGTTGAAAGTTTCAGACCTGAAGTAATTAGTGAGCATTCAATTTAATATAGAGCACTATGGAGTACAACTAAAATAATGTGTAGACATTACTTAAGACTGACAAAGTTAAGGGAAGGGATCAGTGCCTATGTCCATTGCTATACATTTACATGTAAAGAGCACAGGAGATACTAGGAGGCGAAACTACTTTAACAGTATGTTAATTTGGGTCACAAGATTGATCCATGCACTTAACGTGCACATAATCCTCTCTGGTCATGCTGCATATTCACTTATAATTGTTGGACCTGGCCATCTCTGGGGGGTCACCCCAGATTTTTTACTTTCTCTTTAGAACTCGTTTATTTTGGTTTTTAGGACTCTGTTTACTTTTACCCTGCTTATCAGTGGTAAAGCATCTATCTATCTCTCTTCCTAAAACATAGTCAAATTGGCCTAAACCTGATTGGTACATTAAAGTCCCTAGCAAATGGTATTACATGTGCCCAGGACCTGTAAATTAAATGCTACTAGTGGCTTGCAGCACTCATTGTGCCACCCATTAAAGTAGCCTCTTAAAACAAACCTCAAGTCTGCCACTGTAGACTGTAGCAAAGTTTTAAACTGCCATTTAGAATGGGCAAAATAAAACCTTTGCCCCAGGCCTAAACCTTCCTTTTTAATACTTCTAAGTCACCCTTAAGGTATGCCCTAAAGCCTCATAGCAAACAAAACAGGTGATGGACCGAATGTGGATCAATGTCACGCATTCATCCCAGTCAAAAGATCTGGGCCCAAATCCATCGTTTTTTTGCACTCCACACCACCCTGGGTTAGACAATGGCGATATGCAAATCAGCTCTGACCCTGTGCCCCATGGGAACAGTCCAGTCCGAACTACAAAAGCCATGTCCTTCCCAGAACGGAATCAAGCATCCGAGGACCGGACCGGTTTCGAGGTAACACCTCTCATCAGCCCGGCTAGCTTGACTCCAGTGGTGTGGAGTGCCTGGGACCCACGTCTGAGCATCCCCAGCGCACTTATGGCGGTATTGCAAACAAAACAGGTGATGGACCGAATGTGGATCAATGTCACGCATTCATCCCAGTCAAAAGATCTGGGCCCAAATCCATCGTTTTTTTGCACTCCACACCACCCTGGGTTAGACAATGGCGATATGCAAATCAGCTCTGACCCTGTGCCCCATGGGAACAGTCCAGTCCGAACTACAAAAGCCATGTCCTTCCCAGAACGGAATCAAGCATCCGAGGACCGGACCGGTTTCGAGGTAACACCTCTCATCAGCCCGGCTAGCTTGACTCCAGTGGTGTGGAGTGCCTGGGACCCACGTCTGAGCATCCCCAGCGCACTTATGGCGGTATTGCAAACAAAACAGGTGATGGACCGAATGTGGATCAATGTCACGCATTCATCCCAGTCAAAAGATCTGGGCCCAAATCCATCGTTTTTTTGCACTCCACACCACCCTGGGTTAGACAATGGCGATATGCAAATCAGCTCTGACCCTGTGCCCCATGGGAACAGTCCAGTCCGAACTACAAAAGCCATGTCCTTCCCAGAACGGAATCAAGCATCCGAGGACCGGACCGGTTTCGAGGTAACACCTCTCATCAGCCCGGCTAGCTTGACTCCAGTGGTGTGGAGTGCCTGGGACCCACGTCTGAGCATCCCCAGCGCACTTATGGCGGTATTGCAAACAAAACAGGTGATGGACCGAATGTGGATCAATGTCACGCATTCATCCCAGTCAAAAGATCTGGGCCCAAATCCATCGTTTTTTTGCACTCCACACCACCCTGGGTTAGACAATGGCGATATGCAAATCAGCTCTGACCCTGTGCCCCATGGGAACAGTCCAGTCCGAACTACAAAAGCCATGTCCTTTCCAGAACGGAATCAAGCATCCGAGGACCGGACCGGTTTCGAGGTAACACCTCTCATCAGCCCGGCTAGCTTGACTCCAGTGGTGTGGAGTGCCTGGGACCCACGTCTGAGCATCTCCAGCGCACTTATGGCGGTATTGCAAACAAAACAGGTGATGGACCGAATGTGGATCAATGTCACGCATTCATCCCAGTCAAAAGATCTGGGCCCGAATCCATCGTTTTTTTGCACTCCACACCACCCTGGGTTAGACAATGGCGATATGCAAATCAGCTCTGACCCTGTGCCCCATGGGAACAGTCCAGTCCGAACTACAAAAGCCATGTCATAGGGCACAGTGCATGGTATCTACAAAGGCAGGACATGGGTGTGAGTTTTACATATCCTGGCAGAGAATAACTCTTAACATTGTTGATCACTGCTGTAAGGCTATCTCGCCTAAAGGCTACCACTATGTTACCTTAGTAGATCTAATAAGTGCTAACTTCAATTTGGGACCAGATAGAGAAAAGCTGTTTCCACTTCAATGAATTTAATTTAAAATCCGCTGTGATGGGGGGCGTGGCCAAGAGAGCCATCATGGCGGACGCAGCCTGAGAGAGCTCCGTCCCGCTGATCACTTATCCTAGCAACTATCCTTGTTCACCCTTGCCTCGCTTTGCCCCGGAGGTGCTAAAAGGGAGCGGAGAGCAGCGGCAGGCGGTGTGTGATGTTTTAGCCGAGGGTGTGCTACAGGGGCCGTTGTGCAGCCATCGGAGCGGCGAGGCCTACATCAGCCGGTGCAGCCGGGGAGCTCGAGTTTCGGGCACCCCGGCGGTAGACACGGTCCGGCGCGGACGGAGTGCGGCAGGAGTGTTGATGGCAGGAGGGGAGTCCTTAAGGTCCCAGCACCTGGAGACGGCCTGAGTCCTGCTGGATGCTCGAGGGTGACTGGACCCGGAGGCGGTGGGGCGGCCTTTGGCGGACAGCCAGGTGGTACGGCCTGCTCCTCCCGGCGTAGCTGGGGCCTCGATTTTGGCGACCCCCCAGAAGGCGTTCCAGGGTACTCGTGTGTGGGGTGCATACCCCGATCGACGGCGGGTCCCGCAGGGCCACAAGTAAGGAGGCGTGTCCCCACCCCCTTTTCCCCCCTGGCTGGGGTTTGCGGCAGGAGCCCCGGGGAGCAGCAGGCACTAGGAGACAGGCGGCAGCTGCCTCGGCGGCCGGGTCGGGCTGCGGTGGGACCAGGGACAGGCGGGGAGCCCATCCCTAGGGGTCTGGAGAGCCCGGTCGACCATCGATTTTTTGCACCAGTGGAGGGGGGTCGGGCCCGCACGGAGGGTGAGGATGGTAGGGGCACCATCCTGCGGCCAGCAAGTCATCTGGTGAGCCTCATCGGCACGCGCCAGGCCCCTCCTGCGCCCTGGTTTTGAACATCGGCGAGGGTCCCAGGGGTGTGCGGAGCGCGGGTCCTCCCATCGGTGGTGCCGAGGACCTTCAGAGAGCGTGAAGAGGAGACCAGGCCCCGGAGGGCTGGTGCGTGGGGACAAGCGGGGCAGCAGGCCAGCAATGGTGGTCAATGCACTGCCCCTGCCCCAGGGATCCTACATTGGGCCGTTGCGGCCAGACTGGGGACGCTTGGGCCGGCGGGGGCCCCCCGCCCATTCGGCGGTCGGGCCGGGCCGCGGCGCAGCATCGGGAGTGCGGAAACTGTATGCGGTGAGGGGCACGGCCGGTCCTTCTGGTCGTCGAGGTGGCGTCGGCAAATAGGGGCGCTCACCTCCGCTCAAGGCCAGTCCAGGTGAAGACTAGCGACCACCTGACACCAGAGAGGAGGACCTCCCAGGGCACAAACAGCGGATCCAGAGGCGGGGGCTCCCGGACGCAGCCCGCCATGACCAGGGGCGGGAGTGGCGGAGGGGCCCCGAAACAGGGCCCCATTGACAAATACACGTGGCCGAGTGGAGGAGCTGGAGCCTCTGGGGGCCCTCAGGTCCCAGGACCGGACAATGCGGCACTTATGGCGGCGATAACCCAATCCAGGGACATGTTGGATGCGAAAATAGGGGCAGTGGGGGCAGATGTCACGCTGCTGCGCCAAGACCTGCGAATTGCTGTGGCTCGCATCACGGAGGCCGAGACCAGAATATCGGGGGTGGAGGACGACGTGGCGACCTTGAAGCGAAAGTTGGCCAGTATGGAGGGGATCCAGAAAGGCCTTGGTCTCCGGGCAGAAGATGCGGAAGGGTGGGCTCGGCGGAACAATCTGAGATTCGTGGGGTTCCCGGAGGGCTGCGAGAAGGGCAACATGGAGAACTTCTTGACCCAGTGGCTGGAGAGATGGCTCCCACCAGACTCCCTCTCACGCTGTTTTGTGATCGAACGGGCGCATAGAGCACTCATACAAAAGCCACCGGTCGGGTCTCGCCCCAGGCCAGTGATAGCCAAGCTACTGAATTATCACGATCGGACACTATCCTGCGGCAGGCGCGGGCAAAGAAACACCTTATGTGTGAAAAACAGAAAATCTTGATCTTCCCCGACTATACCAGGCTAGTGCAGCAACAGAGACAATCATTTGCGGCTGCCAAGGCACGCCTTCGTGATCTTAAGCTTCCATATGCCTTACTCTATACGGCCCGCCTGCGAGTGGTCTATCGGTCCCGTACTCTTTTCTTCGACACCCCGCAGGAGGTGTTCCACTGGACGGACGAGACAGTCAAAGTACGGGTGCAACACCCCTCCGGGCCGAGATTCCGATTCGTCTTCCAGTGGTGCACCGGCGCGGACCCCCTGAAAATCACGGAGCAAGAGCAACTGGAGGTCCAGATCTAGGGGACGCTCTGCCTCCGGGGGGGCGGTGAGTGGAAGGGCGGCTGCCTCCGATCCCCCGACGGCTGTCCCTTGGAAGGTGGATCTACTTGAGGTAGCACGTGGATGCAAGTATACTTCTGTGGAGACTAATAAGATGGGGATCTTCCCGCTGTGTATTTCTGAGGCTGCAAGGAACGATCATCTGAGACATTTGAATTTCTAGTGATGATGTAGATGTGGGGCAAATGTGGGGTGGGGGGGTACTAAGGGTGAGCGCATTCCCCGAGTTCAGGGTAGTTGACGGTTGTTTGGGGGGATGGGTAGTGTTATGGGGATCCATTGGGGTGGAGGGTCGTTGACCTCGAGTTGGGGGTGGAGACTCTGCTACACCGCGACAGGTACTTCATTGTTCTTTGAGGTATGGAGGGGGAGGGGGTAGGGGTCATGGGGGAATGTTTGATGTTGAAGTGGGGGGGGGAATGCACGGTCCTAGTGATGTCACAGTGGTGGCTGAGTGTGTGTGTACATGGAGCTCACGGTGGCTTGTTGATACGTGAGGTTGTTGATGTCGGGCCCTGATGATGGGGCCGCTGGGCCCAGAGGTACACTTCGTGTCCTCAGTTGGAATGTGAGGGGAGTATTGGATAAGATTAAGCGGGCGGTATTGAAGCAGGCCAAGCGAGCGGGGGCAGATGTGGTAATGCTACAGGAGACTCATTTTTTAGGTAACAAAATCCTCAGCCTCCAGCGCTATGGCTAAACCCAGGTCTTCCATGCTCGCTTTGCTAGGGGCTCCAGAGGGGTGGCCATTCTTATGTCTTCCATGCTGGCTTTGCTAGGGGCTCCAGAGGGGTGGCCATTCTTATACATCGTAGGGTTCCATACGTCCATACCACTCAATGGGTGGATGTGCAGGGTCGATACATATTTGTCCAGGGCGTCCTTGAAGAGGAGCAGCTAGTGTTCGGTTGTGTCAGCGCCCTGCCCCCATTGCAGTGGTCCCTGGTGGAAAAGGTAATTGCTGTGTGGGCGGATATCCCAGATGTCCTGGCAGCAGTGGGTGGTGACTGGAATGATGTGGTGGACAGTGCACGAGATAGGTACAGGCCTGGGGGGGGGGGCAGTGGCAGCTGGAGGTACCAAGTTGAGTGATATGATCAGGAACCTGGGCTGGGTGGACACTTGGAGACACGTCCATGGGTCAAGGCGTGAATATACCTTTCTTTCTACAGTCCATAAATCCTTCTCTAGACTGGATTATATATTTGTCCCTATGGCGACCCAGGGCAGGGTAGAGTCCGCGGACATACTGCCACGTGGGCTGTTGGATCACTCTCCAATGACCGTTACTATTCGCCTGGACCAGCGGCGACAGCCATTTCGGTGGCACCTCTCCGTTTGGCACCTGCAACTCGTAGACTATCAAATACACATGAGGGAGGCCATCGCCCATTATATGACTGAGAACGAGGGGACGGTGGCGGACGAGGCGACTTTATGGGAGGCCATGAAACCCACATTGAGAGGCATAGACATCGCTTGGTGTGCGACGGCGAAGAGGAAGCGTAGAGAGGACCTGGATCGGGCCGAGGCTGAGATTAGGGATCTGGAGAGACACAGCGGTTTGGAGGGTGGAGGCCAGACTGTGGGGCAGTTTTTGTTTGCTCAGCAGTCTTACGCCTCGTTACTATTAGATGAGGCACGACAGATGTGGATGGCGACCCGCAGTCGTATATACCAATGGGGTGATAAATCAGGGACAATGCTCCATAGACTGTGTCAGGGCCTGACCCAGGCTCGGACCCTCCCGAGGGTGGTAGATGGATCTGGATCCCCGATCACAGACCCTGGGGCGCTGGCGGAGAGCTTTGCAACATACTATGCTGATCTATATGCCCCAAGTGAATGCATCTCCGTGGATTTGGTTGACAAATTTATAGCCGATCTGCCGCCGCGATCAGTCTCAGAGGAGGCTCGAGACCGCCTTGATCTTCCGCTGACGGAGGATGAATTGGGTGCGGCTTTGAAGGAGTTGAACACTGGTAAGGCCCCAGGCCCGAACGGGTTTCCCAGCGAATTTTTTAAGAAATTCCACCTACAACTCGGGCCCACTACAGAGCGATGGTGGAGGAGGCAAGGGAGCGCGGTAGCCTACCCCCAGACTGGAGGCATGCTGAGGTTGTGGTATTTCACAAACCTGATCGGCCCCCGGAGCAACATGCCTCGTACCGTCCGATCTCCCTTTTGAACGTGTAGGCCAAGGTTTTGGCCAAGGCGTTGGCTAATCGGTTGTTGCCATACATTACTGATCTCATACACCCGGACCAGGCTGGATTCATGCCCCGTCGGGCGACGCGGCATAACATTAGGCGGGCTCATGTTGCGGTGGTGGCGATTCGCTCCACTGGGGTGCGGGCGGCACTTTTCCTGGCCGACATGGACAGGGCGTTTGATTTGCTTAGCTGGATTTATCTTTTCTCGCTCCTGCCCCGACTGAATCTGGGACCCGTTTTCGTATCCTATGTGCGGTTGCTATACACAAATCTGACGGCCTCAGTTCGCGTTGCGGGGGTGTCGTCCCCGAGCTTCACTATTGGGAGGGGGACCAGGCAGGGCTGCCCCCTCTCACCCTACTTATTCGCCTTGGCCATGGAGCCGTTAGCTGCGTGGGTCCGGATGGATGCTCAGATGCGGGGGTTTGAGTGGGAGCGCGGTCTGTCAGATAGAATCGCACTCTATGTGGACGATGTCCTGTTCTTCTTAACGGACCTTAATAGGTCGGGGCCCCGCCTTATGCGTATCCTACAAATTTTCGGCGAGACGTAGGGCCTGTATGTTAACCCGCGAAAGTCTACCCTATGGGTGCTGGGGGATGGCCCGGCAGTTGGAGACTGGGCATCGGCCCTTCAGATCGCAGTAGGTGGCATTAAATACCTTGGGGTTTTCCTGTCTGAGATCCCTAGTGTATCCTGGGAGCGCAATGTGGCGCCAGTTTGGGAGCGCACCCGGGCTGACATCAAAGTATGGTCCCGCATGCCACTGACAATCTATGGTAGGTCGGCCATCTTTAAAATGGTGGCCCTGCCTAGACTGCTTTATCAGTTGCAAAATCATCCCTATCTTATCCCATCCTCATGGTTTAAGCAAGTAGACTCGACTCTGGGACAATTCCTATGGGTGGATGGCGCGATCCGGGTAGCGCTTCGCACATGCTTCCGATCGACATATAGTGGGGTTTGGCAACCTCTGATGTTCGCTCATATTATCAGGCCTCGCATCTTCTCGTATTGAACGAACTGTGGTATGGAGACAGGGGGACCCGGCCTATGCGCTGGAGCGGTTCCTTATGGAGCCCCACACGCTCCATACGTTGCTATATGCGACGCAGGGGCGTAGGGCACTGCCGTCAGTGACGCAGGTAGTATTTGATGTTTGGCGGCAAGCCCTGCGGCGAATGGGGTGGTGGCAGACCTTGACTGAAGAAACTCCTCTCTGGCAAAATGACCGCCTCCCTGACCTGGCAGCCCTTCAGGGCTTTGCGGGGTGGGATGATATCGGAATCTCTAGACTGGGAGATGTCATGGTGGGGACGTCGCTTAAGTTGTTCCAGGACTTGAGTGCTGAATACCATATGCCCCGCGCTCAGTTCTTCCTCTATTTACAATTCCGACATGCCATTACCCCATATATAGAGGGATTGACAGCTCTCCCCGTATTTAGTCCGCTGGAGGCTCGGGTGTTTATGGGGGACATTGAGACCAAAAAAATATCACGAATATATCAATCCCTGATTATACATTGCTCTTCCAATCTGCAGAAACTAATGGGGGCCTGGGAGGCTGATGTGGGGGCGTTAGACGAGGAAGACTGGAATGAGGCACTGGCAGGCCCCAGAGGAGCGGCCATCTCTGTCCGCCTGAGACTGATTCAGTTTAAATACTTGCACAGGGTATATTTCACTCGGCGGAGGCTGTGGCAGGCGGGCCTTATTGCATTCCCGATCTGTACTAGGTGTGGATGTGAGGAGGGTACTTTCTTTCACACAGTGTGGAGTTGTGGCCACTTAGACAGGTTCTGGAATGGGGTCTGGAATGGCCTGGATGAGGTCCTTGGATGGGTGCTTCCCCGCACGCCGCGCCTGGGACTACTACATGTGTTGAATGGAGTGGGGGGTAACCTCTACAAGAGGCATTTGTTGTTACTGGGTCTCACAATTGCCAAAAGAGATATAGCGAAGGCATGGAAGGATCCGAGGGCTCCGACATTGGTGGCGTGGAAGAGGGGGCTTGATTTCAGTATGGGGATGGAGAAGCCCATATTTCTTGCCCGGGGCTACCCTCGGAAACATTATAAAATCTGGAAACGTTGGGCTGATTTCAGGGGCATCTGGCTTGAGCCTCCGCCGGAACAGGACCCAGTACTGGATGTTTGAGCGTGCTGTGCTAGTGGCTATGTGTACACAAATTGTTGACATTGTATGGAACCGTGCCGGGGGGGAGGGATCCGGGAGGGTTGGGGATGGGAGGGGTGTTGGGGGGGGGGCTGGAGGGAAGGTGGTTAATTGCATTCTTTTTCTACTTTTATTTGATGTAAAAGACATGATGGATTGCAATGCGTTATGTACATTCAAATGCTTGGCAGTTGCCTCTGGGGAACAGAGCTCTGCGATTTCAATGTGATCTATCAATAAAATTTGTTTAAAAAAAAAATCTGCTGTGATAGTGAAGTTGGATTTTAAGTTACAATTATATAAATGCCACTTTTAGAAAGATGGCCCAAACCAACTGTGCTTTTCTGCCAGTGTCCTGGGTAACATGACTGTCTATGGCTCTCCCGGTGTGGGTTGTGTATTGCTTCCAGAAATTGAGATGAAAGAGGCCTAGGTATGAGGGGATGGGGTCTTTCTGACAGGATGGATGGTGAGGAGTAACATTTCAATGGGCCCTTACTGCAGTACCCATAAAGGAACCTGACAGCATGCCTGCCATTGCCTCTATCACCCTAGACAGTCTGAATGCAAACTTATGGGAAGAAGGAGACTGACCAGAACCAGGTTTGGGGCAGGGCAGAGAATCACCCATACAAATGCTGGCAGCAGGTTTAAAAGTGGCATCTTCAGAACCTCTCATCAGAGCATTCCTGGACCTGTAGAAGAGTCAGAAGAGGGTCTCCCCTGCTGACAGAAGAAAGAAGATTGTAACTGCTTGCTTTGAATCCAGGCTACCAAGAGTGACTCCCATTGTCAGTTGGCTGACCTCCTGTGTGAACTATAGGGACACAACAAGCTTCCAGGGGCCTCACTGTCACGGCCCAGCTGATCAGCACCAACTGGACCTGCCTGTACCTACCTGAGCCCAGCTGCTGCTCTGTGCTGGAGTGAGTCCTGAGCCCCAAGAGGTTCCCCCCCAGGTCCTAAACCCATGGGTGGCATGGATGTGAACTTCTCCTAAAGAAAAGGTGAAGATACAGAAGTTTTGGCCTCCTCCTGCACACAAAATGATGAAAATCAACTGCCTACGATGACCGACAATGCAAGGCTCCAGCTGGGCCTGCTCTTCACGCCGACAGCAACCATCCATACCGGTCGGCTACACGAGTCCTGCATTTCTCGCCAACAGTCCGTGATGATCAGCACCACCAAGCTCCAGCGACGACCAGCTCTTCGCGCTACAGCAATGATCATCTTTGATGCTTGACCTGCTGCTCATACCAAAATCCTCCTCCACACAGCTACCGTAAATGCGTATGGCACCCTCCGCATCAGACGTGAGAAGGTAACTCTTCAGTGAGACTAACCTGGTTCCTGTATCTGACCAGCGCTTCATCATGGTCAGCCTGAAAGTGTGACTTTCTGAAGAACCGGGTTTTAGAACCCAGCGGTGCCAGGGAAAATGCCTGATGTCTTCGAGTTCCCCTGTCTTGGCAAACAGAGACACGGGACACTTCTAGGTGACGTCAAAGACCAAATTTATTGGCTGCAACCAGGAACAGAGGTCTACGAAGCACAACACGGGTGGTTCGCTAGAGACTGCACAATTTAGTAGAGCGAGACATCGTCTTTTATGCCAAAAATCACATTCCTGACTAGCATCAATTACTTACAAACGGACCAATCATACAGTGACATTTCACAAGTATCGCATAACGACAAGCCCACTTTCAGTTGTCCAGCCCACCAGAAATGACAAGGCAAAATCCAACATTCCTGCTCGGACAGGCCGGACAAACTCATAATAAAAGGACCTCAACCCAAATCATAAATAAGCCATAAAGGAAGGAACAGAAGCAGATGAGAAGTAAGATAAAAGGGTGTGTGCATGTACCATAAACTCAGCAATGTCCTGCTCTTTGATCTCTATCTGACCAGCTGCCTAACAAGGAACTGGCTCAACGAGGTCAGCCTCGGGCAAGGGAGTGAGGTCGTTCAGGTCACTCAGAAGTCAGCTAAAGGTGTACGTGTCCCAAAGACTCGTTCAGCCGTAGTCATCGGCCTATGTGAGGGCAACCACAAAATGGCTGCCGTACACAAAATGGAACCCGTAGGTTCAAACGAAATCCCTGAATATGTAGTGTTTCCATTGATCGATTATGACGAAAACACTCTTACAAACTGCACTCGTCATTTGCGGTCCGCTGATACCAAAATCGTCTAGATACGACGACCTTTATTGAACGGGTTCAGAATCATGGAACCTCAAACCCTCCTTTTGCCCTTACATAGGCAACAAACCCAAACTCATGTCAGTCTGAATCCAGGTCTATATTCATCAGATCATCAAGATGTTGCTGTAGCATCATCCTATTACTTTGCAACTCTCTCTGGACAGGTCTCCTTGCACACGAAGTAGCACAAAGGCCACAAATAGCAGGAGCACACTGTACACAGAGACAGAACAGGAAAAGGATAGCTAAGATCATCCCAATGACCATCTGAATCTTCCATCCCCAAGTGGATAACAATCCCCAAAACCATCCCATTAACGACCAATCTCCTTCGTCCACATGTACAGACTCGGAGATCTTATGTAACTTGGAAATGGCTTGGAAAACTGTCGGAGCGTTGTCTGGAATGAAAACGCAGCAGCTCGATTGAATCAATTTGCATACCCCTCCTCTATCTGCAAGTATGACATCTAACGCAACTCTGTTCTGAAGAGTCATAAGACGATCCGACTGGAGCTCAGCAGTCAAGGTACTAAGGGCACCAGCAGTTTCGACTATGGTGGACTCAACCACTCTTGTCAACGGTCGAATGTTCCTGCTGTTAGCCATAGGTCCCCAAAACGGCAGAAAAATCTTCAAAAAATCTCCCAATTCTTGTCCTGCAGTATCTTCCTTACTGAAGACACCTCTAACAACCCTCGTCTTGTGGTAATCTGGGGCAGCTGTATAAGTGGGAGGCAACAGGAACGGGACAAAACATGTGCCAGAGAAATCAGGGGGCAACCATGTATACGCTCTATCGTAACAGATGAAATAGGTACCCTTAGCTGCTAAAAACGCTGGAGAAGACTGGGACGCAAAAACATATGTCTCAGTGCAGACACTCTTCCCTAACTGAGCTCTTGGATTCTTGCCATTACCTTGCAGACAATAATGACCCTGATGGGGCACTATCTAAATCGGAGAGGATCTTTTCGCTCGCTGGTTAACACTCAGACTAACTCCATATCCAGTAACGTTCCAACCAATGTATGCTTGTGTCTCATCTCTCCGGATAGTCTCATAGGAACTAATTCCTCTAATCATGTCGACTATACCCTTGACTAGAGCACTAGTCTTCGGACTATCTTTCACAGAACGTAGGGGGTAGACTTCACGAGCATAGATGAACATCGTTCTGTATGCCCACACAGAACCATTATAACTAAAAGGCAAAACCAGGTAAGGAATACCTTTATCGGTAGTATGAGGCATAAGACCACACACCCAACAATTAGTCGTGTTCACTACTAGCTGGTGTTGGTGCAGAAGCTGAACAAAGGAATTATTAGCGAATTCCAATCTTCTAACAGATTCATGTTCGGGCAGAGGGTGAAAAGAATGTGAAGAAACAGTAGGAGGAGGCATAGGTTGTGCAGTGGGTACAAACGTCACTTGAAAAGAGATTGTCACATATCCAATTCGAAACATCATTAGGCTAAACAACATAAACAAACATATTATTAAAAAACGTTTTCTGCTCATCACAGGTCTATCCATCTCGAAAAACTCCATCCTCTAATCGTGCTGTTCGCGGCGGTAGGGTGTTCCGCGCTAAGGAATGTGTCTGTCAGTACAGGGAACGCCCAAAGACCAACCAGAACCGTCGACCTAACGTCTTCGACTTGCACTCCAAAGACTTTGCACCGCGACCTTACAGCTGAACCCGGATGGTGGTTCGAAAAACAAAAATCAAAATAGTTCCTCGGAGGGAGCTTAACCTTAAAAGTCAGTAAAGAAAGAATTTAATTTTTTATTAGTCCCACGACTTTTGGTCGCAAATTATAACGCTCTTTGCCAGGCAATGTCTGTTCTCGAAACAAAAGCTCAGGTTCAGAAGTATCCAAACGATTCAACGGAGGCACAGCTTTTTGCAGAAGATCGTCGCTTTCTCGTTCAGAGTTCGTTCCAATCAAACGTGCATCGCTAAAAGGCAGAAAACGAGGCACGGTTTCAGTCTCAGAGTCAGGAAGTCCATTCTGGACCTACCGGTCGTACGGCAGAGGCAAAGGGGCCCTCTTACAATGTACGCCGTGGATCCAGTTCTTTTTACCGCGCACTCGTACTGCTGATCGTGTGGATAAAAGTACCAAGTAAGGACCAATCCTGCGAGGCTCCTCGTTCTTGGTCCGCTGGAAATTCTTCACTAAGATCGACGATCCAGGTTCGATAGCATGTCCTGGATTTTCAGATGCTTGTGGCAAGGTATCATGAACCTGTTGATGCAAAACACGCAATTTAGCCGTCAATTCATAAAGGTAATCAAGCAACACAGGGTGCTCTATCTCACTGAATTTGGTCGGCCGCGGCACTCCCCATATATTCGCCGGACGACCAAAAACAATTTCATACAGACTAAGTCCCATTCGTGAATGCACAGTCATTCTTGTGGACAGAAGTGCTAACGGCAAGGCATCAGGCCATTGAAGACTAGAGCTCGCCTGAATCTTGGCTAGCTTTAGCTTAAGGGTGGCGTTATAGCATTCAACTAAACCAGCTGATTAAGGATGATTTGCAGCGTGGAATTTTTGGCGAATTCCTAAACCATCACACACTCTCTTCATCACTTGACCCACAAATTCACTCCCATTTTCACTCCAGACCATTCTCGGCAATCCATACCTAGGGAAACATTCTTTAATAAGGGCTTTAGCTGTGGACAAGGCAGTATTATCTTTCAAAGGGTATGCTTCCACCCATCTTAAAAAAGAGCAAACAACCACGAGCACGTACTTTAGGTTGTTGCACCGCTCCATGTGGATGAAATCTAGCTGCAAAGCCTCGAACGGATACGTCGGAGGTGCAAAATGACCAGCTGGAGTTGGAGTTCCCTTACCAGGATTATACATCAAACAAACCATGCAATTCTTAACCAGATTCTCTGCACACTTAGGAATTCCTGCATTGTGCCATACTGGAGCTAACAACTTGCAAATCCCTTTCACACTGATATGAGCCATTCCATGAGCCATCGTAACCACTGGAAGTACATACGCATCGGGTAACAACCATCGCTGATGCTCTGACAACTCAATCCAACAACCATTCGAATCCAATTTACCCTTACTTTCTCTCCATTCATTCAACTCTTTCTCTGTAGCTTCAGCTTGGATGGACTTCACGCTCTCTATCGTATCTTCACACATACTTCTATCCGGAACCCATCTCGCCGGACCCGCAACATACATTCGACTCATCACATCTCTCGCCGTTTCTTTCGCAACTTCGTCTGCAAACGCATTACCACGACCAACATCATCAGTAATTTTCTTATGCGCACTGCATTTCACCATCGCAACTTGCAAAGGCAAAGTAAGTGACTCAAGAAGTTCATTCACCAACTGACCATGCTGAATCTTAGTTCCATGCGAAGTCAGGAACCCACGTTCTTTCCACAAACGTCCAAAACTATGAGCCACACCAAACGCGTACTGGCTATCAGTGTAAGCAGTCACTCGTTTCCCTTTCGACAACACACACGCTCTTGTCAATGCAATCAACTCTGCTGCTTGTGCCAAATTATGTGGGATACCTGCAGCTTCAACAATCGTATGCAAAGTCGTAACAGCATATGCCGCAGTCGTATCACCATTCGGAAGCTTAAAGCACGAACCATCAACCCATAAAGTACCATCACACTCTGGAAGAGGAGTGTCCCTAAGGTCTATCCTCCCTTTCGTTTCTTCCTCTGTCCTAAGGAAGCAATCATGCTGTTCAATAACATCGGTCTCAACTGAAATCGGCAACAACGTAGCTGGATTCAACGTGTTGCATCTATTTATGTGCACATGACTCGCTAAGAGTGTCAATTCGTAACCTGACAACCGAGCACTAGTTAAGTGCTGTGTCTTGGTGCGATTCAACAAGGTATCCACTGCATGTGGAACCATCACAATCAATGTATTATCCATCACCAAGCCAGCAAACTGTCGAATAGAAACAGCCGCTGCTGCTGTAGCTCTCAAATAACTCGGCAACGCTCTAGCTACCGGATCCAAAGTCGACGGAAAATGAGCACATGGACGTTGTTTATCGCCAAACTGCTGTGTCAAAACTGACAATGCACATCCCTCTCTCTCATGGACATAAAGTGTAAAAGGCTTACTGTAGTCGGGAGTACACAATACAGGAGCCGAACACAATGCATCACGCAATTCTGAAAAGCTCTTCTGACATTCGTCAGTCCAAGGAATAGGATTTGGAGTATCCTTAACAGTAAGAGCTATCAAAGGTTTCGCAAGCAGCGAAAAATTAGGGATCCACTGTCTACAGTATGATGTAATACCCAGAAAAGCACGCACTTCTCTCTGTGTCGTAGGCACACTCATTTTCGCAATCACTTGAATTCTTTCTGGGGTCAATCTTCTTCTCTCCTTCGATAAGAGGTGACCTAAGTAGGTTACTTCTTGTCGACAATATTGCAACTTTGAAAGAGACACCTTATGATGGAAATCAGACAAATGACACAACAACGACAAAGTAGCCTTTTTGCAAATCTCTTCATTGTCAGCCACAACTAACAAATCGTCGACATACTGAATAAGGGCAGCACCATCAGGCAAAACAATCGAATCAAGCTTTGTTTTCAAAGCCTGACTATAGATCGATGGACTCTCACAATAGCCTTGAGGAGCGCTCTTAAACCGGAAACTTCGGCCTCCTAAAGAGAAGCCAAAAATATCTCTACTCTCCACGGCAATCGGGATACTGAAGAAAGCATTCTTCTGCCCCGCAAAGCAACATCTTTCACGTATCGAAAGCTGGTCAACAATCTCCCAGACAGGTTAGTTCAGTTGCGGTTGAGTTGGTCGAGGGATGTGGGCGACTTTGATGATTCAGAGTGGCAGGAGGCAATCTCCTCGCCGCGGGAAACAGCGATCCCCTCTAGGCTTAAACTGGTGCAGTTGAAAATATTGCACCGCACGTATTACACCAGAACAGTCCTGCATACGATAGGGAGGGCCTCTCACGAGTAATGTCTCCGTGGATGCGGAGAGAGGGGAACATTCTATCACACCATTTGGGATTGTGGTCGAGTGGCTATGTTCTGGGCTACTGTGATGCGCACCATCTCCCAAACCATGAATGTTTCCCTGCTGCCTGATCCCCGGCGTTGCCTGTTAAATGTGTGGGACGCAACGGATTTGACTCTTCGACAGGAGGACTGGGCCATGCTGGGGTTGATGGTTGCAAAGCGAAACATTGCTAGACTATGGGGCGCTGAAGCATCGCCTACGCTGAGGGAGTGGTGTAGAGATATGGATGTAGCGATGGTTGCCGAAAAGGCGGTGTTTGTTCATCGGGGGTGCCCCAGGAAATGGGGGCAGATATGGGGGCCATGGAACAAGTTCAGAGGGGCTATCTGTGAACCGCCCCAGATTGACTCGGACGAGGACCTCTCAGACTGAGAGTCCCAGTCCCACGATCGAGTACTGCATGGTGGGTTTTTAGTCCATTCCGAAATTTAGCCATTACTCTGTACATGATATACCGATGGGGACTTAACTGTACTTGCACTACGAATATTCAGAATACTGCATACATTGTTGTTTATGTCGTCTTCTGTGTCTGATGCGATGTTAACAAGTTCACTTTATAAAAAAAAAAAAAAGGACCCATGCAGATTTATAATCCTATTGTGAATTGTGTACCTGCATTGATATAAACCGCCGCCGTGCCCCTGGGATGTCGGCACCTGGGCTGTGTTATCCTGATATTACGGAGTACAGATGGATAAGTTGCGGCCGGCCCAATGGGTTGTAGGACAGAAGCTGTGTATAAGGTTAAAGTTACAATAAAGGTCTTTTTGGAAAAAAGCATTCTTCAAGTCAATCACCGAAAACCACGTGGCTGAAGCCGGAATCAAAGTCAGTAAAGCGGTGATATCTGGAACAACCGGAAATTGCGGAACAACAATCTTATTCACCTCGCGAAGATCGATCAAGAACCTATATACAGGAGGCTGTGAAGAATCAGTTCTTTTCAAAACAGGCAAAACCGGACTATTGCACACATTACCTCTCGTTTCTTCGATCACACCGTTCTCAATTAGATCATAGATGATCGCTAAAAGTGCTCTTTCACCATCGCTGGAAATCCGAATTGGGGAATACGTGGCAATCTAGCATTCGCTTTCAACGTCACAACATATGGCGGAATCTCCAAGAGACCCACATCATTAGGACCAGTAGCCCAAAGAGAATCAGGGAGAGAAGACAATTCGGCTGGAAGTTTATCTTTAGACAAGTACATCGGAGAGATCACTCTCTTACCTAATGTAAGCTGTACTCCTGAAGGGGAACAATGTATGTATGTATGTATAAACCATTTTATAGCGCGCTCTATTACTTGGGAGTATCCTGGCGCGATGGAGAAAGGCAGAGAAGACAGAGCAGAGACCAGCTTATGCCACACTGGTGAATAAATGGGTTTTCAAACATTTCTTAAACTGGCCTACGCACTGAATGGAGCGCAGGTGGAAGGGAAGGGCATTCCAGGCCCGGGCAGCAACCACGGCTATGGACTGACCCCCTAGTCTGGTTCGCTTGAAGAGAGGAAGAGTCATCTTGAACAGGGAGGATGATCTGAGAGCTCGTGGAGGGGCATAGAGGGTAAACCGTTTCTTCAGATAGGCAGGCCCTTGATCGTGAATTGCTCTAAACGAGAGCACTAGGGATTTAAACAAGATGCGCTGAGACACTGGCAGCCAATGAAGGCTGCGCATGTGAGAGCGAACGCTCTTCCATCTTGGAACACTGAACAAGAGGCGGACAGCGGCGTTCTGGATAACCTGCAAGCGTTTGACCAGATAAGCAGGGATACCGCTAAACAGAGCGTTCGCATAGTCCAGTCTTGCTAAGATGAGAGCTCGGGCAACAGTCTCTTTTGCTTCTCTAGGGAGCAATGGGAACAATCTTCGTAGTGTTCTCAGAGTAGCAAAGCATGTCCCTGATAGTTTCTTTATGTGGTCCTCAAATCTTAGGTCCTCCCCAAACCATATACCCAGATTTTTTGCGGGGCCACCCATCACCTTGGGTCTAGGAATGTTCGGGGGCCAAAGTGAGTTTTTAAAGCTGGAAGGGAAAGAACCGTAGAAGAGGACCTCAGATTTGTCCTCATTACATTTCAGCTGGGCCATAGTCAACCAGCGAAATGTAGCGTTGCATACAATCTTTTCAACAAATCTAATCCCAACAAGTTCTCACCACAACCTGTCGTCAGAAAAAGGGGTGCTTTGAATTCACAAGGTCCAACAGAAATAGACAACGGACTGGAAATCGGATTCGTAACCGGGGCGCCAGAAAAACCTACTGAAACATTTGTTAAGCCAGACAAAGGTGCACCAGGGAGTTTAGAGTGCATAATAGAACTCTTCGCAGCACCAGTATCCAACAGAAAAGGCTCTGACACACCTGATGCAATCACTTTAACATAAGGTCCGTTCTGATCTACTAGAACTGAAACAACTCCCTCTCTTTGTCTATGGCTGTCCTAGCAATCATTACCAACCATATTCTTACCTTCGACATAGTAATCGTCCGCATAGTACTGAGCCGTCCTACCAGACGCACCATTCTGCTGATCAAAACTATTCATTGAACTCTGTGGAGACAAGGAACGCGCATTCTGAGGAAACACACCACGTCCTCTACCTCTAGGAGCTTGCTGAACACCTCGACTTCTCACACCAGAAGCACCATTCGTGCGTTGTAACAGAACCGGACAACAATTTTTGAAATGACCCTGTTCTTTGCAATACGCACACTGATTAGGGCCTACAGGAAAACGCGGTTGAGAAGACTCAAACCTTTGCGAGTTTCTCTGATATTGCTGAGGTTGCTGATAATCGTGCTGATTATTACGAGGTGGATACGCTTGCTGCAAAAGAACCTTCGTCTTTAACTCTTTAGTCTTCTTATCTGCTCTATCTTTCTCGTCCTTATCTCTATTCTCATAGTACTGGGCAGTAGCCAAAATCTGCGCTGACGAAGAAACAGCCCAAGCACTCTCAGAATCCTTCAACTTATTTCACAACTCTGGAAGCAAATTTTGCACGAACTTGTCAACGAACAACCGTTGACCACCTTCCGTACTCATGTCTTGACCACTATGGTAGACAAACGTCTCTTCGAACCTGGTGAAAAAGTCAGACACACTTTCGTCTTTCTTCTGCTTACATGCAGACAACTTGTCCCAATTAACACTTACGGCAGGCATCAAAGTCTTCATGTAATTAACAATCCTACCAGGGAGTTCTGCAACTAAAGCCTCTGGTTTAGCACCACCAATTTGTCTAGCATCTGCAGCACCAATATTAGCCCATGTATCACCTACCTGTTGCGCATGATCCATATGACGAATCATTCCCCATATAGGCTGTGGAACAACATTCCCAAACAACATGTCCATGTCGGCTAGATTCATAATACATGAATCTGCAGTCTGTGATAATTCCTTATAGTACCCTGCAGGATTTTTACGTGGATCAGGCAAAGACTGCTTAAGGACCAAAACTTCAACTCTCTTCCATGGAACATGTACTCAAACACGCTGAAAATGTGGCGGAATAGGTGGATTAGCAGCTGCATCTCCCGCTCTCCAAACTGGGGGAACCTCTCTCATCGGATATTGTCGCACTTTTCTCCGAACTGAAGAATCAGGCTCAAACAACGGCCTAGAAGGAGACTCACTCCTAAACGACAACAATGTCGCAACTGCTTTCTCAACATCAACACCTACTATAGTTTGAAGGACTGGGTTCTTTAAGACCCAGCGGTGCCAGGGCACAACACCTGAAACCTTCGTGGGTAACCTGCTCCGGCGTACGAATGACAGAGACACGGGACACTTCCTTCGGCGTCAAAGATTCAAGGTTTATTTGCTGCAGGGAACACAGAAATCACAGGAAGTACATCGAGTGTAGTTCGGGGAGACTGCTTCAAATTGGTTCTGTGGATCGCTCCTTTTATACAGTTTTTACCCATAGGACAACATGGCACACAAAAGTTTACAACCCGGTTCCCACCATTATCCCCCAGAGGGGTCGCTTTGGTCACTTTAATACACATGAGGTTCGGAACATAAGTGCGGAAACATTTGGTGGTTCCCAACTGTAAAAACCCATCTTCCCAACATTAGTGCATTCCAATCGGCAGTAAAACAGATCGAAATAGGAACAAGGACAGGTGCAGAGGAAGACGGAGACAGTGGGGAGATCGGAAAGGGTGTAAAAGGGGAGGTATCAGGAAACACGAGATACAGGCATCAAAGGGACGTGCCTAATGAGATGCACGGCTGAGACAATAAACCGGTGCGGCGAGATGAGCCTCGAGCGGGGCCATCTGCCGTACAGTATCATCTCCCTCATCATAAAGACACTTACAATGAACATGTGTCTTCCGCAAATATCTTGGGAGTCCCAGGGTCGCGAAGCGGACAGCGTCCGTTCGCTGGCTACTTGAGGGCAAGAGACAAAATGGATGCCGTATCTAAGATGGAA
The DNA here is from genome assembly GCF_964263255.1 of Lissotriton vulgaris. NCBI lineage: Eukaryota > Metazoa > Chordata > Amphibia > Caudata > Salamandridae > Lissotriton > Lissotriton vulgaris. The sequence goes on from NC_141691.1 coordinate 1,737,708,105, forward strand.
CCCGTGGGTACAGATGAAAAACCTGCATAACAAACGAACGGTTTAAGTTAGCACAGCGAAACTGCGCACACTTACTAAACTCGTCATTTGCGGTTCATAGATACCAGACTCGACCGAATTCGTGCGAGTTAAAAACACCACTTACAATTGTCACGGAACCTCAGACGCTCCTTTTGCCCTCATGTAGGCAAGCACTAGTCGGAATCATATTCGATATTCATCAGACCATCTAGATGTTGCTGTAGCATAGCTCTGTCCAACCGAGTCCCCTTGGTAACAGGTGGTTGTCTCATACACGTTGTAGCACAGAGGCCACATAAGGCAGGACCACACTGCACACAAAGGCAACACGTGAACAGGAACACTACAACGACTCCGATGATCATCAGAATCTTCCAACCCCAAGTCGACATCAAGCCCCAAAACCACCCAAGTAGCGTCCAATCCCCTACATCCACGTGTATGGATTCGGAGATCTTATGCAACCTCGAGATGGCTTGATAGACAGTAGGAGCATTATCTGGAATAAAAATGCAGCAGCTCGAATGGATCACCTTACATACCCCACCTCGATCTGCTAAGATGACATCTAAAACCATACGGTTTTGTAACGTCATAAGTCTCTCCGCCTGAAGTTCTGTGGTGATATTACCAAGGGCACTGGCTGTAATATTAGCTGTCGATTCTACCACTCGAGTCAACTGTCTCAGGTTCCTACTATTAACCATAGGTCCCCAAAACGGGAGGAAACCCTTGAAAAAGTCTCCTGCCTCTTGACCGGCAGTATCCTCTTCGCTAATTACGCCTCGCACAACTCTAGTCTTATGATAATCGGCATCTACAGTGAACGTCGGAGGCAACAAATTTGCAATGAAGCATGAGCCCATGAAGTCAGCGGGCAACCATGCATATGCACGATCATAGCAGATAAAGTATGTACCCTTGGCAGCCAGAAACACAGGGGACGAGACCATCGGCAGTATGTAATTTTCAGTGCAAGCACTTGCTCCAAGTCGGGCTTGCGATCTTCGGCCACGACCCATGAGACAAAAATTACCAGTGTGGGGTACGACCCATATCGGAGGCGAGCTTTTAAGCTGCTTTTCGCTAGTGAACGCACTATATTCACCTCTACTTAGGACCCTATAGGCCTGTACCTCTTCTTCGGGAATAAGCGAGGGATCATAGATATCGCTATCTAAATCCTCTATTGCCATCGACAAAGGTTTTTGATACGAGGTAGGACCAGAGTAGGGGGAACGTGGTTCTCGAATGGGGTGGAAACCCAGTGCGCTTCGAAACATTGTCTGAAATGCTCGAGCTGACCCTTGGGAACTATACGGTAACACCAGATATGGAATTCCCTTATCCGTAGTATGTGGCATCAACCCACACACCCAACAATTAGTAGTGTTAACCACTAACTGATGCTGATGAAGGAGCTGAATAAAGGAATTATTGCGGAATTCTACACGTCTGGCCTGTTCGTGTTCGGGTAACATATGAAAGGAATGAGGAGAAGCAGTGGAGGTAAGTTTAGGGTCAGGAGTAGGAGTAGGTGTAGCAGAAGGTAAGAAGTAAGACATCGTGTAATACACCCCACCCGCCAACAATGCAGAAGCAGTCAAAAACAATACAAATAGTTGGAATATGAAACATTTGGTACGACTGAGTTGCTGCAACTTGAATCTATGAGCCTGAGCTCCTTCCAAATCATTCAGCTTCGAGAATGCCATTCCCTACGACCGTCCGCAACGTTTCTTGACGCACTTCGTTCTGTGTAGCAATAGTCAATCCCTAGGAGTTCCCAGGAACCGACGGCCTTTAACCTAGCGTCAAAACCTACTATCCAGAAGGAAGTACGCGCGCGGCCCTACGGCCTTCAATGCACAATATGTATATATGCAAAAACAAAGTCTCTCAGCTGTGAAAGCAAAAAAAAAAAATATATAAGGAATGAAACTCAATATATATATGTACAAAATAATTATAGCGGTACGAATGTTCAAACTGATCATGGAAAACGGGATAATGCAGTTGTCAATACAGCAAAGCAGGATCTTTTATTAGTCTTTAATGCTAGATCGTAAAAAGTATCGAGTTTTCCCAGGACGTGTCTGTTCGTCGAACAAAGGATCCGTTGAAGGGACAGCGTCCTGTTGATCGGCTGAGTGTTCTGGTCTTGAGTCTTTTGATGATAATTGTTCAACAGTGTCTTTCTGCTGCGCTGAGGATTCTCCAACTGGCTGCGCGTCGCTAAAAGGTACAAACACCGGCAATCCTTCGGCTTCAGTTGATGCAATGCCTCTCCTTACCCACGGGTCTGTCGGCAAAGGGATAGGGACCTTTTTGGTATGGGTGGCATGCACCCAATTCTTGCGTCCCTCGAGACGAACAGCAGTCCTCGTGGCAAGGAGAACCTGATAGGGACCAGTAAACCTCGGGTCCAGGTTATTCTTGCGTGAAAAATTTCTCGTCACCACCCAATCTCCGGGCTGGAGCTGGTGGCCTGGACCCTCCGTCTGCGTCGGCAATGCGTCGTAAACCTGTTGGTGAATTAACCTCAGTTTAGCAGTCAAGTCATGAAGATAATCGATCAACATTGGGTACTCAAGATCACAGAACATTCCTGGCCTAGGAACCCCCCAAACATTCGCAGGACGACCGAACACTATTTCATAGGGGCTAAGCCCTACTCGGGAGTGTACAGTTGCCCTTGTTGACAGTAATGCTAAGGGTAAAGCGTCAGGCCACGAGAGACCAGTCGTAGCCTGAATCTTCGCTAGCTTTAGTTTAAGGGTGTCGTTATACCCTTCAACCAAACCAGCTGACTGGGGATGATTGGCACTGTGGAATTTCTGATTAATTCCAAAGCCCTTACACACACTCTTCATCACACTACCCACAAACTCACTTCCGTTATCTGACCACACGACTCTAGGCATTCCATACCGAGGAAAATATTCCTTCAGCAGGATTTTCGCAGTAGACAAAGCAGTATTGTCTTTGAGAGGATAGGCCTCAATCCATCGGGAGAATGCGCAAACCACAACTAAGACATATTTCAGGTTATTGCATCGCTCCATATGGATGAAGTCCAATTGAATCACCTCAAAGGGGCATGAAGGGGGAGCAAAACTGCCAGGAGGAGTTGGGGTTCCTTTGCCAGGATTGTACATCATGCACACCATACAATTCTTCACCAGACGTTCAGCACATTTCGTGATACCATCATTCTTCCACACAGGAGACAACAATTTACAAATACCTTTCGCGCTAATATGTGCTAACCCATGCGCCATTGTCACAACGGCCAGCACATACGCATCCGGTAACATCCATCTTTTCTGATCCAACAAATCAATCCAACAACCGTTCGCATCCAACTTTCCCGTACTTTCTTTCCACTTCGCCTTTTCAGTCTCGGTGGCCTCATTCTGAATTTCTTTCACACTTTCGATAGTGTCTTCACACATGCTCGATTCTATAGGCCACCTAACCGAACTCGTCACATACATTCGAGTGCTAAGGTTCCGGGCAGTCTCCTTAGCAATCTCGTCCGCAAACGCATTACCACGACCAACATCATCCGTGACCTTACGATGCGCACTACATTTAACAATCGCAACTTGCTTAGGCAACGTCAGTGCATCCAAGAGATCATTCACAAGCTGGCCATGCTGAATCTTCGTACCATGCGACGTCAAGAAACCTCTCTCTCTCCACAATCGTCCAAAACTATGTGCGACGCCAAATGCGTATTGGCTGTCGGTAAACACATTCACACGTTTCCCTTTCGCTAACACACACGCTCTAGTAAGAGCAATCAGCTCTGCAGCCTGGGCAGAATTCTGATTTAATCTTGCAGTCTCAACAACAGTATTCAACGTTACAACAGCATAAGCAGTAGTCACATCACCATTCGGCAACTTAAAGCATGACCCATCCACATACAATGTACCATCCGGATCTTGCAATGGGGTGTTTTTAAGGTCCACTCGACCTTTTGTTTCTTCCTCTGTCCTCAAGTAGCAATCATGTTCTGCTACTTCATTTGACTCTGTGCTAATTGGTAACAAAGTTGCCGGGTTCAGAACATTACAACGTTTTATTTGAATGTGGCTTGCCAACAGCGTCAACTCGTAACCAGACAACCTCGCACTCGTCAAGTGCTGAGTTTTCGTCCGATTCAAAAGGGTATCGACTGCATGCGGAACCATCACCGTAAGCATATTATCCATGACCAATCCTGCTGATTGTCGGATGGAGACCGCGGCTGCCGCTGTTGCTCGTAAACAACTCGGCAATGCTCTAGCTACCGGGTCCAAGGTCGAGGAAAAATATGCACATGGACATTGCTTACCACCAAAAGGTTGCGTTAGGACACTTAAAGCACAACCTTCTCTCTCGTGAACATATAATGTAAACGGCTTGCTATAGTCAGGAGTACCCAACACAGGAGCCGAACACAATGAATCACGCAGTTCAGAAAAACTTTTCTGACATTCTTCCGTCCATGGTAAAGGAGTCAAAACATCCTTGCACGTAAGAGCCACCAATGGTTTCGCTAGCAATGAAAAATTTGGAATCCAGGGGGCGCTAGAGGGCGCACTGCGGGATGGCTGGCTGAACTGTCAGCTCCGCCGGATGGACGCCACCATAACGGCCCTTTCACCCTTCTAAACCGCCGACCCGACTAAACTGCGGCCAGCTCCGGGTGTCGGAAGGTAAAGCCGACGAGATGCTCTGATTTTGACGGCGTTTAGTGAGCTGCACAGCGAGGAAACAGCGGAAACTCGAGACGCCGCCGGAGCGCTATCAAGATGGCCGCGCCTGACGGCTGCCGCTTTGAAGCGACCAACTGACCAGCGGAGCGCTGAGGGTTGCTGCAACATGGTCCTAAGACACGTCAAAGCAGCTGTAGGGGCAGCGAGGCGGCAAGACAACGGAGGCCGATAGATGTGGCAAGATACGGAGAAGTCCGGTGTGCGTTCCACTGAAACTAAGATGGCGGCGGCGCTGGAACGCACGAGACCGGCGGTATCGGCGGCCCCCGGGACAGGCGGCATGGAGCCCCAGCGGGAGCGGAAATAGCGGATAATGAGGTGAGCCAGCCCAGCGCTAAGCACCGCCAATCCAGACCAGCTGACCCCCCAGACCGGCGAGCTCACTGCACTGCGCGCTCAGCGGAGGTGCGTGGGGCTTCCCTTGAAGCTGTAGACACCAACTCCCACATCCACAACGAGGTCTGAGCCGGAGTGCGCCATTGGATACTCCCCACGATAAACTCTGCCACCAGACCGATATAGTACAGCAAACTCTACGACGTCCCCTTCCTGCCACACCCGGGGGTAAATGAGCAGACGCACCCAGAGGTGGGGGGCCCAGGCACCAGCGGGAAAAAGCACGCTAACGGCCGGCAGCCCAACAGTGGCCGAACACACCTCGCCACTACCACTGCGGACTATGGGGAAGCCGGACAAACAACAGTCCAAGCTCCCCTTTGAAACAAAGAAGCAGCCCAAAACAGTGTCGGCCACCCCTGAAACCGAAGGTGACGTAGAAATGGCGGAGGGGTCTGCCATGGAAGCGGTGCTTCGCGCAATCCAGCAGAGTCTGCAGGAAATGAATGGGAAACTGGACAGCGTGGTGCAGAGAGTGGACAGTATGGCGGCTAAAATAGAGAAGCACGACGAGCGCCTGGAGGAAGCAGAACAACGGATATCCAGGGTAGAAGACGACCATGCTACCACGTCGAAGGTATGCGGAGGACTGGAGAAAACGGTGGAGACCCTTCGAGCGAAGGTGGAGGATCAGGAAGCGAGGTCCAGGCGGAACAACATCCGAATTTCCGGCCTGCCGGAATCCACCAACACAGGGAGGATGGAAACGTACATAGAGACCCTCCTAACAGAAATCTTTGGCGCCGACAAACTATCTTCAGTGTTCCTGATCGAGAGAGCGCACCGCTCCCTGGCGCCAGTTCCGAAACCAGGGGCCACTCCACGAATGATCATTGCGCGTACACTCAACTATAGGGACAGAGACACAGTCCTCCGACTCGCCAGAGACATGGGAAAAATCACACACCAGGGTAACACGCTGGAATTCTACCCTGATCACACCATGGCGGTGCAGCAAGCACGGAAGGAATTTGCGCCGGTGAAGAAGAAACTGCGTGACCTTGGTCTTGAATATGCCATGCTGTACCCGGCCAAACTTAAAATCACGAACCTGGGTAAACCGGTCATTTTGCAATCAGTACAGGCGGCGCACGATTTCATCAAGCAGCAGGGGAAGCGACGGAAGGAGCAGAACAGAGCGGAGCCGACCAGCGATGTGGAATGAACGGTAGGGTGGCAAGGAAGCCTTGATGAACATGAAAACGACCCAGGGACCACGCAGAGGTGTATGGTTGGCACACATTGACTCACCCCGGAACACTTGGCCTGGAGGTGCACTGCCACAGACTTTTCTTTTTGGACACTGAAGCAGCGGACCTGAGATGTCTGTCCTCGCAGTGAGTAATGGGGGAACATGGGGCCACCGATGGCTGCACGTAGAGACATCATGGACAGGGGGCCGAGTAGCTTCCATGGCAGTAGCGTGTAGTGAGGGGGGTACAGACGCTAGCCCTAGGACCAGCCCTCATTGCTAGCACTGTAATGAACCACAGCTACCAAGTGTCCCTGGGGTATAGCAAATCTTCGATGGGAGGAATTGTTCGATGGCGCACGCCTACTTTCTGTTGGTATTTGATGGGTGGAGGGTGAAAAACTTCACACACGACATAATAAGTCGACATGGGCGTCCGTCCACGTCCACTACGTGGATGGAGATGTGTGAACCTGGCGATACCCCCGAGCGGGGGCGCCCCACAATGTGTTTTCAAGTTCAGATTCAGTTAGTTCAGGGATGGCTTTGGCAAAGTTCGGGCGCTAAAGTGGGTGGGGGGGAGAAGGGGGAACTGGGTATGTTTGATTCATTAACTCTGTGTCTGAGAAGCATGGCGAACTCCATGACCATACATGAGCATGCACAATGTAGTAGCGGCTTCACCGACCCGGCGGGGATCACGCATCAAGCACTTCACTGTTTACTGCCTGTTTGGAGCCGTACACGGCTGCCGCACCTCAAAATTGACGCCAAGATGAACACATATGACAATGTCGAGAGTTGACACATTAACCCTGCTCACGTGGAATGTAAGGGGACTAGGGAACCCGAGAAAGATCAGGCAGATGTTTGCCTACTTTGACAGATTGCATGCGGATATAGTGTATTTACAGGAGACACACCAAGATGCCACGCACACATCTACACTGGGGGCACGGTGGGCTGAATCAGTCACAAGCTCTAACTACTCAACGTACTCCAGAGGGGTTAGCATCCTCATACGTAAGGGGACACACTTTGACATTACAAATGTGAACAGGGACTCGGAGGGCAGAAGTGTGATGGTAGAGGGGAAGGTCAGGGGACAGAGACTCCTGTTACTGAACACGTATGGCCCTAATGTGGATGACCCGGGGTTTTACAGGAAAATCTGGCAGACACTCGCAGATACACATATAGACCACATACTATGGGGAGGTGATTTCAATGTCACGCTACAAGATCAGTTGGACCGGGCTGCACACACCACGGAGCACCATAGCAATGCCAGACATATGTTGCGGGACGCGATAGAGGACCTCCAACTGACTGACATTTGGAGGAAGAGTAACGCCGGGATTACCGCTGCAACACACATTAATGCTGCAAACAACAGCTGGGCGCGACTAGATTATTGGCTTGGTACCCGAGAGATACTAACATGGGTTCGACACGTCTCGCATCCGCCCAGGACACTGTCAGATCACAATCCAGTTTTGCTACAGATAGAGGTCCCTAAATATGAACCACCGCCCTTCACGTGGCGGTTCAACGCGACTGCTCTGAAGGACCCGCTGTATGCCACCACGATACATGAGGCAATAATAGATTACTTCGCAATAAACGGCCCGTCAACGGACGACCCCTGTCTCCTGTGGGAAGCGTTCAAGGTCACAATCAGGGGGGTATGCATTAGCACGTCCTCAGGTATACTGAAGGACATCAGGCGGCAACTGCGCACGCGCGAAACAGCAATACAGGAGCTGGAACACAAATACACGCACACTGGAGACACTAAGGTGCTAGGAGACATACAAACCCTTCTAACAGAACACAAACAGTTTGCCTCGGACGAACTCAAATACGTCACTAAACGGGCTACGGCCAGACGCTACGGGGAAGGAGGTAGACCGGGTAGGGCACTGGCAGACAAGATATGCTCGGGGAGGGCCCCACAGAATATAACAGCCATCTGTAAGGTCACGGGTGAAACGGTGACCGACATCAAGGGTATTATGACAGAATTTATGACACACTATGGTGCCCTTTACCAAGCACGCCCCACGCCCACGCAGGAAGACTTGTTAGCATACATGGAGGATGTGGAATTAGCCTGGCTGTCAGACGGGCACAGAGCATACCTAGCGCGCCCAGTCACGGTCGAGGAGGTTACGGACACAATCAAGCGACTGCCGAACAACAAAGCACCGGGGCCGGACGGGTACGTGACAGAATTTTACAAAGAATATGCAGATCTGCTTGCTCCTCACTTGGTGAGGCTATATGGGGCGGCACACGCAGCTCAAACCCTACCAGGCTCCATGAGGGAAGCCTTACTCATTGCGCTCCTAAAGCCGGGTAAGGCGGAGGATAAATGTGATTCATACCGCCCATTGTCCCTTTTGAACGTAGACACAAAAATAATAGCCAGTCTACTGGCGGACAGACTGAAACCGCTCATGCCGCTCCTAATCAGGCCAGACCAATCTGGGTTCATACCTGACAGGGCCACCACGCATAACACCCGCACACCCTTTGCTTTGGCCCATTACCTGTCCCCAGACACGAAAGCAGTGGCAGTGCTACTTGACGCTGCCAAGGCATTTGACACAATAGGATGGGCCTTCATACAGGCGGTCCTGGTGCGCATGGGTTTCCCCCTGATGTACCTGGGCTGGATTTCAATGCTGTATACCAATCTGTCGGCACGCATCAGAATAAACAAACATGTCTCAGCACCCATTCCGATATGCAGAGGGACGAGGCAGGGCTGCCCGCTTTCGCCGATGCTCTTTGCATTGATCCTGGAGCCATTGGCTTGTAAAATAAGACAGCACCATCACTATTCAGCCATACAGATGCCATCACGCCCCATCCACATATCGTTATACGCAGATGACATGGTGCTTTATGTCAAAAACCCGGCACAAAACCTAAATCCGCTAATGAGGGAGTACATTAGGTTTGGGAGCCACTCCGGATTACAAATTAATTGGGATAAATCGCTCATTCTAGCCCTGACGGATAGCACACACCCTATACCCCTAGACTACCCACTCGAATGGCGGGAGGAACCCACGAAATATTTAGGGGTGTGGTTCCACAGGGACCCAGAACTTGTCATACGCACCAACTATGGGCGAGCGATAGCGGACCTGGGGGATAAAATAAAAAGGTGGAATAAACTCCCGTTATCCCTGGCGGACCGGACTGCAATCGTGAAGATGGTGATACTGCCCAAATTTTTGTATTTATTCAACAACATCCCAATAAAGCCGCCGGCGGCAGTGTTTCGCAATATCAACTCCTTGGTACTTGGTCTGATATGGGCCGGAAAGCAAGCACGACTGGAACTACACACCATGACACTTCCATATGCCCAGGGGGGTTTCAAGGTGCCGGACCTCTATCTCTATTATTTGTGCGCCCAAGCGCAATTCGCGCATTATTGGCATCACGAAGTACCCTTCTTGACGCATGTGGCGGTAGAGGCGGGGGATACAGACCCGATACCGCTGGCGAACATACTGCTACATACACGCCCCAGGCTGCATGACAGAGACATAAACACGGTAGATACCACCACGGAAGCATGGCGATTGATGGGCAAGGCGGCTAAGGCACTACCACTATATGCTCCAGCTCTGCCTTTGGCGCACAACCCACATATCTCAGTGACACAAGAACAGGTGGGCATGGATCTGCTACGGTGGGCGGGCATAGATAAAATGGGTGACTTATATCTCAATGGGGTCTTCCAAACGTTAAACAAAATGCAATACATCAGCAACCCGTCCCTACTATTCACCTTTAACTATTACAGGCTCCAAAGAGCACTCAGGGAGCACTATCCGACGCATCCGGAGGAGCCGACCCCGCTGGCACCCCTACAACTCCTTCTCACGACTCCTACGGCATCGCACCTGGTGTCTAAATTATATACTAGTTTACAGGGAGCGATAGGGGGTAGAACAGACAAAGCTAGAGTTAGGTGGAGCGAGGGACTAGTGACACCCATCACGGAGGAGGTGGACGTCTGCATGCATGCTAACAGACATGCTGACACCAAACGGTAACCTGCGAATCATACACTACAAATACCTCCATCAAGTGTACTACACACCACAGAGACTACAGAGATATGGGTTACAAGAGGATTCAAAGTGTAAAAGGTGTAAGCAGGAGGGGGCGGATTTCATGCACCTGGCATGGCATTGTCGCAAGGTGGCGGGCTACTGGGTACAGGTGGTGCAAACGCTGAATGTCATGTTAGAATCTGCTTTAATATGCGATGCCAAAATGTGTCTCTTGGGAATTGAACCAACATTAAGGGCGACGAGGCGAAAGTTCTGTGCAGTGGCGTTGTTGCTGGCGAAAAGAAGGGTATCACTGCACTGGAACAGTACAAAGGGGCCAGAGGTTAAGAGTTGGTTAGAAGATATGGTGTACTGTCGCGACACTCTGAACACCTATGAGGAGGAACTGCCAGCTAGATCAAGGCCCAAAGACTATTGGGAATACCTCAGAACCTACTTATTGGAACAGGGCAGTGAAGAGGGGATGAATGCGAGCAATTAGGAATGTTACATGAAGTGTGATCAACAGGTGAACGAGAATAACGTGGTATGGGAAGGGAGGGAGGATGCTGTGACACAGAGTATACGTTTCTGATGGTCACTCAGAGTTAATTTAGGGGTGATACCATCCAGTTTACAGTTGGGAGAAAAAGTAACCAAAAAAGTGAGAACACTGGCAAGAATATACATAGCTGGAGCACTGAATTTGATAGTGAATATGATGACGATGTAAAACGCCGCCGGTCCTATGGATGTCGGCTGATGGGCTGTGTACATAACAGAGAGAGCCCGATTGGGCACGAACAACTGTAGCCGGCCACCACTGGTTGTAGGCGAATCACTTGTAATGTATTTTCATATATGCTAAGTGCGAATAAACTTCTTACACCAAAAAAGAAAAAAAAAAAAAAAAAAAAATTTGGAATCCATTGCCTGCAGTACGACGTGATACCTAGAAAGGCACGCACATCTCTTTGGGTTGTTGGCACAGCCATGCGCGCAATTGCTGCAATTCTCTCTGGGGTCAACCTCCTTCCCTCCTTTGACAATAAGTGACCTAGATAGGTTACTTCTTGACAACAATATTGGAGTTTAGTAGGTGACACCTTGTGATTTAACTCACAGAGATGTTGCAGCAACGATACCGTAGCAATTTTGCAAATGTCCTGAGTATCAGCAGCTACCAATAGGTCATCGACATATTGGATCAAGGCCGCACCAGCCGGCAACCTAAACGCATCCAGTTGACCCTTCAAGGCTTGGCTGTAAATAGATGGACTTTCACAGTAGCCCTGAGGAGCGCGTTTGAACCGGAAGCTGCGTCCACCAAGAGAGAAACCGAAAAGGTCTCTGCTCTCCTCGGCAATCGGGATGCTGAAAAACGCATTTTTCAAGTCAATCACCGAAAACCACGATGCAGAAGCTGGAATCAGAGTCAGTAGCGCCGTGATGTCAGGCACAACGGGGAATTGAGGAACCACAATTTTATTCACCTCCCGTAAATCGATAACAAAGCGATAAACAGGCGGTTTTGAAGGATCAGTCCGTTTGAGAATGGGTAGTACAGGACTGTTGCACACGTTTCCCCTAGTCTCTTCAATGACATCCTTCTCGATCAGATCATAAATGATCGCTAACAGTGCTCGTTCACCATCAAGGGAGATACGATATTGGGGAATACGTGGCAATCGCACATTAGATTTCAACTGAACAACATAAGGGGAGATATCAAGTAGGCCCACATCATTTGGACCCGTTGCCCACAAAGACGCAGGAAGAGAACTCAATTCCGGTGGGAGCTTATCGAGGGACAAGTACATGGGAGAGACAACCCTCTCTCCTAACGTAAGCTTCACACCCGCAGGAGAACAATACAAAGTCGCATACAAACGTTTAAGCAAATCCAGGCCCAAAAGATTTTCGCCACAACCCGTGGTTAGAATCAACGGAGCTTCTAGCTCACGTGGCCCAATTTGAAGGGGCAAAGGGCGCGAAACTGGATTGCTAACGGGGGCGCCAGAGAATCCAACGGAAACATTTGTTAAGCCAGACAAAGGTGCGCCAGGGAGTTTCGAATGCTTGATGGAACTTTTCGCTGCACCAGTGTCCAACAGAAAAGGCTCAACGACGCCCGATGTAGCAACTGCGACGTAAGGCCCTCTCTGATCAACCGGAACTGATACCACTCCCTCTCCTTGTCTTTGGCTGTCCTAGTAGTTACTGTCGTCAGTTCCCTGATCGACGTAATAATCATCTACATTGTACTGCGCAGATCGTCCTTGCGACGATCCACGTTGATCAAAACAATTATCGGAATTTGATGAGGTATCTGAGCGATCGTTCTGAGTACCGCGACCTCTACCACGTGGTGCCTGCTGCGAACCACCACGACCTCCTCTAGATAAGTTACCACTATTACGTTCATTCAAAACAGGACAATTAAATTTAATGTGAACCTCTTGTCTACAATAAGCACACTGATTGTACCCTAACGAGGATCTTTGGGAGGAGGAGTCAATACGAGTTTGAGATCGGTTCGATTGCGGCTGCGATCTATTCTGTTGCGAATTATTCTGATTTGAACGTGGGGGATACGCTTGCTGAAGCAACACTTTCGTTTTTAGCTCCTTCGTCTTTTTCTCAGCACGGTCGCTCTCTTCTTTCTCTCTGTTCTCATAATATTGTGCCGTAGCCAATATCTGAGCTGAAGTAGAAACGGCCCATGCACTTTCTGAATTCCTCAATTTATTGCTCAAATCGGGCAGTAAGTTTGAAACAAATTTATCCACGAACAACCTTTGACCACCCTCAGTGCTCATATCCTGGCCACTATGATCGATGAATGCCTCCTCAAACCTCGTAAAGAAGTCGGAGACACTCTCGTCCTTTTTCTGTTTACAAGCTGACAATTTGTCCCAATTTACCCTCATAGCTGGCATAAGAGTTTTCATTAGCGTTATTATTCTTTGAGGGAGAGCAGCAATCATCTGCTCGGGTTTAGCTCCACCGGTTTGTAAAGCATCAGACGCTACAATGGCAGCCCAATCACCACCTAGTTCATTCGGATGATTTTCCTGACGAATCTTAGCCCATACCGGTTGCGGTACAACATTGCCAAACAGCATGTCAATATCGGCAAGATTCATTATCGTAGCATCTACAAGCTGCAATAATTCCTTATAATACCCTGCAGGATTTTTGCGAGGGTCAGGCAAAGATTGCTTCACCTGTAACACTTCCGAGCGTTTCCATGGGAGATGAATCCATACTCTCTGAAAATGCGGCGGAACAATAGGGATAGCAGTAGCATCACCTGGCATCCATACTGGTGGAACTTCGCGCATAGGAAATTGACCAGAATCATCTGGCTGTCTTTCGATATCCTCGACAAACAAGGCTTGGGGTATAGGAGTGGGACGAAAAGATAGCAACCGTTCAACAGCACGTCGAACATTGGTATCCACTATCAGTCCAGCCGAAAACTGAAGCTGCAAAGCAGACAACGCGGTCAGCACCTCGTCAGGTGCGTCGGCCGATATCTGATCATGAAGGACCTTACACATTTCTTCGAACACAAATCTTTGGGTTGGTATATTGAATTGACAAAACGTGTCGAGTACGATACGTGGTGGATTTCTAAGAGGGTGCGTCATCCAACCCATCGCCATATTGTATAGCGAAGCACGTTCCCTGCCACCAGGAAGCTGACTACGTCTCTGAGGACCATCTGAACCAGCGGACCCAAGAACAGGTCCGAGTGAGTGAAAGAAACTAGCCGCAAGAGGAGAATTGCGACTACGAGTAGAGGGAGAAGTATAGGACACAGGACTAACAAGTGAAGGAGTAGAGACAGAAGCAACAGCAGGAGTTAACAAAACAGGAGCAGTAGCGTGAGCAGGAGTATGGGGAAGCGGAGGAGCAGTAGGAATAGAAACAGATGAAGGAGCAGGAACAGTCGGAAGAACGGGTGCAGGTTGAGGAACAGGCAAAGGAAGAATAGGTGCAGGAACAGGTACAGGGGGAATCACAGGGGCTGTGGTGCCCTGTACGTACGGAGGTGGCGACTTCATTAGATAAGACATTAAAGGATCCTCAACTGACTCATCCTTCTTTTCCGGCTCCGTAGGCAAAGTAGGATAACATTTATCTATAGTCATACGCTGTAATCTGTCAAACACTTCCTTTTCCCTAACCTCCTTATCATGCTGGAACTGCTCTGCTTTCTTTACAATGGTACCAGCACTATCTCGCTGATTTCGTTTAGTCTGTCTGATTTCTTTCTGTCGGGCTTCTTTACGCCACAACCGAAAGGCATCAAACATGGCCGGCCTTGACTTTTTCGCGAACAATTTAACCTCTAGATTATCTAAGATCGGGGCCTCAAAGCTACCATGTGGTGGCCAGCGAAGGTCACCATCTTTCTTTGTATATTTAATCCAGTAATCATTAAAAGTAATGGGGCCTAGCCCATGTTTGCTATACAGTTCATACGTGGGAGTTCCAACCGGAGGTATCGGACACGAGTCCTCCAGTCGGGAATCCATACCACAAGGCCTGAAACAACTAAACAAAGTACTGCGACCAGGCATCTTGCACACTAGCCGAGTTTCACAAACTTCAAGGGTTACAGGATTTACCAAGTCCCAGCAAAGAACAAAAACCCTCGGTTTTTGGCGGCTGCAGTCGTCAAATAACACAACAAAGTACGCTGGCAAAGTGTCACCGACAAAAACACTCACACAGCGTTAACAACAAAAACACTCGCTAAAGTGTCAACAACCAAGAACTCTGGGAGCGACCCACAAATACTTAACTCAAAGATCGATGGCGTCACCAGGAAGGCCCGTCAATCGTCTCGCTATACCAAGGTCTACGCCAGGCGCCAAAACAGGTCTACAGTCAGGGCAGCAGTCCGTCACAGCCGTCAGGAGGCGGGAATCTTCGCGGGAAAAGTCTTCGGGCCACTTATTTCGACAACAGGATCGATGAAGCGGAGTGCACCTTCCCTCGGAGATTTCACACGAAGTTCCTCACGATCGTCGGGCTTGGACCGGTACCACTGATGCAGCCCAACGTTGGGCGCCAACTGAAGGACTGGGTTCTTTAAGACCCAGCGGTGCCAGGGCACAACACCTGAAACCTTCGTGGGTAACCTGCTCCGGCGTACGAATGACAGAGACACGGGACACTTCCTTCGGCGTCAAAGATTCAAGGTTTATTTGCTGCAGGGAACACAGAAATCACAGGAAGTACATCGAGTGTAGTTCGGGGAGACTGCTTCAAATTGGTTCTGTGGATCGCTCCTTTTATACAGTTTTTACCCATAGGACAACATGGCACACAAAAGTTTACAACCCGGTTCCCACCATTATCCCCCAGAGGGGTCGCTTTGGTCACTTTAATACACATGAGGTTCGGAACATAAGTGCGGAAACATTTGGTGGTTCCCAACTGTAAAAACCCATCTTCCCAACATTAGTGCATTCCAATCGGCAGTAAAACAGATCGAAATAGGAACAAGGACAGGTGCAGAGGAAGACGGAGACAGTGGGGAGATCGGAAAGGGTGTAAAAGGGGAGGTATCAGGAAACACGAGATACAGGCATCAAAGGGACGTGCCTAATGAGATGCACGGCTGAGACAATAAACCGGTGCGGCGAGATGAGCCTCGAGCGGGGCCATCTGCCGTACAGTATCATCTCCCTCATCATAAAGACACTTACAATGAACATGTGTCTTCCGCAAATATCTTGGGAGTCCCAGGGTCGCGAAGCGGACAGCGTCCGTTCGCTGGCTACTTGAGGGCAAGAGACAAAATGGATGCCGTATCTAAGATGGAACCCGTGGGTACAGATGAAAAACCCGCATAACAAACGAACGGTTTAAGTTAGCACAGCGAAACTGCGCACACTTACTAAACTCGTCATTTGCGGTTCATAGATACCAGACTCGACCGAATTCGTGCGAGTTAAAAACACCACTTACAATTGTCACGGAACCTCAAGTTCCCTTCGCAAACTCAGACTGTATACGAAACAACTCAGGCGGAGATTGTCCCAATTCACCATCTTCCCCTTCTTCATGAAGGAAAGTACACATTGTCCCAAAAACATATCTCTGCGTCGGTGCTTCCCATTGACGGAAAACATCCATAACACACTCAAAATTATACCTTAAAGGATAAGTAACCCATTTACGCGCTAAATGATCCAACACTGTCTGCTCATCGGGACCAGGCAGTTGACTACGCAATTGTTTATGCTCTGAAACAGGGGTCATACCCAATGACCCAAAGAGAGGAGAAAAGAGACCAGTAACAGTATCGGTCATTCTTTGTCGAACAGAAAGAGAAGGTGACGAAAGAACAGGAGGAAAAACGGGATGAGCAGAAATATGCATAGGAGCAGTAGCAGAAGGAGTAGATAATACAGGCGTAGGAGTTGGAGACGAAGCAGGTAGCAAAGTCGGTGGCCCTTGAGAAGGCTGCGCCAAAGGAATAGGAGCCAACTGAAGAGGAGCTGGCTGTTGTAGAACCACAGGTGGCAAAGCAACCGGAGGTTGCGCAACTAAAGGTTGCGGAGGTGCTGTAGCACTCTGCACATAAGGGGGTGGCGAACTCAACAAATGTGCCATCAAAGGATCTTTCTCAAGGTCTTTCTTTGCATCTTGTTGCTGAGGTGGCAAAGCTGGATAACATTTATCAATCGCCATTTTACGTTGCCTAAGCAACTGTTCACTCTCTTGTTCTTCTTCGTTATCCCTAAACTGTATAGCAGCTTGTACCATCGAAACACCTCTTTCTCTTTTATTTCTCTTCGCTAACTTAATTTCTTTCTGTTTGGCTTCCTTTCGCCAAAGGCGGAAAGAGTCAAACATCGCCGGCCGGGCTTTCTTCTTGAACAGTTTGACTTCTAAATTATCTAAAATCTCTGAATCATAGCTACCATATTGGGGCCACTTTAGGACAACGTCCTTCCTAGTATATCTAATTCATATTTCATTATACGTGATAGGGCCCACACCATGTTTTAAATAGAGCTCATAGGTCGGAGTTCCAATCGGAGGCACCGGACACGAGTCCTCCAATCGGGAATCCCTATTACAACCACAACAAAATATCTTTCCAAGTCTGCTAAGACCAGGCATCTTCGCTCTCTAGTCTAGCTTCAAACTTCAAGGGAATATCGAATACGATAACCTCGTGAATACACAAGTCCCTCGGCTTTGGAGCTTGCAAGTCCCAAATCAAAGATCCCAAGGGGATACCCAAAACAAAACTAAGGACTGGGAGACGCTCCACTCATACTTAACTGAAATATTGATGACCCGCCTATTGTCTCGCACTACAAATCGTCTAATGGCTCCAAGACAGGGTGACAGTCAGGGCAGCAGTCCTTCGTAGCCGTCGGAAAGCGGGGAACCTCGCAGCAAAGACTTTCGGACCACAACGACATACAGGGGTCGATGAAGTGGCAGGCCTTCCTCCAGAATTTTCACACGAAGCTCCTCACGATCTTCAGGCTTGGACCGGTACCGCTGAAGTCACCCCACGTTGGGCGCCAACTGAAGAACCGGGTTTTAGAACCCAGCGGCACCAGGGAAAACGCCCGATGTCTTCGAGTTCCCCTGTCTTGGCAAACAGAGACACGGGACACTTCGAGGTGACGTCAAAGACCAACATTTATTGGCTGCAACCAGGAACAGAGGTCTACGAAGCACAACACGGGTGGTTCGCTAGAGACTGCACAATCTAGTAGAGCGAGACATCGTCTTTTATGCCAAAAATCACATTCCTGACTAGCATCAATTACTTACAAACGGACCAATCATACAGTGACATTTCACAAGTATCGCATAATGACAAGCCCACTTTCAGTTGTCCAGCCCACCAGAAATGACAAGGCAAAATCCAACATTCCTGCTCGGACAGGCCGGACAAACCCTTAATAAAAAAGGACCTCAACCCAAATCATAAATAAGCCATAAAGGAAGGAACAGAAACAGATGAGAAGTAAGATAGAAGGGTGTGTGCATGTACCATAAACTCAGCAATGTCCTGCTCTTTGATCTCTATCTGACCAGCTGCCTAACAAGGAACTGGCTCAACGAGGTCAGCCTCGGGCAAGGGAGTCAGTTCGTTCAGGTCACTCAGAAGTCAGCTAAAGGTGTACGTGTCCCAAAGACTTGTTCGGCCGTAGTCATCGGCCTATGTGAGGGCAACCACAAAATGGCTGCCGTACACAAAATGGAACCCGTAGGTTCGAACGAAATCCCTGAATACGTAGTGTTTCCATTGATCGATTATGACGAAAACACTCGTACATACCGCACTCGTCATTTGCGGTCCGCTGATACCAAAATCGTCTACATACGACGACCTTTATTGAACGGGTTCAGAATCACGGAACCTCATTTCCCCTAGTCCAGCACGACAGCTGACTGCGAGTGGCGCTTTGTGCTCCTTGGTGCTATTTTTGTTTGAAACTTTCAAAACTCATATCTCCCTTTCTACTGATTGGATTTTTGTTGTCATTTTATTAATTATATATTACCCTATTTTCCACATTGCTTTGGTATTTCTTTGTGTTTTGTATTTACTGTGTTACTGTTTGAGTACTGCATAAATACTTTACAAATTTCCTCTATGTTAAGCCTGACTGTTTTGTGTCAAGCTACTAGCAGGTTAAGCACAGGTTAATTTAGTGACGTCTGTGGTTCACCCTGACAAGGACAGTGTTTATTATTTGATTGGGGCTTCTACCTCTCTCACCTAATAGCCCACTGTCATACAATAATGCTGGCGCCGAGGGCTGCATATTTACACAAAAGATTTCAGATTGCAAATTCTCACTATGAGAAAGTGAGAATGTTCACTGTCACCCCCCTAAACACATTTATTGGTCTGATCATAAAATGGTAGATTTCTCCTTGTTACATTTACCTAATCCCATAAATCACCCTGCCACGCAGTCCACTAAACGTAGACCATGGCATAAAGTCACTCCTGCCAGGTTCACACAAACCTGGAAACAGCCAATATTCTCAAACTCAGATAACATCGAGACTGCTCTCTCAAAGTTTAACTCCACACTGACGGCAGCCATTGACACCCTGGCTCCCCAGAAAAATGTAAAAAAAAAATCTACCATAGCTAAAAGGGAAGCATGGTACACTGAGGCCCTTAAAATAGAAAAGCAGGGATGTAGAAAGTTGGAGAAACTTTGGAGGCGGACAGGCAATGGGGAAGATAAGAATCGATACTTGGAGGCTATGACCACTTACTATAAAAATATAAAAAAAGCAAGGAAAATAAGCCTCACCTCCCAAATTGCAGAGGCGGGCAACTCTACAAGAGAACTATTTAAAATCATACAGACCTTCACTAATCCTGTGATGTGTGAGAGCCCAGATACCTTCACTCAAGATCTTTGTAATGAAATATCAAAGTTCTTCGAGGATAAAATAGAAGGGATATACAAGAAAATTATCTCAGTCTCAGGTCCCTTGGATGTTGAGGTCCCTGAAATCTCCCCAATGGTGACTACTGGGAAAACCCTTCATGTAATCCCTGAAATAACCATCAAAGATCTGACTGCACTTATCAATCAAATGAAGACCGGCTCGCCTACTGACCTGATACCCGCTAAACTAATCTCCTCTCTGAACGAGATATTAGGACCCTCCATTCAGAAATTGCTGAACCTCTCCTTTGCCGAGGGACAACTCCCACAATCCTGGAAGGAAGCGGTAGTGAACCCTATACGCAAAAATTCCACCTTGCCCTGGTCAGAACTCTCCAACCTTCGCCCAATTTCTCTCCTCCCTTTCATCAGCAAACTGGCAGAGAAACACGTTAACACCATCATCTCCAGCTTTATCGAGGCGACAGGGGGCCTGGACCAATCTCAATCTGGGTTCAGGCCCAACCACAGCACTGAATTGGCCCTTCTCTCTGTGACAGATAAGATCAAAATGTCACAGGATAGAGGCGGCTCCATGATCCTAGTGCTGTTGGACCTGTCCGCAGCCTTTGATACCGTGTCCCATAACATCCTTCTCAGCCGTTTGCAGGGAGTAGGAATTGGAGGCTTAGCTTTATCATGGTTGGAGAGCTTCCTCTCCGGGAGATCACAATCTACCAGCTTGGGCCCCTTTCGCTCCATCTCAAGGGTGCTCACGAAGGGGGTGCCACAGGGCTCATGCCTTAGCCCTACATTGTTTAATGTATATGTGGCCCCCCTTGCTGAGATTGTGCGGAAGTATGGGTTCATACCGGTCTCCTACGCTGATGACACCCAGTTCCTCTACCCTTTCAGCTCCCTTGACCCTAAAGTCAAGGAGAACTTTGCTGAGGGTATGAGGGCAGTGTCACATTGGATGGCTGTGAATTGCCTCCAATGCAATGTGGGAAAAACAGAGGTCATGCTCTTTGGCAAGGCGAGTCTCCTCTGGTCCCCAGACTGGTGGCCATTAGATCTGGCCCAGTACCCACATCCAAACCTCATGTTAAGAATCTAGGGGTGAAGTTGGACCAAAAATTGACCTTAAAGGAACACACCAATTACATCGCAGGGCTGTGTTTCCACACCATCGGCCTTCTCAGACGTGTCTTCCCGTATCTCCCTGCCTCCTATAGGAAGACACTTGTACAGGCCTTGGTCACCAGCCGCCTGGACTACTGCAACGGCCTGCTGACATTAGCAAATGCAGATGCAGTAGGTCGTTTGCAGGTAGTCCAGAACACAGCGGCGAGATTGGGCATGAGTGTACCGGCCAGGACTCCCTCTAGGCCCTTGCTGGAAGAGCTACATTGGCTCCCTATACGGCAGCGCATCAACTTTAAGATATGCTGTGCGGTCCACAAGTGCCTATACGGAGCAAGCCCTAAATACCTGTCACAATCTCTTGAGCTGTATCAGTCTAGCAGGTCTCTCCGCTCAAGCAATCAAGCCCTCCTAAAACCCCCTGCTACAAAGAAATCCAGACAAGGAGACCGTGCTTTCTCTTTGGTTGGACCTGCCTTATTGAACAAGCTCCCCACCGATGTAAGAATGACCACCAACCACCTGTCTTTTAGAAAGACATTAAAGACCCTTCTTTATCAAGAAGCATTCCTGTCCTCTTAACTCCTTGTGTCACACTACCTGATGATCCTATGGCTGGCAAAGCGCGGAGATACCCTTACGGGATTGATTCCAGCGCTATATAAGAAATTAAAATAAAATAAATAAATAAATATACCATGACAGTGCCACAGACCATATATCATTTATGGAAGAAAGATTAAGAGTACTCGGATAATTCCAAAAGTGCAAACATGGGTACACTACTAAGAAAATGTAATAATTCCGAAAAGCCTTATGCACAGTGACATTTCTAGACTTCCTATTTTGTATCAAAATTAGAAAAAATAAATATTTATAGATACGGCTAGTAATTGTTTCTCTCCTCTGAGACAGATCTCATCTAAACCAAAACGTAGTGAAATGTGATGCTTTTCTTCATAGTATTGTTTCTGCCTTTGCCTTGCATATCTGTTAAATTAAAATTCAAAACATTGGTTAAAACAGAAAAAGTTACTTCTAGAGAATTACATTTTAAGGTTCAACTTGATCATTCCAATACTGGAATCTAAGTCTACAAGAAAACCAGACCAATAGGTTGAGAGCAATCCCACCATTCAAATGATATCAAACATAATAATGTAGCTGGAGTAGAAATAGTCAACTCCTTCGATCAGCTAAGTTACTAGGTGATTCCATGTCACCAAGTATGCAGAGCTACAGTCCTTGGATTTTTTTCTTTTTTACTAATCACTGTTTTGAAGTACTTCATCTCAGCATCACCAAACTCGTTGATGTTGTAGCCTTTTTATAAGTCAAGCCCGTTTTCAAAGCCTCCCATAAGTGGTTTATGGTGCAAGAAACCCAAGTCTGCCTACCTTTCTAAAAGCCGCATGAGGGCCTATCACCAGGCAGTCTGGAGGGCCAAGAAAAATCATGATGCCACTCACATCAATCTAGCCTCAACCCAAACAATGAACTTAGCTTCATGGTAATTACAAATGTTGTGGCCATCACAGACAAAATCTCTGCAACTTGCTCACTTTCCTTGAGGACAAAAACTTCAAGGTCAATACTTTCGAGTCATCACAACCATTTTCTTTCCCCATACTGAAACACTACCACTTAGCAGCTCAACCCTTTTGGCCTTTAGCGAAAGAGTCCTGGACATATGAGCAGAGAAGGCAAAAAACAAAGCCTCCAGTCTCCTTATTGGGCCTTGCATGATTTTCACTTTAGAAAACAATGTGGCTACTCTTAATCAAGACATTACAAAGACATTACAAACAACATAAACCCCTCCCTTCCAAAAGGCAATCATGGCGGGATTGGTCATTCATCAGCGTCAAGACTTTTGTGAGTCGAATAATATACTACTTGGCACAAAATCAGCATATTGCGACATCCAAAATAAATCCACTAGAAAGCATCCAACACCAACCATTGCTGGTTCAGGCAGTCACCTTATCTAGACTGCATCATCGCATAGCAATACAACACAGTGGACCAATAAATCTTTCTGGAATGCCTTGGGAAAAGGGCAGGAATTAGGAGAACATTTTAAAAGGAATGGTGTCAATATTTCCTTCCTAACCTAAATCGGTGTGGGTTCATCCACTTCATCAACAAATAATGTCCTATTGTATCCCTTATAGCTCACCTCACAACACCTGATATTTAACATGTATTTGAGACCTCTTACTCAGATTATCAACCAATAACCCCTTACTTTCCAAATGGTTGCTGACGACAATCATCCCAACATGTGTGCTGTAGGCGACTCAAGACAGCAAAACAACAAAACAGCATGCCTGAAACACCTCTACTTCTGGATCAAGGAGTATTCTATGACTTAATGGTCCAAAGACTGGTGCTCTCTACCCAGAGAATCTCCATCCTATTCTAATGGTTGCTACCTCGGTGCACGTAGTAAAAACACGTGGGGTGTTTTGAACAGGAGTTCTCCTTAGGTCAACAAATGTCAGCAGGGTTATAAACACCCAGCTCCAATTTATGATGTTGAGATGGACCATTCCTCTTCTATTATGAAATCACTGCACCAAACTTGCCAGCACTCAAAACAGACTTTTTAAAAACTCCAAAGGCTGCAATATCCAGTGCCAGGCAGGGCCCGAATCTGAATGCAATGCTGCACATTATCCGCGAACAAAACTGGCTACTATTTTCATAAAGACTTCGTTTACAGGTCCTGTATTCAGATTTTTCAAATATTCCATTAATTTGGAACACATTTCAACAAAGAGCAAGCAAAGCAAATCTGACCTCACAAACATGTTTCAATTTAAGACAAAGTGAAAATGTCACCGGGCCATGAAATCTAGACGTTTCGACGGATTTTATGAGCGTAGAGTGCCTCGGTTAAGTATTAATAATTTTGATATTAAATATTTTGGAATGCTTTGAAATACTTATGTTTTTAATTAGTCAGCAAACTAGTGTTTTTATCGTAATGTTAGCATGCTTTTTCTCTTTAAATGTTATTGTCATTTCTTTTAAATTTATCAATAATATAATTGATTTGAAAAAACTTATGAGCAGATCTAAAAACAAGCAAAACCTGCCAAGTTTCCAAAGAACTTTGAAGACAAGCCTGCTGTTAAAGGCCAACACCAATGAAATTCCTCGCCCTCCTCTCCGAGAGTGCGCCCAAAGCATGCAACCCATCCTTCTTCCAAGCCAGCTCTGGGGCGGTCCTCTCCCTGGTCCTTACACAGCCCTCGGCTGACTTGGCAGGGTCTGTTTAAAAGGACTGACCTTTCTGTAGATTTACCGCTGCACCAAAAAGGCCACAAGGTATCGCTCTGCAAAACAATTATGTAAATGAATAAATTGTTCATATGCCAGAACATGACAAAATCATGGGATTACACGTGACCATGGCAACATAATTAGGAATTATCCGAGCGCAAAGCCATGTCATGCTGACTTCAAAAAGTGCGGCCTGCCCTTACCACGTAGTAAATTACTTTTTCCATTAAGAACAATTATAAGCAACGTATTAACTGGCATTTAATTTATATTTAAGTCTATCGTTGCCTTAAAATGGATGGCAATTCCGTCTTGTATTGTAGTTCACCCCTTTAGAAACAGCTTTTTCAGCGCGTGCGCATGCCTTACCAGTGGTAAGCCCCATCAGTGTGCCCCAGTAACGTTCTTTCACACACTTAGCTATATTACGCATGAAGAGGTTCTAATTAGTAGCATGATTAGGAAAATAATACATTTTAAAGTTATGAAATGTGAAAGGCAAATCATTTGTCAACGTGTAATTTCCCTAAAATTACAAGAGTGTACTATCCAAAAAAGCATACTCTATGCACATCTTGGGTGAGGGAAACAAGCAGGCTACAACATGCATAACTAAAACACAGGTCTGGATACAATTCCCTATAAAACCATTTGTAAATTACGCACTGGTGTAGGCATGACTGATACATGTCATAATTTAGAATTGTTTTTCAATTCAGGTCTATAGAGACTTTATTCTTCCCTGTCACACTCCCAATGTTCATGTATAATTTTTCAAAGACGTTTGGGCGCTAATTCTGAGGTGCAAATAGTGGCAGGGCAGTAACGGTCACCAAGCAGTAAATCCGCTCCAATCCCCTATAATCGCAAGGAGTGGGCAATTACCACAAGGGACCGGATTAACCAGTCAGAAAATACATGGAATTCGTCAATACACATTTACCTCCTGCTCTATGCAGGTAGTAAACATATGCTTCTACCTAAGGTTGTGGTGGGGGGGGGGGGGGGTGTTGGGAGTCAGGGAGGGACTGGAAATGTCAGGGAATGAAGCTTGGCTGCTGTGGCAGGCAAACCTTATGCACTCGCAAAAAAATAGACTTTGGTGTCCCCATACCTGGAAGAACTAGGCGCAGGAACACCGGCCCATTTTGAATCCGCTGGGGAGAAATTTCACACAGTAACAGCCCCACCTAACACAAAATGAGTGCTTTATTGTCTGTTGGCATTGATTCCGGATTGTTTCATATTTGCTAAGTGTCCTTTAAGTATTTTGATGTTCAGCAACTGTTTACCGACCGTAGAATTCTGAGGTCAGTGCCTAATGCTCGGTTTCCCAAATCCCTGCAATATCTTTTTTTGAAATCAATCACTATTGTTAAATTTCGCTTTCTACATTCTGTTCACTTTCTTAACTTTTTGTGATAATTAGCTTTCGGTCATCATTACGTTGCACCTGGGCTGAACCACTGGGTGGTGCTGTGAATTGTGGGGAAATGTGGCACTTTGATGAACAGCTGAGCGTGCAGAGTCCAGCCTGTGCATGGTGTGAGTGACGGCTTCTAACTAGAATTTCCATCGTGCTGACTGAAATTACTCCGGAATGAAGAGATCGCAAAAATGTTTCTGCAATCTTGCACGTTTGAGTTCTGAACTAGATGGACGACTCTGGTGTTAGGAGCTATGCCAGAAATCGTCTCTCGTGTGTAGCACAATGCCCCCAGGGTCATTCGAGCATAGCAACAGTAAGATGTCAGCCTCTGCACCCTTTAAAAAGTGGCTACGAATAAATCAAACATTCCACCCATCACTTTTGGTACATCTCGGTCAGTCGCAATGAGACCTAGGCTAGGCCCCGTGCTCACTGTGCCACAGTTATCAAACTGCACCTTACTGAAGGGGCCCAATTACGAGGAAACCAGCCTCTGTACTGTTCCTTCTGGAGCAGCACCAAGGCTCATCTGCGAGTGACTGTTTTTTGTCGGAGGTGGGCAAAAAAAAAAAAAAAAGGATTGATTGGAACGCTGTCCATACCAGTGACTGAGCCTTACTCAACCAATCCATCTATAACTTTTTTTTAATATTGCTAAGAGATCATTTTAGGCCCTACCTCTTTAACACTTCCTTGTCATCTTCAGGTGTCCACATACGGTGTCAGAAACCCCGGTGCCTACCTAAATGAAAACACTCTAACCTTTTCCTCATCCAGGTGTACCTCTAATATGCCATCTTTACCCAGTAACCTATTGTTTTGTCCGATGAATGACGTTACAACGCATACATTCACAACGCATGCCATCACAACGCAACTATTACAACGCATGGCATTACAACGCATGCCATTACAACGCAGGTGCTATTGCAACGCATGCCATTACAACGTAAGTATAGGTAAGTATTTATTTTTATTAATATTTTTTAAATTTTAAATAAATAAATAAAAAGTTTATTAAATAATTATAATTAATTTTAAATTTATTAAACATTTTTTTTTACAAATCTAACTCCTTGGGTGTGTAATAGTAGGGTAAATATTGGATAGTGTAAGGGTAAAAATTACTATTCTAACTCCAGGGGGGTGTAATAGTAGGTTAAGTGTTGGATAGTGTAGGGGTTAAATTTACTATTCTAACTCCAGGGGGGTGTAATATTAGGGTAAGTGTTGGATAGTGTAGTGGTAAAAATTACTATTCTAACTCCAGGGGGGTGTAATAGTAGGGTAAGTGTTGGATAGTGTAGGGGTAAAAAATACTATTCTAATTCCACTGGGTGTAATAGTAGGGTAAATGTTGGATAGTGTTTTGGGTAAAAATTACTATTCTAAAATAAATTTAATTAAAAAATGAAAAATGTATTAAATACATGAAATTATAATTAAAAAATATATAAAATGTATTTAAAAGGTTATAATTATGTTAAATAAATTAATTTATAATACAAAAAAAGTTACATTAAAATATAAATATTTTTTTTAAATTTAATTTATTTTATAAAATTAAAAGAAATTAAAATTAAATTAATAATAATAAAATTAAATACTTATCTATACTTACGTTGTAATGGCATGCGTTGTAATAGCACCTGCGTTGTAATGGCATGCATTGTAATGCCATGCGTTGTAATGCCATGCGTTGTAATGGCACCTGCGTTGTAATCGTTGCGTTGTGATGGAAATGCGTTGTTATGGTTGTTCCCCGTTTTGTCTGCACTCGGGACCCTATGGTGCTGTTTTTGTTGCCTCTTGATTTGAGTTCCTGCATACAGTATAGGCCCTGTTGGGTCTTTTATTCTTGCAGCATGTGGTTTATTTCTGTTTTGGGTTATGTTCCTGACTCTTTTGGCTTATTATGCTTCTACTAGGCTAGTGGCCCATGTTAGTCTGACAACGTGGGCATCAATACCTTCCTGCGTCCCTTCTTCCCCCATGATATGGTGTCGACTTGCGCTTCCCACTATGCTTCTTGCAGCATCTGGGGCATGTGGGTTGATATAATTTTTTGTCGCCACTTGTGTAGGTGGTGTGCCTCCGTGTGAGGTTTGTTGGCAGATTTGTGTTACTGCTCTGGTTTTGACCTGCTGCTCAGTGGCTCCCTGCTGGGATTAGGGCTGGTGTCAAGTTTGTTCTTCTTGGCAATCCTGAGGTCCTCTGTTGCCTGTTATGAATTCCCTTCTGAGATGGATGCGGGGCATGGGTTCCATCTGTTACTAACTTGGCTTTGAGGTAGAATGTGTTTGCTCCGTGTGGGTCTCTGGAGCCCTTTGCTGGTGGATAGGAGAGGGTTATCCCTTTTTCCTGTATTACAGTATGGTCTTTGGCTCCCCTTTGTCGGGATAGGGGCTTGTGGAATACGAGCCTTGTCTCCCTGTCCTGTTACTTCTTGTTTAGGCTGTGTGTGCCCCTACTACCCCGGTGGTTTTGTTCTGGGTTGTGTGGTACTGTTTCTGATGTTTGCCCTTCCCTTTTACAGGCACCCCACTGGACTTGGACTTTGGTGACCCTGCACTGTGTGGTTCTTTGCTGAAGGACAGTTGATCTTCCTTTTTTTTTTAAATTGAGGTGTGTGCTGGTCTTGGGCGTCCTCTGTGCCTGATGCTGTGCATGGGGCATAAGAAATGTGTGACCCTTCTCCCAGTTTCCGGTCCTTTCCTGTTCCCCTGGTTTCCCGATTGGGTTCTTAAAGACGGTGTGTGGTGCTGGTTCTGATTTCTGGCCTGCCGTTCCCTGGTGCCCTGCCAGATTTTAGATGCTTGCTGGACTTGAGATTCCCCTTGTACTCCCTGCTGCCCTTGAGGGCTATGAAATGTGTGCTCTGGATCCATCCCTGACTGGAAACGTTTCCTGGAATTCCCCCAAACCCACCTATACTCATTGTGTTGGGGTTAGGTATGAGGAGGTCCTATATACTCTGCCAGGCTTAGCCTTGCTTGCTTGCTTTGTATACACTGACCCAACCTGTGAGAAGTTGGCCTGATATGCAGTGCTCACTATACTAGTGATCACTATGCATCAGTCCAAACGACCCTTATGGTGATTGGTTGTAAGTCAACCTTAGACCAGCTATCCTAGTAGCGTGGATACGAGCAGTCTTCGGGCTAAACTCTAGAGGGCGTGTTAAGCCAGCTGTTATACCATCACATATACCCCTTGAACACCAAGTGAAAGGACACCACACAAGTGTTATGAAAATAAACAGTGTATTTATTTTAAGTCACAACAGCCCTGTACTCTTTATGAGGACAGGGTACTAAGCACACAACAAAACTCTTAGGAAAATACTTCAAGTGCACAATCTACACAAATGCCCGAGGGCACGGAAAGTTTAGTGTTCTCGGGCGAACCCGATAAGGTAAGTCGGAAGCGACAGTGACTCTGGACCCTTAGATAATGAGGCTATGCGGGCACCGAAATGCCGAAGTTACCTAGCCCAGGGGCTGCGGCTGCATAAGTCTTTACAGACGTCGGGAGTCCTTGCTGACGAACCAGGAGCCGGAAGGAAGGAGTTGCTGGCCGGCGACCAGTGAAGATAGTTCGTAGTGATCCAAGCCTGGATCAGAGATGGATGACACCTGAAAGCAGAGGGGACCAAGTTCGTAACTACTAGCCAGTAGTCAGAGGGTACCAGGAGGGTACCGGATGATCGTCACCTCGACTAGGTGAGTGGGCGACGCTAGGCTCTGCAGTCTCACGGACCAGGAGGCGTTGTCGGCGACCAGGATGGAGGTGCGAGCTGTCCCACGAAGGTTGATGCTGTCGGCGTCGCTGGGCCCAGGATTGGGGCAACAAGCCTTGGCAAATTCAGGGCCACGTGGTGGACCTAAAATGGCGTCTTGAGTGGACCAGGAGGGTCCGGGTGCTCCTCTTTCAGAAGGGAGCAAAGGTCAGTCTGGAGCAACCAGACCAACAGCGTTGTTGTCGGGCGTCGTCGAGAAGGCCACAAGCCAGCGGGCTAGTAGCCAGACAACGTGATGAGTGGCAAAAAGCAGAAGGGCCCCACGCAGATCGTGGAGATGCTGGGAGGCTGAACTTTGGTGCTGGAGCTGCTCAGGGTCGGGGCTTCTCGGACCCCAAAGCACTCACCAGAGGATCCCTCGGCGGTCGTGCTGGTTTAGAAGTCGTGCAGGTTCTGAAGATGGCCGGTCCCTCGAGGTCTCGTCGCACCCACGGATCTCAGCTGAGCTGACGATGTGGGTAGAGGTCAGAGGTGCCATGGAAGCCGGTTCTCGTCGAGCTGGGCAGTCGGATTCCTGAGGAAGGACGTGCAGCAAACCGCAGAGTTCTTAGATGGTGCCTGCGGATGCAGGGTGACTACTCCTTAGCCACAAGGGAGAAATCTTGAGAAGAGTCGAGAGTTCCTTTCGTAGAAAATAGTTTCTTGATTCAAAGATGATCTAATTTGGAAGGGTCCCCGCTCCTTCCTTTATCCTAAAGAAAAGGGGTGGGTACGCGACTAGGTCCTGCCCTATGGGTGGGACCAGGAAGGGGGGTGGTTACACCCCTCTCCCATGCCGGCCTTTCCCCAGGTCTGGGGCTGGTGTGCCCCTGGAACTGGTTCTAGCTGGCAGATGCGTAGTGAGCACCGGGGTGCCACTCCGCAGTCACCTTCCTGTAAAGCCCTGCCTACCCAGGATACACAAAACCCTGTCTGGGATGGTGCGAGCACCGCCCCGGACAGGAAACCCTTTGTCCAAGCTCTCCTCGCTGGAAGGACTCCCAGCAGCAGGAGGTCAGACTCGTGTCTGTGGTGGCAGCATCCATTTTGTGGAGCCGAGGCTTCAGTTAACTTTAACCGGGGTTCACAGTTACGTACATGTCGTGTCCCTCTAGAAGGGTGGAATGCTAGCCCCGTCGCCAGCATTGGTGAGGGGTCAGTATCCCATTTCGTATGACACCTTACTCGACATGTTTTGATAACGCGATACCGAAGTTAGCAGAGTATAGGGTACGCGTTATCATGGAACAGCCGTTGGGACTTGGTTCCGCAAGCTGCAAACGGGCTCAGCTCATGCCAGAGCGCCATTTCACACGATTCCACGCACTCTGCCTTCAGGATTGTCAAGGCCTGCCATAGGAGTGGCTGATAGGAATCTGTGTGTCCATTTCGGTGTTAGATATAGGTATACTATATCTAAAGCAAAGGGTGATTACACCACCTTGCCCCAGCTGTCGTGCAGCCATTTGTGTCAGATTTAGATGGCCATCCAGGGGTGGCATAATACCTGCTTCAGCCCCTGGTAGGCCCTGGGTACACCGATGCCCTGAGTTACAGGGTCTGACAAGGTGGCCCAGTTCCAATTGGGTAATGCACCTAAGGTACACAGGTCAATTTAGCGAGAGAACAGCTAGGCTGTGGGTCTGATTGGCAGGCCCACAGCCAGAGAAAGTCGTAAACCAGTGAATCAAAAGCAAAAAATCTGGGTGATCATAGGATTGCAGACCCTACTCTCCTACATGACCCCCCCCAAACGTTGGGACAATAAACTAACCTTGACCAGGTGAGTCTTCTTGTTCTTAGTGGAAATACCTGGAGAGCCCATCTGCATTGCCAAGATCAGTGCCAGGTCTATGCTCCACTGTGAAGTCCATCCCCTGTAGGGAAATGGACCACCTAAGCAGTTTGGGGTTTTCACCCTTCATCTGATTTAGCCATAAGAGGGGCTTATGGTCGGTCTGAATCTTGAAATGAGTGCCAAACAAGTATGGCCTCAGTTTCTTCAGGGTCCAGACCACAGCAAAGGCCTCCCTCTCAATAGCTGACCAATTTTTCTCTCTGGGGGTCAGCCGTCTGCTTATAAAAGCAATGGGCTGGTCATTACCATCAAAATTCAGTTGAGATAGAACAGCTCCCACACCCAACTCAGAAGCATCTGTTTGGACAATGAATGGTTTAGAGTAGTCTGGACTCTTGAGGATAGGTGCCGTGCACATGGCCTGTTTTAGGTCATTGAATGCTTTTTGACAGCTCGCTGTCCACTGAACCTTTTTTGGCATTTTCTTACTTGTCAGTTCATTAAGTGGAGTCACAATCGATCCATAATTTCTGACAAACTTTCGGTAGTAACCGGTCAGGCCCAAGAAAGCTCGAACCTGAGTCTGGGTGGTTGGAGGAGCCCAGTCCCTGATTGACTGTATTTTGCTCTCCAGTGGCTGAACTTGGCCTCCACCTACAAGGTGGCCCAAGTATACAACCTGTGTCTGCCCTATCTGGCACTTAGTGGCCTTGATAGTGAGACCTGCTGCTTGCAGCGCCTCTAACACTTTCCTCAGGTGGACCAGGTGATCCTCCCAGGTGGAGCTAAAGACAGCAATATCGTCAAGATACGCCGCACAGAAGTCATCCAGCCCAGTGAGAACGTGATTCACCAGCCTTTGGAAGGTGGCAGGTGCATTTTTCAAACCAAAGGGCATTACCACAAATTGATAATGCCCACCAGGGGTAGAAAATGCTGTCTTGGGCTTGGCGTCCTCAGCTAACCTGATTTGCCAATACCCCGCTGTCAGGTCAAACGTACTTAAGTAGTTGGCAGAAGCCAATCTATCTATAAGCTCATCTGCCCTTGGTATTGGGTGGGCATCAGTCTTAGTGACTGCATTGAGACCCCTGTAGTCTACGCAGAACCTCATCTCTTTCTTACCACCCGGGGTGTGAGGCTTCGGCACTAGAACTACAGGACTAGCCCAAGGGCTATCCGAGGGTTCAATGACTCCCAACTCCAACATTTTCTGCACTTCAGTTTTGATGCAGTCTCTAACGTGATCGGGCTGCCTGTAGATTTTACTCTTGACGGGCAAGCTGTCACCAGTGTCAACCTCATGGGTACACCAATTGGTCTGACTGGGTGTTAGAGAGAACATATGCCGGAAGGATTGAAGAACCTGTTTACAATCCTTCTGTTGATGTTCAGAGAGGCTGCCACAAAAGACAACACCGTCCACTGATCCATCATCAGGATTCTGAGTGAGCAGGTCTGGGAGAGGGTCACTCTCTTCCTCCTGTCCCTCATCTATGGCCATGAGCAAGCTCATGTCCTTCCTGTCGACATATGCTTTGAGCCTGTTAACATGGAGCACCCTGTGGGGGCTCCGGTGAGTTCCAAGGTCTACCAGGTAGGTGACCTCTCCCTTTTGCTCAAGAATTGTGTGGGGCCCAGACCATTTGTCTTTGAGTGCTGCTGGAGCCACTGGCTCCAACACCCACACCTTCTGTCCAGGCTGATAAACAGTCAGGACAGCCTTTTGGTCATGCCAAGCTTTTTGGAGTTTTTGGCTGGCCTTAAGGTTTTCGGATGCCTTTTCCATGTACTCAGCCATCCGGGAGCGGAGACCAAGCACATAGTCCACTATGTTGGTTGCAGGCTTTTTGAGAGGTCTCTCCCATCCTTCCTTCACCAAACACAGGGGTCCTCTTACAGGATGCCCATACAAAAGTTCAAAAGGGCTGTAGCCAACCCCCTTCTGTGGGACTTCTCTATAAGCGAATAAAAGGCAGGGAATCAGGACGTCGGAGCTTTTCAGGTAGTCCGTGAATCATCCCTTTTAGGGTCCTGTTGAACCTTTCAACAAGCCCATTGCATTGTGGATGTTAGGGTGTAGTGAACTTGTAGTTGACACCACATTCCTTCCACATAGCAGTTAAGTAGCTCGACATGAAGTTTGCACCTCTGTCAGAGACAACCTCCTTAGGGAAGCCCACTCTGGAGAACACTCCAACGAGGGCTCTTGCCACAACAGGTGCTGTCGTGGTCCTAAGGGGAATAGCTTCAGGATACCTGGTGGCATGATCCACTACCACCAGTATAAATGTGTGCCCTGATGCTGTTTGGGGTTCCATTGGACCGAGAATGTCAATCCCCACTCTTTCAAAGGGTACCCCCACCACAGGCATTGGTATAAGGGGGGCCTTTGTTGTGCCACCTGACTTACCACTGGCTTGGCAAGTGACACAGGAGCGACAAAACTCCTTGGTATCCTCGTTCATGTGAGGCCAGTGAAAGTGTGAGACAAGCCTGTCCCACGTCTTCGTCTGGCCTAAGTGTCCTGCTAAGGGAATCTCGTGGGCCAAGGTAAGAAGGAAACCACGCTGAGACAAGGGGATAACCAGCCTCCTGGTCATGCCAGGCTTGGGGTCTCTTGCCTCAGTGTACAGGAGTCCATCCTCCCAGTATACCTTGTGGGTACCTGTGGCGTTCCCAGCAGCCTCAGCAGCAGCCTGCTGTCTGAGGGGTTCAAGGGAAGGGCAGTCTAACTGGTCCTTCCCCAGGTCTTCCCTTGAGGGTCCCCCTGATCCCAGAAACTCAACTTGATCAAGCTCGAGTTCTTTAGGCTCAGTTTCCCCCAATTCCTGTAGGTCAGCCTCCTCCGAGACTTGATCCTCAACCTGGGGCAAGGGGGAAGGTGATGCCTTAACCCTACTGCTCTTCTTCTTGGGAGGTGTCTGGTCCATTGTTCCAGGATCCAGCACAGGTTCAGTGGGGCATCTTCTGACCTGTGACCTAGTCAAGCAAGCACATGTGCTGGCAAGCCCAACATCTCCATGTGAGTCCTGTGCTCCACTTCTGACCATTGTGATGACTCCAAATCATTGCCCAACAAACAATCCACTGGGAGGTCTGAACTAACAACAACCTTTTTCTGGCCATTTACCCCTCCCCAGGAGAAAGCAACAATCGCCATACTATGACTGGTAGTGACGTTGCTGGCATTGGTCACCAGGAAATCTGTACCTGGCATGATCTGTCCAGGGTCCACAAAGTTAGGTGTCACCATGGTGACACTGGCACAAGTGTCCCTATAGGCGTGAGCCATTCTTCCATTGATTAAAGGCGTCTGTCGGTATTTGCCCAACGTATTGGGACTGACATCAGGGGACATATCCACATCCCCTGTACAGACAAGGACAGCCTGAGTGAGTGTGCCAACTAGGTTGTCACACCCCTCAGAACCCAAGGTTAACCCAACTAGTCCCTTGGGAGGTGCACTACTACTGCTGGTTGTACTAGGGGGCACAGGTGCCTTAGGGGCTGCAGTAGCAGGAGTCTGCCCTCCTTTCTTGGTGCACTCACTAAACCAGTGAGTTTTACTTTTACAGTATTGGCACCACCTTTTCGATTGGCCTTCTTGATTCTTCTTTTTCTGGGAAGCCTGACCCCCCCCCTCTTTGGGTTGTTGGGGACCTGTCGAAGACTTCTGGTCATTTTGTTCACCCTTAGAATCTTTACCCTTCTGGTCTGCTTTCTTCTGACCACCCTGGTTCTGGCCCTGGTTTTGCTTAACCCTTGTTCTGACCCATCTGTCTGCCTTCTTTCCCAATTCTTGGGGAGAGGTCAGATCCGAGTCGACAAGGTGCTGATGCAACAACTGGTTCTGACAATTGTTTAAAATCTGTTCTCGCATGATCAAATTATACAATCCTGTGTAATAAGTAACCTTACTGCCCAGCAACCAGCCCTCCAAAGCCTTAGTGGCACAATCGACAAAATCAGACCAGTCCTGAGACTGAGTTTTCTGGGTATCCCTGAACAGCAACCTGTACTGCTCAGTGGTTAGGCCGAACCCATCAATCAGTGTGTTCTTCAGGACCTGGTAATTGTTAGCATCCTCCACTCTAGTAGTGAGGAGCTTATCTCTACCTTTTCTTTCAAAGGAGAGCCACAAGATAGCTGCCCACTGACTCTGGGGGACGCACTGTACAGTGCAGGCTCTCTCCAAAGCAGTAATCCATTTGTGGATATCATCCCCTTGCTTGAAGGGGGGCACTATCTTACTCAGGTGTCTAGTGTCTAAACTCCTGTTTTCACTTGGGGGAATGCTGGCACCAGTGGGGTTTGCCCCACTCAATTCTTGCTCTCTAGCAAAGGCAAGTCTCTCTTTGGCCAGGGCAAGTTCTTCCCTTTCGATCCTCAGATTGACTTCCCTCACTTTAGCTTCGTACACTCTCCTCTGAGGGGATGTCATCCCTCTTTGAGAAGAGCCTCGAGAGCCATTGGTTCGAATGGATCTATTAGAGCCTCTCGATAGAGACGTAACTCGTCCGTTCCCAATGTTAAGCTGGCCTGAGAGGGGCCCCAGTGGTCTCCTAGTTCCATTCTCGTGCCTGCTTAAGTTGTCCCTAGTTAGCTGGCTAACTACTACTGGACCTTTGTCTGCCTCGTCCTCAGATGGCTCTAGATCCTCATCCTCCTCTTCACCTTCTGCGGAGAGATGGATAAGGTCAGGGTCACCTAAGGTTCCCTCGAGGGGAGGCATATTCCCAACTGGATGAGAAGGTTCTGTGTTACCAGCCCTCCTTGCATCATAAGTCTCTAAGAGACCAATCAGAAAAGGAATGGTAGGGTTCGCACCCTGTTTTAGCTTCCTGGATGTACAGATCTGTCGCATCTCTTGGAAGCTAAGTGCAGCATATCTGGACATGACCTGTGGAGGGTCGACTGACACAAGGGGAGACTCAGAGTTTCCTCCTTTGTCTGACATGCTGCTTCTAGTGTGGTGTAAGTGATGCACCTACCTACACTATATGTTTACCTACTGATCCCTTGCTAAGAGTTGTAGCCAAGGTGTGCTAAGCCTTGAGGAGCTACAACAGCTGGTTCAGTAGAACTCAGAGTATTCTAAGCTAAGATATATGTACCTGGAGTACTTATGCGATCTTTCACAAGATATTCTTAGGATACGCGTGGTAAAACAACAGCAAGCTCAAATCCCAACCGCTGCTCACCAATGTGAGAAGTTGGCCTGATATGCAGTGCTCACTATTCTAGTGATCACTATGCATCAGTCCAAACGACCCTTATGGTGATTGGTTGTAAGTCAACCTTAGACCAGCTATCCTAGTAGCGTGGATACAAGCAGTCTTCGGGCTAAACTCTAGAGGGCGTGTTAAGCCAGCTGTTATACCATCACATATACCCCTTGAACACCAAGTGAAAGGACACCACACAAGTGTTATGAAAATAAACAGTGAATTTATTTTAAGTCACAACAGCCCTGTACGCTTTATGAGGACAGGATACTAAGCACACAACAAAACTCTTAGGAAAATACTTCAAGTGCACAATCTACACAAATGCCCTAGGGCACGGAAAGTTTAGTGTTCTCGGGCGAACCCGATAAGGTAAGTCGGAAGCGACAGTGACTCTGGACCCTTAGATAATGAGGCTATGCGGGCACCGAAATGCCAAAGTTACCTAGCCCAGGGGCTGCGGCTGCATAAGTCTTTACAGACGTCGGGAGTCCTCGCTGACGAACCAGGAGCCGGAAGGAAGGAGTTGCTGGCCGGCGACCAGTGAAGATAGTTCGTAGTGATCCAAGCCTGGATCAGAGATGGATGACACCTGAAAGCAGAGCCAAGTTCGTAACTACTAGCCAGTAGTCAGAGGGTACCAGGAGGGTACCGGATGATCGTCACCTCGACTAGGTGAGTGGGCGACGCTAGGCTCTGCAGTCTCACGGACCAGGAGGCGTTGTCGGCGACCAGGATGGAGGTGCGAGCTGTCCCACGAAGGTTGATGCTGTCGGCGTCGCTGGGCCCAGGATTGGGGCAACAAGCCTTGGCAAATTCAGGGCCACGTGGTGGACCTAAAATGGCGTCTTGAGTGGACCAGGAGGGTCCGGGGTGCTCCTCTTTCAGAAGGAAGCAAAGGTCAGTCTGGAGCAACCAGACCAACAGCGTTGTTGTCGGGCGTCGTCGAGAAGGCCACAAGCCAGCGGGCTAGTAGCCAGACAACGTGATGAGCGGCAAAAAGCAGAAGGGCCCCACGCAGATCGTGGAGATGCTGGGAGGCTGAACTTCGGTGCTGGAGCTGCTCAGGGTCGGGGCTTCTCGGACCCCAAAGCACTCACCAGAGGATCCCTCGGCGGTCGTGCTGGTTTAGAAGTCGAGAAGGTTCTGAAGATGGCCGGTCCCTCGAGGTCTCGTCGCACCCACGGATCTCAGCTGAGCTGACGATGTGGGTAGAGGTCAGAGGTGCCAGAGAAGCCGGTTCTCGTCGAGCTGGGCAGTCGGATTCCTGAGGAAGGACGTGCAGCAAACCGCAGAGTTCTTAGATGGTGCCTGCGGATGCAGGGTGGCTACTCCTTAGCCACAAGGGAGAAATCTTGAGAAGAGTCGAGAGTTCCTTTCGTAGAAAGTAGTTTCTTGATTCAAAGATGATCTAATTTGGAAGGGTCCCCGCTCCTGCCTTTATCCTAAAGAAAAGGGGTGGGTACGCGACTAGGTCCTGCCCTAGGGGTGGGACCAGGAAGGGGGGTGGTTACACCCCTCTCCCATGCTGGACTTTCCCCAGGTCAGTGGCTGGTGTGCCCCTGGAACTGGTTCTAGATGGCAGATGCGTAGTGAGCACCGGGGTGCCACTCCGCAGTCACCTTCCTGTAAAGCCCTGCCTACCCAGGATACACAAAACCCTGTCTGGGGTGGTGCGAGCACCGCCCCGGACAGGAAACCCTTTGTCCAAGCTCTCCTCGCTGGAAGGACTCCCAGCAGCAGGAGGTCAGACTCGTGTCTGTGGTGGCAGCATCCATTTTGTGGAGCCGAGGCTTCAGTTAACTTTAACCGGGGTTCACAGTTACGTACATGTCGTGTCCCTCTAGAAGGGTGGAATGCTAACCCCGTCGCCAGCATTGGTGAGGGGTCAGTATCCCATTTCGTATGACACCTTACTCAACATGTTTTGATAACACGATACCGAAGTTAGCATTAAAGAGTATAGGGTACAGCCGTTGGGACTTGGTTCCGCAAGCTGCAAACGGGCTCAGCTCATGCCAGAGCGCCATTTCACACGATTCCACGCACTCTGCCTTCAGGATTGTCAAGGCCTGCCATAGGAGTGGCTGATAGGAATCTGTGTGTCCATTTCGGGGTTAGATATAGGTATACTATATCTAAAGCAAAGGGTGATTACACCACCTTGCCCCAGCTGTCGTGCAGCCAGTTGTGTCAGATTTAGATGGCCATCCAGGGGTGGCATAATACCTGCTTCAGCCCCTGGTAGGCCCTGGGTACACCGATGCCCTGAGTTACAGGGTCTAACAAGGTGGCCCAGTTCCAATTGGGTAATGCACCTAAGGTACACAGGTCAATTTAGCGAGAGAACAGCTAGGCTGTGGGTCTGATTGGCAGGCCCACAGCCAGAGAAAGTCGTAAACCAGTGAAACAAAAGCAAAAAATCTGGGTGATCATAGGATTGCAGACCCTACTCTCCTACACAACCTACATCCATTTTTGGTCCATACGCCGTTATTGTTTGGTGTGCAGGTCTGTTGTGGGCTGTCTGCTGTCCTTCTTGTATGCATCAGACAGCATTGGACCTGCTCTGCTTTGGCAATCAATACGGGTTTGGTTGCAACCCCTTTGACTTTTACTCGCGTTAGGCTGGGATATGTGCAACCTTGTTTATGGGGCTTTGCCTCCCTGTCTATTCTGCAGTTCTTACTGCCCTCTCCTTTCTTTTGTTTGCTGTGGAAGTTGTGGGATGGCCACTGTGCCCTGTACTTTGCAAAGTTTGTACTAGGCTGCTCTGAGTGACCAGCACTTCCACCCTTATTTCTCCTGTGACTTCCTAGCTGTTTGCTGTAGATGCACCTTTGTTTGTGTGGGGTTGCATCTTTTCTGCTTTTCCCTTTGGCCTCCCTTTTTCATCTGGTGGTGTTTAGTGTTGGGCTTATACCTGTTCCTGCTATTGCTTGTTTTCTACCCAAGGGCTTAGTACTTGTGTCCTAATATGAACAGATGTGGAAATTTGCCTTGTGTGGGTGTCTCTGGTTACTCTCTGTTGAGCTTGGTATTTGTAGGTTACTTCCCTGGTTTTCCTCTTGTGGTTTTTACCTGGGGTTGGCATTTAACACTTTATTTTTAGGGCGGAATGATCCTGATTTATTTCATAGGCTAATGGCCCACCCCTGTCAGATTTTTGTGTTTGGGAATTTTAATGTAATGTGCCCTACCCTATTCTCTCTTGGCAATTTCTTCGAAGGGGTTGTGTTTTACGCTAGGCTGACAACTCTACCATGTGCTATTTGGGTTGGTTTACACTTTATTGTTCCCCTCTCATACCCTGTAAGATGTGAGGTTTGTGGTTGCTGACCATGTGTTCTTGGGTTGTCTGCTCCTGCTGTTCTGTCATGGTTTTCTGTTAACTTCTGTTAGCTGTGGTAGTTGAGATTGTGTCTTTTCTCTGGTTTGTCCTTTGAGTCTCCAAGTGGAGGTACAGCTTTGAATTAGTTGGGTTGACTCCTCTCATGTGTGTTTAGCATGTGGCTGTTTGTGGGGTGTCTCGTGTGCTTCATGTTGGAACATGATGTTTTCTGGCTGTTGTGGGGGTTCCTCACATTTCCTCAGGTACTCTCTGGCGGGGTGTTCCCTTTAGCATATTTTTGCTCTAGGGAAGGAGATTGAGGATGCCTCATGGGAGCACAAAAGGACCAGCTGAAAAACAGCCTCAAATGTATCGCTCACTATTATCATCTCACAAACTTAGATGGTCTTCTTTCTTTTATCCTCTTTTTTCCTTTTTTTCTCGTTTTATTTCCCTTAAAACCTTTCCCTTTCCTTTCCTTGTTTTCCACTCCCATAACTTACTCGTGGGTTGCATCCTCTAGTGCATATCATAATTTATACAGCATTATGATCATATTTTATACAGCATTATGAATCCACGCCAAGTTATTTCAGTATCTTTGAGAGTAAGGTAGCCTGTTGAGTTTTCCCTTGTATTACTTAAGTTGTCCAGTCTGCTGGTCACCTACTGATTCGTCCATTTGGGAGCCTCTGCTGGCTCCTCTCATTGTCTGTGTCCCTGGCTGCCTGTCAGACCATGGTACTTGGAGCTTGGAGGTCCATGAGCATGCTTCTTGGTTGGAGTGATTCATCATGTTGGGCCTAGTCGCTCCCCCTTATGTTGGTTTGGTAGTCAAATACAACTGTGTACCTTACTTTGGCTTAAAGCTTGATTTATCCTGTATGTGCTTTGGATACTGATGCCTGCTTTCCTGTTGGGGTTGGGGGCTCCCTCTCACATTAACCTTCTTTAGTATAGAGTCTGGTCACCTGCTTTGTCCCGATCTCCCAGTTCTGCACAGGGCAGACGCTGAACCTTCTTGTGTCTAAGCTGCTTGGTTCCTCCTATGGGTTTTTGGCCCTGAGTGGCGCATTTTTCAGGTAGTTCGTGGGTTCCTTGAGTGGTGGTTGTTATTGTCATCCTCAGTTATTTTTGCCTTATGAGGATGGCTTTTCCAGTCCTAACCTCTACTGGGAGCCATGCTCCTCTGGGCTCACTGATTGAGCTTTCAAACTTCCACACTTCTACAAATTGATAGCTTACTTCTGTGCTAATGGTTAGGGCTTTGCTAGCCTTGGGGCTTTAATCCTTCCACTTCTGTGTTTAGACTGTGCCCTTTCTAGCAGGCTGCCTTGGCGGTGATCAATGGCAGTCATCCTTGCTTTGATAACCTTCTGGTAATCTCACTACTTCTTTTCAATTCCTGGTTCCAGTCCTTAGGACCTTACCTGCTTTGTGCCTGTCTTCCAAGGCAGTCTCAGTTGCTTTGGTGGTCAAGTCAGGAGGTTTATGAATAGCAGATGTCCTTTGTTAGGGCCCCTGCAGTGGCTGCAGTTTTAACTTATAGGTAGACAGGGTGCATGTCTCCAGGGAGTGGACGCACCTCGTGGTAGAGAAGTGGGATA
The DNA here is from genome assembly GCF_964263255.1 of Lissotriton vulgaris. Lineage (NCBI taxonomy): Eukaryota > Metazoa > Chordata > Amphibia > Caudata > Salamandridae > Lissotriton > Lissotriton vulgaris. Next base: position 1,737,749,559 of record NC_141691.1, read on the forward strand.
AGGAAGTAGAATATGAGTAACGAGATTACTAGCATGTAATAAAACAAAGAACTTCTTTCGGCTGATATAGCCAGTGCGGTGCATGATTTGAAAAAATCACAATAGCGACACTTCTGTAAGTAAATGTAACTGTCAAAGCTGGATTTATTGATTCTTTCTTATTTCTCTTACTAGACTGTTGACGCCCGTCAACCATGCTTTCACTTAACCGGCCTCCTCAGAACATAAATGATAAAGACTTCTGTGCTGTTGAGGTAATGTGAATATCGGCCACTTACGACATCATTTCTCTCACTCCTGGGAATAAGGTTTGCCCGTGGTCATTTTAAAACAACTCAAAATATGTCAACACGGTTCACTTCCTTTAATAATAAGAAGGTGTAAAAATTGTTTCTGGTTTTTTTTTTTAGACCTATTCTCCTTCCCTGTTCCCAGGGTTGCTATAGGACACAAAACCAAAGGTGCACTTCCTGTGTATAAAATCACTTTCAGGTGGCAATGCCAACGAACACTTTTCTCTACCCCCAAGCACCTGCAGGCATGTTATAATAATGAGTCTTGCCAGATTAAAAAGCTAGAGAGCTCGTATTCACACACACAAACATCTGTGAGTGCGCTATAACAACTGGCCCATCCAGCCGAAGTGCCAAACCGGGCTCAATCTCATCTTTGCGCAAGAAATTGTTGCGCAAATGAGGTATGTTATAACAACGTTTACAGTATTTCACTGATATATATCCCACCATTATCAATACTGGATAGAAGATCTTCATCTTGTTTTCTTACAGATGGATATGTATTCTCCATTCATGTGACACAAATAATTAGGTATGGCTTTTTCTAAAATCTCATTAATTCAAAGGGAATATCCATGACTCAATCTGATATCTATGTCCATTGGATGTGATGGACTTTTTCTGAAATGTAGGATTTTGTAGGGGCCATATGCTATCTGTCATAAAGCATGAAAGGACCGTAAAACGTGTATTAAATATATATTTCTTCAAAATATGTCATCTTGATACTTCAGTAAATTACTGATAGAATATGATACATAGAGTAAGGCGTGTCTGACCCTACAAGTGACCATATATGTGAGCTATTGTATTATCCCTGGTCTCTAGTTGCTTTCCTCTGACTATGTTAATTTAAATGATAATAACTTTGTGTTTGACTAATGTGGATCTAAAGAAAAAGTTAATATTACACAAAAGATGGTTAAGATATATCATTGATTGGAATCCAAAGTATGAATGTTTTGTACAAGAACAATAATAAATACACCTCAGATTTCACCAAGAAATAATGACTCCTGATTATTTAAAACAAGCGGTGGCGTAGCTAGGCCTTCTGCTGCCCCTGGTGGTTCCATGCTTTGCTGAGAGGTGGGGTGGGGGGGGGCTGGCAAACAAATCCAGTGTTTGCTGCATGCCCGCAGGTGAGAGAGGGGAAGGAGCCTGCCGCCCCCAACACTCGTGCCACCCGTGGCAAAGCGCCCCCGTCCACCTCTTGCTACATGACTGAAAACAAGCACCCAAGGTAGCAGTATTCTAAAGAAACGCTGTGCCAGGCGGCAATGGATTGCATAAGTGTATCTGGGATTGATATCCACAAACTGGCCTTATAAGATATAAATAGCGCAAAGTGTCGAGGCATTTTTCCTATGCATCCACATCTTATAGCATTCCATTGATTTCATTGCCAAAGCAAGAGAAAGCATGTTGACTCAGCTTCTAGTGATTGTTGTGTCACGCTGTAGGCACGTGCACGCATCACCACGCATCTGTACGCCCTCAGAGTGATAAGTGCAAAAACAACAGTTGATGGACAGAATGCAGAACAATGTCATACATTCACCCCAGTACAGAGATCTGGGCCTAAATCCATCGTTTTTTTGCACTCCACACCACCCCAGTTCAGACATGGCCATATGCAAATCAGCCTTGACCCTGTGCCTCATGGGAACAGTCCAGCCCGAACTGCCAAGCTATGTCTTTCCTGGACCGGAATGAAGCATCCTAGGACCGGTTTCTGGCTATCAGCTGTCTTCAGCCAGGATAGCTTGACTCCAGTGGTGTGGAGAGCATGGGACTCAGGTCTGAGCATACCCATCCCACTCGGGGTGACAAATGCAAAAACAACAGTTGAGTGATAAGGGCGCCATTTCCACTTTTGTTATTGTCAGATATAAGTTGGTGAATGCCACTTAGGTAGGTAAATAATAAAACAAATGCTAAGTGCACACAACCACTTTTGGAGCAGCAGAGTGCACAGCAGCAAATGACTGTTGCCGGGCCCTCAGAAAGAAGCACCAATAAATGTGAATGCCCAAGACAGGTGGGAAAGCAAAAGAGGCACACGTGGGGAAAGCTACGGTGGGGGATTAATAAAGATAACATCAGGATTTCAAACTAACACCGAGGGAGAGAGCAATATGGGTGCCCTGGGTGTGGGGGAAAAGTAGAGGAGAGAGAAAAGCACATAAGGGGAGAGCAACAAAGAGAGGCAGGAGAAGCAGACAAAAGAAAGCAGCACACAAGGGAGAGAGCAACACGGACTGCACATGGGGGCATGCAGGTGTTAGAGGAGGGAAGCAGCACACAAGGGAGAAAGCTAGAATACATGCATTCTCATTGAGTGCTGAACCATAAAGTAGTTCCCCAGTAGCAGTGGAAGGTTGCATGCCATCCAATCAGAAGCATGGTAAAAGAAGTATGCTCCATGGGAGAGACAAATAGAAGAAGGGTAAGGCAAGCAAGCCATCGAGTAAGAAGCAAACAAATGTCAATGACAATAAGGTCAACCAATGGTGAAAAGTGGGAGGGCTTGAACTGCAATGTAAGTTTTTAGTAAGTTCACAATAAGTCTTTTTGCAGACAGGCAGCTTGCGCTGACTGGTAGGCAAGACTTAAACAAGCATTGCTAAAGCAATGCTGTAGGTCGAGACCTAAAAAGGAAAATCGCTAAAATAAGTTATTGCTTTAGATTTTTTAATAGTAAGTCAATGTGAAAAGAAAACATGTAATTTCCTATTCGCATATTAGATTGTGAGATTGTTTTACATTTCTAGTTATTTTATTTTGTCTAAGGCTTTCGTATAGTGCTCACAGCCCTTATCCATTGCTTCAGAGCACTTCAATTATCAAAATACTGAATTGTTTTGGGCTTGAAAATGCCCATTAATGTCTTTTATTTTGTTTATACGTAGCCTCTCTGTGGCACTTGGCTGATTCAAGTATGTTTTGTTGTTCTCCGTGCATTGAGAGCCAGGCCACTGACCCAAAGAATGAGTGAACTCGAGTGAGTGTGCCACTTACTACATGGCTGCAGAGATGGTAGGTGGATGCGGAAATAAACCGCATTTCAGATAAAAGCTCTTTCTAAAAACTCTTTTGATGTTTCTCAAGAGACTCAACTGCAGTGGACAATTGTTGCTGTTCAGTGCCAGGTCTCATTCCCATGACATCAGCTAAACCAGACGCACTGAAGCATCAGATAAGTCACGCAAAACCCACAGGAGCATGACAAAACGGTCCAGTGATCGGCAGAGTCAGCGCCTTTTAGAAATAACAGCTTACGAGCATAGGGGAAATAAATGATGCAGGTAACCTCTGGGCGGGGAGTGAAGGACAAACGTGTTAAAAGACGCAAGAGCGAGGGGCAATATTACATAGAGAACTAAAGGCACTGACTTGAGACAGGTTTCTGCCACCGTTTGGGTCTAACTGATGTCGTAAATAGATGAATAAGGGGTATTTTACTACATTAGAGGGTGGCATATGGTCGATCGTCAGTGAAAATGCAAATAAATGTTCTGCGTTTGGCTTGTACTATAGCAGAGTGTTTGACGTCTGTGAAGCAAACGAGAAAACATAACAAAAAGCAACATAAAACAACTAAAATATTAAGGGTACAACACAACAAAACAGTTAAAACAAAAGGCAACAAAACAAAAACTGTGCAACACAACAAAATCACAATGCACTGATGCAGCACAAAAACATATCAGAAACAACATCATAAATGTACACTTGTCAGACATTGCCACGTCTAGGAATCTGTTTTTTATAATGCGGTGGCAAAAGGTATTTGCATCAAGCACTGTTTTACCTATCACCAAAGTCATCTAATTGAGTCAAAAAAGTTTCGTGATACGGCCCGTTACCTTTAGCAGTAAATCCCATCTCTTCACATATTGTTTCCTCGTTAGTGCAACACCATTAAAATCTGTAATCTCTAAGGCGATGGGCTGAAAGTACCGGCCCGTTCAGTCACTCCATTTCTAATAAAATACTAAATCGCTGTTTAAATGTGGCAAGGTAGTTCTTTCTTTATAAAGCTGACGACAGGTTTTCTGAAATCATACATCAAAAGTGATTTTCAGAAACAGTGAACTTTGAAAAAAAGACTTACTTTCCTTAAATGTAATTGATAATCATTCCCTCTGGAAATCTTCTATTTAAATGAATATTAACCGAGTACACTGGATGAACCAGCAATTAAAAACCTCCATTAAAAGCTGCTGGATTGCCTTACAGGAAGCAGTGCTTGACAGCCTCCTGCAAAGAGGTGTTAAATAGTCCAGGGCAATATTTCACTTAAATCCCTAATTCACTGTTCAATTAAGGCATTATGTTCTTGTTCAAGAGTAATACAAAGGAGAGCAACTGAGTGTATCCATCTGGCATACATGCACGTGATGTATACACCATAATGTTTGCTGCAAAGCCTTATGCAATAGGTGACATGGCAGGGAAGAATTGGAAGATAACAAGAGGGGAAGGTGTAGAGAGAGACGCAGGGAGTTTATGATTTGTGTCAGAAACAGTAATGAATTTGGCAATATTAGGGAAGGGCAGAACAAAAACTGAGTATTTACAATAACTGAAGGTGTAAAGGAGACGGTTTAAAAGTATTTATCAGCAGCAGAAAATAAATGGAGCCTACCAAATGTAGACCGTGATTGAAGCCCAGACCCTTGAACTTTGCATTGTGTCTTACATTTCAGAAGACATGTTGTAGTGTTCTCAGCATAAACTGAGTCAATCTCACTAGTTGTCTCCCATTGCCCATACACTTGCTTTATGTTCTACTGTAGAATGTAGCTTTGTTAGAATGTTTGGTCTCAAACCAAAGTCAGTTGTATGCTGGACTTTGGAGGATGAGGTCTCATACTTAGAAGTTACAATAAAGACCTTCTCAACTTTGTTCCTGCCGTTTATTTCTTAGAGCATACCTCAACATGTCCACAATAAGGGCCTGATTACATGTTGGGCGGACAGTTTTCTCCTTGACAAACGTGATGGATATCCCGTCCGCCATCTTACATGTTCCATTATATCAAATAGAACATAATAGAACTTGTAATACGGCGGACTGGATATCTGTCATAATCAGGCCCTAAATGTTGAGGAATTTACCAGGAACAAGGCGCATTATCAAGCTGCCAGCAATGGTTACGTTTGTATCAATGAATATGCAAGCGTTGAACTGAATAAAGATAAGGTAGTACGCCAATTTAAACAATGCAAAGGGGCTATCTGGTGAACGATGTCACAATATGTATCAACATCAAAGCACACATCGCCTGTTGGTGTTTGTTGACGATGCAGAAATTGGTAACAAGTACTATTCTTTACCTGTACACCTAATGGTTCGTGTAAGGCAGAATTCATATCTGTTCAAGAAAACCTCCTGGAAATAAACAGTCAAGAAAGGCTCAGATCTACGCATTATAAACACCAATTTTTTGCACCATTCGGAAGGAATTGGGTGGCTTGCAAGGTGTATGAGAACACCTCTATACAATGTCAACAAAAGTGAAAAGCAGATATATGACCATCAGATCTATGTTTGTTAAGCAGCTATTGTTGATTTTATGAGGCAAAAGGAATTGTTTGGTACTCTTTGAGACATACAGCCAGATTCATCATTGTAAAATCGGCTCGCAAAGGGCCAGATTCTGAGAATCTGGCCCTTTGCGAGCGCAATTTTTGCATTTGGGATTCATCATCCCAAATGCAAAAATCGCAAATTGCGAAATAGCTAAATTGCGAGGAATTGCATTTAACGAATCTCTATTTGAGATTCTTTAAATGCAATTCATGAACCATTTTTGAATTGCGAAATCGCTATTTTTGGCCGCTATTTACCGCGAAGTCTGACTTCGTGGTAAATAGCGAAAAAGTAGAAAAATGCACTTGAGTGCATTTTTCTAAGTTGTATGTCACACACACACATGTCCTTTGGACATGTGTGCGCGCAACATCAGTCTACATTTACATTTCAGGGGTGCTACAGGGTGTCCTTTGGACACCCCTGGCACCCTTGAAATCGCATCCTTATTTGCGATTAGCAAATTGCAAATCGCAAATAAGGAAGCTGTAGAAATCGCAAATAATATTGCGATTTCTACATGAATCCCGTTTTGCGAGTTATTAATAGTGATTCCTTAATAATCGCTATTAAGGACTCGCAAATCGGGACATTGATGAATCTGGCTGATAATTTCCAAATTTTGCAGATGGAAAATTAGTCGCAGCTGGAGCCTATAATATACTCAGGAGTGAGGCGTTGGATCAAACTTGACAGAAAGTAGTGTTAATTAGGATGAATTCAGGAAAGCTAAATGAAAAATTCCACATTATGGAGCTTGAGGGTATATGGAGTAAAACACGTCCTTGCTCGATTTTTAATGGTGATCGGACTGATGCCCAAGAAGCACCCGGGAATACGTGCCGTATATAAAAATAAGCTACGAGTGTTCACTACCCGGGTGCACCGAGAAGACCGAGAAATACATACCTTCCATAGAGATCAGAACCAGAAGCAGGAAGGATATCCGTTTCTATACACACGATTGTCACCTCATAAGAATATCCCGAGGATCTTAACAATCAAATACGAGTGTATAAACTTGAACCACACCGCCTTTGAAACCCTCCATTGTTTTTAATCATCGAATTTAAACATTGAGGAAATCGGGAAATCGTGAAATTTCAAATCCGATCCCCAGACAGAAAAATAATTGATACACCTCACCACAGATGCGATTGCATGGGTGATAAACAGATACTGATACTGGAGAAAACTATAGATATTGTCCTGAGGAAGGAGGCTATAATCATACAAGGCTTCCGAAACGCGTCGACGCAATTTTAAAGTGTTAAATTTGGTGTTGTCAACAATCATATTGGTTATAAGGAAAGAAAACCCTTCCCAGTGTTGTCAAATAGGGGTCCGAATTGACAAAGATTAAGACAAATACGAATGTCTTATCCCATGATTTCTCCATGTCCACATTAGGTGGTTTTTTATTTGCATATTGAATGTGTTTTTAATAAGTATTGCATAGAAATTCATATTTGTTTTTTTATTCGAAATAAAATGTATTTTTTTATATAGATATTGTTTTGTTCCTTTCTGGTGAGTGTTCCCCGAGCTCAATGCTGACAGTTGAATGAGTGATGTGAACTGAGTGAGACAGGTCTCTGAATTCCGTTTGGTTTTGAGATTATTGGATCTCCCACTGGGAAAACCTTTTTCTTTACTTAATAGTAAAACACGTCACACAGAATGGGCTTTAAATCATTTTTATATGCTTACAACGTTTATCAAGGTGGCCATATGTACATCAAAGCAGTGGTTCTTAACCTGTCGTCTGGGGATCCCGGGGAACAGCCGCTTCTTTGAAAATTATATAATATTAGCAGATTGATAAAGAGCATTTAAAGAAAAAAACAAAATGTAAAATAGAAAATGTTACAATTTTCTGTAACTGTGAAGTATTTTGAAATTGGTGGCTCAAAATTAAGTTAGGATCTTCTGATTGGTTTGTGGGAGCAGCGCAAGTACATTAATATAGTGTAGATGATGTGTGGCCTCAATTGAATTTCAACTTCCAGATCAAAATCAAACTTTTTTTATATTTGTTTGCGAATTAAATACAATTTTATTATGTGTTTAATGAATGCTTGTTTGAGTATTTTTTTGTGTATTGTTCTGAAGTTCAAATCATCGAAAATTCTTAATTCGGGGTCCCTAGATTCCAATAATGATTCAGTGGTCGTCCCCGTGTACCAGTTATGGTTAGTGGGAGTCCATAGAAGTCGAAATGTTAAGAACCACCACAGTACACTTCATTTAGTAGTGCTACATTAAAGAAACATTAAGTTCTATGACCATGGTCTAGCAGTGACTGATACAAAAGCATTTAACAAATGCAAGAGACTGGGACATTCCCATCTACAGGACCCCAGTACTAGAGGCTAAATCCAGCCTCTGTGCTTTCTCCTGAATGGGGGGCATAGTCACTGAGGTGTGACAAAAGTATAGATTCGGAAAAAGTTTTGTGAACCTGAACTCTCCTACAAATAGGCAACACATGGTTAAATAAAAGTAGAAACGTATTCCCAACTGAATACCACTATGGGACAATTAAACAAAATATTGACAGGATACACCACTGCCTTCTAAAATGAAAATAAACATTATTTTAAAAAGAAAACGAATCAGAAAAGCTTATGGATATAATGTTCCTTGTGCATAAAGTACAGCTTATGGATATAATGTTCCTTGTGCATAAAGTACATGGCCTTTATTTTTATACGTTCTCAGCTTTCATGCCATGCATCCATTACAGGTGTGAGTCTATTGCTACAGGCCTGTAACAAATTTATACATCTAGATTAGTCAACAATTAACCATTCCTCTTTAAAAAGCTATCCAGGCTTTGTTCCTTGGTGAGTGCTCATGGACAGCAATCCTTAAGTCATGCCATGAATTTTCAATTGGATTTAGGTCAGAAGTCTGTCTGAGCCACTCAGGAGCATTTACCATTTAATCACATAGTCATTCCAGCTCAGCAGGGGATGCTGGATCCTGGTTGTTTGACTTATTTCTGCCTCACTTTATCAGTTTTATAAATCACTGCGTTGTGCTGAGTAGCGTTTTCCCACACAGCCCCCAACATGCCCCCCGGATGCTGAACTTCAAAGCCTTATTTAACAACAAGGGGTGGTGATGGACAGAGTTTCTGAATTAAGCAGAATACTCTCACCCAGTCAAGAGATCAGGGCTAGATCCAACACCGTTTTTTAGCTCACTGCACCATCCCAGCTCAGAACCTGGCTATATGCAAATTAGTCTGTTGCTGTCCCAGAGCATGATGGGAACAGGGCAAACCAAACTACCAAGCCAATTCTTACACTGGGAAGGAAACAAGCTTCCGGGGACCGGTTTCTGGCATTTCAGCCGTCTTCGGCCCGGCTTGCTTGAATCCTGATGGTGCAATGAGCAAGGGACTCACATCTGAGTATACCCTTCCACGCTTATGGTGGACAAAATATTTAACAACAAGGGGTGGTGATGGACAGAGTTTCTGAATTAAGCAGAATACTCTCACCCAGTCAAGAGATCAGGGCTAGATCCAACACCGTTTTTAGCTCACTGCACCATCCCAGCTCAGAACCTGGCTATATGCAAATTAGTCTGTTGCTGTCCCAGAGCATGATGGGAACAGGGCAAACCAAACTACCAAGCCAATTCTTACACTGGGAAGGAAACAAGCTTCCGGGGACCGGTTTCTGGCATTTCAGCCGTCTTCGGGGCCCGGCTTGCTTGAATCCCGATGGTGCAATGAGCAAGGGACTCACATCTGAGTATACCCTTCCACGCTTATGGTGGACAAAATATTTAACAACAAGGGGTTGTGATGGACAGAGTTTCTGAAATAAGCAGAATACTCTCACCCAGTCAAGAGATCAGGGCTAGATCCAACACCGTTTTTTAGCTCACTGCACCATCCCAGCTCAGAACCTGGCTATATGCAAATTAGTCTGTTGCTGTCCCAGAGCATGATGGGAACAGGGCAAACCAAACTACCAAGCCAATTCTTACACTGGGAAGGAAACAAGCTTCCGGGGACCGGTTTCTGGCATTTCAGCCGTCTTCGGCCCGGCTTGCTTGAATCCTGATGGTGCAATGAGCAAGGGACTCACATCTGAGTATACCCTTCCACGCTTATGGTGGACAAAATATTTAACAACAAGGGGTGGTGATGGACAGAGTTTCTGAATTAAGCAGAATACTCTCACCCAGTCAAGAGATCAGGGCTAGATCCAACACCGTTTTTTAGCTCACTGCACCATCCCAGCTCAGAACCTGGCTATATGCAAATTAGTCTGTTGCTGTCCCAGAGCATGATGGGAACAGGGCAAACCAAACTACCAAGCCAATTCTTACACTGGGAAGGAAACAAGCTTCCGTGGACCGGTTTCTGGCATTTCAGCCGTCTTCGGCCCGGCTTGCTTGAATCCTGATGGTGCAATGAGCAAGGGACTCACATCTGAGTATACCCTTCCACGCTTATGGTGGACAAAATATTTAACAACAAGGGGTGGTGATGGACAGAGTTTCTGAATTAAGCAGAATACTCTCACCCAGTCAAGAGATCAGGGCTAGATCCAACACCGTTTTTTAGCTCACTGCACCATCACAGCTCAGAACCTGGCTATATGCAAATTAGTCTGTTGCTGTCCCAGAGCATGATGGGAACAGGGCAAACCAAACTACCAAGCCAATTCTTACACTGGGAAGGAAACAAGCTTCCGGGGACCGGTTTCTGGCATTTCAGCCGTCTTCGGCCCGGCTTGCTTGAATCCTGATGGTGCAATGAGCAAGGGACTCACATCTGAGTATACCCTTCCACGCTTCTGGTGGACAAAATATTTAACAACAAGGGGTGGTGATGGACAGAGTTTCTGAATTAAGCAGAATACTCTCACCCAGTCAAGAGATCAGGGCTAGATCCAACACCGTTTTTTAGCTCACTGCACCATCCCAGCTCAGAACCTGGCTATATGCAAATTAGTCTGTTGCTGTCCCAGAGCATGATGGGAACAGGGCAAACCAAACTACCAAGCCAATTCTTACACTGGGAAGGAAAAAAGCTTCCGGGGACCAGTTTCTGGCATTTCAGCCGCCTTCGGCCGGCTTGCTTGAATCCTGATGGTGCAATGAGCAAGGGACTCACATCTGAGTATACCCTTCCACGCTTATGGTGGACAAAATATTTAACAACAAGGGGTGGTGATGGACAGAGTTTCTGAATTAAGCAGAATACTCTCACCCAGTCAAGAGATCAGGGCTAGATCCAACACCGTTTTTTAGCTCACTGCACCATCCCAGCTCAGAACCTGGCTATATGCAAATTAGTCTGTTGCTGTCCCAGAGCATGATGGGAACAGGGCAAACCAAACTACCAAGCCAATTCTTACACTGGGAAGGAAACAAGCTTCCGGGGACCGGTTTCTGGCATTTCAGCCGTCTTCGGCCCGGCTTGCTTGAATCCTGATGGTGCAATGAGCAAGGGACTCACATCTGAGTATACCCTTCCACGCTTATGGTGGACAAAATATTTAACAACAAGGGGTTGTGATGGACAGAGTTTCTGAATTAAGCAGAATACTCTCACCCAGTCAAGAGATCAGGGCTAGATCCAACACCGTTTTTAGCTCACTGCACCATCCCAGCTCAGAACCTGGCTATATGCAAATTAGTCTGTTGCTGTCCCAGAGCATGATGGGAACAGGGCAAACCAAACTACCAAGCCAATTCTTACACTGGGAAGGAAACAAGCTTCCAGGGACCATTTTCTGGCATTTCAGCCGTCTTCGGCCCGGCTTGCTTGAATCCTGATGGTGCAATGAGCAAGGGACTCACATCTGAGTATACCCTTCCACGCTTATGGTGGACAAAATATTTAACAACAAGGGGTGGTGATGGACAGAGTTTCTGAATTAAGCAGAATACTCTCACCCAGTCAAGAGATCAGGGCTAGATCCAACACCGTTTTTTAGCTCACTGCACCATCCCAGCTCAGAACCTGGCTATATGCAAATTAGTCTGTTGCTGTCCCAGAGCATGATGGGAACAGGGCAAACCAAACTACCAAGCCAATTCTTACACTGGGAAGGAAACAAGCTTCCGGGGACCGGTTTCTGGCATTTCAGCCGTCTTCGGCCCGGCTTGCTTGAATCCTGATGGTGCAATGAGCAAGGGACTCACATCTGAGTATACCCTTCCACGCTTTCACATCTGAGTATACCCTTCCACGCTTATGGTGGACAAAATATTTAACAACAAGGGGTGGTGATGGACAGAGTTTCTGAATTAAGCAGAATACTCTCACCCAGTCAAGAGATCAGGGCTAGATCCAACACCGTTTTTTAGCTCACTGCACCATCCCAGCTCAGAACCTGGCTATATGCAAATTAGTCTGTTGCTGTCCCAGAGCATGATGGGAACAGCGCAAACCAAACTACCAAGCCAATTCTTACACTGGGAAGGAAACAAGCTTCCGAGGACCGGTTTCTGGCATTTCAGCCGTCTTCGGACACTCTGTTCATCACCACCCCCTTTTCTGAATCGAACTTCAAATCCGGCACTATAACGCGCCAAAGGCACCCCTAATGGAAGCCCGTCTGCACCCGTCTACGCTCAGACTGCACTCAGCACCAGCCCCCCTACCGGTTTTGACCCCCAACCAGATGTTTCCATCTGTTATTCACAGGAAAAACGGCTCTCTCCTAATCCTCATAGGAAGCATTGCTTATGACCCACTCCAATTTAGTCAAACACCATGAATTAACCAACTTGCTCGGAGTGTGAATTAACTCTGACCAATACTAAGATACATGGTCTAAGCACTCCTATACCCTTCAATATCAAGTCGGACACTGTACCCAACAAATTCAAATGTACACTCATCAATGCTAGTTCTCCCACTAAAAACGCGTCAGATTTTGCGGATTTCTTAGATGCTCATTTGCTGGATATGACCTTTGTCACCGAGACCTGGGCAGACACTGCCTCGGACCTGGATCTCAATTTGGAAACACCCCCAGGTTTTGATTTCTATAGGCTGGATCTTCTGGGGAAAAGGGATGGGGGTCCAGTGATTATTTACAGGGACCATCTTAGAGCATCCTTTGGGCCATTGTTGGCCACCCCTAACTGTGAAGCTCGTTCCTATAAAATAACACTCACAAATCATTACTCCTTTAATGGGGTACTTATTTATTGGCCCTTGGGCCTAGAGCAGCTTTTCTAAATAATAGTAGCCACTTGTGGGACATCAAAGTCAACTTTTCTGACTTTCCCATATTGGGGGACTACAATTTCCATCTTGAAAACCCATTAGATAGTAATAGAAAGCTGTTCATCTGATTGACTCTCTGGCAAGTGTGGTCCTCGCCCAACTAGTAAAGGGACTTACTCACTCAGCTGGCCATTCTCTAGATGGTATTTTCTCTGATAACCCTTACCTCCAAGTCACATCCATCCTCCCACTCTCTTGGTCTGACCGCTATACAGACATTTCTCACCATAGAGTGGAAGTTTTAGAACATATTGCCCACTCTCAGCCGTGTCAAACTTTATGGCGCCTTTGGCATAAAATAAACCCAGAAGCGCTTAATGCTCACATAGTTAAATCTACACCTGAGAATCAGATCTAGATGCAGTAACTAATGACTATTATCAATGAGTCAATTCTAATATTCATTTTCTCACTCCTCCTAAAATCTAAAACAAAATAATTTCCTTGTCTAAACTTAGGTTCAATGATAATCTCAGAATCCAAAAACAAGCTTGTCGAAGGCTTGAAAGGAAATGGTGTATTCTCTATGATCCCCATGACAAAATCTTGGATAAGAAGGCCATTCAGGTCTCCAAAAAAATTGTCTCCAAAGCTTAATCTAGCTATTTCACTGGTAAAGTTAAATCTTCTTTAAACGTTCCTAAATAACTTTTTACAACAGCGAAAAAATCGAGTAAGTTACCTGAACCCAAAAATATTACAGCAACCAAGATATTTGCAATTTGATAGCTGACTTTTCTTAGAATAAAGTAGAAGCCGTTTATAACACGTTCTCATCCAATCATCCTTCCAATGGTTCCACTGAAGAGGAGGACACCTTTCCAACATCGGCTGCGGCTCCCTCCTCTAACACTAATGGTATGACAGGAAATACGTTTCTTCCTAGTCCGACTTTCCTGAAAACCTCCTCGAGCAATAACACCCACGTCGCACGGAGTAGCCTGAAGGAGTTCTTGGAAGGACTCAAAGTCCCAGGGGGCTTCTGTTCCAAATCGCCCGCACCTGAAGCTGCCAAGTCCTATATCAAAACCTCGCTGCTCCCCCTTCGTGGTACGTGCGCCGGGCGAAGCCCGGGTCAAGTGCGGGCCCGTTTGAGCCCGTTGGAGCCCGGAGGAGGCTGGGCCGGGCCCCCCATCTAACCCCCACAACACTTTAAGGTCAGCCCACACTTGTACAATTGTGCTTTGCCACTCGGCGTGAGGTCTGATTTCATGGGCCAGCTCTCAATACAGTGCATAGATCACAATGACAACTCGTGAAGGAAAGGGGAAGAATGCCATAATGGACGGAAGTGTAGCCGGGACGCTTGATCAGTTTATAACTAGAGCCACTTCAGTGTTAGCCCATGAAATTGCCCTGACTAAGAGTCGTTTATCGCTGGACCTCTTGCATCTAAAACGATCTTCATTGAGGGGTCTGATGTCCGTACGCCCACCCGAGCAGCACTTAGCTGAATGCACTGACACTGACCCCCGTTATCTAGGTGGAGGTAACAGTCAGGCTTTACAGGACCCAGCGATCAGTCCTATAACACTGAAGTCCCCCTCTATTGTTCCGCCTGCGGACCCAGTAATGGAGGGCACTGCTCGTAGCACACTTTCTCGGGTCTCTACAAGGTCCGTGCCCAAATCTACATCCCAAACTATGGACCAAGTACTGGAACCAGCTTCTAAGAGAATGTGGGGAGGGGGCCCACAGAGGGAAAAAAACTCAAAGATGCCTAAAACTAATAAGATCAGGAGGGCGGTCACTACAGCACTGCTAACGACAGCACAGCCCCAGACAATTATTCCTCCATTGGGTACCCCAAACTTGGGCTTAGTCGGTGCTTCCCTGCCCCAAGTTGAAGAGGGTTTCTGGGCTACACTAGGAGCCCTCATTACGTCATCTATGTCACCAGTCCTAGAGACGTTGTCACTAATTGAGGAAAGACTATCAAACTTTGAATTGCTGGCTATGTCTAACACTGGTTCTATAAAAGACTGTTTGGGGGAAAACATTCGATCAACTGTAATGACAACGAATGTGATCCGAAATCTTGTAAATCCCAACCCCCCCATCTCCCACCCCAAAAAGATCTAATTTAGTGGCTGTATATTCTTGTAGGAATGATGGGGTTGGCACTACCATCAATGGTGGTGCAGTGGTACATGGAGGCACAGGACGCTCACTGGGCGTGAGAGCAGAGTCTCCTATTTTGGGAGGAGGCCTGGTGCAAAAAACATCTGGAAGAGATATAGAAAGGGACCGCGACATACCTATACCATATATTTGTGCAACTAAATATGTTGTTCTACTGGCTGGGGTACCCGAGCTGGAAAAAGGAAGTGTGGAGACCTATACTGAATTAAAATATAAGCCCATAGATTGGTTAAACAAAAACATACCCCTTCCACCCCAGGTCCTATTTGAAATTATATTCACACATAGAGTACGCTGGGTGGGACAGAGAGTGAAAGACATTGTGGGTGATTGTATTTTCATTAATTTTAGAGATAGGTGGGTGGTCCAATATATCTGTGAGTGGTGATCCAGACACTTGCCAAAAGTTATTTTTATCCTCCTTGTTCCCTTACAGAGAGAATGGGAAACGCAGGTTACAAATGGGAAGTGAGAACCCAAGTTGGAAGTGTACATAATAGGGTATGGAATGCTGATATCTTTCCACTACCTAATGTCCCTGTTAGTAATAGATTTAGTGTATTAGAACAAGTGGATTGACTGAAGTCAATCGACCAGTGTTTACCAACTATGGTCATACAGTTAGGTACGGGTTCTATGGTTGTGGGAGCTGAGGATAATAACCAACAACTGTTGATTATAAAAGAGTTGATGAATGAAGAGATTAGCATGGCAACCAATGATAGTATCCAGGAGGTTCCATATAGTTTTCCCCTTGGAGAGGCGGGGAATCAGTTCGTAGCACCCCAATAGGGGGTGAATATTAGTGTTCCTCAGCTCAAAAAGGTAGACAGACTGCAGGGAGTCGTGCCTACTAACCAGCAACCTCTGACAAGCAATGAGTTGGTGTTAAAACAGCAAATGATAGGAAGCACTGACAGCCACCCCGAGGCTTCACAAGATGTTTTTAGCTGTGAGTTGGAGGCGATCCAACCCATGGTACCACAATGGAGGGACCCCATTCCGGCCACTGAGTTAAAAAAGGTAGAAAGATCACAGAGTACTAGGATCCTGTCATGGAACATAGCAGGTCTAACTGCAAAAATGGATCTCCCTGATTGGGGATACCACATAGATTCCCATGAGATCTGCCTATTCCAAGAGACCTGGGCGTTAAAATCATTGTATAGAGTGGGCTTCATTTCATACTGTGAAGCGGCTGTTCAGGGCCCGAGAGGGAGACCTTCGGGGGGACTGTGTATTTGTGTCGGTACACATTTGGGTTGTACGGTTAAAAGGATAAAAAACCCATTCCTCTGATATCTTATATATTCTTCGCACCCCCAGAAACTTTCCAAAGTTGGCCATCATCAATGTCTACTCTCGCCAGATGTTAGACTGCTTGTCTGCTTTTCTTTCCACGTTGACTGGGACAGTTCATGTTATAATTCGTGGGGATTTCAATTGCCATTTTGAACCCCTCAACGGTCTACCATCTTCTATTACTAGTGATGAGGATTCAACTTGGGCAATGCCCGCGTGTAATACCTACCCGGTAAGGGGATAGACTCCATTAGTTTTACAATTGACCTCGCTTACCCTCAGCCATTCACTGAGGGCATGTAATGGTCAGTTCCCTGCTGATAATCCAGGGAACTATACCTTCGATAGGAATGGTCAGGTATCCACTATTGACTATATATTGGTAAATGTGGAAATTTGGGACAGGATTTTGAATTTTTGGGTCCACCCTCGTGGTAAAAGCGACCACAGTCCGTTGGTTGTTTTTTTAGATAGTTATTTACCGGAAGCAGTGAAGGGTTTGGTCAATCCCCCACTCCCCAATTTAATAGCGGTTGAAGGAGATAGAAGAATCCGCTGGGGTACAATTGCACAATCTCCAGAAGAGATGGCTACCATGTACAATTGTATCATTCCTCAACCTAGAAAAGGCATGCCTCGCCTCTGAAAATGGTATAAACATATGGTATCCCAACTGGTCTTATTTAAAGGCAATTAGAGAGGATATGTATACAGCATTATCAGAAAGGAAACAAGGAGACTCCGTTAGATTATTGAATGTGCTCATGGCATCATTTATGTATAGAAGTAGGAAAGGGCAATTAGCAGTTGTAA
This sequence comes from Lissotriton vulgaris, assembly GCF_964263255.1. Classification (NCBI taxonomy): domain Eukaryota; kingdom Metazoa; phylum Chordata; class Amphibia; order Caudata; family Salamandridae; genus Lissotriton; species Lissotriton vulgaris. The sequence continues at coordinate 1,737,766,975 of NC_141691.1, forward strand.
CAGCATTGCAATAAACAATTAAAACAAATAGAACAACCCAAATTGTACTTGGTGCTCAAGGTGTGTGAGTGAAAAACACAGTGGCGACGCAGGTAACAATGTGATCAGCGTAAACGGCGCATGGTGACTGGTGCATAAATATATACAGTGAATGGACGACACAATGTGGTTCCAGCTGAATTAAAGTTCGGTTCTACTTTTGAATTGCTGTAGTTTTCTTGCTAACTACTTTGTATGTAGCGCCTATGATCGCGCTGAATGGTCGACGGCGTTTCGATCCTCATTAATCGGGATCTTCATCAGGACTGGGAAGGGTTGATAACAGTGCTGGCAGAGAAATCAGAAATGCGGAGGTCCGGAATCTATTAATTCTATAGATATCCTGAAGTCGCGTATGGTCTGTGGCTGCGGATTAATCTGCATATGAAGGGGAGCCCCGATGGGAGGAATCCATCAGCCGTACAAGGAGATTAAATCTCAGGCGATTCGAGTGAGCTGCCCGGTGATCGTGCAGTTCATGCGTTTCCTGAAATCGCCTCTGAAAATAGCGGCATTTTAGAATCACAAGAAGCACTAGGAGTTATCCACCAGGATTTGGTTACAACCCTGGCAGAGTTTTTCTATAGTAGTAAGACCAACAAAGGTATTCAATGTAAAGGGAAAAACCCCTGGTATAACAGGGCAGGTAGAGACGCAAAGAGTGCCCTGCTGTCAAGACTTAAAGAGGGGGATAGCAAATGTATAAAGGAAGCAAGGGCGTCCTTAAAAAACAATCTTTTAGCAGCCAAATCAGAATGGGAGATCGATAGATGGCAGGCCATTAAGAAAGCTTTAGACGAAAAAGACACAAGAGGCTTTTGGAACTTGGTTAAGACTGGAAAAACCGAGGGCAGGTCTGCCATTGAGCACAATCTCGGGGAGGATGTTTGGCAAGCCCATTTTAAAGTTTTATATTCTAGGCCACAAAAGGGATTTAGTGAGTTCAGTTCTGCAGGCCACCAGCTTTGGTCCCATGCAGGGATGTTCTTTCGAAGATTTGTCGGGTTGAGTTGAATGCAGTTGTCTCTCATCCATTTGGTTACGTTGGTCATGGTATTGTATTGTAGAAGTTGGTTTTGGTGATGGGGGGGTCCTCGTGAGAAGGAGGATCAGTTGAGCGTCGTCTGCATAGGAGAATATGTTGAGTCCGTGGGATCCGCGACGTTTGAGAGGGGTATCAAGTAGATGTTGAACAGGGTGGGTCTATGGGATGATCCCTGTGGTACGCAACATATGATGTCTTTTTAGTGCAGAGGTGAAGGGAGGCAGTCGGATGCGCTGTGTGCGCCCTGTGAGGAACAAGGCGATCCACTTGAGGGCCTCTTGCTGTATGCCTGTGCTGTAGCAGTGTCAGTATTTTTTGACAGCTGCTAGGCTTCTACAGTGGATAGATTTGTGGAGTGCCTGGAATACTGTTTCATGCACATTCTAAGCAGTCTTAGCTTGCAGGTCAGTCAAGACCTCTATATATGCTCCCCGACCATTATCCTTCTCACTCGGTCACCAAGTTGGAAGTACTGGCTTTACTGAAGCAGGGATTTGGTCGTGCCATGCACCTTCTACTTCTTCATAATCGTCTTGACTGTGCTCAAAGGGATATTCAAAGCTGTTGTGTTTTATACCCATCCTCTGAACTGTACCTGTGTGCAACTTTTTCTAGGAGTTTGTTTGAAAACTGCTTAATGCTCATGCCGAATTTATCCTGAAATCATGTGAGTCATTAAAGCTTAACACAGCCGAGGGCATTTAACTTGGTTTGGTTTTAATGATGATTGATTTTGGCTGAGTTAATTTAGGATTGCTATTACAAGGGAGTGAACATTTATGCAACCACGCTTAGTCCTTTTTTATTTTTGAGTAATTTTCCTAAACATTCTTTAATATGTTTTACTTCGGAGTTATAGGTCAGAATATGCAGATAAATGAAAAACCGTATTGTTTAATGAACTATTAAAACTGAAAATTACAATTAGGTGAAATCAACTGTAAAAACGATGTACATATTAAAACAAACATTGGCACAGCCAACATGTTTGTATTTTGCCTGGGGAAGTGTTTTGTAATAGCTGGTCGCCTATGCGTATGTTGGCCCAAACTGTCCAAGAAAGAAAATCCCATAATAAAGAAATATCTTGGGATACAACAATATAGAACCTGTGAATATGGTCCTTAAGTCAAATAGACTGCATTAGCAGAGGTAAGCTGTACCTACAAAAAAACAGTGTCATTATAAGTCAGAAAACAAAGATTGTGTAGTAAATGGCGACTTGAAAAACATACACAGCTAAATATTACATGGTAGACACTTTTGAGAAAGGAACAGTTCTTTTCACATCTTTAAGAAAACCTATGTCCATAAAAAAGATTTAAATCGAACAACACTTACACACAAAAGGTGATGGAAGGACTGTTTGGAACTAGTCTAATCACTGGTAATTGCTCGGGGCAGCAACCCTACCCATCAAGTTTCAAGTTTATTTTATTTGCATAGTTAATAAAAAACCGTTGCAACATGATAAAACATCATACGATATTAAAATATATTTCATGATTTATATATTTTTAAAAACCAATGCTGCGAGTGAAAAGAAGTTCTCCTGACCAAGCTGTTTTTGATTCAGCACATGTTTTTAGGGGTCCACTACTTCCCGCCACTTCTCATGACAGGCTTCAAAAAAGTGCTGCTAAGTGCAAAAAGTGCTGAAGACTTTAATAAAGTGCAGTAGTACCAGGACTGGTGTGAATAAGTGGAAACTGCCCTCTTTGAACCCCCTTGATAAAATTGCAGTTGTTCCCGGGGACTATCCTAAGATTGGTTTAGGACTATTGTGCTGCCATTTTCTTTTACACGGACCTCAGGAACTTCACTAGACAGCAATTCAACAGTGGGTCATTAGGTGCAAAATAGGCCAGCTCTGCTTGTCTTCTAGTACGTACCCCTCGCTGATTGAAGTGGCTTTTTAGCAGGTGTCCCAACCCATCATTATTTTGCTCAACATACCACCTCAGTTTGGACCCAGCCACCTGCAACTCAGTCTTGACCCAGCTCCAAAAAGAACAGTCCAACCTGATGGAGCGTAAATGTTGAAAGAGAGTTGACTCTATCAGTTCTCCCTATTGAACGATATTATGATAAATATTTTTCGATGAGGACATGACAACTGACGAAGTTGAAAAAAGTGAGATCTCATACTGCATCGTAAAAGCATGCAGAGTGTTGGAAAACAAGATTTTGAAATGCAAATAAAGAAACAAGCACTGACAGTTACACATGAACGTAATTTACGTGTTATGAGAAACAAAAAAATGGATAACAGAGAGAGAGATGTGATGATAACATTTTGCATAGGCGTACAAAATGAAATAAAATGTTTGCATAATGAAGCTCATGAAGTGCTAAAATGCTTATTTAGTAGAAATCTATTTGCAGCTTCTGTAACGTTTAGATGGAAAACGTGTACATCAGAAGTGACACGTTAATAATACGCTTTGAAAATATAAATCTGCAATGATATTTTTTTATGTAGTGCCTAATATTGACATGAAGCTTTTAACAGAGTATGATAATTGAATTAATGGCGAGATGTTGATATTGCTTTTATTAATGTGAGTTATATCGTAATAATAAAGTGACAGTGATTCAGCTAAATTTCATGTAGGCCTCAAATGCTTTTCTCTTTGCTCAAGTGTAAAATCATGCGTAGTAGTCACTTTAGCCACTGTGAGAACTTTTCACGAAGTTTCCTTTTTAACAATGGATTCACTTTCTACTGGGCAACACTCTAACAGAACTGTGGCAATGTTATTGCAAACCTAGGAAGAGCGCTTGCGAATGGACAAACTGTAAGCAAAAGTAAAGTTTGACTTATTTCTGTGGAAAGGATGGAAGTTTAATACAAATAGATTTTAATAAATCGGATGAATTTGCAAAAGGATTACTAAATCTTCCGGATTTTTGATGATGTATTAATTACCCCATGAGCAGCCCACTGCAAAAGACCAATGAGAACTCTATGGGCCTATGGAAATGATACTTTGTGGGTGTAAACCGTGAACGTTTGGAAGTATAATTGCCCTGTGGAGGAGGAGTTGTTCCAGGCTATCATTTTCCAATTGCCCTGCCTTGCATGCTGATGGACGGCCCCTTAATTTCCCTTTATGCCAGAACTTTGAACAGAACTTTCCTGAACTGCGATTCTGAACCTGCACTTTGCTGGCTGATAAAGTCGAGCAGGAGTAACCTTTCAGCTGAAGGGTTAACTGACTCCTTCTGTGGCACGTTGTACTGCAGTTCTGACTTGGTCAGTTCTATACTGAAGACAGACTAAATCTATTGACTGGCTTTGGTTTGTAAGATTCAATAACTGAATCTCGAATTAATATTGTTTCTTTCTCCCTCTTTCCACAGGCAAGCTGCAAATGTATAAATCTTGTAATGTGTTGTGAGGCTACATGTACTAATGGCATGATATTAAATCTCATTTAAATGCAAATTCATGTTCTGTCCATTCAAAAGAGGCTTAGGGAAATGTTTTACTTGAGTTATCTTTATCGGTTTTGTCTCATTCTTTCGGCCATCTTTCTTGTCTCTAGATTTTCATTTCGCCAGTTTAAAAGGTAGTGAAATGGGTTCATGCTTGGTAATTCTTTATTCCAGGTCCTCAAAGTAATTGTGTCACATTTTCTTAATATTCTAGTCCTTTTTAGCTTAACAAAAAGATCTATTGGAGGACCGAGAGGATGGTAACTTACATGATGTTTATGAGTGACAATCTCTGGTGAGAGTTATGAAAATGGACCTGAGATAAATATGCTGATGGTGATAATAAGATGAAAAATGTACAAGCTTTCCACTGCATCAGGCCCAAACTGCGAGGCCAGGTCCCACCTTAATCTGAACACAAGCAACTGAAGACCGGTATCAACCTTATTAGGGCTGATAAGTAGGGTACAGCTTGTTTCCAGTGGTCCAGTCAGCAGGGGATCCATGTCTGGGCATACTGTTGCCACCTTTTGTGTGCTTCATGTAACACTCCATGACGTGGCTTTGTGTCTTGAAAGCAAGCGCATCCAAACAATGGCAAACTTTGGAAAAAACACGTAAGGCAATGAGAAAGGAGACTGACTGAAAATTCACTCTTTCTCTCTGTACGTCTTATTGTACTTTTTGAAAAACTGATAACGTGATGTTCTGAACTGCTAAAGCTGTCTGTAGCCAGGCCAAAACATGCCAGTTTTCAGAATTTAAGTAATCAGAGGTTGCAAGTAAACAAAATGTGTGTAACATCAAAAGGCTACACAACAGACAACATTCTGCAAATCTACTTTTCGGACACAATTTCACAAATGTATTTAATTAAAAATGTCAATGCAGACATCCCCTAAATACAGATTTATAACTATAAGAATCCTACTTTGTCACGTTAGGTCTACCCACAAAGATGAGCAAAGCAAAAATGATCAAGTGAACAAGGTTGGTTAATTCCTCTACAACAACAGTCTACATTGAACATGTTTATTTACTATATGGGAAAATAGGCTAATGCCCATATGAAAGCAAAACTGATTTTACTCTTTAAAAGGAAGTGTAGCCAAGAAGCAGGTTGTTAAGACAGCTCACCATCATATGAACAAATAAAAGGAAATTGCATACAAGGAAGGGTGAGTATTTCCATAAAACTTAAGGAATATGTGTGTACATATGTTGCATGCTCCCACTTAATGCACATGTGAATAAGGGTAATTCTCACCTAAATAAGATGTGCACAGAAAAGTTGCATTTCTTCATAGGACCTTCCCTGCAAGGGGTTCCAATTATGTTTTTAGTATTTTAGCTTGACCAATAATATGGAGTGGGCACTGGCACTGTGTCCTGCCAACTTACAAATGACATCTGCGTCTGCTTCTCATTTGTAGTGTGAAGCATCTGTGGGGATAGTGCACTAATAGAGAGTGAATCTGTTCCATTGTGATGACTGTATTTTCTATTTACATTAATTTTTAAGTATGCCACGCTTTAGCTGCGTGGACTTCTTTTCATAACTTATTAACATGTGCACAATAAGAAGAAGTATAGAAAGAGAGTGGGCTTTGAGTCAGACCCTTTTAGTCATTAGCGTTCATGTGTTTTTATGATATGACATTGATTGGATGGGCTGTCCAACAAGGCCATTGCAATTTGAGAATGAGTACATGGTCACCAATCTGTTCCCCTTTGGTTGAAATGATGTGGCCCTCTAGTAGCCCTTTTGTTAGACTCTGGAGGGGACAGGTACTTTGAGACCCAGGTTGCATCTCACTATGCTGACAGAATGGCATTTTAATTGCTGATTTATCGCTTCATGTTTATATAGGGCTTGCTGTTTGGACGCCTTAGCCTCTAATTTAGGCACAGTGCCATTCACTAATCACCCTCGCTCATATGCTTTACTTTGCTATCATGATAATATATTGGAGTCACATTTTTTAGCTCAGAAAGTAAAGATGTATGCACACATAGTTTTTAAAAGATGCAACGAAAATACTGACCCCGCTTGTTCAATTTATCTACTATGCAATATTTTGTTGTGTATCACTTCTATGTTCACCACTAATAATGCAAACTTATTCTTTTGACCTTTTTAGACTGCTCTTCTTTGAGGTCAGAGCTCAGCTCTGCTAATGGAGCCTGTTCAGCAATGAGGCCCTATTTCCAGCTTTCATACTGTCATAGCCCCAAATGTTGCTTCTTTACAGGATGTTCCTTCTTGGACAGCTGGTAACAACACAGACAAAGACACTTAACACTTCCCTTAAAACAAAGCCACGCCCATTGGGTTTGCCAATGGTTGTTTACTTTGTGCCACACCAGACATTGGGCCTGATTACGATGGCGGAAGGCTGCCACCGTCAGCCTGTCAGTGAAGGGCCCCCCACCATCGAACTGTGATTTTCCGCCTGCCAAATTACTATGGCGGTCGGAAACGTGGCGGTTAGAAAGACCGACCGCCATGGTTCTGGCAAGCGGTCATTTTCCGACCGCCTGTCTGAGCAGCCGCACTGCACAGCATGGCGGCGGTGCCTGTCAGGCACTGCCATCGGGATTATGATATCCCTTTTTTCCGATGGTCGTTTTGCAGGAGTCAACCCACCACGAAACAGATTTAGGGACACGTAGCGGGCCCCCCTTAATCCCTGGGCCTGGGACTAGAGCACTGGGGGCACCTATGGTGCCCCCTACATTTCCCTGCACCATGTGGCAGTCACCGCATGGTGCCTGCCACGTAGAGCAGGGAAATGTCAAAGGCGCATTTTTAGCATTGCGGAGGGTGCTGCAACTAGCAGCACCGGCTGCAATGTTAAATATGACTCGGTCTCGGTTTTTCATCAGCCCTGATGAAAAACCCGACAATCTATCACCGGGTTTGGAAACGCGTTGGCTGTTTCTTATAGAGTTCATTATTGTTCGCAGAGGGCTCCACAAGGAAATTGTATTATTGTGTTATCTTTCCCTGCGACTCTAGTCCTACAATAGAAAGATTGAATACATAGGACTTGTTGTTTTTTTTAAAAAAGTACTGGTGTACTGTTCTAATGGAAATCTTGAATCGCATGAAGTATGTTGAAATTAATTTGTTTATGCATTATTGTTTAGATTCGACTTTCCACAGTCATATATGATTGTTGTATGTATCGTAGTGTGTCAAAACATGGACATTTGAAATTGCATAAATGTATCTAAGTTAAATGATGAAATTATTGATGATAAATGCAGGCATCTAAGAATAAGTTTACCCAGATGCTTCAGGGCTCTCAAAAATAAATAGAGTAGCCCAAAACAAAACCGAGTCCGAGTCAGTGTTACTTGATTGAATTTATATTTGTCCTACTCGGTCATGTAAGGACAAGACCCCTTCATAGAATAAAAGCAATGTTAAATATAGCAGATGTGACCGCCGTGGTGGCGGTCGCTTCGTAATTGCATATGTGGGACCGCCGCCTTATAGGCGGGCAGTCCCCATCCCTGGGACAATGGTGGACGGACAGAAGTCCTTCCGCCATCGTAATCAGGTCCATTGTTTGGATGGAAGTGCATGAGTTTTCTCTCTGCATGTGCTAAGAAACAGTAATGATTGTCTGAAAAATCTCATATAGGCAGGAACTGGAGGAGAGATGTTTTGTATAATCTTGAAGTTAGAGGGTTAGATGGAGAACTTAGTCAGTATCACGGTTTGTTCGCACTTAATGCCTTCTATTCTAGAGAGCAGTGTGTTCAGATTTCACATTTCCATTTGCTTAAATGTGTCAGATTCTATTTGATACTTTTCTGCATTTAGTGACTTTGATTTACAGGATTGTACAAAACATTTCCAGTTTATTTACTCTCTTTCTGGCCGAGGCCTCTTAATTTAGCAACTGCAGATCGATTTTTCTATTCATTAAGCTGTTGCACGAAGTAATTATGTTACAAAGCGTTGCGATAGTCCAGACATCCGACTTAACCATAATAATAATCACAGATCTTCAAAAATAGAAACCGATTTTCCTTATTAATTACAACTAAGCACCAGTAAGATTTAGACGCAATTAAGGTATCACTGAGTGTGTAAACTGAGATGTTTTTTAATGCTACTAGCAATTGCAATTCTGCTACAGTTATGCAATGGTGGCTTTGAAGTATGTCTGGCAAATGATTCTTCATCTTACTGAGGAAGTGAGAGACTGATTCACCAACTGTTAGAAACTGGCCGTATTTTGTAGGCCTTAACCCAGCGCCATTACAGTTCATTCATGGAATCCCTTAGTGGAACAATATTACTATGAAACATCTGCCTTGTGATAGGTTTCCATCTGGCGTAGACACCACGGGTTAATGGAGGAAGACTGTTTAATGACTGCAGGCATTTAACATATTTTAATGTATTGTACCTACGAGTAATGTGTTTGAAATGTTTAAACCATAGAGTGGATTTTCACAGCTTAAAGTCTTTGCCATTTGAGTAGAACTTTCTGATTGGAAAGCTGTGATTTTTTTCCCTCATTTAAAAAAATCAATCAAAGTATTATGACAGATTCCTACATTTAGCTGAGGCCAAGTTTGCTGAGGTGGCCAAATAGAGCAGAGCATAGTTTGGCTAAATTACCTAAAAACCACCCAGAAATCCATACAGAAATGTACTTGGAATACATAAACTTCTGCCCACAAACCTAGTCCTTTGACTTCTACGTTTACCCTAGTACCTTTAACCTTACTTATACCATAGTACCTCTCATTCCATATTTCAGACCCTATTTTTACAGATATATATTTATTTTATTTATAAAGCAATGTAAGAGTAGACCTCCCTCTACCGCTTTTGTAGTCTGACCATTACCGTATCCAATTTTCCAGTCCAATAGTAGGGGAGCAGTTAAATAAAATTATGTATACTAAAACTGCTCGGTAGTGGTCCAAACTAGATATGGCCAGCTGGAAGGCCCTGTGCAAGTCAGCCCCTAATTTTACGCAAGATCAAGAGGCCTCCACATCTTATTTACATTTAAAAAGTTAGATTAATAAAGCCCTCAATTTATTAATTACACTAAAAACCAGTACCAAAACACAACCATGATAAAAAAAAACGCTTGGTTCTCACAGGAATTAAGACAATTGAAAAAGGAATGTAAAAAATGTGAACGAAAATGGAGAATTAACTATGACGATGCATGTAAGCAGGTCTATAAAGCATCTCTGAAATAATATCAGTATGCAATACATAGAGCCCGATTGAATGACTTTAAGCAGACAGAGCAATATTCCAACTCCTCTAAAGAAATGTAAACAATTGTAAACTCCTTATTAAAACCTGATCAGCTAGAAGCGTTTCTTCCCCATCTGAGGGTATTAAACACAACTCAAGCGGTGTTTCAAAACCAATTGGAGCACCTACTGTTAGTAGCAAAAATGCTACAACAAATGTGCAAACTTGGTTTGAAAAATTCAATACCGCCATCATGTTTTCAAATGGTGTAGGGGAACAGATTTCCCCACATGGAAAAAAACTTCACGAGGAGAAAAGAAATATTTGACATAATGAACACATACCAGCAATTGATTTGTTTCCGTAAATTTTGGTGTTTGGCCTTTGGAATGTTTGCCACTTTTCATAAAGTATTAATTAGGCTGTATATCACACTATTGTTTGTAAAGTGTCTAACTTTGGAAATATTGACTCCACAATGTTTGCTAACGCTATATTATCAAAATGCCTTTACATAGATGTATAGAAAACTGTAGATATACTATGACAGCTCTAACTCTAAGCCGATATTGTGGAGTCAATAATGCCGCAGGTTGATAGTAATACTGCAATACCAGTATAGTGTGTAGCAAAGGGCTTTAAGGCTATTAGAACATTCCATCCACTGAGGGCAGAGTGTCCTACAATAAAGAGGGAGAAACAGAAAGATAAACATTGGAACTTGGGAGCAGAAGGCTTATACCAGCCATTACTGTCCCTGAGCTACTACTTGGTCTTCAATGGAGCACTCAGCATTCCAATAATTTAATGTAAATTATATCCCAGGGCAAAGATCAGCAATATTTCTGAAGTTGTGCAAATGGAGACTTGTGATTGTGACTGTTGTCTAGTTAATGAAACGGACCTTTGCACTGCACTGCCTAATATACCACAAGTTTCAAAACCTATGGGTCTTTTTACAAGCTCTTCTTAGCACAACTATGGCATCTCCCCTTAGCACAGTTTCAGTAGCTGTGCCTTGCATTGAGAAAGGAGCCAGGTTCTTGCTAAAAACCAGGAGAACTTCACTTTGCAACAACTCATTGATTAAATTGTATTTATTTATAATGTTTTATATAGCGCGAACATTATCCCGAGGGATATTAGAGCACTTTACAATTCTGAGAAAAAGAAGGTAAGGTGTGTCATAGGAGTACAGGCAGAATCACATATCAAAATAGAATTCACAGGACAAGAACAGTTAATAGTACATGGGGTCCGCAGAATAATAAGGAACATAACTGGTACAATTGAGATGGAATAGCATCCAGCGCGAGGGCTTAAAGGTGTAAGTCCAATGCATTAGAGTAGACGATCCAACAACCTATTAAGGAACTTGTTTATAAGGAATCTTTTTACTTCCAATTTGAAGGCATCCTTGGAGGAGATTCTAGGTATACATAGAGATGGTATGCAGAGTGGAAAGAAATATCTGGCCCTAGATGCCACTAAGGCATTTTATTCAACTGAATGGCCATGCACGGTTTGAACTCTGAATGTGCAAGTGCTGAGGTCTGTGATGGACACAGAACATTGCAATGCCAAAGGCCTTCAGTGCGGAATGGCAGGAGGCGCTGTCATCCTTTAATGCAGGCAACAGACGCTGCTATGTGGACACACTAGGAAAAAGAAATCCGAACCTTTGACATAATCTGTTGTTCATCGAGACTGTGGGGGTTTGAGGATTAGGAGGATGCCACTGCATTTAGGTTTGAGAAGAGTAGGTTGATATATTCGGAGCCTGTTTAGGCAGGACCCACTAGCAAACAGCATCCCGATGGCTACTGGTGAAGTTGTAAAGATACTAAAGTGATATTGGGTATAACTCCGAATTTGAGAGCCCTGAGGCGTAAATTCTGTGCTGTTGCCCTCCTGTTAGCTAAAAGGAGGGTGTCCATCCATTGGAATAGCAAAAGGGCACCAGAGGTGAAACGCTGGATTGAAGACATGGTATATTGCCGAGACACGCTCAACACGTACGAGGAGGAACTACCGATTGGCTCTAGGCCCAGAGACTACTGGGGGTACCTACGTGACTATTTACTCGAACATGGAAAATCAGATTCAGAATCGGAAGCGATGTAATTGGTCTTCTGATGGAGACAACATAGGACGAACGAATGTAAAGTGCTGGCACCTTGGAGGGAGGATGCTGTGATGCAGGGGGGAGGATGCAGGGAGGGAACTACAAGTTGGGGAATGTACAGTTAAGTTACATATAAGTTTAAAGGAAAAAAAACTGAAAAAGTAAGATTATTGATGTAACAGACAGCGGCCATGGCACTGTCGTGCGACTGGACTCTTGCTAACAAGGCGCCGCCGGTCCTCTGGATGTCGGCTGATGGGCTGTGTGCATCTCACAATGTGGCTGTTGATAGTGGTTGCTGAACGCCGGCCCATGAGGATGTAGGCAGGCAAGCTACTGATGTTACCTGATTTGTCTTGTATGTAATGAACAAAAGTGCAATAAAATTCTTACACCAAAAAAAAAAAAAAAAAAAAAAAGATACTAAAGTGATACAAAACAATATCATGAAAAAAGAACAAGGGGTAATGCATGGCAAACAATTTGTATTGTAAATTCCTGCTTCAAACACTGCAAAGTGCATAAATTAATATCGCCATGGTGATGAAACATGTGTAATTAGATACTTGGGCAATAAAGGCAGACTTTATAAATAGGCACTTCAATGTAGCCTGGCATTTAAGCATTTTTTGTGAAGATGTGAAAAACATACTTATGTTAAAAAATATCAGTGAAGCAGTGCCTTCTGAGTAAACTATCTCATCTGGTGGTGCCCTTTTCTTTCCTTTATGGTGTGCAAAGGTCAGACAGGGCACATTCTGTTACACGTTACAATTTTCCTGCAATTAAAGAACACTTGATATGCATTAGGCGCTGTATAATTAGGGATTGCAATAGTTAAGTCAGCATACATGAATATACTACATTGAGGTATCCTACCTACTTACTATTGACAATGGCTTTATAACAAAGAGAAATTACAGAACTCAAAGGAGAGCCGGTGCACCTGCATTGTAATCTTCCAGCGCACTTAACAGAGGTGAAAATCACTTAGACACAGCTCAAAATGAAGTGGAAAATCTTTACTGAGTTCATCATTGCCAGTACCGATGCTTATAAGGCATAACATTTCACTAGAGGAAGCGTTTTAGGAAAAACAACAATTGGCAAAGCCGTCAAGTCTGGTTTGCATTTTGTGTCACGATTTAAGCTTTTAAAAAGTCTGCTGAAATGAAAAAATAAAACATTTTTTATACATGCAATGCATATATGAGATAGAAAATGTAATGTGCGATCATTCAGTGAATTTTAGAGTCGTAAAATAAACCCTCATGCACTGCAATGAAAGCACTTAATAGGAGGAGAGTGGAATGATACTCCAAACAGACAATTGTATGAGGTGAGAGAGAAATACTCTTCTGCATGGAGCCAAAGATACGTAGTATCTTTTCAAAGAAAGGGTAAAAATAAACATGGAGACAGCTGTGCTGTCAACTGAGACATAACAAAGTATTTTTTAATACCCCTTAGCTTAGGGCCCTATAATGCCAAACATCTGTCTTTCTAATATGGGCAGGTGGATTTACATTTTGTACCTGTAAAAATAACATAACGGGATATTGTTTTGCACATGTAATTCCATGTATTTGACCAGAATAAGAATTAATACAGATGGGAACACCACTGTAAGGGAAGTGTGGAAAATCTATGTTGATCTCAAATCAAACAGCACAGAGAATGCAAAGATGAGACCTGTGTAATACAGAGGGTCTAACCAAAGGATAGTAAAAGGAAGAGCGGAGAATACAACTTTGAGAGGAAAAAGTACTGACAACATACAAAGTGATAAATGATTGCATAAATGAATCCACGGTATACTACAACTCTACTGTGATACATAACACTGATAAAATAGTCCATATAAAAAACATACCAGATTGGATATGAGGCTTATTGGCTCTAGCTGGTGCCTGTGGAATCTGAGGTCCCAGTTTTGAACCATAGACTTGGCACTCGAACCCAACAATGTTTCTGGGCAAAACACTTAATGTCATTGATTCTGGGCAGATCACTTAATCTCCCTGTGCATAAATGAGTGTAAAATGTATTTGTGTAATCTGCACTTGATGAACACGATCTACGATCATCTCCCAGCCCCTCATGTAATGTATAGTGCTATGTTGTTTCACAGCTAGATAAGTGTTATAATACAAACATACATTGTCAGTACTCTACTTTATCTTACAGTACAGTGTAACAAATCTGCAAGGGGATTTTTTTAATGTTTCCAGGACAAAAGAGAAATTTAGATGATATGGGTTCCCAGACCAAGCAGGCTTAAGACATAGCTAAAATACGAATATATGACTACATAAGAATACTTGTAAGTTACACAAGGTAAAAGAACGGGCTAGCTGTTAACTAATACCATTATTTTTAACTGACATGAAGTAAATTCTCAAATAACACAAATGAGTCTCTGAAGTACATGGACCCCACACATTTCCAGTTAACAGTATCCGACTGACAGTAGAGCAGGCTGCAAAACACAGTAGGATACAATATATATATATATATATATATATATATATAAGAGGTATTGGGATTTTAGAAACTTCTCTTGTAACAATACTGTAGCACGTGGCCTTTTAACCCTGCAATTTCTAAATGTTAAAAGCTGTTTTAACTTTTATATGTACATGGATGAAATATAACCACCCCAGGCACAAGCCCTATATATTCAATGCAGGCTAGGGACAGTTCCATTAAATGCATGGAAAATCAGTTTGACAAATGCTACAATTTCCTCTATGTGCCCATCTTGTTTGACTATGCCAGAGACAATAGAGCAGCTTTTCTTCCTGTGGCCTGCACGCAGAAATATAAGGAAAACATGGATTATCCCAGCATGTCGACTGCTTTCCTTTTCATGCCCCTCTAAGGTGTTACTTATATTTTGGTCAGTCACAACACAGTGGCTTGTCTTTGTAATATCAAGATACCTATTTTATGCCTGGTGGCAGCGATCGAAAGCCTCATAGTAATAAGTGCCAGGGTTCGATGACTGAACATAATGTCTTTTTATACTGCACATCCATTATAGATTGTAAATAGTAATTTTTTAAGTTTATAATTGACATTAGCTCCAAGCAATGTTTTAAAACATAGTTTTATGTAATGTTTTTTTTAAAGTTCTATGTGACAAACTTTGCAAGATTTTAAGATGTATATGATCATGCTATTGGTCGATCAATACATAATAATAATAATATCTGACCTTGTTTTTCCTGCTCAAAATAAGCATGATCTTCCCAATTAAGTGAGTTAACAATGCCATTTACCACGTGCTGTTAGAAAGTGGTTAATGGGAGTAGAGGCAAAAAGGACCAGTTGAGGTCATCAGGGTTATTAGATTTTGGTTCTTTTTTATAGAAATATTGTGATTGGAATAGGCAAACCAGATTCCCAATGTGTGTTTCATGATTTATAACAATTTATCATTACTTCATCAGGGCAAATGAACTAAATTTACTAATCAGGCATCAACCGGTAGCTATATCATGAGATTGCAAACAGTACCAATTGCAATAATTTAACAAACAAATCTATAAACACAACATCAAGAAAAAATTAAAAGTGTGCTTACAAAATGTGCACAAATAGAAAAATTGTCCTAACACATAATTATTCATTATGATAATTAAAGTTGAGAACAATTGTTACTTATATATTATTGCCTTGATCTATGTTATAGATTCATTATAATTATTCTAAAGTATTGAGTTGGTCTATAATACCACATTCTGAATGGTTCTGATGGTAGATTCTATACTAGTTCAAGAAATATAGAATTTTCAAAACATGTGATTTCTTCTAATTAATTACTTCTGCATTCATTGTGTTGTTCAGAATTTTTCCATGACTAATATCAAAGCCATTATTTAAATGTATTCCTTCATAAAGTGCGACCATGCTATCTCTTACATTAAGTACATTGATTTCTTGGAGTGTATGTAGTGCCTTATAGCAATACGTCCAGATTGACAGACATGATACCAGAATTAATTACAAAGACATTTGATTCATAACTCTGAGATAACTATATTGAAGGTTTATGAAATGAGGCATCATTAAGTATTTGAAAATGCATTTCCTATTTTAATGGTACTCTTGGTTAGATCTTCTTCTGAAAGTGAGTAGAAGTGAAGAGTCACGTTATTTCTAAATGAGTTTCCAATAAAACTGTAAAAAAGATGTTTTAATTCTTGTCTTTCTGTAATCCCACAGTGGTTCAAGATAAAAAATATGTATTTGGGGGTGCAGAGTTAATTTTAATGATAAACTCCCCTTACATGGTAGCAGGTGTGCTAGCCCAGGACCTCTACTCAAATCACCATTGATTTGAAAAGTGAAATTCATTCCACCTGTGCTTAAAATACTAGCTAACATTTTTTAGTAGCCTTGAGGTAATAGCGTATTCCTATATTCAAAAAGCTTTATCCCACCAACAACAGTATGGAAACCATTAAAAAATAATGTTAAACTCATTGATTACTGGTTATATCAATTTCACTTATGTGAGCTTCGAAAATGTACTCTCATCATTGATAAAATAATAACTTAACTGTAAACTTTCACTGTTGTATATGGCTTCTGTGGGAAGCCATTGGCTTGAATAACTAGATTGGAATCTGTTAAATCACTGCTTTAGCATCACCAATATGAAAAATCACTGTTGCGCTGTCACACAGGGAAAGCACTCGCTTCCACTTCAGCCTTGCCCGAGTTTCTAAAGACCCTAGATTGGCAGTGGAATGGTGGTTGGTGATCTCGCCCACCTTCTCCCATCTCTCCCGGGTCATAACCGACCCAAGGGATATGGGAGAAGGCAGGGGGTGCTGTTTTATGTAATGTAATGTAATGGTGTCTTGTAAAGCGCATGTATCACCCCGCCCTGGGGTATCTCAGCGCTGTAGACCGCTGGGGAACCCGTCCTGGCTTTCCCTGTGAGATGGTCCCTGCTGGGTATCTCCAAGGTGAAACCAGGCATCCCCGGCGTATATGTGGGGGACCGTTGTGGAGATAAGGCAAGCTATGCAATAGCCTTCTCCCCTGTCAGCGCTAGTCTCTGCACACTAGCTTTGATAGGGGAAATAAAGATGCGCCAACAAGTGCCTCTTAAAGAGCCGCTGTCAGTGGTGCTAGCTCTCTACTCTCAATGTGGGGATGGTTGAGATAGGTGGGAGATTAGTTGTGGGCAGATGAGGTGGAGGAAAGTTTTTCAGATGGTGATGGGGGTGGGTGGCAGGAGGAGAGCTATTTCTTTGGTCCACTGTATTTAGAGGGGGATGGGCGCGATAAAGGTTTTTTTTGCATTTTAAAAGTGTTATTTATGACAGGTCTGCTACAGATCTGTCTCTGAGTATTATTATTATTATTATTATTATTAAAGGCTTTTGTAGCGCGCTCAATTACTGAAATAGTATCTTGGCGCGGAGTATATATTGGAAGCTGAGGCAGATGATGTGGGCCTTATATAGCGTAAAAGTACAGATTGGCAAAATGTGAATAACAAGATGTTATTCACCTCTGGATTTGCCCATCTATAGTTCTATAATGTATTCACCTACAGCTTATTCCAGCTATTAAAGGTGGGAAGATCCTTTCAAATCTTTTTAAGGTTACAAGGGAGATATGCAAACTCACTTTCTAATAATTACATCTTACTTATAATCATAATGGGAGCAAAGGGCTAGTGCCGGGCAGGGATAGAGGGGTGGAGAGGGTTTCAGGGTGCAGCAAAGGAAATGGATTGACAGCCGCTGTAGGAGGGTGCCAGATGGGGGCCAGGGGCTGCTCTTGCACTTAGGGCGAAAAGTGTTTGGCTCTCCCACAGCGCATGAACCAAGTACATCTCCTTACCCCGGTTTGCAACTTCATTTTTTTCTTTTTTCCAGGCACTTGTACTTTTGTTTTCAGGCGTCTCTCTTTTGTAAATACAACCATACCACTAAAATGCATGCGCGTGACCATAAACAAATGCATTGATTACAGAGTTTTTATAACACAAATAACACTTTTTTTTTTGCATGATCCAATGGTATTGGAGAGGATGCTCCGTCGCCTGTCTTGCCATAGCATGAACACAAGCTGATGGTATTGAAGCACTTAAAGTGCTTTCCACTTATATTACACAGTGACATATTAATTTTTGTTGCTGATCCTTTTTTTTTTATTTCACAATCTGCTGGTATTGGAGCACTTGATCCATCCTCCATCTTGCCATAGAGCTAACACCAGCCAAAGATACTGGAGCGCTTTCAGTGCTCAACAGTTACATTACACAATCACACATTCATTGTCGTAGGTCAGGAAAAGCATAAGTGATTTGCACAGAATTACGAACTGTTCAGCTGCCCCTAAGATTCAAAACGGTTCCCCCAGTTCGCCCGTCAGCAGCTCTGGCCATTATTCCACACCCTAACTTCACTTCACTTCAAAGCTCCTCAAATGTTTCTCACTATAATGTTCACATTTGTTCAGTAAGACCCTGTCAACACTGAGCAAGCATTGGCAAAGCCAACCGATCTCAGCAATACCTGAGCTAATGGCCCTATCAATGTGAATGTCTTTTAGCCATGTTGTCTATAACCACATCTGCTATTCAGCATAGCTGAAATTTACTGAAAAAAGCTCTATGATGTGGCCAGTGCAGGCCACATCATAGCCCTTTTTTGTGTTAGGGTGGATAGGACGAAAAACTCAACATGGGAGCGAAGAGGTTCGGCGTCGGTTCAACATCCTGTGATTCTGGGTTTTCAGTAACTTTCAGCCATGCTGAACAGCAGATGTGCTGCTAGACAACAACACGGTTAAGTAATAATGAGAGACATTCACATTGACAAGGCCCAATAGCTTAGGCACTGACAAGCCCGGTTGACTTAGGCAATGCTTGTCTCTGTCACTTTCGAATTGCACAGACCTATGGTGACAAAGAAATATGATGGTTGGTGCAGGCGGTCTGTCTGTGAAGACCAGGGAGAAGTAGAAGGCGGGTGAGACTCTCACCACCCTACTCTGGTGTCAAAAGACCTGTGCGAGGTAGCAGAACAGAGGGGGAAGTAATTGCTTACCCTGTCGACATTATAAGAGTGAGAAACAACTTTTATTTCCCAATGTAGATTTCTCATAGCAGTCAATAACCGCTTTTCATCCGTTTATTCATGCTAATAGCTGTCTATAAGAGCCATATTAACAAGCATGATCTTACACAAAGATTCCTTCAGCCTTGACGTCTTAGTAGGAGCCTATTTAATGCAGTCCACTATTATTATTATTACTATTATTATGAGGTATTGTTGGTAATATTAATAAGAATGTTATTATAATGATAGCCTCTTAGTGATTAAGAGACAGTCGCTTGTGGGGGTAAAAGCACTTAACAAATCCGAAGTGCCGATCAGTGGAATCTTGAAGAAACAATAATATTAATAATAACAAGAATAATACTAATAGTAATATTAATAACAACAATAATAATATTAACCCCTTCGACGCTTGTGACGGAACGGTTCCGTCACGAGCGTCGGTTCGGTCTGTGCTGGTGACGGAACCATTCCGTCACGACCACGTCCGTTTTGGAATCTTCAGCACAGCGCGAAAATTCGCGCCGCGCTGAAGCAGTTAAGACTAATAATAACATCATTAAATATAAACTGCAGTGATGACCAGTTCCCAGAGGCAATTTACATTTTGCAGGCACCCTATAATACACATATATTTTTATTATTATTATTATTAATGTTATTATTATTGTTGTTATTATTATTACTATTAATATTATTAATAATAATAATAATTAACAATAATAATAAAACGTTGGGGATGACCAGTACCCAGAGGCAATTTACAGTAGTCACTTTATACATATATTATTATTATTATTCTGTTTATAAGGTGCCTGCCAAATGTAAATTGCCTCTAGGTAATCACTAAAGTTGCCAGAGAAAGAGATAAGTGGACATGGAAAAGTAAAACTTTCAATTTGTTTCAAACTTTTACCAACTTGGATTCTCAACTATTATTTTCTGGAAGGCTATTCCATCATCGAGCACTGAAGACCCCTAGTTTCCGATTCACCATAGCGAAGAGGCTACAAGTCAAGGGAGAAGAAAGTTTCTGTTAGCATAACAAAGCACCCACCCAGGTTTTCATTAATCTAATGTAGGCTCCAACCTCCCCTTCACTGAAATAGTAAGCACAGAAATGTATTTTTTCCACTACCTCTACCAGCAATCAATGATCCATTCCGGACGCAGATAGATGATCCTTTCTCCTGATGCTAGTCTCCAATTAGGCTCACACATTCTGTGCTGTCTCTAGAAGCTCTAGATTCTAAGACAACAAGGGAACCCAAAAAAGTTGACCAGGGACCTTGGGAATCAATTATTTTAAACAACATCGGTCCCTAGAGAGAATAAATAGAAACCAAGTAATGATTATAGACTCAATCGTTGCTACATTAAGTGGACTTGTCCAGCCAGACAGAGGTCTGATATTTACTTGTAAGCAATAGAGACAATATTGCACAGCAAAACATAAAATGGGACACACGCCTGTGTCCTACTTAGCCAGTAGAGTACAAAACAGGGAAAAAACGAACAGCAAATTGGTCGAATCTGAAGCCTTGTTTCAGACCGACTCGGACTCATTTCTGGACAACCGATCATTATGTTCCGAACGCATCCGAATTGCCCGACTCGATTCCGAATGGCATTCGGAGTAATGGTGTCATTCAGAGCTGACTCGTACAAGTTTACGGGGCACATTTCTGGACGAGCGATTAGGATGTTGGATTCGGACAGCCTGTAAAAGTTTCAGGAAATGAAAAGTCATAAATCCAATAAGTAGTTGATGAAGGTTTAATCATCAAGCCACAGTACTACTCAGACCAGCTCCAACAGCATAAATGACCAGAGATTCCAATTCTAATTGGAATCCTAACCAACACTACAAACAGAGTGGCAGGTGCCAGGATTGAAATTATACAGAAATTAAAGGGAAACAAGCGCAAAGAGGAATAGGATAAAAAGGCATTGTAACGCACCTTCCCCATTAGGAGAAACTATGAAGTAACATTAATACATTTAGTAACCCATCTGGCATTCCATACTTTTCCGTCCTGGGTAACAACACAGTTTTGATTAACTTTTACACCTTTAATTTCATCTCGCCTTTATGCCTAAAACCAGGCTTGCGTATTCTAACCCATTCTCCAACCACAAAATTAGGTTCCTTGACTCATGTGGCAATCATAATAATGTTTACTTGTGAGCTGCATAATTTCCACCCTTTGAGCTACATCATTATGTTTGATTTCAGAGTTGTAACTTTTTGTAACTTTTTTAAACCACCAAGGGTACAGCTTAGAAATTGGATCTCTTCCTCTCAACAAAAGGAAAGATGAAACTTCAGTGGTAGTGTGAGGAGTTATCCGGTACAACGATAACTTCTCTCTCAATTTATCTTTCCACTGAGTACCAAAGTTACGTGCCCACAAAATGTCCTGTCTGAGAACCCTGTTGTATCTCTCTACTTGACCATTTCCCATGTAGTGTGGGCTAGGCCTGGTTTGCACACATTACTATGTTATCATGGCTTGTTAGAATTTCAAACACCATTTTACCTTTTGCTTCTTTTTGCACAAGACACTGCATATAGCTGTTTTTTAAGTTAGGCTGCACGAATGTCTTCACATCAGGCTTGTTTTTGACATCCATAGAATTACATCGTGACCTAGTCTGCACTGTGAGTGCTGAAACCTCCAAGGTTATCATAACAAGGTAGCTGTTGTTCGAACTGATTGGCTCATGTTTTCAGACACAACATATGGCAGCTGCGAGCCAACTGAAATTCTGGCGCCTTGATTATTTCACTGTATCCATGATTTCAGACACTTGGAAGATTTTCCGTTTCCAGTGATGCAGATAGCTTTTGCTGATCCTGATGTGATTCACTCTTGCTGAGCTGAGAGTTAATGTGGTCCCCCAAACATGCCTAAGAGACCTTCTATAGCTTATAAAACATAGTTCCTAGATAGGGAGGGTGTTATAACTAGGCTCTATACGACCTGTTTTCACCATCATTGGAATATGATTTCTCCCTTTGTGTTTTATGGAATTGTAACAATGCTGATAATATTATTTCTAATCATATGTTTGCTTATGTTGGTAAAGGTACTGCATCTGAGAGCACGTCGTTAAAATAAATATTTTAACCTTTCCTGTGTCTCTTTTTTACTCCTGTTGTGAACTGGTATGAGAGTATAACGAAAGAGTGTTCTCATTTCCCACCATTCCTGAGTATAACCTAAGTAGCATGTTCTGGGTTGTCTAATCATTGGTTGCTTTGCTATAGGATGAAAAGCTAATGTGACACTGATGCTAGCGGGTTGGGGTTTTCTAGGTACTGAGGTGAGTTTTTTGGTACACCACAATTCACTGAGGTCCTGGATCTCCGTGCACAGTTCTGTGTAGGAGCAGAATCCTTGCAACATGGCGCACCTAACGTTGTGGTCTTAATTTGAGACTCTCGAGTAGTGCTTAGATCAGTCCACGACCTCCTTACTATTGTTTCCGGGTGACAGTAGTGACGGATAAACCTACCTATAGTTAAATAGGTCTTTTCAAGCTTGATAATTTAAAACGGTTTCTATTGGATTACTACCCAGTTGTGCTTCATTTCTTTGCATTGTATTTATCTCTTTCTGTGTCGTTATGGCTGCCGTTGACATCCCGCAGCATAGCAGGATGGCGGTACGCAATCATTTAAAGGCTTATACTGTCTCCTTGGAAGGCATGGTGGTCGTTTTTGTTGTATGTGCAGACGCAGCTTACCCGTTTGCGCTGTTTTACTCATGGGTTACGTTTCCTGCAGTCAATGCTGATAGTAACGTGTTCCATACTTACATTCCCACTGCCGAGCCTGGGGAGTACACTCCATATAGGACACAGGAGGTTCCGATTTCTACTTGGCAGAACAGCGTTTGGTTTGTTGGCGCCCTCCCCCACACTCTAACGGCGGTTAGATTAGGACTGCTGTCTATTCCAGGTGCTTCTTGGCCTGTTTTGGCTGGATTTACACCACACCCACGTGCTGAATTGAGTCCCCTATATACCTCTGCTGTAACGGTTATACGGGCTTTAGTTCGTTACATTTCCCGCAACCTCCCGGGTAGGGCACCTAGAAGGGGCGGCGCATCCAGTTGGGCCGAATGGTATGAAGCTTAGTCCCGTTATGGTTAATGCGGTTATGGGCAAGCGTCCCCAGGATAAGGATTAGATGCCTTTCTTGCTTGCCGAGAAATTTGACCAACTGGAGGCAGTGTTTCCTAATATCACTGCTGTGGAGAAGCACAGGATCCTTACCATAAGTTTGCAGAAAGACTTGGTGACGGAAGTGACTGACTGTAACACATGGGGTATGATTTTTGCGGCAGTCTATACGAGGTGCTTCGGCACACCGTCAATGGCAGTCCTACCCTCCGTCATTAAGAGCATTCAGGATGAACACAGGCCAGAGGAGGCTGTTGAATTGGGAATGAGACTCGTTGGAGTGTTTGACGTAGTTTCCGATGTCGTCCTTGCTAATGTTAAGGGAGATGCGGTAAGCTTCCAAGTGTCTAATGCTTTGCGCGATGTCCCCGAGGCAGAGAAGCCCCGTCAGTTACCGAAAATTATGACAGCAGCTTATAAGACCATTGGCGGTAATAGTCAGGGTGTTAAGCCTTTTGCTCAAAAACAAACACAGCAGCAAACTCAGTCGGCGAATTCTGATAAAGATGATCGCCAAAAAGTTCAAAAACAAATGGGAGTAAAAATAAGAAACAGTGGAAACAGCAAAAGAAACAGGGGTCCCATCCTGCTTCGCCAATACCTGCGCCTACTGAGCGTACATATGAGTTGCGCGACTGCACTATAATCAAGTCACCTGATAGATTTCAGGTTCCTGATCAATATTCTCCTTGCTCTTTGCAGGATACATCGGTCTCACCAACCAGTGGAGGAGGCGGCGGCAGAGAACAAGGTGCCCAACAGAGCCGTGAGCAGCCCCGCAAGGCCCACGGTAAAGGCAAACAAGACGACTCTCCGTGTCAAAGATCCCAGTTTCAAAAGAAGAAAGTTGCAGCTTTAACAGTGAGATATGCCACAGATAGAGAGAACACAGCTCCGGAATCTGACATGGACACTGACGTTGTTGGACAGCGCGGCGGAGATTACCATAGTGCGAGAGGCGCTGCGTCCACTATTGAAGGTGACAGCGACTGACATGTTCGTTGTTGTTGAGACAGCTGACACTAAAGTGGCTCCCCCTAAAAGGCTTTTTGAAATTGACATTTTAATTGAAGGTGACATACAACGTACTATAAAAGGTTTTTTTGGGGAAAATCTAACTACTACCTATGACATTTTGTAGGCGGAGGTCGACTGGCCCCCACCTTTTGTCTTTGCTGCTCCGCAAGGGGAGAAGGTGATCCTCCCTAGTTTCGCACATACTGTGCCGAAGGAGCAGGCCCTGCATTTTGCAGAAGATTAGGCTAAGTGCTTGCACCAGCTTTGTACCATACTCACTGTGGATGGGACAAATTTTCCCCCCAACATGAGATACCATTGCGGTCTATGCCACAGCCTCAACCTCAATACCCCATGTGGTGTGAAGCAAAAGCTCCTGTGGCAGAATTCCTTGAACAATTGGAATATCAGGGTGTGATAGAAACGTGTGTGTCTCCGATGAATAACCCTCTTTTTACTGTGACTAAGCCTGATGGCTCGTACCGTTTGGTATTGGATTACAGACACTTAAACTCTCATTGTCGTACGTGCGCGGTACAAAACACTCACAGTTCTGCCCTTGTGGATAGTCTAGTGCGCAAAAGGTTTAAGACCACACTTGACATATCCAATGACTTTTTCGCCCACAACCTGTCCTCTATTAGTAGTCAATGGACAGCTTTTACCAGTGGTGGCAAACATCGCCAGTTTTGCCGCTTGGCTATGGGCTATAAGAACAGTCCAGGCGTCTTTGGCGCCCGTATAGTCTCTCTTTTGGAGGGACTCCATCCAGATGCATGTTCGTATGTGGATGACATTTATCTCACAGAAGACGAGATATGGCCGCATCTGTGTCGGGTTGACCGCATAATTTGCTATTTTGCAGATTTCGGCTATAAATGTAACTTTGCAAAATCACACATTGCAGAGTACACAGTGTTGTTCCTGGTCTATGAGCTCAACAATGAAGGTCGAGGTTTAGCACCTCACTTCCTGGAGAAATGCGCACAATTGCGTGCTCCTACAACGCTGAAGAAACTACAATCTTTATTGGGCTTTTTGAATTTCGGGTGTTCTTACATTCCCAACTATGCCCAGCATATCAAGCTTCTTTACGCTTTGGTACAACCTACTTTCTCCAAATCATGCAGGCTGCCGGCTGATTCAGCCATTTTGCAATCTTTGCAGGCTGATCTTCTAGAATCTAAATTCTTGTTGACTCGGGATAACCATACCAACCTGGTGATAAGAATCGTCCCTGGGGCGGTAGGTTTCAGTTACCTGACTTTTAATGAGGGTGACACAGTCTCTATCGCTTGCAAGTCACACTTGTACACCTCGGCTGAGTTGCGGTTTTCCACTGTGGAAAAAGTCATTACAGCAGTGCAGATGGCGATTTGCAAGGAACGTGCACTGTTGCAGGAAAAACGCATTTTGGTTGTTACTCCGTATCCTGCCTTAGAGCCAGTGACAAAAGCCAGTGTACCTACAGGATGTCACGTTCATTGTGGACGCCTCTTTGCAGACACAGGAGTTTTTGCAGTATGAATTTGTTCATCCAGCTCCTCTGACCATCCGCCAGCTGGAGGATTTCTATTGTATCATTTACACTGATGGGTTGGCGCAGCCCGCGACGGTTACAAAGCACGCTTTTTCTGCAGCCTGCGAAATTATCGTTGGTACTGTGGTGAACGGAGAGTTCAAGTCCAATGTCGTGCATACACAGACATTAGGGGACTGTACCGCCCAGTTGACAGAGCTTCGCGCTCTGATGCTTGCATTGGAGTACGCAGATCCTAGTGTGACTAGTCTTGTCGTAAGTGACTCTTACTACTGTGTTCAATCATACAATGACAATTTGTTCTTTTGGACTCAAAATGACTATTGTGATTCCAAAGGTCGCACAATAAAACATAAAATGATCTGGGTTTGAGTGGCTGAACTTAAAGAAAGTCTCCCACTCGTGTTTGTAATTCATACTCTTGGTCACCAGCGTTTCGGAGTTCACGCTGTTGGCAACAGTCTCGCTGATGAAGTGGCCAAGACAGGAGATGCAATATACTTGGTACACGTTCCAAAATTAAGATTGATGATGACATCTTGGCAGCTATTGCCGCAACAGAGAAGGGAGGTAATTACCCGAAAGGTTTCCCTTCTAAATACTCTTATCATTTAAGTCCTGATAAAGTTCCTTATGTGAGAATTAACGACGTTGGTGACAGGTTGATTCCCAACACGGACCGCAGGCAAACTTTGATTACAGCAGCACACGAGGGTATGGCCTCGGCCCATGCCGGCGTGTCAGCTACTGTATCTCTCCTACAACAGCGTTACTGGTGGCGCGGATTGTACAAACATACGCGTGATTATGTCCTTCATTGTGACATCTGCCAGCAGATTAAGCCTTCTACTGCTGCACGCCCACCACAGACACAGTTGTACATATCTAATAGACCACTTGGTTGTGTTTATTTAGATCACTGCAGTACTTTCTCCTCTGATACTGCGTATAAGTACATCTTAGTTGCAGTTGATTCTTACACGCGCTTTGTGTGGGTGTTGCCCCAAAGGAGTACTGATTTTCGCACTGTCATCAGGGATTTGCTTGTCTTTGTGGGAATTTTTGCGTGTGGTACCTTCCATTCAGACCAGGGTCCGGCGTTTGCCTCTAAGGCATACAAGGATGCCATGAGTTCTTTGGGGGTCCAAGTCAAATTTTCGTCTCCATATCAGCCTGAGGGCAATAGTGTTGAGTAGCCAATGAACCGTGACTTAAAGCGATCCTTGACTGCTAGAGTATTAGGTACAGGCCGGAACTGCCTAGCACACTTCAATAGCGTTCAGCGTGCACTTAATAATCTCCCTAGAAGGTCTCTGGGTGGGCGGACCCCATACGAAATGCTCTTTGGTATCAAAATGTTCCGGACCTTGAGAGTCTAGACCAAGAGGCATCAGCCGCTCCCTTTGACATAGATGAACATTGTACTGTTTTCCAGAATCTACAAAAGACCAGAGACAGTCTTGCAAAGAAAAATTTGCCTTCCACATCTGATGCTGCGTTGCAGATTCCGGTAGTTGGCTGGCTACACTAAGTTGGTGAACTGGCCGGAGAGAAGGTCGTGAACAAGAAGGAATTCGACCCCTCCTATCGAGCTCCAGTTCCTGTGCTTGGCGTGCAGGGTACAAGAACAGTCATTTTACTTCCTTTTCCTGGACAAAAGGGGAACAGGTACATCTCCATTGACAATGTCAAACTACACAGAGTGGCTGATTCTTCTTAGTATGACACCTGCAGTCTCTTGTCCAGCAATGCTGCGAAACTCTCTTTTGGCTCCGGCACCTACCACAAGGCCTAATGTTGCCATTGAGATGAATACAGTTATGAGTCCGTTATTGAATTTACTGGCTGGTGATCCTCTTAATGATACTGAGTACACTTACCCCACTGACTTATCTATGCCTGATTTGGAGACCTGTGTGGCTAATCAATCACGTTTTTCATTTGACATTGGCTCTACTACATCAAAGTCCCCTTCAAAAGTTTCGATTTTTGGTGTTTGGTTTTTAGAAAAAACATTTTTATTCCCCCTTGGACTTACATTTGGATTGTGCTTTTTCAATTTTTTTGTTCATGTCCATTGGATTTGTGGTGTATTTTTTCCGTCTTGTGAACCGACACTATGTTAAAGAAAGATCTACAATTAATTAGACTAATTGATGGAACTTTGGCACCCCACTCCTCATCACACAGAATGAAGAGTGACCAGACATTTGTGAATATCACTGCTTGGCCTGTCTCAGATGGGATCGTATGGGATGCTGTAAAGTTTCAGATACACGGTCCCACAGAGGTTATTAATGTCCCTAATGTACTTCGTGTTTCTATGGGGGACTTGGCTAAACAAAATATTCGCTCTGATGATTGGGACGTCTAAGCCGTAGAGGCTCTATTTTCTGATTTTAAATATTAGGCTGCCTTTGATGCTAAAGATTTGTATTTAGATTCTGCTAATTATGCTGATTTGTTCTGTTACGAGCACTATGGAAATCACTTTCTGCACAAAGCAAACACATTTAGGAATGTGGTTAATTACACACAATGGGAACATTGTCCAGCTCCTGTTGAATGCAGCTCCAAAACGCTTTAAAAAAAGTTTTCCTATTTTACGGATTTTGAACAGTCATATCCTGATGCATTTTATTTTAAGATGTCTGAGAAGTCCTCTTCCAAAGTTAGACTTACCCACACAAAATTACTGTATTCGAAGTCCTTTATTAACCAATTGGCTGTAGGGGGCTATGAGCTGTGGAAAGATACTATTGATCTTAAATCAGTTTGGGGTTCTAAAAATT
Source organism: Lissotriton vulgaris (assembly GCF_964263255.1). Classification (NCBI taxonomy): domain Eukaryota; kingdom Metazoa; phylum Chordata; class Amphibia; order Caudata; family Salamandridae; genus Lissotriton; species Lissotriton vulgaris. The sequence goes on from NC_141691.1 coordinate 1,737,795,480, forward strand.
GGCAAGTGCAAGGCACTGAGGCTTTGCACCGTGCATGTCTCATCCCGAGCCATATGTTGTTTCTGAATTCGACTATTTCACAAACCACTTGCTTTGGACTGGCGACGTCTAAAACATTAAATGCTCCTTCTTTTCCTGATTTGGGTGACTACCCCAATGGAATAATTACACCAGTACTTCCCTTAGTCATTTACAGACCCTGTTTCGAAACTCATCCTTTAACATTTCTGGTCTGAATCCCGAAGGCTGGCTACTGTGACAGAAAAGTGCAGATTCCTGCCAGCACCGTTTTCTGGGTCTGACCCCTGGCCATACAGAGGTTAGAGTAGATCCCCGTTTTGAGAATGACCATTCTGTCACTACCTATTCTGTAGGCAAGTTATGCCTAAGCACTCCACCTTGGCGTCAGTAAAATTACATTTATCCAAATTGACTGACACCGTTGACTTGAATGACTTTGTGAAAGGTCCTGCAACTGGCAGGTCCAAAAGATGGATTTATGATATTTAAAATGAAGTGTGGAAGTTGTCCCAAGTTGAAGCTGCTTCTAGGTTGAGGGCAATTGATCAAGCTAATTTAGAAAAGTTCTTGCAGATGTAGATAATAGCATTAACACACTTTCTTCCCGAATTTACACTTTAGATAATATTATTTCATCTGTTGTTGATATTGTCCAAGAGGATGTCACAGTTCTGTACCATGGTCAAAATCAATTGCGTTCTATTATGCAGTTTGCGTGGACTTTACAGATGCTGAAGTCAGGGAAAGTGCCTTGGGATTACACGAACACTACTTCACTATTTTTGCCTTTTAATTTGACTGTTAAACAACAATTTATGTCGATGAAAGATGCCACATTTTCTCTGTTACATATTGAAAAGTTAGAACCTTCACCATTTTCTGTGGCTGAAACGAATTCTGCAGTTTGGCTTATTCATGGGTTAATAACTCTGCCTTTCCCCCTGTTTAAATTTAAATAATGCATGAAGCATTATGCTATAGGCAGCTTTGAGCCTTTAGGCAGCGCCTTTCTCCATGAAATTTGGAATCTCCCCTTTAAATATAGGTGCTTGAGGGAAGGAAAAGAGGTTTATTTAGAAGGTCAAGATTGCACTTCCAACCCCGATCACTCATTGGTCTGTCGGAATCTGCAATTGCACAGTCCCTGTAACATTACAGCCCCGAATTTGGCCTGTGTTTTAAAAGGCACACCGCCCCGGCTATTACACCGACTTTCACATTATTAGCAAACAGTAGTTATTTGTTATTAAATAATGAAGATTGCTGTGGTATGCTTGCAGGAATTCCGTATATAGTGACTGCTTCCCAACGTGTTGTCTGTTGTAAGAATGTGCTGTTTCCCCCTCCGCATGGGAGTCGCGATGTATCCATCTATCCTTCTATTCCGACCTGGAAAGCAGAGTTCTACAAGATGAGTCGGATAGGGGCACTTTTGTCCCAGAAAGAAGTCGGCCTTACATCTGTGCGTGAAACATTCATCCTTCACGTTGCTAACACTCGTACTGAGGTACATGCCTTATTAAATACAAATCTGCCCCTGCATTTCGGTGCTTTGATTCACACAATATTCAATGCCTCTTCCACCACGGGCTTGGCACACTTTTTTTAAGTAGTAAGTTCTGGCCTTGTGACCTCATTCCAAACTATATTTGGTGTGATACTGGCATTTTTTCATTCTATTTTTTCCAGCCTCTTTGCGGTTTCCCGTTAATTCTCGCCTTGGGTGCCGGTGTACTACTGTTGATTTTCTTGCTGAAAAATGGTTGCAAATCCTGTGCCCCTCGACAACCTGCCCCGGCTGCTCCAGCTTCGTAACCGGATGCTTGAATACTATGGATCGCTACCTCCGGCTACTTTGAGTGTGGCTTATTGTTTATCCTTCCGGTTTTCGTACTTTTCATGTGTGCAGCCTGTTTTCCGCTGCCTGGATTGCGGTTTTGAATGGGCTCTGGATTTGTGTCTCTGCAACACAGTGTCTCCTAACCCGGGTTATGATTTACTAATGAGCCCCTTAGTTGCTCATGAACTAGATTGTTCTGGTGTCGGGATTATGGTTGGCTCATGGAGTCCTAGGCAATTGGAATATATGGACTGCAGCCCATGACTTCTTGGCACGCAGTTATCTCGAAGAACACCCGAGTTGTCCTCTGATGGTGCTAGAGGCTCCGGCTGTTGAAGAACATGTGTGTTCTTTTCCATTACTGAACTGGATGGCTGAAATGTTCACTGATGAAAACAACGACTTCTTATTGGAGGCGGTTGCAACGTACTGTGCCTATACGCTGTTGGATTGAAGTGACACTTTTTTCTGCTTCATAGACATGTACTGGACTCTTGATTTTTTCGCTCATTTTTTAAACTCTTCTTTTTACTTTGAGGTTTTCTTGACACCATGGCAACCCATGTATGTTTTGATAAGTTTGATAATTATTAATTCGGATTTTTACTCCCAATTATCATGTTTGGTAACATTTCTGAACTTGGTTCTGTCTCTTGAACTCTGCGTTCTATAAATATTGCCCCCTTTTTTGTACGTTCTCCGATCAAGGGAGGGTGAAGTGTGGGCTAGGCCTGGTTTGCACACATTGCTATGTTAGCATGGCTTATTAGAAGTTTAAACGCCATTTTACCTTTTGCTGCTTTTTGCACACTACACTGCATATAGCTGTTTTTAGGGCTCGCACTGCGACGCAGTCGCGAAGCGATTGTCGCTGTGGAGCCCTATTGTAATCAATTTAGCTTTAATGGACTAACAAGACTTGGGACAAGAGACTGGCACGCGCACGCAGCCTGCCGGAATCGAATCAGGTCGCGCGCTCCGATTCCGGTAGGCTCCTCAGTCACCATGGATCACGCACACACACAGAGACACACACGAGCGCACACATACAGACACACACCACACCTCCCCAGCCCCCCCCGCCGCCGCCCCCCGCCCACACGCACACATACAGAGACCCCCCCAAACCTACTGACCGCATCGCCGGACTCTGCAGCCTCCGCGGGGCTCTCTGCCGTATTCTACGTATCAGAGGTGAGAAAGCGCACTGTGTTAATGTGTCTGCTGCAGAGGGTCACAGGTCTGAATCCCGGCGTGGCCGCATAATAACACCGTGGTACTCCAAATGTACGAGTGCTGTGAAAGCAGAGGCTTTTGCTGCCATGCTATGCTCAATAAATCGACCTTGGAGAAATATGGCGGGGGGCGTGTTGAGAGGAAATGGGCAGGGCTCGCGCGGCAGACATACTCTCCTCGCGGCGGACCATCCCAACTCACTGGGGCCGAGCCACAAAAGCATTTATGTGTGTGTATGTGCCCGGAAATGTCCAACTCTCTCTTATATATCAGTAAAAGTGAAAAGAGGGCACAGTGACGGGCCTTTATACTTGTGCTAGTTGCATATGTATAATCCTTGAATATTCAGTTTCATTCCCATTCAGGTGTTTTGCAGGCTATTCACAAAGTCATTTAAGAGCACTGCTTTAAATACTCTAAACCGGTGGTGCGAATACGTCGTCATGTGTCTGTGCATTTGTTTTCACGAAATGACCCTGTCTACAGCACGTACATTAACTCAGAACAGGCCCAAGTCCCTGCATGAGCTGAAGACAGAAAAACGCTGTCATACTGAGAGGTAATCACCGCTCTGTGCTGTTCCAGCTGTGCAGAATGCAGCTCACGCACTAACTGAGACACTCCCAGATCATGTAAGTGTTGTAGAAAGGGCACTTTCTTCAAGAAATGCAGGTGCAACCCGTGCCTGTGATCTGCACTGAACGGCATGCCTCGCTGAGCTCTGTGGAGTGAATGTCACCCACTTGCCCCCTTCTTCCGCCGGTCCAGCCTGCTTCCCTTTAAAGGAAAGGGAGCTGCAGCTGAAGCCACAAGGGCCCCTTTCAGATGTAGGGGCGCCGCTCTCAATTCAATTCAATTCTTTATTATGTTTTGGAACTCCGAGGAGATCCACATAAAAACCATACACAATACAAGACCCATTCAATGCAAGAAAGACATCTACAATGTTTACAAAAATATAGAGTAATCAGATTCACATACTACAAAAGCCATCAATAAATAGCTAAAAACATTTAAAAAAGTTAAAAATGTTAAAACAGAAGATTTCATTTGGGGGATTATACAATGCAAGTAAGAAAGAGTTAGCATTTAAAATACCCAATTGCAAACATACATATCTTAACCACTTACGCCGAAATGGGCGCAATACAGGGCATATGAAGAGAACGTGCAAGCGATCCTGGGTGGACAAGTTGCAAAAATTACAAATTGCAGGAGCACCATACCACTTTGCCAATAGATTGTATAATGGCAACAAATCCTGTCTTAGGAGAAACCAAAATCGCCGAATGCCATGTGGTAGATTCCAGGCAACATAAGGTTGCATAGCTTTCCTAACATACGAGTCAGTAAGATGGTTAGCTCCCTTCTTAAAATAAATAGCCTCCTTGTCCATTTTAAAGCTAAGATCCCAAGATGCCTCTTTCAAAAGTGATTTTAACTGTGCAGCGGAAACAATAAAAAGAGTGCTCTCTTCCAATTGGAGAAGGGCGGCCGCCTTTCTGAAATTCTTAACAATTTGCGAGTACTCCTTTAAGCTCCCCAACAGTTCAACCTTCATAAGATTTCTAAATGAACCCATTTCTCCTCTAGCCAGACTGGCAACCCACCGTACTACAGCTGCTAGGCCCTGCACCCAACTACTGCGAAGGCCATATTCAAGTCTGCAGGCAGCCGCTGAGCAAGCGGTGTTAAGAGAGGATATAGATCTTAACAACTTCCCTTCTACAGAATGTAAAAAATCCCATTGCCTTAAATCAACCAATTCCATACCATACAAAAGGGAAGATGGTATTTTTGCCCTAAAGACTTCCAGTAGGCAATCGAAATGTCTCCTCCCCGTGGCTGAATATAATGCACTCAAGCCTTTTCCCTGAGACAAAGCTTTGCGGGTATTATTATCGGTGTGGGGCTTGTCACTCAAATTATTGGAAATGATTTTTCCTAAGAAGACATAAGTCTTTACCACCTCCAATTTATGGCCACCAACTGTCCAAGCAAAGTTCTTATACTTTAACTTTTTTCTCCCTGCGATACACATAATTTTGCTTTTTGTTGCATTTATCCTCAAGTAATGGGCTTCGGCAAAAAGATGTAATGCACGAAGACGATTGGCCAACCCTTTAGGTGTTAGATCCAGTATTATAATATCATCTGCATATAACAAGCAGGAGATAGGGGTTCCCCCTACAACCGGGGCTATACCGTCACTTGAGGAGAGAGATGCAGGAAGATCCGCAATATACAGGGAAAAGAGCAGTGGGGCAAGAAGACAACCCTGTTTTAATCCATTAATTGACGGAATGACACGTGATAACCCCCTTTCTCCACCTTGCAGGACACGACACCATGTATCAGTATGTAAAACCTGCACCAGATCTAGCAAGTGAGGAGGCATGCCCATGGCAGATAGCTTTCTCCACAGCAGGGGGTGATCCACTTTATCGAATGCTGTTGAGAAGTCTATAAATGCCGCATACACATATCCCCCACGAACCCTTACATATTTATCAGAAATGATCTGAAGTGCAGTAAGGTTATCTAGGGTGCCGTGCCCTTTGTGGAAGCCAGTCTGTTCTAGGGGTAAAATGTGGTTCGCATCGACCCAATCATTAATTAAGGATAACAAACATTTGGTGAAAACTTTTCCAATTGCGTCAAGGAGGGCTATTTGACGATAGTTCTTCGGTATATCCCTATCGCCCTTTTTGAACAGTGGCACCAGTATGCTCCCTTTCCAAGAGGAAGGGACAATTTTCTTAATGAAGCAAAATCTGAAAACAGGAAACAGTATTTTGCTCCATAAAACTGGTTCCTGTTTCAAGACAGATATCGGGTGTACATCAGGCCCCATGGCTCCTGAAGTACGCATGTCCGTAATCGCCTGTTCAATAGTTCTTTCTTAAGGGGGCTCTATTGGGGAATCAAGCTCAATACTGAGGCCCCTAAGCTCCACCAACTGCCCATTCATAGTGTATAAAGTGGAGATATAATTGACCCATAACGATTCAGGAATAGGAATTGGGAGGGGACCAACTCTTGCACCACAACCCTCCCAAATAAGAGACCAAAACTGTCTAACTTTGCCATGAACCACTGCCTCCCGTAGACTTATCCATAGGGAATCTTCTTTTTCTTTTTTTATCTTTTTCTTAATCCTACTTCTCCTTCTTTTTAAACAATCAATTTTGTGGAGTCTTTCAGTTGATCTGCACAAGTATTGCTCCCCCACTAACTTATTTATTTCCTTATTGAGGAGAATAATCGATCTTGGGAGGAAAATCTTTTTTGGCGCCAAATTTGATTTTTTAACATCTAAAATGATCTTCTTCATAAGATCCTCAAAATGGATTAATTCAGACCCTTTCCAATTATTTAACTCTAATATAGTTGTATCAAGGATACGCCCCAAGCCCTTTACGGCTTTAAAGTCCCAGAAACATCTTCCAGACTTCTTATGAAAATTGACCGCATCACCATTGAGTGACCAAGGGTCAGATTTAGGAGGGTGTATTGAAAGGGTTAAAGTTATCAACATATGATCACTAAATATATTCTCTAAGACCACCAGATCTCTCAATAAAGAGAAGGAGCGGTGGTCTGTGATTACATAATCCAAAATGGACTCACTTGTGCTGGATTTATGGGTATATTTTGCTGGGACATCAGAAGGGAGCCTACCATTCACTATTAGCCCCTCCATAAGAGACAATTCTTCCGAGCAACATTTTCCCTCTTTTATTAGTTTTGATTTTATCGGGGAAGAGGGCTTGAGGAATCAAAAGAGCTTCCTCTTTGGACTTATTTCTAAAAAGCTCTAAGCTATAATTAGAAACTCTGCAATTGAAATCACCCACTAACAGCACCTGGGGAGTAAGTATTGTCTCCTTAATCTTTTTAATAAAAATAAAAACCTGCTTTAATACACTATTGTAACATTCATCAGGGGGGATATAAGCATTTATTATAACCAGTGGGTTTTTATTTTCCCCACTACCAAAGCTACTAAGAGTGACCGCCTGAAAAAGGTTACTCTGATCCACATAATGGGAGTAGTTCCACTTTATTCTATTAGAAAGAAGGCACGCATTCCTCCTTTTGCATGCCCTCTCTTCGAAGGGGAGGCTGCGACCTCAAGAACAAAATAGTCCCTCCCCACACCCATTCTGTCTATACACCAGGTCTCTTGGATACAGATCACACCTGGGTTCAACGAGAGAAGATACTGTAATTTTTCAGGACTATTGTTGGTCCCCGCGGCATTCCAGGAAAGAATTTTTAAGCTACTGCTAAAGATGGGGAAATAGCTTTGGGTTATCTTTTGATTTACTTAACAAAGCCCCAGGAAGCCAATTCCATTGTTGGCTATCCTCTCTTGAAATGCTGTAAGTTTTTTGCGGGGCAGGAATTACATGGGACACTAGCCGTTTAGTTTTTAATACACATATCTTTAATTCCTCGAAGAAGGGAGGGTGACCTGCTTGACCCAAGCCCCGTTGAATAGGTCTATTTTCACAAAATCTATCTCCACAATTCGCCAAAACAGGTATGACATCATTTCCTCGACTTTGAAAATTTTCAGCTTGATTCAAAATGAGGTTCACTATTAGTTTGGAATAGACCGTTACCCTAATGTGTGATGTATTATCAGTTCTTGACATAGAAACCAAATCAATGTCATTTGATTGAATTAATTTTAGGCTCTCTATATCTCTAAAACATTTAAGTAACAATGTTCTATTTAATGCCAAATCGTGGTCAAACAACGGAAGAAAGTCTAGAATCAGTGTATCTACAGAATCTTCCGTAATTTTTCTAGGAGGTTCTTGCGAACAGGCTGTACCTTCAACCAGGGAATGAAAAATAGGAGCAGCGGGATTGAGGACAACTGAGACAGAAGGGACTGACTTTGTCACTTCTATTTTAGGAAAGAGAATCGTAGATCTCCCCACATCAAGGGGAGGTCCTCCTGTAGGCAAAATAGAACAATTAGGGAGAATTTTATTGCAATCTGCAAAGGGTACTTGGATATCAGGGATACAAGTATTTGAATCCTGCTTCGAGAACCCATTAACTGGCTCTTCCGTAATAGGCTGATCATTTGGCTGATCTTGAGAATCCTCAAATATTATTTGTCTCAGCCTTTTTTTCCTATGTCTGCGAATTGGTTTTCTCTTTTTTCCTCTACACCTTTTGTGCTTCCCTATTATTTCTTTTTCTTCTTCCTCTGTCCCCTTGGATTCTGGCATGAAAATTGGGAAGAGCGCTTTATCAAGTTTACAATCTGCGGAAACCCCATCTTCTTCTACAATTTCAAGATCAGAATCCCTTATACAATTATAAGCAGAAGATTTAGGGACTGGAGAAAGCTCGCTTCTGGCTGGGACCCCCGGAATAATTTGATCAGGATTATAAGGCGTGAACACAGGATTATTTCCGGAAGGAGAAGCACCAGGGGACACCGGTTCCTGCTAACCCACTCGAGGATCTAGTTCCAATGTCTTCTCTGGAAATTTAAGTAATAAAACCTTTAATATCTGAGTGACAGATTCCAGAACGCAGTTAGAGCTCCCCACAAATTTACTCAATAACAGTAATATCGAAGACAACAAATGTTCCAAAGCAATCAATGACTCCGAAATAGGCTTTTCATGTCTATCCAAGCCTAGTGGTATAATAGGATCAATACCTGATATGTTAAGCACAGGGCTTTTTGAAAGGTTAGACTGCATAGATGAATCTTGAGATTTGAGGGAGGGGGTGCTACTATAAAGCTGCAAGCCAGAGGGAGTAGTGCCAATCGGGGTCTTAGTGGCTTCAAATAATTTCAGTGAACCATCTGCTAAGTAACGACCACACAACTCCAGGTCAATATCTAACCCTTGAGAGTCACCATTACATATCTCCTTTGGCTGGGTACTTCCTACTAAATCATTAGTCAAACACATTTCAAGCTTTGGGAGGACATTATTTTGATGCACATTCTCTATTCTAGAAGCGAGCAAATTAACATTACCGGAGCCTTCTACGGGGATTAGATTAAGCCCCTCACAGGACTGTAAGGCAGGAATCGATTTTTCTACCAAAACAGGCCCCTTATTTACAAACGCAGGTTCTACGCCAAGTGAGGGAGCTACTCCTATGTTCTTATTTATAGCAATTTCTTCAGGGACAGCCTCCTTCGCCAAGTCCTTATCCGTTGTCTTTTCCCATAACTGGAATAGCTGGCATTGACCCTTTAATTGGAGATTTTTTGAATCCTTGTTTCTCAGGGGGTTAGATCTTGTCTTAGCACAAGACTTTCCCCCCAAGAGTCTCCCAGAACGTAACTTTTTAGCAGTCATCTTTAGACTTATATCCAAGAAGAGAAAAGCGAAGGCAAAGCGCAATACCAATGAGAGAAACAATAATTAGCAGCTTAAAATATATAAAATAAGGCAATTGAAGAATGTGAGTCAGAGTTCCTGTATTAGTCAACAAGTCAATGTCTATGTAAGCATGAATGGTTAATAAAAATCTATCAAGCTAAACAAGAAGAAGATGAAAAAAATAAAAAATGTAAATATGTGGGCCCAGCCCAGCCTACTTCAGCCACTGAGGGCCACAGAGGGCCCCCGCCCTTTGCCCGGACTTCGCCCGGCTACGCTCCCGCGTCGCGGGGATGCGCCGCAATTTCAAGCGCCTCCGAGCGCCGAGGTGATGTGGCGGTGATGCGCCGTGCTGGGGCGCCGGGGAGCCTGGGTAATGTAGTCCTCGCCGGCCGCTGTGGAACGCTGCGGCGGGAGGACCAACAGTGCAGAGTGGTGGTGTCCAATTTCCCCGTGGGACCCTCGCTCATTCAGGGTCAAAAAAGGCTTGCTGTAGCTCTGCTGTAAGCGCAACCCCAAGGAGGCAGACCTACATAAGCACAGAGCTACGTCACTGTGCAGGAAGCTGCACTGACATCAGAGGTGGCCAAAGAGTAATGGCTAAAGATGTTTATTTAGAAGTGAAGACAATTCAAAGTAGCTGCTGATCAATTCAGGCATTGCAAAGGGAAGTTAAGAGGAGCTCAAAAAGGGCACTCTCCCACACAAACACACACACACAGCTCTGACACGGCACACTCGCTCTCGCACACGCAGACACGCAGTCCCTCACCCTCACACCCCCTCACCCTCACACCCCCTCACACACCCGCTCACCCTCACACCTCCTCACCCTCACACCTCCTCACCCTCACACCCCCTCACCCTCAAACACCCTCACCCTCAAACACCCTCACCCCATCACCCTGTCACCATCACCCTCTCTCACACCCTCTCACCCTCCCTCACACCCTCTCACCCTCCCTCACACCCTCACACCCCATCACAACCCCACACCCTCACCCTCACAACCCCATATACTCACCCTCACACCCCCACACCCTCCCTCACCCTCACACACCCTCACACCCCCTCACACACCCTCATACCCCCCACCCTCACACACCCTCTCCCTCACACACACCCTCACACTCTCACCCTCACACACCCTCACTCACCCTCACACCCTCACTCACCCTCACAACCCCTCACCCTCACACACCCTCACCCTCACACACCCACACACCCTCACTCTCACAAACCCTCACACCCCTTGCCCTCACACACACTCACTCACACACCCTCACAACCCTCACACACCCTCACCCTCACTCATCCTCTAACCCCCTCACCCTCACACCCCCTCACCCTCACTCACCCACACTCTCACTCACACATCCTCACCAGCATAGCATAACAAAAGATAGCATAGCATAACAAAACAAAGCATAGGATAGCAAAACAAAACCTAGCATAACAAAACAAAACATAGCAAAACATAACAAAGCATAGCATAGCATACCAAAACACAACAAAACATAGCATAGCATAACAAAACATAGCATAGCAAAACGAAGCATTGCATAATAAAACACAACAAAACATAGCATAGCATAACAAAACATAGCATAGCAAAACAAAGCATAGCATAATAAAACACAACAAAATATAGCATAGCATAACAAAACATAACAAAGCCTAGCAAAGCAAAACATAGCATAACATAACAAAACATAGCATAGCATAACAAAACACAGCATATCAGAGCATAACAAATCAAAGCATAGGATAGCAAAACATAGCATAGCATAACAAAACAAAACATAGGATAACAAAACAAAACATAGCATACAGCATCTCTCCGTACCACCACAGCATCACTCAGGGGCACCACAACATCACTATGCGCTACAACAGCATCACTGAATGTCACAGCATCACTCGTTGGCCATCACATCACTCAGCGCCACCACAGCATCAATTTGTGCAACCATTCAACAACACCTGGTTCAAATATGTTCTCTCAATGTTTCAAGCTTTATTACAAATGTAACAAAACTATGTTAATATTTCACTTCTGTTCTTGGATTTTCGTCACAATAAAATACACTGAACATAATCTTCACAAAAGTTATTTAGAAAACTTTAAGCTATTGCCATTATAAATTACTATAACGTTTATTTACGTATTAATTATTGAAAAAAAATGAAAAGCCATTGTTATTTGTAATATCAATACATGTAAGTCACGTAAATACAAGACATATTGCATTACAAATGCTATAGGTATCACATTTGCGAAAGTTATAACTATTGGCATTGTAATTGACAAAGCTATTAATTTCGCTATTTTCAAAAACAAAACAAATAAAAAATGTGTCATTTACAATACCAATAGCTCAAACTTTCCTAATGCGAGACCTATTGCATTGCAAATGCTTGTTGTAAGTTAGGCTGCGCGAATGTCTTCACGTGAGAAAGGCTTGTTTTCGACATCCCTAGGCTTACATCGTGACCCTAGTCTGCACAGTGAGTGCTGAAGCCTCCAAGGTTATCATAACAAGGTAGCTGTTGTTCGAACTGATCGGCTCACGTTTTTAGACACAAAACATCGCAGCTGCGAGCCAACTGAAATTCTGGCGCCATTATTATAGCACTGTTGCCATGATTTCAGACACTTGGAAGATTTTCCGTTTCCAGTGATGCAAAGAGCTTTTGCTGATCCTGATGTGATTCACTCTTGATGAGCTGAGAGGTAATGGGGTCCCCCAAACAAGCCTAAGAGACCTTCTATAGTTTATAAAACATAGTTCCTAGATAGGGAGGGTGTTATAACTAGGCTCTGTACGACCTGTTTTCACCATCATTGTGATATGATTTCTCCCTTTGTGTTTTATGGAATTGTAACAAAGCTGATCATACTATTTCTAATCATATGTCTGCTTATGTTGGCAAAGATACTGCATCTGAGACCATGTCGTCAAAATACATATTTTAACCTTTCCTGTGTCTCTTTTTTTACTCCTGTTGTGGACTGGTATGAGAGTATAACGAAAGAGTGTTCTCATTAACCACAATTCCTGAGTATATCCTAAGTCGCATGTTCTGGTATGTCTAATCATTGGTTGCTTTACTGTAGGACGAAGAGCTAATGTGACACTGATGCTAGCTGGTTGGGGTTTTCTAGGTACTGAGGTAATTTTTTTGGTACACCACAATTCACTGAGGTCTTTGGTCTCTGTGCACAGTTCTGTGTAGGAGCAGAATCCTGCAGTTCATACACAGCTGTGGTAACATGACAAACATAAGAAAACTTGAGAAAATCAAACATTTCATGTAACTTAAATTGTACTCCATTGTCAGATATAAGAACCTTAGGATACCCTCCATGGGCAAAAACCTCCTTAAGAAAAAGAATGACACTCTCAGGAGTGGCATGTGGAACACGTTTCACCTTGGGCCATTTTGAGTGATAATCAATGAGCACCAAAGCAAACCTACAATCATGTGGCAAAAAATGGAAAGGTCCAGCTACATCCAACCCTACTTTCTGCCAAGGATAATCTGGCCATTGAACAGGAATAAGGGGTGCTGGGTCACATTTAAGCATTTTCTCACTAAAGACACATTCAGGACATTCTCTCACAACTCTTTCAACAAATCTATCAAAACCAGGCCACCAAAACACAGACCTGATCAACCTTTTCATAGAAGTCATCCCTAAATGACTCTCGTGACTCACAGATAAAATGTGATCACGAAGAGAAAAAGGCGGAATGCATTTTCCCTGCCTGAACATCAAATCACCTTCAACAGCCAGTTCATCAGAAATTTTCCAAAAAGGAAACATTTCCGCTGGAACCTCATTTTTAGAAGGCCAACCAGTTCTAGTATAATTGACCACTTTACACAAAAGATCATCTTCACTCATGGCTTTTTTCCACATCTCTTCGGAAATGAAACTACATTTTCCAGACGTAATTTCAGTGATATCAGCAACAACTTCCTCATCTTCACATTTGTTATTAGTACTGCAGGGGAGTCTAGACAAGCAATCTGCAGTCACATTGATTTTGCCTGGAACATATTCAACTGTAAAAGTATATTCTTGCAAACGTGACATAAGCCTGGCTATATAGGCAGTAGTATTAAGTCCTCCACCAGGAACCAAAATGGAAACTAATGGTTTGTGATCAGTTCTTAAAACAAACCGTGCACCCCAAATATAATTGCTAAAATGTTCCACTCCCCAGACACAGGCCAACAACTCCCTCTCAATGACAGCGTAATGCCTCTGTGTGATATTAAGTGTGCGGGATGCAAACGCGGCATTCCACTCCTCTTTTCCCACACGTTGAGACAAAACACAACCCAGACCATACAAGCTAGCATCAACAGTGAGTACACACATTTTGTTCATACAATATGGTTTAAGTGTGGGAGGAGCTACCATTTCTGCTTTTATGCTGTCAAAGGCTTCTTGTTTCTTTTCTCCCCACACAAATCCCGAATTCTTCCTCGTAAGTTCTCTTAAAGGCTCCATTTTAGTGGCAAAGTTCATGATAAACTTGCTGTAGTACTCACACAGTCCTGAAAAGGAAAGCAGCTTGTCTTTACAGTCAGGAGCAGGTGCCTTCAAGATCGCATCAATAAGAGATTTCTTCGGAACTACTCTCTCTTTAGACACGTATGTCCAAGATATTCTACAGAATCCTGATATAATTTACGCTTTTTTTTCTTGAGTGTCAGCCCATACTCCTTGAGTGTATTGCAAACTTTTCTGAGATGCTCTGTGTGTGTTTTCTTATCTGGAGAGAAAATTAAAATGTCATCTTGAAAACACTTAATGAATTGCTGCATGTTCTTAAAAAGATGGCACATAGACCTCTGGAATACCGAGGCCGCTGACGCCAAACCAAAAAGCATCCTCTTGAACTGAAACAGACCTTGGGGTGTGATAAAAGCTGTCATGTGGCATGATTCCTTAGCAAAGTCAACTTGATGGTATGCAGACCTAAGGTCAAGAGTGGAGAAAATCGTGGCACCTCCCAACGTGCTTACCACTTTGTTGACATTAGGCAACGGGTGACAATCAATAAGAATATTGGCATTAAGAGCTCTAAGGTCAATGCATAACCTCAAGGACTTGTCAGGTTTTCGTGCTAAGACAATGGGAGAAACCCATTCCGAGGATTAAATCTCCTCTACAACACAACCATTTAACATTTCTTCCAAAGCATTACCCAATTCATCCCTGATATTGATGGGAACATTCCTTAGCTTTTGCTTAACAGGAGATGCCCCTTGTTTAAGCCTGATGGCATGAGTAAAACTTTCCTAAAGATTCAGAGAAAACTTCAGGAAACTCTCCTTCTATGTTGTTTTCTCCTACACTGTCTTCTACTACCATAACAAGTTCTATGCTGCAGAGATTGAGGATGGTCTCTATGGTCAAGAAATCATTTTTCATCTACTTTGGATTTTAAGGCAGGGAAAATACAAAGTAGATGAAAAACGATTTCTTGACCATAGAAACTCGTAGAAAAATGAAGATACACTGGTGGAATAGAACAGCAATTTCCATATTAAGATAGAAGAAATGGACTCCAAATAGTTGTCTTGATCTAGAAAAAAAATTGGTTCCAAAATCCCAAATGAGGTTGTACCTCTCCTGTGCCTTCAATAGTAGCAGGTACACTTAACCTCATCGCCAGTGTAAAAGTTTCAGGAAATGAAAAGTCATAAATCTAATAAGTAGTTGATGAAGGTTTAATCATCAAGGCACAGTACTATTCAGACCAGCTCCAACAGCATAAATGACCAAAGATCCCAATTCTAAATGGAATCCTAACCAACACTACAAACAGAGTGGCAGGTGCCAGGATTGAAAGTATACAGAAATTAATGGGAAAGAAACACAAAGAGGAAAAGGATAAAAAGGCATTGTAGCACAGCCTTTCCGAGACGGTTGTTCCAACACGGATTGGCTGCCAGAATCTGACTTTGGGGACCCCTCAGCAGGCCACCCTTCACCCAGGGCCCTCCAAAACAGGCCCTTGGGAGTACCCATGAGTCCCCCCCATTCACTTCATGCACAGTGTGGCAGGCACAGGGCGGAAGATTTTCCCCTCTCACCTCTTTTCTCAATGGGAGCCTGTGTTCTCGTATAGTCAATGGGAGTCCGACCGAACTTTGTTCAGACACACCGTAATCGGTCAGTTGGACTCCCCGAACCCAAGTCGTTTGGACTGGTTTCGGGACAACATCGTAATCGGGCTCTTAATGTCATCCAAGCATACTAAACGTTTCTAGATTGTGCGTTCTTTTTTTTTTTCTTCAAAACATTTTATTGAGTTTTCAGAAGGAGAGGGAGAAATAGCAACATACAGAAAAACATTGAGTCAACTAAGACAAAAAAGAACACTAAATGTACATGAGAGAAGACCAATGATAGATAGCATAATTTGTCCCCAAATTATCTGAATCATTAAAAGATGAGTGAATGTGAGAAAAAGTAGCCTCACAGTTGATTGGCTATGAGAGAAGGATATATAAATTACAAGTAGAAGTTCAAAGTTTCAGAGATATTCACAGATGCTGTCTAAAAAGCAAAAACAATTACAGATTAACCATTTTCAGCAACAACTTTGGCAATGGTAATAATACATGATAGGAAAAAAACAGAACAGAAAAAAGAAATGAAGAGAAGAGAATATTTAGAAAGAGGGAATCAGGCTGAGAAAGCAGTAAACGGAGGCGAAAACGTATGTGGGAACTGACAACAAAGAAAGTGAAAACAGAGACAACAAGCATTGGGAAATGCATTAGTTTTCACCTATGTCATTAATAATAATCAGTTTTTTAGGTCTCGCCTACGCAGCACTTGTGCTGCATAGGGGGGACCTCTTGGAATCGATCCGCTTTCGTCCCCAAAAACGTGCACGTGTTGCATTGCTTTCAATGGCAATGCGTGCATGTTTGGCGATTCCCTTGCGGGAGCAAGCTTTGGCGCCATGTGTTAGCAATTATCGCTCCTGGCGCTGCTCGCTCCCGCAAGGGAAACGCTTTCACTTTTGCTGCTACTTGTTTTCTTTCAAATGGTCCTTCCTTCCATCTTTTGCAGGCTTCCTCTCCCTTAGTCTCAACAAAAATAGCCTGCCCCTTATAAGCTCTATGGCTGAAGAAAATTTCTATTTTGTTATGACAGAGGATATATATAAACCTTCTGTCTACATAGACTGCACTCTGTTGCAAGTTCGACCTGGCATTAATGCCTATATGTGTGTGTCTAAGAGGTCCACCACCCAACTATATGTGCCCACTTTCTTCCAGTCATGAAAAAAGGGGAGGGAAGGTTGACAGTGCCTCACGGAAGCAACACCAGGGGGAGGATTCTACCAGGCTGGTACTCGCCTGATTCCTCACTTCTCATCATCAGCTACTGTCAACCCAGAAATAAAATGGGAGAAAAAGAGAAAGTGCATTCAAATCAAAAACCATTATGTGTTGTATGTGTTAGAACCCAGTGTGATATTGCCCGTTTCCCAAGTTAGTGGAATACAAATATATCACAATTAAAAAGAGCAAGGCTAACTGGCAGCTATTGTCTTTATTCTGTGCTGTTAGCTCACTCTGTTAAAAGTCAACCGACATGTTTCATCACTGTATCTTACTTTACCAGTGATTTCTTCAGGGTTTTGGGTCAGCACGTGAATTGCACCTTTTTGATTCTTCCCTTATTGTACCTGTAGTTGCGTGTAGGACATAAAACACACACATTTAATTTGTTCATTAGTCATGTCTCAACAAGTGGCACCGTTTCCGGTGCACATTACAAGTCTGCAGTGCACTTCAAATTGCCTGGTATGAGTAGAAAATATATTACCAGGTGGCCTCCTCTGACAAGCCTACCCGGCCCCCGTGGAAGAATGTATCGTCGTTTACAAGCCCCTACTTCAGTAGTGGGTCCTTGTTAACCGCCAAATGGTCGGTATCTGTGGCAAAACAAGACAAAGGAAGAGAGTTTTAAGGTACATAGTGCCCTTTATCAGTGCCTGCCTTGACACACCCATTATTTTAAGCTTCCCACGTTACTGTCACAAACTGCCACCCCACTCATGGTTCCAACGCAAGGTTCCCCTCAGCATATCGAGAAACTACTGCCGAAACTCCTTACCGCTAGCGCGTACAGGTGTGGTCTGAGCTCACCCCTCGTGTGTTAGAGCCTCGGTGGCGGTCTGTTTACATGCCCTGATTTCCGGTCATGTGATGCGAGCGTATAGACGTAACGTAGCACGTCATCGTAACTCAGCCACGGGCGCCATTTTAAATCGGGCAGCTGGTTCGATGGCGTGACGCGTCATCATAACACTATCGCGGGTGCCATGTTAGATCGGGAGACTGATGTAATGTTTCAAGTCCCTGCCGATTATCGATCTATTATTGTTAGATAAGCACTCGGGGGTCACAACAACTGGGCAATTAAAACCTCCATATGTTGATTTTGAGATTTTAAGAGTCTTGTGGCATATTAAGATGTATTGCAATTTTGTCCCTAATATATGATGTTTGTGTAATTTTTCAGGCTCCAATATCTAATCCTGATAAAATGCAGTTTGAGTGCTTTTCAGTAAAAGTCCCTGGCTTAATGCAAGAAAAGTTAGTATTAGTTACAGTTCTGTGCTGCAATGTCATACATTAATGCTTATCTTTACAGGTCAGTCACTAACCAATGATGTATCTAGTGGGGGACTGAACTCTAGATCGCTGATACTTTGTTCCACTCGATAATTTCATTGAGGCCTTGTTCAGCTGTAGATTCTTCATAAATCCATCGTGCCTCCTTCTTGAGTAGTCTATTACTCATATTGTGTGGATCTCCTTGTACTCTTTCAATCACTACCCAGCGTAGATCTCTTGGTTTGTGCTTTTCCTCTCCCTTAGCACAATCTTCTCCAAGTCACATGCATGTTTGCATTGATCTCTATGTATTTATTCTTTTATTGATTATTGCAAGAATTTTATATAGTGCTAAGGTATTGCATCGCTTTACAATTATCGTGACGATGACAGATGCATTTCAGCAAACTACCTTTAGATAGATCACAACCTCTCCTTCTTTGATAGTTCCACCTCTGTAACCTCACAATACCTATTCTCCTCTCCCTCAGCTCACACGTAACAGCCTGTAAACTTTGATTTCTATCAGCACCCCAAAGGCACCTCTCCATAAATCTGTGTCAGTAGCTTCTACAACTTATCCAAAATCCGCATTGCCACCATACACGAGGGGGTCTGCCTTTCTTGCAGCAACATGGCAAAAGCAAAAGTGCAGCTATGCATGAGTGCCAAACAGCCGGTGCCAGGGACCCACCCTCAACAAGCCATTCAAGGGACAGCAAAGCAGGCAGAGTACACATCTCATCTGCAGCATCCCTGATGTTAGTAAAAGAGACATGTCTTCTCTTTTCCCACCAGCCCAAAGACTGTGGTCTCCATAACTCGCTGAAACGAGAGCAGCGACGACTCGTCCAAAAGATAAACTCAGACCAGGTTCGCCTAAGATCATACTGTGCGCCTGCAGGTAGTGCTGAAACTTTCACCAGCACCCGGAGGTCTCCCTAGCTGAGCTCATCGATAACTGGATTGCTGCCCGGCCTACACATTCCTCATGGAGCCACGCTAGATTGTTCGCAAACACCACCACCAAACTCCCCCAGACAGCACCACCAGAGCGGGCACTCATTCACCCAGCAGTAGCCTGCCCGTCTGCTTGTACTCCCTCTTCTCCACCTTCAAGCTCTTGTCAATGCTTTGGCTCGCTTCCTATTGGCTTTAATGCAGGCTTTGATGAGCTGGAGGTCTGTGCATTCCGGGAACCCAGGTCCCAGTGGGATTTCATCCTCGGGTGACCCTGGAGGCCCCCGGGTGGTAGGTGATGGAGGGCTGGTGGGGTCCGATCAGCCTGGTCCGCAAGCTGTGACACATCCCCATGCTAGTCAGAGTAGCTTCAGCAGCAGACCGACAAGTCCTGAGTAGGGGGTGGAGCGCTGGTATGAGGGTGTCAGCCAGTGCTCAATTTGTAAAATATGAAGTGCAGGTGCTCAAATGTTTGTCGGAGGACACACCTACTTTTCTCTGGCTCCACCCATTTCCACCACTGGCTCCACCCACTTACTATATTAGCTCCACCCACATCTTCAACTGGCACCGCTAAAAGTCAGATGTACTTCATGTCTCTCCAGCCAGTCTTTATTCCCACATCTATTTAGAAGTGCTACCCCTTACACTGCCTCCTAAGACAGAAGACTGTCACGATTCAGAAGCCCTGGCATTTATGGATGCCATATTCACTTTTTCATTTAACTATAGCTTGATCTCATGAACAAAAGGGCAAGGATGATTATGCCTCTTGTGCACTTAAAAACCTCTCCATATATTTTCTCTTGAATATTCCACGAAAGCATGATTTATTTCCTTAAAATGTACATATGAAACACCTGCAACGAGATAAAAAGTCTGGAACTTGTCCTCTATGTCCTTCTCACAGACACAGTCGATAAACTCTAACTAGACACAAACTACGGGAAAGATGAGAGGGATGGGGGGGGCGTGGGGTGGGAGGCTGCTAACAACAGGGATTGATCAGGTTGAAAACACTTGTTTGTTGTATGTACTCAGTAATTCATTGGGAAAGTGGATTTGTCTAGCTAAAACATATATTTAATGTCCACAAATCAAATGCTTTCCACATCACTCATAAGTGAATGGGAAAACTGTACCAAGGTATTGCCTTAAGAGAGTTTATACAGCTTTCTTGGCAGTGTATGTGGAGCACAAAAAAACAAGCCCCAGGTGGACAACTCAAATTGATCACTGGAATAATACTCAAATAGACAAAGAGTCGTCTCAGGGCTACTTTAGTGTCCTCTTCCATTGAGAGGGCAGATCCTGTCTAAGAGGCCCCCCTTCCTGTGTGGAAGAGCGCCGCCCATGCTCAAGGTGTAACACAATCATTATACACATCTAAGTATATAAGGAATGAATGCAATTTGTGCAGATTATTGATTGACTTGCATGTCTGTCTTGTATTAATGTTAAACAGGCACCCAATAATAGAAATGATTTCAAGATTCTGTGGCAGGACCGGAGGCTCAGATTATGCTTTTCTTTCTCCGCAATTTATTACAATAGAAAAAACACAGCAGCCTCAGAAAAGCTTACAACGAAAAAATGCTTATATCTCAACAAAGTAAAGCATTATCCATAAACACAATCCAAGAAAATGTCTCTGGGACTACAACTCCCATCCTTCCAACATATCTGCAGCATCCCTGATGTTAGTAAAAGAGACATGTCTTCTCTTTTCCCACCAGCCCAAAGACTGTGGTCTCCATAACTCGCTGAAACGAGAGCAGCGACGACTCGTCCAAAAGATAAACTCAGACCAGGTTCGCCTAAGATCATACTGTGCGCCTGCAGGTAGTGCTGAAACTTTCACCAGCACCCGGAGGTCTCCCTAGCTGAGCTCATCGATAACTGGATTGCTGCCCGGCCTACACATTCCTCATGGAGCCACGCTAGATTGTTCGCAAACACCACCACCAAACTCCCCCAGACAGCACCACCAGAGCGGGCACTCATTCACCCAGCAGTAGCCTGCCCGTCTGCTTGTACTCCCTCTTCTCCACCTTCAAGCTCTTGTCAATGCTTTGGCTCGCTTCCTATTGGCTTTAATGCAGGCTTTGATGAGCTGGGGGTCTGTGCATTCCGGGAACCCAGGTCCCAGTGGGATTTCATCCTCGGGTGACCCTGGAGGCCCCCGGGTGGTAGGTGATGGAGGGCTGGTGGGGTCCGATCAGCCTGGTCCGCAAGCTGTGACACATCCCCATGCTAGTCAGAGTAGCTTCAGCAGCAGACCGACAAGTCCTGAGTAGGGGGTGGAGCGCTGGTATGAGGGTGTCAGCCAGTGCTCAATTTGTAAAATATGAAGTGCAGGTGCTCAAATGTTTGTCGGAGGACACACCTACTTTTCTCTGGCTCCACCCATTTCCACCACTGGCTCCACCCACTTACTATATTAGCTCCACCCACATCTTCAACTGGCACCGCTAAAAGTCAGATGTACTTCATGTCTCTCCAGCCAGTCTTTATTCCCACATCTATTTAGAAGTGCTACCCCTTACACTGCCTCCTAAGACAGAAGACTGTCACGATTCAAAAGCCCTGGCATTTATGGATGCCATATTCACTTTTTCATTTAACTATAGCTTGATCTCATGAACAAAAGGGCAAGGATGATTATGCCTCTTGTGCACTTAAAAACCTCTCCATATATTTTCTCTTGAATATTCCACGAAAGCATGATTTATTTCCTTAAAATGTACATATGAAACACCTGCAACGAGATAAAAAGTCTGGAACTTGTCCTCTATGTCCTTCTCACAGACACAGTCGATAAACTCTAACTAGACACAAACTACGGGAAAGATGAGAGGGATGGGGGGGGCGTGGGGTGGGAGGCTGCTAACAACAGGGATTGATCAGGTTGAAAACACTTGTTTGTTGTATGTACTCAGTAATTCATTGGGAAAGTGGATTTGTCTAGCTAAAACATATATTTAATGTCCACAAATCAAATGCTTTCCACATCACTCATAAGTGAATGGGAAAACTGTACCAAGGTATTGCCTTAAGAGAGTTTATACAGCTTTCTTGGCAGTGTATGTGGAGCACAAAAAAACAAGCCCCAGGTGGACAACTCAAATTGATCACTGGAATAATTACTCAAATAGACAAAGAGTCGTCTCAGGGCTACTTTAGTGTCCTCTTCCATTGAGAGGGCAGATCCTGTCTAAGAGGCCCCCCTTCCTGTGTGGAAGAGCGCCGCCCATGCTCAAGGTGTAACACAATCATTATACACATCTAAGTATATAAGGAATGAATGCAATTTGTGCAGATTATTGATTGACTTGCATGTCTGTCTTGTATTAATGTTAAAAAGGCACCCAATAATAGAAATGATTTCAAGATTCTGTGGCAGGACCGGAGGCTCAGATTATGCTTTTCTTTCTCCGCAATTTATTACAATAGAAAAAACACAGCAGCCTCAGAAAAGCTTACAACGAAAAAATGCTTATATCTCAACAAAGTAAAGCATTATCCATAAACACAATCCAAGAAAATGTCTCTGGGACTACAACTCCCATCCTTCCAACATAGTCAGTCTCCACGGAGTCCTTCCATTATGTCCATAACCCATAGATAGAGAGTCCCTTCTCAATGTTCCTCCTCTTTCTTCGCTGCTCACGCAGCCAGATAAGTGTTTCCTTTTTCTCCCAGAGTTGTGATACTGCTTGGGGGAGGAATACTGTTTATTTGCAATGTATTGGGGGCTGCGGGGTCTCTGATGTAATTTTTGCCTTCACAGAGCCCCAGACGAGTCACGGAAGCGTTGTTTCGCTTCTTTTGCGACTCTTGTTTCCGTGCATGTTGCGGTGCGCTGTCAACCGCTAGAGGGCACTGCCGCGTCTCGTTGGTCCCCAGCGCGTTTTTTTCCTCACGGAGGAGCCTTGCTGAGTAGACCAACTGCTGCGGAGCCGTGCCCTCGAGCTGCCTCACGAACGCCCGGTTTTCCGGGTCTGTAACCCCAATTGCCCCTGTTGAACGCCCCAGTAGGGTCTGTACTGCGGTTTGTACCGCGATTGACGCCTTGTGGCAGGACCTGCACTTGTTTTAGGCTACGGTGTGGTAGCGCGCTGTGAGGTGGCTGACCTGGTCCCTCTGAGGTGGGTCTGCACGCTGTGGGGGTGAGTGCACCCTATCCCTGCCAGTCCCTGGCGTGAAAACTTTATTGCAGTCCTCTGGTCTGCCCCAAATTTCAATAACGCCCACGCTAGTTGGGTAGTGTGTAGGACCCTGGTATTGGTTTTGGCATCATGGAGAGCGAGTATTACGAGGATGACTCGCAGTCCTATCTGCAGGATGAGGAGTTCTATCAGGCAGTAGATAGCTCCATTTACCGTTGCATGACGGAGGAAGTGGCTCCTATGGAGGAGGGTCTCTCTGCGCGCATTGTGGAGGAATGCGCCAAGCTAGCCCAGGCGCAGGGAGGGCTTCCATATTCCCTCCCGGGTCCATCGGGAGAGGGTCCCCCCGCTCCTAAAAAGCCCTGCAGGGAGGGGTTGTCGGAGGGCGCCCAGGGGGTGGACAAGGGAGCCTTTGAACGTCTGCGTGACGCTTTTTTAGCAAAGGCGACCGCGTCCCCGCCTGACCAGCCTTCGGCCCCCGCCTCTGTAGTGGCTCCTCAAACTGCCCCTTCGTCTCCGGGGGATTCCCCGGATTCGGACGGGGATGGGGAGTCGGTACGCTCCTGGCGACCTTCGAGCTCGTCCGCCTAGTTGCCACGGGACAGCTCAGGTATGCTGGATCCGGATTAAATCATGCATTCGCGGTCCGCAGCCTGGGTCCCAGGCGACAAGATGGCAAAGTTCGTGGCTAGTCGGTTGCGCAAGCCTCTAGAGAAAGAGACCAGGGGGTGCCTCCGTGGGGAGGGCCCTAGGCCCACCTTGGAAGGCATGGTGGCCATGACGCCGGATTTAGATACTAAGATGGCGACTTTTCTGGCGAAGTTTATGAAGGACCCGCGTAAGGGCATTGACTGATCCTGGCGGTCGTGCCAGACAAGCTGCTCGACGCAGTGGGGCCCATTACAAAAATCCTTGATATGGCGGAGGAAGCTAAGGTCACTGGGACCGCCATTTCTCCCGACGTCCTGTCAAATTGGGCGCAGAAGGTGATTATATTTTTAAGGAACGCCAACTGCGCCCTTTCGACAGAACGTCGGAGGTCTTTCCTGATCAAACTTGACCCGAAGTTAGGGGACTTGGCCTCTTCGGAGGCGGGGGCGGTTGCCCAGGGCGGTCTCTTTGGGGAGCCGTTTATTAAAGAGTTAGGCAAGTTTGTGTCAACCTTCACCTCGCTGGATAAGGCCCAGTCCAGTATTAAACGCGTCTTCCAGCAGCGTTTCCCCCAAGGGGCCGGTCGCGGTAGGGGCCGCGCGACCGGCCGTGGTGGGCAGAATGCCAGCAGTAGAGGGCAAGGCTCCGGGCGAGGGCAGTATAACACCTCAGCCAATTTCAACTCCTTCTACCCTACAAGGATGCAACGCCTCGGAGGTCGAGGCTTCAGAAAGAACTCCGGTGCCAACAACGCAAACGGTGAGTGTTATCCCTGCAGAGCAGGTTCAGATTGGCGGTCGGTTAGCGGCCTTTCAGGGTGCGTGGGAGGACCTTACAGCAGATGCGTGGGTGTTGCAAACCATCTGCGGATTTCATATCGAATTCTACGACCAACCCTATCAGGTGGATACCCCACGGCCAATAACCTTCTCAGTGTCCGATGCTCAGTTGATAGACGAAGAGGTCGCGGAGCTCCTCCGCAAAGGGGCCGTTTGTCAGTCAACTCAGCACCCTTCAGGGTTCATCAGCAATCTTTTCTTGGTAGACAAGCCCGGCGGTGGCTGTCGACCGGTAATCAACCTCAAGGAATTCAACGGGTGGTTGATTTACCGTGATTTCAAAATGGAGGGGATTCATCTTCTTCGAGATGTCCTCCTCCCATGAGATTGGTTGGTGCGGTTGGACCTCAAGGATGCTTATCTTGTGGTTCCGATCTATCCACCGCACCGTTGCTTCCTGCAGTTCCTCTAGAGGGAACGGGTGTTCGAGTTCACCACTCTGCGTTCGGTCTGTCCTCGGCCCCGTGGTGTTTCACGAAAGTGTTACACCCCGTGGTGAAGTTCCTGCGGGGGCAGGGGATACGCCTGATCGTCTATTTGGACGACATCTTGCTGATGGCGCAATGTCCGCACAGTTTGCTTTCCCAGCTGCGCCGGACTGTGGACCTCCTGCAGGAGCTCGGTTTTATCATCAATGGCACCAAATCGGTTCTCGTACCCTCTCAGAAGGTAGAATTCTTGGGGTTCGTCATAGACTCCGTTGACGCTTCCCTCAGCCTTCCGTCGCGGAAATTGTCCAAAATCAAGCATGTCTTGCGGCAGAGAATAACAAAGTCCCACACGTCTTTGCGGCAAGTCGCCAGGGTGGTAGGCCTTCTATCGTCTTCGATCCAGGCCATCTTCCCGGGCCCACTTCATTACAGGGCCCTTCAGCGTCTCAAGGCCTACCATCTGTGCAGGGGCATGTCTTACGACCAGATGGTTCCCCTCTCGGAGGAGGTGAAAGACGAGATGTCATGGTGGCTGTCCCACATGGAGGCCTGGAATGGCCGAGCGATTTTCGGGTCTACCCCGGACCTCGTTATTGAGTCCGATGCCAGCAGGGTCGGTTGGGGGGCGCGCTGTGGAGATTTTTCCACAGGCGGCACCTAGTCGTTGGAAGAACAGAAGTTGCATATCAACTGTCTGGAACTTCTGGCGGGTTCGTTCGCAGTACGTTGCTGGACCGGAGACTGGACAATGTGTCTGCAGTTCGATACGTGACCCACCTAGGGGGCTCGAGGTCTCGTGCACTGGCGAATTTGGCGAAACAGTTCTGGGATTACTGTCTGAACCATCACGTATCTGTGACGGCGGAGTACCTGCCGGGCCAGGCCAACCAGATTGCGGACTGGCACTCCAGATACCTTCGGGACTCCAGTCTGTGGATGTTGGATGTTCAGGTTTTTCGCTGGCTGAACGAGCTGTGGGGTCCTTTCTCAGTGGACCTGTTCGCATCCCGCTTGGACCATCAACTTCCCAGGTTCTTCAGTTGGATGCCGGTTGCGCTGGAAGAGGCCACGGACGCTTTCCTTCAGAACTGGAGCCAGGAGAGGCCCTTTGCGTTTCTGCCCCTCATTTCAGCTTCCTTAAAGACTTTGTAAAGGAGAGGTAAAATGATGTGTTTGTTCAACTTGCAAAATTGGCTGGAAGGTTGCTATTCCTGGGGGCTTTGTTATGTGGTAGGACTGATATCGCTGAAGCTAACTCATCCTCAGTTATCGCTCCCACCAGACACTGTCTACCAGCCTCTGTGAGAGAGTAGGCAGACTTGCGACATGAACATTTGTTCTGATAGCAGGTAATCCTCTGATTCTGCACTGTATAGGACCACTAAGAAATGGGCAAAAGCATCTCCTATTGCTACAGGCTGGGTGATCAGTCTGTCTCATTGGTCTCTGATTACCGGTATGGCTTGCTGCGCCTCCCTTTGGCAAAACTGTGCCACCAGCAGTCGGACGGGCTTTTGCCCTTGTTCACAGTGTCAAAACTTCAATCTCAGGAAGGCATATTCGGCCTGTGGGGTGAAGGGGGGCTTAAGGTTGATATTTGCCTTCTCAAGTTATCGAAGGAGTTTTGGGCTAGGCCTTGTGGACCACTGTTTAATCAGTGTGGAGATTTCCAATTCTGAGGGCGGGATCTGTATCAGCGATGTCCTGTTTCTTAATGCAGAATCTCTCATCAAGTCTCTTCTAATGGCTGCTTTCCCTGCAGCCCACGGTACCTGAAGGGAGGGGAATAGGGTGTTCAATTTCATCTAAATAACGGCAAAGTTGTTGTGTGAACGTTTGTTTGTTGTGTAGTCATTTATAGCGGGACAAATTGAGGTGCCAGTGCTTGGCAGAGGGTGCAACATGACCTAGGTCAATTTCTGAAATCACCAGGGCTTGGTCTGATATACCACCCTAAATTATTGTGTAATATTGCATTAATGTCAATGCATAAGAGTTGACAAGTTAGTAGCCAATCCTTGAGCACATTCTGAATCACGGGAAAGGAAGCTTTATTCCTTATTTCTTGGGTGTAGTTACTCCAAGGATCCACCAGTGGTCTCTCAGTAAGTCCCCAAGTACTGCCCTATCTGTGGAGTTGGCTTTGTCGAGTGGGACAGATATGTCAATGTGGGGATCCCGTGGCAAGTTCCAGTCACACCCTCTACCAACTAGCTGCACCCAATTCCATGAATAGTCTCAGAGGTCTTGAGACCTAAACGCCCTGTGGGAGTTTAGGATGCATATGGAGCCCACTATCATCCATGGTTTTCAGTTGAACAAAAATATATCTATCCAGCCAGTCAGTCCATGTCTTTTGCACTGCATATTGGAGAGACTTTCCGAGCAGTATGTAGGAGTAGTACACTACATTTCTTCATTGAGAGAGCAGATGGTGTGGTTGGAGAAATAGCGTCATTGTAACTAGTAAGACTGCTACTGATCACCCTACCATCTGAGTCTCTCTTCAATTTGTCTGACTCAGTTTTAGAGAGGTATATCTCTTGGAGTAGGGCGATATTTTTATTTATTTAGAGGCCAAGTAGATGAGGATCTTTTTCCACTTAATGTAATATGTAAGGCTGTTCCCATTAAGGTAGAGAAAACAAAGGTTTCTGTGGCGCAAACGCCAAGCCATGGAATTAGCTGTTTAGTAGTGATGGGTATACCCAAGGGACAAAGGGAAGTTAGCCATCAGAAGATGAGAGCCTGAAGGAGGGTAGGTGGTTGAAGCTACGGTCGTGCATGGGTGTCTCCTGTGGAAACGTGGTCTAAAAATGAGGTTGCATTTTAAATGGTCTCTGAATCTCTGTTGAGTAACTGTTCAGAGATAATGAAAGAGAAAAAGAAAAAAGAAAAACAAATAAAGCTATAAAATTACATAATGCAGTTTCTAGGAACATATTAGGTGTATAATAAACTGTCAGCATAACTCTTTGGGTGGGGTGAGTGATCTTCCCCCAGCGCCTCCCAAGCAAGACTGCCCGGGCAGGTACGGGACTCATACTCAAGGAGGGAAGGAATACCAACTTTAACATGGAGTCAATAGGAGGAAGGCATAACCAAAACAATGAGTCCAATACTTTAATAAGAACCATGGAAACGAGCCAGTCCCCACTGGCTGAATGACCTGCAGTATGATTCAACAAATTAGACAGATCTTATCTGATCACTGCTATGGCATAAGTACCTTCTCATGTCCAGCCTCTTAGGTCCATCGCACCAGGACTTCAGTGGAGATTGTGGCTTGACCCTACCCAGATTTTTCTTTACCTGCAAGTATCTCTTGTTTTTATGTCCCCAGTGTTGCAGTACATATTCTGATTTCTGGCATTCCAAAAGAGAGTCCGCTAAGGGGTCCTCCATGGATGAGGTTCAATTCTTGCTTGTCCAGCAGACATATTGGGCATGTATTTTGGGAGAGAAGAGTCCATGGGCAGTGCCTCCGAAGTGTCCAGAAACAGTTCAAGTGCCGCCGGAACAATAAATTCCATATGTCTGCCATTGATAATAAGCAGAATTATGGACGCTTCCAGCAACCCAAATAGTTTTCCCAATTCTTGAGTATGGGTCTCCGTTTCGGCAATTTCTTTCTACAGACCATGGTATCATGGGAGAAGTGTGCTGCTATGTATATGTATGCATCCTTATGAGCGAAGAGCCCCTCCACTGTTATGGTGCTACCACGGGTTGCTTGGCCTGTTGGCAGTGGAGGACATAGGCTATGAACGGCCAAGGCACTGACTGGTTCCAACTCATTCTTGTGTGCCTGCGGTGGCCACGGAAGAATTCCAGAGGTACCACAAATTTAAGGCCGGTAAGTACTGTTCGAAAGGATGCGAAAAACAGCCACACCATTGGAATCCAGTCCTTCTGGGTGTTGTTTCTTCTGTTCTGGTCCTTCATACTCAGCAGTTTCTTCACCAGAGTCCATAATTTCTGATCCAAATCCAGCTGGTTTTGAGAATGTTAAGTCTATCCTCCAAGACTCCACCTCTCCCATCAGTAGTATCCAGTATGGTTTGGAAAGCAAATAGGTCTGTTCTCAAAAATTAAGTTCGCAAGATGTGGATTTAGAATCTTCCAGAATAAAGGTGATGGTTGAGTTGATGAAAGTAAGTTCTGTCATCAGGGTTCCCAGTGTGATGTCAATCATGGTGGACTGGTGTGGTTTCTGCTTACCGGTTACTATGTCCATGAACAGAAGTTGTTGCCTTGCCCTTTGACAACGGAGGTAGAGAGGGTGAGAGTGGAGGGTGCCTCCCTGTGGTCAACTACAAAGATCAATAAGGTGGACTTTAGTGCAATCCAGGTCGCCCCCTCTAAAATCGTCATCCACCTCCGGTCAATCAATGCCAGGCAGTATGGGAAGCACTCACTGTCGCACCTAGGAGAGTTAGCTAGGCTGGAGACTTTCCTTTAGGGCAATGGTGAAGGAGGCAGATACTAGAGATGCTGTAAGGGTACCGCATGCCCTCCAGAGTACAGCCCAATTGCAGGGGTCCTGTATGTGCATCCTCTAGTGGGCTCTCAAGGTGGTGGCAGTTAAGGTATATGTGTGCCAGCTACCTGTGCCACTGTACCTGCCAACATATAAGAACAAACAGTGGAGAGAAGCTGGCCTAATGGCAAGGGCGGTCGTCCTCGAATCTGGAGAACTGGGTTCGAGTCTCAGCAATTGCGCTGAACATCCTGTGATTCTGGGCAAATCACTTAATCTCCACGTGCCTAACAAAAACATTAATGTGACCTCATGTAACGCAACTGGTGCTATGTAAAGCGCTGTGATACTCGATTCCGGTCAAGTTCGTACTCTATAAAACTCTGTTTAAAAAAAAAAAACAATGCCATGTCCCTATCCCCTTAGTACAGGGTGGTGATCAGGCGCTGCCATGATAATCGGTGCTGTGGTGGGATTCAGCGAGATAGGGCTACATCCTATGGCAAGTGGCTATCTCTGCTGCAGGATGTAGAGCACTGGAGCAAAGGCCTATACGTGTTTCGCACCATCACAGCTGCCCCTGTGATGGGGGGATGATTCTCAAGGAGCAGGGTAGGTGTACAGCAGAACATGGTGCTAAAAGCCTGCCTGCAGTGGTTCAGAGATTGTGGCACTCATGAGCGAGGGGAACTGTAGCACAATACTGAAGGCCTGTCCACAGCAGGTGGATCAAAGGCGGACTGGGCACAGGGAGGTCTTCAGCCATCTTCCAACCAGGGCTGGAAAGACACAAGAAGGTAAGGGGGGGAATTACATATTACTTTGAGGGTGTCAGCAAAAAGGTCGTATATCCACCCCAGCAAAAGTGGTAATAAAAGCATGAAAAACAGTGCATATTGAGACGGGCTGGAAAGCTACATTTATCAGGAACATCACACTGTAGGTGAGTAGACACATTCCAGAAGACAATGGCCATCAGGGATTTGGAAATCGGACCCGATTGCTACCTAGAGGTTGGGTGATGTGCGAGACAAAAATAATATGCTGACCCTTGCCTAAATGCAGCACGAACATCAACTGTCAAATTAGAAGTTCTTTAAGTACCTTATGATACATCAAGCAGTAAGCAAATATTACATAATGTAGTGATGTGCCACATTACACACCCATCGAAAGTCGATTGCTTATAGAAAATGTGCCAATAAAGTCAGTCTCCATGACATACATAACTCTTACGAGTAGCACAACCTTGACAAATTAAAGCAAAATGAAAAAAAGAGAGAGAATTGAGTGAGGAAAACTGGCAAGACGCCCTCGTGTGCCCTGGAGAAAATGCAATAAGGGCAGACTTGCAACTGGTACAACGTATATCTCTGTGCGCTTATTGAGATATCTTCAACAAAAGTGTTTTCAAAACATTGTAAACATTATTTGCACAGAACTATCCATGCAGATTAATTATGCATTGAGAAGATAATTCTTACTTTTTCGCTGCTCAAATAGCAGTTTTAGATGTTGAGGGGTGTTGGGAAAAAACACGAAAACAATACCTAAAATTAACGGTGTGTGCATTCTGAGGAGAGGGGACAGAGGTGTCTGTCAGTGATGTATGTGATAGTGCTATGCAACTCATTTATTGAAGATACAAAAATGCATTGATATCGCCTATTAGAGTGCTTGTTTTTAGAACTGTGCAAAAATGGATATCCTCCATAATAAAGTGTATCGAAAATGCAATTTGCTACAGATTGATCAATCCTGTCTATTGATTGAAAGAAAACAATTGCATGCACAAAATTGGGAAGTCAATAGGGTAGTCACGCTCTTGTAATATTCTGTAACATTCTTTTCTTTAAACAACAAAGCTTACGTGGTCCGATATGATCAATTAAGCTATTTGCCCTGATAGATGACTGAAACTAGGCAAATGTTTTCATATCACAATTCCGTAGCTTGAACAATACATTAAGTGACTAGTTTAACCACTAAAGGAAGTTCACCTGTACTTTAAGAAATGTATCAAATCCACAAAACCTTTACTCGGTAACCTA
Source organism: Lissotriton vulgaris (assembly GCF_964263255.1). Taxonomy (NCBI): domain Eukaryota; kingdom Metazoa; phylum Chordata; class Amphibia; order Caudata; family Salamandridae; genus Lissotriton; species Lissotriton vulgaris. The sequence continues at coordinate 1,737,827,184 of NC_141691.1, forward strand.
CAAAAATTCAACTCATAATCATCTTCTTTATGTAGTGATGGCAAATGAACCCTTTATTTTGAAAGAAGAGTATGGGTTAGGTCGATCACAATCGCTAAATAAAGTCTGATGGTTGAGACTGGTTCCAAGTCTAACCAAGCATGGCTCTTTCTAAACCTACAATAAAACAGCAGACCCTTTCGAAAGTTTCATCATGTCTCCTAGGCAGACATATTACTCTATGACTTAACAAAGGGTTATGCATTGTATTCAGACTTTAGGAGATTTATGTAGTAAATGTCCTCTCTAAAGGAACCTATATCTACAGCGGACTCTGTCACTTCCTTTATTACAATTTACATGAACATACAGGTGTCTACAAAAAAGTTAAAGTATTTAAAGAATATATATATTTCTAACATAGATGTCTCTATAATCAGTCAAAATATCACTATATGCTGGTGTAAGGTCGCTATAACGAATTCTCTTTTACGATGTAGTTCCTTCTGCATGTACACGCCTCTAAATGTTTAGTAGAGGGAAACGGACTCACAAATAAGACTACACATGCAGCGGTGGGCACACATTAAAAACTGGGCAACCTAGGGCATAAACCCATGGGGAGGAGGAGGCATAGTTTGTAGCATTGACCCTGTTTTGAGCTCGGGTTTGTGCCCTTGTACTTTCTGTAAATTAAAGCCTATGATTCAATCACTTAAATATAATCATGACCACTGGAAATTATGCATAATTAAGGATTTGCCTCATTTGCCACATCTGCTGCATAATCTGCAGATATAAACAAAAAATTGTTTCTAGCTCAAATGGATCAATAGTTACTAAAAACATTTCTGAAGTGTTCGTGCACAGTCCAAAGCCCTTTGCAAAAGCCAAATGATCACCTTTCAGCTGCTTATTTCGACATTTATAAGTTGAGCTGATACTGATGTGAAATCCTTGCCCAGACACCATGTAAAAAAATTACAAAATAATGAAGTAATACAAAAAATGTGATACGTTATGCCGCATAATTTGCCTTTCCCTGCCGCATAATATAGTCCACCCTGCCTTATTCATTAGCTGCTCACCTGTCGCATAATTACAGTGGATCTGAATATAATTTATTTTGTGGTGTGTGCCACATAGTTTTGCACTGGTACTACCATTGTATTTTTTTTTTTTTGTATAAACCATGGAGTAGCAAAAACACACTTTGTTTATGCATTTGACAGTACCTTCTGCAGGTGTCCCAACGCTGCTCCCTAGGCCCAGAACGGCAATGCTCTGATTCCTAGGCTCCAGCATCATGGCGCTCTCCTCCCCTCTTACCCAGTGCGGCACCTTCACTGGCTCGAGGGCAACATTCTCCAGGCCATCTTTCTGCAGTTCTTTGTGCATGTATCTGATCGCCATTTCGAGATTTCGAGACCCACTGATCCTGTTACCGATGGCGTCGACAAAAAGTGCGAGCCGGTCGTATGACCTGTTCTGGGCTTTGCCGTGCACAGCTAGATTAATAATATCCTGGGCAATGTCAGAATAAGCAGCTATTTCTTTTTTCACATGTTTGAAAGTCCTTCGACGACTTTTATCTCCAGAAGTGTTTCCTCCCATGCATAAAGGCAAAAAACAAAGGGTGATGACAGCAACATAGTAAAGGCACTTCATTGTCCTCGGCGAGTCCTGTGGTATGCTCTGTGGACGGAAATGACGTAGAGTTAGGGGCAAAGTAACAGTGCAGTGGACACAGAACACATACTCATCTACACATCACAACTGCATTAGTAGTACTTATGAAAAGAGACACTGGTAATATTTGGAACGAGAATATAAAATACGTGTCTGAATCATTCGTTCCTCAACGTCAGAAATATGTATCAATACACACTTACCTTGGGTATCAAAAGCAGTTCTCATTGTTTTCCATGTTTGTTAATTTCAGGGTATGTACATTTCAACTCAAATTTCTCCTCACTGTGCTATTAGAAGAGCTCGTATCTTCCCACTTGATTGAACTTTCAAGGACGATAGAAACTACTGTTAATGGTTCACTGAAGTCAAGTGTTCTCGGTAAAATTCAAAGTCAGCACTTCAAGTAGCAGCAAAATACATTTTACTTATCTGTCTTGGCAAACACAAAGGTATGGCACAGGTATAAGTTATCCTGCTCCTAAAACCTGGGCAGAATATCTGTGTCTCTGCATTGGCACTGACCTTTACAGAAGTGGGTTCAATTCCTGGTGTGGAATTTGTAAAAAATATATGGCCATATGTACATAAGCATTTTTGCAGTCGAAAACAGCCCAATTGGCAGATTCTGTTCATTTCCGAACAAAAAATTCTGTTACATATGCTCAGAGCACAAATTGTGAATCAGTAACGTTACTGAATCACAATTTGTGTTTAGCGATTCAGTATTTGGAAGGGGCGTGTTTAGGGCTCCCTTTGTAATACGGAATAGCATTGGTTTGCAGTGGCAGCTCCTCCGCTAAGGCGGAGGAGCATGCCTTACAAGGAAAATAAAATTATAACAACAATGCTATTATCATTTTTTGTTCATTATTGGCTATGCAATGCTGGTGTGGGTGGGGCTGTGCTTCCCGCAGAGCAGGGGAAGGAGTGGTGGCACTCTCCTAAGTGCGCATGACGGTTTTGCCGGACCTCTTGGGCCGGCCAAACCATCATACGCCCTTGGCATGTCCTCCACCGGACTCTGCTGTACAGCCCAGCGGAAAACATGCCCAGACTCTCTCTGATCACCGAACCACGGCGCTTAGACCAATTAAAACCCAGACCGAAGAGGACGAGGACGGGGGAAGCGGCCGCCGGAAAGGTAAGTGCTGCAACGCATACGGAGCAGAAGGGACATATTAACTCCCATAAACGAACACTACGACAAGCCCACCAATATTGAATCAACATTTTGGTCAATACTTGGAAGAAGATTCCGCCACATCAAACCCACAAGAACCCCTCTGAGGGTTGGAATTATCACCTCAAAATATAACTACAGAAACAGTGGAGAATAGCCTTGAAAAAGTCGGGGGTTACATTCCCCATATCGACGAAACACGTGTCGGCTGTGACGTCTCCTGAAATAAAACAACAAACTAAACTTGAATAAAAGGATTGAGAATTTGATTTTGAGCGTGTACCAAATGGTGGAAACACATGTATATGAATGAAATATAATGTACTAAACGTGTGCTAAGGGGTTTAAAGCATTTTGTGGCATTCGCCTTACTAGAAGAGGGAAGTGGTTCTCTTCTCCTTGTAGCTCCGTGCAGATATTATAATTAAGTACCTAAAGTGTGGACAGGTGCACATCCCTCAGTGGCGCCAATACCTAGTAAAATTACCACTATCCTAGTAACCAAACGCCCTTGGCATGTCCTCCACCGGACTCTGCTGTACAGCCCAGCGGAAAACATGCCCAGACTCTCTCTGATCACCGAACCACGGCGCTTAGACCAATTAAAACCCAGACCGAAGAGGACGAGGACGGGGGAAGCGGCCGCCGGAAAGGTAAGTGCTTTTTTTTCTTAGCCTCTTTTCATTTTTTGAAAACTCCATGCCCGCCCCACTACTACTGCCTGGTAGCAGCTACTACTGTTGGTATGTATGAATGTTTTGCAACAGAATTATGGTTGCAAAACATTAATTTTTTTTTCAACACCTCATGGGTGGTAGTAATCATCCGCAAATGGGAAAGGGTCCCTGCTAGATTCCATCCTCTCTGTGAATGTTGAAACAAATATGTTTTTAAGAGCAGGCAGTGGTCCAATGGAGGTCTCCCAGATATCTTAAAATATACAAGTTCAAAGTTGAATTTTTTCTTTTTAAACACTTCCTGTTTTTTTTAAGGAAAATGGGCTGCTTTAAAAAATATTGCTTTATTAAAAAGCAATCAAAGAAATAGTGGTCTGCTGAGCCCAGCAGGCCACCATCCCTGTAATGGCCGCGATTCCTAATGAGTCACAAATTGCAACCTACCTCATTAATATTCATGACGTTGGTTGACTGTGACCCCATTAGGAATCGCTATTGAAAAACTGTATGTTTTCTTACATTAGAAACTACTATTTTCCAATCGTGTTTGGTAAGAATCACTATAGTGAAATTGTAAATTCTTAAATGTTGTACATGTGGCCACTAGTGCCTCCACCCTGGTCATCGATGTCCTGAACATCCTCCATGAGAGTCTGACACTGGCAGCATAGTCTCACATACACAGCTGACTTGGTACTATATTTTGGAAATGTATTTACTTGCACCTGTGCTGCTGCAGGGCACATCATCATCACAGGTTTGATAGCACTCATACAAAGAAGCACAGAAACCTGTCACAGGTGACCGCCTTCAGGAAAGCCGCATGCATTTTGGTAGATATATTCCATGCATTTTTCCATTTCTTTCTTCAGTCTTCACTTAAGCAGTGTAATATGGGTACACCTGTCGGAAGGATAATATCCTTTCATTTAAACAGGCAGTTCAGTTCATATTGGGGTAATCTTAAATTATGCCATTTCGCTTGCATTGTAAGACCTGACAAACTTGGGAAACATATAAATCGGCAGCAATAAGCAACAAAGTGCTTCCCAGAGTGACAGAGTGGGAAGTAAACCGCTATACAAGCAGGGGCGTAATGCAAGCCCCAGCAGCCCCTGCGGCGCAGGGGGTCCCCAACTTTCAGGGACCCCCAAATTCTTTAAGAGGCCCCTTCTGCCCCAAGGCCAGTGAATATCAGTGACACATGGGAGACTCAGGCCCCTTTTCACATTCTCCAATGGGGGGGAGAGGCATAATTTTGTGTTATGCCACCGTTTGAAAGAAGCACTGATATAGTTGTGGATCTCCTCCCTCACCATGGACATCATCTTCCTCACAGAGACCTGTCTGAACCCCACCTCCACAACAGACATCACCATTGCCACCCTCAAAAGCTACAACATTACGCACCGGGACCAAACAAACAAACACGGAGGGGAAATTGCCATCAATTATAAAGACACCATCCGTTGTACGACCTCCTCAGTCGAACCAGCCCTGATAATGGAGAATCTAAATTTCCAACTTGACACAGACAGAAAAAGCACCATCAGAGGCACCCTTGCCTACAGACCACCAGGAGCATGCCCTAGCTTCTGCAACACTATCCTTAACCTCATTGCCCCCATTCCCATCAACTCCAAGCACTACATCCTCCTAGGAGATCTTAACTTCCACCTTGACATCCCCAGTGACCCCAACTCAACAGATCACCTGGAAAGCATGAGCAACATTCAGAGGTGTAGCTAGACGCACTGCCACCCAGGCGGCCCCTAAGTTTGCCACCCGGGTGCAGGTAAGAGCGGGGTGGCGGCCGACGGACGTCTTGTTCCGGGGTGGGGGGTGGAATCCGACAGACCACTTGTTCTCTGGGCTGGGGGGTGGTAGTAGACGACAGACACAACTCCCTCTGCCCCCAAACACAGTGCCGCACTGGGCGGACCATCCCCCAGCTACGCCACTGGCAACATCGGCCTCAAGCAACTTGTTACCGACCCTACCCAAATGCAGGACACACGCTCAACCTCATTTTCACATCCAGCGACAGGGTCAAGTATAACCAGGTCTCTCAGCTCACCTGGACCGACCATTACAGCATCAATGAATGTCTAGTGGTATTGTGAAGTGAGCTGATCAGATGGTAAGACAAGAGCAGATATGTCTTAGTAAAACTCTTGAAAGCTCGATCTTTCCCAGTCAGAATGAGTCCTGTTAAATGGCTTCAAAGATGACATGCATGGAAGATGAATTACTTTCCTCCACCATTGTCTAGGACCTTGAGCTCTACCTGCCTCAGAATTCCAGTTGTGGTTATGTTGCTTCATGCACCCAACTCAGTGGAATCTTTCTATCCCCAACATTCCATGTGTGTATTTGTTTTTGACAAAGGTTCCACTTTGAGTTCAGTTAATGGATGTTCCGTCTCCTGTATGGATGTATCTTAATCGTGTTCTCAATAAATACAATTAAACTTATTTGCTGTGTGGTGACTTGCTGTTGGCACCGAGTGGATACAGGGAGGAACCCAACTGGATGATCAGCAACAAATATGAGAGGAGAGCCTTGGCTGGTCAGTGTTTCTTCAGACTTGCAACACAGTTTATTTTGACCTTGTGATATTGCCTTTGCTGTTGTATACTGCTTTGTTCACCCTGGTACCCAATGTGCCAAGCACTGAGTTGCTGTGGTGGTTATGCTACCACTGAGCCGACTGTGTGGGAATCATCAAACCCTCGATCTTAGTCAATTGCATGATAATTGTACAGGACATCTCCAGGTATGATTGATTGAGAAGCTTTACTTTTTAATGTTGAACTCTCTAAAAACCAGTCTTTCAAACAGCCTTTTATTCTATTGCCCACCGGGCACTAGAACTATGTTTCCACAACACAGTAGTGCCCTGTTGGAATTATACTCTTTAAAAAAATGATTTTGCCATTCTCAGTAATTTAAACTACCATTTAGAAAAGTTGACTGATCATGACCCTGAGGATTTGATAGACACCATGTTCAGGATTGGTTTTTCCCAAATCATTAACACTTCAACTCATTTGGATGGTCACATGCTAGGTTGACTATTCACTAACAATTCAAATATAAAATTCCTGAAGGCCTTAGACCTATTGTGGTCTGACCATAAGACAGTGATATTTTCAGTCGCATTCTCTTTCTTTAATGTTAGGCCTCCCAAGACGAATAATATTAAATCCTTCAGTCTGTGGCAGAAAATCCAGGTCCCAGAGCTCAGCGATGCTCTCCTAACCACCGAGCCAGTAACTTCAGTAGATCCAGATGCTGCTGACAGGGACGAAAAATTTTGGATTCAGCAGCTGCTGGCAACCTTGCACCAATAAAAAGTAAAATTCTAAAGAGAACTAGCCCCTTCGCTCCCTAGTACAACTCTGAACTTAAAACCTTCAAACAATACTGTCCGAAACAGGAGAGAATATGGATGAAGGATTACAGTCAAACTCAAAAAGACAATTACAAACAATGCATTGCCAAATATAAAGCCCTTTTTATAGCCATCAAATCAAATTCTATAGCTTAAAAATAGAACAGGTAAAAAAACTCCTCCATGGAGCTTTTTCGCACTATCACTACTATTCCTACTCCCAATTCCACTGTAATAAGTAATACGTTTTGCAATGCCCTGGCACTCTTCTATGAGAGGATGGTTCAAGACATTTTTGACAGTTTTCTGACAACTTATCAGTGTGTTCTAGTGCCTGCCCCTTTTTACCCCTATGCAGATCAAGAATCCAGGTCTATGAAGGAATTCTCTAAGCAATCCAAAAATTCAGACAGTTGATCCTGACCACTAATTGATTCTTGCCCCCCTTCCATAATTCAGATGGTCCCAGACATTGTGTCAAAACAGCTGGCTACTATTTTAACACCATGTATCTTTCCTGAAGACTGGAAGAAAGCTTTGGTTTTCCCACTCTTAAAAAAATCTAATCTCGATCCCCTAGACACCAACAACTCTTGTCCTATAGCTAGGCTGCCATTTCCAGCCAAACTTGTGGAAAAAGCAATGAACGAACAGCTTACACATTTCATTGAATAAAACAAACTATTGGATTCCTCTCAATTCAGGTTGCACAGTGGACATGGCACAGAAACTGCCCTTATAGTTGCTAGTGAGGAGATGTGTGCAACCCTGGATAGTGGTGGAAGAGCAGATCTGGTCTTACTTGACCTCTCTGCTGCGTTTGATATGGTCGACCACGTTTGTGTGATCGACCAATTAAGCGCTTTTGGAGTTAATGGGGCAGGCGATTGCCTCACTTAAATCCTTCCTGACTTCTAGAGTTCAATCAGTTCATCTTGACGAAGACACCTCCGGATCCTATGTTTTATTATGCAGTATCCTCCAGGGTTCATCGTTAAGACCATCATCAGTAGTATCCCTCCATAATTTTAATCAAGGCATTGATGAATTATTTTCCAACTGTTATGTCCGCAGTTAGCGACTGGATGGGATGCATCTCAATCATGTTCTCCATAAATAAGATCAAACATGCCTGCTGTGTGAACATTTTAAAGCTGCTCAATGTGCCAGAACTCCACAGAATATGCCTGGGTTGCCCAGTAGCTTAAGGAGGGCTTCCTCCCACTGTACCATGATACTGCTCATATAGCAATGGGGGCTCTTAGTTGTGGCAGTGTTTTATTTGTTTTTTTTGATTTCACAAATTTTTATTGGTAGTTTCCAAAACAAAACAAAAAACATATAGTAAAAAAACATAAGCGACAATGATGGTTACGAGTAGTTTGGTAGTGAGTAGAGTAAATATATAAAAGGAAAAATATCTGCATTGGGAGTGACAATCACATAGAATCAAAGTAAATTAAGACTAGGACAAAAATAACGCAATAAGTGGAAACAGCCTAGTATCAGTCATAAACATCATATATGGTATCTACACAAGAGTGGTGGACACTGGTATACAGACTTCAACTTTCCCTGGGAAAGATTACCTGGAGCAGACAAGTAAGTTCCAGAGTAGGCTCGGTGGTAAGTGTATGCGGTCATATGGGCATGAAGGTTGGAAAGTGTGATGAAAAATCACTGGGGCTTATGTACGCTGAAGTAATTGTCAAGAGAAATCCACATTTGTCTATGAGGAGGGCGCCATGGGGTGTTTTGGGGTGAGATATTGTCAGCACCTCTCAGGTTGGTGATCCAGTTTAGCCAACATTTAAAGGAGGCTTTACGGGTGTCTTTCCAGTTGTTCAGGATTATTTTCACAGCAGCAGTGAGCAGAAGGTCAATTAAGGCTCTAACATCCTCCGAGAGCGAAACAGCTCTAGTAAAGCCCAGTACTAAAGTAGATAACTCTCTGGTGGGGGAGAAGGAGAAAACTTTTGCAATGAATGCAAAGACTTTGTCCCAGAAGGCTGTAACACATACACAGCTTAGTGAAAGATATTCAAGGTCGCCATCTTTCTCGTTGCAGTTCCAGCATGTGGCGATGTCTCCAATATTATGTGAAAAGAGACGCGCCAGTGTCCAGAAAGCTTTGCGGAGAAGCCAATACTTCGTCTGGGAGAGTGTAGGGCTTATTTTGTGTCTCATGGTTGATTCCCAGGTTTTGGACCACTCCACTTCTGAAATTGGTACCGAAGAGTATGTTTCCAAGAACTGCAGAAGGGGTGGCTTTTTGGACAGTTTTGCTTTGGAGATTGCTGTTTTAATATTCAAGAAGTTGTAAAATTCTATTGCTTCTAGATCATATTTGCTTTGGAGTTCTTTAAAAGAGAGCGGGTAAGAATTACTGAACAGTTGGTGTGGGAAGAATATACCTTTATTGATCCAAATCTCATTGTGTAGTGGTTTCCCTTTGTACCTTATTAAATGATTGTGCCATAGAAACTCCCAGCGCCTTATATGGTTAGTTAGAAGTTTATCGATTTTTTAGAAGGGCAAGTCTTGTATTTTTTAAAATGCATATTGAGCAACTGGCCGTTTTAGTTTTAGCAGTAAGAATGGACGCTGGAGCAAGATTTTTAAAAAGGGCTTTCTCAACATTAAGCCATACAGGAACGTATTCAGCTGGTGGTGCCAACCAGTAAGAGCCTTGTTTGGCAAGGAAGGCAATCTGGTAAAGTTTGAAATCCGCTAGATTGACCCCACCCAGGGATTTGTCGAGGAGTATTTTTTTGGGCTAATTCTAGCCTTTTTCCCTTTCCACAGGAATTTAGAAAGTAGGATATCTAATTTGTGATGGAAGTCCTGGGACCAGGTGAGAGGGAGCATTGTAATGAGATAATTGACTAAAGAGGAGATCATCATTTTAATGGTTTCGACCCTTCCCCACCAAGTTATAAAATGGGGGGACCAGCCATCCAGTTGTGATTTAATTTTGTCTAGAGTGATGGATTCATTGTGATGAAGAGTTTTGATTCCCAGGTATTTAATAAAGCCAGTTTGCCATGTGAGGCCTGAGACACCAAGCATATCTCTGGTACCATAAACGTTTAGGGGCTTAACTTCCAACTTGTCGCGGTTTAATTTGTAACCGGAGTATAGCGAGTATCTTTCAATAGTAGTCATGAGAGCTTCGATGGATGTCTCTGGATTCTCTGTCGCTACTAGAATGTCGTCAGCGTATGCAGCTAGTTTCACCTGTTTGTCCCCGAAGCTCACTCCCGCTATATTTTTATTTTGTTTTATGTCTGATTGAAGAGGTATAAGGGCCAGGAGAAACAGGGCTGGAGAGAGGGGGCAGCCTTGCCTGGTGCCCTGTTGTAAACGGAATGAGTCTGAAAGGGTGCCATTGATGGCGATTCTAGCAGATGGTGAAGAATAGAGGGCCATTACCATATTGATGTAGGAGTTCCCTAGATTAAAGGCTTTCATGCAGTGATGTAAAAAGGAACAAGATACTCTATTGAACGCTTTTTCAACGTCAAGGGTTATGGCCCCCATTGGAGTGGGTGTTATTTTGGCTTTCTCCAGGATATGGCATAATAGTCTTGTGTTGTCGTTGGACATACGTTGTTTTAAAAATCCCACCTGGGAGTTACTGATTAATTTGGGGAGAATGGCATGGAGTCTGCTCGCTAGAATTTTCGCATACATTTTGCACTCCAAATTTATAAGCGAAATGGGATGATAATTTTTAGTTAGAAGGGGGTCTTTACCCTCCTTCGGGATAACAATTATAGTGGCTTCGCCCATTGATTCTGAAACACTGCCAGAGGAGGCAATCGAGTTAAAATGTTTAAAGAGCATGGGGGCTAGTGACTTATCAAATGCTTTGTAGATGTTTGCAGAAAACCCATCCGGACCTGGGGCTTTGTTGCTTTTAAGTGATTGAATAGAAGCCAGGATTTCCGTGTCTTTGATGGGGGGCCCTATTGTAAAACTATCCTTGTCAGAGAGTTTGGGGAGGTTCAAGGCATCTAGGTACTTAGTGCAAGCGACCAGGTCGAATGACATCTTGTTCTTGTAGAGGTCTTCATAAAAGGTCTTAAAGATGTCTTCAATTTTTCCTTGTTTGGTGTGTGTGTTGTCAGCGGAGTCTTTGATTGATGATATAGTGAGCAATTTTTGTCTGTGTTTGAGATAGGACGCAAGAAGATTTCCAGCTCTATTCCCTTCGCATAGTTTCAAGGCTTTGAACTTATTAACCCAAACACTGCTGTGTTGATATTTCTTTTTGATCAGTTGCTCTAAAACCAGTTTGTTATCAAGGTCAGTCGAGTGGGTGTTTTCTAGTATCTTGATGTCTTTTTCAAGCCTGTCAAGATCCAGATTAAGTTTTTTATTGGTCCTTGCTCTAATGCCAATAATTATCCCTTTAATTTTTAATTGTGGCTTTTAGGGCATCCCAGACTGTGTAGGTGTTCATATCAGGGGATTCATTCAGTGAGATGTATTCCTTTATGGCATTTTCTATTTGTTGTTTGCTTACAGGGTCTGATAGAATTTCCTCATTAAAACGCCTGTGTTATGGGGGTAAAATCGAATGGGAGCCCGCAAGTTTGGTGCTAATGCAAGAGTGGTCAGAGAGCACCTTTGGAGCAATGTCTGTTTCCTCGATGAGGTAGGTGAAAGGGCTAGAAATTAGGATATAGTCAATTCTGGAGTATGAATTGTGTGGGGCTGAGTAAAAGGTATAGTCCCTCCCCTCAGGATGTTGGAGACGCCAGGAACCTTTTAGCAGGAATTTGGTACATAGGCGTATGAGCGACTCGTGGGAGCGAGAAGGTTGGAACATGCATTTTGATTGTCGGTCTAATAAAGGGCCCATTGGGAGATTGAAATCCCCGCCTACAATTAGGAGTTCGTCTTGTGGGATGTTCTCTATGGCTAGGGAGACTTATTCCCAAAAGTCTGGGGTATCAGAGTTAGGACCGTATATGTTTACTACGTGAATGGGATCATCGTCCCTCAACAGGTGGGTAATTAATAGCCTACCATCTGTTTTGTGTGTGTGTGAGGTAACAGATAGGTTAGATTTTTTTGAGATTAGGGTGATCACTCCTCCCTTCTTGTGGCTTGGCGAGGAGCAGAGTGTGTGGGAGATCCAGTTGAGGTTAATAAAGCGTATGTCCTCCTCTGAGAGCTTAGTCTCTTGGAGTAGGATGACATCCCCTTTTGATTTTGATAGGTATTCAAAAACCTTCCGTCTTTTCACTGGGTGGTTGAGACCCTTGGCATTCAATGAGACTACATTGAGATTTTCTGCTAGGGAATTGGTATTAACCATCTAAAGAGTTGTGGTCGCTGAGAGAGCCGCCCACTGCATACCAGTTATTGCGCGGTATGAGACTACTATTGGGGGGGTTCGTGATTTATCTCTTGTATGTGGGCATTGGTAAACGCACGACCTGTGTGATACTATAAAAGCGTTATCTTTCGCAACCGAAAAGAAACAGAAAACAAAGCAAAAGGAAACAACCAGTGTAGTATACAACCCCATTTTCAATCCCTCCCCACCCCCTCCCCCTTCTCACCCTTGCCCCCCACATCCCTTCCCTCCCTCCCTCCCCAAATGTACGAACTTAGGATGTGCAATGGCAGTACCGTCTGTGAACAGAACAGAGAGATTAAATGAGACATTAGTTCTTCAGGCAAAACCAAGATTAGAGGCCTATACCACATTAGACCTTAAAACAAGTAACCAGGAGCCTAGATGATAACAAGTTAAAGAGTAAGTTATAGAACAGCGTAACTTCTATATCTATACAATGTGGGTCATACAGAGTGTGTGAGTGCGAACTAGCTTAACCCTAAAAACACTCAGCAACATTGAATTGCAGAACAAGAATTAATCAAAGATGCTAGCAAGAGCCCTAATGGGAAGGAGAATGCTCCGGAACTCTATACTATCATGGTAGTAGTCGTAACAGTCTATTGCCAGTAATAGGAAACAGACACAACACTGTAGTTAAAGGCGGTAGCCAGACCTACGGCAGTATCATTGATGGACGATAATCAGGAGTTTCAGGCATTGGGGGAGTCCTGGGAATCCGTTTTCCTCTTGTTGGATGAGCCACTTGACAGATGCATGTTCTGTGTCGGGCAGTCTTCCAAGTGTCGTGCCAGATCATGAGGGTCTGAGTAGAAAAGTAGTCTGCCATTTTCAATAATTTTGAACTTAGATGGGCCAGCAAAGAAAAATAGGATATTTTTCGCTTTCAGTTTGTCTCTCAGGCTGAGGAACCCTTTCCGCACTTCAACAGTTTCTATGGAGAAATCCTGGGTGAATATTATTCGCTGGCCTTCCCAGGAGATATGGGGATTCTTCCTTGTGAACTGCAGTATGGTCTCGATGTGTTGGTATCTGAGAGGCTTGCAGATCAAGGAACGAGGGCCTTTCCTCCCCTGGTCATTCAAGATAGGAATTCTATGCGCTCTGTCCAGCTCAAAGCCATGCTGGAATGTGATCCCTGTTATCATTGGAATCCATGCCTCTAGGAATGCCACACATGATCCTGCGTCCTTTTCAGAGTTCTCTGGAACACCAAAGATGCAGATGTTCCCTCTCCTGTTGCGGTCTTGCAGCTCAGCGTTTTGTCTTCTAAGGTCGTCGGTGGTGCTCTGGAGATTCTTTATTATCTTTGACGATTGTGAGGTCTTGTCCTCCACATCGCTTAAGCGTTGCTTCGCTTTGCTGAGGCTTTTATTCATGTTGTTCATATCCGCCCTGATCTAAGTAAGTTCAAGCTGCATGGTGTCCGTGTTGCACTTGGTGGATTTGGCAATGTTGTGAACTTCAGCCAGTTTTTTGAGGATCATTTCCATGGTGGCTGATATGCCCGCTTTGGCTTTGATGGGAGATTCTGAAGGTGTTGGCTCCGGGTGCACCTTTTTAGTGTTGTTTCTGCCTCCTCTCTCAGTCATTGTTGGTCAGGTTAATGGTTTGCGGAAGGCTAGGTGTGGCGGCCGCTACTGATGATGGAGCTCTTCACCAATCGTAATATTGTTATAATGACGTATCCACACGACGTCCAGATTTTGGAGTGTCGGATAAGTCAACACGCGATATATACATGCTGCGAGGGGGTTCTCTATGATTAGCTTACTTCGACGGTGGGACCAAACTAATGAAGGCAGCGGAGTTATAAACTAACAAGCAGCATGACTTGAGTAATTGAATGGCTGACTGGTAGGGCATGTGTTAGGCAAATGTCGTCGGGGTGAAGGCAAGATCAAATCAGAGCAGACAGCGCATTTGCTAAACCGCCATTAGCGTGGAAAAAAGTCAATCAGTATGTAAAAGGGAGTAACACCCGTTATAGGATGTTTAGGCACAGGTCGCAATTAAGCAAGCTGGTGAGCTGTTGGGCTAGTAATCACATTGATGACCTGCTGCAGCAATTAATTGAGAACAGGTACCGTGAGTGTGAGCGTCGATTTGCACCTTTCCTCCATGTCGGCGTATTGTTCAGTGTTCGAAATAAGTTGTCTCACACAGCGATAATGACCCTGATGTTGTACACCGGGTTAGAAGAGAGAAACCAGGTCACTCCGCCATTTTAGGAACGTTGACACGATGGTGGCATTTGTAAGGTAACCTTATCAGCTCCGGTGAGTTTCCCTTATTGTTCTGGAGACCCCGTTAATTTTAGTGCGAGAGGAGCAGAGGGAATGATCCTTGCGGGAGTTTGTAGGCAGGAGAACAGGGGTCGAGACACTAAGAGCCGCGGTTGGGAGATGCTCAGTCAGTATTAAAGCGCCATTTTGAGAACTCCGGTTACGATATTCGGCATGGATGCATCTGAACAAATGAGTATGCCCAGGGAGTATTGAGTGATGTTTCCCTCTTATTAGTCAATGTGGACGCAGTTAGTTGTTGGTGCTCGAGAAGGGCATTCTGTACATAGTCGCATTAGCACAGACTGGAGCTGAGTGAGATGTCCGCCGAGGCTGCCATTTTAAGGTCAGGCAATGCGCGGAGGTTAGAGAAGTCGTTAAATTACTTTTCCCGGTGATTGCCAAGGCAACCACCTTCTGGGATGTTGGAGCAGAAAGAGGGACAGCACTTCTTTGAGTGAAGCAGGTCAGCGGGGTCCGAATTAGCATTGGGCTCAGCCGAGTCTTAAATAGTGGCGTGCCGCCATCTTAAGGCTCCTGTATTGGCGTCCTGGGCCGCCGAGGAGCACAACGATTAAGGCTGTTTTTGTGGGATTCAGGCCAAAATCCACAGCGCCACGCGAGGCAGCTTGATTAGATAATTTAAGGCCCATTAGTCCGGTTTCAATCGCTCGAGTCTGGCACCTGAAGGAAGGTTTAGGCGCTCCTCTGTCTGCCGAGCGACGCGTTTAGGCAGTCATCACCGCTGCCGTCCAAGCCACGCCCCCTGTGGCAGTGTTTCTGATCAGTGAAGTAGAAAGACTTTGTGTGATTAATTAAAATCTTTACAATAAACACTCTAATATAATAATAAAATGTTATAAAAAGAGATTCAGTAATACAAAATTTAAAATAATTGACGGTACTTAGTTACATGAAGCCAAGAGGGTACCGGATCTAATTTTTCATGATTTTCCTAATGGCCTGCGTTTTCTTTATGAAAGGCGTGCCAAGAGACACAAAATAGCTTCATTACTTAAAAATATCCTTTCTATTAAAACACAGTAAAAGGAATGGACGAGGCACCAGTCCAAAAAAAGACAGACTATCAGATCTGTTCACTTTGGGGCTCTTGGACAATTACTCTGTTTGTGCAACAGTTGTCTATGCTTTCAATTGAGTCACACCAGTATTGTGAGTAGCAGTCCATACTCCTTGTCCCTCTCCAGGCTCTCCTATCACAAATAGAAGACTGTTTAAGGGGTTACGTATGTGAAAATATGTTCATTCCTTCAGCTGAGGGAAACAGAACTACTAAAAGTCATGTGTCTGCTCTGCCCATGCTGCTCTCATACATGCCGGCATCAGAGTCGAAAGGCCTAGAATACGGTTGTAATTATGACTCCTGATGGTTTGTTAATGTTGCCTGTCAGCCGAATGGCTGCTCATTAAATCCTTCCTAGTTACTGGTGGTGGGAGTGAAGGTGTTCAAAAGCATGCAGATCCCACAATCTTTGCTGTCTAGTGACTGGAGTAAGTTGATTTAAACTCTGTGAATCCTGTGTAAGTGGGGGCAGCAGAGGAGGCCCATATGCGCCTCGCCCATACTGATGAGAAAGCAGAGGATGAGATCATTACTTGGGGACTGATACTCACTAATTTTAATGAAGATGGTGACACTAGCTCCCGGGAGGGTTCGGACACTGAGGTGTGAGATGCTTCTACAGAACATTACTGGTGCATTGCAGCGTTGCGATTGGCTAGGGGGAGCCTGGGTGCTTCCTTCCTGGTTCCAGAGGGCAGACGCGGCCGGCGGACAAGGTAAGTGTTATTTTTTATTATTATTAATTTGTGCCCGCCATCCCCAGCCGCCCCTCCACCCTCATTCTCTGGCAGCCGCTCCTGCAAACTTTATGGATGTATTTTTGCAGAAATAACAATTGCAAGGGAGTGTGGTCCTGATGAATAACTCCTTGTGAAACTAGCAAAGTGCAAAAAGAAGAGTTCATAGCCTGATGATAGACTACTTTGGAAAACTAACAAAGTACAACATTATACATTTGTAGTTCTAACAGACAAGTTCTGGAATAATAAAGTGTATATCCTTATACATGTGGAGTGCATGGTGCAGCTATCTGAAAGCAAGATGTCTTTGTCAACTTCTCAGTATAACTGGTTACCAGGACTCCAACATCCACATAGTAATTGCCGTCTGCAGCAACTATCTATAACAATCGCAGAGCAAGGACACAATGGTCCACGAGGTGGTTACAATCCATGTGTTCAAGATGGCTGTTCCCATCTACAAGACTTCAGAGAATCCTGCAGCCTCACTGGACATGTAGTTGTTTTCAGTTTAACTAAGGTGCTTGGCATAGGGCGTATGTCAGGGACAGAAGCTTCAGTCCAGGCAACAACCACAATCTGGGAACTTCTGAGGGTCATACATTGTGTGACTGGCCCAGGGATGTGGAAAAGGGGTCTGTAATGGAGGCAGGATGACTGGCATTTGTGAGGTCCGATAACAGACTATAGGATGATCTGTCCACTTGAAAGAATTCTGACAAGCGTTCGTTAAACTCAAGATGTGTTGGCTCCATAAGTCTTTTCTTCAGCTGTACTTTATAAACATTTAGCATGGAGATCCGGAGCTTAATAACTGTCACAATGGCAGAAATTAAACTGGAGTGTTCTCCTTGGAGATAATTCTTAATAAGACATAGAACATTTTTCGTTTGACACTGTAAGTAGACCACTTGTTCCTATCGAGGTACACTTTGCATGAGTTATGTGATACACAGGTTTTTTTATACACACAAAGGGGGGCCTGAAGAGTTTTAATGGACTAACGAGGGCACACTCCCTAGTACAAGACTCAAATACACACAGAGCCCTCGGGTCCAAAGTAACTGGGCGAACGTCAAATAAGGGAACAGACTGACTGGTGGGGGAGAGGGGGTTTCCCTTTTAAGAACGGTTTGCCTCAGACACCATCATGGGGAATCCTCCTCGCATCATGAAGCCTAGTCATGATGCCAGCTACAATCCCCTCTCTACGAGGGGGGAGCTCAGGAATGTTTTCAAGTATGATGGGTATTCCTAAAACCCAGTAGGAGTATAAATCTTTGTTTAACATGGTCAGCGCCTAATCAACATACAGACAGTCAGGGGATACACACACATTCGACAATACTACAAGTCCCATCAGTCCTTGGGGGCTTCGCTTTTCTGCTTCACGATCAGCCAGGGCTTCCTCACACGGAGCCCAGCTGAACTTTATTTCCCAGCATGCCCAGGGCCGCTTCCAGGAAGCGGTCGCCAGGCAACACTCTACGCGCCAGTTATCTACTTCCTAGATAGGGCTCACTTTTACCAATGGTTCTGTCCTAGGATGCATGTGACAGCTTCCCGCAATATTCTGGCGGTGAGCCACTGAACAATAGATATTTTTTATACACTAGGCAACACCAGGTGGATGTCAGGGCCATCCCATGTCCCGTGATGGAGACTCTAGGGGGGTCACACTGCGATCGGACGTGGGTGCTGACAGTAGATTTCTGGGGCACTCCACCACTCCCCTCTGAGCTATCCTGGACACGCACAGCTCCTTAGGGGTCTATGGATCCGAGGGCTCTGTGAGTATTTGATACACAGTATTTGTGAGTATTTGATACCTTTGATTTGTAAACGAGTCTGGTGAATCAGTGGACTAATTTCCAGGGTACAGTATTTGATCTCATGGGACAGATTCATATCCAGCTGGGTCCATTTATCCTTTCATCCTTCTGAGTACCATTGAGTTGGGTAAAGTTAATCATTTCTTATTTAGCGGCAACTTGTTTCAAAGTGTGAGCTTAACAAATTTACAAGTATCTTATAACGCATGTATTTGCCTTTAAAATATGCCCTCGGTATTAATACTAATGCTTTCTTTTTTATATGCTAATCCGTAATAATATGTTCTGCCGGATCTATTTGTGTTGTAAAATATCTCAACGCAAGCTTCCCTTCTGCAGCATTTTATTGGAAAGTTTCAATGGCTTTATCAACCCTGAACAGTAGTGCATAATTGCTTTTTTTGTTTCACCTTTTTGTTGGATGATTTACATTCTATTCTTTAGAACAATTCCAATATCCCTGATTAGCTGTCTACAGAACAGTGCCAACACCTGCACCTCAAGATCTATAATCCCCTAGACATCCAGAGCATCATCACCTCCAGCTATGACCCTAACAGCCTTAGGAAGCTGTGATCCATGCTGCGCACAGGGTTCAGGCAAGAGCACAGGATTCAACAGTGGTCATGCCATGGAATATTCTGACCTGGACCATGCCCCTTTCACCTTGTACCAGCAGGTCTGTTCTTAATTTCTAACACTAGAGTGTGTACCCTGGAAATTCCTATAGATCAGGCCAAAATAATTGTGTGACCTTGTTGCTGCTTATAAGCCCTTCTGAGCTCCCTGTACTCATGCAAACGTAAAATGTGAGCTTTGCTGGATGAATTGTGTCCGCTAATTATCACCATTAGCGGACACAGTTCATCCCGCAATAGAACTTTCCAACAGCTTTTCCGCCCTTGATATCCATGATGTCCACGATGGTCAAGAGGAGCAGGATATAGCTGTGAGAGATCCGGGAGAATCCAAGAATGACTCATCTAACCGAAAGGAGGTTGGGAGTAATCATAACCCAAAGAGCACAGGTCCAACTAATAGAGGTACATCTGCTAGCGATACCCCTCTGACAGTTTTTATCCCGGGGACCTTGGCAGCTATTTTACTGCACCTGAAGGAGGACATAGGGAAGCGTTTCTCCATATCAGAGACGAATCAGATGGCCATTCTGGCCTTGTGTGAGGCCGTGGCCAAAAAGGTGGAGAAGGTTTCTTTAAGGACTGACGCCCTGGAAGCAGAGCTCCCCAAGATCAAAGAAGCAATTGCCGCTTCCTCAGACGCCATGGATAAACTGGTTCAACAAAACCGAGAAATGCAGGATGACCTTGAAAGACTTGAAAACCATTCAAGGAAGAACAATCTAAAATTCCTGAATGTGCCTGAGGATCTCGAGGGAAATGATATTAAGGCGTTTATCGTTGCTGTTCTGAAAACAACAATCCTAAAGGACTCAACCGATGTTGATCAAGATTTATTGACAGACATTCAGAGAGTCCACCAGGATCCGTATAGAAGGAACCCTGCAAAGGAGCGTCCTAGGAAGATCCTTGTCAATTTTTTTACATATACCATCAAAGAGAAGATTCTCTACTTGGCCCTCAAAGCAGGCTCAATAAGATCAACATCCTTTTCTACCCCCTTCTCTTTCACAATACGCTCTGATGTCTCTCATATTACTGCGACAAAACAATGGGAGATGGGGAAGAGACTCACGACTTTGAATTCATTGGGGGCGCGTACCCAGCTGAGATTCCCCACCTCACTCCGCGTAATGTGGAATAATCACATGCACAACATCCGTCATGTTGAAGAAGCAGACAGTCTGATTGAAAAAATCAGGGGGGGCGGTAAAGAGGGGAATGGCGAGGCATTGCAGCTGGTAGTCAGGCGGTAGGGATAGTATGAATATTATATTTCCATTTTCGTTTTCTTCTTTGTCTCCTTCTTTCACTATCAATGTTTGCTACGCAGTATTTACTGCTGATACACCAAGCTAATTAAGTTAAATTACTTTAGAAAAAATATGCGCCTTTTTGTTAACCCATACAGACCAGGGGGAGGGAGAGGGTTCCGTCAAGGAGCTTAATCCTCATGAAGGAAGGGAGGGTTCCCCAGGGAGGGTGGGGGGAAATGGGGGTGGGTGATGAAGGGAAAAAAGTAAAAGAAATTCCTTATTTCACAATAGTTAGTGGGTATCTCTCTTCAAAAAAGTAGGCGTACCAGGGTCCAGGGGGAGAGAGACTAGATGATGGCGGATAATAACATATCCTGTATCACCTGGAATGTTGATGGGCTTCGATGTCCACGGAGGCGTATGTTAATTTTAAAATATCTAGAGCAGTCTCCAGCTAAAATATTTCTTCTCCAGGAAACTAACTTGAGCATTACTGAGGCAAGGAAAATTTTTGGAAAGATCAGATGAATAGATACGTTTTGTTGCTCCGGGCAGTCCGTGGTAAACAAAGGAGTCGCCATTTTGATTAAAGCGGGTAGTGGCGGCACTTTAAAGTTCAGTTCAACAGACCAGTCAGGGCGGTGGGTCATGGCAGGAGCCAAGTTTAGTGGAAGGGAATTAACTATTGTATCATACTATGGACCGAACATAGACGATCCTTCCAGCTTATTAAAAACACAGTCTAATTTGGTTGTGGTTAATAACCCTATAGTTATAGGAGGGGATTTTAATGTCCTTCTCGACCCTCAGCAGGACCGTTCCAACCATTGCCGCCATATTGTAGCTCCGAGATCCCGACGTGCCATGAAAAACATGATGCACAAGCTTGGCCTAATTGATGCCTGGAGAGCCAAGAAGGGGAATGGGCCGGGCTTGACATATTTTAGTAAAAAGCATGGGCACGCCTCTAGACTAGACTACGTTCTTATGGATAGATTATGTCTAGACAAATTAGTAGAGATAGAAATATTGCCAAGTATATTATCTGACTATGCCCATGTGATGTTTATTCTCTCAAAAGGGGTGACTACCAGAGCGACCACTCCCAGATGGACTTTAAAACGTACAGCCCTAAAGGATCCAGATATGATTACTATGGTTTCTACATCCACTATCCACTATTTCTCTGATAATCGGGGGTCAGCGCCAATTGAAATAGTATGGGATACATATAAGGCCTATATCCGAGGCCAGTTCCACAGCCTGATCTGTTCTAATAACAGGGAACAGAAACTGAAGTTTAAAATCTTAGAAGACAAAATCTCTAATCTGGAGAGTGTAAGGCAGAAATCACATGTAGATCACTTACCACAGATCCTGGTAGATCTAGAATGCCTCCGATCTGAATATCGAGGGTTGTAAGATCAGAAGGTCAAAGCACAGTGGGCTGCCTACTCTATGGAAAACTATGAGTACGGAGAAAAAGCAGGGGCAACCCTGGCCAGTAAGATAAGGGCAGACCGGGTGAAAAATAATATGAATAAATTAATTATCGATGATCAGGGCACTGTGTCTTGCAAACAAGAGGACATGGAAGAATGCCTTCTTACTATCTTCTCTGAACTATACAAGGAAGAACAGTCTCCAAGTGCTACAAATACACTTCGGTGGCTGGAGAGTAAGGCCCTACCCAAATTGACTGATGGAGGGCGTGAGATCTTGAACGGACCATCTACGAATGAGGAAGTTAGTCTTCATATAAAAAAGATCAAAAATAACAAAGCAGCAGGCCCTGACGCCATTCCTGGCGAGGTATATAAAGTTCTCCAGCATGCATTACTCTCAAGACTCTGTGAACTTTTTAACTACGTCTATAGCCTGGAGGGTAGGGCACCACCATCTTGGAAGGAGTCTACAATTGTCCTTATACTAAAACCAGGGAAGGACCCTCTCAAGGCAGACTCTTTTCAGCCAATCTCCCTGTTAAATGCAGATTACAAGATCTTTACCAGTATTCTGGCAAGGAGATTGGCCAAACTGGCTCCCCTACTCATTAATTCCGACCAAAAGGGCTTTATGCCTGGTAGGCACATCCATGAGTTGACTTTGCAGCTGATTGGCAGCATTGATCTGGCAGTGGCACAGTCGGAGTCCCTGGCAGTGGCTGCATACGATGCTGCG
Source organism: Lissotriton vulgaris (assembly GCF_964263255.1). Taxonomy (NCBI): domain Eukaryota; kingdom Metazoa; phylum Chordata; class Amphibia; order Caudata; family Salamandridae; genus Lissotriton; species Lissotriton vulgaris. The sequence continues at coordinate 1,737,849,493 of NC_141691.1, forward strand.
AAGGCCTTCGACCGTGTCAACTGGGGTTATTTATGGGATGTCCTGAAGGTCATGAGGTTTGGGACAATCTTCCCCCATGTACTGAGAGGCTGCCATGAAGGTGCTTCGGCTAATATTCTGTTGAACGGTCTATTGACATCTCGTTTCAACATCAGCAGGGGAACAAGGCAGGGGTGCCCCATTTCGCCCCTCCTGTTCAACCTCTATATTGAGCCTCTGGCGCAAGCGTTGAGGTTGGACGATCGGATAACACCGTGCCAAGTGGATCAGTACAGCTGTAAGCTCGCGTTGTACACGGATGATCTGATGGTTTACACAAGCAATCCGGCAGAGGTATTCCCCAGAGTAGAGGAGATAATGTCTGATTTTGGTCAACACTCAGGCTACCTTATTAACACTTTAAAAACTGAAACAATGTGTTGGGGGATTAACAACTGGCAAGGAGTTCAATGTAGTCAGTTCAGATATCTGGGCATACTAATAACTCCTGATATAACCAATATAACCCATATTAATATAAAGAGGGTGGCCAAGGATATTGATCAGCTTTTTTTGAGGTGGCGGAACCTCCCTTTGACGATATATGGTCGAGTCAATTTGGTTAAAATGGTGATTTTGTCCAAGTTAACATACCTTTTTAATATGATACCCTTGGTTTTCCCTGAAAAAATGCTCGGTAGAATTCAGGGAATAATTGGAAGTTTCATCTGGGCCAATAAGAACTCCAGGCTATCGTGGAAGAAATTGAAAAGAAGACTGTTAAAGGGGGGTTTTGCTCTTCCAGACGTCCTGGGGTATGCTCTTGTTTTCCAACTAAAAATATCCGCAGTCTCCTCTCTAACCCAGACAAATCCAACTGGGGAAAGATCTTGGGGGTCATGGCCCGTCAGGAAGGGGGAGGGCCCGGTTTTTTGTATAAGTTTGGGGCTCCAAAGTTCTATAAAAAGGTACGTCTAAAGGTTTTGAAACTGACATTTTTAGTTTGGATTAGAGTAAAGGCAAGATGGGGCATAAAATACTATTCTGATTTAGCTCCAATTTGGAATTCCCCTGGCCTAACAATATGCCTTAAAGATAGTCTCTCTATTCCTATTAGAAGGGCAGGCATAACAGTATGGTCCGACCTGGTAACATCAGAAGGGGTCCTTCCTTGGGAGGTGGTGAGGCTGAGGATTGGAGATTCCTTCTCCAGATTCAAATACATACAACTTTGCTCCTGGTTCTCTGTAGAGAAGCTTAACATTTGTGGTAACTGGGACATTGAAATTGCCCTTTTAACACCGGAGTATAAGAAAAAAGAAGTGGGTTATTGGTACAGAAGCATGCTTGAGGTCGAGGAAGGGCATACGCCATTGTTGCATACTGTTTGGAACTCATCTCCCTTAAAGGTTGCTTCAAGTACATTATACGAAACATCTCTCCACTATCTCTACAGATTTGTTAGGTCTGCCTCTCTCAAGAAAAACCATTTCTTTGCCTTAAATAGGCTGTATTACACCCCCAAAAAGATAGCTAAATTTGCCTCATCACCATGCTGTTGCCCTAGATGCAGTTCGCTAGAGGCCGATGATATCCATACATTCTATGAATGTCCCAGCTTAGACCTTTTTTGGGCCAATGTAGAGAGAGCTTTGGAGGGCATTTATAAGGTTAAAATTAAGTTGAACACAGTTAGAATCTTTTTGGGGTTAGACATGGATTGTGTTTGTAGGTTTAGGGAGACACAGGTGGCTTTATTTTTTAACCTTGTCCTTGTTGGCCGCAGAGAGATCTGCAAGATCTGGAAAGACCCGACACCCCCCCCCCCGCTCCCCCCCCTGTACGAGAACTGGCCCAGAGCCGTACTGAGAATTGCACGTTTGGAAGTTGGTATGAGACAAAATGTAAATGTAAATAGTATGGTGTGGGAACACCTGATAGAGTGGGGAAAAGAAATGAGGTTGGTCTAAAGCCTCAGGGTCCTATGATTATACCATGCCCTGGACATAATGGGCAGGGGGGCCGGCCTAAGGCATAAGCAATAACTTCAGCCCGAGGCGCCCAGGACACAACTAGGGCTGTTAGTGTTTATTTGTGTTTGCTAACGGTAAAATGAGGACTCAAAAAAAAAAAAAATGTGAGCTTTGCTCAAAATAGGTATAGCGGCTATTGCATGTTTGAGCATATTACTTGCAGGTCATGGAGAAGTACCTTTGTCAGATGCTACTGGGGAAATTATGAAATTTATGAGGACATTGGTCCTTAGACTAGCTGGACACAAAAGACAATACTGGATATTTAAAATTATTTTTAATTATTTGATAAGTAGGTACCATTTTATTAATAAGCTTTATTTATCCATTTATTATGTTTATAGATAAATAATTAAATGAATGTTAGGGATTATGTTACCTAGGTATTCTAGATATGACCAATGATTTCTTAGCTAGCACCATCCTGCACTTTTAAGATTTAAAACTTTTTAGCACCAAATATCTTTGGCAAATAGCATCGCTGCACAATTCATATTTGGAGCCCTTTTAAATGGGGAAGTGTAAAACTTTAGTTCATATTTCCATACTCCTGCAGCAGCAAGGCTTTCTACCATACACTTCAAGCAACAATCTTCTTTTTTCATGCTCATACAACACCTGCACTTCCTTTCCACTTCTTTTCTTTCAGAGGGAGTGGATGAGAGGACCACCTCTCATCCACTCCCTCTGGTTAGCTCCTTCCCCCTCATATGTCACAAGATTCCACTTTTCACTCCATCACCATCACACACTCCAAGGGGTACATGAGGCGTTGTTCCATGATTCCAGTCGTGAATCTGCCACTAATGGGGATGGGGCAATGGAGCCCTCAGGCAGTGCTATGTAGTCCAGACATATCTTCCTATAGTTTCTGGGCAGAAGCTTGATGGAGCACCTGGATATTTGGCCCTCTATAGACGCGACTATCCAACCTATTCAAGTTTTGCTGTTGGCTGGTTGCCCCATCATAGCTCCTAGCTTGCGGGGCAACTCCCCAGCCTATGTGCGGCCTAATGTCTCAAAATAGCCAAGGCTCCATGTCACTGTCGACAGTCTCCTCCCCTAGGCACTGATTTCCCTGCCCATGACTCCTGATCACCATAACGGCGTCTCTACCACCACCAGGTCTGCTACTTCCACAGATCGAGAACAGAGGCAAATTAAAAAATGCAATAAAATACCTAGGGCATGAGTTTTCATAAGCATAGAAATATTCCTTGCATATATAAAACTGTCAAAGCTACAGGCTCTGAACATAAATAACTACAGCAAAATCATTAGCTACCAATTTAAACCAATGAGAGACATTTTGCTTTTGGTGCCGATTTACAACATTTTATTGGTTAAAACTGAAAACGATCAACTTTGGGTATTATGAGAACCACCTAGAGACTCCTTGGATAACAAGCACTGTATCAATTATGCTCAGTAGTTTAGTTACTGGGATGATGGAGAACAAACACGCAATCATAACTTTGTGGCCACTAACAGATCTCAGAGGCTTTGTATGCCAAATGTATTCATTTACAATTAATACCACAAAATACTTCAATAAGTATATAGACTGGCAGTGAAAAACACCCAAATATATCTGAGGGTGTAAGAGATACTGTTTCTCCACCTGGAAAAATATGAGTTCCGAATATAAAAAAAGCCCTTAGTGGCAAGTATGGAGGAGGAACAGGAGGATTAACTGAAATCTCTGATTTTGTATAGTTGTGTGTCTTTCTTTGAATATCATCCTGGTATCCTTATCAGAGTAGATTCAGGTGTGTATGGTGTCAGCATTGGTCTCTGTTGATTAACTCTTACCCAGCAATAATGGAGGACCCTGTGCTGATGTGGCCCCAGGGCTGGCTTTAGGGCAGTGTTACCGCTGCTGGAGCACTGGGCGCTGATCTGTGGAGGGGGAGCTTACCTGGGGTGGGGCGCTGAGTTTAGCAATAGCTTATGATTGAAGAGATATGTGGCGCTTTTGCCTGTTGGAAGGGAGAGAATCCAAGGAAGAGTCCATGGGGCATGGGGGCTACAAAAAATGATGCATGCGTTTTCCTGAGCCTAATATCATTTTTAAAAACACTGCTTCTAGTTCCCAAAATAATCCCCCAGTATTCGCACGGACAGGGCCAAAAAGTAACATAACATTCTCAGTAGGATTATAATCTTCCCTGCCAGAGACAGGGGCAACATTCTTCAGAAAGTTACACTGCCTTTTCAGGCAACTAACACATTCCTCATGTTCCCTTCAAACAAGTCTGTCTTGGACTGATAGATTTGTAGCCCTATGTAATGAAATGTGGTGGATTCCAATTTCAGTCTTTATCATTCATCAGAAGTACTGTCCTGTTTATATTTAGATGAATTGGGAACATTCCACATCAGTGATGTCACTGACCATGTCATGAATGATGTAATATGTGATGTCTTTAGCAGTACATTGTGGGGGCACGAGTTATAGTTAGCTGAACTAACTATAACAGGGGAATTTCTATGGTTTTGTACGAGTGAAATGTCCAACTAACTATAACATGTCTGAAATCTATGTTTTTTTCAGTGAATTTCTAAGGTTTTTTAAATGCTAATTTCTAACTATAACATGCTTCAAACCTATGTTTTTTTCAGTGAATTTCTAAGGTTTTTTTAAATGCTAATTTCTATCTATAACATGCCTGAAACCTATGTTTTTTTCAGTGAATTTCAATATTTTTTTAATGCTAACTTCTAATTATAATGTTCATTTAACATATAGTTTTTTCCGACACCCAAGAAGGTCACTACACCCATTGCCACAACCCTCAGGACCTCCCCCACGTACCACCCCTCTCCCCACTACCACCAAGGCAGTGCAGAACAGGACAGTGAACCCTCCAAAAAACAGCATGGTCCCTCACCCATATAATAGCTCAATTTTTGGAAATGTGGCAATCATTTTTTCAGTAAATTTGATTTTTTTTTAAAAATACTAATTTCTAACTTTAATGTTCTTAAGACATATTTTTTGTGAATTTCAAAGGTTATTTAAATACTAATTTCTAATTATAAAGTTAAAAAAACTATGTTTTTCTCAGTAATTTTGCAGTAATTTTGAAAAAAAAATTATTTTATAACTTTAATATCCTAAAAATAGTTTTTGTAATTTTTTTTAAATATTTAAACTATATCATGTCTTCTCGTTTTTAAAATATTAAACAACTACAGACAGTAGAAAGGGAACCCAGCCCAGAACCACATCTGAAGACCAACACATGTCATAGACCTACTGATCAAGCAGCTCCAACACCCAAGAACGCCACAACACCCACCATCACTCTCAGGACCCCTCCCTCTACCACTGAGGCAGCGCAGAACAAAACAGCGAACATTTCAAAAACAACATGGCCCCTCAGCCACACAATAGCTGAATATTGGGACAGGTGTGAACAAACTATATGTAAAGGAAGCAATTCACCCATGAATAACATTGCACACAATGCAAAGTGTAGCAGTGATGTGCAGAACTCATCTCAGTATGCACAACACACTTCTCTCCATGTGCACAAATACTACTGCTGCTTGTAGTGTTGTGGACAGTGGACCCAAGCATGTTATGTCAAACATTAGGGAAGATCTCATTTATGTAGCAGTGTAGTCCTCCTTTGTAACATAAGCGAAACTGGAGTGGGCTGGTGCGACATACGCCACTACAGCGTAGGAGTGTGAATAAATTAGCCGGATCTCTGGGCGTGGTTAACTTGTGGGAAAGCCAAAGCGTCTGCCAGGGTAGCGCCCCTCACTCTGCCACGAGGCCGCTGTCGTGACCGCCAGCCTCCTCAGCTGATCGCTGGCTTCCACCACACAGGCCCCCAGCGGCACAGCACAGCGGACTTATGTCTGTACAAACTACTGCCTTCGATATACACTGCGGGCAGCAAGGCTCACAATTCAGATCGAGTCGCGATTGCAGATGACACAGTCCAGTAGGCAACAGATATTGCTTAATTCAACATGATGTGCCTGTGTGCTCTTCCTGACCATTACCTCCAGCCTACACTGCGGTGAGTAGGGCTCACAATATAGATCGAGTCACGATTGCAAATGACTCAGTCCAGAAAGCAACAGACATTGCTCAAGTCAACGCCACGTGCCTGTGGGCCCTTCCTCACCGCTGCCTCCCCCTGCCTCCACTGCAGTGAGTAGGGCTCACAATGCACATCGAGGTGCGATTGCAGATGACGCAGTCCAGTAGGCAACAGGCATTGCTCAAGTCAACGCCACGTGCCTGTGTGCTGTTCCTGACTGCTGCCTCCAGCCTACACTGGGGTGAGTAGGGCTCACAATACAGATCGAGTTGCGATTGCAAATGACGCAGTCCAGTAAGCAACAGACATTGCTTAAGTCAACATGACATGCCTGTGTGCTCTTCCTGACCCTTGCCTCCAGCCTACACTGCGGTGAGTGGGGCTCACAATACAGATCGAGTTGCGATTGCAAATGACGCAGTCCAGTAAGCAACAAACATTGCTCAAGACAACACCATTGTCTGTGGGCCCTTCCTCACTGCTGCCTCCTGCCTCCACTGCGGTGAGTAGGGCTCACAATTCAGATTGCATCGTGATTGCAGATGACGCAGTCCAGTAGGCAACAGACATTGTTACCAGTACTGCCTGCCAGAACGATGCATCATTGGCACAGTAGATCCCACATGTGCAACTGTGTCCTGAGTCCTGAATGGCACTGGCACCAAGTCCGTGGCAATGACCACAGCCCCAGACTCCCTTCGATCAGTGAGGCATGTTTTCATATGCAAGGCAGATGACACATGGTGCCACTAACCCTGTACAACACAAGGCGCGACACATAGTGCCACTAACTTTGTTCAACACAAGCCGCGACACGTGGTACCACTAACCCTCTTCAACAGAAGCCAAGCAAAATTCAATAGATAAAAGACATTGGTCGAGTGCGGGTCCCCCTGAACCACGCATCATCGCATGGTACGTACACGCTGAGCACCAAAGGTACTACTAACTCAGTGAACCATAAGTCATTGCAAAGAAGGCTGAACAGTTTTTTTAGCAGTCAGGCATACTATCACTCAAAAATCACCCAAAAATACTTATATTATAAAAGGAACAGAACAATCGAAGTACATTAATGATTACAATGCGGTGATTTAGAAGATGTGGACTGCACATATGGACATACAATATGTTGCAGATAACTGAATTGCTATTTCTCGTTATGTCACTTCATATATTACGAAGTCTGAGAAGACACAATTGAAAGAAATGTGGGAAAAAAATTCACAGGAGAAGACACTTAGCAAAAAATTGTACAGCTTCAGCTTAAAGATGCTTTCACATCGAGAAATTAGATCCTACGAATGTTCGCATCGACAGACATCTGCAAGTTTATATTCAAAGTCAAGAGGAATCATCTGGATAAGTCTAGGTCTTGCTGCGGCACGAAATGGAGTTTTAATATAAATGATATAAAACAACTTTGTGATTATGTACAGTTACGTTTCTTTGGTAGTCAAGAGAAGTGTATAGAAAATAACAGTTTGATAAGTGTAGGTGTTGAAGAAGAGATGAAAGATAATAGTCATGTAAAGTTTCAAAAAGAAATAACAAAATGTAAAGTAGTTTCTGGTGAAAATCCCAACTAAGTATAACGTCCTTAAAATCTACACAATGTCCTTTTAGCTTCCTTACTTCAAGAACTTGTTTTATATCACGTGGTGCCACTGAACCTGAACTACGCAAGCCGGTGGAGCCACCAACCTATGCACGTCGCTGTGGGACCTTGCTCACCGCTACCTCTGGCCTACACTGCGGTCAACAGGGCTCACAATTCAGATAGAGTCACGATTGGAGATGACGCAGTCCAGTAGGCAAGACACATTGCTCCCAGTGCGGCCCGTCCACACCAAACATCATCACAGGCTCATACAGTCTCAATGCTTCTGGTGCCACTAACTGTGCACCTTCACTCAACGCCACGTAACTATCACAGGCCTAAAACCTACATAATATCCTTTTAGTGTCCTTGCTTCAAGAACTTTTTTTTATATCAGTTATAGCTTAAGTACAATCTCCAAATTCATCTTCAAGTGCAAACGAAACCTCACTACAAGTCTACACTGCGGGCATCAGAGCTCTCAATTTGAATTTGTGACATGTGCTGCCACTAACCCTGTTCAACACAAGCCGATCCCACAAGTGTAACTGTGTTCTGATTCCTGAATGGCAGTGACCCCATGTCTGTGGCAGAGACCACAGCACTAGACTCCCTTCGATCAGTCAGGCATATTTCCATTTGCAAGACCAGCGACACGTGATGCCACTAACCCTGTACAACACAAGCCAATCCCACATGTGTAACTGTGTCCTGAGTCCTGAATGGCAGTGACCCCCAAGTCTGTGACAGCGACCACAGCACCAGAATCCCTTCAATCAGTGAGGCTTATTTCCATAGACAAGGCCAGCGACACATGGTGCCACTAACCCTGTACAACACAAGGCGTGACACGTGCTACTACTAACCCTGTTCAACACAAGCCAATCCCACATGTGTAACTGTGTCCTGAGTCTTGAATGGCAGTGACCCCAAATCCGTGGCAGCGACCACAGCACTATACTCATTTAGATCAGTAAGGTTCCTGTCAGGGGTCTACCACCACGTGGCGCGGACTTGAGTTGCACCGGGTTAGTCGCACCCTAAGTTGTATGGCCATCAGCGGCCTATCACCACGTGGCGCTGACTTGCGTTGCACAGGACCAGCGGCACCAAAAGCTGATGTGGTCTCCTCCAATGAAGACTCAGGACTCAGCGAGATGTGTGAGATATGCTGGGCCGCAAAGAAGCTGATGTGGTCTCCGCCACTCAGGACTCAGAAACATCTGTGAGATTTGCCGGGCCGCGGAGCTTTGACGGGCACGTGGAGTGCCCACTGGTAGACACTCCAGTGGCAGCAGGTAATTATTTGGTCATGGATTCACAGGGGCGGCAGTGGCTCTCTCTCTCTCTCTATGTCACTTCCCTTTCTTCACTCTCTCTCTCACTCTCCTCCTTATTTTCCTTCTATCTCTCTCTCTCTTCCTTCTCCCTTTCTCACTCCCTTTCTTTCCTTCCCTCTCTTTTTCTCTCTGGCTTTTTTTCCTTCTCTCTTTCTCTGTGTCTCACTCCTTTGAGATACGCATTACACACGTCCTTATTACGTACTTTATTTTCCAGGCTGTGTCATCGGCATTCATGCTCCTGACAGGAGTCTTCCGCCTTGTTGTTTTGTGTTAGTTTATCCTTAGTTTATCTTTTATATATAAGTTTACGGAAAAATAAAGTTTGAAAAAAAGAAAGAAAAAAAAATCAATAAAGTTTTTGGTTGCTACTTAGAGGCTGTGTGACTCTTTCTCGTTTTGATTACTATTATTTCGTGGTGTCCACCATGGTGTTAAATTTTGGGGCAGTTATGCGGGAATACTGGTGATGGCTGCAGTTTGCACCAGCTTCTGAATAGTGTGTTAGATTTATCTCAACTTTAGTTGCATTAAAGTGCTGATAATGAGATGCAGTGTAGGTGTTCCCGTGCAAAAAGACACGAGGTACACCTTTTCGATTTATTCTAAATACTAAAATCCTGTATTGAATTGAACTGTGGTAGTGGGTGCATTTACAGTGTACACACAAAATTAATGAAGAAATCTCATTGTATTTATATTGATTAGGAATAGTGACTCAGGTGCTGGATCTTGACGGGTACACTGCCCAGTTCGTTTATTTTTCTGTACACGAAAAAGACACATCACAACTTTCACAACAAAAGGCAAAAAACTGCAATGCGAAACAAATTCCGGCGATAAGCCGCGTTAGCACAAGGAATTTTACCCCTGCTTTCTGCTGGTGTTAAGCAGGACGACTACCTCCAACATGAAAGAGAACACAGCCAAGAGCCACACCGGAACACCCACAGGTGCCATAGAGTCAATGAGCATGATACACGGATACCCATGAGGGCTACAACATTCATCCCAACAACCCCAGGACTACCAACAACCTGAACCCACATTTGAGCAAGTGTGTCCATGTGGTCTTTGTGTTAGCACGATGGGCATGGGCCCTGCAACATCACAGTGTGCTGTCTTCAGCAGACGTACCATGTGTGGTAAATAAATTACCTAGTCAATTTTTCCGTATAATTATCATTACAAGACAGCTCATTCAAATGAGAGGCAGAGTCCGTGGTATCTGAGTCATACGGGTTTTAATGAAAACCTCGAGGTTGGAGATCATGTTCCGTCACCACTAGGGTTCGGGAAGGGACAGTCAACGTTTTATTAACATTACACATTATATATAGTAAAGTAACATCATTGAATCCAATACAGTAGGCGTAACAGGTGAAAAGAAGAAGATAAGAACACATGTGCGTAACAGGGGGCGTGAAAGAAGGCGTGTAATAGGCGTACACAGAGGCGTATAATGTAAACGTAATGTAGACGTCACAGAAGAGTGTCATAAGTGGGTGTGTGCATAGAGAAAGTAGCAGAGTCAGCAGGAAGTGAGGATGCGTGCGCAGCTAGCATGACATAACATAGACGTGTAACTGGGGAGAACTTTAACACTAGTAGAGGAGACAGAAGTCTGGGATGTCAGAACGACCTGGACCTATAACATATCTAGTATCTTATGTTTGGAGGATGTATTATCTGGAGTAAAAGGTCTCTCGGGCAGAGGCTATTCTATACTGAATACTAGTGCGTGCATATGTATCTACGTGTCTACGTGCAGGGCCATGGGCCTACTATGGCAACGGGAGCTGTAAATTACTTGCATGGAGACAGGAAGGCTTGCTCTTTGCTCTGCAGCCGGGGAGATGTTTACCTAAATCACTAGACAGGAATGTATTTTCGAGGAGGCTGAACAGATAACTTGAAGGCAAAATACTGTCTTGGCAGGCAGGCCAGGTTGAGCCAGGCACCGCTTCGCTTGGCAGGAAGTAAGGCAGAGGTCAGGGATACATATCCATGCTGCAGCTTTCAGAGGCAGAAGGCAGAAAGGGCTCGGAAACAGAAATCAGGGCCTAGCTCGGTAGAGCCAGGAAAAACGTAAAAGTGTACCATGTAAAGACGTTGGCATGGTATGGTTAGGAACTGAATTATTGATCCATTCATGGTGGATCTGAAAGAGGACATGTTAACGTTGGACGCAAATGTATTTGCGTCTTCATATTCGGTCATGGAGGGAAATTACATGTACTTGAAGCACGTACATGGAGACGTTGGGGTACACGATAGGGGACATACTTGACCATAAAAATTTCAATTACCTCATTCCCTCCTTGTCCCCTACGTTCCCTTCAGGATATATCAATCTTCATGAGTCCATCTATCTGTTCATATAACATCATTTGCTCATCTTTTTTCATTCGGGCACGAGAACGTGGACTTGGATGGGGAATACATGATGTGGCGCACAAGCCGCAAATCGCTGGCCCACATTGTAGACATAGACAACAACTGAATACTATGAGTAGGGCTATTCCAAGGAACGATAGGACTTTCCATCCCCAGGCTGATATGATGCTCCAGAGCCAACCGGACCAAGTCCAGGTGCCTGGATTCTGGTGTATCTGACTTGCAATCTTGTGGAGCCGAGTTATGGCTCTATATACTGATGGTGCGTTATTTGGAATGAAAACACAACAACTGGATCCGATGACTCTACAAGCCCCGCCCCTATCTGCCAGGATGACGTCAAGGACGAGACGATTTTGAAGAACGACAAGTCTCATAGCAGACTGCTCTTCTGTTAAAATACCTAGGGCAAAAGTAGTTTCATTCACTACCGCTTCAAGGGTTCTGGTCAGTTTACGTATCAGTTTACTATTTGAGACAGTTCCTAAATAAGGAAAGAATCCTTTATTGAAATCTGTGTATTGTTCCCATGTCGTTTCAGTGTAATCGACAATCGGGAGTTCTCTCTTGGGTCTGACATGAACGAGATGAGAATTTCTATGGTAATCAGGTGGGGCTAGAAAAACAGGTGGCAATAGGAATGCAATGTAACAAGTACCATCCCAGTCTAGAGGTAAACGTATATAAGCTGTATGGCCACAAATGAAATAGGAGTGTCGGGAAGCTTTGAATGTAGACTTGCCTTTATCACTGAATTCAATAACTGTATTACAATCGCTGTGTCCTAGATGTACTGAACCTTTCTTTCTAACGCATAGGTCACCCTTCACTGGTAAAACTGATATTGAGGGTAAGTTCGTACTAGTTTCTGACTGGATATTCAAAATCATGAGGCTAAGTGTAAAATTACCTAATCCATATACTTTGTTTTCTAGATCGGTACCTGTCATTTGGGGAAGACCCTCCTTGTCTGGGAAACATGCCTTATTCATAACTGTATTCAGGTCTCCCCATATCCAATTACCTAGGGAAACTTTGGACTTACTATCCAACGAGGACATTAATGTAAACCATGCCCCACATGAACCATTATGTGTAAACGGGTAAGGAAAAAGAGGCAGGGCTCCCATCATTTTCTGGTACGGAGGGAGTCGGCCACATACCCAGCAATTAGTGGCATTGCTGGTCTGGTGTGAATGATGTAACATACGGATGAAAGAATTGTTACGCAGTGCAAGTCGGTAAGAAAGTTCGTGCGGGGGCAGATCACTAAACGTGTGGTCTGCAGTGTCATTGAAAGAAGAATGTGCTTGTATAGGAAAATATACATGTAACATATAGCTTAGGCATATAATCGTAAGACTCAGAAAAAACATGACGAGTAAAGTAACAATACATCTACTTCGGAGATTCTTGCAATATTTCTGTTTCTTGATCTCCTGTCTATCTCTCTCACTATGTGGGTCTAGCTTGTACATGTCAGGAACCTGTCTAACCGCTTCACCCAGGGGGGGACTTAAACAATTAAACTGTCTGACTTACTAGACCTCAACTTTAATTTGTACTCCTGGGACGGAGTTTTCTCTACCAGGGGGAGTTTAGTATCAGTCATTGGAATGCGGCAGTCCTGGGAAACAGTTTTTGGCGGAAGTCCATAACACTTCTTGACGTGGCTCGAGTGGAGCCAATTTTTCCTCCCTTCGGGTTTCACTGCAGTCCTTGTGGTCATCAAAACGATCTTAGGTTCCTTCCAGCGGGGCTCCAGAGGGCTTGACCGGTCAAAATTACGAACATACACGTAGTCGCCAGGGACGATCTTGTGTGGCTTCACCTCGGTGTTGTCTGGAAAGGCTGCTGCGACCTGTGAACGACATGATTGTAGTGCAGACATCAAGGAAGCAAGGTAATCTGTCAGCATATTACTGTCAACATCGGTTAATTTACGGGGCAGAGGCGTCCCCCACATATTCGGTGGCCGGCCAAAAACCACCTCATACGGGGATAGCCCTGTCCTAGAATGGGCTACCATTCGCATATAGAAGAGGGCAACTGGAAGGGCTACTATCCAGTCTACTCCTTTTTCTGCACAGACCTTGGCAAGACGAGTTTTCAGAGTCTGATTGTGTCTCTCTACTAATCCAGCTGCTTCGGGATGCCGAACACAGTGGAACTTCCATTGGTAACCTAGCAAAAGGGAAACTTGCTTCATGAGCTCGGACGAGAATGGCTGTCCGTTATCTGAATACACGACACGAGGCAAACCAAACCTCGGGAAAAATTCGCGAACCAACTGCTTGGCAGTGGTCACGGTAGTGTAATCTGGGACTGGATATGCTTCTGTCCATCGGGAAAGTGCACATACAACTACGAGGACGTACTTGAATCCTCGACAACGGTCCATCTGGATATAATCCATCTGAAGGACTTCAAAAGGGTGATCAGGAGGATGAAATCCACCTTGCTCTACGGGAATGCCTTTACCTGGGTTGAACTGACAACAGATCATGCAAGTACGCACTTTCTGTTTTGCTGCTGCTCGTAAATGCTTATTGAACCAAAGGTTTTGAATACTGTCTAACATGGCTTTTTCTCCTAAATGTGCAGGACTATGTGCAGTGTTAATGATAACTTGAACCATAGAGTCGGGGAGAAACCATGTGGCTTTTCCCTTCGTCATCCATCCCTGTTCTGTCTGGATCCCTCCTAGTTCTGTCCATTTCTTGATTTCGTCTGGGGTAGCATGTGTCTGTATGTCAATTACATCTAGGGCGGGATCCCTAACTGTCATGCAATGTGTTGGAACTACTGTCTTTGTCATATCAGTCGTATGAGAATGAGTCTGAGCTGTATGCTTGGCTGTTCGATCTGCCAGGTCGTTACCCTGGGAAATGGTATCTGTGACTTTCGTATGTGCCTTACATTTCATGATGGCTATGGCTGTAGGCAAATGTATTGCTTCTAACAGAGCTTGAATGAGGGGACCATGCTGTATCTTGGCACCGTGGGAAGTTAAAAAACCTCTCTCTTGCCAAAGGACTCCGAAGTTGTGTACAACTCCGAATGCATAACGGGAATCTGTGTATATGTTAACTTTCAGATTCTTGGCTCGAATACAGGCTTGGGTCAGAGCAATGAGCTCTGCTGCTTGGGCAGACAATGTGTCAATACGATGTGTTTCTATGACTTCATTCTCAGTGGTCACTGCATATGCGGCCACCAACTCTCCTGTACTTGTTCTCATACATGAACCATCCACATAAAGTGTCAGGTCTGGATCTGGTAATGCGATGTCTGTCAAGTCTTGTCTGGGTTTTGTCATAGTGTTAATGACTTCTTCACAGTCATGTGACAAAGGGTCTGTTGTAGTTAATGGTAAAAGTGTAGCAGGATTCAGCGTATTGCAGCGTCGGATTTCTATGTGTGGCTGGAATAATGTCAGTTCATATCCTGTCAGTCTTGCTATAGTCAAGTGCTGAGTCTGTGTTCTGTTTAAAAGAACCTCCACGGAATGTGGAACCTGTACTGTCAATTGGTGTCCTAATACTATGGAATCACTTTGTCTGATTGCTAGAGCTGTTGCTGCTACAGATTTCAAGCACGCAGGCAGGGCCTGGGCTACTGGATCTAATGTACTGGAAAAATAAGCACATGGTTTGTGTGAACCAGCTTGATCTTGGGTGAGTACTGACAAGGCAGTACCTTCGCGTTCTGTGACAAAAAGTGTAAAAGGCTTGCTGTAACATGGTGTCACTAAAACAGGTGCTTGACATAGGGCTTTCTTCAAATCGTCAAAAGCTTGTGTATGTTCCTGAGTCCAAGGGAGGACAGTCGATGACGCTGCCTCCTGGGTTGTCAATTGTATAAGGGGCTTGGCTAGATATGCGTACTGAGGAATCCATTGTCTACAGTAAGAGGTGAGGCCTATAAAGGCCCGTACTTCCTTTTGTGTCTTGGGTTGTGGCATATGTACAATTAACTGGATGCGGTCAGGTGTTAGCTGTCTCCCCCTCTTGGACAGCAAGTGACCAAGGTACACAACTTGCCGAACACAGAATTGCAGCTTCGAAGGAGACACCTTGTGTCCCTTGTCGGCTAGAAAATATAGGACTGTCAGAGATGCATGTTCACATTCTTGTTCACTTCGGGCGGTGATCAATAGATCATCGACGTACTGAAGTAGGGCAGTGTTAGCAGGCATGTGGATACTGTCAAGTTGTCTTTTCAATGCCTGGCTATAGATACTCGGACTTTCCGTGAACCCTTGAGGTGCACGTGCAAATTTAAAGCTTCGGCCATTTAAACTGAATCCGAAAAGGTACTGGCTTTCCGGATCAATAGGAACACTAAAGAAGGCATTCTTGAGATCGATTACAGTAAAGAACACCGCTTCAGAATCAATGGCAGTCAATAGGGATGAAATATCTGGGACCACTGGAAACTGAGGTACGATAAATTTGTTAAGCTCTCTAAGGTCAATCACTAGACGATAAACTGGGGGTGCATTTGGATCAGTACGTTTAAGAATCGGAATGATTGGCGAATTACAAATATTGGAGTCAGTTTCAACAACTACTCCTTGAGCAATAAGCTCGTCAATAATTTTCAACAAGGCTACTACAGCATCAGGTGGCAATTTGTATTGTCGGATTCTGGGCAGAACAACACCTTGCTTGAGTGTAACACGATATGGTGTGATGTGCATACAACCTACATCAGTGGGGCCTTGTGCCCATAAATGCTGTGGTACATTAAGTAATCGGGGATCAAAATCTCTCAACACATAGTGACCCTTGAAGTCACGTAGAAACAATCTCACTCCTTCCGGAGAACAACAAATTACAGCTCCTAGAGCTTTCAGCGTCTTAATACCTAGCAAGTTTTCTGGACATGATTTTGTAAGCAATAAATCTGTAGTACGGGATAATGGACCAACTGCAAGGGGAACTGGTTTCGATACTTCATTAACAATAGGCTTTCCTGAAAATCCAAGGGAAACATTCTGTGAGCCTGCAGGGGTGTGGAATTTTATGAAATATGTACTTGTCCATGGGACAAGTAGCTTCATAAATCTACATGTCCTGTAACAAAATCCACTTGTCCCTTTGGTGCCATGTAGTGCGCTGTCAAATAATGGCTGCAATCTCTTTATAGAAGAGCTCTGATAATAGCCTTTCTGGTTATGTCAGGCTATTACTATAGAAAGATTTGAATTTTGGAGTTTTTCACCAGCTCTTCTGTAATCTTTTCCCATACTGAGAAAGGTCGGCAATTTACCCCTGACAATGGCAGAAGTAAAGTTTCTTCCATGGCTGGGAAAAATGTGGTTTGAGAAAAAGTGAACTTGTAAACAGTCAACAGATTTCCGCTGGGGCATATTCATATTTGCTCATCCTAAGATGCAATTCACAAAGATTTTCTAGGACTACGGTTTCCTGGCCTACTTAAGGAAATTCATGTGAATTCATGAAAATCGTAGATCTGCATGAATACAAAGTCATATATCATGGGTGCCCTTTGTGACTTTAACAACTGAGCCCCTAATTAAATCTGAGTTAACCAATACTTTGTGCTTTTATTAAAATGCTATCTCTTCCTATCTGTGAGCTGGCTTCATGTGTGCTCTTTTATAAAGTAGTTTTGTTCAGTGCCAGGAATTTCTATGGCAATATGGCCTTTATGAGACCAAATACCAACGGTCTAGTAAGAACACGCTGGCATACAGCAGCACGCCTACCTGATAATCCCAAGGTAGAGAAACGAGCATAGTGTAGGCCAAGTGAGTAACCAGAAAATTAAAATACCCACCACGTTGATCCAAAGTTCTTATGACACCAAGCAAGCAAAAAATTAATTGGAATCCTCGCCAGAATAACTCTCTTGTCTCTTCCATCTGAGCATCTATCCATTCATCCTTTAACACACTGATATCTAGCATTTCACCTTTACATTGGCCCCATTCAGTCTTTTATCCATTAGCCTTTCACCAAACTGTTCGTCCGTCAGTCCATCCGCTCATCCATTTCCAAACCTACCCATCCATCTCCAAACTTATCCATTTCAACCATCCATCCATCTGCTCATCCATACACCCTCCCTTTCACTCATCTATCCACCCTCCCTTTCACTCATCCTTCCACCCACTCTTCAACCCATCCATCAATCCATCCTTCCACTCATCCATCCATTTATCCTTTACACTCATCCATCCTTTCGCTCTCTAATCCTTAAACCCTGTAACCCATCCATCCATCCATCCATCCATCCATCCATCCATCTAGCCAGCCACACTTTCACTCACTCATCCTTTCACCCACATCCATTCATCGTTTCACAATTACGAATCTTTGTCTGCCGAGCTGCAGACAGAAGAGGCCCATCAAGAGCTCCGCCTCTACTGTAGCTGAAAAGTGTGGTGTTCATGAAGCCTCTGTTCAAAGCTATCCTGCCATCTCCAAACCTATTGACCCAACTGATCAATCCAGCCTTCCTTTCACTCATCCATCCATCCTTTCACTCTACACATCCTCCTCTTCACTCCTATTCATCCATCCTTCCACTCATCCACCCACCCATCTATCCTCCTTTTCACTCATCTATCCACCTATCCTTTCACTTCCTCCATTTATGCTTTTGCTCGTCCATCCACCCTTTCACCCGTATATCTTCCGTTTCGCTCATATATCCATCCACCCATCACTAATTCCTCCATCCACCTTTAGACTCAACTGTCCACCCATCCATCCATCAACCCTTCGACCCAGCCACCCACCCATCCATCCATCCCCGCCCACTCAGCCATCTATCCACCATTTCCACTCAGCCACCTATCCACCATTCCCACTCAGCCATCTATCCCCGCCCACTCAGCCATCTATTCATCTACTCTCTCACCACTTCATCCAACCTTTCAATAAACCGTCCATCCTTTCACTCATCAATCCACTTTTGACCTATCCATCCACTCACCCATCCCTTCATTCACCCTTGCACTTATCCTACCATTCTTTCAAACATCCATCCTTACATCCATTCACTCATTCATCCATGTATCTTCCCTTTCACTACACTTTCATTCATCCATATATCCATCCAGCCTTTCACTCATTCATCCATATATTTATCCATTCACCCTTACACTCAATGTATGCATCTATCATCCACTCTTGCACATATTCATCCATGCATCTATACATCCACCCTTTCACTTATTTATACATGCACCTATCCATCCACCCTTTCACTTATTCATATATGCATCTATCCATCCACTCTTTCATACATGCACCTATACATCCACCCTTTCACTCATTCATTCATGCATCTAAACACCCACCCTTTCACTCCATTCATTCATCCAACTATCCATCCAGCCTCACTTATTCATCCATGCATCTATCCATTCACCCTTTCACTCATTAATGTATGCATCTATCATCCACTCTTGCACGTATTCATCCATGCATTTATATATCCACCCGTTTACTGATTCATACATGCATCTATCCATTCACCCTTTCACTCATTAATGTATGCATCTAAAATCCACTCTTCCATGTATTCATCCATGCATCTATACATCCACCCGTTCACTTATTCATATATGCATCTATCCATCCACCCTTTCACTATTCATCCATGCATCTATTCATCCACCCATTCACTCACTCTCCCACCCACCCTTTCAAGTCTATTATGGGCCTTTGTCTGCGGACCTGCAGACTGAAGAGGCCCATCAAAAACTCTACAGCTGCTGTAGTTGCTACAGCGGTGTATTCACAATGCCCCTGGTGCAGGCACAAAGTGAGATGAGAGGCCTAGTGCAAGAACAGAATTGGGGGTGGCCTTCGGCCTGCATGAAAGCCCCTGGGGAAACTGATCAGCTTTAATGTAAGCCCTTGATGAAGTAAGATCTGAGAGGCCAAGGGGAGCGGGTGAGGGATGTCAGAGTGCAGCGGAGGGTGGAGTGGTTCAGGCACCGGGTGTAACATAAGGTGTACAGAAAACACAAAGTGCCAAGGATGGGGTGCATAAGAAGGGAAATCAAATTGAGTTGAAGATGAGCAGGGATATTGGAGCCCTATGAGGCCCAGGAGTGGAGCAGAGAATACAAGGCAGGGGTCATACAGTTCAAGTTAGAGCAAGAGGCCAAGAGGCCCAAAAAGCAGCCTCTTACTTGTCATTGCTGCGAGTGTACTGGGGCTGCAGAAGCTCGATGTGTGTCTCATGCTTAAAGATAATAAACGGACCAGGGGAGAACCTGGAAGCCACACAAGCTTATCCAGCTGGCTCAAACTTTGAGCTCTGCTTTCTCATTTTATTGTTCTGCTCTGGGGAAATTAAAATGCAGGCCCCAGTTTTGCATTGACCTTTTCACTGCCAATAAACTGCTCAGAGCAACTTATCTACTGGCTGTGACCTACAGGTTTGAACAGCTGTGTATCTTATTACTATAAAACTGTCTACTTGTCCTTTGGACAAAATGCAAATTAAAACCTCTAGCCCTCCTAAGAAATCTAGATGTCTCGGGCGTCGGGAGATAGGAATTCCCCACCCCTGAGCCTGAGAGGGGTGCCCCTGGAACCTCGTCATGACTGATGGTAGTTCTGCTTGCCCCTGTGTCAATCAAAAATTTTCTGTCTTTTCCTAATACTTGACTATGTACATAAGGACCCTCTTGATCTACAGGAATCTCGATGAGAGGCAAACCTACTTCCCTCTCTAGGCTATTTCATGAATACTGTTGGTAATCTGGATACTCTGACTGTGCATACTGGTACATCTGCTGTGTGACATGCTGTGCTGCGGCAATAGGCTGGGGCTGTGGTACCGCTACGGTCTGGTGCTGAACATGTTGTGGAGCAGGTTGCGGATTCTGTTGAATATTCTGTTGAACATATTCTGGTCTAGGCTGACGTGGTCTTTCTTTCGTTTTGCCTGTAGCAATATTATGTTTCAGAACGGCACAATCACTAATAAAATGACCTGGCTGTTTGCAATAATTGCAATTTCCTTTAACAGGACCTGTAGGACGACTAGTCTGTGTATTCTGCGTGTTACCCCTCTTCTGACCATCTGCTGGAACAGACTGGGCAACTAGTACTTTCATTTTAGTGTCTTTCATGCGTCTCTGTTCATGATCGTGTTCCTCTCTAATCCTATTCTGGTGGTACTGTAACATTTGTAACATTTGGGAAGGCGTATTAGCTTGCCATGTACTTTCGACTTTCAATACTCTGTTCTTAACCTGGGGTAAGGAATTCTCAACTAATTTAGTTACGAAAAGATGTGGAAATGACTCGCTACTTGTTTTCAGGCCACTATTAATAATAAAACATTTCTCGAATCTGGAATAAAAATCACTAGTGTCTTCGTCTGGTTTTTGTTTACAGGCTGAAATTGCATCCCAATCTTCCTTTTTAACTGTCAATAATCTAGGCAATACTTGTACCAATAATCCTGGTAATGCTTTAGTTTTGTCCCCAAGACCTAAACCTGGGGTACGTCCTTTTTCTTCATCTTCTAATTCAGTCCAATTAATCTTTTTATCTCCCACCTCCCAATCCTTCTCTTTCAGTTTTTCGTAAATCCCTGCTGGCAACAATACTTTTAACATTTTAAGAATGTCTGAATAAGTGTAATCACCCATAAGTAACATGTCTTTCAATTCACGGTGAAACCCTGCAGGATCCTTATCGTGACAAGGTACAATTTTCTTCATTTCCAATAATTCCATTTTAGTCAAAGGAGTGTATACAAACACTCGTTCAAGCGTATCATCTGGCTTCCGGATTGGATGTACTTCTCGTAACGGATTCTGTCTGTCTAGGTGGTAGGGCTGTCTAACTGGGGGTGGAACTGAAACAAGACGTGGAGTCAGGAACGTCCTATATTTATGACGTTGTTCTAAAATGATGTCAATTAAATCGGTACCTAGGCCTCTCCATCTTCTCAGGAGTAAGTCTTGCAATAGATTATACAGCGGACCTGGATCAGACTGTTGGTTTTCATACTGGATAATGAGATGTTGGGTCATGAATATACCAGCTAGTCGCTGTTCTTCTGGAGTAAGACTTAAAAACGTTTGCACTACTAGATCATCCGTATATAAATTGTCATCCCCGGCCCATTGGACTGCTGACCGGGCTAGTTCCTGATCACGTAAGGTAGTGAGTTCATGATAACCTACTCTTTCTTTCAGGATTTTATCAGTAACTTGGAATATATGTTCAAGAGAACATTGCTCTGGTATCGGGGAAAGGTATCGTTTCTTGCTTTCTAGACGAATGGGTCTGTCAAAAGGATTACCTAAAGGGTACTGTTTGGGAGGCTTCGCCCTACCTACATATGCTATTATATCTTGAGATGGGTCTGTATTCTCTGGTTCTTCCTCCTCTGAGGAGTCTTTATCGTCTGACTCGGCTGTCCTATCAGCCTTCTGTCGGGCATGTATGGCTACTATTTCTTTACGGATTTTTCTAGACATGGCTTCTATACATTTCTCTCTGTCATGCTTACAATCTGCAATATTCTGACTCCATTTAGTCAATCCCTCCATCTCTTCTTGGTCAAAACCCGGTCGATCTCGTTCTCTTATCAAACAATTAATCAAAAATCGCAATATTAAAGCTTGTGTCTCGACTTTCTGATATGCCATGGCTTCACGAACACATTCTGGGCCTTCTCCTGTTTGAATGAAATGGTATATCCTGTCTAATTGTTCGGGCATTCCTGGTAGTGTAATCAAATATTCTGCAACACGTCTTAACCGTAACGAGGCTAACATCATAGTCCCAGTCTTGCCTGGTACTGGATCATATCTACAATCTGTAAGATATTGTTTAAGCTTCTCAGAAGGAGTCGCTTTCGGGGTACGCTGTGTAGCTAATTCTCTCATTGTCAATCGCTGTAATTGTGGCGGGGTGTGATGGGGACCTCCTGTAGCACCTCATGAGGCGGAAGCATGAGCATAACCTAACGGTGGTGTAGCTGTGCCAAACGGATTATGCGGACCAGGAACAGGGGGAACAGTGGCAGGCGGACCTGTAGCGGGGGAAGTGACAACAGGTGCGGGAAAATGCTGACGTGGAGGGGTCGTGACTCGATCAGCAGGAATATGCTGTGGCAGATTATTGTTAGCAGGATGTACGGGTATATTGGTATATGCAGGAGCTACATCATCTAAATAGGAAGAAAGGAAAATATCTGCTGCGGTCTTATGGTGACGTACTTTAGTCGGAACCAATGGTGGTGGCAAGTTACTGGATACTTCCGGGTTGGCCTTAGGCAGGCCCTCGGCAAGAACTGGATACATGCCTGTAATGAGTGCGTTTCTTTGACGGTCTAATTGTTCTGATCTGACCTGTTCAGCTTCTTCTATTAATTCCTTTTCTCGATCTTTTTCTGAATCTTCCCTATGTTTCTCTGCTTTTCTGAATTCTTTTTCTGTTCTTCTATGCGATTCTTTACGCCACAATTCTATGGCATCTTTCTGAGATTGTCTGGCTTTCTTTTTCCATAATGCTTCTTCTACTCTCATGATGCATTCAGCATCCCATGTTCCTGAAACAGGCCATCTAAACTTCTCTTCCAAGTGCCTAGTGTAATCGACCCACAAATCTAAATACAGTATGGCATCTAAGCCGTGCTTGTGGTACATAAAGTGCCCTGGAGTGTCCCTAGGCGGGACAGGCACTGCTTCTTCAAGAATCCCTTTCCTAGTTCCTATCTGACGTAACTTTGAAAATAACGGCATTTTTACCTTGCTCGAACACAATAAACACAGTAATGAAAAGCAAACAGTCATTCATACCACGACATGAAACACATTAAAACATTTCGAATAGATACTGTCTAGAACATAGAACACAATACTTGGAATTACGTGAAAATAATACTTGAAGGCTTGAATTCTGAATCACTGAATTACTGAAACACTAGATGCACTGCTAAACAGTACAGACCGGTCCCATAAAGAGACACGTCATACCGCGCTCACCTAAGTGAACACGTACGGACCAGGACTGTGTACCCAGACCTGTCTTGACCGGACACAAACTAATGCACCCGTCTAGATGCGTCCCTAGCAACGGTACTCACCGGGAGCAATACTTGAACTTGAACATGAAGGCCTCAGACTGGACTGGACTCTGGACTGGACTGCTACTGCTACTACGCATGCGCCTCGGTACTTCGGAACAGGTGGGCCTCTGGATACCTCGGACACTGTTACTCTCGGCTGGGCTCTGGTCGGGATCCTCCGCACTCTTCACCGCCTCGTCTGGATGTCGACCGCAGTCTCCGTCACCTCCGTAGGCCTGAGGGAGATACAGGAAAACCTGCAGATGCGCATAGGAGTCCGTCACGGCTGTGGCAGGGGGCAAGGCCTGCGATGCATCGCCGGCGCGTGGGGTGGGGGAGGGGTCCCTGTTCGGGCGCCAAATTATGTGGTAAATAAATTACCTAGTCAATTTTTCCGTATAATTATCATTACAAGACAGCTCATTCAAATGAGAGGCAGAGTCCGTGGTATCTGAGTCATACGGGTTTTAATGAAAACCTCGAGGTTGGAGATCATGTTCCGTCACCACTAGGGTTCGGGAAGGGACAGTCAACGTTTTATTAACATTACACATTATATATAGTAAAGTAACATCATTGAATCCAATACAGTAGGCGTAACAGGTGAAAAGAAGAAGATAAGAACACATGTGCGTAACAGGGGGCGTGAAAGAAGGCGTGTAATAGGCGTACACGGAGGCGTATAATGTAAACGTAATGTAGACGTCACAGAAGAGTGTCATAAGTGGGTGTGTGCATAGAGAAAGTAGCAGAGTCAGCAGGAAGTGAGGATGCGTGCGCAGCTAGCATGACATAACATAGACGTGTAACTGGGGAGAACTTTAACACTAGTAGAGGAGACAGAAGTCTGGGATGCCAGAATGACCTGGACCTATAACATATCTAGTATCTTATGTTTGGAGGATGTATTATCTGGAGTAAAAGGTCTCTCGGGCAGAGGCTATTCTATACTGAATACTAGTGCGTGCATATGTATCTACGTGTCTACGTGCAGGGCCATGGGCCTACTATGGCAACGGGAACTGTAAATTACTTGCATGGAGACAGGAAGGCTTGCTCTTTGCTCTGCAGCCGGGGAGATGTTTACCTAAATCACTAGACAGGAATGTATTTTCGAGGAGGCTGAACAGATAACTTGAAGGCAAAATACTGTCTTGGCAGGCAGGCCAGGTTGAGCCAGGCACCGCTTCGCTTGGCAGGAAGTAAGGCAGAGGTCAGGGATACATATCCATGCTGCAGCTTTCAGAGGCAGAAGGCAGAAAGGGCTCGGAAACAGAAATCAGGGCCTAGCTCGGTAGAGCCAGGAAAAACGTAAAAGTGTACCATGTAAAGACGTTGGCATGGTATGGTTAGGAACTGAATTATTGATCCATTCATGGTGGATCTGAAAGAGGACATGTTAACATTGGACGCAAATGTATTTGCGTCTTCATATTCGGTCATGAAGGGAAATTACATGTACTTGAAGCACGTACATGGAGACGTTGGGGTACACGATAGGGGACATACTTGACCATAAAAATTTCAATTACCTCACATGTCAGCTCAGCGTTGGCAGTGAGCATGGACATGTAGCTATATACGCATCCTCCTGCATGCAAGCGGCATGTACTGGTCAGGCGTACAGAGATCAGCGCACTAGTTTGCCTATCCAGCAAGGGGAACGGTGTGTCTCCGACATGTCCGTGTGCAGGAAGTGCGGTAAGTGTGTCTCTGTGTTCTGGTGTGGCTGCCACAAGGGCCGCAGCAGGCGATGTTGTAAAGTGGCATGCACCACCTACAAACGGCAGTGTCATGGTGCAGTTGGAATGCTGCAGGATATGCGCGAATAACTAGGCATTAAAATGGTGTGCTGTAGTAGTGCACGGGATACAACAGCGTACCGCACAAAAGTGTGGTGGCGCGGGGGAGGGACAAGCAGCTATTTGGCAACGTAACACACAGTGAACCCGCCCATTTGCCACATGCTTGGCATCTCATCCATGATGATCAGGGTGGCAGACATTCCACACCACCCATGACCAGCCTCTGTACACATCCTGTATGAGTGCTACTAGATATGTTACTGTACGGATGAAAGGTTCTTTGAGCTATCTTGTGAGCATTTGTGTTCTGTATTCGATTGTGCAAATGTTTGTTTTTGGACAACATTGGGCTGGATGTTGATGTACTCTGCTTCCTATGTGTGTGTGCTGCATTGTGTGTGAGATGTCCCTTCATGTAAGGTTTTGTTCACACTTCTCCCTTTCAGGCAGTGTGGTTTACACTTCTATGCTTGTTCAGTTGTGCGATGTTGGTGGGTTGTGTGACTTGTGCTCCTTGTTGGTGTGTTTCATTTTGGCAATGGCTTGTCTGTAGTTGTGCTGTACTTAATTGTGCATGTGTGCCAAGGTGCCCATCTCCCCCGTCCCCCACTCCCTGCTTGTTCCTCTTCCTGGTGCTGTTGTGTCTGTAATTTTGATTCTCCACACATAAATACATGTAAAGAACAAATTAGAATAGTTCCTTGATTCTTTTAGATTGCAACACTTCTCTCTATTGGTTTTTTACATTTTGTCCCATATTAACACTTTTTTAAATATTCAAGGACACATATAAGTCAGAAGAGCAACGTATTCCATCAACACACTTTCTAGAACATTCTACAACACGTACAGGTTAAAAGTTTATCCATTTTTTTAAACCGAACGATATTTTTTACAACATTTTCTCAAACATTTAACGGCACGTGCAGGTTAAAAGTTCACGATTGTTTTAAGTTCGAACATTGCCTTCCAAATACAAGTAGCAAAATGGTTGAGTTGAGCAAATTTTATCCCATGATATGTACTCCACGTTTAAACAGCTTTTTCTTAACCAATCACAAAGATGCTTTTCCAGAAAACAAATGTGCACCCTACTTTTAAAAAACAATGCTTTTCATCTCCCAATCAGTTATCGTTTTGTATGGGGAAAAAAAGAAGTTACCCATCTTTAAACATATCTCTTATTCTACAAACGGACTGCATTAGCTACAGACATCTGTCCATACCTCCCTGCCATACCTTCAAAATGCTAGTGTGGGAGGGGAGGAGCTTTGTGGGCTACCAAGATGGCCGCGTAAGCTCGGAGCTCTGCGGACCTTCCGATCCTCCTCATATATCCTGTCTGAAATCCTGATCCACGCGGGTGGATTCTTACTGCTGGTGGTCTACCGAGGCGGGAGCTGCCTTCCGCCTTCGAATCGGTGGTTCCTACGCTGAGCTACGTCGAGTTGAACTCCGCGCCGGGGCTGTGCCATTGTCTCTCCGGTCTCTGCCACTCCGCACGATTTGACTGCGTAGTGACTGCCTGATGTCCCTACTGGCGGAGTGCTAGTGTCTACAGTGCTCACTTCCATCGGCCTGGTCTGCTTGTCTAGCTCGGACTCTCTCCCTGGCTCGCTGGGTTCGGGCTTGGCTGGTGCAGCCCTTTGTCCTCATCGGATCCATCATGGCGGGCAGAGGGGACCCCGACAAGACGTCGAACAAAGGCGTTCGCGGAAAAGCACAGACGCAACAGAACAGGATTGAGCGGTATGTCCAGCCGAAGACACCGCCTGCCACGGGGTCTTCTGCTAAAAGCCTTCCATCGACGGGCTCGCCTGACGGCTCCGAGCCTACCCTAAGCGACATTATGGGGGCCATTACCAGTTTTCGGGCCGACATGCAGCAACAACATGAGATCTTGACCCACAAGGTGGACACTATGGCTGTTGATCTGACTCTCATTAGAGCCGACTTGGGCAAGACTAATGATCGAGTGAAAACACTGGACATTAAGACCTCCAGCCTAACAGCCGACGTCTCGGACCTGCAAACCGAGGTCCGGAACCTGCGGATGACTACGGAACACTTCTCAAGGCGGCTGGAGGACTTTGAGGGACGCGCCAGGTGGCAGAACGTCCGCATTGTCGGTGTTCCGGAGGGCTCGGAGGAAGCGGCGACGGACCTCTTTGTGGAGGACCTGATAAAGACCCATTTAGCGCCGTCTAGTCTTAGTAACTTTTTCTCTGTGGAGCATGCCCACCGGGTGCCGGGCGGCCTGCCGAAGTCGGGCGTGGCGCCTAGACCCATCGTAGCGCGGCTTCTCAACTTCCGAGACCGAGATGCGGTCCTGCAGGCGTCCAGACGGCATGGGCCGCTTAAGTACCAGAATGCTGAAATACATTTCTATCCAGACTTTACTAGGGCTGTTCAGCGACAGCGTCAGAGCTACGCGGGTGTAAAGCGGCGACTGCGAGACATGGGATATAAGTACTCTATGATGTTCCCTGCCAAACTCCGGATTGAACATGAGGGCCGTGCTCTGTTCTTTGACTTCGCCGAGAATGTGAGTGAATGGTTGGACACTCTGTCGTCGCGTCGGGACGCTCAAGATGGACAAGATGGAGGTGCGGCTGGTGGCTCGGATCAATGAGACTTGGCTCTACTGTATAACTTCGGCGTTTGGTGACCCCGCTTCATGAGACTGTCGGTACTGTTCTTAAGTGACTCTGTCGACTTTCCTGTCGTTACATGGAGGGTGGCGGGAGGTGTTCGTGGAGATTCCTTACTCCTCTGGGGACTTTTTGTAGAGTAGTTTATGGGGCGACAGGCACACTGCTGGTTGGGGGGGCTTTTTAGTCTGATGCAGGGGTGCAGGGTGGGGGGTGCAATTACGCAAGTTTCTTTGTTTGTTCGTTCTTTCTCTCTTCTTTCCTCTAGGCAATGGGTCATGTTTACTGCTGTTCTTCACTTGCTGTTTGGGTTTGTCGGGGTTGGGTGGGGCGGACTACGGGACAATGGGGGGTAGGAAATTGAAGGTGATCAGTTGGAATGTTAATGGGTTGGGTGACCGTGTCAAGAGAGGGGTGGTGATTCAACTGCTTAAACGACATATGCCCGATGTTGTGCTCTTACAAGAGACGCATTTGATTGGAAACTCGTGCAAAGCTCTTAACTGTAAGGGCTACAAGATGGTGGCCCACTCTGGTTTCTCTTCGGGCTCCCAGGGGGCGGGAATCCTAGTGCGTGCGTCCCTTCCCCTTGAGATAGACGTCACTGTGATTGATGAGAGGGGACGCTTCACCGCAGTGGCGGGGAGATGGGAAGGGCGTTCCCTCGCGCTACTTTCGGTTTATGTTCCTCCAGGCCTACAATCTGGTACTTTCCAGGACCTTGGTGGCGCCATTTTGTCTTTGCCTGATGGTCTATTGATAATGGGGGGTGACTTTAACTCAGTCTGCTCTGGCTCCCTGGACCGCCATCCGCCGAGAGATCTCCGCAGTTCCCAACTGTGGCTGCCTTCCTTTCTTGACTCCATGGGTTTAGTGGACAGCTGGCGACTTCTGCATCCCGCGCTCCGCCATTTCTCCTTCCTTTCGAGTGCTCATGGTAGTCTTTCTCGTATAGACTACGTCTTCACCTTAGCTGCACACGCACCTGCCGTGTCTGAGGCCCGTTTTTTGGCACGGGGCATTTCCGATCACTCCCCGTTGTGGGTCTCATTTGATTTTAACGTCGTCCTGTCTGACCGGCCGGTGGCGGTTAACCCATGGTACTTCCGCAATCTTAAAACTCGTACCCTCCTTGCTAAGGCCATAGACCTCTACTTCTCGGAGAATATGGGCTCGGTTGGCTCGGCTGTTACCTTGTGGGAGGCATTTAAGACTGTGTTGAGGGGGGAGGCTCTTGCTCTCATAGCGGAGGCCAGAAGAGTCAGAGATGCCGACCTCACGTGTATTGAAGAGGAGGTCTTGCGCCTCAAGTCCCGATTGGGGCCTGAGCCCGACACCTCGCTTTTGCATGCCCTTTCCCTTAAACAAGCGGAATACCATGATCTCGCCACGAATGCTGCCCTTACCCTGGCCAAGGAACAGCAAGGTCGTATTTACGACGTTGGTGACAAAGCTGGGAACCTGCTGGCTTGGCTGGACAGGCGCGAGATGGCTAGCCGCGTTGTGCCTGAGATCTTGGGCGAAGACGGGATTACCGTCACGGACCCGAGTGCTATTGCCGAGTCCTTTGCTGATTACTTCCGGGGTGTCTACACTTCTACCTCAGACCGCTCCGAGGCTGACTCGGCGGCGTTCCTCTCGACGATTGACATTCCCTGTCTTTCCGAAGAGGACCGTGCCGACTTAGATCGAGACGTACCACAGGTAAAGAAAACCCACCCCCCCCCCTTCCTTTTATCAATATTCACGATCCTTCGAGAGCACCTGGGCAGGCACTATGAAATATTCCTTTAGCCAGCATACTTTGTATTGAATTACCTACCAGCGCAATATGTTAGTAATACACGATTTCCCTATCTCCCCCCTTTTTTTACATATAGCGCTACACTATCTCTACAGGATTACCAAAGGGACATGATAACTTCGTTCATATACTACTATTGATCTTTCTTTCAATCAGCCTCGTCTGTGTATGTATACGCAGAATACCCTTTGGTAAGAAATAGTTTGTTGTGCTGCCCAAGACTTTATTGAAGTCTT
This sequence comes from Lissotriton vulgaris, assembly GCF_964263255.1. NCBI lineage: Eukaryota > Metazoa > Chordata > Amphibia > Caudata > Salamandridae > Lissotriton > Lissotriton vulgaris. The sequence goes on from NC_141691.1 coordinate 1,737,879,474, forward strand.
TTAATCATTTCTTCCTTTAGAAGCCTCCTCATGAGTCTCTTTTCCTTTTGCTTCCCTAACATCAATTAGCCTGAAACAGAGCTTATAAAGACCCAGACTTACTCCAACCACACAGTGGTATTGGGAGTTTAAGGTAATAACCATTACTTTTAGATCATCAGAAATTGCATGAATTTGTACTCTCTGGTTCTTTACCCATTATAGGCACGTTTCACTATCACGCTGTGAGGTCACAAAAACACCTCCTGACCTATGTATCAGAAGCAAAGATGTAGTACATCTCACATTTGTATTCACCATCACGACGGACACCCTCTTAATCTCAGGACCACTGTGTGCGAGTGAACCATGACCACACTTAGGTCTTTTTTATTAATCTCACTCACTGCGTGCACATTAGCACTTCAGACCGAACACTTGCCTGAATATGCAAGTATTGTCACCAATTTTCACCTATCAGTGCAACACAAAACGCACGTCAGACTGCATGTTGGAGTGCACTTAGGTCACCATATGCAGTATCAAATGTTACATGTCTAGATTAAAATTTGCCCACATTGTTTTGTATTACCAGCCCTGAAGAGTCGTGTTTGACTCACCCACACACGACGAAACACGTGTCGGCGATTGATATCTTTCTCAAAGTCTGGAGAAAAGTAAACAACTTGCTGTAACAAGAAGTATCACACCAAAGAACCTGCTTCTGCGTTTTCTTTTTTACTGTTGGTCATTGAACCTTGTCTTGATGTACACATATGTAGTTGCGAGAGCTTGTTTATTGTAAAATTGTCTTGTCTTTGACTTGTTTAGACGGTTAAGGAGGTTTTGCCGTCTGCTCTTTACGCACTACACAACGAAACTCTTGCTTTTCACACACTTTGTAACGTTCTAGCCCAGGCAGTGCGCCCCCGTAGTCCTAATTTTCTAAAAACCCCATGCTCAGTTTCTCAGATTGGCTTTAGGACTGGGTGCCTCCACGTTACCGTTCTTACGGTAGTAACTAACACATAGTAGTTTTTTGTCCAGCACAGAATGGACAGAGACAAAGCAGCGGCAGATCTCTTTGAAAACCTGGCCAAAGGCATGCCCACACACCAGGCATCGGCCGCAGCTGGACCTGCACGAGTTGAGGGTCTTAGAGATAAATTTGTGAAACTAGAGAAACTAAAAAAACAAGAAAATTCTAGATGGTGGGATGGGGCCACTCTGAAGCACTATTTGAGACTAAAGATAGTTCCGAGGGGTTTACGGTCCCACATTTTCCCCACTTATGACGATCTCGACCAAGATCTCATGGTCAAGTGGGAGGATTCACTAAATCAGAACTCTACCACACTTATGGACATCCTTATTGAAAGTGCTGACCGGAAAACCGCTAAGCTACAAACAGAAATCTCTAACATAGAACAAGAGATTAAAGATCTAAATAAACCAGAGGCCACCGTAAAGAATTACACCCTATTGGATGAAATTCTGCTCAAACACCAGACAGAAATAAAGAATAGAAAGGCACGCCAAATCAAGAGGGACGAGGCGGACTACAAAAATGGGAGGGTTTACACCTTTGACCGCAAATACGACTCACTGATCCCCAGACCTAAGAATAGTTCCCAACCCAGTAGACCTGACACTTCCAACTCTGCCCACTCTAGCACCACCTCTCTGAGCTCTACTGGACTCAGTGACATTGAGAATGAGATTCTTGCCAATGCACAACCGATCAATTCAAACTTTTTTTTAGAAGTGGAGCGAGTGAGGAAGGGCAACAGAACCCAACCTCCAAAAGCCGTAGTAGACCCAAACCCCATAGGGGTAAACGCGGCAACAAGCGAGGAATATCGCAGAAAACTCAGATCGGGGACACAGAGGAACTAGCTACACCTGCTGATAGTGTCCAAGTCATTAATCTCTCCTCGATATCATTGACACCAGATATGATTTCCCTACTAAGCAAAGGTCTTAATTTCAACCCATATGCCACAGGGGACTTGTGTCAAACTAAAATTGATCTTTTCAAATTCACACGTAACCTGAAACTTAAAAAATATTTTGCGGGATCACAACAGTTACAGAGACAACCTACCCTTGTTCCTAATGTATTTGACGATGTACCATTAACTATTAAAGATGTACAAGCAACACACCTGCTTCTTTCGTTAACTGACAGAGAGGATAGCCCATTGGAAATGGAACAGTTACTTGAAGAACTTGATGTGGAGACAGATTATAGCATAACGAGTGGTCTGAAAAGTAAATCCAGGTGGATACCTACCTTAGCGGGGGGAAACAATATTGATAACTTTCACAAACGTGTTTTGGATGACCTGGACAGGATTAACACCAGAAACCTTAACACTAAATTCAAGTACAAGGACAATCTAACTAGAGGTGAACGCTCGGCACTTTCTACTCTCAAAAAAACCCCCAGTATCATCATTAGAGAGGCTGACAAAGGGGGTAATGTAGTGGTCATGGATCTAGTTGATTACAACAATGAGATCCTTGACCAGTTGAGTGATTGTCTTTGCTATGAATCACTCAACTACAACCCTATAGGTCCACTCACTAAACTAATAAATGAACAACTGCTACAATGGAAACAGTCAGGTCTTTTAGACGACAATGAATATCTCTATCTCAAGGTTCTTAAACCTACACATCCATGGCTCTATACTTTACCCAAAATACACAAGGATAAACCATTCCCACCTGGCAGACCTATTGTGTCAGGGATTGGGGGTCCCACTGAAAGAGTCGCTGAATATGTAGATCTCTTCTTGGGACCGTTAGTAAAAAACCTTCCATCATTCATACAGGACTCTAAACATATACTAAACATCATGGCGGATATTGAATGGCAGAAAGACACTGTACTAGTCACCTTGGACGTGGTGTCTTTATACACCAGCATTAATTTAGACCTAGGAATTGCAGCTATTACCAAAGTTCTTTCCAACAGACCGGCTTCACTATGGGCACATACCAACATGTTGATTCAAATGATGAGGATCATCTTGGAGAATAACTTCTTCATGTTTGATCGGAAATGGTACAGGCAGAAGAAAGGAGTAGCAATGGGCTCCAAATTTTCACCCTCTTTTGCAAATCTCTTCATGGGGGCATTGGAGGCTGACCTTATCTGGGGCACCAAAGGGAGACGATACACTGACTCCATAGTCTTCTGGGGCCGATACATAGATGACTGCTTTCTCCTTTGGTCCGGAACTGAGGAACTTCTTAATTCCTTTTTTGAACACCTCAACACCAACAATTGGGAAATCAGTTTCACCATGCATCACAGCCTAACCAGTATAGAGTTTTTAGATTTGGAATTCTATGTCAAAGACAATCACCTACACTCGAAACTTTTCAGAAAACCTACAGCATGCAATTCTATACTACATGCTTCTAGTTTTCATCCTGAACATCAGAAAAGATCAATCCCCTACGGGGAATTTCTCAGGGCCAAACGGAACTGTAGTGAAGCCTGTGAACTAGACAACTGCATCACAAACATGAAAAACAGATTTGTAAACAGAGGCTACACGAAAACCACCCTCAAGAAAGCTGAGACGAAAACAAAAGCCATCACAAGACCTGACTGTCTAAAAACACGTACTGAAATGAAATCCTCTGACCAACACGTCAGATTCATAACAGAATTTAACGCTTTGAACCAGCACACTAGAAAGAGTCTGAGTAGACATTGGAAACTTCTAGTAGGGGACCCCACACTGAAGGAATTCATATCAGAGAGACCCTCCATCACTTACAGGAAAGGTTTTACCTTGAAAAATAAACTGAGTCCTACCGTTCCAGCTAACACCACAGCACAGAACTGGCTCTCTACACGGGGCCTAGGCTTCCACAGATGTGGATTTTGTACGATGTGTATATGGGGAAAACACGGTACGAAAAACTTTGTAAGTCATGATGGTATGGTCTATCAGATCAAACACAACATTACTTGCCTCAGCAAGTTTGTGGTGTACATTATTGAATGCAAGTTATGTAGGGAGCACCATCAGGGCCCTCAAGGAGAGGATAGCTGAACATATGAGAGCTATACAAAGGAGGGATGCTAGATACCCGGTAGCCCTTCATGTTGCAGAATGCCAACCAAATGAGGACGACATCAAAGTACGTGTTTTTGGAATCGATCTAATTCCCCTCAATATCAGAGGGGGCAATCGTGAACTGATGCTCAGACGTAGGGAGGCGACATGGATCATGCGCTTACGCAGCGTAGAACATGGGCTTAACTACGATTCTGAGCTACAGTATTTCCTGGGGGATTAGAATCTCACTAGGGGGATCCTAGGTGCACACCATTTACATATTTGGGAAAACATAATTTCCTCACACAACAATACTGAACTCCATGATGATAATGATATAAGAGAATATGAAAGTGGTTTCTCTCTTTAGGAGTTAAATGTTTTTCCACTACTGTGTTTTGATTTACTGGGACAACCTTGTATTTTATATTATGTCATAGAGCCAAATGCTTTTTGTCATGAAATCCACCCACACAGACTTATATCTATGATTGGCAAACCATATGTTAGACTTTTTTGAAGGTTCCACGCAATTGTGCTTAGAAACTTTGTATGAACATGTTCATATACTTTTGAATATGCGGGGGTATGATGTGTCCCCCTTGTGTTGTCACATTTCTCACGAATCAACCCACTTTCTACTGAGTATGCACCCTATTAAGAATGATCCGACCACATTTGGGTTGATAATGCATGCTGGACGCTATAACTTTTCCTTTCTAAGGTTTTCTCTAATTATGATCAGATGACAAGAGACTTATGGAACTGACAGATTTTGCCAGTATCATTTTTGACATTTTTATTCCGGAACAGGAATAAATGTAAGTAGCGTTACCTTTTTAAATCACTGAACACTTTAGTGCATTGCCATTGCTCCTCGTAAATATACCTTGGCTTAACTCTTAGACGCCCTCCTTTTCCTGTACAATTTACCCCTTAACAATGGCGCTGGTAAATGCATCGCCGTGAGGACGTCTTCTATGTCCTTTCAATTCTATTTAATCCCTCCTCTCCCGGGGTCACGTGTTCGTACACGAGAGACGACCGCCGGGAACAGACAGAGGAGGGATTGCCAGAGGCGGGTAAGTGCGACTCCAACACCGCTATGCTACACACAGATAGCCGACTTTGGTCGATTACTTTTAGAGTGTTCTTGCTCTTAAACGCGGGTCCCCACGGACATTTTTCTCACCGTAATTAAATTTTACTTGACAGCACACCGCCTCAGAAGAAACTTACTCGTTTCCTCAACCTTGGCACGAAATAGGAATCCCCTCCCGGCTTCCCGCCTGAAGGCATAGCGGGATACAGGTAAAGAAACCCCCCCCCCCCCCTTCCTTTTATCAATATTCACGATCCTTCGAGAGCACCTGGGCAGGCACTATGAAATATTCCTTTAGCCAGCATACTTTGTATTGAATTACCTACCAGCGCAATATGTTAGTAATACACGATTTCCCTATCTCCCCCCTTTTTTTACATATAGCGCTACACTATCTCTACAGGATTACCAAAGGGACATGATAACTTCGTTCATATACTACTATTGATCTTTCTTTCAATCAGCCTCGTCTGTGTATGTATACGCAGAATACCCTTTGGTAAGAAATAGTTTGTTGTGCTGCCCAAGACTTTATTGAAGTCTTTTAATCATTTCTTCCTTTAGAAGCCTCCTCATGAGTCTCTTTTCCTTTTGCTTCCCTAACATCAATTAGCCTGAAACAGAGCTTATGAAGACCCAGACTTACTCCAACCACACAGTGGTATTGGGAGTTTAAGGTAATAACCATTACTTTTAGATCATCAGAAATTGCATGAATTTGTACTCTCTGGTTCTTTACCCATTATAGGCACGTTTCACTATCACGCTGTGAGGTCACAAAAACACCTCCTGACCTATGTATCAGAAGCAAAGATGTAGTACATCTCACATTTGTATTCACCATCACGACGGACACCCTCTTAATCTCAGGACCACTGTGTGCGAGTGAACCATGACCACACTTAGGTCTTTTTTATTAATCTCACTCACTGCGTGCACATTAGCACTTCAGACCGAACACTTGCCTGAATATGCAAGTATTGTCACCAATTTTCACCTATCAGTGCAACACAAAACGCACGTCAGACTGCATGTTGGAGTGCACTTAGGTCACCATATGCAGTATCAAATGTTACATGTCTAGATTAAAATTTGCCCACATTGTTTTGTATTACCAGCCCTGAAGAGTCGTGTTTGACTCACCCACACACGACGAAACACGTGTCGGCGATTGATATCTTTCTCAAAGTCTGGAGAAAAGTAAACAACTTGCTGTAACAAGAAGTATCACACCAAAGAACCTGCTTCTGCGTTTTCTTTTTTACTGTTGGTCATTGAACCTTGTCTTGATGTACACATATGTAGTTGCGAGAGCTTGTTTATTGTAAACTTACCCTGGCCAAGGAACAGCAAGGTCGTATTTACGACGTTGGTGACAAAGCTGGGAACCTGCTGGCTTGGCTGGACAGGCGCGAGATGGCTAGCCGCGTTGTGCCTGAGATCTTGGGCGAAGACGGGATTACCGTCACGGACCCGAGTGCTATTGCCGAGTCCTTTGCTGATTACTTCCGGGGTGTCTACACTTCTACCTCAGACCGCTCCGAGGCTGACTCGGCGGCGTTCCTCTCGACGATTGACCTTCCCTGTCTTTCCGAAGAGGACCGTGCCGACTTAGATCGAGACGTATCCGCTGACGAGATCGCCTTAGCGATCCGTGCACTAAGGTCGGGTAAAGCGACTGGTCCCAATGGTATCCCGGTCGAGTTATATAAAATTCGACCGGATGTGATATCCCCGTACCTGCGGACTATGTTTTTGGAGGCATTGGAAGAGGGCCTACTTCCCCTGGACCAGAGGCTGGCCACCATTGTGGTTATTCACAAAGAGGGAAAACCAAGAGACGTGTGTCGATCCTATCGCCCTATCTCTCTCCTCAATGTGGAGCCTAAGATCCTTGCCAAATTACTTGCTAATCGACTGGTTGGAGTCATTGGTGATTTAGTGCACCCGGACCAGTCGGGTTTCATTCCCCGCCGAAACACTGCCCTTAACCTGCGTCGGCTCCATGGTGTTATGGCCAGAGCCCACACCCTCGAGGAACCGGCAGTGCTTGCTTCTCTTGACGCCACGATGGCTTTTGACTCTCTTGAGTGGAGTTACCTCTGGGCTGTGCTGGCGAAGCTTGGGTTTGGGCCGGTCTTTGTGAGTTGTGTGAAACTTCTTTACGCTTGTCCGTTGGCTAATGTCACAGTCAATGGCCGCGTGTCGGCGTCCTTTGCCCTTCACCGAGGTACCAGGCAGGGTTGCCCCCTGTCGCCTCTCCTGTTTGCCCTGGCTCTCGAGCCGCTTGCGGCCATGCTGCGTACACACCCGGACTTACATGGCATTACCTGGGCCCCGGGCTTTGAAGATAGAGTTTCCCTGTACGCGGATGATATTCTGCTTTATCTCACTTCCCCCTGCAAGTCGCTCATTGTGGCCTGCGACGTACTCAGGCTTTTTGGCCGTCACTCTGGCCTGGTCATCAACTGGGCCAAGTCTTCTCTTTACATCCTAAAAGGAGACACACCGCGCCTCCCCAGAGGCTGCAATATCCAGATGGCCGGACATGGCTTTAAGTACTTAGGAATATACATTTCCGGGAGCTCTAAAGCGCGATACGACCATAACCTGCTCCCCCCTCTCCAGCGGCTGCGGAGAGACGTGGATAGCTGGCGCAGACTCCCGCTCTCTCTCCTTGGCCGGGCAGCATTGTTCAAAATGATGTCCTTGCCCAGGTTCCTGTATGCCTTACAGAACACTCAGGACCCGGTTCCGGCCCGCTATTTTCGGGAGATTGAGAGTCTACAACGGACCTTGCTTTGGGATGGTCGACCCCGCGTCGCCATCCAGAAGCTTACGTTACCGTGGTACGATGGAGGCATAGCCCTACCGGATGTGCGTCGGTACTACTGGTCCTCTCAGCTCACTGCTCTCAATCACGGCTTTTATGGCCCTATTGATAGTCCCGGCTACGCAATGGACAGGTGGCTCTTAAGCGGTGGCAACTACTATCGGGCCCTGTACTCAAGGTCCTTCGATCGGCGGCTGTCAGGCCCGACCAAGACAGCGGTCCACATTTGGCGGACGATCACTAAAGCACAGGGCTGGCAGGGCAGACTGACCAGGTTTACCCCACTGTATGACTCCGATATCTTGGGCAAGTTGTGGCACACCAAGGGATTCGACAAATGGGACCTCATAGGCATCTCCAGGGTGGACCATATGGTTACTAAGGGCGAAGTCAAGACCTTTCCTCAGTTGCAGGCCGAATACCGATTGGGCGACTCGGAGTTTTTCCGCTACGCCCAGCTGAGACACGCGTTGCTCTCTGCCAGGCCGACGGAGGGAGAGATCCCCGAAAGCTCCCCCTTAGAGGACAGGATACTGGATGGCCATATGCCTGACAGTGCTATTTCCCTGTCCTATAAAAAACTGATTAATGTTCGCACTGATCTCCTCCTAGGCTTGCGGGACCAATGGGTGGCAGACGGCCTGGAACTTGACGATGAGGATTGGCAGAGTGCAGTGTCCTCCCCTAAGGAGGTCGCTATCTCCTCCCGTCTCCGGCTGGTGCAATTCAAGATTCTGCACCGGGTGTATGTCACCGGCCCTCGACTTCTGCATATGGGATATTCGCCCGACGGACTTTGTCGTCGAGGTTGTGGTGCCCTCGCTACTTTTTTACACATTCTGTGGGAATGCCCCGTCATTGCCCCCTACTGGGCGAGAGTACACCGGATTATGGGAGAGGTGACTGGGGTGGTGTTGGCTGCAGAGGCTCGGAGGTGTCTCCTCAACGTTTGGGAACCGTCTGATCACAACACGGCGCAGACTCGCTGGGTGACCCTGGGCAATATGGTTGCCAAGCGAGATATTGCTCAAAAGTGGGGTGCTGCTGCAGCCCCCCTGGTGGTACAATGGAAAGCCAACATGGATTGGTGCATGTTCCGGGAAAAGACGGTCTATGTAGCCAGGGGGAGGCCCCAGACATGGAATAGAGTGTGGGGGGCATGGAATGCATACAGGGGCGATATGTGCCTACCGCCAGAACCTGTCTCTCTGGATGAACACTTATCACCATAACCTGTGACACCAACTGTTTTATGATGTTTGTACTGCTCCTGCTTTTTCCTCCTCCCCCCTTCCATCCTACCATTTATCCTCCTTTATCAATTCTCTACCTGTCCTCCTCTGCCCTCTGCCGACTCCCTGACGGCTCTGATGATTCCATTGCCACTCTCTCGCACCTCTAGGCGTTTCTTTTCTTGGTTTTAGTTCTCTTTCATAAAAAATAAAAAACAACCTACAATGCTCTGATGTGAATCACCTTGCACTTTTGTTCTCCTGGTTCTCTATGCTGCCTTGCCTCCGGGATGTTAGGCTGAATAGCTGTGTGCTCTTTTATAATAAAGGTTTTAAAAAAATTTTACAAAATAAAAAAAAATGCTAGTGTGGATCGTAGGACATAGCTATGTTTTCTGGTGCAAAAGGTATGCAGAACAGAGACATATTGACTTAGACCTAGCTTTACAAAATGTGGACATTTAAATGGTTTGGACAGAGAGGATTGAAGTGGCACCAATTGTTGCCTTTGGTTAAAACCTGTTTGCATCTCTAACACCCTGACCTCATAATTGTGCACTGTGGTGGAAACGACCTAGGCACATTGATTGGGGTAGGTTTGGAAATGCTAATGAAGGACACCTTTAGACAATTGATGTTGCTTTTGCCTCAAACTGTCTTTTTATATTCCAATATACGCAAAAGACAGAAGTGGAAATGGTCAAAACAATTTTGTCCTCAGATTGAAAAATTGAGGAAAAATGTCAACAAAGCTGTGTCTGCATACATCAGAGACCAAAGAATGTGGTCCATCTACAACAACATTTCAAATATAACAAATTCCTAGGCAACTGAAACCCTGCAGGATGGCAGGTACAACAACACAAAAGATAATAACAGAAACTACAGTGTACTAAACTAATAACGACAAAATATATAAAAAAATATTATTCATTTATTATTGTTTAAAAATATATATAAAAGAAACAAGTAAAAAACAATCTTGTCGTCAAACATTGAAATGATCACAATACATGCCAGATAATGTGGGGCATAAAATGATAAAAACAATATATAAGGATAACAACAACATACTTTTTTGATATGGCTGATATCTACAGAAGTGATGGAGTACACTTCACAGATCAGGGAAATCGAGTTTTTCTGAAAAACCTGAAGCTGTGCATCCACACTTATATGTAGCTCCAACTAATAAACACAAGGGTTCTTTATAGAGCCGCCTTACATTCCCAATATCGGTTCGCAGAGTGACAGCTGCGATCCGGCTAAAACAGGGAGACCTGTGGGCCGTCGAGCAGGCTCGTAGAGGGAGAGCTGCGGCCCGTCGGCTCGGCTTGCACAGTGTGAGCTATGGGTCGTTGTCTCGCAAAAGCACACCAGCGTGCTGGCTCGCAGAGCGAGAGCTCGGGTCTAACTCGCAGAGGGACACCAACTGGCCAATGGCCCTGCTAGCAGAGACACACCTATCACCTAACAGACTGACTCGCACATGCACAGCTAGGGGCACCACGGCTCTCAGACACACAGCTCCAAGCCGACGGACTGGTACTGTTTTATGCTTTAGGGTAGTGCAGTAGTGTTTGTGTACTGTAGGGCGTTCATGCTCGACGTTGCGTTTTAGGGTTTAAGGTAGTGCAGTGGTGTTTGGGTAGTGTAAGAATCCTGCTGGAGGTAGTGTTTTAGAATTTACAACAATGCACTAATGTTTGGGTAGTGTAAGGGGTCGTGCTGGGAGTACTGTTTTGGGGTTTAGGGTAGTGCAGAAGTGTTTGTGTAGTGTAGGGGGTTATGCTGGGAATAGTGTTTAAGGGTTTACGGCACTACAGTGGTATTTGGGTAGTGTAGGGGTTCATGCTGGCAGTAGTGTTTTAGGGTTTACGGCAGTGCAGTCGTGTTTGTGTAGTGTAGGGGTTGTGCTGAGAGTAGTGTTTTAGGATTTAGGTTGCTGCAGTGGTGTTTGGGTAGTGTAGGGGGCCCTACTAGGGGTAGTGTTTTAGGGTTTACGACAATGCAGTGGTGTTTGGGTAGTGTAGGAGGTTGTGCTGGCGGTAGTATTTTAGGGTTTGGGTAGTGCAGTATTGTTTGTGTAGTGTAGGGGATCCTGCTGAGGGTAGTGTTTTAGAGTTTACAACAATGCAGTGGTGCTTCAGTAGTCTTTGGGTAGTGTAGGGGATCAGTACCGACAGACTGTCTCACAGAGCTCCGAGCTGATGGATGGGCTTCTAAAGACATACCCACGACCTGGTGATATTAGGAGAGGCAGCGTGACAGGCAAATCTCACACAGACACAGATGCCAGTGTTGCCTCGCACAGGCAAAACTGTGGCCCGATAGCTTCTACACAGAGAGATGCGAGCTGACGGAGTAAATTACAAAATGTTTGCCAACACTTCCTAGTTTCAACCATTCACAGCCAATAAGCCGCAATCTGGTGCTTGTAAACCCTCAGCCAATCACATGTCAGAATTCTCAAATATCGATATCTGTAAAATTTGATATTTCTCAAAAACTACTGAACGGATTTACACCATTTAAACAAAAGCATGCTTTCTGGACCATCACCTTTGTCCCTGCCAAATTTGGAGTAATTCTGTTCAGCAGTTTCACCTGTAGTCTTCTGAAAAGTTTTGTATGGAAATTGCATGGAGAAAACTTGTTTTAGGACCCTCTTTTCTCTCAGACCCTCCTACACCATTCACCTCCAAACTTTCAATATAGGAGCTAATAAAAAAAGAGAAACTTTTTGGATAATTTCATAAAGATTCGTCAAATAACGCCAAAGTTACAAGCACATAGAAGACTCCAGGAGGGGGGCAGCGCAACCCACTCCCAACATGAGTGAAGCACCGGGGCTGCGCTGACCCCAGCGGACCCCCACAACTCCTGCGAGCCCCTGCTATTATTTTTTAAGAAATACCCCTGGAACCTAGCCCACCCAAGGGCCTCATTAAAATAAAACACGAGAACCCGCGACCCCAGTGTGAATTTTTGCTGATTTTAGATTTTTTTAATGATTTTATGGGATTTGGGTGTCCTTCTTGCACCCCCTGAGCAGACCTAGTGTGTCAGGGTTTTTCTACCCTGCCCCCTTCTTTTGTTTTACACCTTTGTTCTTTTCGGGTGACTCGCTTCTACCGAGCCACAAGATGACTGCCAACACTTCCTGGTTTGGAGTGGTAGCAGCCAATCACAGTGAAGCTCGCGAACGCAACTTAGGCTCCGCCCAGATATCAAAACTTTTATTTTTCTAATTTCTCTGCAACTACTGAACGGATTTACACCATTTTTAAAAAGGTCGCTTTCTGACCCACGCACTACCTTTCTGTCAAATTTGGAGTAATTTTATTCAGTATTTTTAGCTGTAGCCTTGAACAAAGTTTCCTATGGGAAAATTATTTTTTCACTCTTATTTTTTGAGTTTCTCAATAATTACTGAATGGATTTACACCATTTAAAAGAATGTTACTTTCTGAATCAAGCTCTACCTTTCTGTCAAATGTGGGCTAATTCCGTTCAGCAGTTCGGGCTGTAGCTCATCACAAAATTTCCTATGGAAATTAACATGGAGAAAACGAGTTTTGTGACCCCCCTTTTTTCACAGCCCCCAGTTGACGAATCACCCCCAAACTTATAGTGTATAAGTTTCAATATTTTGCTCGTTTCTGCTTTATCGACTACATTATCATGGTTTAAATACCTTGTCAAATGGTTAAGACTCCAGGAGGGGGGCACCCCAAACTTTCAGGATAGGAGCTGACCTGGATAGACTTTTTTAGGGGAGAATTTCACAAAGATTCGTCAAACTACGACAAAGTTATTAGCAAATGAAAAAACAAATTCTCTATGTAAACTAGGTTCTAACTATAACTACCCACTGGCGACTGCCAGTAGGTAATACATGTATATATATATATATCAACGACTACTCTACCGTCTTTTCGGCTGTCGCCTCAAAAACACCATTGCACGGACCACAGTTTGGTGCAGAATCAGCGTTTGTTGCTCTTTTCATGCACAGCCATGACGCGTTTCGACCCCGGAGGGCCTTGATCACATGACGCGCATCACGGTGACAGGTAGGTTTTATACCATTTTTTTGTAGTTTTTTGACCTGTGCAAGCACAGACATAGACAACAGATTTGCATAAACCTTTAGCCTTATTAAGTACTTCTGGTTTGATTTGAACATTCAGGTTTCAATACCACAAATAAATACATTGGCTAAAAGGCATAAAATCATCTTTCACTGAAAACCATAAAATATTTTAAGAGCCCTTAAAACCAGATGGATTTCATCGTACTGTATAAGAAGCAAAAAGATTGTCATAAAACCTATAGTGTATAAGTTTCAATATTTTGCTCGTTTCTGCTTTATCGACTACATTATCATGGTTTAAATACCTTGTCAAATGGTTAATTAATGTGCAAAATATGAAAAAATACAGTACAATGGATGTAAACATGCTTGTTGTCTATGACGGAGACAGGATAAAGTGCTTAGTGCAATTCAAATGATAAAAAGTGTTAAGTGTAAATGGTTTCTGTTAAAATCTCCTGTGCAAATGTAAAGTAAAAACCCATCAAATACCGTGTACAAATTCTAAAAAAAATAGGGGGCGGTAGTAAAGCGGTACATGTTCTCCCTTTTCAATAATCTCATATTGAGTATTAAAGTATCTGCAACCTACTTCTGATTTGTATTTCTCAGTTAGTCACCTAAAGACACGTATAAAGTTCCTCTGTGGCAGTAAGACCTTGTGGCTGTTTGGAGTAGAAATTTAAAATATAGCGTGTGTCCAAACGCCTGAGGGTCCTCTTTTATTAGATGGGACTGAGTCTACCAGATAATATTTTAGTCCTTTAAAATCTGCATCGTGAAACCCGCCAAATGACGAGCCACTGGGTAGGCTGGGTCTTGGTTTCTGATAGCTCTAATGTGCTGGAGCACCCTTTTGTGCCCCTGCAGGTACAGTGCTGCCAACATAGCAAAGGACGCAAGGCCACTCCAGTTCATATATTACAAAATTAGATTTTCATGTCAAGGCTTTATTGATTTGATTATCTTGACTGCGAAATGGTGTCTTATCAGAGGTTCTGTTTTCACCTTATTGACATGCCTTGCATGTCTTGCATCTAAAAAATCCCTTGCTTTGAGAGAGCCAAGTGCCTACGGCTGGTTACCTGGATCATTTTGTACCAAAGCATCTTTCACAGATGGGGCCTGGTTGTAGGTGACAGTGGCTCTATTGGGAAGCAGAGGGCCCCCTGTAGGGTCCCCTAAAATCAAAGCCAATTTTTCTTAAGGATGTTCCTTATTGTTTTCTCCGGTCTGTTGAAACTCAGAATACATCTAAAAGACTCCGCTTTCTCTGCCTCCTTCTTCTCTCTCTCTAAAGGCTTACTTATCAGAGTTTGTCTCACGACCATGTTGCTCTTTTTAATAGCTCTGTCAAGCATTTGCTAGAGTACCCCTTGCTAAAAACCTCTGTTTACTAGCCAGTTGGGCAGCCCTTAGGTCGTCATCATGACTGCAAATACGCTTGAGCTGGAGCATATCTCCATAAGGTATACTTTGCATTAAGTGATGTGGGTGTGAGCTCCCTGCGTGTAAGACTGAGTTTCCAGCAGTTGTCTTTCTATGCAATTAAGTTTCCATTTTTCCATTTCTGATGTATATCTCAACATCTAAGAAATGCACAGACTGTGAACAGATACCAGCTGTGAAGTGCAGATTAAGGTTGTTAATATTAAGCATTTCAATAAACTTTTCAGCTTCTACTTTAGTATCCTGCCATATTAGAAACAAATCATCTATATATCTCAGAAACAGTCTAATGTTGTTTTTGACGATGGTGGCATGTTCTTTACACAGAAAGCTGGCCCCGATTGCCACTCATCGTAGTTGCTGGTACAAAATATTTTGGAATAGGGAAATATTGTTGCTTAAGCAGAACTCTACCATATTACAAATCATTTTGCTATGTTGAGAGCATTCACGAGATCTTGAATTTAGAAAGTGTTGCAGTGCTCTGATTCCATCATGATGGTTAATTGACGTATACAATGAAGTTACATCAAGTGTGATCAATACAAAGTCATTATCTCATTCAAAATCCTGTATTTTGGATAAAAAGTCACTCGTATCTCGAATGTATGAAGGGAGTTGTTGTACAAAGTCCTGGAGAAAAAAGTCTATATATTGAGAGGTTCCCTCCAGAAAACTATTTTGGGCCGATATAATGGGCCTCCCTGGGGGTTTCTTTGGGTCCTTATGGATCTTTGGTATAAAATACAAAATTGGCGTTGTAGGATTGTCATTTCGTAAAAATGTGAATTCTTGAAGCATAATTAACCCTGCGTTTTTCCATGCTACTAACTTCATGTAAAAGGTGTTATACATGATTTTTAAGGATATCTTGTCACTTTTATGATAGCATTCTCTGTTATTAAGCTGAGTCATGGCTTCATCAATATAGTCCGCCTTGTTCCATAATACCAGGTTACCTCCTTTATCTGAATTACGAATAACTATTTCTTTGTTCTTTTTGAGTTTATTGATCAATAGATGGTACTGTATTTCTTGTTTATTTTGTCTTCCTTTTTTTCTGCATTGAACACCCTCTGGTTAGTAGTTTTAAGCCCAAAGTTACCTGCTCATGGAATACATCTATGCTATCTCTCATCATAATCGGATTGAATGTAGAGTGGGGCTTGAATGGGGTTACCTTCATGTTTTGTTTAACCATTCTGTTTTCTGTTTGAGTTTCATCAGTATTTTGTCTACTGTTTACATTTTAATTTCCCAGTTCTTGCATATCCTACAACAGTACAAAAGGGGGTGGTGATGGACGGAGCATCTGAACCAATCAAACACTCACACCCAGTCAACAGATCTGGGTTTAATCAGACGTGAGTCCCTTGCTCACTTTGCCACTGAATTCAAGTAAGCCTGGCTGAAGACGGCTGGTTTGGGTAAGAGCAGGCATACCGTTTCAATGTGTGAGGCAGGTGGTTGACCCCGAGGGCAGATTTACTGTGGTCACAGATTTACTGTGGTCACAGGGCGAGTTGACGGATGGGACATTACGCTGGGAAGCATATACTCCCCCAATGTCGATCAACCCACCTTTCTCGCACAACTCTCGCAAAAACTGGTGGGGGTACTAACAGGTCCTGTGTTAATAGGGGGGGGACTTTAATTGTGTAACAGACGTAGACCTGGACCGTTCCCATCCACCACTCCCTGACGCCGCTCCCCGTAGAATAGCAGAAGACTGGCGGAACTGGCAGCGGAGTTGGGGGCTTACAGATACCTGGAGGGCCCATCATCCCAGAGAACGTGACTACTCTTACTTTTCCGCCGTTCATGAGCTGCATGTCAGGCTGAATGCAGTTTTGTGCTCCCCTGACGTTCATATACTGGTTACGATCAGTTAATATCTAGCCAGAACGACCTCTGATCACAACCCCCTACTGGTGGCCCTGAACTGGGTTCGGGTTAGAACGGCGATTCCTAATTGGCGTCTCCGGCCAGAGGCCTTGGAAGTCAGGTCTTCCGAACCACCATAGGTACAGCCATAGAGGACTACTTCCGGCACAACGTGGGAACCTCTTCCAGTCTGCATAATGAGTGGGATGCGTTCAAAGTGGTGATTCGCGGACGTTGTATTGGTGAGGCGGTGGGTATTTGCAGAACTCTACTGAGTGAGGTACAGGGGGCGGAGCAACGGCTTTGGGAGAGGGAACGAGAGAGACTGGGGTGGGAGGACATACAAGAGGGGCTATTAAGGGCGAAGGAGGAGCTGGCCACACAAGTGGAGAGACTGAGGTGCTTTGATTGTAGGGCCTATATGGTGCGAGCGCATGCGGAGCGCGATAAGTCAGGGGCGCTCCTGGCCTGGTTAGCGAATCCTGCCCGCAGGGGTACGCCGATCCTCGAGCTATGAGACGAGAGGGGGACGTCCCACTTTGGGCAGCAGACAATTAACACGCAATTCCTAGATTACTACTGCATGCTGTATTTTAGCGCGCTAGACCCCAGGGAACTGGAAGAAGGGGATTTCCTAGATATAGAATTACCTCAGATTGAAGCGGAGGAGGCAGAAAGCTTGGGTCGACCGGTGATAGTGGGCGAGGTCCGGGGAGCCCTTAAACGCATGGCTAAGAACAAAACCCCAGGCACTGACGGGCTGCCGTCGGAGTTTTACGTCACTTATATCGACGTGCTGGCCCCGCAGCTGGTGTCTCTCTATAATCGATCAAAACAGGTTGGCTATCTGCCTACCTCGACGAGGGAGGCGGTGATTGTCCCGCTCCTTAAACCGGGGAAACCCGAGTGGGACCGAACAGCATATCGCCCCCTCACGATGTTAAACATTGATGATAAGGTCCTGAGTGGCATATTGGCACATCGCCTGATGGTGCACATGACGACTCTGGTGCACGAAGACCAATCTGGTTTCATTCCCACCCGGAACACGGCGGTAAATATTAGGAGGCTGTGTCAGCTACTGCATGCATCGGCAGTCGGAGGTGAGGAAGCATGTGTGCTGTCCATAGACATCGAAAAGGCTTTTGATAGCCTAGAGTGGCCATACCTGTTTTGGGTTTTGAGGGCCTTCGGCCTGGGCGAGGGGTTTGTGGCATGGACGCAGATCCTATACTCCAGTTCGACGGCCAGGGTCCGGACGGGGGGTGGGTGATCTCGGCATCATGTGCTGTGGGCAGGGGGACGAGGCAGGGCTGCCCACTGTCTCCCCTCCTGTTTGCCCTGGCAATGGAGCCCCTAGCGGCGCATGAACGGATGGGGGAACACTACAGGGGCCTGGAAATGCTGGGTCGAATGCACTATATTGCACTATATTGCCCTATACGCCGACGATCTACTGATGTTCCTTGAAGATAACACTGACGCGCTCCGTGGAGCTCGGGAATTGCTAGAGAGACTGGGACGAGTCGCGGGACTCAGGGTTAACTGGGCCAAGAGCGGTCTATTACCGATGCGTGGTGACCTTGGTGATCCCCCTGAGGGGCTTGACATACTTAAGGGTGAGGATTTACCATGACACAGCTGATTTATTTGAGGGTAACATAGGCCGGGCCCTGCAAAATACCAAGAATAACCTGGACTTCTGGGGGTCTCCACCTTTGTCGGTCGCGGGGCGAGTAGCACTACTAAAAATGATAACCCTCCCCTGGTTGCTTTATTATTTAGTGACTTTGCCACTTTGGATACCGGGGAGGTACTTCACCCAACTCAACTCCATGGTCTCGAGCTTCTTGTGGGGTCAGGGAGGCATAGAGTGGCACTGCCTACCATGATGCGCCCAAGACAGGAGGGGGGCTTTGCAGCGCCTGATTTCAAAGCTTACTACCATGCGCCCCAATTCCAATGGTTAACCCAAAGATTGGCAGGGAAATTAGGCCTGGAGATAGCTCAGAGAAGCCGGGACGTAGAGTTGCGCCACCTGGCGCGGATTCTCCTGCGCCTTCCGGTGCAGGAAAGGGGCGGTCCCCAAGGAGTTCTGGGTCCTGAGGCTCTGTTGGAATAGGGCCCTACGACGCCATAAAGGGAGTCCGGAGTACTCGCCCGAGATTCCGATATGGTTCTGCATGGAACTTCCTCATCGGGGGAATTGGCAGCGGCTACATGAATGGGAGGAATTCGGGATCTCCACCCTTGGGGATCTATACGAAGATGGTGCACTCCTACTGTTTCAAGATCTAGTGGACAGACATGAACTGCCTGCTAAGGACTTTCTCCTACACGCGGTCGTGACGGCTGCTGTGAAAAAACATTGGAAGAGAGGACTAGAGGAACCACAGGTCTTCCTTCCTTGCCAATACGTGGTCATCTCTGCGGATAGGGTAAAGGCGTTCACGTGCCTGTATCGAAGACTGACGTAGGGCTTGAGGACTCCACTAGAGGGATTGCGCGCTAAGTGGGAGGCGGACCTAGGAACTCCGATTGAGTCTAAACTTGGGAAATGCTGATGGAAAGAGCATGGAAGTGTTCCCGAAACGCAAGATTCCAACTCATCCAATTCTATGTGTTCCATCGGGCGTACCTCACTCCTTCCAAACTTAATCAGTTCTTCAGCTCTCGCACTGCCTGTCCACGATGCAGACTGGAAGTTGCAGGGTTCATGCATATGTTCTGGGATTGCCCTCTGCTCCAGGGACACTGGGGAGGGATAATGGCCAAATTGACAGAGGTAACGGAGAGGAATCTGCAAAATACTCCGGCTGGGTGCCTGTTGCACTGGGTCCCCCACACTGCCCGCAACAAAATTACCAGCAGGTTCTTGGATTTGGGACCGGTTCTAGCCAAGCGCAAAATTACTAGCCATAGTAAAGCGGTCACAGGCCCCAATGCGGGACGCTGGCTCAGAGAATTTCTCAAGTGGGCGGACTGCGAGGGGACCCTCCGGCTCCAACTAGCACGAAGAACAGACAATAACAAATTATGGGAAACAGCAAGAGCCTGGGTAGCGCTGACAGATCTGCTTAAGGACCCAACTGACTAAGAGGACTGATCCTTCTGGTCTTACGCGCCCCTTTGGCTACGTGGGACCTTAGCTGCAGATAGTGGGTTGACTGAGTAGATGGGTGGAGGGATCACTTGAATGGGCGCATTCTCCCGGGTGGGGTGTGGGCCACTGACACAGGCTTTACTTGGAGTGTGTGGAATACATTATGAGTGGCACGCATGTTGTTAGGGAAGCGGCATGTCTCAGGGAAGGAGGGAGGGAGGATATGGAGGGATGGCTCGAGTTGAGGGGGGGTTGCTTTTTTGGTTGCCTGATCTGTTGAGCGGAAGACAATTATGTCTTGTATGAGTGAGTAGTAATCAGATTGAGTCCTGCGGGGGCATGCCTCTAGTCAACTAAGTTATGGCAATTGACTCAGGAAAGGCTGTGCATTGCACGCTGAAAGTGCAGAAGGGGTAACTGAACCGCTGCGAGGTGAAGCAATGTTCTACTGTGTCCGCATTCGTCGCTTGGACTTTATAAGCTTGCTATATATTATATGACAACATATATGAGGTGTATGCTCTCAGAATGTCAAACTCAATAAAATCTGTTTCAAAAACATATTCCACTGACTTCTTCAGCCTCGCTTTTACAGAGGCACAAAATGGCTACCAACAGTTCCTGGTTTCCAATGTTGACAACCACTTGAGAGCCAATTAGCATTCAGCGCGTGATCGGAAGAGTGCGCTTACGATACACTCACGGTCCGCTGATAGTCCGCGGATCCTCCGCGCCCATAGATATATAAATGCTTTTAACTGTAAATTGCTCAGGAACTACTAAACAGATTGACACCATTTAAGCAAAAGGTACAAGTCTGAACTGAGGACTACATCTTTGCCAAATTTGGCGGAATTCCGTTCAGCAGTTTGGGCTGTAGCACTGGCTAAAGGTCCTATAGGAAATTGTATGGGGAAAACATGTTTTGGGACCCCCCTTTTTCTCGGCCCCCGTTTGGAAAATCACTGTGAAACTTTCAGGATAAGAGTGGACCGGAGCTGACTGTGAGTTTTGGCAATTTCGCAAAGATTCCTCAACCGGCGCCAATGTTATTCCAAATAGAATGTTGCGGATTTCCTGTGGAAAATAGGTCCTAACTATAACTTCCTACTGGATATATATATGGATATATATATATATATATATATATATATATATATATATATATATATGGATATATATATGGATATAACATGTAACAGCACAATAATTCTAAGGCGTATGCATTTCGGCTCCTGGTGAGTGTGTCCAACACCTTCATTTTACGTAGCGCGCCTAGTGTTGTGGCGCCTACATATCCCAAGATGCAGTGTTCTTGCAGCATTCTTGATGCGGGGCTAAGTGAGCGTGCTATATATGTAACTCCGATCCAGAGCCACGAGACAAAGTCCCCCAAGTCCCCCAACCACACCAATTACTGTGCTGTTACCCATTGCCTGAGCTGCAATTAAAGACCTCCTTTGTTTCCTCATATGGGCCTCATCTCTTTTCTTTGGGAGAGCTACTTTTGGATATATATGTATATGTCAAAAATACTGAAACTTAGGAACCTCCGTCTCCAAGAACTCAGGTACATACCTCCAAACAATGTGCTCCAAACAGAAAATAGTTCAGTGCATAATCTTTTTATTGCAGTTTAGCCAGTATGACGCGTTTCGGCTGCGGGGCAGTAGGAAGTTATAGTTAGGACCTATTTTCCATAGGAAAAGCATTTTTTGATTTGCTAATAACTTTGGGGTCGTTTTTACAAATCTCCCTGAAATGCTCCCAACACAAAGTCTATCATGGTCAGCTCCTACTCTGAAATTTTGTGGGTGATTCGTCAAGCGGGGCTGAGAAAAGAGGGGGGGTCCCAAAACGCGTTTTCACCATGTTAATGTCAATAGGAAATAGTGCGATGAGCAACAGCCCGAGCTGCTGAACAGAATTATCTCATATTTGGCAAAATGGTAGAGCTTGGTTCAGAAAGCGACCTTTTTTTAAATGGTGTAAATCAGTTCGGTAGTTTTTGAGAAATTAAAAAAGTAAGAGTCAAAAAATCAATTTCCCATAGGAAACTTTGTGCAAGGCTACAGCCGAAACTACTGAATGGAATGACCCCAAATTTGGCAGAAAGGTAGTGCTTGGAGCAGAAAGCAACCTTTTCTTTTAAATGGTTTAAATCCGTTCAGTATTTGCTGAGAAAATTAAAAGTTTTGATATCTGGGCGGCGCCTTAGTCCCATGCACGAGCTTCACTGTGATTGGCTGCCAACACTCCAAACAAGTGTTGGCAGCCATCTTGTGACTCGGTAGAAGCGAGTCACCAGAAAACTGAGAAACAAAGATATTAAACAATAGAAGGGGGCAGGGTAGAAACACCCTGACCCCCTAGGCGTGCTTAGGGGGTACCAGAAGGACCCCAGGGGCTAAAAATAGCATAACAAAAAACATTGTTGCAATTGGCGCTGGGGTCGCGGGTTCCCGCATTTTATTTTAATGAGGCCCCTGTGTGGGCTAGGTCCCGGGGGTATTTCTCAAAAAAATAATAGCGGGGCTTCAGTTATGTTGGGAGGGGGTTCAGTAGGCTGTGGACATTATATTGGTAAAACAACAATGCACCGCATTGCGGTCTTCCTTTAATATAATGCGGAATAATGTTTACTTATTATGCAGTGTTCACTGTTATCACGGATAGAGTCACTTTGTCACAGGAAATTTATTAATATGTGGCCTGCAATTTACTTCCCCTCTGCAGAGTAGCAAGGACATCTAATTGGCTCAGATGTTGTAAGGAGGACCATCCAGAGCTTAATGTTGATTGGTTGCGAACTATTGAAAGTAGAAGTGTTGCTAGGTATTCCCTTGCCCTCCGCGGGGTAGGAGGGACATCTGATTGGCGAACGTGTTCCAAGGAGGATCTTCTAGAGCTTCATGTTGGTTGGTTGCAAACTATTGAAAGTAGAAGTGTTGTCAGCCATTCACTTCCCCTCCGAGGAGTAGGATGGACATCTGATTGGCTGGCGTGTTACAAGGAGGACTTTCCCAAGCTTATTGTTGATTAGCTGTAAACCATTGAAAGTAGAAGTGTTGTCAGGGATTCCTTCCCCCTCTGCGGAGTATTAGGGACATCTCATTGAGTAACGTGTTCCAAGCGGGACCTTCCCAAGCTTAATGTGCATTGGCTGTGAAGCATTAAAAGTAGAAGTGTTGGCAGCCATTCCCTCCTCCTCTGCGGAACAACATGGACATTTTATTGGCTAAAGTGTTCAGAGTACAAGTTTGCCCTTTATTGGGTGGGAACGGATCATTTTGTGTGCCATTTTGAGACGCACATCTAAAGGACTACGGGAAAACAAAGCAGTAGAGGGGAGGGTAGGAACACTATTAACTCTGTACAGTGGTCACAAGATGGTGGAGAGGGATTGTGAAGGTAAACATTTTTTTAAAATATATTTTAAGGACCATTTATATAATTGCCGTGGGGTGTGCAAATCATGGCGGAAAAATAAGAGAGTGTCTGGCAGTCTTCTTTTGATCAAGTTTGTGGGTGGGATACTTCCAAGGAGCACTATTTACTTATAATGTGGTGTTTACTTTTCTGACGGGGAGGTGTGGTTGCGCAGCAAAAATTTCTGTCTAGGTTTCAAACTGTTTTTATTTAGCAATTACAAATGAACTTTCTTCGGAAACTGACGCTGTATATATCAAAGAGGTGACAAATAAAAATGGAATTTCATAAAATATCAGTTAAGTGTGACCATACCCTCCTTTTTTCTGCTATAGTTTGTAAAAGTATTGCCCCATATGCTTGATCATAAAAGAGGGCATCAGTTACTTTTAGATAAAGTAGAAAAGAAGTGCTACAACAACCACTGCCACACTACATTATCTGATGTCAGAAGAACAAGTACAAAATAGTTAAACACAAATGATTTCATATTAGATACAAATGTATGCATTATCATTTTTCAAATTTGTATTCTGTAGAATTAGAATTTGGGAACGTTCTGTCGTAGTGCTTAGAGGTAGCACACTGTTACACTAACAAATCACATACTCATTTAAGAATATATAGGATAGTACTATAATAATATACAGTACTGGTCCTATATATTCTATAAAGAGAAGGTGAATACGAACTGCAACTGAGAAAAATAGAAATTAGAAAATAACATTCAGAAATCTAGGGTTTATCAAATATTTAAAGTAACAAAGTATGTATGAAAGCTACATTTTTTAGACTGCAATTTCGTAAAATATGCTCACTGAAAAAATATCTGATCAAGTAAGATATAAAGGTTAGTAAGCTGTATTTCAGATGGCGCCGACAAATCTCCAATTCTTCTTTTGTAACAATAGGACAGTCTATTACAATGTAACGAATGACACCATTGTTACAGTAAAAAGAAAATTAAAATAAAGTTATGAATAGAACAGAAGATCAATAACGAAATACTTGCGAGAGGTGTTTATTTTCAGAGCTTCTTTTCTCCAGGAGATTGAAAAGTTTGATCTTCGCGGCGACGGGTCATAAACACCTCTAAGATCATTATGACTGTGAAAATTATAATATACATATTCACAGTATATGATCAAAAGGGGGGAACAGACTAAAAACCAGAAGCTAGTGATGTTGCTTATATATCTTTACTCTTTGTGCCGACGAGTCATGAACTCCTCTGAGAATACAATGACTGACAATATTAGAACATACATATTGACAGTATATGATCAAAAGGGGGGAACAGACTAAAAACCAGAAGCTGGTGACGTTGCTTATAAATCTTTACTCCTTGCGCCGGCGGGTCATGAACACCTCTGAGATCACCAGGACTGTTCATATATAATATAAATATTGACAGTATGTGATACCCAGGGGAAAACAGACTAACAACTGGAAGCTGGTGATGTTAATTACAAATCTTTAGGGTTTGCACCAACGGGTCACCAACACCTCTGAGGTCAAGTAGAGTGTCAATATTATAATATACACAGTCACAGTATATGAGGTCAAAGGAACCAGAAAAGGAGCAATGTTTGCTGTAATCTGCCTGTTTCTGAAAGCAAGCTGCTGACGTTACAGAAAAAAGGCAAAAACATAAAATAACACTTTTTTCTAGATATAAATGTTTAAATATTGACAAATAACTACGTACTATAAATATCTACTATGCCATAATTAAACAACTTACAACTCTGGAATATGTTTTGTTGCCGCAACACAAGAATCCGATGCTAAAAAAGAGAACCTGCATCACAGAATGGACAATGATAAATAACTTGTGAAAACAAAACTAATCGAACAACGGGTGTGATTTATATACTTTTTGGTTATTGAGTAGTCTATGGAAGGAAGATGCAGCTCCGCCCATTTAGATGTCACGTTTTACAGTTTACACATGCTCACGTTTTAACAGTTTACCTTGTGCACGTGTTGGAAAAAGTTACAAACTGTGAAACTGTGAAGCGTGTTTCGATTTCCATCGTAACAAGTAAAAAGTGTTACCCGGCAAACTGTGTCATTTGCATTTTCATGGTTAAAAACATCTAAATAGAAGACATAAAAAAATACCGTTCAGAATAGAAGAAAAAAAAAACTTGCTAATATTTGTCACCACTATGCTGTTAAATTGGAGGAGGTCAAAGGAACACGAAAACATCCCATATCATTGGAGTGGGCACAACTGCTACACCAATACACACACAAAGCCACACAGGCGAATTTGCCTGTGGCCTCCCAGACACAGTCCCCATGCTCCCCTCTCCTGGGATCAAATGGCCCCATCACCGGACCAAACGTAGGCACGTAACGCTGACACCATGAGAAGATACTTCCTGGACACCCGAACACCAAACTACACCGAAGGAATGCACCAGGAACAAACCCCCTTCCTCCCCTCACCTGCCCGTATACATCAACACATCGTGTAAAGACAGTATAGCTGGCTTGCTACGGGACACGCCAGAGCCCAACGTAGCCGCTCCCCACCCGCTTTCCCAGTTTACCCCCACATGTTTGGACCACCAAAAGTATATCGATAGTTTAGGAACCGATACCACGAAACACAGGCACCTTACATTACATGTCACAATACAGTGATGCTGATGAGGGAGCAAAGTAGCAACTCCTGGGTAGGGGCCATCCACCAGGTCAAGCCGCCCCAATATGAGAGCCACTACAGATGGGAAATCAGACCAGTATGATTCATATAACAAACATTGCTGCCGGAGGAGGTGAGGAGTAACACTTGACGTTCACGGATGGCCGTGGGGCCCTGGGCGGGGAGACATGCTACCTTGGGGGTCCAGATTGCCTTGCGGCCCTGAACTTGGAGCTGAATGTGCGGAGGATCACTCCGGCGGCATCCCCTTGAGTTGGAGCACAGCAAATCTGCCTGGCAGCCGAGTGTGCCTGGGCCAATCTGGGAGCCTTGAGGTGAGTCACTTTTGTAGAGCCGGCCGGCAGTTGAATGTTTTGCGGCTCTTCAACAATGCATATCTGCCGTACTAACCCTCACCTTGAATACTGCTAACCCCGGGACCTTTAAGTACTTTTTACTAACTTTGTTGATCCTGCATCATCTTACTGTCCTGGGATGCCCCTCTGGTGCCGTTACTGTGCTGGTTGCCGCTGGGGGAGCCTTGTCCCTGGCTCCGCTGACCGGAGACTTCCCACAGCGTAGTCCTTCTTTTCCGATGGCAACTAGGCGGACCCGCCTAGCCGCAGAGAGTGTTGAATCCTTCGTAAGATGGCAGCTTGTGTTCTCGGCTGCTTGGAACCGGCAAAGATGGATTGAGCTTGAACTGTGAGGAGCTGCAGCCAGAGAAGGTAGCTCCGGGGACAGAGGGACGACAATTGGGTTCTGTGACACTGTTGGGCATGGCACCAAAATTGGGGAGACAAGAGAATTGGCCCTGATCACGGCGGGCTTTACTGACTAGAGTGCTACTCACGTCTTTCTACACCAGGTAAGCTGGTCTGTGTCCATAGGTGCTGCTATGGGGACCTACCATCAGTGATCTTTTTGTGCCTGGAGCGGTTCACAATATCCCAATACTAACAGGTTGGACCCCCTGTCTCAGTGACCCTACTATACAAGGGAACTCAATACGGCCCAGCGACCCTGGAAGACAGTGGGCGGCCAGCGGGGAATTCAATCCTGGGCTAGTGGGCCGTGGTCCGGCCAGGTAACTGCTGTGGAACGGCGCTGGACAGACCAGAACAGCGCTGCAGTGGGGCGTCGGCCTTCCTGCATCGTGCTGACGTAAATAATTAATTTACTCTCTTAATTTCTATGCAGGTAAGTACTTAATCAATAATAACTCAGATCGGATGAAAAAAGACAGAGTCCGTGGTGTTAGAGTTTCTAAGGGTTTTATTCCTCATAAAGGAATGGTCGTGACCAGGATATCGGATTCTGAACACCGCAGGGGTGTCAGAAGGGATAGATGAGCGCGCTACAGTTTATTAACAATACATAGCTTATATACTTAATTCACATCATAAGTAATAGTGCAGGAGGCGTAACAGTTGAGAGAAGACAAGATAACAGTATACACGTGGTACTAGTACGTAATCAAGAGGCGTGAACTAGAAACGTCACTGATAGGTGACGCAAGTGGGTGGCACCAAGAGGTGGTGCTAACAGAATTGTTGCAATGTCAGCAGAAATCGGAAGCTTGGATGCGCGCGCAGCTGCATGACGTGTGATTGACGGGGTGCAGGGGACTTGACATTTACACTGACGGAAAGAGACAGAAGTCTGGCATGTCAGATCAACTTGTACTTCTATCATATCTGATATCTGATGTTTAGGAACCATATTATCTGGACGGAAAGGTCTCTAGGGCAGAAGCTATTCTATGCTAACTGCGGATGCGTGTATAAGCGCCTAAGTGTCTACATGAGAAGCGTGGGGGCACGGGGCCTTCTATGGGAGCATGGTAACAGAGGCTATGAATTACTTGCACTGGGACAGGTCGGCCCTTTGGCTCTGCAGCTGGGGAGGATGTTTACTGAAGCTAGTAGGCAGGAATGCATTTTCGAGGAGCGGAACAGATAACTCGAAGGTTATAGTCAGTCTTGGCAGAAAGCAGGCTGAGCTGAGCGCGAGGGGCCGCGCTGGAAGTAAGTCAGAGTTCACGGATACAGAGGTAGCCTGGGCAGAGGCTGTCAGAGTCAGAAGCCAGAAAAGAGGCTCGATGGCAGAAATTCGGGGCCTACTCTGCCAGAGCAGAAAAACATGTAAAGTACACTACAAATAGACGGTGGCATAGCATACTTAGGAACGGACTATATAATCCATTCAGGGTGGATCTGAAAGAGGACAAGTTAACGTTGGACGCAAATGTATTTGCGTCTTCATAGCTGGTACAGGAGGGAAGTTACATGCACTTTAAGCTGGTACATGGAGTCGGTGGGGTACGCGCTATTGAACATAACATGACCAAAAAATTTATATTTCCTCATTCCCTCCTTGTTCCCTACGGACCCTTCACGATATATCGATCCTCATAAATCGATCAGTTTGTTCTTGTAACATCATTTGTTCTTCTTTCTTTCGTTTACGTTTTGAGAGAAAACTGGAATGTTCAATACAAGAAGTGGCACATAGTCCACAAATCGCTGGCCCACACTGTAGGCACAGGCAGCAACTGAATACTAGGACTAGGCCAATGCCTAGGAAGGATAGGATCTTCCATCCCCAAGCTGTTAACGTTGTCCAGAACCAACCGGACCAAGTCCGGGTGCCTGGATTCTGATGTATCTGATTTGCAATTTTATGGAGACGGGTGATAGCTTGATATACAGATGGTGCGTTTTGTGGTATGAAAACACAACAACTTGACCCGATGACCTTACAGGCTCCACCTCTATCTGCCAAGATGACGTCAATAACAAGACGGTTCTGAAGGACAACAACCCGCATGGCGGACTGCTCTTCTGTTAAGTTACCTAAGGCGGAGGCAGTTTCATTTACTACTGCTTCAAGTGTTCTAGTTAATCTACGTATTAATTTACTATTCTGAACAGGTCCTAAAAAGAAAAAGAATCCTTTATTAAAATCGGTGTACTGTTCCCATGCCGTTTCTGTGTAGTCGACAAGTGGGATATCTCTTCTGGGTCTATTCTTTACTAGATTGGTATTTCTATGGTAATCAGGGGGAGCTAGGAAAACAGGTGGCAGAAGGAATGCAATGTAACAGGTACCATCCCGATCTGGAGGTAGTCGTATGTATGCGGTATGACCACAAACAAAGTAAGAATGACGAATAGCTTTAAAGGACGATTTCACTGAATTCGACCACAGTAGTGCATTTACTATGGCCTAAGTGTACTGAACCTTTCTTCCTGATACATAATTCACCAGTGACTGGCAGTACTGACATAATGGGTAGAATTGGGGTGTCTTCGGATTCAACAGTAAGAATCATAAGGCTAATTGTATAATTACCTAATCCATACACTTCATTTTCTAGATCAGTTCCTATTCTAGTGGGGAGTCCCTCCTTATCAGGGAAACAGACGTCGAGCAGGACTAAGTTCAGGTTTCCCCAAACCCAGCCCCCATCGAAAACAGCAATATCAGGATCTAAGGAATTAATTATTTTAAACCATGCTCCGCAAGAGCCATTGTGAGTGAATGGGTACGGAAAGAGGGGCAGAGCTCCCTTGTAGTTCTGGTAGGGAGGGAGTCGGCCACATATCCAGCAATTTGTAGCATTGTTAGTTTGATGAGAATGGTGTAGCATACTAATGAATGTGTTGTTGCGCAGCGCAAGTCTGTAGGAAAGCTCATGTGGAGGTAACTTACTAAAAGTGTGTTCAGCAGATACATTATAGACAGATTGTTCACGCTTGAAAATAGGGTAGTAGATAGGTAAAACGATGCTAACAACAATAATTAAAATACTCAGAATAAACATGATTAATAGTGTCACTATACAGTGACTACGAAGTGATTTACAGTATGTACGTTTCTTGGCTTCTCTCTCTCTCTCTCTATCTCGATCTAGGGGATACATGTCAGAAACTATTTAACCGATTCACCTAGGGGAGGACTTAAACAATTAAACTGTCTGACTTGCTAGATCGGAGTTTCATACGGTATTCTTCTTGAGGAGTTTTTTCTCGTTCAGATTCTGTAAAGTCTTTTGGCTCGACACAGTCTTTGGTGGGGGTGGACGAGTCTCGGTCAGGTTTCAGTCCAAAAAATTTTTTCACATGACTCGTGTGAACCCACCCCTTTCTTCCTTCGATTTTCACGGCCGTCCTCGTGGTGAGAAGAACGGTCTTCGGGGACTTCCAGCGGGGCTCCAACGGACTCTTTCTATCAAAATTGCGCACTAGTACAATGTCCCCAGGACGGACGTCGTGTGGCTTTACATCAGTGTTGTCAGGGAAGGCTGCAGCAACCTGTGAACGACATGATTGGAGTGCAGACATCAAGGAGGCAAGGTAATCTGTCAACATATTACAATCAACATCAGTAATCTTTTTCGGAATGGGCGTCCCCCACATATTCGGTGGTCTGCCAAAGACCACCTCGTACGGGGATAGCCCTGATCTCGAATGGGCGACCATTCTCATGTAGAATAGTGCCACTGGCAGGGCGACTATCCAGTCGACCCCTTTCTCCTGACATATTTTGGCAAGGCGGATCTTTAGTGTCTGGTTATGTCTTTCTACAAGGCCTGCGGCTTCGGGATGTCGGACACAATGGAACTTCCACTGGTATCCCAGTAATAAAGAAACTTCTTTCATTAATGCAGATGAGAATGGCTGACCGTTATCTGAGTACACGACACGAGGCAAGCCGTATCGTGGGAAGAATTCACGAACCAGCTGCTTGGCAGTGGTCGGAGCAGTGTAATCTGGGACTGGGTATGCTTCGGTCCAGCGGGACAGAGCACAAACAACTACGAGAACATATTTAAATCCTCGACAACGGTCCATCTGGATATAATCCATCTGGAGGACTTCAAAAGGGTGATCGGGAGGATGAAATCCACCTTGCTCTACAGGGACGCTTTTACCTGGATTGAACTGACAACAGATCATGCAAGTACGCACTTTCTGTTTCGCTGCTGCTCGTAAGTGTTTATTGTTCCAAAGATTTTGTAAACTGTCTAACATCGCTTTCTCTCCTAGGTGTGCTGGGCTATGTGCTGTATTTATCATGACTTGAACCATAGAGTCAGGGAGAAACCATGTAGATTTTCCCTTCGTCGTTACCCTGGGAAACATAATCTGTGACTTTAGTATGTGCTTTACACTTCATGACGGATATGGCTGAAGGCAGATGTATTGCTTCTAACAATGCTTGAATGAGAGGGCCATGTTGGATCTTGGCACCATGAGAGGTCAAGAAACCTCGTTCTTGCCATAACATGCCGAAGTCGTGTACAACTCTGAACGCATAACGGGAATCAGTGTATATGTTAACATTTCTGTTCTTGGCTAGAATACAGGCTCGGGTCAGAGCGATGAGCTCTGCCGCTTGAGCAGACAGTGTATCAATACGATGTGTTTCTTTAACTTCGGTTTCAGTGGTCACGGCATATGCGGCCACTAACTCTCCTGTACTTGTTCTCATACATGAACCATCCACATAAAGTGTCAGGTCAGGATTTGTCAATGGAACATCTGTTAAGTCTCGTCGGGGCTTTGTTACTGCATTAATGATCTCTATGCAATCATGCGGAGCTGGATCTGTCATAATGGTAGGTAACAGTGTTGCTGGGTTCAAGATACTGCAGCGTCTGATTTCTATGTGTGGCTGGAATAGTGTCAATTCGTAACCTGTCAGTCTTGCTATAGTCAAGTGTTGAGTCTGGGTTCTGTTTAAAAGAACCTCTACAGAGTGTGGAACTTGTACTGTTAACTGATGGCCTAAAACAATTGAATCGCTCTGTCTTATTGCTAACGCTGTTGCTGCTACTGACTTTAAACACGCAGGGAGTGCCTGGGCTACTGAATCCAATGTACTTGAAAAATAAGCACAAGGCTTATGTGAACCTGCCTGATCTTGAGTGAGGACAGACAATGCTGTGCCGTCACGTTCTGTAACAAAAAGTGTAAACGGTTTGCTGTAACATGGTGTCGCTAAAACTGGTGCTTGGCATAATGCTTTCTTTAATTCCTCAAAGGCTTGTGTGTGTTCCTGAGTCCAAGGGAGGGCAATCGAAGTTGCTGCCTCCTGCGTCGTTAACTGAATGAGTGGTTTAGCTAAAAATGCATATTGAGGAATCCATTGTCTGCAGTACGAGGTGAGGCCTATAAAGGCCCGCACTTCCTTTTGTGTCTGTGGTCGTGGCATATTTACAATTAACTGAATGCGATCGGGAGTGAGCTGTCTCCCCACTTTGGACAGCAAGTGACCCAAGTATACAACTTGCTGAACACAGAATTGTAGCTTGGAAGGAGACACCTTGTGTCCCTTGTCGGCCAGGAAATGTAAAACTGTCAATGATGCTTGTTCACATTCAGGCTCACTTCGTGCGGTGATCAGTAGATCATCGACGTATTGCAGTAAAGCGGTGTTAACTGGCATTTGAATACAATCTAGTTGTCTTTTCAGTGCTTGACTATAGATGCTGGGGCTTTCTGTGAATCCTTGAGGTGCGCGGGAAAATTTGAAACTTCGTCCATTTAAACTGAATCCGAAGAGATATTGGCTCTCCGGATCAATAGGTACACTGAAGAAAGCGTTCTTGAGATCAATTACAGTAAAGAACGTTGCTTCTGAATCAATGGCAGTCAATAGGGAAGAGATATCGGGGACCACAGGGTACTGTGGTACAATACATTTGTTCAGTTCTCGAAGATCAATCACCAGCCGATATACTGGCGGTGCATTGGGGTCTGTACGTTTAAGAATTGGAATGATGGGTGAATTACAGATATTAGAGTCGGTCTCTACGACCACTCCCTGGGCAATGAGCTCTTCAATGATTTTCAGTAAAGCCACTACAGCATCGGGTGGTAACTTGTATTGTCTGATTCTGGGTAGAACAACTCCTGTCTTGAGTGTAACACGGTATGGAGTGATATGCATACAACCTACGTCAGCTGGGCCTTTTGCCCATAGGTGATCTGGTACATTTTTCAATCTGACATCAAAATCTCGTAAAACATAATGACCCTTGAAATCCCGTAGAAAGAGTCTAACTCCCTCCGGGGAACAGCATATTATAGCTCCTAGAGCCTTCAGTGTTTTTATTCCTAACAGATTTTCTGGGCATGAGTTCGTAAGTAACAAATCTGTAACTCGTGATAATGGGCCCACAGCCAAGGGTACTGGTTCCGATACTTCATTTACAATAGGCTGTCCTGAAAACCCAAGGGAAACATTCTGCGAGCCTGAGAGGGGTGCCCCTGGGACTTCATTATGACTGATTGTGGTGCGGCTTGCCCCTGTGTCAATTAAAAACTTTCTGTCTTTTCCCAATACGTGACTGTGTACATAAGGACCTTCTTGATCTACAGGAATTTCAATAAGAGGCAAACCACCTTCCCTCTCTAGGCTGCTTCATGTATATCGGGGGTAATCTGGATATGCAGATTGGGCATACTGGTACATCTGTTGTGAAACTTGCTGAGTCGCGGCAATGGGCTGTGGCTGTGGTACTGCTACTGTCTGTGCTGTATGGGATGGAGCATGCATAGGCTGTGTATTCTGCATTGGCTGTACATTTTGTGAGGTCTGTTGCTGGACCTGATCTTGTCTAGGCGGATGCGGTCTTTCTTTAGTTTTACCTGTTGAGATGTTATGTTTCAGGACTGGGCATTCATGTACGTAATGACCTGGCTGTTTACAGTAATTACATGTCCCCTTAACGGGAGCTGTAGTGTGACTTGTCTGGGTCCCACCTTTTCTCTGACCGTCGGCTGGGACCGTCTGAGCTACTAACATTTTCATCTTTGTGTCTTTCATACGTTTCTGTTCCTGATCTTGTTCTTCTCTAATTCTGTTCTGATGATATTGTAACATTTGTAACATCTGGGATGGCGTATTTGCCTGCCAAGTACTTTCAACTTTGTACACTCTATTTTTAACTAATGGTAGGGAATTCTCGACTAATTTTGATACGAAAAGGTGTGGATATGACTCGCTACTTGGTTGTAGGCCACTATTTATAATGAAACATTTCTCGAATCTTGAATAGAAGTCACTAGTATCTTCATCATGTTTCTGTTTACAGGACGAGATGGCGTCCCAATCTTCCTTTCTAGTTGTCAATAATCTTGGCAGAACCTGTACTATTAATCCGGGTAATGCTTTAGTCTTATCCCCAAGGCCTAACCCTGGGACCCGTTTGCTTTCTTCGTCTTCTATTTCTGCCCATGCAATCTTTGTGTCCCCCACCTCCCATTCTTTTTCCTTTAATTTCTCGTAAATGCCCGTGGGCAACAGTACCTTCAACATTTTCATGATATCATCATACGTGTAATCCCCCATCAGTAACATGTCTTTAAGCTCTCTGTGAAAACCTGCAGGGTCTTTATCATGACACGGAACCAGTTTCTTCATTTCTAACAGTTCTAACTTAGTCAGTGGCGTGTGCACATATACACGTTTCAAGGTGTGATCCGTACCCATAACTGGGTGTACTTCTCGTAAGGGGTTCTGACTTTCAATGCCACTACCGCATTGCATGTGGTACATTTTCCTTTCTGGAGGTGGGGCCGGAACATATTCGGAGCTTATGAAGGTGTTATATTTATGTCGTTGTTCTAGAATTATTTGTATCAACTTGGTACTGAAACCTCTCCATCTATCCATAAGTAGTGCTTCTAATGTTTCGTGTAAGGGACCTGGATCGGAATGATGGTTCCTGTACTTGATGAGGAGGTGCTGAATCATGTATACACCTGCTAATTTCTGCTCGTCTGGGGAGAGGTTCAAGAATGTCTGCGCTAACGTATCATCATTATATATGTCTGGATTCTCGGCCCATAACACGGCTGACCGAGCTAGTTCCTGTTCATCCATAGAATTCAGTACATGGTACCCCATTCGGTCTCGAAGCCTTTTATCAGTTTCCTGGAACTGATGTTCAGAAGAATTCGGGTTTGTTAAAGCAGAGAGAAAAACTCTCTTGTTTTCCGGACGGATGCCTTTCCTAAGGTAGTTTCCCTTACCTACATACGCTATAGTATCTGTAGTCCTTCCTGGTTCTTCAAGTTCTTCTTCCTCCTCCTCGGAAGCTTTGTCATTCCCTTTCTGGTGTACCGTTATCACTGCTTTTCTAATTTTCTTGTACATACTGGCTATGCAAGCCCCCCTGTCATGTTTTCCATCGGCTATATTTTGACCCCACTTGTTCAGCGCATCTAATTCACTCTGATCTGTCTCAGGCCTGTCTCGTTCTCTTATTAGACAATTTATGAAAAATCGTAGTATTTGTGCTTGAATGTCAACTTTCTGTTTCTCCATGGCATCCTTGATACTGTCAGGGTCTTTCCCTGTCTGAACAAACTCATATATCCTATCTAGACGGTCCTTCATTCCTACATAGCATAGCAAGATATCAGTAGCAGATCTTAACCGTAGTGATGCCAATATCATTAGATCGTTTTTTCCGGGCACTGGATCATATCTGCAAACTGACATGTTTTCCTTTAATGCGTCAAGGCGGGGAGACTGGAACGTGAGAGGACTCTGCGTGTCCCTGAAATTGAATCTGCGTGTTAATGGCGGGGTCCGAAGACCCGCAGTCGCACCTCCTGAAGCGGATGCTTGGGCATTATCTCCCTGCGGAGTCTGGATCTGAACTTGAATTTGTCGTTTAGTAAGATCAGGTCGGAGTGGTTTCGGCAGGTCAGTTTTTAGGGCGGGAAGTGGCGGAGCTGGCGGAACGGGGGAGGTCTGTCGCGGTACTGGCGGAACATGATCTGGGGGCGTAGTGCCACCCCCGTCCCTGTCAGTAGGCAGGGCACGAACAGGCAAATTGGTGTAAGCTGGTGCTACATCCTCTAGATAAGAATTTAGGAATATGTCTTTAGTAGTCTTGTGCATTACTTTAGTTGGAACTAATGGTGGCGGTAAGTTTTTCGGTATTTCTGATAGGGCCTCAGATGTGCCCTCGGCTGCAAGATACATACCGTTTACAAGATTGTTTCGGGCACGGTCTATTTGTTCTGTTTTTACTCGGATCCCTTCAATAACTAATTCGTTTTCTTGGGCCTTTTCTGATTCTTTAAGTCTGTCTTCTCTACGGAGTGCTTTCTCAGCACGCTTATGTGATTCCTTACGCCAAAATTCTATGGCGTCTTTCTGAGATTGTCTAGCTTTCTATTTCCATAATACTTCTTCTACCTTCATGATGCACTCGGCATCCCATGTTCCGGTAACAGGCCACCTGTGTCTTTCGTCTAGGTGCTTGGTGTAATCGGCCCATAAGTCCAGATACAATATGGCATCTATGCCATGTTTATGATACATAAAGTTACCTGGAGTGTCCCTAGGGGGAATAGGAATTTCTTCCTCCAGTATCCCTTTCCTAGTTCCTATCTGCTTTAACTTGTTGAAAAACGGCATTTTGCTTATTTATTACTGAATACTCAATCCTTACTACTTAATACTGGTTACAGCTACTTTATACAAGAAACACAAAAATGCACATTAAACGGTCACATTCATACCACGACATTAATCACATAAGAAGACATTTAGAGACATAGATGACTACCCCCTATACTAGATGTACTGCTCAACAGTACAGATACACTGGTGTAACAGTGCAGAAATTCGGAATACTAGATATACTGCTAAACAGTACAGATACACTGCCTAAAAACAGTGCAGACCGGACTTGTGTACCCAAACCCGTCTAGATACGTCCCAGCAATGGTACTCACCGGGAAGCACGGAAACAGAAGGCCTCGGAAAACTTGACTGGACTCGACTCGGTACTTCGGAAAACTTTGGAAAACTTCGGAAAACTTCGGAAACCTGGTGGGCCTCTTGACACCTCGGACCTTGCTTCTTTCGGCTAGGCTCTGGTCGGGATCCTCCGCACTCCTCACCGCCTCGTCTGGGCACTGATCGCAGTCTTCGTCACCTCCGTGGGCCAGAGGGAGATGCAGGAAATCCTGCCAGTACGCGTAGGTTCCGTCTAACTGATGGCAGGGGACAGAGCTTGCAACGCACCAACCGGCGCGTGAGGTGGGGGAGGGGTCCCTATTCGGGCGCCAAAATGACGTAAATAATTAATTTACTCTCTTAATTTCTATGCAGGTAAGTACTTAATCAATAATAACTCAGATCGGATGAAAAAAGACAGAGTCCGTGGTGTTAGAGTTTCTAAGGGTTTTATTCCTCATAAAGGAATGGTCGTGACCAGGATATCGGATTCTGAACACCGCAGGGGTGTCAGAAGGGATAGATGAGCGCGCTACAGTTTATTAACAATACATAGCTTATATACTTAATTCACATCATAAGTAATAGTGCAGGAGGCGTAACAGTTGAGAGAAGACAAGATAACAGTATACACGTGGTACTAGTACGTAATCAAGAGGCGTGAACTAGAAACGTCACTGATAGGTGACGCAAGTGGGTGGCACCAAGAGGTGGTGCTAACAGAATTGTTGCAATGTCAGCAGAAATCGGAAGCTTGGATGCGCGCGCAGCTGCATGACGTGTGATTGACGGGGTGCAGGGGACTTGACATTTACACTGACGGAAAGAGACAGAAGTCTGGCATGTCAGATCAACTTGTACTTCTATCATATCTGATATCTGATGTTTAGGAACCATATTATCTGGACGGAAAGGTCTCTAGGGCAGAAGCTATTCTATGCTAACTGCGGATGCGTGTATAAGCGCCTAAGTGTCTACATGAGAAGCGTGGGGGCACGGGGCCTTCTATGGGAGCATGGTAACAGAGGCTATGAATTACTTGCACTGGGACAGGTCGGCCCTTTGGCTCTGCAGCTGGGGAGGATGTTTACTGAAGCTAGTAGGCAGGAATGCATTTTCGAGGAGCGGAACAGATAACTCGAAGGTTATAGTCAGTCTTGGCAGAAAGCAGGCTGAGCTGAGCGCGAGGGGCCGCGCTGGAAGTAAGTCAGAGTTCACGGATACAGAGGTAGCCTGGGCAGAGGCTGTCAGAGTCAGAAGCCAGAAAAGAGGCTCGATGGCAGAAATTCGGGGCCTACTCTGCCAGAGCAGAAAAACATGTAAAGTACACTACAAAAAGACGGTGGCATAGCATACTTAGGAACGGACTATATAATCCATTCAGGGTGGATCTGAAAGAGGACAAGTTAACGTTGGACGCAAATGTATTTGCGTCTTCATAGCTGGTACAGGAGGGAAGTTACATGCACTTTAAGCTGGTACATGGAGTCGGTGGGGTACGCGCTAGGGAACATAACATGACCAAAAAATTTATATTTCCTCAGTGCTAGAGGAGATAAGTCCTACTGGGACAGCAGAGTTGACACCTTGGTGTTGCCCGCGGGGACCACTGTGGCCGGACATTGGCACACAGAATCGATAGGAGGTGTTTAGCTAAACAGTGTGGGTAAAGCACACGTGCTGAGGCATTGTGAAAAATTACTTGAATTTCAAAGTGTGTGCTTCATGTCCTGGACGGCAAAGCTTCTGAAATGGCCTGTGCTAGGTTGTTACCTTAGAGATGGGGCAAACTCATGGCCTCAGAGAGAAAACAGTCTGTGCCCCTAACTGATGCTGCCTGTTTCCATTTAGTACTCTCTCTTTCTTTGTCTACTTCCTTTACTCCTATCCCCTCTCACCTGAATTTCTCCCCCTGCCTGCTACACCGCCTAGCCCCCTGCCCTTTTGTGCCCTTTGACTAAGCACTCCTTCTCCCCTTGTTGTGGAAAGATCCAATATTTATACTCTGGAGTCTCAACGAACCCGCTGAGAGAGTCCACAGCACCAAGGGAGCCACTCACAGTAGAGGTATGGTATAGCACCCCTTGCCAAAGCACGTCCTCTCCCTTTTTTGAGGAAGGATCCAGTATGTAGGCCGTGGAGCCTCAGAGACCCCTCTGAGAGAGTCCGCTGCATATACGGAGCCTCTCGCAACAGAGATGGGGAAATGATACCACTTCCCCTGGGATCACAGCTTACTGGACTTTGGACGAAGCTTTGACTCGTCTACGGGTTTGTGTCCCCGTCATCCTCCCCCTCCTCTTTCCATGCTGTGTCTCTCACCCTCCCCTTCTCTTTCCCTCCTCCATTCTTTGTCTACTTCACGTGCTCCTAAGCCCTCCCCTGAATCTCTCCCCTTGCCTGCTTTTTCCCTTACGTATATGTCCTTTTTGTTTGTCTCGACCTTACATGTAACTATGTTTGCCAAGCTCTAATAACTGTGTAACCTTTGTAACGCTGTAACCTGCAACTATGGTCTGATACTCATGTAAAGCGCTCTGATACCTCCGGGTCTAGCCAGCGCTATATAAAAACTTTAAAATAAAATAAAAATACATAAAATAAATTGCTGTATAGTGTATACCGAGTCTAACCTGCAAGGCCTCTGAAGGCTTTGCGGTACATTGTAAGCTGTAAAATGAATGCATGTGTAAATCAATATACATGACTTGTATCACTCTAACCTTTGTGTTTTCTGTAATGATAAAATTCAATAAAACATTTTCAAACACTATGCTGTTAAATTTTAAAAAATGGCAGCATTTGTAAAGCGTAGAGCTACCCCCCGAAAGGTGTGCCGGCACTCAGGGGCGTTGGGAAGATTAAGCAAGGTGTTACCCATAGTGAGATAGTGGTGGGCTAACATGCTGCTGGAGCCGGGAATCGAACTGGGAACGCTGTCGTTCGAAGTCAGGTATTATAGGTGCTGCGTCACACTTTTCCTACACTTATATGTTAATTACTGCTAATTAAGTTGTAAACATTGTTAAATCATAAGTAGGGCTCCTTGTTTTCCGTTTTTACAGATAAATACAGAGAGCAAAGTATTTATTTTTCTCTCTGTATTTATTTTAAAATGTGGATAAAAACGGAAATTGGGTTATTTTATGAGCGATTCTAAATGCTGTCAATCATGACTGCCAGGCCAATAGGTCGTTCTAAAAGTAAAAGGGTTAAAATAATAAAATAATTGTAGTAAAGTGCCTTAAAGAGCAATATATATGCTCGTATAAGAATACATGCACATTTTAATATCAAGGTTGTGCATATTTTATCATCTGAGAGTGTTTATATGACTGAAAATGGTCACTCCTTCAGGCATAAGTGCTTATTTATCAGCCAAATAAATGTGCAAATATACTCATTTCAGATTCTTTTTTTCACAAAACCCAAAATATATAAGGATAACTACAGATAAAGTTATTAAAAAAATATGGATAAATGCAAACGGAAATGCCCGAAAAATAAATACCATAAAACCGGGAGTCATAATTTTAAGTTACAAAAGACTACTATTAAGTTAGTTTTCACTATAAAAAGCATACACGTCTTTTTAAAATGTACTTAAAAAACATTACAGGTTATAGGGACATTGTAGTTAGAAATTAGCATTTAAAAAAACCTTTGAAATTCACTGAAAAAACCATAGCTTTTACAGAAGTT
Organism: Lissotriton vulgaris; assembly: GCF_964263255.1. Lineage (NCBI taxonomy): Eukaryota > Metazoa > Chordata > Amphibia > Caudata > Salamandridae > Lissotriton > Lissotriton vulgaris. The sequence continues at coordinate 1,737,919,782 of NC_141691.1, forward strand.
ATAGTTAGAAATTTGCATTTAAAAACCTTAGAAATTCACTGAAAAAACAATAGGTTTCAGGGGTGTTATAGCTAGCTGGACATTTCACTCGTACAAAACCTTAGAAATTCCACCAATATAGTTAGTTCAGCTAACTATAACTCGTGCCCCCGCAATGCACTGCTCATGATGTCATATATTACATCATTCATGGCATGGTGAGTGACATCACTGATGACATCACTGATAACATCATCCACGTGATAATCCGATGCACCTCCTCACACCCTAATATAACCTTTAATACTCCCATTCTAAAATTCACAATTTTTGAAACCATAGAGACACCAATACCAGTTACTACATGCCCACTCACTGATTCTTAGGTCTACACACACATCCACTCATTCACCCATACAATCACTTATACATTATGTCACTCCTCTATACAACACTATCATATGCAATCATACACCTATTCAGCCAGTCGCATACCACCCACTCATCCAAGGGGTTATTCACAGACCTAGATACTCATGTAAAGAATCAATTACACTCCCATGTACTCACCTATACAGTTAAACACACAACACCTCACTAATTCATACAGATAGTAGTGCATACTTACTCTCTTATATAACCAGTGATACAAGTACACAGTTATCCATACAGCCACTCTTGTAATCACTCACTGTCACATATAGTTATTTATATACACCATCACTCACCATCACTCACATAAACTGCCTTTTACATATGTATCTACTAACATGTACCACTGAGATCTCCATTCATTCAGGAACACACCCATACACATACTCACCCAGTTATGGAACTGTTTCAACATGAACTCTTGAACCCATACAGCCAGTGAATAAACTAGTCACACATCTATGCACAGAGTCACATACCTCCAACTCCACCCACACACACACTCAGGCACCGCTACAAATACTCAGGCAAACAATCAATAACCCATATAAACTGTCATGTAGCTACTGACTAACACATGTTCTAGCTTACACAACAACAGACACACTGATACAGACATTCACCCCCTTCCTCTTTCAGTGCGCGGATTTTGCGCAGTGCGTGTCTCCACCGAGTGAGGGTGGAGGCAATCACTATTTTAATTATTTTAAAAATTACCTTGTCATCCTAAGACCTCCGCGCTACCTGGATAATTTATCTGCCTCCCCCCTGAGCAAGCGGCCAATTCAGGGTGGGCCTGCCGGGGATACGACCGGAATGCGGCGGCGGCCATTTTGGGTAGGGCTAGGATCTATAAAAACAGTGGTAGGACTGTGCTCGCGAGATACCTTTCACCAATTGATGCCTGAGGCTTGAGCCGGGCAGCTGATTTTAAATTGCTCCTTATCTCCTGCTGTAATTACTCCCTGTGTGTCCGACCCCCTTCCTCTTTCAGTGCGCGGATTTTGCGCAGTGCGTGTCTCCACCGAGTGAGGGTGGAGGCAATCACTATTTTAATTATTTTAAAAATTACCTTGTCATCCTAAGACCTCCGCGCTACCTGGATAATTTATCTGCCTCCCCCCTGAGCAAGCGGCCAATTCAGGGTGGGCCTGCCGGGGATACGACCGGAATACGGCGGCGGCCATTTTGGGTAGGGCTAGGATCTATAAAAACAGTGGTAGGACTGTGCTCGCGAGATACCTTTCACCAATTGATGCCTGAGGCTTGAGCCGGGCAGCTGATTTTAAATTGCTCCTTATCTCCTGCTGTAATTACTCCCTGTGTGTCCGACCCCCTTCCTCTTTCAGTGCGCGGATTTTGCGCAGTGCGTGTCTCCACCGAGTGAGGGTGGAGGCAATCACTATTTTAATTATTTTAAAAATTACCTTGTCATCCTAAGACCTCCGCGCTACCTGGATAATTTATCTGCCTCCCCCCTGAGCAAGCGGCCAATTCAGGGTGGGCCTGCCGGGGACACGACCGGAATACGGCGGCGGCCATTTTGGGTAGGGCTAGGATCTATAAAAACAGTGGTAGGACTGTGCTCGCGAGATACCTTTCACCAATTGATGCCTGAGGCTTGAGCCGGGCAGCTGATTTTAAATTGCTCCTTATCTCCTGCTGTAATTACTCCCTGTGTGTCCGACCCCCTTCCTCTTTCAGTGCGCGGATTTTGCGCAGTGCGTGTCTCCACCGAGTGAGGGTGGAGGCAATCACTATTTTAATTATTTTAAAAATTACCTTGTCATCCTAAGACCTCCGCGCTACCTGGATAATTTATCTGCCTCCCCCCTGAGCAAGCGGCCAATTCAGGGTGGGCCTGCCGGGGACACGACCGGAATACGGCGGCGGCCATTTTGGGTAGGGCTAGGATCTATAAAAACAGTGGTAGGACTGTGCTTGCGAGATACCTTTCACCAATTGATGCCTGAGGCTTGAGCCGGGCAGCTGATTTTAAATTGCTCCTTATCTCCTGCTGTAATTACTCCCTGTGTGTCCGACCCCCTTCCTCTTTCAGTGCGCGGATTTTGCGCAGTGCGTGTCTCCACCGAGTGAGGGTGGAGGCAATCACTATTTTAATTATTTTAAAAATTACCTTGTCATCCTAAGACCTCCGCGCTACCTGGATAATTTATCTGCCTCCCCCCTGAGCAAGCGGCCAATTCAGGGTGGGCCTGCCGGGGACACGACCGGAATACGGCGGCGGCCATTTTGGGTAGGGCTAGGATCTATAAAAACAGACGGCCATGACTCCGCGTAGCGGACGCGCTAAGCGGACGCGCCGTTTTCGCGCCGGAGTCGAGCCAGAGTCCAGCCCGTCTGCGCCCGTCCGCGCTGAGGACGGGCTGGACACAGGACTTTTACCCACTCTATCTCAGGGAACGCTTTTGTACTCATCGGCCGAGCTATTAGCGTTAAAGCCCCCATGTCTACCATGTACCCATAGTTTTTCCCCAGAGGGCATCCTGTATTCCTCCCGCTGTCACACGTTCAAATCTGTACTATTACCTCTCATACCTTCTAAAGTGGATAGGAATACTCCGATAAAAAAGGGCTTTTTAATTAATGCTAGATCCCTTATTAAAAACAATATTGCATTCCATGACTTTGTGGTAGACAGGCAACCCGATTGGATGCTTGTCACAGAAACATGGGCATCGGAGTCTTCTGGACATGACCTAGTGATGGCCATTCCAGAGGGTTATAAAATACTTCAACAAGACCGACCCATACGCAGAGGGGGTGGACTTGCTATTGTCTGCAAGGCCACTTTGTCCTGCACGATTAAAGCCCTGTCTGTAGTATCGGACTCTTTTGAGGCCTTGCATTTCTCCATCCTGTTTGCTCCCTCGGTTTCCTTCTCAGGAATCCTTATTTATAGACCCCCTGGCTCCAGAGTTACGTTCATTGATGATCTTCTTAGAATCCTGGAACCCTACTTTGGCAATTCCCATCTGTCCATTCTTGGGGACTTTAACTTTCATTTGGATAATACAAAAGACTCTGATACCATCAGGTTAGTGGACGCACTAGCTGCCTGTGAATGCATACAGCTGGTCAACAGCCCTACTCATTTGGCGGGCCACACCCTCGATGGAGTCTTTACCAACGACGACAGATTGTCTGTTGACACCCCGGTGCCTCTGGTCTGGTCGGACCATTCGGCGATCCCTCTTCTGATGGCCCTTCCTCTGGAAGGAACATCCGATTTGTACTCCTCTTCCAGAGGCCCAAAAAGGAGCTATAAGAACATCACTAATGACACTCTTGAACCTTACATAAAGAAGTTCACCTTCTCCTCCCGGGGAGATGTGGAGGATGCTGCGGTATTGCTCTCTGAATCTATCACCTTAGCGGTTGATGAGCTGGCTCCCCTGTCTTTTAGATACTCGGCTCGCCGTAAGCCCACGGCCCCGTGGTACACGGATGCACTTAGACTCCTTCGTCAAGGCTGCAGAAGACAGGAAAGAAAATGGAGGAAAACATGGGATCCCATTGAAAGGGAAGTACATAAGGGGCTGCTTGCCGATTACAAAACTAATGTTATCAGGGAAAAGCAGCAGTACTTCTCGAATCTTACTATCTCCCTTACTTCCTCCAGGGAGCTCTTTAAGATTGTAGACTCCCTCTGTTCCCTTCAGGTCCCGGATCCAGTTGTGGGTTCGCAGGAGCTTTGCAACAATATATCAGAGTTTTTCCACAAAAAAATTGAGGACATCTATCTTGCGCTGGAAACTCAGAGAAAGTCCTTAGCTGACTCCTCACTCCAAACCCTGAACAAATTACAAGCCTGGACTAGAGACCATCCGGTTAGTCTAACGGCCTTTCCACTATTGACCCGAGAAGAACTTGAGCTTCTACTCGATAGGATTAAATCCTCATCACCTCTAGATCCTTGTCCTTTGAGGATATTGAAGGAATGCAGAGCGATACTGCTCCCGCCACTCCTGGAAGTTATGAATGGTGCTATAACCCAAGGTACCTTCCCCCTAATATGGAAGAAAGCGATAGTGAAGCCTCTACTCAAGAAGCCCACGCTGGACCCGGAACAGTTGAAAAATTTTAGACCTATCTCACTGTTACCCGCTCCTGCTAAGATTCTTGAGACACACCTCAATGGCCATCTTACCGCCTTCCTGGACTCATCTGGGTATCTTGACATCTCCCAGCATGGGTTCCGAAAAGCGCATAGTACGGAGACAGCTCTGACTATGGTGGCAAATAACATCCGTAGGAAGGTGGACGCAGGCCAAACTACTGTGTTGGTTCTACTAGACCTCACAGCGGCATTTGACACCCTGTCTCCCTCAACGCTTACATCTCGGTTGAGGGAGGCAGGGATCTCCGGCATGGCCCTGAACCTCCTGCACTCCTTTTTACAGCATAGGGAGCAAAGAGTCAAGCTTGGTGAGTTCCTTTCCCCTGCCATGTCCTTGCAGTGTGGGGTGCCACAAGGGTCGGCTCTCAGTCCGACCCTATTTAACATTTATGTCGCCCCCCTTGCAAGGCTAGTAAAATCTCAGGGGATGGAACTGGTGTCATACGCTGATGACACCCAGATTATGGTGTCACTGGCCCACTCAGTATCATCATCCACCACCAACTTCAGGATCTGTATGCAGACAGTCTCTGATTGGATGCTTCAGAACTCCCTGAAGTTGAATGGTGACAAAACTGAGATCCTGGTCTTTGGCAAGGACCAGGATATCTGGTCGGATGAGTGGTGGCCGGCCTCACTGGGAACCTGTCCATCCCCTTCCCAGTCAGCAAGAAACCTTGGGGTAATCTTTGACACCTCCCTATCCATGACTCTGCAGGTCAACCGTACGGTGGCCACCTGTTGGGGAGTGCTAAAGATTCTCAGGAGGATCCTTCACTATCTCTCTCCCTCAGCACGTAAACAGGTGGCAGTAGCATTGATAGGTTCAAGGTTGGACTACTGTAATGCGCTCTATGTAGACTCCAACAAGGGGCTCATTCAGCGATTACAGGTAGTTCAAAATGCGGCTGCTCGCTTTGTTTTAGCACTTCCCAAAGCTTCATCTGCTACGATGGCCAGAAGGAGCCTTCATTGGTTGCCCATTCATCTCAGGATTTCGTTTAAGATCCTCTGTCTTGTCTATCGAGCTTTGGTAGAGGGCTCTTCTGACCCTCTTGGTGCCCTGCTGACCCGGTATCAGCCTGGTAGATCTTTAAGATCTTCTGAGATGAAGCTGTTGGTTGTCCCACGTACCAAAAGCGTTCGTTGGGGAAACAGAGCTTTTTCCGTTGCTGCCCCCAAACTATGGAACTTGTTACCTCTTGAGATTAAGATGCAACCTTCTCTGTCTTCCTTTAAAAAGGCGCTCAAGACCTGGTGTTTTGTTAGGGCTTATCCGTAATTAGGATCAGTCTCTGTTATCTGGTATTATTTGGTTAGGCGCCTTGACGCCCATCTGGGCTTAGTTGCGCGTTAAAAAATTGTTTTTCATTTTCATTTCGTTTTTCATTTCATTTCAGTTTAGTCACTAATGCATGCATTCAGTAAGACACGTTTAATCAGTGACTTATACAATAAGTCACACACCTTGTAAATCCTTCATTCAGACACTTATACACCCACTGATTAATAAATACACCTTGGCATATTTATAAAACATATTTAAACTTTACAGAAACACACAGTCACTGGATGATGTCATCAGTGATGTCATCAGTTCTCATTTGAGATGTCATCAGTGATAGTTAGCTGAACTAACTATAACGGTGGAATTTCTAAGGTTTTGTACGAGTGAAATGTCCAGCTAACTATAACGCCCCTGAATCCTATGGTTTTTTCAGTGAATTTTATAACTATAACGCCCCTGAAACCTATGTTTTTTTCAGTGAATTTCTAAGGTTTTTTAAATGCAAATTTCTAACTATAACTTCTGTAAAACCTATGTTTTTTTCAGTGAATTTATATATATATATATATATATATATATATATATATATATATATATATATATATATATATATATATATATATATGCTTCACAGTCCTGCTCCGTTCTCTGCCAAAGGGAAAGCTTTCCATAAACAACCAACGCGGAAACCACAGGTACAGACCACTCCACAGCGCAGGATTAGGAATTCAAAGGTGGTTTATTCTCTCACAGTTGCCAGCATGACGCGTTTCGGCCACGACACGGTGACCTTGATCACATGCCAGACAGAACCAATAACAGTGCATATATAGGGCGCACAATTAACACATAGAAGGGGCGTGTACATTCATAGAAACTAAAAAAACATGTAGTTTGCAAGTCATCCTGATTAGAAAATAGACCCGTTTTTACAAGTGTAAAATATATTACAACGTAAATGTCAGTTGCAAAAGCATGATAAATATCATTTATGTGTAAAAATACCATATTTATAAGCTGAAGGTTTATAAATTCATAAAACCATTTATATACAGCGTGATATACAATTCTATGCCGATATTTTAATCCAGGGTCTACAAGATAAAGGTGCAAATCTATATGAGGCAGATATGTACAATTAATGTTTTAGGCCCTTCAGTGTTATTAAAGTGCTAGTGCTAACAATATCAAACCCTTTAGTGCAAACACACGTGCAAAGTGTAAAGTGCAAAGTGCAAATTCAGCCATGACTCAGAGACAGATCCCTGCCTCATAAGCAACTCATTTGTCAAAGGCTAATAATATAAACAAAATATATATATCGCTTTTGAATCCTGTAACTCGCCCACAAATATCGACGAACATGTACAGACCACACAGAATGCGTGCTGAAAGTTCTCAAGGTGGTTTAATTATTTCATCGCCTCCAGCATGACGCGTTTCGGCTACATCACGTATATATATATATATGTGTATATATATATATATATATATATATATATATATATATATATATCAGCTCCAAAACACCAGCCTGCCGCAACTTCGAGCGGGTGCCTGCTTACCGGGGGTGTACCCGTTAATCATATAAAGGTTTCCAAATAAACATCTCTTGTGAAACCACCCCTGCGAGTGCTGCTATCTATTACAGGCTATTCCTGTAGGATGTTTTTTGAGCTATATATATATATATATATATATATATATATATATATATATATATATATATATATATATATATAGAGAGAGAGAGAGAGAGAGAGAGAGAGAGAGAGAGAGAGAGATTCACTGCTAAAGTGAAAATGAGAGACAAAAGAGAACAGCTCTATCAGGTTCCTCTCTCAAATGCATGGAAAGGAGACATGATCACACCAATCCTGATTTATGCCAAAGGCTCTGCATAGAGCAGGAAACCCATCCAAGGAACTGAATCGACAGTCTAATTCCATCTCACCGAAGACACTGTATAGTCAGCTCCAGCTCAGAGTTTTGAATGCCTTCTGAATATCTATACACCACACCGTCATCTATGGAGGCCACACCAAATATCGATATGGCCTGGATCAATCACCTAAATGGCGTCTGTTCTGGTATAAACCGGTATTGATCTGGGTGAACCAGTTGCAGGACAGAGAGAAGAAATCTATAAGGCAGAATCTTGCTAAATATTTTGCAGTCTGTGTGGAGCACTAACAAGAGGCTATATGATGCCATTTTTGTCGGTTCTTGCCTTGGTTTCCATAGAGATACCTGTAGCACCTTAGGGGGTCACAGGAGGCAAGTAGAACAGTTGCACTGCTGTTATCATACATGTTGGCCAACATTGGTGTCAACAAGTCGATTTAAGCAAAACAAAATGTCATCCATCAAAGTAGGCATTTTGCCTTTTGTCATTCCTTTGATTGCTACCTTTATCTGTGCCACTGATATGTCCGCCCCCAGTTTTCCACTGCTTATTACAGCAATGCTATTAGTTAGCTCTCTCAACGTAGCCGTCAAACTTGTTTTTTTTGTTGCTGTGTTACAAAATTATTAGGAGCAAAATCTCTGAGGCTCCGTCAGCTGATAATCTGGCAGGTCAATATAGACACTGTTTGATAGTCCAAATATGCAAGAATCATAGCACAAACTATTGAAGGACCATTGTCTCGTGGAAAGAAAGTGAGCACCTTTCTGAGTGCCCTGGGGAGAGAGACACAGCACGGATGACTAGACACACTGAAGCTCTTGGTCAAAAGGGTTTCTGATCAAACCATACTCCTAGACATTAAAGTCTGTCAACAGAGGGCATGAGATACACTAGGGAGGCATGCCACAATATCTGATTCCGATCTGACTGGTTATTGCAAATCAACAACATCTCTTTACAAGACATCCAATCCTGAACTGCAAGAAAGCAGTCTCTGAGGCACCGTATTTCACAAAGGTTTACAAAAAATCCCCGCCTATGCAAAATGGAAAGTTTATAAACTTTGTAGAAGAAATATTTGTAATTTAACACACTTACATACATACTTATATGTGTGTATATATATATAGATATACACATCTATTTATAGATAGATAGATAGATAGATAGATAGATAGATAGATAGATAGATAGATAGATAGATAGATAGATAGATAGATAGATAGATAGATAGATAGATAGATAGATAGATAGGGATAGATAGATAGATAGATAGATAGATAGATAGATAGATAGATAGATAGATAGATAGATAGATAGATTTACAAACACTTGCCTGTCGACCTCTTGGTTTATGAGGTCACCTGTACCCCACAATAGTAATATTTAACCATACTACAAGCTTACACATTATGTATTGTAAATATAAATATTTAAAAACCATGAGCAACAGGAACTCGGTAATTATGGGTGAGCCTGGGTTTTGCACTGAAAAGGCAATGTTTGCACTGTTTCATGTACCTTAAAAAAAAGAAGTAGGTCTAGCCAAGGTTCAGCATGGCCGTTTTCATACTGATCGACCCAGGGGTGGTCAAAAATGAGGGTTTTTCTTTTTAACTCTCTGAGGAAAGTTTTGGCTCCGAAAAAACAAGAACCTGTGAAAATAATTATCCCAAACTTAGCATGAAAGTAGAACTTCACTCAGAGGAATACCTTTGCTCTGTTGGTGAAAACCTGTTAAGTAGGTTGTGAGACATTAGCATTTGAGAAAGATGTCGGATGGTTTTTGAAATGACAAGTTATAGGTATATCTTTACAATTGAAACATGTTTGCTGATTTACTTGTGTCATTAGTGGTATTTGACAAACTTGCATGGAATTTGACATATGCTTAGCATGACTAGCTTGCTCTTGATATTTAAAGAATTGTGCTGATCTGTCAGGAGGGGTGCACAGTTTAAAGGGAATGATTTTTAAAAAGTGTTCATTTTATATCGGTTGAGATCCTTTGAAAAAAATCACATTAAGTCTAGCAGACATTTCAGTATGTTTTGTCTTTGAGTATTACAATTTTTGTGCAGATCCACTAAGGGGAAGGGGGTAGTTCAAAGCAGGATAGAAACGTATGCAAATAGCTTTGGTGCTGTGACTCTGCATGAACTTTGGCAGGCTGATAGCAAGTAAAGCTCAATGGAGAATTTTCAAATTTGAGATAAATTCAACAAGAGGGGCAAAGTTAAAGAGGGATAAAAAATCATTGATTTGCCAATAACTTTGGTGCAATTTTTCAGATATGCGTGACATTTGGTAAACACTTTTAGTGTGCTCTTGATATTTTGAGTTTTGTGCAACTTTTTCAAGGGGCAAAGTTAAGGCAGGGTGGAAAAGGATGCTCTTTTTTTAATAACGTTTGCACTGCTCCAGAACTATTAAATTTTGCAGGTTGTCAGCACGTTAGTAGTGCAGCATTTTCAGGTTTCAATGAGACCATTTAAGGGCGAAGAATTTGAATTTGATTATCTAATAACTTTAGCGGCATTTCATAAATCTGCATGACATTTTAGCAGACACTTGGCACGTTTAACTTCTGAAATGTGCTTTATGCCGATCTTTATGAATGCCATGGTTAATGGGGAGCAGGGCAAACAGTGCTCATTGGCTAATAACGTTGATACCCTTTAAAAAATGTGCACAACATTTGTCAGTAATGTACATGTTTGGTTTTATGCTGGTATTCAAGGTAAGCACAGTGCAAATATCCAATTTTTATGTAGATCTAGGAAGGAGAAAGGACAATTACAGTGACGGTGGTCTAAAATCCTTTGATTTTCTAGTAACTATGGCCTATTTGGAGGATTTTCAAGAAAATAGATATTCTGAAATTGAACTCAACTGGCATACTTCTTCTGCAGGTGGCAACTGGCTGCATGGGAAGTTGGTTGGCTATGGCAAACCCCTACTGCACATGACCGAAGCTTACTTGCAGGGGTAGTTAGGCACAAATTGGGTTTGCGCAGGGTCTACTTTCCGGGCAGGCCCTGCAGTGTTAATAACCCTGCTGCACGTATCTGAATTAAGGGTGGGCGTAAAATCCGTTTCGCGGGCGAATTTGCGGACTTTCCGCGATTTCGCGATCCGCGAATCTCGCGAAATCACGGTAAAATCCGCGAATCAGCGGGAACGAATTTTCAGCCAAGCAAGGGTTACAGCAGCAGTAAAAGTTGAAACTAATTTCTTTGTAACCTTTTACAAAAGGGTTACAAACAAATTAACTTCAACTTGGACACCTGCTGCTAATTGCTTCCTGGCGCCTCGTTGCCTACTTGCAACTATTCTCTGACCCTGCTCTGACCCTTGAAGCAGGGTCAGAGAATAGTTACAAGTAGGCAACGAGGCACCCAGGAAGAAGGGAGAGGATGGCAAATACACCCATTTTGAGTTGTCAGGAGGGGTTAAACTAAAAGAGACCTTTACAGCACAATTTTCATATGCATTTTGCTAAAAATAAAAAGCTGTATGTTCTGTAGGGGCAACTCAGGAATCTGGCCCTTTAGAGATCTGGCCTCTCTTTCTTTCTCTTGTTCTCTCTCTCCCTCTCTCTTTCCCTCTCTTCCTCTCTCTTTCTATCTATCTATCTATCTATCTATCTATCTATCTATCTATCTATCTATCTCTCTCTCCCTCTCCCATAAACGACTGCATGGGTAACTTCGCTATGCAAGCGGCTCGCGAAGACGCAAAAAGCCCCGCGAACACGCAAAAAACCCCGCGAACACGAAAAAACACCGCAAATTCGCACAAATTCGTGAATTTTGCGGATCGCGAATTCGCAAATCCGCAAATTCGCGGATCGCGAATTTGCAAAATTCGCCCATGCTTAATCTGAATGGCATGCACAACTGTGGAAAGTTGCAACATAATACAAACACATATTCATTCATCACCATGCCTCCCACACATGCACCACATTTATCCACACACTCATCAGTAAAAAAAAAAAAATCATTTTGCCACCTAAAAAAGCAATACAAATTTATGGTTAGCTTTGGTCATAAAGCATTAATGTATGCCTAAGGAACCTCAGAACTGTACTTAAAAAACACTGTAAAAATTCATTTGTGGTTACAAAATAAAATTGAGAAAACCGTAAAATTCCCAAATTACGAATACCTTTGGAAATATAGCTCGCACACCTGCCATGCAAACCTTAAGTCACAGACTAAATGCAACACACATGGCTTCATCATTTTTTACAATCATAAATAACAAGATTTCTCGCCACATTTTTAAATTTCAACACATTCAGAAAGATATTCTGTATCCATCAACCTGTAATTCATAATGGTAACGTAATAGGTCATGTCACTAGTGGGACCATTTACGGTATCTGTTACATCAGGGTGAGAACCTAAGCATTGCAGTTGGACTGTGATAATTCATGGATTCTACAAATTAAAAATGCTGATCCTGATCTTAGAATAGGGAACTATTCCTTTATGGGACACGCTTAATGCACTGTATAAATTTGATGCTATGTACTAACCATTTTTTTTAATGAGAGTTCTGTAAACGGATCGGATTTCTGCACTAATCGAAATAAAAACAACAAAAAAGAATTTACTAATCTCTTAATGAGAATAAATGTTTTAGAGAATTATCCCAACTCTCATCATTGACTGAACTTAAAACTGTTGATAGTATTTAAATTTGAGATGTTGAATTTGCTCCTAGACTCCATATACAACATTTCCAAGATCCATCAGAAGGAAAAAGAAGAGACTAGTGCGGAAAATGTAGATGATGGTAATTTGTAATAGCACTAAACTCATCATTTAACAAGGTTAGGGCTCAGTCTGTGGTATCATCTCTATGGCTGGGTTAAACTAGATAAGGCAAATTTCTCATATGTAAGATAAAAAGAGGCAGTAGAGGCTAGACTACTGTGTAATAGGAAGGGGTGGGAGCACACTGCTGACCTCCTAGCACAGTTCGCCCCTTAGCATTATGGTAAATGCAGTTTGCAGTGCACGCTTATTTAGGTATTTTTCTGGAGTGTTCCACCAAAGTTGGTGCAGATTAGTGCTGTCATCTCTAAACACGTGTTTCTGGATTTTATCCTTCATCAGTAGAGATCAAAAACGATTTCTTCTGGGGTTTGCTGAGCAGGTTGCCACAATTCTTACAGGTCTCAGTACCGCTCACAGGCGCACAGGTGCAGCTCCACTAGACTACAATGTATGTGTTATTCATATTAATTTACTTTTAATATTTATAACCAAAATGTTCTTCTATGACAGTTTGGCAACTGTGCAAACACACACATGCAGTTATAATTTCCATATAAAAACTCAATAAAGTTTCATCATCAATGTTAATTAAGCCTTCCAAACCCCAACCTCATTTACAACCTCCTGTCTTTTTGTTAGTGTTTGGACTTCTTTGTTCCTCACCCTCCAAGTTCTCTCTCCATGCCCAAGCCTCATATTTGTAGAATCCTAGCGTTGGCCCTGTAGAGCTCAGCATACTGATATTATCATATTGAAATACATTTTTCGTACACACTTGTTGTGAAATATTTAAAATACTGTCATATTTAAAAGAAAAATTTAATAAAGTATGGGTCCTACATTACACAGGCTCCTATTAACATTTCGAAATCTCCAACAAAAAATAAAATAAACCATAAAAATGACTTAACATTAAATGAACTTATACTGCAACAACAGTATATACTTTCGTAAAAGAAAGTATGTAACTATCCTGTTATGTTGCTGAGTAATCAAAATATGAGAAATTACATAAATGCGTAACACATTTTGAACAAGAAGATGCATTTGTAAGAAAACCAGGTGGACACTTCTGCAAGAAGTTAGTCAAGGTCTCTGTAAAATGCAAACGTCCTACACAGTTTCTCAGTTTTTGTTCTATTCTACTGTCTCAACAATGGCGACAACCATTGACAAAGGTGATAATAGGTTTGGCATTCGCTATCACACATTTGGCTTGGTCAATGCTTATTTGGTTTTGTCATGGGTTTTATAAAAATATTTTATTGGGGAAGAAGCCAGGCACTCGCCAATAAATAAAACAGTGGCTAAAATGTGGAGTACAGTTGGGAGAGATACCACAATAAATTATATCTTAATAGTCGAAGAATCAGTAAATCAAAACCAACGCAAGGAAAACATGAAAATGTTTGTTCTATATTTAAGTTATATTTAGGATGAAAAAATCTTACTTGATATGTCTCTTGAGAAGGACAGAAAGTCGTCTGGATGGTGCAAGTCTTGGTAAACTCACTGCTAATGACTGGCAGTGCAAGGAGTGTGTAGTGTAAGGTTCAAGTGCCCGCCTATAGTGCAGGCATGCTAAATACAGACAACAGAACACTCTTGGAAGAGGCATGACGCAGTTTCGCTGAAATGGGAGCACTTGAGATCCGAAGGGAAACAAATATTTGCAAAAAGAACAAAACAGGTTATTACAGTACTGACTTAAAAGAACAAAGCCAGGCATGACTGAGAAGAGGAGCACTGCATGAAAGCACTGTGGAGCAGCTAAGGGGGCTTATGACGCCAGGGCTAGCATGACCTGAACATTAAAGAGCCTTGGCACTTGACCCATTGAAGCCTTTTGCACCTTTCAGAGAAAGACTGACTAGTTTGTTGCTGTTGAATTTGGTCTTTTACAACTTGGGAGCCAAAGACCAAAGTTTACAACTTTCAATGTGTCCTACTTCCATGGGCATTGTCATCTAAGGGTGTACATAAAGTACATGAAGAACTGACACTCACAAAAAGAATTCAGCTTGGAAAGGGCACTTGGTAAGATCTTTACCTTTCTTCGAGCACAAACTCCGATAGCATTAGCTCTTCTGGCTGGCATACACAGAGACATTGGCAAAACCAAAAGGTCTGACAGTGGCTGCCAGTCTTTTGGCTTTGCCAATGCTTATTTTGTCATGGTATTTTAAAACTTTATTGTTAGACAAAAAAATTAAGTAAAAACACTCTTCTGAAAATGGGTGCAGATTAATGGTTGAAGTGAATTATACATTTTATCATAAATATCAGACCAAGGGCCGGATTATGAGTTTGGCGGTCTTCCTTTAGGGCCGCCACGACAGCGGTCCCAGGAAGACCACCAAGCCTGTGGTGAAGCCACCTGCCAGATTAAGGGTTGAATCCAGGGTTGGCGAGCAGTGCAGCAGCAGGTATGTTAGGCTTATAGGAGAGCCGAAACAGCATAATGCCGCCGTGACAGCGCCTACAGCACGTTCGTGCATGGTCTGGCATGATGAAGCAAGACACCTGCAAGGGTGTGTGAGGGCACCAAATTTAAAAGGAGGAATTCCTGCATCTTCATTTTGACCCCACCGATATATCTTCTTGGAGTTTCCCCCCCCCTTTCCTTTAGGAACAGCATTGGGTTAATTTTTATTCTTGGGAGCATAGGTGCTGGACCTTGTCTTTTTCTTCCTAACCGCTCCCCGTCCCTCCTTCTTCATACTGTGTGACGAAGAAAATGAACCTGCCTTGCCACATACACAAAGAATCCAGCTTGTAGTTGGCTTCCTATCAGTGAACATTTATAATGATATTTAGTTGTCTTGCACCACATGAATTGTGAGTCTTTTTCTTTCTGAGTTTTTGGGCCATTACATGGTTAATGAGTAGGGCTCCCGGTTTTCCGTTTAAACAGATTTTTACATATAAATACAGACGGAAAACGAGTTTTCCTTTATCTGTATTTATATATTAAAAAACTGGAAAATACTAGTACATTTTGCCACACTGCTGACCCCCAACCATCTGCTGTCTCCCCCTCCTTAGAGGGTTAAGAGGTGTCAGCCCCGGCAGAGCCAGCTTCCCGGGCTGCACCCGAGTACTTCACAGGTTTTTGAAAGACCATTTACATGTTAATGAGGCTTTGTTGTTCTTTCGCCCCTTCTGAGAGCCCGCATAAAATGTGGCTTCTAGTTGCGCCAATGTAACCAGCTCCATACTAGCACTCAGAGGTACTGCTCCAGTGACCGGGGAAGGACGGTACGGACATGTATCACAGGTCAAATCTGAAATGTAGCGCCTTGATGATGCGCGATGCACGCCTGTCACTGGTGTGCAAGGATATGTAAGGGACACGCACACTCTGCTTCACTCAGAGATGTTACTGTGAAAGATGCACAGCGTCTTCAAGCTGGGGCCAGATGTGCCATCTGCCGTGAGAGGCAGATCAGTGATTTCAAACCACTGGTACTCCTTTTACTAATCCACAGTGTCCCTCTGCTCACGAGTGTGCATCAGCACTGGGAACAGTGAATTTCTTTGTATATGGGCGAAAAGCTCTGGCCTGCTCCGGTGCGCCGCAGCATAAACTGGGATGTGTGTTGTTGGGGAATGGCACAACTACTGACTACTCTCTGGTGGACAGAACCAGACAGTCAAGGTGGAAATTATCTCCTATGAATCAATTGTACATTGACAGTGAGATGGCTTGTGTCTGGTAAAGACTCGCAAATAAAGCAGCCAGTGCTTGTATGGTTTACGAGGGTACATCTGCACGCAAATTGCATGCATGTAGCTCTCTTCCTACATCCCTAAACGGGTTGTAGATCAAAATGACAACTTCACAAATGCTTCTCATGATGGGCCATCTTGCAATCAGCAAAATGCCAACTTTGCCCATGTAAAAGGTTAGCACACCTTTAATTAAATATGCTCTTTGGCAAAGATGGGACTTTTGAATAAGCAGCACTTAATCACTTACATTCATAGCAATAAAAAATATTATAAAAAATGTAGAAATCTAAGTACGTATGCTCAAAAAATCGGGAGTGAATCAATTCAACAATGAGACAAAGTCGGAAGTCGATAGTCAGATGCAGTGCCTGAGGAAAGCTCCTATTTTAGAAATGTTGGCAACCACCTGAACACCAAAGGGGATCCCAAAACGTTTTTACTGGCACAATTACATGCCCTTGAAAGTAAGCAAGGAAGTGCTCGATGTTAACACCTTTTACACAATATAAATATGACAAGAATTGTAGTACATAACTGTTGTGTTGCATTCTGTTGCTTTTGTGAAGTTTTATTTTTTGTACCGTTGTGTTATCACACTGTGTCATTGCTGTGGCTGTTATGTTTCATTATATTGTGTAATTGTTGCGGTGTAAAAAAAAAAAAAAAAGATGAACAGGGTCACTTAGCAAGCAGAGGAGGCTGCGGGTCTCTCTCTCTCTCTCTCTCTCTCTCTCTCTCGTCTCTGTTGTCTCCCAGTGAATGGCGGCCTAGGTGCAGGATTGAGACTGTTTACTGAGTGAGGACTCGGCTACTTCAGCATGGGCGACTTCTGTTTTGCCTGGTCCTCAGTGCTTCCGTAGACGAGGGAGAGAGACCCGAAGCCTTCACTGCTTGCAAACTGCCCCTGTGCATCTTTCACAGTAACATCTCTGAGTGAAGCAGAGTGTTTGTCCCTC
Organism: Lissotriton vulgaris; assembly: GCF_964263255.1. Lineage (NCBI taxonomy): Eukaryota > Metazoa > Chordata > Amphibia > Caudata > Salamandridae > Lissotriton > Lissotriton vulgaris. Next base: position 1,737,937,006 of record NC_141691.1, read on the forward strand.
ACATGTTCTTGCACACCATTGACAGGGGTGCATCGCGCATCATCAAGGCGCTATATTTCAGCATTGACCCGTAGTTCTTTTTCCTAGACCATCAGACATTCCAAAAGTACAAGGCTGTCCGTGATGTCTGGATATTCATTGTGACGACCGTGATATCAACATCCCAGCGTGGCCTAGGAGGTCCAAAGGAAAGGTGAAAAGGAAAAACAAATCCCACAATGTCTTTTAACCCAAATTGGCAGGGCGAGCAGTCACCAACAATAAGGATTTCAGAATGTTTAATAATGTCTGATTGGGTCATGGTGACTCTTGTTTATTTCACTACCACCTGGATTCATGCCCATCAAACGTGCTAGCATCTCTGTTCATCCATTCTCCATGCATACCCATCAAACACTGCGCTGGCCTCTCTGGTTATTTCACTCTCCACCCATAATTCACATCCATCCAACATTGGGTTTGCATCTCTCGTAATATTTTGTGCGTCTTGTTATTTCACTCCCACCTGTATTCATGCCCATTAGACACTGTGCCGGTGACTCTTCTTATCTCAACCTCCATCCACCATTCACACTCATCGAACACTGTGCTGGGGCCTCTCGAAATTTCACCCTCTCCCTGCCATTCACTTCATCAAAGACTTTTCCTTTCATGTTAGCTTTTCAAGCAAAAACACTCATTGAATTTTGAATAATGAGTGTAAAGCTTTAAGTTGTATTCCCTATGAGTGTTGGCTTTTTTCTAGTATGTTGTTACTTTTTTTCAGGCAGCATATTTCTGTAGTCTAGTGCATAATTTGAATTGAATTGCTTCCAGGTGTTTATAGCGGGACACAATTGAGTTGTAACTGAAGGCAGTGCGAGTTTCTCTCAGTGGGGCAGTATGGAGTTCAGTGGGGGAGAGGATGTGGCACTCTGCCGATGACCGAAACTGCAAGGTTCTGAGACAAATAGCTTGTTATAGCACTTTTAAGCATATTTGGGACATGCTGCAAATGGCAAAGTTTTCAGATGAATGTATAGTGTTGACCTATAACAACCGAGCGCATGTGTGCATTGTCAATTTAAATAAATGTGGAAAATACTAGCTGTAGCCTCGTCTTTTTCTTGCGGCAAAAATAAATGTGGATAAATACAGAAAAAATGCCCCAAAAATAAATATGGATAAATACAGACGGAAATGGCAAAAAAATAAATACCATAAAACCGGGAGCCCTAATTATAATCATGGATAGTTCGCATCCACATATATTCTTGTGTTGTATTAACTTTGAACAGTAGAATTGTATTGTAATAACAAACATGTGGAAGTGAATGAACAGAAAAGTATATTGTGCCGTGCAGAAGAAATGAAATGGCATTTATATTTGAAACTTTAACCTTTAGGTAGCGGAGCGCTTTGCTGCAGGAGCGCGTGGCGTGTATACCGCGTTTTTAAAATCGAAATTTGTATTTTGGGTGTGATTTGTGTTGCGCGTTAGCGCTTAGCAGACTGCTGGGCTCATTTTTAAAAATCCCCCTCACCTGCACCTTAAATTGTGTCCCCCACCGCCGCTTGGCGGGCTTGGTTCCTGGGGTGGGCGCCATCTTAGAGAGGGGCAGAGCAGCTTCCTTCCGACAGCGCTTGACTGCGCATGAGCCAGCGAGGGGACGCCTACTTAAGGCGAGTCCCGGCTCTATTCCAGCTGACAAGGTAGCGGAGCGCTTTGAGCCAGCGAGGGGACGCCTACTTAATGCTCCCCCCCAGCGTAGCGGGATCGCGGAGCGGGCGCGTCCTCGCGTGGCCGGAGTCGTGCCAGAGTCCTGCCCGTCTGCGCCCGTCCGCGACAGGACGCGCTGGACGTGGCTGGACTCTGACCCCCCTCCAGTTCGTTCTCCTGTTTATCATGCTGTGTTACACCAGAGACAGCCTGGCTGTCATCAACCGGTCTGGGGTGACTTGTACTGCGCCTCGTGTGGATCCCTTATGCAGCCCTTTTACGTGTGGATGCGGTTGTTTCACACTCTCTGCCCCCGTAAGTAGGGACTGTAGGGATGAAATCGCGGTGGCCATTAGTCCACAGTCTTATATCAGAATCTGGAACCTAAACGCTAGGTCGCTTGTCAGGCACCATCTAGATATTTTCGATCTGCTTGATAAGGATGCTCCTGACGTGTTTTGCCTGACGGAGACCTGGCTGCAGGATGCCGACTCGGCCGTTGTCAATCTGGCCTTCCCGCCGGAATACTCGGTATTCACCTTGAACCGAGCTTCTAGAGGCGGAGGAATAGCTCTTGCGGTCAAGTCCTGCTATTCATGTACGTGGCATGGTCAAAAAATCCCGGGTTGCGAAAGTGCAATGTTTAAGGTAGCTATTACACCTAATTTCACCCTGTCGGGGCTACTGATATATCGGCCCCCAGGGAGTGAAGTGGCTTTTAGAACAGCGCTACCTGACGCCATTAGTGAACTGGCTGCGGGGTGCTCCAATTTCTCCATCATTGGAGATTTAAATCTGCACTTTGACAACATAGCTAGCCCCACGGTGTCCAGTTTTGTGGCCGATCTCGAGGCGCTCCAGCTGATTCAGTTGGCGGCACAGCCCACCCATTCAGGGGGTCATACCCTCGATCCGTTTCTTACCAATCTTACGGATGCCTGCATCTCCAGCTACACACCTCTAGCATGGACTGATCATTACTTGATACAGATCCAGTGCCCTATACCGGCTAGACAACCTAAGCCAGTGGTGTGTACTATTCCAAGACGTCGCTGGAATAAACTCAAGCTAGATGAGTTTTTCCATCTCCTATCGGTCGACTCATTTGACATCACGGGGTCGGCTGATCAGGTCTATGACAGGTTTTGCCATTGGGTTTCCAAGGCTTTAGACACACTCATTTCCTTGGTATGCTGTAAAACTGGAACCGGCAAAGCCAGCCCTTGGTACGATGACTCGCTACGGGCACTGAAGGTTTCTTGTAGGCGTGCAGAGCGGGCTTGGCGCAAGTCTTATAACAGCACGAAGAAGGTTCTCTACTTGTCTACGGTGAAATTGTATCACCGGGCAGTGTGTAGAACCCGTGCCGCCTTCTATGCTGCACAATTTAGGACGAGTTTGAACCCGTCTAAGGCTATCTTTAAGGTACTGAAAGACCTCACGGCCAAGAAGGTAACTTCGATGCACCAGAGCTCGGTGGAGCACTGTGAAAAACTGGCAGAGTTCTTTCTGGAAAAGGTGAATGCCATTTATGGAGCTTTTCCGGTGACCACCCCCGCGGCTAATCCACCTCTTAAGCCGTTTCCATCTGAGGGGTTGCATTCCTTTCCTATCCTAACATCTGATAGTCTCGACACTTTGGCCCGGCAGGTGAAGTCGGGGTCCCCAGAGGACCCGCTCTGCCCAGATGTGTTCAAAGACCTAGCGGCACATGAGACCTTGCCGCTATGCTCTCTGATCAACTCGTCACTCACATCTGGCGAGGTACCACTGAAGTGGAAGCGAGCCATGGTTCGTCCTATCCTCAAGCAACCTAGCCTGGACGGTAGCAAGCCTGAGAGCTATCGGCCAATTTCACTTCTGCCGTGGCCGGCTAAGGTGACTGAGGCGCATGTCAACGCAGTCCTCTCAGAACATCTCCGCCATGCAGATATCCTCGATGCTACGCAGAATGGGTTTAGGGCTGGTCACAGCACGGAGACGGCTCTGCTTTATATGGTGGAGCATCTTCGCTCCGTGCTTGACGTGGGACAAACGGCAGCGCTGGTGCTATTAGACCTGAGCGCTGCCTTTGACACCGTCTCGCACCCGATCCTTCTGCGGCGCTTAGAGGAGGCTGGTGTCACCGGCATTGCTCTCCAGTGGTTCCGGTCGTTCTTAGCCAATCGGGCCTTTAGCGTGACCGTCCCACCTTACCAGTCCAAATTCCATCCGTTAAACCTGGGGGTCCCCCAAGGCTCCTCGCTGAGTCCTACGTTGTTCAACCTTTACGTAAGGCAGCTAGCTGAGGTTGTCAGGCAATGGGGTATGACGATGGTGTCGTACGCCGATGACACCCAGCTAGCGGTCACGATCAGCGGGGATGCCGAAGTCGACGCCCCCAGGTTTCAACAAGGACTGCGGGCGGTCGCCAGCTGGATGACGTCCAACTGTCTCCAGCTGAACGCTAGTAAGACCGAGGTCATGGTCTTTGGCAGACAACCGGATCTTTGGGGAGAGAGATGGTGGCCAGGGGAGTTGGGTCCTGCTCCCATCCCAGTCGCCGAGCTTAAGAACCTCGGGGTCTGGCTGGACCCTACCCTTACGTTTGTGTGTCATACCAAACGGACGGCTGCCTGCTGCTTTGGTATCCTGCATGGGCTTCGTCCAGTGCTTAGGTTTTTCGATGCCCCCACGAGGCAGCACATGATCCAAGCCACAGTCATCTCTAGGCTGGACTATGCGAGTTCCCTACTGGTTGGACTGAATCAAGCAGAGATCGGGCGTTTACAACGGATCCAGAACGCCGCAGCTAGAGCGGTGGTAGGCCTACCAAGATTCTGCCCTACCACTAGCACTCTGCGGTCTCTGCACTGGCTCCCGGTGGCCCAGCGGATCCAGTTTAAGGTCCTCTGTGTCGCCTACAAGATTCTGAAGGGGTCTCCAGCAACGATTCTTATGGCTCTCCTAGCTCATTACACCCCAACCCGAGCCTTAAGATCTGCGGACCTGGAATTGGCTGTTGTGCCACGCTTTAAACGGAGTAGGGCAGGAGGGCGCTCGTTTCAAGTTCGCGCGGCGATTCTGTGGAACTCCCTGACCCCGGTGATCCGGGCTGAGAGGGACCTGCTCTCCTTTCGCCGTGCGGTGAAAACTTTCTTATTTCCTTAGGTTGTTTACTGTTTGTCTATTGTTTCGTTGTGTTGTGCTGCTGCCTTGTCGGGCGCCAGGACGCTCCTTAGCTGGAGCATCTGTGCGCCAAATAAAAACGCATAACATAACATAACATAACATTTAGTATATTGCAATTAACTAATGATAAGCTTATGTGTAATGTAATGCATTTTGATTTAAACGTGCACCATGATGAAGCTTGCATGAAGAAATAATGAGTCATGCTTAATGTGTAATAGTTATAGATGTTTGTAACGCAAAGCATTATTAACATGAGTGTATAATTTGATGTGTAATGGCCTAAATGAAATGTTCATGTTGTGCTTATGAAGGCCTATTTGTTTATTCATATGTTGGCCGAACTGTGTATGCCTAAAAATGTAATTTCCCTGGTAGGCTCTCGCATTTGGAGGTAGTCAGTGAATTTCATCTGTATGCAAGGATGTTCTGTTGTCACGTTTCAGTTGCAGGTGGAAGAATCTGCCTTTGTTAGTTAGGACTAATGCCTTTTGTTTTAAGAGTTAGGTATGGAGGAGAAGTGATACTTTGTGAACAGAAGGACAATAATTGGGAGCTTTCTCACTGAGGAGGCCTGGGAACCAAGGTCATCGGACTACACTTGGAAAAGACGATGGAAAACTACCTAGTAGAGGAGTCTGTCAGCATGAGGTGATCTGTGGGTGTGTTTTACATCTTTGCGTTTTGTATTAGGGACAGTGCCCCCGGGGTTCAGTTAGGAGAAGGGGTGAAAAGATCGATCAGAAAGGGCATCTTAGCTCTGTAGCTTTGGCTACCTGCTTTACTCTGCGAATGTACTTCTTCGGAAGTCTTTACGACCCGACACCTTTAACTGACTTTGCTTGGGAAATGCTAAGTAGGGATGTCACCTTAGAGATAGAGTAGGGATAGCTTAATGCTTCTTAATTTCAGTCATAGATGAAGTCTGACTTGAATATTGGAGTAGTTCTTGCTTATGTCCTATTCTTAGAACTTTTTATTCTCTTCATGATTCACTGGATTAGGCTCATTCATAGATAGAGATTTGTATTAGTTCCCATGTATTTTTACAACCTTGTCTTGAGGTACTTGTATTTACAGTTGTTTTTGGCTTTGTAAACCCTCAAGCTGGAGTTCGGAGTCTCTGATCATTTGAGCTATAGTTATTATTGACTGTTAAATTGACTGAAATTAGTTGTCTCTCCCCTTTACACTACTCAGCAAGTAATAAAGGCCCATCGGCCCAGGGTTCCTAGTTAAATTTGGGGGCGGAACCCCGATCGTATCAGAATCATACCTCCAACACCATTCACAGAGTTGGGGGTATGATTCCATTTTGTCTGCTACCAAACACGATAGGGTTCGTTACAGCCAGTTTAGAGATAGTCATCGCATAATGACGCATGGCCACTCTATATATCATAATGGCTGATGCACTTACAACCCGGGAGAATGGACTCCGAAGGTTGTAGGGGTGCCCTGCTCATTCAGGGGAACCCTAACACTTATAACTGAGCACCCTGCCTTCAGGATTGAAAGACCTGCCATAGGGGTGACTTATGAGTTTTAGGTGTAGACCTCAGATATAAGGAAACTTATTTATGTCTTAAGTGGTGCTAGCACCAGCTTTCACAGGTTGCAATAGCAGGCCTGCACTCACAATTTAAGTGGTCTCCATTGGGTGGCATAGTACATTTTGCAGGCCATTGGAGACACCTGGTGTACCTATGCCCTGGATATCTTAGTACCATATACTACGGACTTATGACGGGTACACCAGTAGCCAATCTGGAGTACACCCAAGTACTCACCATAGCCAATTTAGGGGAGAAGCACAGAGACTGGGGTCCTGATAAGCAGGATCCCAGTTAGACTAGTCAGTAAAACATAATGACACCAGCAAAAAGTGGGGGTAACCATGAAAGCAGATCCTACTTTTCTACAAATCCCAATATGCCTTGCCTTTAGAGTACTGTGTCTTTCGTGAATGCCAGTCACTGGCCTTTGGCAGGTTCCCTGTGGATTAGGACACTCTACCTAGCCATCAAGCTTTTCAGCAGGCAAGCAGGTCTTCCTTCTCAGATAGAGTTAATCGACTCTACAGACCTAAGCCAAAGCACTTAATACTATGATATTTCTTAAGGTGTTCTAAAGTGCGTGAATATCACCTACTAGTCACTTCAGAGTGCTGGATATGCAGCGATAAGTCAATATCTAATGAGGAAACAATGGAGCAGAAAAGACTGTCTAAGTCACGGGTACTCATAGTACGGGCTGCGGGCCGTTGGCGGCCAGGCAAGCCTTCCGTGGCAGCCAGCGGACCTTGAGACATCATATCCGTGTTTTAATTTGTTTTCTTTAGGAGTGTCTGCAGCAGCGAGAGAGACTCTGCTGCTCTGTGGGGGCCAGGCGATCCTAGCGATAGCCAGAGTAAAGCTGCAAGGGCCTAAGAAGAGGTGAAATATATCAAGGCCTCATTAACATGTAAATGGTCTTTCAAAGATCTGTTAAGTGCTCGGGTGCGGCTGTGAGTGTGTGTGTGCCCCGGCTGACACACAGGCAGGGTGAGATGAGAGGGAGGGGGACGGAGAGGGAGGGAGAGTGAGAGGGAGGGGAAACTTACTGTGGTCTTATGAGTCAAGCATACCCCGTTTGTATTTGGTAATTATTCAATCCTCAAGTGAAATTAGCAAAAACAGTTCCCAACCACGCACCAGCCAACTATTTTCAAAGTATTAGGCAGTCAATACTTTAAGACGCTTTTTTTATTAATCGAAAGCCAGTGCTTCATTTTACCGCACACGGTATTTCTTCTCTGGAAAGCTGCCAAGCACTCGTTAGCGAGTATGAATATCTGAGCAGCTACCTTAGGCACTGTAGCCCTGATAACTGTCTCGAAGTTGGCATGCGAATTACCACATGGGAGTGCTGTTCTCCATTTTTCTTATAAACACATGCACACCTCAAAAGAAAAGCGCATTCTTTAGCTGGAAAACCACCTACTTAATCGGCACTTCTCGCTTGCACAGTCTATTGCCCCACATTCAGGGTCTACCACGGAATGCAAGGCCACCCGAGAGAAAATTACGATTTACATTTTTGTCCAAAAATAATCAGCGCTAACAAATGCTACTGCAGCTTTGAGTAACCTTCTTACATGTAATCGGTTTTAAACCCAAACAAGGTAATTTAGCACTTTCCCTATCCTGGATGCCTGTAAGAATTCGAATACTCTTTCATACTCAACAACACATTTATAGCACAGGTCAGGTTTTACTAAGAGGGATTGCACAGCGTTTATTTGGTTAAAGTAGTGTATGTACTATGGATTCAGCGTCGACTATTAGTTCTATATCTGACCCTATGGCTTCCGGAAATTATGCGCTACATTTGTTTTAAAAAATATTATGTTTTTGTAGGTGTTATCTATTCACAACCCTGTTAGCTCTGTTTGCGGCTGTGTGTTTGCGGCTGTAAGTGTGTGTGCCCCGGCTGACACACAGGCAGGGTGAGATGAGAGGGAGGGGGACAGAGAGGGAGGGAGAGTGAGAGGGACGGAAAGGGAGGGAGAGGGGGTGAGAGGGAGGAAAATGGAGGGAGATGGAGAGAAATGGAGAGGGAGAGAGAGGGAGAAAGAGGGAGGGAAAGGGAGGGAGACGGAGGGAGAGAAAGGGAGGGAAAATGAGCGAGAGGGAGGGAAAGGGAGTGAGACGGAGAGGGAGGCAAAGGGAGGGAGGCGGAGAGGGAGTGAGAGAGAGTGAAAGGGAGGGAGTGAGAGGGAGGGAGAAGGAGGGAGAGGGAGGGAAAGGGAGGGAGATGGAGGGAGAGAAAGGGAGGGAAAGGGAGCGAAAGGGAGGGAAAGGGAGAGAGACTGAGAGGGAGGGAAAGGGAGTGAGACGGAGAGGGAGTGAGAGAGAGTGAAAGGGAGGGAGACGGAGAGAGAGTGAAAGGGAGGGAGACGGAGAGAGAGTGAGAGGGAGGGAAAGGGAGTGAGACGGAGAGGGAGGGAAAGGGAGGGAGAGGGAGGGAGAGGAAGAGGGAGAGGGAGGGAGAGGGAGTGAGAGGGAGGAAAAGGGAGGGAGGGAGAGGGAGTGAGAGGGAGGGAGGAAAAGGGAGGGAAAGGGAGAGGTCGTGAGAGGGAGTGAGAGGGAGGGAAAGGGAGGGAGACGGAGAGGGAGAGAGAGGGCGGGAAAGGTAGGGAGACGGAGGGAGAGAAAGGGAGTGAGAGGGAGGGAAAGGGAGTGAGACGGCGAGGGAGGGAAAGGGAGGGAGACAGAGAGGGAGTGAGAGAGAGTGAAAGGGAGGGAGACGGAGAGGGAGTGAGAGGGAGGGAGACGGAGAGGGAGTGAGAGGGAGGGAAAGGGAGTGAGACGGAGGGAGGAAAAGGGAGGGAAAGGGTGAGGGAGTGAGAGGGAGGAAAAGGGAGGTAGATGGAGAGGGAGTGAGAGGGAGGGAGAGGGAGGGAGACGGAGAGAGGGAGAGAGAGGATGGGAAAGGGAGGGAGACAGAGGGAGAAAAAGGGAGTGAGAGGGATGAAATAGGGAGTGAGACGGAGAGGGAGGGAAAGGGAGGGAGATGGAGAGGGAGTGAGAGAGAGTGAAAGGGAGGGAGTGAGAGGGAGGGAAAGGGAGTGAGACGGAGAGGGAGTGAGAGGGAGGGAAGGGGAGGGAGACGGAGAGGGAGAGAGAGGGAGGGGGAGGGAGGGAAAGGGATAGAGAGGGAGAGGGAGAGAGAGAGGGAGAGGGAGAGAGAGAGGGAGGGAGAGAGAGAGAGAGAGGGAGTGAGACAGAGTGAGTGAGACAGAGGGAGAGAGGGAGTGAGAGGGAGTGATGGGGAGTGAGAGAGAGTGAGACAGGGAGAGAGGGAGAGAGAGAGAGAGCTAGAGCGAGAGAGGGAGACCAAGAGAGAAAGAGAGAGAGAGATGTGTGTATGCCGGGTCTGGTAGGTCAGTGGACGAAGGCGTCCGCTGCAGGGACCTGTGATCAACCTCATGGTCAGTTTTTTTTATTGCTCTAGCCCCGCCCCCTCCCCCACTGACCCTGCCCCCACCGGTGCGGCCCTCGGACACAAACCAAACTGTAAATTTGGCCCCCGAGAGAAAGTTTGTGAGTACCCATGGTCTAAGTGATGATGAGAAGGAAGGAAAGCGGAAACTGGGTACAGCCCAGCTACAAATGGTATCTTTGATTAGCTGACCGCTTTGTGAACAAGGTAGGAAACCAACCCTCTAAAATCTATTTTTGTAAAGTTATTATTGGAGTCAGGCCCCACTAAGTAAATACTCCTGGCTACAGCCATTGCAGTCAATGACTTGGTACAATCTAGTTAGGACTACGCCAAAACTATCCTCCTAGTTGGCGAGGAAAAACTTCTGTACTGCCTCCAACAAGTCAAAAATGCTCGGAACAACTTTTCACAGGCACCTCAAGGCATGACAGGGGTACTAAAATTTTAGATTTGTCTTCCGGTTCATTCTCGAATTGCCCAAAAAGCTCTTACTGTTGCTCATAGTATAGTGCACAACCACAGGCCACCTTTTCTGATATCCAAGTTTGGGCTCTACCAAAAAATAAAGCCCTACATTTTGCAGACCGGTTTCTACTATCAGTCCCTCCAAACAGAATATTCCCTTCTGGAGACCGAACCTTTACATCTGCAGCAGCCAAACTGTGGTTTTCACTTACCACTGCTATCTGCTCTGAACCTTCACTTATTCAATTGAAGTAACATTAAAACCTGGCTAGTTTAATCCTAACTGCCTCCCCCATCCACTAGTTATGTACACTTCTCAGCGCCAAGAAGCGTGGAGGTAATCTCAGCTTTATAAATATATTTAACATAACAAAATAAAACGTTCAATTAGTCCCTGCATCTCGATCCGTGTTGCATCTAAATGCCTAAAGGTATATATAGTAAAACAGCTAAAAAGTGCATACATATATAAGAATGTTGTATGCTTGTACTACTAAACCAACAAAGTTGAATAGTGCAAACATTTTTAAAATTTGAAAAGATCACTGGTCAGCATCGCAGTCCGTTCCTTTAAAAAGGTCACAGCTTAAAACGCACGGCTGGATGGGCAGCACTCACTGTCCTTCTTCAAGAAACCAATGTTCTCGCCTGCATGCTGCCCACATCTCAAGTTTACACGAAATTATAAGGAAATTAACCATACAATCATTTCACTTGAATTTGGCAATGTTGGTATCCACACTGACGAAACCTGAAATATTTCTGCACAAAATAAAGCACGTGGTCTAGGTCTGGATGGCTCCCAGTTAAGTGTTAGATGTAGGAAAGAGGATGTTTTTCGTTTTTCCAAAAAATGAGAGACTGAAACCCTCATAATTCTATGTTCCCCAAGACAGAACCAAAGGCATGGTGGGAATTTACACCGATATCATATAAGATTTAATACCTTAAGATCTGAGACCCTTGGGAGCCCTTGCGAGAAGCAAAACAAGTTTTGAGGCCTGGTACGCAAATGCCTAGAGCAGTGGGTCTTAAACTTTTGACTTCTATGGACCCCCACTGAATCGTTAGTGGAATAGGGGGCCTCCCACTGAGTCATTACTGGTAGCCCTGGACCTCTGTCTAAGCAATTTCTAGGATTTGGACCTCAAAAACAATACAGAAAGAAGTATACCCCAAACAAATACTCAAATATTTTGTGTAGTTTACAATCAAACACAGAAAAAGTGTTTACATTTTAAATTTTGCTACTTGATTTATACATACTTCATTAATTGTAATTCATTTTAATATTATTTCATTTTGTGAAAAAGTTTGCGGCGCCCACCCAACTTTTTAGTAGGCCTTGCGGGGTCCTCTGACCACAGGTGAAGAACTGCTGGCCTACAGTATGATACTGCTAAATATGTACACATGTAAGTGAAGCTTCTTGCAGATCACTCTGGGCACTGGTTTGTTCATTATGCATAAACCATATAAAGATTTACCATGCTTCATGAGGTATTCTATGATGGGACAAAATACAGATATTTGGAGCACTTATACATAGAATATAAACATAATAAATGTGCAAAATATGCCAAGTAATAAAACGTAACTACCATTTTCATGCATTAGTTCAGTAGGAGATAAGAAGTGTATTTCTCTCTCTCTCTCTCTCTCTCTCTCTCTCTCTCTCTCCCTGAGTGAGACAGGGAGAGAGGGAGAGAGAGAGAGAGAGAGAGAGAGAGAGAGAGAGAGAGAGAGAGAGAGAGAGAGAGAGAGAGAAAGGAAAAGCATACCTGTAATGGAATGAAGTTGGGTTTATGGGAGATTGCGTTATTCATCAAGGGAATAGGAATTACACCATTATAGTGTAATAAGGCAAAATTTACCTTTTCCAATTCCGTGTTCCCTGTGGAAATTACAGTTTTGTATTTTCGGCATCTTCACAACGTTACTCCAGCAGTGGCAACTTGACCATATATGTGTCCATGACAGGAATATCATTTTCTTGTCAATCAGCTCTTTTAATTCAAACTTACCTCATTTCTCTTCAAAAGTCCTGTGCTTATACTAAATTGGTGCTCATGTTTCAATATAGCACTTAGGACTCTAGGAAGAGGTAAGCAACGCTTTAATTAATAAGGTGGACAGTCAAAATATCGATTTTTAAATACCGAAGCACAGTTATATCGAGTTTTAAATATCGTAGGGACAAAATATTGAAATCAAGAATATCGACAACCAGAATATCGAAGTTAAGGTAAGAAATATCGATGTTGCAAATATCGATTTTAGTAATATCGATAGTTAAATTATCGGTGTCAAAATTATTGATATTTATATGAGTGTTATGTATTTTAGTATGTATTTTTTATATGTATGTTTCTATATTTTGTATTAAGTATTGTACTATTTTTTAAAATATATGTATACATTTTTTAGAATTTAGTAATTTTTATAAAAAGTCAATTTTGCGTTTTAGTACCGTAGCCGTTGTGGGTTTCTAGGGGAATAGGTTGGGAAGTAAGTTAATTTTAATTAAGTAACTATTAATTTTTAATTATTGGTATTAATAATTATTAATTGGTAATTCATTATTATTAATTGGCAATTTGTTTATTTGTATTAATTTACTATTGGAGTGGGTTGTGGGTTTATAGGGGAATAGGGTGGGAAGCAAATTATTTGTAATTAAGTAATTAATTAAGAAAAATTGAGTATTTATACAAAAATGTTAATTATTGATTGGTTATAAATTTGTATTAAATAATATTTATTGGTTTTGATATTTATTTTGTTGATGAAGTATTAATGTTATTAAGTGTTATTAAATATTATTTATTGGTATTGATAATGATTGTTTTGTTAATTAATTATTAATTGGCCATTAATTTTTATTGTATATTATTTATTGATAAAACAGTAATTAATTATTAATTGCAAATAAACTTTATTAATTGATTAATTGACAATTTAATTGTGTGACTTTTTATGTGGGGTGTGCTGTATGTTTATTGGGGAATAGGGTGGGAAGTATTTAATATTATTAAAGTAATTATTATTTTTGATATATTTGTAGTTTTATTTCTAAATGTAATAATAAATCCTTATTTAATTTCAATATTTATTTCATTTATAAGTATGTTATTTTTAACATGTACGTTGTCCAAAGCTCTCCCTACTGTTGCACTCACTGGACTGGGAATAGTAATTTTTACCCCAACGCTATCCAGCGCGTTCCCTACTGTTGCACTCTGTGGAGTGGGAATAGTAATTTTTACCCCTAGCCTATCCAGCGCTTTCCCTACTATTGCACTCACTGGAGTGGGAATAGTAGTTTTTACCACTACGCTATCCAGCGCTTTCCCTACTGTTGCACTATGTGGAGTGAGTATATATAATAATATATATGTATGTTTAATTTATTTTAACAATATATAGTTATTATTTTCAAATATGTTTTAATATTTGTAACTATATTTCTTTTAAATATATGTATTATTTACTTAATTTTACATTATTAATAAAATATTTTAAAAAACAATATTTTTTTCCGATATTTTTGTACTTACCTTTATGTAGATTTGACTTCAATATTTTTCACTTCAATATTTCTGTGTCGATATTTTTGTAGGTCGATTATCTGTCCGTCGATATTCTGTCACACATTCAATTAATAATTTATTTATTCACTCTTCAGGATATATACCACTCTCCTGACATTATTTGTCTATGAGATGAAAACATAAAAAATTAAAAATCTGACAATTTTCCTCATGAAATCTTTTTTTTTCTGTTTATATACCTGACTAATAAATTGAATTAGTGGCAGGGGCATACATCTAATCCTTGCATGAAATGGTTGCATAACTATTTACTGCACTGTCATTATTAAGGCCCTTTTTACTAGCTGTCTTTCATAAACAGGGTCTACCAATTCTCTCTTACATTTCTTTACTAATAACAATTTTTGCAGTGATCTGCACCAGCATCTATGCAAATCTAAACTAAAGAACTATTACTTTAAACTAATTCAGCAAGAAACTAAAACCAAATCTCTTCAATAAAACCTTTCTCGATTTGTACATTTATTTTATCACATCAAAGTTACCACTAAGTGTACCAAATTTGTCACAGGGCATAAAACTGACTGTTTACAGCCACATCAAAGCACAAAAGATCACATTTGCACAGAGTATTGATTACAATACAAGTCGGATGTCTACTAATAAGAACGGGACCAAACTCCCTAAACAGCCTCTCTTTACGGAAGTCCACAAACAATCCAATACTATGCCTGTGAAAGGAATTACTTCTTCTGTAACTGGCTCGTCACAGGTTTCGCCTCCTGATCAAATTTCAGGGGTCAGTCATCGATTGGAAGGCATGGATGCCACTATTACATCTTTGGCTGCAGAGACCAAGTAAATTAGGGCAGACAATGCAGGCTTTCACGCTAACGTTGAAGGACTTGACTGTCAAATGATGGTGATGGAGAATCGTCTTGACTCATTACAAAATAGAGACCCAGATCTCCTCTTTCTTCGTACCAAAATAGTCGATTTGGAAGATCGCAGCAGAAGGGACAACATCCGTTTTTTGGAGTTTCAAGAGCATTTCAAAGGCCAAAATACTAGAGCTTTTCTTTGTGACAGTCTTCCAAAGCTGACTGGCACTTCTTTTAAAAATACAGCGAGCTCATCGAATAGGTACTCCGCGTAAAGATCCCGCAGCATGCCCGAGACTGTTCATTGTCTGTTTCCTTCGACATGAACAAACAAGACAAATATTGGCTGCAGCTCGTTCACAAGGCTCTTTTTTGTATGATGATCACCTCATTCACATGGCAGCTGATTTTTCTAAGGAAACAAATGAGCGACGGAAAGCATTCCTTTCCATGCGACATCAACTCCGACAGGGTGTACGGTGCGTACACCCTGCGATCGCGGGGTACTGTGCGTACACCCCAAGATCGCGGGGTAAGCACCGTACCATTGCTATCATGGGGTGTACGCACCGTACGGTGTGTAAGTGATTGTGTGCTTTTCTGTACGAATCGCCCTTACCTGACGTGGACCGTATGAATCGCATCCTCATACCCCGGTCCGGATCGTACTCGTCAGGTCGTACAGCATGTCTACGTGCTGTACGGTTCACTGTTTCAGCCTTGCAATACGTACGGATTGCGACGATTCATACGGATTGACGGAATATGGATCGTATTATGCGACTCGGACGGACGGGTACGATTCGTACGGCGATGGCTCCGGATGAAAATGGTACAGACGTTTTTTTTCCAGGATTGGAATCTGCCCCATAATGTATATTCCTCCAGATTAGCCCATGAAATTATTATTTCTCTTTACTTATTGTCATATACTTCATGTTTCAAATATTTTTATTCTGACCATTACTCGCCTACATGTTATCTTATTTTATATTCCTCAATTGGACTAATGTGTTATCATAGGCTTTTATCTTACAATCACTACCTACCCTACTAATTATTTCATTTTCTGATGGGGCCCTCCCCCGCAACGGTGCTCCAATGAGCCCAGACCCACGGTTAACAGTTTAGGATCCCCCAGTCTTGTCCCATCCCTACTCCCCCTTTTAATTTTAGCCTCATTTTATATTCTCTCCCCTCCCCTCCTTCTTCTTCTTTATTCCCTCAAAACACAAAAAACAACTTATTACATTGTCTACACTATACTATTTGTCTAGATTATTTTTCTGCCTTCTTGGTCATTCCTACATTGCAACACACTGGTGTCTTTGTGTTAAGCCAGAGTACCCTTTTTCTATACTTCCTTCTTTCCTTATATTGTATTCTTTCTAATTTACCCCTCTCTTCACCTTTGACAGGTACATTGAATTTTGTACTATTAATTCATTTTGACATTACTTCAGTATGACAAACACTCATCCTCTACGTACCATTACATGGAATGTTTATGGTTTCACCGCTACATTGAAAGGAAAAAAGTGCCTTCTTAACTCCAATCCTAACATGTGGATGTTTACTACAAGAAACCCATCTAGATACGCTAGAATCTGATAAACTCTGCAGAGATTGGGTGGGGAAGGTCATTCACAGCAGTATTCGAAAAGGTGAACCCACAGACACTGGTCCTATCCACAAATGTGGAGTTGCAATCCTTATTCGCAAATCACTCCCAGACACGGTCTCCAAAACATGGTCAGATCCTGATGGACGTTATGCATTTGCTAAACTACGTATTTGAGATACTTACATTTGTCTGGAACACTTTACGCTTCCTCCAGTTAAACCGTCTATTAACAGAGATAGATGCCTCACAGTACCTCATTGGTGGGGATTGGAACCTGGCGCGAGACCCAATTCTATACAAAACAGATCCGTTAGACAAAGAAATGTAGCAGATAGATCTCTATTAGACGACACAATATCGGATAATGTATTAGTTGCTCTTTGGCGTCTTAGTCATCCAACAGATATTGAATACACCTTCTTTTCTCCCACCCATGGCACATTCTCTCGCTTGGATTACTTTCTGACATCACAAAAAGCAGACCAATTGGTCACTGAGTCTCGCACCTTGGAAGCAGCTTTGTCTGACCACTCCCCTGTCCTCTTATCTCTAGATCTAGGACTCTCTAGGCCAGGGCGTAAACCCTGGCGCATGAACATCCAACAGCATAGGACTCCCAAGGATAAATCTCAATTACAATCACATCTCCAAATCTATCTTTCCTTTAATCAGGGCTCTGTAACTTCCAATAGGACTATTTGGGCTGCAGCTAAAAAGCCACTATTAGGGGTCAGTTAATGTGTGATGCAGCACTCGTTAATAAGCACAATGCTGCGCGGCAAACATAACTAGAACGTGACATTCAATTTTATTGTCGCCTGTACACATTAACCCCAACCTTGCAGAATTGTAAATCACTAGAGCAAGCAAGTATGGCCTTAAACAGTCTTTTTACATCTAAAGCCGAATATGCTCTGCAGAGAATGAAGGGGCGACATTACGAACAGGGGGAAAAGGCAGGGAGATTGTTAGCTGCACAATTGTGTTAAAGAGAGGCAGCTGTGGCTAGTACGGCTAGTCGATCAGACCAAGGTGACATACTCACAAGACCTCAAGATATTGTCAATGAATTTGCCTTTTTCTACCAATCCCTATATACCCCAGGCAATCAAATAGATTTGGATAAGATGCCTACTTTTCTTACACAGGTTGGACCTTCCCCGTCTCTCTGATGATGGTAGAACCCTGCTTGACGGTGAAATTACCAAAGACGAGATTTCCAGAGCCATTGCTACCCTACCTTACCACAAAGCTCCTGGGGAAGATGGATTCCCTGCTGAATTCTATCGATGGGCAGGACATAATGTCATAATGTCATTGATACATTACATGCTGCATGTCAAGAACTGGATAATGAATCTTTATTTGGGCCTATCTCTAACAAAGCAGTTATCGCTGCGCTACCCAAACCCAGTAAAGATCCTTTGCTATGCAGTAGTTATCCTCCCATCTCGTTATTAAATTGTGATATTAAAATATTGGCCAGCACCCCAGTGTCCCGCCTCAGTAAAGGTCTACCTTCCCTAATACACCACACTCAAGTAGGCTTTGTCCCAGGGCACTCCTCTCAGAATCATCTCTGTACGTTAGCCCATACACTGTGGTCTGCTAAACACCTTCCAGATGATGCATTAGCCCTCTCACTTGACGCAGAAAAAGCATTTGATCACATTGAGTGGGACTACCTTTTCACAGTAATGGAACAATTTTGGTTAGGTGATCAATTTGTAACCAAAGTACGCTTATATGACAATCCTTCTGCTCAAGTGAATTGTGGTGGCTTCTTACCCGATACATTTCCGATTCGGAGGGGAACACACCAAGGCTGTAGCTTATCCCCCCCTTCTTTTCCTCTTAGCAATTGAGCCATTAGCTGCTACTATTCGCCAAACTGATGACATCACAGGTGTTCCCCTCCCAATCGGACACTCTAAAATTGACTTATATGCAGATGATATCCTACTTACTCTTACAAACCTCCCCCAGTCTCTTCCGTCTCTTCTTCAAATCATTGATGACTTCTCTTCTTTCTCAGGTTATAAAATTGATTGGGAGAAAAGGTAAACAACCTTCCCAACGCGGTCAAAACACAGCGGTGCCATTACGAGGCGTCTTTTACAACACAAGTCGTTACCACGACTTGCGCTGGAGAGCGCTCTAGACTAAGGAATAGTAGATTTACTATTCCAACACCTTCCCTACTGTACGTAGGCTGGAGTTGGAATAGTAAATCTTACTATTCCTAAGTCCAGCACCCTACAGCTCAAGTCGTGGTAACGACTTGCGTTGTAAAAGATGCGTTGTGATGTACTGCGATCATTTTGATTGTGTTGTAACATCATACATCCGGGACAAAAGTGAGGCACTACACATTTCTGATAGAACTATAAAAGCAGCTATATACGGTTTCCCTTTTCATTGGCAATCCTCACGCCTTAAGTACCTAGGAGTTTCAGTCAATAAGGGTTTGGAAGGCATGGGTATAGACAATCTAAATCCATTAATTTCTCAAATGCAGAGTGATTTTGACAAATGGAAGGCTTTGGGGATCTCTCTTTGGCGCAGAGTCCAATGTATTAAAATGGTCACTCTTCTGTGTTTCATCTACATTTTGGGCATGCTTCCCCTTCAGATCCCTTTATCTACGCTCTGATCAATAGACTCCAAGATTTAGACCTTTATATGGTGTTCGGCTAGGCCTCGCCTTGCTGTGACAAAATTGAAAGCTCACCAATTATATGGAGGAATGGACCTCCCATCCATTGAACATTATACCATATCATTGCACAGTTCTCTCAACTTTCCTATTTGTTACCAGGAATCAAAGATACTCCACAATGGGTTCATATAGAGCGCCACCTTTTATGCATGGATTCAGGTCTTTCTCTTTTGTATGGTAGCGGCACTAGTCGTTCTGACCCCAAAAACCAGATTTTATCAGCTAGGCATAAATCCTGGCAAAGGGGACATCATTGACTAGATTCAAACCCACGTATTCACAACAAGCCTCCCTTGTGGAATAATTTAGGTATACATATTAATGGCCTTTGTGGCAAGCAGCAGACATCCACTCCCCAGATCAACTTCTTCATAATGGCGACTTCAAATCATGCTCACAATTAAGGGAGGAATTTAATCTTCCTATACAACATTCTTTCAAATACCTTCAACTCCAACAATATTTGAAGAAACATTTGGGATCTCCCACTTGGTTGTTTCAAATCTCTCCAATAGTATCCTATTTAAATACATGGAGGAAACATAAAGGAGTGACTTCTGTCCTTTATAAAACCTCTTTTCACAATCCCTCTCTCATAATCTTCAATTTCAATGGCAATCCCAAGAATCACATTCTTATACAGCTATTGAATGGGAACAGATATTGGAGGGTTTTGTTAAAAGAGTCCGTGAAGCAACGCTTAAATTTTGTTTATTTAAAAAAACTCCATTATTAGCATTGGTCACCAGTCAAATTGCATAAAGCTGGCCTACTTTTGCACGCTGCTTGTTGGAGATGTTCCAATTCTGGCTGTGGCACGACTCACATTATTTGTGAATGCCCAAGTATTCAACCTTTTTGGAACTAAGGGGCCTATTAGGATGGTGGGCAGACTTACGTCTGCCCTCCACCCTAGCGGTGTTGGGACAGAAGCCAGTTGTGCAGCAGTCCCACATTGACAATTAGGATGCCACTGCGGCTCTGGGATCCTGCATACATTGCATTGTGGCGGGCGGAGCTGGAAGTGGCAGGCGGTGCTGACACAATGAAAGATATACATGTCTCGCATTTACATGCACAACGTGGCAGGCACCCTGCGGTGCCTCCCACCTTGTGCATGCAAATGCAGGGCGGTACCATAGGTACCACCCATGTGCAGCCCCCACCGCCCCCAACACCCTGGGGGCCCGCAACAGGCCCCCAAAGAAAAAAACGCATGTCTTTCCATGGCGGAGTCACCGCCATGGAAAGGCACTTCTCCGCCATCATAGTAATGTGGAAGGCAGTGCCTGCAAGGCACCGCCACCATATTGCTGTGCTTTTCCGCCCTGTAGGCAATCGGGCAGATTGCCTACCGGTGGACGGCCTTCCCCTCCGCCTGGGTCCCCCCGCCATCTTAATATGGCGGGGGAAAAGTCATGTGGGCGGTGACTTTCGGCAAGCGGATCGCCACCGCCATATGGGCGATGGCGATCTGCCCACTATACTAATCACCATCATAGTTGGTAAAACTTTGCATTCCATAATGCCCTTGCATCTACCACTCATACCTGCCAAAATTCTTTCACGTGATTTACGCCATTATCCAAAGCTCTCAAAACCACAACACCGTCTTTTCCACATTGCATTGGCTACAGCTAAAACATGTATTCTACGTCATTGGAAATCATCATCCCCGCCCTCACAGGAAGAATGGTTAGTGGCCATGATACACACCGCTGCATTTGAACGAACAATCTATAACCTTCAGGATCAAACTGACATATTTCTCCAGACCTGGTCAACTTTCCTAAAAGCAAAAACTGATGATACTACTAACTCTTCTGTTCCTCCCACTACATCCAATCAAGGAGAATAACTCATTGCTCTACATCTTTGTTTATTAAGTCTTTCCTATTATTACTTGCTTTATCTCTTTCACTTTTCTCATATTCTTTTCTCATTACTTTTCCTCCCCTCCTATTGTTCTCCCCTACCTTTCCGTACTCTTCCTCCAACCCTCCACATTATTCTTCATATTTTATATTCTTCTCCTTCTCTCTTTCTTACATTATTCTACTATTTTCTTCCAAATCTACCCTGTCTTAAACTTTTGCAAGGTGAGTATTCTCCTATGATAACACATTTCCCTATCATTATTATGATGATCTCATGTATAGTCATTGTCTCAAATGTATCTTTGATCTATTTATATTTCATCACTTAATAATATATGCTTTATCAATTTCTTATTTATGTCATTTGCATATTTATTCATTATTACCTTTCTTACATTTTCCTCCCCTCCCCTCCCCTCCCCTTTCTGCTCTTTTCTTCTTCTTTGCTTTTTCTATATTTATCTATTTATTTATTCAATTAATGATTCCCAATATGCTTATTTATATATTTCATATTTATATGCTTTTATCCATCAACAAATGCCATGCATCCATTATTACCTTGTATCCTTATAGAACTTCTTATGTATTTATTAACAATGTATTACTGCCTCCTTATTCTTGTTCTCTTCATGTATTTTTATTGTAAAATTCAATCAAAAATTTCAACACAAAAAATGAGAGCAAAAGGCTACCAACTTTGAAAACTGGTACTATATGGAATAAGTTGATGGGTGTTGGTGGAAAGAAGATCCTAAAAGAGAGCTGCTGGAAAGCTGTTAAGCAGCACAGGCATTGTTATGCCCCAGTACACCAATAACACCCAACAGCACCTTTAGATGTTCATTGCTGGCTGGTCTCTATCACCTTCTGAAAGACTGTCTTGCTTTCATCGAGGGCTGAATTCCCTCTCAAGTTCTCAAATTTAAATCTTCACGAATAGGAGTCCTTCTCTTCTCTTTGCAACTCCTCTTCTGTTGAGCATTTGCTGTCCTTCCCTTTCCTCGTCTAAGAAATCCTTAGGCTTTCCTCTGGATTTCTCTCTAAATCTTAAATCCTCTCAGCAGACTCATGGCTGAATGCACCTCTGAGTTATCCCTACTTTCTCCATCTAATTTCTGTGCTAGTGTTCAAACCCTTGTGCTACACAGACTAAGTGTTGGTAATTTCATTCGGTCTGATTTCCAGCTTTCCACTTCTCCCTCTTAAGGGGTGGTCCATTCTGCACTCCAACTTAGCTCTGGAGTAAGAAAATATGTAGTATTACCTCATTAGCTTCACTTTGGATATCCTTCAGACTTTACTGAAACACTTACAAGGCACTTGTCCCGAGCCATCTGTAAATAGCAGATTGCTGGTTATTCCAGGATGACGAGAAACAAGGTCGAGCTGCACTGTAGCATCCCAAAAGAGGAGTTACACGCCACCAATCCCTCATTATAGCCACTGTTTGTCACAGCGTAAATTACTTATTACATAGCACAGAAGTACCGGAACTCACAGTAATAGCAAACATTACAACACCTTGTAATGTGTATGAGAAGTCAGAAACAAGTGCTCTAACATACGGAACATAACCTGGCGAAGGATGCTGCAAAAAATTATTGGAAGCTAAGATAACTTGCTACAGACTAGCAATGACAGACATTCTTGCAAACTCAGCCTTGGGGGGGGGGGGGGGGCACAGGTCATAGGTGTGGAGGCGGCTCTAGATCTCGTCATGAAGGACAAGAGTCAAATAGTGGGAGCACTCGGCAGCAAAAGCAGTCATTCATAAGCCTGAGTCCCAAAGGGGCAGATGTGGGGCAAGAAAGAGGGCAGACTTAGCCGTCTGCTCACCCAGAGGAGACCAATGGTTGCCATGGGAGAGGGTCTTAGGGCAATGCTCCTGTAGACAGCCACACCTCAAAGACATGGCAGAGCCCAAAGGGCCGACAACAAAATAATGATATAATACATACAGCCATGTTAGCTCAGTGCGGACATTCTGACTAAGCAAGGAAGAGTCACGTTAGTTCACAAACATAGCACTATTACCTCAAAATGCCAGATCAGCACACTACTGAATCGGGATACAGCTGAAAATATCTAGCATCTCATACAACAGAGAAGAAAGAGACACTAATCTGAGGCTGCAAAGAAAGAGGCCTGGAAGATGAGCGTGTCACTACTTTTGGATTTCCTTTATGCTCATTGATGTCTTGGTTTGCCATGTGATTTGTTCTTCTCTAAGGTCTCTTTCTGTTATTCTTGTAGTTCATGTTTTAAGGTTGCTGTGTTTAAAGTAGAGACGAAAGTAAAACATTGTTCATGCTTACTATCTTGACGTGAGTAACTTCTTGATTTCCATCTACTCTACTGATACGAACAAGAACTATATTCCATAAGATGATTTCTATCCAGATCTACCAAGGAATGATTGATGTGAAAATGTACTGCGGTTGGCTATTTAAGCTCTATATTTTTAATTGCGCCGACATTTTCACTTCATCGTTCTTTATGAAATGTTATAGCAGATGTAATATATTGCACATGATGATGTACACAAGGAACTTGGTGTGAGAGTTAATGAAGTCCAGAATCTTGTTTTTTACTTTCTAATATATCACAGAATTCAACAGCTTTATCTACCATAGACATGCAGTAGTTATGAAATCCACATTTCTGAAAGCCTGGTTTCAATGAAGGCAACCAATAACTTTAATCAGTTTTCCCTGGCTCGAATCACTATCAGGAATTAATAAATGTAAAGTTATGGAACGTCTGTGAGTAATACTGAGTTGATCAGACAAAGATTGCGTGATGTTATCAAATGACTTTATTAAGTATCAGTGTTTATTGAATATCTTTCAGAATTTGCCATTCTCAGCTTTAAAACTGTTGATAAATCTCAATGTACAGTCCATAGCTTTCTTGGTATTAGGATTATTTATCCGTCCTCTAGCCATCTATCTCTTTTTTTCTAGCTCTAATAGCAGATGGGTATACAATGAAATCCCTGTCAGAAGCTGCTAGCAGAGCTAGAAACACAAAACACCCCCTGTCAATCTGCTGCCCGGCACACACCACCAGTGCCGGGTGAGCCAGGCCAAACAAGCCCTGCATGCACGGCTAGACGTCTCTGTCTTGCTTAGCAAAGCCCCAGACAACTAAGAACAACCAGCGGCCATCTTCAAGACATTTGTCATGTATTAGTTTATATAGTTCACTCAAACCTGTGGAACTGCTGCTAGGCATTAGTAATTTCCCAGCCAGTGGAATAATACAGCCTCTGCAAACAGAGAGGATATTTTACAAAAGAACAATAACGGATCTTTAAAGCTTTAGGGGACGTATCCCCCCTTGTATGTGCCATCTTTCACAGCCCATGCACCGCTCCATCAGCATTACTTCCCGAACATCTCCATTGTACTATTAGTGCAAATATCTGCAGACCTTCGTGAAAGGCCTGGGCATCCTCGCTGCCAGCTCTGAATAATGCTTTTATTCCATGGCCCAGGATAGGATTTTCAAATTTAAAAGCCATTTTGAAAGAATGCAACAGCTCCTCAGAGATGTCCACAAGGAGGACATTTAATTGTGCCAGCCTGAATTCACAAACAGGCTAAAGCAAGCACAGCTGTTCCATTTGGGACACTAATACCCAAAGTAAATTGTCAGTGAAGAATAAGAAATGTCAAGCTGCAAACCTTTGTGCGGAGCTTTGTTTCACAGTAATCCCTCCTTTTGTGCCCCTCGCCCCAATATAAACAGCATGTTGTCATTGAAAGACCCTGAATTGGACAACGGACTACCTTACAGGAACACTCCTATTTAAAAGGTCCTGTCTACACCCGAGTTAATTCAGCACTAGACCAATAAAATCTCAAACATTCTTTGTTACCATGGAGCCATATAAAAATAGACTAATTACTGACCTAACAACTAATAAAAGTGACATGTTTCAGAACACGTAGCAGGAATCTGTATAGCAATATCTGAGAGAAGAGGCGAGGAAGCACAGGGGGTGTCCAGTTCAGTCTGTCCCTGAGAAGAAGGTGATGTATGTATGGCATCATTGGAGTGGCACTTTTCACCACACAGCACCCGGACTCAGCCATTAAGGAACGAGTGCTGGGCACCACCACTGCCACTAGGCTCAAGCAGGATGGCAGAAGCACAGCCGCTGCAGTTGTTGCACTATGCCACGGGCAGAGTCCTACATTTCTCTCAACTTCATTTGGAAGGGGACACTCCAGATACGGGAAAGGAGTGGAAAGTGGTAAGTGTCTGGGGTGTTCAGTCTGCAACCAGGGGAATGAGGAGTGTGTTGGCTTTCCAAGATTCCTTGCCTCTCCTGAGCCCCACAGGATAAAGAGTGCAATCCATATGGTTAGGTAAGAAGCTGGAAATAGTTTTTAGGTCTCAGCCAGACTGTCTCTTCGAGACATGTTGTTTGCAATCAGTGATTTTAAAGCCCATCCATAGCTTACCACTTGTTAAATTCAGCCTCGCGCTCTTATCCTTTGTTCCAATTTGTCATGGCAGGCATGCGTCATGCCTCTTCTTGTGTTTGGCCTTCCCCTAGAGCATGGACCAAGAACTTGTGTCCATCCACTGCTCCCATTCTTGGAGCTATCTTATTATTTGTGTCCAACCCCTCCACATGAGTGCTCATGTTTTCAGTCACTCCTTTCCCCGCTTGAAGCTAGCTTTCGCGATTGCCTCTTTCTGTTTCTATTACTACCTCAGCCTAGTGGCCATGGCACGCACTGCTTCTCTCTTGTTGAACCGCGGCTGCGCGCTTGCCACTTGGGTAGTTTCCCTGCTCACAGTTACCGTCATCCACAGGAGCTCAGCTGCACCTGTAATGGCGAGCTTCGTGATGAACATCTCACTGTTGGCACAGATGTACCATCAGGTAACCCAGTACCAATCTAGAATGCAACTGGCTTTGGGTGGTCAGTTCACGAGTCGAAAAACATCAAACCAAGCTTGGGAAACAAAGCATAAATTCAGTGGAGTCACTGGGGGCACATGAATGTCTCTATCCATACTTTGTCAAAGAGAACAACGCCCTCTTCAGTTTTCACTTTTCCCATTGGTTTAAGGTAACCAAGCCACACACTTATGTGTTGTCATATGCTATTTGAAATTTTATGAGAGGCTGCTTTGCAAAAGCATAGCAACAATGTGATGTAAAGTGAGTATGCGAGGGCTGCACATACTTCATGACCAGACCGGAGCAAGAGTACCTGACACACCTAACCCCCTTAGTTGTGTTCCTTGTCCTTCACCTCCTGCCAGACCAAAAATTGCTATTACTCGTCCGTGCTGTCCATGTCAAAGCACTTTTTTCCATGACTTTCAGACTTTCTGAACAGGATCTGTCCTGCAATACAACAAGTCTAAAAGACAGACATCCGCAACGCCGTTGATCCACTCCACTCTTTCACACAACCCACATAGTATGCTCATTGCATCTCCAGGACAGCTCCTCAAAGAGTAGCTGGATGCACAAAGTGTGACAGCAAAGGCCCTCTAACCAAAGTGTAACATAAAAGGCTTTTTATCATAAATAAGCTAAAACAATTAGTTTCACCAATGCTTGCACTTTTAGTGGCCCAATGTTATTTTGTATGGTTTAGTGGAAATCTCCTAGAAACCGATTATCTAACCGAATTCGACGTTGTCAACAACGTTTAACTACCTAAACAACATGATGTCAATGAAGGAGATTGTTCATGTGTGCGACATAGGAAAACAGTTTTATTTCTGAAAGAGACAATATAAACTTTACAAGTAGAGCGCGTGCGGGTGCAGGCAAAAACAGACAACAAAAAGCAAAAAAAGTCAAAGAAACAACTGGACACATTACAACAGGAGCCCCCCAGAATGAATCATGTTACTTGCAAAAATAATAAAACTCAAATACCAAGAGAAAGGCAGAACCAGCTCTAATGTGTGTGCCAAATAGAAAAACAGGAAAAACAACAGTTTTATTGCTTAAGAGACAATGTAACCTTTCCAATGAGAGCGCCTGCGGGTGAAAGGCAAAAACAGAAAACATAATGCAACAAAAGTCAAGTAAACAACTAGGCACGTTGACACAGGAACCCCCAGAATGAATCATCTCACTAGCAAAAATAAGAAAGCCGAAAAAACAAGAGGCAGAAAAACCTGATGTAATGAAAAGATAAAAGGAAAAAGTATGCCCATCAAAAGCCTAGGAATCCTTCATTTACCCTGCAATTTCCTTTAACTATTCGTGCAAAAGTCCTCTTTACACAGGGGCTGTTCTGAAAAAGCGGTGGGAGGAGGACTGGCATATTTTCTGCCATCTGGTTGCATGTTTAAAGACATTTTTGTCGCCAGTGGGAAGCATGATTATGAGCGGATGAAACAGAGCTCTCAGAACAGATTAGTTTCCCCTGGATCGGCTGCTGACACACAGAGAGGCACAGCTAGTCCACTCAAATCCTTCCTGCCAGTTGGAGCTGATTTTAATCTTACCAAGACAAGCCTTGGTCTGTGGGGTTAATTCATGAAATCTGTTGAATGAGAAACAGGAATGCAATTATAGTAGAGAAAAAGAAAGTCTGAAACATGTTCGACCCCTGTTAAATGTGTGCACAGTGGAAACCTTCAAACATTGGGAACATAGTAAAATGGCAGATTTCACACCTTTTTGGGAGATACCAGACCAGAATTACCGACTACGCAGCTATCTTCCAATGAGTTAACGGAGATCACAAGTTAAACTCAGGGGTGGTGTAAAGAAGAGAAACATAAGATGATAATAACCGTAAGTTATTATCATTTTATGCTTCATGACGTGTCCTTCTGCTTTGCGGGTGGGTGGGGCTGCTCTGCTCACGGAGCAGAGGAGGAGTGGTTTGCCCACTCCTAAGTGCGCAGTGACTGTTTAGTCGGCCATCTCTGGCCGCCCAAACCAGTCATGCGCACTTCCCTGTTCTCCATGCAGGCTACATTGCAGTCTGCATGGAGAACATGCCCACCCCTCAAGCCCCTGGCTGAGCTTTATTTATTTATTTTTTATTTAATGCGATTTTATATAGAGAAAACTTTACCCAAAGGTGTCAGAGCGCTTTACATAAGAACCAGTTGCAAAACATAAGGACTTAGGATTACATGCATTACATAAAAGATACACACAGAAAAAAAATTGCAAATGTACAAGATGTAAATTCACACAAAGAAGAGACTGGTGATTATAGTTATCTCAATATACATAGGGAAGGGATATGAATGGATATACTCTAAGAGTCACATAGGAATGGTAGAGAGTACAATGGTCTACTGCAAATACTAGTGATTAGAGTTATCTCTATGTACATAGGGAAGGGATATGAATGGATAAACTCTAAGAGTCACATAGGATAGGAATGGTAGAGAGTACAAAGGTCTACTGTATATACTAGTGATTAGAGTTATCTCTATATACATAATGAAGGGATACGAATGGTTATACTCTAAGAGTCACATAGGAATGGTAGAGAGTACAAAGGTCTACTGCATATACTAGTGATTAGAGTTATCTCTATATACATAGGGAAGGGATATGAATGGATATACTCTAAGAGTCACATAGGAATGGTAGAGAGTACAAAGGTCTACAGCATATACTAGTGATTAGAGTTATCTCTATATACATAGGGAAGGGATATGAATGGATATACTCTAAGAGTCACATAGGAATAGTAGAGTACAAAGGTCTACTGTGATTGGCTTAGGGGGAGGAGCCTGGCTGCCTGCTTCCTGTTCCTGTAGTTGGAGACAGGACAGCAGGAGCAGCGACGGGGGACCGGCATCAAGGTAAGTTTTTTTTTAATTTCGCTCCCGCAGGCAACACCACCCGCAACAGCCCCCCCCCCACGCCCTTCGCCTTGCAACCCCTGTGCCCACTCTCCACCCTCGAGCCATGCCGGCCGCCACTGGTTAAACTCCCAGTAATGTGTACTACTTGGCCGTTTTACTTAGGGTCTCTGCTATTCCAGGGAGTTTGAGAAAACAGCACAGGGTCGTGACTCTGAACCAGTAAGGCTGAGCCCAAAATACCTTCACAACAACACAACTGCCAGTACTGGATATGATGTAACTAATTTTTAGAATGACCCCTATGGATAACACATAACGGTCCGGTTTTTTATTTGCGTCACTAGTTTATTCATTTATTTTTGCACTAGTGGATCAAAAATTATTTTCATAAGCAAACAGTTTTCATGTGTATATACAAAAAATGCACTATAAAACATTACAATTGAAACATACTATACAAAACAATTTATACAATATTTACAACACATTCAAACTTTCACTTTGGCCAAACCTTTCATCCATCTACATTCATACCACAAAGCAAAAAATACTGGGGGCCCAGTGCCAAAAAATATAGGTTCATATAAACATAAAAACAAATAAACTCAAGCTCAAGAAACCTCTTCTGTTCTGAACTATGGCATGGTGACTATCGCGTAATGGCATGGTGACTACCGCGCAATGGCATGGTGACTACCGCGCAATGCGTACACATTCCACTGTACGCTTGCGCATGCGCCATTGAACAGCGCGGGTCAGAGCCGCCACTCCATCGCGCATGCGCCGTGAGATTTGGCAACGGCGCATGCGTTAGCAGGATAGCGGCCCGTTCTTCCTACGAGACGGTAGTCGTCAATAAATAAAAATTGACTGCTCGAATTGGGTCATTATCAAATCAATCACGCTATAAAAGCGCACTAACGTAGTTATCCGGTACCTCCACTTACTCTTGGACGCAGGAGAGGGGTACCGACGGTTAGGTAGGTCGCTGGCGTTCGTTTTCGAAGGGGCATGTTGGTGTCTTCTTACATAGACTTCGCCTTGGACAATCCTTGCCTCAATTTCTAATAATTGAAACTCAGGATGCTCAGCACTTTCTTAATTTATCTCAAGAGCATCTTTTACTTAAAAGATTTTGTCCATGAGTGAATTTCTAATTGTTAATGAAATCGATCATCTCATGCCATAAGCTGAGTCTAAGCCATGCATGCAGGGAGTGTCTTTTTGCAACAACTGGGTTTTTCAACATAGAAAAGATAGAGCGAGTTTAGCTGGACATAGCAAATTTAATATTGACTATGGCCTTATTTTCCTTTTCTATACAACAGAGCAGGGCCTCATTTTCCCAAGCGGTTGCCGGGTGAGGTGAGGTTATTTCCCACACAACGCTGGGTGAGTACGAGATCAGAGAAACTATTATCTGAATAAAGATATATTATACTCAGAGGGATTATAGACTTCTGAAAAACAAAGAAACATTTCTTCGTTACTTTTGTGTTGTCTGTGCTGTCTTTTTTCATTTTGAGATGTTTGTATACAACTTTATTGTAGACTTTGTGCATTGTTTTCCCTCCTTTTAGGAAAGGATAAATAACTCTATCCCACCAGTTTACATTGGGGATCCAAGTTCCTGGTAGGAAAAATTGAATTTATATTGCACATTATCTTTATTTCTTACACTTTGTGTTCCACTTACACTTTTTGCAGTAGCTATTTAATCTGGGTCCTGAAGAAAGACGGACAGTTTGTTTGATATGGCTGAAACATGTTGACCTCACTGCTTAGCGCCACAACATAGTCATACTTTCAGACTATTTGGCGTCATTTTAATTTTAACACTAGTACAATACCTATTAAACTCTATTTTTGTCCTAGTAGCCAATTTTATTATTCACTCACATTGTCACAGCACTGCACACCATCAACATCATCTGAATCACACTGTGGCTACAGATTCTACCTCTGAAATCCATCTCTGCACCATCAACTGATGGGTTGGGTGAGGTTTGGATTTACTATCTGTACCCCACATGATGATATTCCGCCATAAGGGTGGTCTGATGGGAATTCTCAGCCCGGTGTTATTTCATGTGGTTGTTATACAAACCCCATTTTGTCTTTAGTTCTCAGTACAGCACACATGTTTTTGACCGGACATCTCTTTTTCGTTGTTATTACATTTGAGCTAGGGTGTTGAGATGTCGGGGTCGTTAAACTGAAACCCCTTAGACTCTCCTTATCTCCTTCTTTCAAGGAACCCATAAGGTGCCAGGAGTAATCCACAGAGGACAGGGCTGCTAAACAAGGAGAGGCAGGAGTGATATCATATTGCAGCCTACATGTCCATAACAATGCCTTAAACCAGGTGCAGGCAGCGGCGAGGACAGGTGGGATGGTGACTGAGTGAGTGTTAGAAGATAACGCCTTAAACCCCCCCCCCCCCCCACCCCCCCACTCTCCCTTCTCCCTTTTGCTCTCTTCTTGGATGCCAGCTATATGATCTACAGGCGGCAAGAGGGGGGATGAGCAACAGATCTGAGAGTTGCTGAACGTTAGAAGAGGAGTAGCTTGTTAGGCATAGATCAGTGGAACAACAGTCTCAACATTGCTTAAGGAACAGTAGAGAGCCCTAACTTTGGCCTAATTATCTGATTGAGGGCTAGAGGCAAAGAATCTAACTGCTGTCTCCCTCCTCTCTCGTCCCTCCAACATAATGGTTTTGATCAGGAGGCTTGCTGGAAGGGGGTACTAGCATTCAATTGGGGAAGAGGATGCTTGACGTTGGAGCAAGACCTCACAAAATGCTTGCAGTAATATGCATCAGTGAGCAATGGTGGGTCTGCGCCGGGACGCTCCTTGGCTGGAGTATCTGTGCGCATAATAAATCAACATAACATAACATAACATAACAGAAGAAATGTGCAGGATACCGATACAATGTGTGAGAGGGACCAAAAAGAATCAACAATGATTCTTGTGCTGGCTGCGGAGAGAGAGTCTAGGTCGGCACATGAGACCAATATGGAC
Source organism: Lissotriton vulgaris (assembly GCF_964263255.1). Taxonomy (NCBI): domain Eukaryota; kingdom Metazoa; phylum Chordata; class Amphibia; order Caudata; family Salamandridae; genus Lissotriton; species Lissotriton vulgaris. The sequence goes on from NC_141691.1 coordinate 1,737,968,824, forward strand.
AAAGGTCTACAGACCTCTATCTACTGCATGCAGACTCCCACAAAATATCTGACCAAGTAGGGACAATGGAAAAAGTAACGGAAAAACATGAAGAGGATGTAAAGGTGATAAAGTTGAAAGTAACTTGGCTCCATTCAGTGACACTGCAGCTAGCAGCCAAGGCAGAAGATGTGGAAAGCCCATGTCAACGCAACAAAGTATCATTGAAGTCCCAGAAAGGCAGAGGGGAAAAGCATGAAACAGTTTTTTAAAGATCTTATCCTACACAATCTGATCTCCAAAGGGCCTGTCCAACTTTTTCTCCATGGATACAGAACATCAAGCCTGGCCTGGTACCCTTCCAGAGGGCAATCATTATTTGCATCAAAACAGTAGGAACAGATAGGGTACCTAGAATCCATCACCCTTTGAAATAAGAAGGTACAAAGAATCTCCTGTTTCCAGAATTCACTCAAGCTGTTTAGCAACAGAGGCTTACCTCTGAAGAGATGAAAAGGGATCCAAGACATAAAGAACTCAAGCATGCAATGCTCTTTTGTCATTACAGAGGACAATGTGTACTGATTGCCTGAAACCTTTCAAAGAGTGGGAGTGGCTAGGGTTCCGAGTAGGAAGGGCACATCACTGGAAAGGGAAATAAAGGTGAATGTACTGTAATAGATAAGGAATTGCAAAGATGAGCCCTCTGGTGGGGTGGTGAATGCTACACTAAGTTACTGGCATAAACAGTAGCCCCTCGGTTGGATAGATGCGCTATGCACGGATCAAGGCACATTGTGTTGAGATGAAAGTATACCACAACAGTTCTCGTTGTTAATATTGGGGTGAAATGCACATGGCACACTGGGGAGTGGAGTAGTTTGGCGCCCACCACAAAACAAGTTATACGTTTAGACTTCTCAGAAGTAGCATTTGTCTCCCTCAAAAACCACTATCACATTCAGCAGTACTATATGATCTTCAAGCATTGCTGGCAATCAGGCAATTGAATCTTATCACGATATAGAAGTTAGAGACGTGGGGATTAAAGGTCCTTAAGTCCTACACAGTACTGCAGGGCAAATTAGGCTTCACACATACACAATTTTGTTTGTAAGCACAAGTAAAATGTGAGCTTCTGAAATATAAAGAGGTACTGTAGAGTGTCCTGGAGGAATTCCCATTGCATTTGAGGGTCCTAGCCTTTCCATCTAGGAAACACAATGTATGCTTAGAACACGCTGAAGCTGAAGCTGCTTAGAGACAAATGAGAGAGACGTATGTCCACTGAGAAACAAATCAAAGGATGCCTCCCCAACCACCTCCCCAACTACCAGCTCTGCAATACAGCAGAGTCCAGATTCAGGTTTAACCTTAGTACAGAAACAGCACTCATCACCACCACAGACCGCACAGACAACATCCACATGATCCTTGACAGAGGAGAGAAGACATCCCTCTAGCTCCTGAAAAACTCTGCAGCATTTGACGTGGTCTCAGACACAATCCTCATCAGGTGCCAGCACAAGATTGCCATCCAAGGACTGGCTCTCTGCTGGATGTGCTCCTTTCAACACCCCCTAGAATACAAGTTGTTAGCCAGGTATCTTACTCCTCAGAAACCTGCAAACTCATCTGTGGAGGTCCTCAAGGTTGATCGCTCAGCCCTACCCTCTTCAACTTATACATGATCCCCCTGGTCAATGTCATCAACATCCCCTCCTACACAGATGACACAAAAATCATACTCTCCCTCTCGGACAAGACACACAATACAAGAAAGAAGGTCACTGCCCCCATGAACAAAGTCACTGACTGGAAGAAAGCCAGCTGGATCAAGCTTAACACCAACAAGACAGAAGTAGTGATCTTAGGCAAGAACACCTCACCATGGAACTTCAACTGATAGCCAATGAAACTCGGACCTGCCCCAGCGCAGATACCAGGAACCTCAGAATAATCTTCTATAGTAAACTGGACATGACTGCACAAGTCAACGATGATACTGCCTCCTGCTTTCAGACCCTGAAGATACTGAGGAAGATCTTCAAATGGCTTCCAGTCAACACTAGAAAAACGGTCACTCATACCCTAATCTCCAGCAAGACTAGGGCATGACATTGGACTACAGAAACAACTTCTATGCCCAGATTACCATGCAACTCAACTCACTAGAAGACCACAAACCATTCAGAAGTTTGCAGCCAGACTCCTCCTGAACCTTCAACACAGAACTTACATTGTACCACTTCTCCAGGAGCTCCACAGGCTCCTGATACCAAAACACGCTCATTTCAAGCTCCTCCCACACACTCAAGGCACTACAGAACTTAGGCCCCACCCAGGTGAACAGTCACATCTCTTTCCATTGACCAACCAGACACGTCTACTTCACTGAACTCCTACTCACACACATAACATGCATAAACAGAACCAGATCAGGAGAACAGCCTTTCTCTTACATCGCTCCTAAGGCATGGAACAATCTCCCAATCCACACTTGCTCAGCGCAAGGAAGCATTTGTGGTCATAGCGTGCATGCGCATAACATAACTAGGCCAAGGCGAAAATTCAATTACTTCACAGTAATTGGAGTAATTTCGATAATTACTCTTTGATGTCGAATTACCAATATTTACACTATTACCCATGCTCATAATTAAGAGTAATTTGGAGGAAACAAATCCTACTGCGAAAACACAGTTTCTGTGCTCCTGTTTATGTTCTGTTGATTTTAGCAGTATTTTCTTAGTACAAAATGCATCCTCACATCCATTTTGGACATGAGGGAGCATTTTTGCCCTAAGAAAATAGCACTAAATTCTGAAAATAAACTGGGGAGCATTCCCACTCCAAGTGCACGTTTGGGGAGTGAGAGCAGCTGCTCTCAATAGCTATTTGTGTTAAATTCCATTTAGAGCTATTTCTTAGAGCAAAATGCATCCTCGCATCCATTTTAGAAGAGAGGTGATTTTTGTGCTACGAGAATATCCCTAAATGCATTATTAATCTTATTGCATGGTTTTGTGGAAGTTTTGGGTAATTCCGCAAGATTATGCTACACAGAACTACGCGAGTTACACCCAGCCTTAAACACAACATAACATGATGACTGAGCAGAGATGTGCGTTTACCCAATGGAAATCACATCAGATCAGGGTTTAGTCTTATACAAATAAAAATATTACATTGAATTTACTACACGAGAGATAAACTGGCACGATTTGGACTCCATGCCAGCAACTGATGCTTGAGAATATTTGGTCAAGTTGGAACATTTACTAACACAACTTGGCTGCATCCTCATTAAGTGGGGTATGTCCTCCAGGCACTGGCTTGCAAGTTCCCAATGGGTCTCAGCAGTTCTTAGAATTTTCTCAAAGAATTTTTAAATAAATCAAAGAACTCCGTTTTTGTCAGAAGTTCATTGTATTGTTATTTCACAACACCAAATCTCCTTAGTCAAAAATTTGGACCGCATTTCCCAGAATGTGTTGTTATCGATTTACATTTGTTTGGCCCAATGCATTTCGGCCGTAATGGTCTTCATCCGATGTATGAATTAAATTGAATCGACATGCTTCACTTTACAGTAAGGACCACAGCATAATAGTGATTAAAAAATGTTGAAAGGTGAGGGGTGCCTCACGGTCTTAAAAACATAATGGTGCCGCATGTGAACCGACGATATGGCAATCATTTACACCACGGACGCATGCGACCAGAACTAACCATCACGCCAACCTTCAAGGAAGAAACCGCCGGTGTTTGTTTACCAGTGAGTTATCAGAAGCATTTCCTTAGCGCGCATAATAACTTTTAACCAATGCAGATGCATTAGAATCGTTCACGCACATTTTTAAGTGTATTGACAGGGGCGGCTCTAGGCTCATGGCGGCCCTGGGAAGGGAGCGTAGGTAGGGGGCCCCGGAAGAGGGGTTCCGGGCGGGGCGGAGCGCGGAGGCCAATGAAGAGGGGGGGTCAGGGTGTTTGGAAGAGAAACAAAGCAGGAGGCCGCCACATCCCTGCCAGGGGCCGCCACGCAAATATGTATCCATCCTCAGAGGATTAATATATTAAGGATATATATTGACGTGGTGGCCCCAGGGGTTTGGTGGCCCTGTGCAGGTGCAAAGCTTGCACATGCCTAAGGCCGCCCCTGGTATTGACATTAGCGAGCAATAGTAGAAGCATGTACTTTACAAACCCAGCTACACGGTATGTATTCAGACTGGCAGCCTTCCGATTACTTTAGGAAACGTTTGTGCACTTTTGGAGCACATCGGCATTAGCGAGCACAAGTAAAAGCACGCATCGCACAACTCCAGCAGTACGGTATCTACCCAGATTGACAGCCTTTTGATCACTTTCTTTTCTAGCACGGATTAAATGATTGCCATATTGTCGGTTCATACGCGGCACCATTATGTTTATAAGACAGTGAGGATAGTACTTTGGTCTATTTAAAATTCTTTGAGAAAATTCTAAGAACTGTTGAAACCCATTGGGGACGTGCAAGCCAGTGCATGGGGACATACCCCACTGAATGGGGATGCAGCCAGGTTGAATAAGTATACACTCACGTTCAGAGAGTGATACCTTGGAGCACGTCACACCTTTATAAATTCTACACAGACTATAGCTGTCTGCGCACTGTCATTCATACTAAACATTTACTAACACATCGGCACACTATTGGAAGGCAACCTCTTGCACCCATATCAATCTGGGTTCAAGGCAAGGCATAGCACTGAGACCACACTAAGAGATCTCTGAATCAATTAAAAGCATGCCTTGATTTAGGGCTCAATGTGTCCTTTGCGCTATTAGACTTTTCAGCAGCATTTGACACAGTGGACCAAGAAATCCTGTTACAAAGGTTGGAGTCCTTGAGGGTAGCTGGATCGGCTCTGAGCTGGGTGGCTCTGTTCTCGAAAACAGTGAACAGGTAGTGTGGCTGAAGCCCTTCTCTTCCAGCGTAAAACCTTTAAAATAGGGGGTTCCTCAAGGCTCCTCTCTGAGCCCCACTCTTTTTAGTGTCCATATGGCTCCACTGGCATTTCTTGTTGAATCTTTCAGCATTAAGGTTATATTGTATGCTGATGATACACAGCTATTTCTCACATATGATGTGGATTCACATAGGGCAAAACAAATGCTTTCACTCTGCCTGAATGCACTACAGGGCTGGCTTAGAACGAACTAGTTACAATGCAATCCAGTTAAAACAGAGATTCTGCTGTTTGGGCCTGACCCTCTGCCAGGGTGGACAGGAGCTTGTCCCAGTAGCAACACCTCACCACCCCCCTTAACGGTAGTGGCAAAAAATCTGGACATACTATTTGACACACAACTTTCCTTTAAAATCCAGACAGTAGTGAAGTCCTGCATCTGGATCCTAAGAAAGCTCAGGATATTCCTGCACTTTCTCCCAAGAGATGCACAGGTTACAGTGGTTAGGGCTCTGATTCGGTCAAGGCTGGATAAGTCAACGTTTTGTGCCTGGGAATCCTGGACTATTTACTACAAGAACTTCAGGTAATACAGAATATAGCTATTTGCCTGCTCTATAAGCTGCCTAAACAATCATCTGTCTCCCAATTTTGGGTGCAGCTACTCTATCTACTGACACATAAGCAAATCATGTTCAAAGCTCTAGCAATAGCTTATCAAGTTCTCCACAACACTGGGCCCAGTTGCTTGAAAGAGAGGATTCTCGAGTACAGACCTGGTAGGGGTTTGCACTCAAATAATGCTCACCTGATATCAATCCCCCGTTTTAGAAGAAAATGTAGGGGGCATAGTTGGCAGAAAGTTCTTGTTTGCGTACCTGTGTGTAATAAAGAGGAACAGTCTCTGCAACAATTTTGCCCAGGACTGTCTCCAACTTGCCAGGACTGTCCCTTCAAAAACTGGACAGTTGGTAACTATGAGTGGGGTCTTTGTTTTTCTTGCAGCAAAGATCTGGGATCAGATGCCTTTCCAACTGAGATCCATTAAGAACGAGGTTACCTTTAAAAAATAAATCCTTGAAAACTTACCTATTTAAACTTTAATCTGTCTGCTTGCACTCGACCTCTTGTCCGACCACCCACCTGATTTTTTTTGCCAAGCACTACGACATTCATTGAGTAGGTGTGCACAATATAAAAGTCATTCATTTAGTCAACACATTGTGAGATTGCCCCTCGATTCAACCATTCTGGGAGGCAAAACAAACTGTCATCTTCGGTGTACCCCGACCTATCAGTCAGCATTGAAATTATGGCAAAGGATACTATCAGCAAGCATAAAAAATCCCTCTGCAACACAGCACTGATAATAGCCAAAATAAATATTTTTCAATCGTGGGGTAGCAGAACACTCCTGATCTTTAGAAAATGGTGTAAAAAACATAGATTTGTGTGTGTGTGTGTAACCTTTGAAGGAAAAATGTAAAGTGTTTAATGACAAGATGTACTTAAGAATATTGATTGAGTTAAGTCCCTAGTACATTGCATAGAAATAGGTCAGACAGGATGGCTACCTATTTTCTTACTTGCAATTCCAGCTCAGATTTTTCATTTATGCCTCCAAAAATGTGACATTTTCCAATTACAGATTGATAGCATCCACACTAGATTTCAGCTCAAACTAAATCTCTTGCACTACTCAATTTCAAACTACACTCGGGCATGCACAATAGACCTACAAACAAATTTGTTAACATTCATCTCTGCATGAACAGAATAAATTCTATCAGCATCTTAATGGCTCCATAATGTTTTAGAGCCTAATCTCAACTACAATTGATATGGAAAGTCCGTGTAAGTTGGTCTCTCAGTGGCAATTCTTTGTCCTTTTCTTTGATTTCTGTGAGGGATGCTACGGTCAAGTTGATATAAGGTTCTAAATAATGAGCACATAAAGCATACATGATAACATTTCTAAATGAGTTCCAATCACAGGCCAGCAGTATATGCAGAGTGTTGGCGTATCTTGGAGAGAGGCTTCACTTCTATGCTGGACAGGTTAAGTGAAATGCATGAGTTTAGTCAAGAAAGCTCTATGTCCCATGAAGCTGCACGACTCTCAAGAGAATTGGAAGTGGTTGTTGCCACCTTGAAGTCATAGGTTTGAAATTCAATCGAGCTGCAGTAAGGACCTTGTTGCCAAAGTTTTGAAAACTATACAGACTGCTCTGATCTTTCAAGGCTGATAAAAGACTCAATAGATACAGAGAAGTATTCTTGAAAACAACTAGTGTTTATTGATGGAGTCAGACATTAGTTCCAAACACAATGGCACTATATCATCTTTTGAGGTTTATGAACTCATACTGTGCATCTTTTTATTTCTGTGTGCGGAGAAGATTGTCATCTTTACCAGACTTCAATAACCATTCTTGTTATTTTCTTATGATATTAAGGTACTGACATACGCTGGGAAAGTGATTGCTTGTTGTCAGGTAAACTTTGTAATCCTATAACACAAAAGAATGGGGATCAGAACATAGATTCCTGCACCAGTCTCAACGTCCCTATAGTTAAAACACAAATCAAGGTGCAAAGAGCTTGGGACACAATCTACTAGGTCCCAATATAGAGAAACCAGAAATATCTTACTAGTTCCTCTAATACCATTCAACAAACACCGCTCAGCACACTTCTAGATATTAAATGTGAACAATCCACAGTTAGATAAGTTTATAACACAATTTTTTTCACAAGAAGTGTCGATATGTTCTTTCGATATTTGAAAATCATCTTTTATTCACACATTTTTGAACCGCCAACGCGTTTCGTCCACATTCGGACTTCTTCAGGGCTCACAATGTAAGCTTTGTGTACTTTTCATATATCCGTTGCCAAATGCGTTTTACCAAATGATTCGAGAAATTTGTGTATCCAAACACTGTATATATACTGATTCGAAAAAGGCTCGATTAAAAGTATGTCGGTGAGTAAATGCACCCGTCTCTGATCGATCGTCTGGCTCAAAGGAAGTTCTCTTTGTAATCCTAATATAAATTTGTGATATAGCAGTTGATGAACATCTCACTTTGAACATAATTCAAATCACAGAGCGTGTTCCTAAAAGCTATTTTTTTGCAGTTAGAAAAGCATAATAGTTTGAAATACTTTTCACATATTTCACAGACAGTAATTGGCGTTTAGCTCTAGGAAGACACAGTTTCACAAAAGCCTAAACAGTTGAAAACAAAGAGATGGTTTAAAGGTGTATGTAGTAATAGATATGTACAAAATGAAATACTTTCTATTGCCTCCAAATGTCAACCCTTATTCAGTTGAAGACAGTGCCCAACTGTGTGTCCATGTAGAGTGGCGATATGCCTTGTTAGTTTTTTCTCTTATCGGATTCCCCTTTCCCTGGGTCTACTTCTAAACAACATATCATTCAATGTATGATTGGCAGTGGGTTTATAGTGGAAGCATACATCTCTCCAGTTGGATCCAGATTAGTGCATCTATTGACACAAAAGCTTTCTCACATCTCCCGCTATATATAATTTTTGTCATTTACAGATGCTTTACTATTCATGAACCTACTAGGGCTTCGATTTCATTAACTCCTCCTTTCTGTACATATTCTGCCTTTGAAAGTAACTGGACACGTTCAGACCAATTCACATATTTGTCTATGCAGCGGAGTTTTACAAGAAAAGTGATTTATGACGGTGATTTTCTAAATCTTACAATAGTACATTGCACAACAATGAGGGAAAGTATATGAGTGTGGATTTTCAGTTGTAAATTTAGAGTTTGGGGAGGGGAAGTCAGTTAAGAGGGAAGGTGTGGCCTTCCAAAATGCAGTTAACAACAAACTTAGAAATCTGTGAGTATTTGCAAAAATTTGCAGCTAACTTCCCCTGCCTGGAAATGTATGCTAATTTACGTATGTGATAGGTAGGAGATAGTGCCTTTCTGGGCAAAGAAATAGGAGGGAACACACCAATATTTGATCGTAGGGGACGCGATTGCTCTACAGGCAAAAATAGTTTCTCACAGTAGACATGAAGGGCACGATTCACAAAGTATATAAGCATAGTGCAGATCTACACATGCACATTTACATGTATAGATCTACTCATGTGCAAATCTACTCCTAAACCTAGGTGTAACTCTTCGCTTTTTTGCCATCCCCCATTTATGAGTGGAGATTTACATCTAGGTGAAGACTACATGTCTCCATTCCCTCAGATGAGGGGGTGGAGACTCTTATGACTGAATTTAAGAGTATAACGTTATTATTTATAGAAAGTATAGGGAAATGTAATGAAGTGTATTTAAAAACATATATAAATATATATGTATATCATGCTCTTGTAGAAAAGAAGATCAGCACTCATAGGAGAGAGTAATCCAATATTTATTGGATGGTCTGTGCACACAGACACGTTTCTGCAAAACACCTTTATCAATGTCGTCGGCCGCCATTTTTGCTTCACTTTTTATTGCTATTTTGATTGCAATACATTCATAGATATCAATAACGAACTTCCGTATTCCCTGCGGAAGTCTCACCATGTACACCATCTTAATACATGTTGTCAACCTTAAATAACTTGTATAAGTTCATCATACGGATTATACATGATCGAAATTATGCATAGATTGAATAGATTTGCATAGATTCCATTTGTCAACAGAATCTTTAGATTCTATCAATATAGACCAATTGTGCGTACGTATTTCTCTTCAATTAAATATAAGTGCTATCATGCCCCCAGATGGGCAACATTATCATGTCTGTATACATTGTAGCCAATTGGTTTCTATGACATAACCCTGTAACTAATCATGCCCTGTATGGGCTTGGATCCTCTATGGCTAGTGATTCTACGACCTTGTCTCAATTATTTTCTCACATGGCTACAGTAACTGAGTATGGCAATCAAACAAGATGGGCATAATTCTTCTATTCCTTCCAATTAACTTCCTATGTATTGCTATCTCTTCTTACAAGTGTGTTCCCAACTCCTCATCACTGTTTATTCCAGTGGGTGTCTTAGTCTACATATCAATTACATATCTGGACTCTAGTCTTTAGAGTTTCAATTCTCTGTCCCCACCTCTAACATCCCGGGGCACATGGTCCAGACAAAAACGCTTGAGTAGATTCCTATTTCTCTTGTGGTGAGATACAAAGTGCCTAGCAGCTGGATAAGAGATATAGTTATTACTTATCGCCCTCTAATGTTCAAGAATGTGTTTTTTCATGGGATGAATGGTACTAACCACGTATCTCAGTTGACACTGCCATGACAGGCAATTTACTGTATGTGTCGTTTTGCAGTTCATGAATTTCGTAATCTTCCTCTGTTCAGAAAGACCGGGGACCCCAAAGGTGAGTGCTGTGCTGCTATTGGCATAGGCTTTACACTTGCCACATGGGAAGAAGCCCCTCAGTTGTTTAAATCAGGTTTCTGGCTGTTCTCAGGGTTAGTTACTTTCTACTACCTCATCCCTGATGGATCTGGATTTTCTGAATGTTAGTAGGGGTGATTTGGGAGGTCCTTACCAATGACGGAATCTAATTTAAGGATTTGCCAATTACTCTGTAGTATTCTTCTTACATTGCTAGCTGCCCTAGAATAAGTTGTGATCTTTCTAAAACCTTTCTGTGTGGCCTTCTCTTTTACTTTTGGCTCCTCCATCAGTAGGTCTGCTCTCTGTTTCAGATCAATTTAATTCTTCGCTCTGTGAAGTACTCCCCTTTGAGAACCTCTCACCTCAAATCTTTTCAAACTCACAAATCTTTGTTTGACTTCCTGTTGGCATCTTTCTAGGGAGTTGTCAATGCTACAGTTTCTCCTTAATCTCAACATTTGTCCATATGGAATACTGTTTTTAGGGTGTTGAGGGTGAAAACTGCTGCCAGGCAATATAGAATTGCCTTCAGTTTCTTTCCTATGTAGTAGAAACTCTATTTTGTGATTCTCTATAAATATCAGTACTTCTAAGAATACAACCTTGTGCCTGCTTATGTTTGTCATGAAATTTAGATTGATTGAATTAGTATTGGCACTTTCTACAATATTTTCAGCAGTTACGGGTGTCCCTTTCCATATAGTGAAGCCAATGTCTATACCAATATTCACTGTGGTCAACCATGAGTACCCGCTCCTCACACCAGCATATGTGTAAACATGCAGAGCTAGGGGAGAAGCAGGCACACGTGGCCATCCCAAGTAAATGATGGAAAACTTCACTATTCAAATTAAAACAGTTGTTTTCCAGACATCATTTGATAATAGATAACAACATCTTGCTGTGTTTATAAAGTCTCAAGGGTCTACTTTAAGATAATATGCCACAGATCTTAAGCCATTGAGATGATTGTTGTTCGTATAGAGCGATATTACATCCAATGCCATTAAAAGGTAAAAAAAAAAAACAACTCATGACTCCACGGAATGACATACATTCTTTTTAAGACATTTCCTGTGTCCTGTATAAATGACGGTAAATTGCACACATGCTCCTGCAGAAAAAGAAATCAACATATTGAGCTGTACATTTAAAGATGCCATTTCTGGTAGAGATTATGGGTCTACCAGGAGGTGAGACAATATTTTGTGCACTTTGGAAATTAATTAAGTATAGGACAGCCATTTTTGGATATTTATTACCAAGGAATTGATATTCTTCTACCGTGAGTAGGCCTTTGTTCTCCCATGTTGTAATCTCCATCTGAAACCAATTGTTCACGCCTCTTATGTTTTGCAAGCTTCTCCTTGTGTAGCATTAAACATCATTCACTTGTTTGTATGCCTATGTCATATACTCTGATCTTGGCCATATGACAATATCACTTACAATATTACCTTTGTCGGCATTTGTCTGTAGTTTTTTGGATTAAATTGTGGTATCTTTTATTATGATCACTTTGCTTTTCCGTGCTCTGTGCGTTACATAATGAAACTTTTTGATTTCTTCCACTGTTTTTTCATTAAATATATAGATAACTTCCCATGGCATTATTGGTATAAAGGTTGACTTAGGTTTGAACGGCATCTCCACTAGTCCATATGTGTTTGGGAATTGTTATTTGATGGCTTGTTGTGTTGACGGTCTCTTATCTGGTTTTGTATTCTCATTTTGTAATTCCTGCAAATCTTGCATAAAATGTATATCCAATATTTGTAAGTTACCCTAATCTCTGTCATTAGCCAGCACCCCACTAGTAGTTGTTGGAGGCTTGCTTTTTGATATTTTGCGAGTTTTCATTTTCCAATATACTTAAATATATCGATCCTTGTTTGGTTGTAACAGAACGTACTTTTCAGTTAGTAAGATAATCCTAATGATAGCAGTTGTATTTCCGCTTTATTTAGCTCCATATTGGACAGCTTGATCACGGTTTTGCTGTTATTTTCATCATTATCTAATTGCGTCTCCATTTGGCACCTGGTTGTTTCTTTGTCTTTGTTCCTCCTGTGGAGCTTTCTCCGCTCTAGTCATCTTTAATTTTCCCTTTGCTTTGAAGCTTGGTCCTCGCGGCCGCAACGTTTAATGCGATCGCTCCTTAGAAAACCCAGTTCTTCGATGAGGGTTAGCTTAGTAAGTCCTGCAGTTTGACCTCCTGTGATTCTACTTTCCTCTGAGTCTGTTATGCTTTCCATGGCTGAATTTAGGTCTGATGCAGATGCCGTAGTTAATGTTGCTCCACTGATTTTATCATCTTGTTTTGCTATATTGCTATCCATTTGCCTTTGACTTTTCATGGTGTCAAACTTTTTAGAGAAAATAAATATTTGTCCTGTTTCATAATCAGTTTTGTCCAGCTGGAACTATTGCACTTTTCTTGTTTTAATACGTTTCTCTTATTTTTTAAGTCTATCAACCATTTCTTCTCGATATTTAGTAATTGGTTCTTTTTGATCCAAACGTTCCATCTCAATACTGATTTTCTCTATTTCACTTTGCAATTGTTCCCGGTCTATTTCTGCATATTTAACTAAGATCTGGACCAACCTAGTGGACCAATCCAGATTGCTATCTGCCCAGTCTTTTAGCCTGGAGGGGTTGAGATTTTCCCACCATTTTGCCTGTTCGCATTCTTTTCATGTGTTTTTCTAAAGTTCTCATATGCGCTCTGATGTCCACTTTCCCTGTAGAATTCGTAACCGTTAATGATCGGTTTGAATATTCAATACTGGGTAGGTTTTCAAATAATATATCTGCAGCTGTGAATATATATAACTGGGGGCTCCTCCGTAGACTCGAGCAAACAGGCCACAACTCCCCCACCTATTTTTTGTCCGATTCCAACTAGCGTAGTTAACAAACAGAGGAATACAACAAATAAGGAGCACATGATGGAGGGAGGTACTCTTAACACATCGGGGGGTCCAGGCAAAAAGCTGTCATAGGGGAAAATAGTAATCACTGCAAACAGAACACTTCTTCATGCACTCTTTTACCCACACAGGTTGAGGGGATAAGAAATCTGGCAAAGCCTATTAAAAATGCGGCTACTCTCCCTGTTATTGACTTACCACCCCAATCTACCCCCCTGGTACTAGTGCTAGGTAATGTACCACCTCTTACTGAGGGAGTTAAAGAGGAATACAGCCAATTAAAAAACAAGGTTGCTCACTGGCTGTCCTGTAACACCTCCGAAGGAATCATGGCAGGGCACAACGTAATTAAGGTCCGACGGGTGTCATGGCTGGGCAGGTCGAGAAAATCTAGAAATGGAGATTGTAATGTGATTAACTTCAATAGCCCAGCAACGGTAGATAGGATACTGAGGGAAGTAGAGCATAGTGGGGAGTCCAGGGGCTCGGGCATAGAGATTTTACCCTTAGGTTTTTTCTATGGGACACCGACCCGAGTTCGTTTTGACACATGGAACGGGGGGCATCTTGATAGTACATCCTACCACAGAGTACACCAGGGAATGGGCCGATTACAGGCGAAGCTACCAATTGAACCCTACTGGGGTGGATATGGGTTTCCCCCGTTTCCTGAGGGATCAAATAGATACGCTGCACTCTGGTCTTAATGATTGTGATTGACTGTGCGGTAATAATGTAACCCCCATCCCCCACAACAGAAATATTATACCCAAAATTAGTTCTCCCCTGGCTATTAGTTTAGGGCTTGAGCCCGTACCTGTGGGAGATAATATAGACAATCATGCCCCCCTCTTAGTTGTTGGGCATCAAGAAAATAATCCCCCTGAAATAGTATTGTCTTCTCCTCCTCGGGTGGTTACCTCGGGTATCAAGGGGAACGACCAAGCTAACAATGTACTTTCATGGAACATTGCGCAGTTGGCAGGAAAGGATACTGATCCCTTGTGGGTGCAGTTTGTTAGTAATTTCTCACTAATATGTCTTCAAGAGACATGGCTCGTTAATAGCAACTTTGCACTGGAGGGGTATAGAGCCTTTTTTGTTCCAGCAATCAATTCAACCAGCGGTAGGGCCAGGGGTGGTCTGGAAATGTTTGTATCGCTGGCACTTAGATGTAGTATTAGGGCTATCCCTTTTGATAACAGAAACATCCAGGTCATTTGTTTAGGCCATAAAAATAGTACCCTTCATGTGATAAATTTCTATAATGCTATTCATAAAGATGAGAGCTGCGGGATTACTAAATTGAATAACTTCATCAAACAGGGCTGTGGCTCTCAAATAAAGAACCTGCTTATTGCAGGAGATTTTAATGTTCATCCTTGTGGTGACCCCAAGTCCAACACCATGGAGTCATTGGGTTGCCCAATGATAATGGGACTTCATTTTGAGCATACTAGACAAGGTAATGCTCTTAATGACATGCTTGATGAGCTAGATCTATCCTCTGCGCTCAGTTTTGCCCTACCACTCAGTAAACAAAGGCATCCCACGTTCAAAGGTAGAGGCTGTGGTTCGTTTATAGACCATATCCTTTTTTCTAGGTCCATCATACCTCTTCTGCAGGGTTTTTCTATAACCCCAACCGCACACAGCGATCACAATCCTGTCTGTGTGACTCTAGGAGGGAGTATAATGAAAAAAAAGGGACAAGCACAAGGAGGTAATACCTTATTACCAACTGATGGAGGGTGGCGGATTAAATTGAGCCAAGTAGTCCCGTCCCTCTTTCATGACAAACTAAAGGCTACCTGTGCGGCAGAATTTACCTGCTGCCTCAATGACAACTCCATGGCCTCAGGAATAATAAAATCCTTTTAAGATATTGCATCCAAAGTGGGAGGCATGTTATCAGCTCAAGGAAGATCTAGCCTGCCTAATGAGCCGAGATGGTTTTGCCATATATGCTCAAAAGCAGCAAGAGAACTTAAAGCAGGTTTAAAAAATACGCCTAGGGATAGCTCTTTGATTAGAATATTGCGGAAAAACTATAAAAAATGCCCTGGCCAAACGTAAAGTGGAAATAAAGGAAGCACTATGGAGGGAGCTTCTAGACCCAGTGACCTTATCTAGTAGCTCAAGATTTTGGTCCACCATTAACCGATCACCTTTTCATGCGGAAGGGGTGAAAGTAGTGGGCTCCAACATCACTGAGGAAGAATGGGTGTCTCATTTTGCTTCTATATTCAAAAATACGTCCACATCGCCAGTAATACCCGATAAGATCTCAGGGAATGAAGTAGTGGTGTTCTCTCTGAACAAAATTGAGGAGGGCATCAACAACCTTACAAATAAAAAGGCCCCAGGTCCGGATGGCATTCCTCCGGATCTTTTAAAATTCAATCCCTCCTTTTGGGCCCTGATCTTGACCGCAGTGGGTAACGCAGCGGCCAAGGAAAGATGCCCAACATCCTGGGGAGTTTCAACAATTGTACCAGTCCACAAGAAAGGGGATCGCAATTGCGTGATGAATTATAGGCCTATTTCTGTGATTGACTCTGTTGTAAAGGTTATAGGGGCGTCATTTTAAAGAGATTGAGTACCTGGGTGGAGGAGAATAAGATCATCTCGGACATTCAGTGCGGGTTCCGTCCCGGTCACTCGACAATGGTTCAGTGCCATAATCTCTATTTGATCCTAGGCAAGTACACCATCGCTCGCCCTGGTACCATCTACATGGCCTTCATGGATCTTTCCTCGGCTTTTGACTGTGTCAACCGAGGAAAGTTGTGGCAGTCCATGGAGGCCATGGGGGTGGAGCGTTCTCTGGTGGACTTCCTGAGGGATCTTCATGGAGATACTAAGGCCAACATCAGATACACAGTAGACCTGAAGGTATCTAGGAATTTTAATATTGAAAGGGTGGTTCGGCAAGGGTGTATATTAGCACCCTTCCTTTTTAACTTATATATTAATAACCTAGAAGGAGTTTTGTTAGACACAGGGACTGATTACCCTTACGTGGGACGGCAAGGACTACCCGTCCTGCTCTACGCGGACGACGCGGTCCTTCTGGCCCGCACCCCTAAGGAACTACAAACGCTACTTGATGCCTTCCATGGATTCATGAGCAAGTGAGATCTGGCCATAAACAACACCAAATCCTATGTGATGCAGGTGGGGTCTAGTTCCAAAAGAAAGCAGACCTTTGTGGTGAACGGAACCAGAGTGCCAAACTGCTTAACCTTCTCCTATCTGGATGTTCTCCTAGATCACCGGCTCAATTGGGTAGCACTTTTAAACAAAAAAAGGGGTGAATTCACTAGGTCAAATGCTGCACTATTTGGATTTGCCACCAAAATATGCAACCGACCTGTGGCAGCTTTGGTAAAAATATACCGAACCAAATGTTTATCTATAGCCAGTTACGGGAGCGATATATGGGGATATTCTGGCCTTGAAGGCCTCCAGGTGACTGAAAACAACTTTATAAAACAACTATTGAGCGTTCCGAAGGGGACAGCGAATCTGTCAGTACACGAAGAAACCGGTTTGCCCTATATATGACACCTTGGCCCTACGTCCCCTGACCTTCTGGCTTCAATGTTGGCTTAACAAGCACCTTGGCCTTACACATAACATTATGAGGGATATTCTAAATTTAGATCACAAGATCAAAATCCCTTGGATCAAGTATCTAAAAACCTGTTTTAGTGAGCTGGGACGTCCGGACTTATTCATAAAACCTGAAGGTATAACTAGAAAGGATATAACTCTCGTAAAACATTCCTTCATACTTAATAAAACAATGGAAAGGGAGGAGAAAGAATTGTTGGAGCCCAGTGTCCGGTCATACTTGATGTTTAAAAACCACCCTAGACTTGGAACCATATTTATCTTTACCAATATCTGCATACAAGTGTTTCTTACTTATCAGGTTTCGAATGAATCTCTTTCATTTTTTACTACCAGTACCAAGGGGAAGCTATAAAGGGAAAGTGCTAGCATCCTGTGGCTGCGACAATAAGTCTCCTCAGGAGCTGCTTCACTTCATGTTCCTCTGTAAATATTATGAAATGCCTAGAATCCTTTTTTTAAAACCTATTTTAAAAAAGTTAAACTTTGTGCAAGCACGTCCAGCTCTTTTTTAATTACAATTGTTGAAACCTAACTGTATCCCCTTTGTGGCCGGTTTTCCAAAAATGTGCAATGAAACATAGAAAATGTTTAGTTTTTTAAAGGGATATCGTGTTTTTATGGCCTTTTAATTATTTAATTTTTAAATGACTTTTAACGATGCCCTCCACATCCCTACTACATTGAAATCAATTACTACTAATGTTTCGAAGTAGGGCTATATATATTTCAGTGTTTATAACATGTGTTTTGTATTGTATTCAGGAATGTCTAACTTTTATGGTTTATAAAAATGCAAACCGAATAAAGTACTTTTTAAACTGAAACTATATATGTAGCACAAATCCTCGAACCTCCGCGCTGGCAGCGCGGCGAAAGAAGAAGACAGACCCCACGTTTTGCAGGCAGGATGATATTTTTATTGAAGACCCTTCAAGTGACGCGTTTCGAGTACAAGGTACTCTTGTTCACACCAAATATATATATATATATATATATATATATATATATATATATATAGATATATATATATATATATATATATATATATATATTTATTCTTCTTTTGTTATATACATTTATATGTATACACATTCATATCAACAGAGTTCCAATACTGCAAAAGCTGGTCTTGTCAACCAATGGGTCGCTGACGGTTTGTAGGTGCAGTTCCAGTATATCCATATCCACAAAAACTCACTCCATGAACCAGACACCTACTGGCATGCCAAGATTGCAGTGTAGCGTTATCTTTATTCCAGTAGTTAATTTCGAAATGTGTTAACTGCTGGAATAAGGATGGCGACAAATCACAATCTTGGAGTGAGCTTGTGTGAATTTATATGTATATTATAACTTTTATATTTTTACAATAAATGTAATTAATTTAAATTAATTTCTATGTGGCGTTAGTTCAATTTCCTGCTTTCACTGATTTCTATAGGAGTGTGTTACAGTAACAGTGGTTAGCCTTGTGAGGAGCTTAATTTACTCCAAGGCTGGGCTGCAGCACAGTTAAGCTTGTTTTGACACTATTAGGGCTGTAGTAAATTTCTATGTGTCCTTTGTGAACTGTGAGAAGACCTTTGCCATCATGGTTCAGATTTCTGTACAGTGGCGGAGGCAGAGATCTCCACTCGTCGGTTTGTGAACTGTATTTTGTAGTAAGTAAAAGGTTCTAGTGAAATACTACTTTACATAGTATAAAATGCAGTTGTTATTCAGGTACATATATTTTACATTTAGACTAAAACATACATAAGTAGATTTTGTGAGATTGGAATGTGGATTCAAATTTAGGCAGTGTTCCAGTTGCTCTTTCAGTGTTTCTTGTCAATCCCCAAAAACTTGTAAATCATCTTCTAACAGAATAGATTTCTGATGTTTTAAACCTGTGCTTTGCTATTAAGACCCACTTAACCCCTTCCACGCTGATGACGAGCTGGGCTCGTCATGGCGTAGCCTCCTCGCAAGCTGATGACGAGCCCAGCTCGTCATGTAAAGTGCGTTTTTAAAAATCTCAGCGTGCGAGCGGAATTCCGCTAGTGCGCATGAAGTTAAAATGCTGCAAACTCTTCTTTCACTTATTGACAAAACATTTCTCATAAATATTCCTTCGATGTCCCTTAAATGATGAACTAGTTTCCAAACTGTCTGAAGTGAGTCTTTCATTTTTATGGACTGGCTTGACATCACAGCTGAACCAAGACAGTCATGTGAGCATCATTGTAGAGGAGCATTGACTCTGTCCACATGTTGGGAGCCAGGACTCGGAGTACATGCCTTAATTGGGTAGAAGTGGTGTACTTACACAAAAAAGTGCTTGCCATCCACGCACCTCTGATCATTTTGCTTATCTGCCCAGATGCCTAAGCTGGAACTTTCAGGGGCACCCACATAACATTGAAATGGTATTAAAGTGTTTTTTCTACACTTATTTGCTTCCACACAAAATACATTTCTATGTCTATGCTATACATTAATAATGCTTCACATTACCATACAACATCCATTTAAAGCCATACCAATTGGTATTGCCAGTGCTTGTTCTTGTCAGTGTCCTTCCTTCATGTGTTTACTTTTACCAGCTGGTGCTTTTGAAGTCATCCAGCATAAACTTGCCTGGCCTTGTCAGTAGCCACCTCTGTAATGTTTTGACACTTCATGATGAACATATCCATACCTATGGGGTGCCCCTGTTGATCCCTGCACCCAGTTGCAGGCACCTTGAGGTACCTGCGACGGAGTGCAGGGATGAACCACACCTCCCCTTTTCCTATGGGAGCATGCATTACAGCCAGTCTCCGACCGTAATCAGACCCTCCAGGATTTCGTGATTTTGCAGTTTCGCGGTTTGCGGCGAAATCGGCACTTTTGTAAAAATGCAGTGATTTTTACAAAAGTGCCCACGAAATCGGCATTTTTTGTAAAAATGCAACGATTTTTACAAAAGTGCCCGCGAAATCGGCACTTTTGTAAAAATGCCGCGATCCTAAGTGTATTCCAGTAGAAAAAACTGGAACCAGACAATCCCATTAGATTTGAAGATGAGGTTTGAGGACACAAGCAGGGTAAATGATGCAGTCAACGAAAAACAAGCGAGTCACCGCATGAGGCAATCCTACTATTCCACCCACTCGTAGATGAAGCACATCAGCCCTTTTAAGACGACATCAACGTTCAACAGCAAGATTACAAGAAACCAATCAGAATAGCACCAGAGGAAGAGGAGTTTTTATTGGCACACCATTACCAATACAATTGAAAAAAATAAAAGCTAAGATTGTTAGGCTGCAAGGAAAGCACATAAATTACTGTGTGAAAACAGCTGAAAGGTGGGTGGGCTAAAACTTTGCTGCAGTGAAAGAAAGTGTATATAAAATGTCTCAGACAGTAAGAACACTCTCCCAGTCCTTAGGAGAGGCATTTCCCAGACTGGGCAAGGACTAGGCAACACGAGACACCACCAACAAGAATTCAGCAGGTCTGTAGAGTGACTTCTATCTTCTACAACCCCCCTCTGCACCCTGTACAGGTGGAGCTTGTTAGATAAGGTGATGACTTAACCAGTAGCCTTGCCCATGTCATTCATGTCCTAGTGGAGTTGCAGACCTCCAATGTCACTATTGATGGAGCACTACAACCAGCCAGGGGATAGTGAGGAGGCATCAAGTAAGAATAGCACATCTGTAGCAGAGGATAAAGGTTGAAGGACAAGAAGGAGCAAGAGTGGTGACATTGAGTCTATAGTCACAGCAGCCCACTGAGGAAACAGCAGGTGGCAAAGCAAATAAACAATAGAAGCAAATTTGATGTATATGTGATCTATCTTTATTTTTTATGTTACTTCAGAAAAATCGTTTTCAAATTTTCAAGAATTGTATTTTGTCGTTTTTATTTCTTTAAGTTTTGAAGTTACCTTTCACCTGTCAATGAACATGACTTTGTTTAGTACTTCCAATAACATTGTCCATTTGCCTAAATGTGTCATAACATTTTTCACCTTATAAGTAATTATTGGTGGGTCCCCTAGAGGATGAAGATGTGAGTGGCATTCACACATGAAATTACATGTGAAAACTGCTAGGGGTAGTGAAAGGGACATCAAAGGAAATGATATCACATCAGGGCCTATTTCAAAGTGGAATACTCTGCTAAAACAGTTTCCATGGTTTTTAAGCTGATTATGAGTAAAATAAAGTGCAGCAAAAATGCCGCTAAATTTCCGTATTTGTGCCGCTAAATTTTCATATTCGTGCCGCTAAATTTGCTAATCCATGCCGCTATATCCTAGGGGTCTGCGTAATGCATGTTCACATAGTGTAATGTAGGAATGCGACCGAACAGTGTTTGGTCGCATCCTAGTTAGGCAGGCGGAGCTGCTGACCGTGTGTCAGTATTGGTCCCAGGGCCGAGTTGGTGTTAGGCGGAAGGAATTCCGCCTGACATTGTAATCGGCCCCTCAGTGTAAAACTGTAATGATTGAAGTGATGACAGATAATTGGCCTGATGTCAGATGTTTACACAGCCTGATTTGAAAAACACGAAAAACGAATAAAAATCATAAAAAATCTGTCTGGCCTTGTAAAAAAGGTTCACTTATGAGAGTATTTCAAGTTCGTCAAATGAGATGCCCACTTCATATATTGATTTCAGAGTTCCTCCCCATTACAAATGTCTAAAGAATGACATTAAATACATTTAGGCTAACGAATTTGTAAGTTATGTCTAGACCTTATGAAATCAGTCTGGACTACACTAAATACGACATTTAATTAACTAAATATTATGCACTTTCAGCTGTTGTATAATTTATTGCACATATAAACTCCTGCAAGAAATATGTGGCTTGCCCAGTTTTAACTTCATAGACTAGAATAAAAAAACATTGTGATTCACATTCCAAAAATAGAAAGTTGCATCTCGGTTATAAAGAGGAACTTCAGCATTCAAAATAAATTTGCAAGCAGAATAATGTCTGACTCCCTACATAGTATCACCAGGCAGATATTAATCAAAATGGTAAAAGAAAACAACATAATTAAACATATTAATAGTGCTGTGGCTTTAACTCGAGTGCTCGAGATGTTTTACTAACTCAAACAGAAAGTGCTGCTTCACGCTGAAAGGGAAGAAACAGAAACTACTGCACACAAAAGCGCACGTTTGTTTTTAATGGTTGCATCCGTTTTTGCAAGCAGCCTCCTTGCTATTTAACTATGTATTGGTTTTGTTTTCTTATAATTTTTGCACTACCTCACGAACATGCATGAAATTTGACACAGCCCTGTAAAAATTGGCTATGTATTAGCTTGCCAAGGTTCCTGCTGATATGAGCAATATAACAAAAAAATCCAGCTGATATGAGTAAAAGAACAAAAACAATGTAAGAGGGGAGGGCTGTCAACTAAGATGCGCTTCCCCTTTTAGCTCCTATAGGAAATTATGCTCTCTGTTACAGCAAAATAAACAGAATAAACTTACACTTTTCTTTGCATTAAAGTAGAACGTCCATCGGAAAGTGTTTTAGTTAGATTTGATCGGCTGAGAAGTTTTTTTATAAAAAAAGGTGTCGGGTGAGCTTGAAAGTGTTTATTCTATTGAATAACTAGACAGTTAAACTAGCAAGTAGGAAACGTGTGAGTTTGGATTTTACAAGAATTGTGATTGGCAGATGAAGGGCTTAAAGTAATTTTTCTACCATCATGAAATTCGGTGATTTGACCAAGCATGCAAGGTTCAAGTCATGAAAAATATATTCACACAGAAAATTGAATACTGGATAACCAAATCCATGCCCGAGTCATGGAAAAATTGTACAAAAAAATGAAACAAGCTGTGAGCATTTGGAAAACTCCCATGTGCCTGCCATTTTGCATTCAGAAATGGGCGCACTTTTCCTGGGCTTGTGAGGCTCAGTAAATTTGCAAATTTCATGAAAACAAAATAAATATAGTCAAGTCAAGTGTAAGTTTATTATGACCAAGTTCTTTAAACAGATACAAGGAAAAGTATCACAAGTTTAAAATATTCACATAAAACAATAAAACATTATAAATTGATCCGATATTAAATTAGACACTTACATACCCTTATGCTGGTACCCACGCTAGTAACATTGCCTTTAAAGTAAAACTTGGCATTTACAATTAAAACCCAGTAGTTTCCCTTATTTAAAAATAATTCATTAGATTAAGATTCATACAATCCTACAAGTTATTCCTGGTTTCTTAAGTCATTCAGTACCACTTTTTTTGTATTTCCCAAGGGCAATTGCGATATCAATGGTGGGAATTTCAGTTAATAGGTCGGCTGCCTGTGCCCTCGTTCTTATATCATATTTTAGGAACACGGGGCGCAGCCACCGTTTCCGCTGTTCCAATAGTGTCAAGCAGTCGAGTAGGATATGTAACAGGTCTCCTTTACATCCCAGGTTACACCTGCAGCACCCTTTCTGATCTAACATTTTCGGTTTCAGATCTTTGTTAACCATGGGTTGAGACCAATCCGCAGCCTTAAAATCTCCTGCCTAAAGCCACGGTTGGGCAGGATGTCTAGGTAATGAAACCAATTTTCGTTTGCCCAGGAACTCATCATGTGTGTTACTGATTTCTTTTTTGCTAAGTAACCCATATCAAGCATTCCAGATGTTTCCTTCCCCTTTAGTTTCAACTCGCTCCTAGTACAAAGTAATTGTTGCGTTTCCTGGGTCACCTCTACCTTTAATCTTTTACAAATTTCAGTCAATCTTTCCCTACATGCTTTTGCCCATTTTAGGTCACTCATTTGGATTTAATTCCTGCACCATTGTGCTACTTTTTGCCCATCTGGATCTTCCAAACGTTTCCAAAGTCTAATTATTGCCATTTGTATTTGTATCTCCCAGGACTTTGTGCCTATTTCTCTTCTTACAGCTTGTATCATAGATGATTGAGGGAGCGAAAGGAGACCTTTAAGGCATTTCCCCTCCACCAAGTCCCAGGCTCCCTTACTGCTCAAATAAAGGATTTCTGCTCCATACAGGACTTGGGGGGGGATCATTGCCTCAAAGGCTCTTAACATTGGGCGGTGAGACATCTCTCCATAGTCCCTATTAAACATTTGTAGGCCACATATTGAGGTGTGTGCTTTTGCTTTTTGTGTTTCCAAATGCGTGTACCAGTTTAGTCTCTTGTCAAACCATATCCCTAGGTAGCGATACTCATTAACCGTCTCCAGTTTAAGCTCACCTAGGTACCAGTTAAATCTGCTTATTTTTTTTCTCCAAAACATAGGATTTTTGTTTTGTCTAGGTTGACCGTTAGAAATTTACTGGCACAGTATGCGTTAAAGGCATTAAGCTTTCTTTGGAGGCCTCCCTCGGTCTGGTCTACTATTACCAGATCGTCAGCATATAGAGGCAGGGTACCTTGTTAACATCCATTGTGGGGCTTGCACTACCCTCCACCTCTAGAATGGCCGGGAGGTCTGATAGGAATATTGAGAATAGCTGTGGGGCTAGGACACAGCCCTGTCTTAGACCGTTGTCTATGGGTATTTTTTGTGTCAATGATCCCACCGTATCCTTGATAACTTGCGCCCAATTCCCACTATGTAGTTCCATTATTATGGTCAGAAGATCTCTGGGGATATTTACCTTTAATAGTGTTTCCCATAGGCATACACGATCGACTGAATCAAAGGCTGCTCGGAAGTCAACAAAACAACAGCATAACTTGCCATTTTGTTCCGTTGACTTCTTTGCCATAGCCCACAATGCAAAACCTTGATCTATCGTGGAGTGTCCCTCCCTAAATCCTCCCTGTTCTATGGGGACAATTTGGCACTCCTTTACCCATGCGTTAAGATGTTTCAATACAATTTTTGAAAAAACGTTCTCTCCTATGTCTAAGAGATTAATCAGACGGTAATTTTGTGGTGCCTCCGTACTTCCTTTCTTGTGGATTGGCCTGATTATTGCGCCCTTCCAATTAGGTGGCATTAGGCCTTCTGTTAATATTATATGGAACATCTGCGCAAAAAATCTTGCCCACCACTTTACCTCTGACTTCAAAATTATTGCAGGAAGATTGTCCGGTCCTGCCGCACGGGTTAGCTTCAATTCTCTTATAGTTTGTTCTACTTGCTTTGCATTAAATTTAGATTTAAGATCTTCTGATATTTCTTGCCATTTTTGGGTCTCTACATGGATTCTAGGGACTCTTACCCCATACAGTTCCCTTATATACTTCTCCCATGCTGCCTCACTAACTACACATTTTAGTTCGCCATCTGTTGGGCCAATTGCTGCCTTTACCAATTTCCAGAATTGTCTAAGATTTTTCTCTTCAATTGCTTCCAACAGGTTTGACCAACATTTCTCTTTAAATGACCTTTTAGCGTCATTTACCATTTTTTTATAGTCTTTTTTTAGCTTACTTATGTGATCCTGTCTCTCATGGGTGAAGTTCTTTTTTGTCTTCTTTGTGATGCCCGTATCTCCCTTTTTTTAGATTGGCACTCGACAGAGAACCATTTTACTCGGCTGGGTGGTTTCCCACTAGTTTTTTTATCCCTTTTTAGTTCTACTTTCAAACACCGGACTACTTCCTCTAGCTTTCCTATGAACCATTTCAGGTTTTTATTCTCTAGGTTTTCAGGCTCAATTTTAATTTGCATTGCTGACAGTTTTGCCTGATACTCCTCCGTGAGTCGTGTCGTCACACGTTTGGGGTACTCGACCTCCTGGGGGATCACTTTATCTCTGGGACTGTTTCTTCCCCCGACTATTGTTAGGTACAGTAGGTTATGGTCACTGATCTCTTTTTGTTCTAATGTAAATTCCTGTACTAGGGGGAAATTCCAGGCTTGTATAAACATGTAGTCGATTGGGCAATTCTGTGAGCCTATTTTAAAGGTCTTCCCTGCTGGACAATCTGTCTTCATTCTACCATTCAAGCATTGGAAGCCCCTACCTCCTAAGAATTGTATGAGTTCTGAATCCTGTTTCGATATCTCCCCTGCCGGGAAGCTAGCTGGGTTTATTCCATACACCTCTAACAGTTCTCTATTCCAGAGGTCAGCCTTTTTTGGGTTTAATTTATGATTAAAATCCCCCATTATTATCACAATATCCAATGCATATTTTTCTAATATAATGTCGACATCCTCTTTAAAACATCTCATCTCATTCTCATATTCTACCCCATTATCCCACTGCATGTATACATTCATCACTGTCAACATTTTATATTTCTTTCCCACCGTCAATAGTTCTAATCTACTGGCCTGGACCCATTTACAATTCATTCTTAACGATGTTACATCTCTAAGCACTTTTGTTGAAACCAGTGTCATTAGTCCTCCCGAGGGGCGACCGACGCTTTTCTTCGTAGTCGGGCGACTTAATTGAAGATAACCCTCGATGATTGGGGTTTCGTCGCATGTCCAGGTCTCTTGTAGGCAGGCAATGTCCACTTTATTTACTATGTCCTTTATACTTTCTCGCTTTAGCTCATTGCCTAGCCCATTCACATTCCATGTTATGAGACCTAGACTTTGCGGCACTCCCTCATCCTATTCTACCTCACTCATGCCATCCTCTTCCACCTCTGCCTCCGTATTACTCTCATTTGGATCCCCCCTCGGGCTATTACATTGAGACCAGTTATCCCATGAGGCTTCGTTTCCTGTGTTATCTATAACTATGTTCAGACAGCTCTGGTTTCTTTCCTCATCTCTATATAGGTTCACTTGTCTCCTCCCCAGACCTGCGTGGTATTTTAGGAAGGTGTTATCTATGGGGATTATTATTTCCCTCTCCAGGATTATCCTTATTCCCAGGTGATTTATCTCACTAGTGGCTTTTATGATTGCCATTTTTACCAGGTCTGAGTGAAGAGACACTTTTGTTATTTCTTTACCGTTTCTGTTCTTTACAAAACCAATTTGCCGAAGGTCATTTGTGCTGAACCCACACAGGCTACTACATTTGGCAAAGGTGGTCAAAATCTGTGCCCTATTTAGGGGGTTCATTTTTCTAGTCGTATTTCCCCTTTTCCCCACCAGCATGTGATCCAAGTATACCCATTTATTGTTCTCCCTCTCTTGAACTTTCTTTGGGGTTTCATATTTTTGCTGTCTGACCTTTAATCTCTCTATCTGCGACCCTTTACTTCCTGTACCAGTTGTTACCTGGGCCTGAGTGATTTCAACTCTATGACCTCTATTAGGTTGATCTGTATCTATCCTTACTTTGTGTTTAACAGTACAAGATGTTATTTGTTTCTCTTTTACGACCTTGGATCTCCCATTTTTTCTTTGGTCTATCGGAGTCTTAGTTATATTAGGCTCCGATTGCATTGGTCTATTTGGTACATAGATCGGGGCTAATGCATTTAGGCCTGACTGTTCCTCCCTCTCCAGTTTCTTCCCTTTTCTCTTTGCTGTTAGATTTAGGGCTCGCTTCCTTCCAACCCTATTCTTGGAGAGGGCCACTGTATACACCCCACGCCTTTTTATCAGCATTGGGCATCTGGAGATATATACGTTATCTAGTACCTCGACTGATTTGTTTGTTATACTTTGATCTATAGGTTGTGGAGACCCTGGTGGATTTGCCACAGCTGCCTCTCCCTGCTCATTCTCTACACTTTCATTAATGGGTGATGCAGTAACTATTGGGCTTAACATCTTTGGCATTTGAATCTTTATCCCCGCTAATTTCTCTTTGATCTTGTTTAGGTGTAGTTTCTGGGCTTTCAGCACTCCATTATTTGAGAGCGTTACTTCTAGGATTCCTTGTAGTGTCTTCTGTAACATCAATATTAAGTCCACCAATGATGAAGAAGGTGTTACAGAGAGCTCCAAATCCTGTGTGTGGTTTCTGTCTGAGATTGTATGGTGGCCAGTTCTTATGGAGTCTTGCTGCCGTAGGGAATTTTGGGCAATTTGATGTTTTGGGGTTAGGTCTGGCTACCCTCCCCAGATGATAATCTGACTCGGACTTTCATTTCCCCTTAGCCCTTCATTTCCTGATGACTGTAACGAGAACATTTTGGGAGATGATGAGAGACGAGGCGCTGATATATGGAGGTTTTGGCTCAAGAGAGTCAGGTTTATTGGTAAGGGGTCCTCCCTTCCTGACACTATATCGGGAGGTTCTTGTTCGGGGTATTCTTCAGGTTCTTTCCTTTTCTGAGTCATAGCTGCTGCCCCTGCCATTTCTCCTCCCTCCGCGCCATGTTCCTCCACATCTTCCTTGTGGTCCTGGCTTATTACTAGCTCTATAGATTTGTAGTGTTTCCCTACAAAGTCCTTTATAGATTTGGACGCTGCCGGGTTATCTTTCTGTTTGGACGATGTTTGAATACAGTCCCTTTTAGCCTGCTGGGCATTTTTAATTGTCCTTTTAACTTTTCTTTTCTTACATCGCCCCTTGTTAATGTCCGTGATTGAAGCCTGGCTTTCCTGGCTCTCTACCAGTGATATTGAGCCCTCCATTGTTTTACTCTTCTCCGGGCTATCTTCCTTACGCTGATTTGGCCCTCTTTTCGGTGCCATTTCTTAGTTTTGATACTTAAACTGTAGTACTGCTGTTATTCGTTTCTCAGGTGTAATAAAAAAAAAATAGTAACTTTTTAAAAGAGTACGTGAATTCTTACACTTACCTCTGTTGTGCCTGTACCCACCAGCCTGCCTTTTCCGCTCTTTGTTGTCCTCTCTTCGGTGTCTTCAGGCTTTTCCTAAGCTAATTCTCCTTATACTATGCAGAGAAATATGTCCGTAATACTAGAGATGCACCTTCAGTTCTTAACTCCTTTCTCGTGCTGGTGCCTCAGGTGATTACTTGTTTTAGTCTGGCTTCCCCTTTTTGTGGAGAGATATAGGTTCTGCTTGGCCCTTCCCCTACTGCACCTCGGCTTGCCTCTGCTGGATCCTGGCAATGCCGATTTCAGAGCGGGCACCCCCTCTTAATATATTTCCTTGGGGGTGGGGGATTAAGGAGCAGCATGGTGGTGCTCCTTTCAGGCCTTCAGGCTGACGAACGCGCGTGCCGTGTTCTGCGCGTTCTACACGGCTGGGGAGTGACTCGGGGCGTTACGCAGGTACAGGCTTCCAAGCGCCCTGCGTCCTATGGCGTTTTGCCGACCGGCTGCCCTACGCCGCCCCTCACCCCGCACATCACGTTCTGTATGCCGGGTGCCGGTTTCTTCACTTTCGGGGTTTTTATTTACTTTTGTGCGGCAACCTGCGGCGTTCTGCCAAACTGCAGCCCTGCAATTCCCCACGCTTCGCGCTTTGCGTTCGGCGCGAGCCGCATGTGTGGAGGGGTGCGGAGAGTCTCAGTGGGGGGTCTCGCAAGGTCTCACCGTTGTTTTGCTGGTATGGGACCCCCACTGTCGAAGTCCTCGGCGTCCTTGGCGATCCGGCGATCCGGCAATCCGGCGTTCTCTTTCTCCGATCTGCAATCTGCACTTGACTGTTCAGTCTGGCAGGCTAGGCTAGGCGACAACAGAGAGCACGTTCTGTACTATTCCTTCTCCAGTTAGTGCAAAATAAATATAGATATATGGCTTCACTGTAAGCAAGAGTGAAGGACAAAAAGTGGGGCTGGATGAAGAAAGACACAGGTCTTTCATTAGGGTGCAAGTTAAAAAGATCTTGCATGTAATATATGTCGCAGCATAAATACAAATTGGAGAGCTTCAAACAGAGTGCCAAGAGGTTTGCAAATGTAAAAAAAAATATTGTTGGCTGCAAGGCCTCTTGGGATGCATGGGTGGTCTCGAGGAACATCATACAACTCGGCATGCATACCTGAATGTTGTGCATGGCAGGAGTTGGACGCATTATCAAGCAGGCATAGGGCCAGGAGTCAGGCCCTATGTCTAAACACTGCCATACCTGGTCGAAAGGCATGAGTGGCAGGGATGATTGTACTGGCATGAATGCAGAGGGCCTTGATGCAGGCTAGGCTTTGCGTCTACTCTCTTCTGTCTGCACCTCGTACATGGCAGGGCAGAACACAGGCCAGGTAGATGTAGGGCCTGGTTGCACGGAAGGTTGAGGGCTGAAGGAACAGGCTAGGCCATGTTATCCAGCTCCTGATGAGTATGAACTGAAGGCCATTCAGCCTGGAAAGGGGTGGACATATATACAGATTCATTATATTACACTGACAAAAAAATAGAAACAGAAACTGAGTTATGGTTCTGGTTCAAATAGCGCTCAACCACTGAGATTCAGCAGTTAATTCAATGCACACCATAACACACATTGCCTGCATCAGCATTGTGTTGCGCTTTATGGCCAGTCTTTTACCTGTGCCATGTTGAAATGGGTGTTTTCTGCATCATGGGTGATGTGAATTATGGCATGTGTGTGTACATTGCATACTATAACTGCCAAATATCATTGGTCTTAAACATTCGAGCCATTTGACCTCATTTTCTAACTGTTGTTTTTTCTGTGAATTAAACAAAGCATTTAATTCTCAACATCCACTGGCCACTGCAGCCAGGTCCTGCACCCATCCTGCCACGGGCGACCAACAATGCTGCATTGGGGTTTGGGCACAGGACTTGGCTGGGCTTATTAGAGACAAGCTCTTTGGTTTGTTGTGGTGGCTCTAAAAAGACCCTTTCGATTATTTTATGTTTTTTGTGTTTTTTTTACAAACACTTTTACAGCCACTTTCAGCTTGTTTATCTTTTCATAATGCTTCTCAATCATTTAGTTACTGATCTGCAAATTTGGCTCTTCTTCATTGATGTGCACCTAGCATTCCATGCAATATAACATGAACACTTTCAGGTGCAGATTTACTTAATTCTGATGTTTTCACTGGATTTCACAGGCATACTTGGTAGTAAGTTTAACTCATCATACGTCTTCATGTGTGTTCTTTTTATCAGCCACTGACTGCCCTTACTCTTTTTACTGTTTCAACTACAGGTGTCACCTCATTGTCAAACTACAAAAACAATAGATGTCTGGTAGCCCAACTTCAGGTGATAGATTTTTCTTCATTAACCTTCTTCATTTCTTTTCACCTGTTGGATTGCTTCCTTTTTCTGTCTAACCAGGGCACTGCTGAACTTGATGTTCATGGGACGTCGGCTTCACCTGGCTTAACCAATCTATCCACAATTTTTATCAAAAGTCCCGCAAAGCGTTTCTCTGAGGGTAACTAACCAGAAAGCATTGTTTACGTTTTTAAATAGATACCAACATCTCAAGTACAGTCGTATTTCCGGTTTTCTTCTCCAGAAGAGATTAGAAAAGTATGATACCATCCTTTATGTAAAAATGGTAAACTTGTTTTTCAGGCGCTTTCACAAATTAGCCTTTTTCCTGTCAGTATTATATAGCGGAGTACTAACGATCGCATGTGTATCTTTATAGCCACATCTCCACCGGATTCTTATTCTACAAAATCTTTGAAAAGCGCTCCTTAACCCCGCGTTCTCACCACAGTGATAGCGAAGGTAATTGTCCATCATTCAGCGAAATGATTTAAGTTGGGTTCAGATTGTTACATCACCATGTACTAATATATCTGTGTGTACTTTTTCCAGTTCCCAAAATCATGAGACCAAGAACCCATATGGTCAACGTAGAGAATCACCTTTGAACACTACAGTTCTTTGAACTGAACGCAAAGGTAATCTGTTTACCCTATCAATCAAGGTGATGATTTCAGTCATGTTTAGAATGCCACAAACATCATATTCTATTTTCGTCCATAGAATAACACTTTCTACAGAGGACGACACGACCTCCCTCACGATACACATTTATAATCAAGCGGGTCCTAGATCTATGATACGGTCTGAACATGTAGTATTACTTACTTATTTCCTACGAGCAATATATTAGAACAACCGATAATCTGAGTGTCACCTTTCACTTTTAAGTTTCCCAATTGAATCTCTTGCCGATCCCAGAATTTGCATGCTAATCCACCATCATTTGGCAGCATTATATTTATGGTGAGTGCCAAATAAGCATTAATTTCATTCATAACTGCATTCCAGACAACCTCCATTTCCTTATCAGGGTTTTATATACTAGTATGTGTTCCACAGACGCGGTCGCTCCTCCTCGCTGCTCCCCGACCTGACTCCAGCCTGGTATCGTTGCTCTACTCAGCTGCTTGTGCACATTGCTATCTGTTTCAGAACGCGCATTACAGGACCGCTGCAATTACATACATCGCTATTATTTAATTATTTTAGTAATATAGCTGGTTTGTTTTGCTGTTAAATTACTGTCGCCTGATAGCGCTAACCACCTCACCTGCTTAATTGCTGCTTGTACCACTGTGCCGTCCCTGTGTTGCCCTGACTGCCATTTCGTTTAGTTTATCCTGCACTTTGATCTTTACTGTGGCTGCCTGCTCCGCTTCGCGCTGCCGGCCATTTTAGTGTTAAGATTGTTGTTGTTTGTGTCGCCACGCCCGAGTCTCCTTCTCGCTCCCGCCTTCCCAGCTGACCCTCCCTCGCCCCTCCCCTTCCACCATGCACATATGA
The DNA here is from genome assembly GCF_964263255.1 of Lissotriton vulgaris. NCBI lineage: Eukaryota > Metazoa > Chordata > Amphibia > Caudata > Salamandridae > Lissotriton > Lissotriton vulgaris. The sequence goes on from NC_141691.1 coordinate 1,738,001,254, forward strand.
CAGCTGCTTTTGCGCACAGCGGTCGCGCCCCAGTCGCGCCGAAGGTGCGCCAAAGGTAAGCCCGTCTACGCCCGTCCGCGCCTGGACCGCGCCCAGCGCTAGACCGCCTGGCCCTCGTACCACCCACCCCACCCGCATTACATACGACGCCTCCTCCCTCTTAGCCCTAAACCCCGGCCGCCTCCCCAATTGCGTCCAAGCCGCTCCTGGACACACCCATGGACCCTTCTCTTGCAACTCCTGCAAGTTTGACGGCACCAGGAACAACTCCTCATCCACAAACTCCAAACAGAGATCTGACACCAACCACCTAAAATGCATCCTGCTCAACACCCGCTCGGTCCACAGGCACGCCATCGACCTCTGGAATCTACTAGACACCATCTCTCCGGACGTCGCCTTCCTAACAGAAACATGGATGAACGCCTCATCAGCCCCAGATATCACCATTGCCATCCCGGAAGGCTACAAGATCATCCGTAAGGACCGCATCGACCACACAGGAGGAGGCATCGCTATCGTCCATAAGAACACCATCCGCATCTCAACCAGCTCAGACGTCAACCTTGCCAGCGCCGAACACCTTCACTTCCAGATCCACACCGACCCCAAGACCACACTCAGAGGCACCCTCCTCTACCGGCCTCCAGGACCCCGTGCAAAATTCAGTGACGACATCACTGACTTTATCACCCCACACGCCCTCCCCTCCAAGGAATACATTCTATTGGGAGACCTCAACTTTCACCTGGAAAAGAGCAACGACAGCAACGCCACCACCCTCCTGGACAATCTCGCCAACCTCGGACTCAAACAACTCGTCACTACCCCCACCCACATTGCAGGTCACACTCTTGACCCTATCTTCACCTCCAGCAAACATGTCTCCTTCAGTCACACCACAGCTCTCCATTGGACGGACCACAGCTGCGTTCACTTCATCTACAATAAGACCACAACCCACAACCATCCTCAACCTACTCTGCGAAGAAACTGGAACAAAATCACCATCGACCAGATCTCCTCATCGCTTCTTCAAAACCGCCCTGCCCACTCCTCAAACCCCGACCAAGCAGCCACTAACCTCACCCAATGGCTATCCAACAGCGCCGACATCCTAGCACCATTGAAAAAACGTCAAATCAAACTAGGCAGCAAAAACGCCTCCTGGTTCAACGATGACCTTAAGAAATCTAAGAAACTCTGTCGCTCCCTCGAGAAGGCCTGGAAAAAAGACCCAAACACCAGCACCAGGGACGCCTTCAAAAACGCCACTCGCATACATCACCAACTAATCCGGTCTGCCAAGAAAGCCGCATTTAAAGACCGACTAGATAACAACGCCCACAACAGCAAGGAATTATTCAACATCGTCAAAGAATTTACCAACCCCTCAGCCAACTCCAACGACATCACCCCCTCACAAGCCCTCTGAGACTCCCTAGCTTCATTCTTCCACAACAAAATCGCAGACATCCACAACAGCTTCGACAACCGACCCGGACACCAACCCACCCAACCTTCTGCAGGACCTTCACCCCCCTTAAACATACTTAATGACTGGAACCCAATCTCCACTGAGGACACCATCCGCCTGATGAACTCCATCCACTCAGGATCCCCCACAGACCCATGCCCTCACCACATCTTCAACAAAGCAGACTCCATCATAGCACCACACCTCCGAGACGTCATCAACTGCTCCCTCAACTCCGCCATCTTCCCAGAAAGTTGGAAACACGCAGAACTCAGCGCCCTTCTGAAAAAACCCACAGCTGACCCCACCGAACTCAAAAACTACCGCCCCATCTCGCTCCTTCCATTCCCGGCCAAAGTCATCGAGAAAGCTGTCAACAACCAGCTCGCCGCCTTCCTCGAAACCAACAAATCCCTCGACTCCTCACAGTCCGGCTTCCGAGCCAAACACAGCACTGAGACCGCCCTCATCGCAGCAACAGACGACATTCGAACTCTACTGGACAATGGAGACACAGTCGCCCTCATCCTCCTCGACCTCTCCGCAGCCTTCGACACAGTCTGTCACAGCACCCTGATACAACGCCTCAGAAACATCGGAATCCAAGGAAAAGCACTGGAATGGATCACCTCGTTCCTTACCGGAAGAACCCAGAGAGTCCGCCTCCCACCATTCAAGTCAGAGGCCACTGAAGTCATCTGCGGCGTTCCACAAGGATCCTCACTCAGCCCCACCCTCTTCATCGTATACATGAGCCCCCTCGTGGCCATCGCACGCCAACACAACCTCAACATCATCTCCTACGCTGATGACACTCAACTGATCCTATCACTTACCAGAGACCCTAACACTACCAAAACCAACCTACATGAAGGAATGAAAGAAGTAGCCGAGTGGATGAAGCATAGCCGTCTGAAACTGAACTCAGACAAAACAGAAGTCCTTATCTTAGGACCTCCCCCTCCGCCTGGGATGACTCTTGGTGGCCAGAGGCCCTTGGAAAAGCACCCATCCCGACGGACCACGCACGGAACCTGGGCGTCATCCTGGACTCCACACTCTCCATGAACAGACAAGCCAACGCCGTTTCATCATCTTGCTTCAACATTCTTCGCATGCTCAAAAAAACATTTCGCTGGATCCCCACCGAAACTAGAAAAACGGTCACTCACGCACTAGTCACGAGCCGCCTGGACTACGGAAACACCCTATACGCCGGTACCACCGCAAAACTCCAGAAAAAACTCCAACGCATCCAGAACGCTTCAGCCAGACTCATACTAGACATCCCGCGTAAAGACCACATCTCTGGTCACCTGAAAAACCTCCACTGGCTCCCCGTCAATAAGAGGATTACTTTCCGCCTCCTAACCCACGCACACAAAGCACTTTACGAACTCGGACCCGAATGCCTCAACACACGACTTTCCTTCTACACCCCCTCCCGCCAGCTACGATCCCTCAACCAAGCCCTTGCTACTGTACCTCGCATCAACAAAACCACCATGGGAGGAAGATCCTTCTCCTACCTGGCAGCTAAAACCTGGAACTCACTTCCCACTCACCTTCGCCTCACTCAGAACCACCTAGCATTCAGAAAGCAACTTAAAACTTGGATACTCGACAAGTAATTCCCCACCCTTCTTCAAGCGCCTTGAGACCCTCTGGGTATGTAGCGCGCTATATAAATCATTTGACTTTGACTTTGACTATTTTTGAGCAATCTCACTAAGCAAATAATTACAGTTCATCCACTGAGTAAACGTAACGAATGTAGCAACTGTTAATATCCTGGACTATGATGAAATAAGATGTATATTACAGTTAAAACCTCATGTATGTTTGTATCAATGTAATACAGTGTCAAATGCTAATGTTTTATGAGTTCAGGGAAAGAATCAATAATTTGTGAACTAATTGTTTGACAATTTCGTGTGCTGTTGATCATATTTTTAGCATATTCATTTCAATTATGTTTTTCAGCACCCCTGACGAAGGGATATAATCCCGAAATGCATTGGGACAAGAAAACGTTCTTCTTTATTTAGTAACCCATGTGTGTATATCAAATCAGCTAATTGAATGATTTAGAGAAAAACAGCATGAAAATGTTTCTTTATTGACATATGTATAAGCACCAGTTTTGGAAAAATAGAAGAAAAAGCAAAACTCAATTACATTTTTTTGACATTTTGATCAACGTTCTTTATTCAAGATTACAAATAGGCGGATGGATCTCTGTCAAAGGTAGTGCGAAAAGGGTCTAATGACGTCTGTCACTAGTATACATTGCTCATAAAATGAAGCCATTTCTTCCTATTGCTAAGGAAATTGTACTTTGTCTAGAAAAGTGTTACTTCTGCAGGCAGCCAATCAGTACCTCCAAATGCCCTATACAATTTAAAGTAGTCTGAGAATGTCCATAGACATCACAGAAAGTTTAGCCCTCACTGCTAGGCATGCCGGGGCCTTGAACCTGTGAGACAGTCAATGGTGGAAACAAATTCAGCTCACAATGATCGAGACCCTATTTTTTTATATATGGATCCTGGGCACACCTGAGGGGCTTTTCATGTTGATGCTTTGAATTTTTTCAACTTGTTACCTTGTTTTAATTTTCTGCAATCCGCTGACTATGTTTCTAGGCGCTGACTAACCCTAAATTGTTACAGTAGTCGTGGGCTCTAAAACTAGGCTTTGGATAGGGTATACCAAAAAAAACATTCTGTGGCTTAAAAACTAAATCGCAGACTATGGTCGTCATTTTAGGTGTATCATATCTTTGACCTACCTTTCAGGGTTACAAGAAGCAATTTTTGTGTACAGAGAAATTACTCTTCTGACTTCTGTACACCATCACTTTTTTCCTTTTCTCTTTTTTTTGAGGTCTCATTGACATGGGGCCCAGGTTATGCTTTTACTTTGGGGCCGAGTTATATTTAATCTACCCCATTTCTCTTTTGTTTCTGGATATGGGGACAGTGCCTGCATCCTCAAATTGCAACCATTCGAGACATTTTACTAATGGAGCCTCGCAAATCAAAGCTGTCAGATCAAAACTGGTTCACAGCAGCCAAAAGATTCCCTCAACCAAAAGGACACCTATTTTTTTAAACATTTTAGTACACAGGCGATTTCAGATTTCGTCTTTGAAACTCTGCAGAATAAAACGGCAGAGATAAACAAACGTGATAACTCTTCCAAGGCTACCTAGCACCTTTTTTAAAGACTTAAATCTCAAAAAACAGATTTACACCAACAAACAAAATCACACTACTCTGGCAATGTTCTACTTTCATGCTGGATTAAGTGTTATTCTGTTCAGAGGTTTTGACTGCAAGCATTCGCAAAATTTCTTATGGGAGCTAAAATCAGAAAGCACATCTCTTCTCACCTCCCCCTTAGCTTTGTTTCCATGCACGGATCTACATGATAATTGGCATAGCGGAGCGTATTAGACTACGCCAAGTGACTGCCAAATTTGGTGCAGATCGGACCATGGGGTTCAAAGCTACTGGCAACAATAATAATGACTTTTCAATTGGAAGTGCAGCTGAGCCATAACTACACAGTGGTGTCTGCAGGGCTGACTGTTAGGCTTGGCCACAAGACAGGTCCTCATAAAAACCAACCTCTGCTTCATGTACCCTTTAGCTGCATGCAACAGTGGGTTGTCATAGACAACCAATCTCACATGAAGCCAACCACAATTCAAACCAACTGCTGTGAAAATCTGTCAAATGGTCCCGGTTTACACCCCCACTTAGCTTTCAGGCCCTTCAACTCCGGTCAGATATTCATGAAACATGGCATCTCTGCCCTGGGCTTAACTTGACATACCAACATAAAACTAAAGAGATACATTTCAAATGAATATTTTTAGAGGAGTTTTCAAAGGCTAGCTTTCACGGTGCAAAAAGAACAATTGATGGACAGAATGCCGAACAATGTCTTTCATTCACCCCAGTACACAGATCTGGGCCTAAATCCATCGTTTTTTTGCTCCCCATGCCATTCCAGTTTGAACCCAGCAATATGTAAATCAGTCTTGACCCTGCGCCCAATGAAAACAGTTCAGATCGAACTGCCAGGCCAGGTCCTCCCTGGGCTGAAAACAAGCATCCTTGGACCGGTTTCGGGGCTTCACCCATCATCAGCCAGGATAGCTTGACTCCAGTGGTATGGAGAGCACAGTACCCATGTCTGGGCATATCCGTCCCCCTCAGGGTGACAAATGCAAAAAGAACAACTGATGGACAGAATGCAGAACAATGTCATACATTCACCCTAGTACAGAGATATGGGCCTAAATCCAATGTTTTTTTGCTCCCTATGCCATTTTAGTCTGAACCCAGCAGTATGCAAATCAGTCTTGACCCTGCGCTAAATGGGAACTTTCCAACCGGAACTGCCAGGTCAGGTCCTCCCTGGACTGGAAACAAGCATCCTAGGACCGGTTTCGGGGATTCATCCCTCATCAGCCAGGATATCTTTACTCTAGTGGCATGTGTGTCTTTTGCTTTCTTGCCCTAGGTGTGCCGGGTAACCCCAGACGTGCGTCCCACTGTATTCAAGCTAGCCTGGTTGATGAGGGGTGATGCCCCGAAACCGGTCCCAGGATGCTTGTTTCCGGCCCAGGGAGGACCTGGCTTGGCAGTTCGGTTTGGACTGTTTTCATGAGGCACAGGGTCAAGACTGATTTGCATATGGCTGGGTCTAAACTACGGTGGCATTGTGAGCAAAAGAACAATGGATTTATCTCAGATCTATTGACTGGGGGTGAATGTTTGATTTGCTCTGCATTCCGTCCGTTATATGTGTGTCTTTTGCTTTCTCGCCCTAGCTGTCAGGATGCAGCATGGGAAACATTTACCTCTGTGTGTAGGCCCCAAGTGATGTGCTACTCCAAATCTCCTAACCATGCTCATTTTCGAAACTGGAAAATTATGCACATAGCATGAGAGCTCCCTGGACTGCAATTTCGCATCTCAGGAAAAAGGCAACACCTGAGTTAAGCTGAGAAAAACTATATGTCCCAAGGAGCCACTGTACTCTTGCAAGACTTCAGACCAGGGATGTGGAATTCCTATAGCCCGACGCCCAGGACATATTGTTTGGGGTCAAGGGCAACAAGTTTTAATGTGCATTTTGTCCTTGGGACAAGTAGGCCCAACCGCATGCAGCAAAAACCCTTTGGCTGCCAGTTTGCAGTAGCACATTAAGGGCCAGGGAAGGGCACAGCCTGAAGTCGGGTTATTATTTGTGTGCCTATATTAATGCTGTTCAAAATTGTATTTATGGTTCATTAATTGAAAGCCTTTATTATTAGGGTGAGCGCTCTAAGTAAATGTAAGTTCTAACTGCACTACTGACAGTGGTTACAGTATAAAAATGTGTACTCAAGGTTTCAAAGTTTAGCAATATGAGGCTATGCATAATGCTCCCAGAATGCTCTCTGATTAGATGCAAATATTTGCAGAAGCTTGAGAGCAAGATTAAGGACCCTTTGCTTTCAATATAAAATGTTCCTAAAAAAATGAAAGTAGGAAAAAAATAAATGTTGCTAAACTACCGTAAAATATCAGGTACCGTTTCTTTGCAGCATCATTTAGTAAGATGTGTTGATGCATGCTAGTATTTTGCAAAAATATTCATATTGGAAAATCAGTGTAACCAGTTTCAATAAGATTAGGAGAAACAAAAATAAATAGGCATTGGCAAAGTCAGTAGGTCTAAAATTAGTGTCAGCTTTTTAATTTTGCCAATACGTGACTTATTTTGGCATGATTTTTGTAAAGCCTTCTTGATGTGAGAGCAGCCGGGCCCTCACCATTATAAGAAATATTGGCAAAAGCAAAAAAGATGGTTTAAAAAAGCACACACTGCCACATTAGTTACTGCCACTGAACAAAACTACTTTGTGTGCCAATATACTCCATGTGAAAGAGCTTAATGCCGTTTCTCACACAGAAACCAGCCGATACAGAGAGAGGGAGAGAGAATTTTAATAAACACAAAAGTTTGTGGTTAACGCCAGACCAAATTAGGGGCCTATTATTAAAGAAAGTCTCAAAGTACACCCTTGGTATATGTCCTTGCATTAAGTGCAGCTATATGGCTTTCGTGAATTTATAGAAGTAAGGCAAGAAATGCACTCCTGGAAAATATTTGTGAACTGCAGTTTATCATGACCAAATATGCATGTGTAGATTTGCTCATGCGAAAACCCGCACGGTCATTTTCCCATCAACCACTTTTTTCCCAACTCTGGAAGAAGGTTTACGTCTGCCATTATCAGGAGTACATTTCCAACATTTCTCAGTATTGGAAAAGATTAGAGAAGAGTTGTTGAAAACCCTTAAAACATGCAAGTTAGTAGATTGCACAGACTTAACGGGTATTCCAACCCTAGAACCATTGCTTACCACTACCTTCAACCCCAGTATGTAGATCTGCAGAAACGTGGCAACATAAAGGGATTGCCAGCATTCAATGGTATGAGCACTGGCATAATCAGAGAGGCTATATAAGCTCTTATATAACGAGATTGCTGCCATAATTTGTCGCCGAACCACATGGCACCAAAGGGACAAGTGGATTTTGTTAAAGGACAAGTAGATTTATGAAGCAGCTTGCCCCATGGACAAGTAGATATTTTAATAAATTCCACACCCCTGCTTCAGACAGTGGCAGTCACCCTAAATACTTAAGTTCCTCATGCATCACGGTGTCCTTGCTAAACAAATGTGATACAGCTGAAGCTGGGAACTAATATGTAAAAGTTGGAAACCTCATAACTAGTTACTCAGAGAAATCAGCAAAAACATTTTGCATTTAAAAAGGTATACCTTGCACCAACTCACAGAAGGATCCAGACTTGTACTTGTAAATCATTCTAGGTATTGTCCATTAGAGCTACTAGCTTTTTGTGCATTGTTAATTTAAGAAAGAAGTCTACTATGAGGATATAAACTTGTATTCTGCACTTTTCAGGATTTCACAACAGGTCTATTATAAGGAATAACACATGTTGCACTCTGCTAGTTTCACAATGCGTTAAAATGACATCCATCAGGATTGTGGAGTCAATGTTCATTTACATGGCTTCAATAAAAAAAGCCAATGGAATAATATCTGACAAACTATTTCTTGTACGGTATGTTAGTAAATAACTCCATATTAACAAACACTTGCCATTTTATGAAATACTTTTATCTAATATTGAAAGAAGATTTCACATCGAACAATATCCACTAGCTTAAACTGTTGTTCTATTTTACCAGATCTGCTTTAAATATATTACAGCTCAGAATAAATATTGATTTTCATCCCAAGAGTAGAGTATGGGATACTCACATTATCAGTGGGTGTATCATATGATCAAACGTTAGTTACAAAGTGTGAGCACGACAGCCATACTAAAGACTTCTGTTGTCTTTAGAAATCAACACTCCAGCAGTGCAGATCAAGAGCAGCTTTGCAACCAAGCAGTGTGACAACATCCACTGTCTCAGTTTGTCTCTTGCCCTGTTTCTATTTTCCCAGGCCTTCTTCCAACCTGCATGTTAATGTTAGGGTGGGTGTGGGTTCAGAGAAGTGTGGACGCTAACATCACCACTGTTTTACCTGAATATCAATGTTAGTGCAAGTTGACAGTGCCCTGTATGTTAGCAAATAATCACTTCTTGCCCCTGGCCCTTTAAATATGCCCCCCTTAAAAGGTACGAAAGTGAGGTGCCAGCGCTGATATAGATAATTTTAATAAAGCAAATGACCAAACAGAACTTGAAAGAATATTCAAGAACGGGAATTACTACTTAATAGTTTTTTATTTTAACATTGTTAGAAAAACGGAAAAGTTAGATTTTTTCATTTTTTACAAGGGGACATATTCAAAAAGGACACACAAGAATTGGGGAAGTGACTACTTCTCATCAGTCATACAATGTTCCAGACATATCACAGACATTCAAAACACATTCACACCACTCAGGGGAAGGGACTATAAAGAACATAAGCTACAGTCGTAAAATATGTACAATCTATACTACAAGGGAAACAGAAAGTGCAGGTATATGAAATAGCATCAAACGATATTTGTAAATCAATAATTTCTGACACCCCCCTCTAATTCAGCCTCCTTATCAGATCGCATTGAAACCTTAAATCCCTACACCGGGCTGCTTGGCTTGCTAACAGTCCACACAATTTAATGTAGATTATTAAAACACAAAATCAGAAAACATATATAAGACAAGGCAGAAAAGCACATTTGAAGACTGGGTAAATGAGTATGAATGATAAAAGGAGCACATCAGAATGTATTTGCATTTAAAAATTGTCTTGGACACTGAGTTTGCAAACTTCTCAAGTCACTACTTTGAGGTTCGAAAGGACTGAACTAAAATAAAAACATAAGGAGAAAACAAAGCATTAAAGGCACTAAAAGTCTACGTGTTACTAAAAAGAGCCTTTCAGATTTAGTGGTATGTCGAAGGAGCCTAACAAATGTGATGGAAATAGCTTAATATTTGAACATACCATTGTCAGTTAACCAGAGAAGAGTTTTCTGGGTCTATCATTCAGGCGGAATGAAAGCACAACCCAACTCACTGTGCAGGTAAAGAAAAAGCATTTCAAGGAAGATAATGTTTGGCTACAGAGATGCCATTGTGAGATGGGTGAATCACTAGTGTCTGCACAGAAAGGAATTTCACATAGTCTGAAGAGAACGAACAGCAAAGGCAATAGCAGGCATCTTGACACTGAATAGCAAAAATATTTACACTACATAGTGCAGCGGACAATATATTTACACTGGAAGCCTCCTCCTAGGTGAAGGTTAACTGTCGATGCCCTCTTATTTTAAAATCCTGTAGTGTTGGATTTCCTCTAGTGAGAAGTGAAAGTGTATTCCAGAAAGAGGGTCCAGGAAGGAGAAAGGACTGGAATTTAAAACGCCACACTTGGGTCTTTTGGTGCAGTTAGAAGGTGCAGGTTAGCTGATCTTAAATAGCATGAGAGACTACATTGGGATAGACAGCCAGAAAGATAACCTAGCACTGACCCATTAATGGCTTTGTACAATTGTGAGGATGTAGAGAGAGCTGTATTTCAGCAGAACGCCAGCTAGCTGTATAATAACAGGGAGATGTAAGGGCGGTTCTCAGAAGACTATAGAGTATGCTAGTGGACAAATGTAAGATCTAGTCAAAGGGAGCGACGCATTATGAGGGAGCCCTACTAGAAGACTGTTGCAATAGCCTAATCTGTCAATAACCAGTGAGTTAACCAGAACTTTGGCTGTGCAGAAGAAGTTAAGAGGATGGATTTGGCATATGTTTAATATTTAATATATTGCTCTGGTGGACAAAGTAGTGGGGTAAGAGTCCAGCTGCATTTAGTGGCTGAAGAGGAATCAGTCATCACGACAGAGGGAAAGTTGATAGAGCTAAACAGTGAGGTAATTTTGGGGGAGCAGGGAAAGTACAGGATCTTCATTTAGATCAGTTAACCATAAGGGTGCACAAGACCATTCAGTAGCGAATAAAAGCAAGACACTCTGATAGACTAGATGATAGAAGGGCTGACAAAATAGGAAAAAATAAGAATTTTTGAGTATCATCTATAAAAGTAGAAGAGAATCCAAATAAGATGATGACACAGAGGGAGGCAGAGTACAGCTAGAAAAGAAGACCACCAAGATTGAGCCTTGAGAGACACTGAATGCATGTCATTATGTTCCTTTCGTAATGACAGCATATGTCACTCTCACTGTTCTTGTTCCTCTCTCTATCACTCTGTCGTTTGCTAGTTGTCATGCAGTCTAATGATTCAGTTCTCCGCTCCACGCTTTGCCTGTCCCTTTATATGGTTGTTAAAATCCTTTGTACAACTTCATTTAAATACAGCTCTCACGCACTATCTTTTATTACTTTCAACCTTACTTTTAATCCCTCCCTCACTGAGCTCCTCTCTGTCATTCTCTCACTTTTCCTCTCACTGTTTGCAATGTTTAGTCTTCTATCTCTCACTATCCCCACTAATTGTTTGATCCACAATTCCTGACTAAAATCTTGCTATCTCTATCAACTCATGCTGCTTACGCCATGTCCTGCTTACGCCATGTCGCTCTCTGTTCTATACACTTATTCTGGCACAGTCACGCTAATGTTTTTTCTCTGCAATTCCCTTTCAAAACCTTTTCAATTTGGTATTGTAAGCACAAAATGTAAATGTACAAAGCAGTTCTGTACATCACAGGATGGATTACGCTCTGAAAATGTAAACAAAAAGTTGCTGCTGAACTAGTTCAAGAAGATAACTGTTTAGAAATGGCTTACAATTGGTGTCTTTGTTTTACAGATAGAATGGACTTAAAGAAAGGATATCGACTTTGTACTACTGATGCCCAGCTAACATTATTCCAATACCACACTCTACCTATCCTAATTTCTATCTGTATCTGGCACTGCATTCAATTGATGCCAACAAATGCTCACTCCGACCCTTTCTATAAGCAATCAAAAACTTGCTAAACAGTCGCACCAACCATACCTCAGACATCAAACGCAAGGTTTAAGACCTATCAATATTTATAGCAATATGAAACAACATCTAAAAGCACAACCTCATTAAATAATAACACAAACTCAAACAAATAAAGAATGTTATATTCGGAGCAATCTCATTCAAAGTGGTAATAGTAATTTGTAATGTGATTTGACCTGTAACATAATTCATGACATATGGATTTGTTACAGCAAGGGTGAGGTCATGAGCATTGCTATTGATGTGAGTTATGTATTGCTGAGCTAACCATAACTGGTGAATTTCAGTGGCTTTTCATTTTTAATTAGTAATCATAACTGTACCTGAACTGTGGTTGTTTAAGTGTAGATAATATTAGAGTGAAATAAATGGGTTTGGCCGTGCAAGATGGCAGACCTTGGTTGAGGAAGCTTTGTGCTGAGGAGAAAGAATCCCCATTAATCTTGCATACCAGTGGCTTCCTCCCTGCCAACAGCCAGAGACAGCGACAGAGAAGTGGCCAGGCTGCAACTGAGCCCTTCGCCTAGCACACAGCCTGGTGCCTGACCCTTGCGAGTCTCGTGGGTTTTGAGCGGATTGGTACCCGGCTTGAAGGAGGCCACAGAGCATGACCCTTATTGCTCTGGACATTGCTATGTCCAGGTGGGGGGGCTGCAGCCCCCCCACCTGGACATAGCTGACGAGTACTGACCCTAAACTCGGCACGGACCCAGAGAGCCCCAATTAATGCTTTCATCCCCCGCAGTCCTTGCAACGCAGGGCCCGCAGAGCTACCACACCAAAGAGGTCTCATCACACAAGCGTACCGAGTTGGATGGGACCCCAGCTCAGTGAAGCTGGGCTCCCAGAATAATCAAAGGACTCCAATTCAATGAAGACTATCTAGAAGACTGGGCCTGTCCTTTACCCCACCACAGGACCTATCACCATACTTCTCCTTCATGCGGGCACACTGTGTACCAGCCCGTCATCCACCACAAACAAATGACACCCAGGCCACAGACCAAATTCTTTATACTCAACATCAGGGGAATGCACTCAGCACAACATTGGCACTCAGTGTATTCATATTTTAAGAGGCAACGCGCACACATAGTTCCTCCAGACAACTCATCTCACCCGCGGGGAGCTCCAGAGATTGAGTAAGCGCTGGAGAGGCATAATTTACAGTACCACATATTCGTGAGGAGCGCTGCTCTAGATACACCCCACTATCCACTTTCAACCACTTTCCATGATTATCAACAGCGAAGGCAGATACGTCTTCACTGAGAGCTGTCTAGATGGTATCCATGAGATCTTGGGATGTTTTTACGTTCCAGAGCACAGACTAGCCCAGCCTCCGGACCTCTTTGTCAGAGATTCTCCCACAATGGACAGGAATACCATGGATATTAGGGGGAGATTTCAACAGGGTCTTAACGTCCACATTGATAAGTCACTCTTATCTCTCCCGCATGCCCTGGCACATCTCCATGCTGTGCACTTCGCTTGCTGGGTCTGACACTGGGCACTGTCAGATGCCTGGATAGCCCACAATATCACCCATAAACAATACTTGCATCATCCAGTCCCCCACAGTTTATTCGTGCGCATTGATCGCTCCCTTTGCTCCACCTCTATCCTCACTCAACTCAAGCATTATGACTACCTTGGATGTATAGTCTATGACTATGCCGTACATATCTTCGACATGGACTGGCACGCTCCACCGTCACCGGACCTCAAATGGAGGCTCCTCAGGGACGTATCAGAAGATTAAATCTTCAGAGATTCCCAACTCACACATATTAGCCATTACTTCACGAGGACCATGTGACAGCCGTAAACGCACCACAGAATTGGACTCTTTCAAGGTAGTTACAAGAGGGCTCTGTATTGAGAAGATAGTGAGAGGGCTATGGTGAGCTAGACTGGGACTGCAGCCTACACGCCCCGTGTACACTCCAGGGGAGATAAACATGGCCACCTCCTGGCACAGTTGGTGCAACAAGAACACATCACACCCCATCATGGAGTTAGACGTGGGATTTCCCCCCTCCTTGCGTACACAACAAGACATATTTCTAGCATTCTATAGCTACTACTCCACTCTCTACTGGGCACCCCTCACAACACGCCCTACAGCGACCTTCCTGGCAGGTCTCTACACCCAGTCTGGAAGAACCACCACTGTAATATTATGGTTGCTTCTTGATTAACCTGGCTCCCAAACTGGTGGGCATATTTAAAGAGGTTCTTGACGCAGGAACACTCACAGTGTCCCTTTGGGAATCTCTCATTACTTCCCTGCAAAGCCCCACAGAAATTCTACCCACCTGTCCTCCTAACGTCCCATAGCTATCCTAGGTGCTGACCATACATTTTTTAACACAATACTAGCAGACCGCTACTGCCAAATACAGCCTAACACCATCCACAATGACCAGAACATGTTCGTCCCCGGCAGCAGCATGCCTCATAATCTCCAACGCTTCTTCCATGTGATGAAGCAGGCATTGTTGATAATCCCCTACACTGCAGGTCTCATACTCGATTTAGAAAAGGCACTCGACATGCTGTCCTGGGGCTACGTCTTCATGTTTTGGCTAGGTTGGGCATCGGTGAACGTCTCCTAGTATACACAAAGTTACTGTATAGCGGTCCCACATTCCGAGTGTGAATCAACCTTCTCATCTCTGTCTCTATCCAGATTGGCCTAGGCACCTGCCATGGTTGGCCCCTCTCACCCGTCCTGTTCGCCATCGCATGGAGCCCCTAGTCATTCGTTTCCGGGTGGAGGGAGAACACTGGGAGACACTGTTCTCACGTAGTGTTGCTGTATCTTGACGATCTGCTATTGTATCTCCGTGATGTCGGAGCCGACGTTATGGCGGTATGCACCACCCAACAGAAGTTCAAGGCACAGCGGGTTTGCGAGCAAACTGGACGAAGTCCCACACCTTTGCACTCAAATGACCAGGGCAGGGGACATGGTGCAATATCTCAAAATGATATTACACCACTCGCAGAGCGACCTCTTTGAGTGGAATATGAAGAGTGCCTTCCCGGTTCTCAAATCCCAGAGCAAGTTCTGGAAGCTGATATCCCTGGCCGTCACAGGTAAAATTGCACTCTCCAAGATTGTAATCCTCCCCGGTCTCCTACAGTATTTCGTCAATGTGCCAGTGTGCCTACTTAGGTTGTTCTTCTGAGAGTTAGACTCCATGTTGGGGGAGCTCGTATGGGCTGCCAAACGACATTGAACCCGTTGAAGCCTTTGGTACGCTGTAGGGCCTAACCTGCTTTGTACCGCAAATGGGTACATGGAAGAGTAATGTGGTAGATCATAAAAAACTGAAATTCACTAAATTAAACACAGTTAAAGGTTGTGTATGGTTCCATGAATAAAAAAACTCAAAAACCCATGAAATTCAACAGTTATGGTACACAACCTACAACACCCCCCCATATTTTGCTCTATGTAGACCAGGTTTCTCCAAAGTCGGTCCTGGAGGGCCGGATCCATGCCACATTTTTAAGACAACTACCTTTATCTAAATGGCGATATGCTCAAAATCTGGCTAGGACCGACTTTGAAGAACCCTGATTTAGACAGCTGACTGTTGTCACTGGACATCAGCAAATGATGGAATGAGCACAGGGAGGGGGGTCAGAGTGTGTGCATTATAATCCTAACTGGCAAGTTTTAGGAGTTTCTCGTTTTTAGCTTACTGAACCATAACTACCCTTAATCTATGTCTTTTTAAATCAACTTTTGTGAACTTTTTACAGACGGCCATTCCAATGTATCTTAATTAAATACTAGAAAATAAATATGAACGAGCAAAGCAATAGATAGCAGAAGACAAGAGAACATGAGTAAGTTAAGGAGAAATGAAATGATCTGAGACAGCTGTAGGTGAAAACCCTTAACTTGTGTTGTCACTGGTAGCTGTCATGCATGGGCTTGTTAGTGTGCAGCGGGAAAGAGCACAGGCAGGTCACAGTGTCACGGCTATTGTAAACGAGACAGGAACTAATGAGTCTGGAATAATCACCACTTATGTCCTATTAGGTCCCTTGTATCCGTTGGGCAGCTGCCTGCTTCCTGATAGTACTTCTTGCCGTTTCCTGCAATGATGCTTATTCTAGAAATACATGAGAAATACTAGAAGGACACAAAGCTCCCAGGCAGACATTCTTGATTGCTTCTTAAGGAGCATCAAACTACTTTAATTATAGCAGTCCAAATACGAAACAAAGTATGAAACAGAGCCGATTCTTTAATCCAGGATAAAATAAAAGCAGCCCAGAACTAGGGTTAGAAGGTATTATGTTTGAAAAGGAAACATGTTTTTTATTCAGGTCTAATGATTTGTCTTGAAAGAAATCGACACATGCTTAGCTAAAGCAGAGATGTTTTATGGCATGGGCAAAGTGGGCAATTGCCCAGGGCTTCCACCTTCCAGGGGGCCCCTGGAAAAGTGAACTAAGTTTCTAACTCCACCCTGTCTGTTTCTTAATCTCAGACTTTAACATATTATTCAATATTGTTTGGCATCATGGCGGTTTGAATTATCAGAAAATGGCCGACAAAACGGGAAGTTGTTTCGAAGAGTGGCCCCTAAGTACGTATTGCTGGGTTTCCAAAATTCTTAAAACGACACGGAGTGAAATAGGCATATTAAGCATAAGCATATGTTTGCGACCATACACAAATAGACTTTTATTCATTTGTTTATTATTAATAGTTGTATTAATTGTGTAATCATTTTACATAATAGAATACACATTCAAGATACATTAACAAGCAAAATTGAAAGAAATCATGATACATAAATTACTATGGGCCTCACTATGACTTAGGATGTCTTGGAGTGGGGCCGCCACACCGCTGCCCCCTTCCAATACGGCCAATGCCATAAGAAGCCGCCGGCCAGATTACAACTTTTTTGTCTCTATGAAAAAGGCACTGCAATGGGAGCGTCAAAGGCAGTTCCTGCAGGGCATTGACTTTGAACTTCATGCCCTGCAGAAACTGAAGGTGCATGAAGGCAGAGGAGCACACCATGTGCCCCTCTCATGCATCCCCTGGCACAGGGGAAACAGGGGACCCTGTAGGGCCCCCTTTGATTCCCCACTGCCACACTTTTCATGGCGGGCTCACTGCCATGAAAACCCGCAATTTCTGCTTACCATTCTCTGGCTCCATTGTTTTCATTCATTTGTAAATGATTTGAAAAATGTGGTGAGTCCATAATCATGAAGTAAATGCTGCAACCACAGAATTGCTTAAATGCACTGACTTTTATCACTGTCCATTGTTTTAGCAACAAGTCATTCAAGAAAGGTGAACAACTCCTACATATTCTGATTCAGATAGGTGGTCTAAAATAAATATGTAGTATAAAAATGAATAATGGGTAATATGGAATATTGCCCTAGATTGCCATCTTGGGGCTCTGGTTACATTCATTTACAAACCACTTAGCCTTGAGATTAACCACGTCGTCATAATCCAGAGAAGCAATGTTGGACCATATTACACAGTTACCAGTTATGCATTATATATTACATGGCAAGGTCAGGCTGGCCTGCAGGGTGATCTGGCAGTGCTAGAAGGGCTGATCTGAAAGGTCAGCAGGTGGGTTGTTTTATGGCCTAGAAGGGCAGTTTTTACTGTTCTGATATTACCACAAAAGTCCCGCAGCAAACACAAATGTATTGTGTCTCCCATACCTGGCAAAACACCGTCATGTCTTTATGAATTCCAAAATGTCGTAATTTGCAAATGTGGGCCACTTTTTTTAGCTATCTGATTTTCTAACGTGGGTCACTTTTATTTTGGTGCCTGAGCGTATATTCTGTCCAGTCTGACCCTGTTAACACGCACTATAATGTCTGTGTAGTTATAGTTAGGTTAAGTTAGAGATTCCATTGTAAAGGTGAGAGTGCAATACTGTAACAATGAAGGTTCAAGTATAACACTGTAACATTCATGTGAAAAAACACAGTCAAAGTGATGCTTTGGTTCCCTTAAATTCACGATTCGTGGTGAGCTACAAAAACCATAACTCACGCCTCCTCTCCATTAAAACCATAACTCGCGTGTTTTGGTGAATTCTCAAATTTCAAGATGGTAAAAACAACAGAAAATACATTTTTAAAAAAGCCTTGTATCAGATGATCATATGAATCACACATCATTAAAAAATCAAGCATGACTGATAGAACTTGGACATTTGTGCTTGTGAGTTTAACAGCAAAATATCTTTAAATTTTAACTCTTCGATGCTGTTTTACAAGAACTAATAGTTAAAAACCTAAATCTTAAAGGAACGTTTCTGAATGATAGTTCTACTTTCATGTCAAATTTAGTGTAAATTCTTTTATCAGTCTTTTCCCATGAAAGCTAGATGTGAAATACAACTGTATTCCTCTGAACAGATCTGCATAAAACCTGGTCTGCTGAATCTTAGTCACTTGGGTTCTACTGATGTAATCTCCACGAGAACAGCACTCTTAGCTAGGCGCTGTTGATGTGGCAGTCACGTCAAAGTACCCAGGGAAGGGAATCCCTCTGGTGCAGGTCCTACAGAGATTCTGTTTTTTTTCATATCAGGTCTGCCTGGTGAGCAAGAGCTTCTTCAGCAGCCCAAGGCTGCTTTTTTCTTTTCTTTTCTATTTTTGATCAGCACGCATGATGTGCTGACATTGTTAACTTGAAAGTGAAATGTGCCTATGGGTCTCTTTACTTTCACTTACATCAGTGCTCAAGGTGCATATCTCAGCCCTGAGCACCAATTTCAATGGGAAAGGGATTGTTGTAAAGCAGCGAATCTCCCATATCCATCTGCATTCATCCCTAGTGGGGATCACCACAGGAATGCAATTCCCAGGCAGGTATCCACCCACTACACACCAGGGGTTTCTTTTAAAGAATGAGCAGCCCCCTCCATCAATAAGCTAGTACTCCCCAGCATGTCTTTTTGTAACAGTCAGGAAGGTTTGGTGGGATTTTACCCCAATCTGGCCCGGGGGGGGGGGGGGGCGGGGGGCAGAAGGCACACTTGACCCCAGGAATTAGATTTTGTCATGTCCCCCCCGCCCCCCACCCTCCCCACCATAGCCATGGGCTCCCCAACACCCTGGGCTAAACACTCTTTATTACCCCCAGCCCGGGCAGTTTCAGGGGGCCTACCCCAAATCTGCCCAGAGGGGCGCAGAAAGCCCAAAATATATCAGGGAAACAAAATGACCTAAAAACAGAAGGCGTGAGACCAGCCCATCCAGGCATCGGGCCATGCCTGCACCCCAGAATTTGCAACCCAGACTTTCTGCCCCTTGGTGGGATAGTAATGAGTTTACCATTAATCTGCTCACAAGGATTTGAGCAAAAAGCTTCCCAGATACTACAATTAGGCCCCAAAAGAAGAAAGCGGTGGGGGTGGCCCACTTAGGCATAGGGTCGTACTCTACCCAGGAAAGGTCACAACAGTCTTTCTGCCTCTCCTGGAGGCAGACTTGGAGCGTACTCCCAATATGCCCAGATAGTCACCCTAGTACAAGCACAACAGTCTTTCTGCCCTCTCTAAGAGCAGATTTGGAGATTAACATCCATTTTGCCCTTGCTCCCTTCCTGTGGCGGAAAGTCTACCAGACACCAGGAAAAAAAAGTGTTTTTTGTTTTTTTTACAGTGGGTTGGGATGGCCCACCCAGGCATCGGGCTGTGCCACACGCCAAAAAGGGGCAACAGTCCTTCTGCCCACACTGGGGGCAGATGGTGGAGGAGATTACACCCAATCTGCCCAGCCAGGGTGCCGAAAACCCATTAGACACCAGGTACAAAAAGGCAAAAAAAAAAAAAATAGATGAGGTGCCCACCCAGGTGTAACACAACCCCCCCCACCTCAGTATATAACTTGTCTTTCTGTTCTCCCAAGGGGTGCACTGGAGGAGGCTACCGTCAATCTGTCCCCATGGGTGGGCATAAAGTCCACTTAACATAAAAAGGGTTGGGGTGGCTCAATCAGGATTTCGGTCTTGCCAAACCACTGAAAGGGCACAACATTCTTTCTGCTATTCTGAGGACAGAATTGGGTGCCAATCCCAAATCTGCCATCCGTGGAAATAGAAAACCCACTAGACACTAGGGGTCTTCGCATGGTGGAAAAAACAAGGTTTGGGGCAACACACCCGGGCATCTGGCCATGCCACCATCAAAAAAGAGGCAATGCAGTCTTGCCTACCTAGGGGGCTCTTGGGGTGGTAAGCCCCAATCTGCCTCAGGGGGTAAAAATCCCTTTTGATGCCAGGGATATTTTTAAAGTAATAATGAGTTGGCCACACCACCACTTCTAAAGCCCAAAAAGTCTTTATGCCTCACCTGGGGACTAAAGCATCCCCAACCCTATGCCAAGCAAGAGGAAACTTATTTTGGGTGCAGTTTTTACATATATGAGCCCAGCAGAATGGGGTACATTTTAATCTAATTTCACTTGCCATACTGAATGACTGTACTATTTTGACACTTGATCAGCCAGGAAAGCCTACCAAACCTCGACAATTTTGAAAATCAGGCATCCAGGGGAGTCAAGGGTGGTGTGTCTTTCGACGATCCCACAACATTTTCCTAGCCACATGCCCTGAAAACCTCAAATATTACTAAAATCACACATTTTCTTAACATTTCTGTGATGAAAGTTCTGGAATCTATGGAGATCCACAAACATCTTTCCATCCAGCATTCACACATTTCTCCTAATAAAAAACACAACATTACTTGTGTGGTTGGGCCTAGCACATGTAACAAGAACAGGTCAAACCAGTAACCATGCTTAGTCAAGTTCTGTGCACGGCCCATAGTTTCATTGTTTTCCTATTGCAGGTGGTAGGTCCAACTACACAAGTGGATATCGATTTTATTAGGAAAAGAGTGAAAATGCTAGGGGTAGAACATTTGCGGATCCCAGAGATTCTGGAACTTTCTCTCACAGAAATATGAAGAAAATGGGTGTGTTTTGCCAAAGTTTGAGGTTCGAAGGGCATTGCTGATTAGAAAATGTCATAGGATCCATGCAAGCCAGACCACCCTGGACTGCCCTAAGTGTCTAGCTGTTACAATGATCTGTGTTTAGTAGTACTCCCTGATTGGAGCCAATCCCAGGCCCAAAATTCAAAGCTACCCACATTTTAAACAAGCATTGGAAATGCAACAGGGCTCGCATTAGGAAAGTTTGAGCTATTGGTCTTATAAATGAATTTTTTTTTATTTGTGTTATTTTTTAAAATAGCTAAATTAATAGCTTTGTCATTTACAATGCCAATAGTTCTAACTTTCGCAAACACCTATAGCATTTGTAATGCAACATGTTTTGTATTTACGTGACTTAGATGTATTGATATTACAAATAACAATGGTTTTTAATTTTTGTAAATAATTAATACCTAAATAAATGTATGTAATTTGTAATGGCAATAGCTTAAACTTTTGTAAATACCTTTTGTGAAGATTATGTTCAGTGTTTTTTATTGTGACGAAAATCCAAAAACAGAAGTGAAATATTAACATCTTTTTGTGATTTTTAATAAAGCAAGAAAGCTTGAAAACCGCTTGAAACATTGAAAGAACATATTTGAACCAGTGATGCTGTGGTTGCGCTGAGTGATGCTGTGGTTGCACTGAGTGATGCTGTGGTTGCGCTGAGTGGTGTGTGCATCAGTGGAGCTTAGTGGGTACATTGGTGGAGCTGTGTGGTGGGTGCATTGGTGGAGCTTAGTTAGAGCATCGGTGGAGCTGTGTGGTGGGTGCATCAGTGGAGCTGTGTGGTGGGTGCCTCGGCGGAGCTGTGTGGTGGGTGCATCGGCGGAGCTGTGTGGTGGGTGCATCGGTGGAGCTGTGTGGTGGGTGCATCGGTGGAGCTGTGTGGTGGGTGCATCGGTGGAGCTGTGTGGTGGGTGCATCGGTGGAGCTGTGTGGTGGGTGCATCGGTGGAGCTGTGTGGTGGGTGCATCGGTGGAGCTGTGTGGTGGGGCATTCATGGAGCTGTGTGGTTGGGGCATGTGTGGTGGGGGCATGTGTGGTGGGGGCATGTGTGGTGGGTGCATCGGTGGAGGTGTGTGTGGTGGGTGCATCGGTGGAGGTGTGTTGTGGGTGCATCGGTGGAGGTGTGTGGTGGGTGCATCGGTGGAGGTGTGTGGTGGGTGCATTGGTGGAGCTGTGTGGTGGGTGCATTGGTGTAGCTGTGTGGTGGGTGCATCTGTGGAGCTGTGTGGTGGGTGCATCGGTGGAGCTGTGTGGTGGGTGCAGCTGTGGAGCTGTGTGGTGGGTGCATCTGTGGAGCTGTGTAGTGGGTGCCTCGGTAGAGCTGTGTGGTGGGTGCCTCGGTGGAGCTGTGTGGTGGGTGCCTCGGTGGAGCTGTGTGGTGGGTGCCTCGGTGGAGCTGTGTGGTGGGTGCCTCGGTGGAGCTGTGTGGTGGGTGCCTCGGTGGAGCTGTGTGGTGGTTGCATCAGTGGAGCTGTGTGGTGGTTGCATCGGTGGAGCTGTGTGGTGGTTGCATCGGTGGAGCTGTGTGGTGGTTGCATCGGTGGAGCTGTGTTGTGGTTGCATCAGTGGAGCTGTGTAGGTAGATCTGTGTGGTGAGTGCATTGGTGGAGCTGTGTCGGTGGAGATGTGTGGTGGGTGCATCGGTGGAGTTGGGTGGTGGGTGCATCGGTGGAGCTGTGTAGGTGGAGGTGTGTGGTGGGTGCATCGGTGGAGCTGTGTCGGTGGAGCTGTGTGGTGGGTGCATCAGTGGAGCTGTGTGGTGGGTGCCTCGGTGGAGCTGTGTAGGTGATGCTGTGTGGTGGGTGCATCGGTGGAGCTGTGTCGGTGGAGCTGTGTGGTGGGTGCATCGGTGGAGTTGGGTGGTGGGTGCATCGGTGGAGCTGTGTCGGAGGAGCTGTGTGGTGTCTGCATCGATGGAGCTGTGTGGTGGCTGCATCGGTGGAGCTGTGTGGTGGCTGCATCGGTGGAGCTGTGTGGTGGCTGAATCGGTGGAGCTGTGTGGTGGCTGAATCGGTGGAGCTGTGTGGTGGGTGCATCGGTGGAGCTGTGTCGGTGGAGCTGTGTGGTGGCTGCATCGCTGGAGCTGTGTGATGGGTGCATCATTGCAGCTGTGTAGGTGGAGCTGTGTGGTGGGTGCATCGGTGGAGCTGTGTGGTGGGTGCATCGGTGGAGCTGTGTCGGTGGAGCTGTGTGGTGGGTGCATCGGTGGAGCTGTGTCGGTGGAGCTGTGTGGTGGGTGCATCGGTGGAGCTGTGTAGGTGGAGCTGTGTGGTGGGTGCGTCGGTGGAGCTGTGTCGGTGGAGCTGTGTGGTGGGTGCATCGGTGGAGCTGTGTGGTGGATGCATCAGTGGAGCTGTGTGGTGGGTGCATCGGTGGAGCTGTGTGGTGGGTGCATCGGTGGAGCTGTGTGGTGGGTGCATCGGTGGAGCTCTGTCGGTGGAGCTGTGTGGTGTCTGCATCGCCGGAGCTGTGTGATGGGTGCATCGCTGCAGCTGTGTAGGTGGAGCTGTGTGGTGGGTGCATCGGTGGAGCTGTGTGGTGGGTGCATCGGTGGAGCTGTGTGGTGGGTGCATCGGTGGAGCTGTGTCGGTGGAGCTGTGTGGTGGGTGCGTCGGTGGAGCTGTGTCGGTGGAGCTGTGTGGTGGGTGCATCGGTGGAGTTGGGTGGTGGGTGCATCGGTGGAGTTGGGTGGTGGGTGCATCGGTGGAGCTGTGTGGTGGGTGCATCAGTGGAGCTGTGTGGTGGGTGCATCAGTGGAGCTGAGTGGTGGGTGCATCGGTGGAGCTGTGTAGGTGGAGCTGTGTGGTGGGTGCGTCAGTGGAGCTGTGTCGGTGGAGCTGTGTGGTGGGTGCATCGGTGGAGTTGGGTGGTGGGTGCATCGGTGGAGATGTGTGGTGGATGCATCGGTGGATCTGTGTGGTGGATGCATCGGTGGAGCTGTGTGGTGGGTGCATCGGTGGAGCTGTGTGGTGGGTGCATCGGTGGAGTTGGGTGTTGGGTGCATCGGTGGAGCTGTGTGGTGGATGCATCGGTGGAGCTGTGTGGTGGATGCATCGGTGGAGCTGTGTGGTGGGTGCATCGGTGGAGCTGTGTGGTGGATGCATCGGTGGAGCTGTGTGGTGGGTGCATCGGTGGAGCTGTGTGGGTGGAGCTGTGTGGTGGGTGCATCGGTGGAGCTGTGTAGGTGGAGTTGGGTGGTGGGTGCATCGGTGGAGCTGTGTGGTGGATGCATCGGTGGAGCTGTGTGGTGGATGCATCGGTGGAGCTGTGTGGTGGATGCATCGGTGGAGCTGTGTGGTGGATGCATCGGTGGAGGTGTGTGGTGGGTGCCTCGGTGGAGCTGTGTGGTGGGTGCATCGGTGGAGCTGTGTGGTGGATGCATCGGTGGAGCTGTGTGGTGGATGCATCGGTGGAGGTGTGTGGTGGGTGCCTCGGTGGAGCTGTGTGGTGGGTGCCTCAGTGGAGCTGTGTGGTGGGTGCATCGGTGGAGCTGTGTAGGTGGAGTTGGGTGGTGGGTGCATCGGTGGAGTTGTGTCGGTGGAGCTGTGTGGTGGGTGCATCAGTGGAGCTGTGTGGTGTTGTAATTAAATTATGCTCTACAAAGATGCAGGGAGACCTGTTCCTTTGTCTTGAGTGTTGCTATACTCTGGCGAAACCTGCTTGGCCCAACAGCCAGCCCGAGAAAGCATTTCTTAGTGGTCGGCATAGCCCGAACACCTAAACCCCACACATGCATCCTTAATTAAGTCTATCAAGCCACTGGCGGTAATTGTTTGAAACAAAATTGACGCTTCACGCACTACTAAAGGTGACGAGAAAAATTATTTGAAGGGGCCAGGTCATGGGACCCAGGCATTAAACGCAACCCCTTACGCCGGTGCCTGAATCACTAAAAGTAGGAAAGGCAGCGCTGCACTGGTGTGAGAAACATGAAATGGCAAGGTTTGATTGTCTTCAGACCGTACGTGGCAAGCCAGTAAATTCATAAATACAAGGTTTCCAAGGTGAAAGAATACACGATAAAAGGTAAGACAAAATCAGACGTACTGCCAAGGTTTGGCTAATGGGGGCATACATCAACACTTGACTTTATGCAAACATCCCATTGCAGCTTATGACGCTGCCGACCTCCACTCCAGCCTGACCCGACATCTCCAAAGGCTAAATGCTGCGCAGCTGGAGAACGCAGCTTGACATACCCGAGCTCTCAAAATACTAAACCATGTGCCTCAGCACAAGGAAACGAATAAAAATCGATCTTGTCCATGGAGCAACTTAAATGTCTGGCCTTGAATTTTTTCCAATCTCACCTCCCGTGCAAACACGGGATGTAGGGAAAAAGTGACTAGTGCTGGAAAAAAGCAATCAGCAGGTCGAGACTTTATGAAGAGTGGGTGGTAGGACAAGGCAAGACAAGCCAGCCGCCTAGGGTGACAAGTAGAGGATTACCCACTGTCACTACAACCAGGAAAAGATGTTCCTTTGCTCAGGGACAGGGGGTGGCAACAAGCTGTCACTTCGAAAAGGGCACATAAATCTAGCATTAGTTATGAATCTACAGTATTTTAAACTATCCACGATGTGTTGCAAAAAACAATCAAACTGCTACCTGGACAATTCTTCACATGGGAACTAAGGATTAAAGCCGGGGGTCGTTTTCGCCCAATCCTGGTTCCTCACCAGACAATGAAGACTAGTCTGTCTAATTACAGATCGAAAAAGTAATTCATTTTGGAAAATACACTAAAAAACAGCTAGACTCGGGTGCAATCTAATGGGGCAAGAGATAACTCAACTGATGTGTGGCATGTCTTCCGCTATAACTCAAGGAGAATGCATACTTTTGTAAAAGACCCCAAGAAGATAAGTAGTGCATGGAAATATCTTTGCTTTTCAGATTTTCAGTTAGTTACATCTAATTTACAAAAACTTTTTTGGGGACGAGAAGTGTGAAAGAAAGGGTATTGTTGAGCGCAGAATGTGATATACTGCACACTAGGACAACAGTTGTGCACGCCACCTCTGTGCAAATCAAAGGGGAAACTAAATTTCCAGATTTTTAAAGCAAATAATGCAACATCATAATAGCTAGTCCCAAAACCTGATAGGTAAAATGGAATTCGTGGTCCTGGATACAGCATGCATTCCATGTTTCTTTTCAAGCAGAGCATAAACAGTTGTTGCAGCAAGGGGCGGGAAGATTAGGGACGGCTGCCTTTGATGTGGTAATGCGAGGCAGGCAGGCAGATGGCTGGTGGCATTGTGCACGCGCTTTTTAGGGCTTGCGCTTGCGCAATGACCTAAAAAGCACATGCACTTAAAGGAATCGCCAGTGGAATCGCCAGTGGTGGTTCAACACTGGATAAGCCCCATTAGAGCTTCCAGCTGTGCTCATGCGCACAGCAGGCGAGCCCTAAAAAGGTCTTGTTTTTGACTGGAAAAATTGAATCGGTCTATGCTGCATTTTTGGGCTTTTACAGTCACAAGCATTGGACAACGAGACAATTGAAGTACTGGTTTTATAGGAAGAAATGGGGGTACTCTGTGTCAGGGAATTTGTGGATCCCCAAAGATGCAGATTCCATAACTTTCTTTCACAGGAATGTGCTAAAAATGGGTGTTTTTGCCACATTGTGGGTAATAAAGGTTAGGGGGAAATCCATGCACGCTGTGAAACACCCTGGACTCTCCTGGGTGTCTAGCTTTTAGAAATGTATGGGTTTAATAGGTTTCCCGAATTTAAGGCTAAGCCTAGGCTCAAAATCTATAGCTATCCACAATGCAAAATAAGGTATCTGCTTTGAGTGGAAAAATATGATCTGTCCATGTTGTGTTTTAAGGCCCTCGGGTGTCGCGGGTGCAATGACCACGCACACATGAAAGGGACTATTTTTATCTGGACAAGTGTGGAAATGCTGGGCAGTAGGAAACTTGTGGCTTTCCACAGGTTCTGGCACTTTTTTCTCACAGCAATGTGAGTAGAATGCCTGTTTTTTGCCATAGTTTAAAGGCCATTATTGGTAAGAAAACGCCTTGGGATCTACACAAAGCACACCACCCTGGACTCCCATGAGTGTCTAGTTTTCAAAAACGTCTGAATGTGGTAGGTTTCTTTGGGTAGTGACTGAGGCTGGGCCCATATATCGCATCAACCCCTTTGCCAAAACAGGTCATTTGTTTGAGAGTAATTGTAGATGTCTCCACTTGGTGTTTTAGATTCGTTTGTTACATAAATGGGGTAGCGTTTTTTATTAGAGTATGGGAACAAATAATAATATACCATTTATTATGATTAATTGAATTTCTCTACATTATTGGCTTCCAAATGTAAGCATGTGTACAAGAAAGATCACGTTTTGTAAAGTGCTGTGTGAATCACATGATCTTATGAGTAACCGTAAGTTCAAAGTTCAAATAATCACTATTCCTAAACCCTGTATCTTGTGAAAAGTACATAAGGTACATTCAGATCTTTTTTTCAGTCATTAAATTAGACCATTTGAATTGCTGCACGGTCTGTATACAATGAAAAATCATTACAAGCTGAAGCTTAGTTGGCGGCTCTGGGTATTGCGTGGCTTTTGGACAACCAAACACACAACATATATCCCAGTAACCCGTTGCTTTTGTAAAATAACAGATGAAAATGTCACCAACTGTTTTTTTCCTACTTATTTTGTTAATTTTTTTTTCAATGTTTAGTTCATTTTGTAAAAACATGAATAATCTACACAGCCTTGCTGAATTTAGAATTATGTTGGGTTTTCAGTAATGCATAGCCTGCTACGTTTGCCAATGGGTTTCGCACCAGTTTCCATCACAAATTGCAAGTAGGTTAAAACGTCACAAAATTGGAAACATTGAAAAATGGGCTACCTAATAGAAAAACTGCAGTAAAAAAATTGTGATCTTTTACAGCTCTCATTGTTCATGAAGCTGGGGAGATAGCAGATCTTGGCACAGAAAACCCTTTGTTGATGCAATTTTTAGAGAAAACATCATACCCTTTCTTGCACTACACCTTTTCCCATTTTTCCAGCAAAAACAAAAGTGTGCTATATTATGTCTATTTGCTCAGTTCCCTTTATGGGAATCCACATAGCCTGTGTATCTTTAGTATCCCAGAAATGTGGTGTGAAAAATTATACAAATTTGACACGGATACCTTTAGTGAGGAAAAGGTTACAAAGGCGTTAGCACAAACTGCCTCAAATACCCAAAGAAGGCTAAACAGCAGGCTGGGAAGTCCCTAGAAAGTGAGTTAAGTTGTCAAATGGTGAAGCAGGTTTCCTAGGAATGAGTAAAATGTCATGCTGATTCATCATGCAACACTAAAGTTATAAAACAACCAAAACCACATCTTCAACAGAAACAGCATCCAAACAGTAACTACATAGGTGCTCTGGAGTCTGGCCACAGCTCCGAAATGAAAAATCACCTAAATCCTTCAAGATTCATTAATCTGGCTGTTAAATTGTCACAGGAATTTAAGACATGATGATGAACAATATGTGCTTATGTTATGTGCAAAGGCTTGTAAAATGCATTTGTACACAGAGCATGTTTCAAGGTGCTATGAAGAAGAACCAAAGAGAAACTAGTTGGAAAGAATGGTAAAATGTCACTTCTTAAGCAATTTCCTAAAAGCAATCAGTTGAACAATTGATTACAAGTAAATCACGATCGAGACTTTGAAATGGTGTGGACCAGCATGGAGGAACTCCTTTTACAAATTATTTTGTGTTTTTTAACAACACAGTATCACTAGAAGCTGTTAATCAGAGGAAAACAGGGAACTAGTGGGGGATACCTTTCTAGATACTTACTTAGAAACGGGGGATAGCCTTGTCAAATGAGCAAATGTATACATCCAAGTAGCATTTTTTGACGTCTGTGTTGGCATGTTAAAGCCAGAGCTATGGGCTCTGTCACTGTTCGTTTATCAGAGGATATTGACTGTTTCAGTGGGCATAATGCAAGTTCTGACTAAAACATTAAAAAATCCTGCTGCAATAAAAATAACGAAAAGACATTACTTTGGCTATATGATGAACGTATGACCAAGAACTGTACATGTGATGATTCAGTTTATTTCCTCACACTTCACAGTGCAAATGCTCCATAGGGGACGAAATGATACACCAAACAGCCAAAAGCATGGGTGGCAAGATAAATTTCACCCCTGGGCTGAGCGAACAACCATTCGATGTATATTTTAAAACATTGGTAACAATAGGTCCTCCAGAAAGTTGCTCAATCAAGTCAGGCAAAAAAAGAACACTGTCTGATAGTCAGAAACGTTCAAAGATCCAAGCTTTGATAGGGAGCTGAGTAAACATGATGAAAGAACAGAATGGGAGTCAGACACTAAGTTCGAAGATCAGGAGGAAGCCGAGGAATTAGCAAAATTAGAAAGGAAAGACCAAGACCTACAGGAAAATACTAGGGAAAACACTAGGGCATCAAAGGACATGAGATTAGAAGTATTAAGGGATTTAGTGAAGCACTCGGACAATATGAGGTGACTGTGGGATGAGTGTAAGGAGAAAGAAGGGGAAATAAAAAGGGAAGAGGAGAAAACACAAAGGGACGAAGCAGAGAAGGAAAGGCTAAAGGAGGCAGGCCACAGCCGCTGCATCAGAGGATGAGATAAAGCCAACAACGGTAAAATTGCGCTGGCTAAGGCTATGCCCCTTAGAAAAGCAACAGGGTTTAACAAGACAACCCCTATTATGTGAGTGGATGTCCTGTGGACGACTGCCGAGTTGCACAACCTTGCTGTGAATTAACCTGACATAAGGGAAGATCCAGAGGGTTTGTGGAAAAGGACAGAGATAATGCTGAGGTTAGGGAAACTGACCCTCTGAGATGCTGAACAGTTGTTTTCTATTATAATGCCTCCAGGTGTATGGAGGCCAATAAGGGATAAGGGTGACACAGTATTAAAAATTAATTGGACTGAATTGATAGCGGACAGTAATGACAGAAAGGGGGGAGTATTGACTGCTGGACCTACCTGAACAAATATTGACCAAAATGAAGAAATTAATGCCCCAATGAAGATAAGATTACCAGAAACGGAATAATTGTAAACAAGAAACAGGACACAAGGTAGTCTTTATTTTGCCAGGATACAGAAGGTATTTACATTGTGCAGTGGGCTTCATCCTGCCAATGTGACAGTCCAGCATACCCTGAGTTCACACTTTGTGAACAATGTACAGGATATCAACAATCAGGGCCTGATTTACTGGACAAATAACGTTAACTGTAATTATCAGACACAAAGGGGATCTGCATTCTTATCCACCATCTCCCACAAAAATGCGGACCACTACTGCTCATTCAAGTGGCCATATGTCCAATTTATCCCAATGTCACTAAACTGCAGCGTAAGAATTCCCACCAAAAAGTAGAAAGGTGAAACAAATGTAAGAGGAATTGTAGGAAAAAAAGTGTGAATGGAAAGAAAGCACCTCACGGTAGCAACACCAAGGGGGGACTGGCTAGTTGGTACTCGCTAGCACACCCACACCGTAAGATCATCAACAACCAACCAGACCCCACAAAACCTCTTTAAGAAAAATGGCAGGCCGATGTAGGGGAGCTGGTTGAGGCAGATTGGCAGGAAGCACTTGCATCCCCACGGGAAGTGGTGATTCCTTCAAAATTAAAGCTAGTGCAGTTAAAAATACTCCATCTAATCTACTACAAAAGAGTAACCCTGCAGAAGATAGGGAAGACTGATAGCCAACTCTGCTTAAGGAATTGCAGGGCAATCAGTACCTTCTACCATATATGGTGGGAATGCCCTGAGATAGCGACATATTGTGGAGCAATTATGCATACAATTACACAAGTTAGCGGAGCCACTGTGTCTCCAGAACGCAAGAGATGTCTGCCAAACATCTGGGAACCAACAGATCTTTACCATGCGGCTCAAGACTGGGCAACACTGGGGAGCCCAAGCTGCTGCAACACATCGGGAATGGTTTGGCGATATGGACGGAGCCATGGTGGTATAGAAGGCAGTATATACACATAGAAGTTGCTCTAGGAAGTGGAAGCAGGTATGGGGAAAGTGGAACAACTTCAGAGGGAATATTTGTGCTCCACCGCCAGACGAGTCAGCAACGGACATCAGTGAATAAAGGAAGCGGAACAGTGTTCATCACTTACTTATATTTTCAATGTAATGGTTGTATAATCCTCCAGAAGAGGCTGTTTGGGATATGAAGCATCTATGTATACCTAATAATCTGTAACCGAACTGCTGCAAGTTAACCGATGATACAATAAAAGATATATATTTTTTTTAAAGAATAACGCTACCCACTATCTAGGTTAACTTATTTGTTGCACATTTCCTTGTATTTTGTAGCAATACGAAACCATTTGGGTGTATATGCATTATATAACTGCCAATATATTCATCCATTCACTCATTCTTTGATGCCCATGACATGGGATTAAATCCCTACTAACGGTATTCCCTGGCTGGTCATGGGGAAATCAACCATGGCCTCTGTAGCCAGAGCTGTGAGCTCCTACTTTCCCAAGTGATCTTATAACACTCCCTCATCAACAACTGCACACTGCTTGGCTATGCAAGATGCATACAAAACCTCAGGACACCACCGCGCCGCACGGCCACCAGCTGTGTGAGTGCCCCTCGCTGCTGCTCGCAGCCTCGTTGTGCCTCGTTGTGTTGTTGTTCTGCCGCCCCACCTGCCTGCCTCGCTGCTCCCTGCCCCTCCGCCGTGTGTTTGTATAAACATTGTGGTTCTGGTGTATATTTTTGATTGCCTTCTGTTTTCCTCTGCTGTTGTCCCCCTGTGCCTGTGTGCGTGTGCGTTTTATATAGCCTTGTGAAAAATTATTGTATTGCCTTGTTTAAAGTTATTGTAGTCCCCCTGTGCCTTGCCCACCCCGCTCCCCGCTTCCCGCCGCCGCTCACGCGGCCACGCCCCCTTTTGCTTTGTGTCCACCCCGCTCCCGCCTCCCAGCTGCTCCTCCCTCCCACTTAGCTATAAATGGCAACCGCGCGTATGCGCCGATTGTGCGCCGAAGGCGCGCCAAAGGCAAGCCCGTCTGCGCCCGTCCGTGCATGGACCGCGCCCAGTGCCAGGACCTCTGGCCCCCACCGATGCAAGTCGACCCGACAGACCTACGACACCGCGGCCCTCAACGCACTCAATGCCGGCCGAAACCCCACCTGCTGCCGGGCCGCCCCGAGACGCATTCACGGACCCTTCTCCTGCACAACCTGCAAGTTCTCCTGCCTCCGAATATGCTCCGCGCCTGCCAAGCCAAACTCCAGCAGCGACCTCAAGTGCATCCTGCTCAACACCCGCTCCGTCCACAGACACGCCGTGGAACTCTGGAACCTCCTCGACACAACATCACCAGACATCGCCTTCGTCACTGAAACATGGATGAACGCCACCTCAGCACCCGACATCGCCATCGCCATCCCGGATGGATACAAGATCATCAGGAGGGACCGCGTCAACCAGACCGGAGGAGGCATCGCCATCGTCCACAAGAACACCATCCGCATCACGACCGACGCCGACGACACCTTCACCACCGCCGAACACCTCCACTTCCAGATTCACACCGACCCAAAGACGACGGCACCCTCATCTACAGACCCCCGGGACCATGCACGCAATTCAGCGAAGACATCACGGACTTCATCAGCCCACACGCCCTCCCCTCCGCCGACTACATCCTCCTAGGGGACCTCAACTTCCACCTGGAGAACAACAAGGACTGCAACACCGCCACCCTGCTGGACAACCTCGCCAACCTCGGACTCAAGCAACTGGTCAACACCCCCACCCACTACGCCGGCCACACGTTTGATCCCGTCTTCTCTTCCAGCAAGCACATCAGCTTAAGCCACTCCACCGGACTCCACTGGACCGACCACAGCTGCGTCCACTTCAGCTTCAGAAAAACCACAACCCACCACCACCCGCAACAGGTTCCTCACAGGAGCTGGAGCAAGATCACCGCGGACCAGCTCATCACCTCCCTCAGCCAGAACCCACCTGCCAGCACATCGGACGCCAACGAAGCAGCCCGCAACTTCACGCAGTGGCTGACCGCGTGCGCCGACGACCTCGCACCATTGAAGAACCCTCCCAGCAGACCTAGAAGCAAGAAAGCCCCATGGTTCACCGACGAATTCAATGACTACAAGAAGACCTGCCGCACCCTCGAGAAAGCCTGGCTCCTCGACCAGACCGCTGACAACATGAGCGCCCTCAAACACGCCACCCACAAGCACCACCAGCTCATCCGCACCACCAAGAAAAAATCACTGAAGGAGCGACTGGACAACAACGCCCACGACAGCAAGGAACTCTTCAGCATCGTCAAGGAGTTCTCTAACCCCAGCACCGGCAACAACGACATCACCCCTTCACAAGACCTCTGCGACTCCCTCGCCTCGTTCTTCCACCGCAAGATTGCCGACATCCACAACAGTTTCGGCGCACCATCCACGCACCCAACCAACGAACCAACGAATCCCACCACCACCCTCCGCACCTGGACCACGGTGACCACCGAAGACACAGCCCGCACGATGAACACCATCCACTCCGGCTCTCCAACCGACCCCTGCCCCCACCACGTCTTCAACAAGGCCGACTCCACCATCGCACCCCAACTCCGGGACGTCATCAACACCTCCTTCAACACTGCCACCTTCCCGGAGAGCTGGAAGCATGCCGAGCTCAGCGCCCTACTGTAGAAACCAACAGCGGACCCCACCGACCTCAAAAACTTCCGCCCCATCTCGCTCCTCCCTTTTCCTGCCAAAGTCATCAAGAAGATCGTCAACAAACAGCTTGCCGCCTTCCTCTAGACAAACGGATCCCTCGACCCCTTGCAGTCCGGTTTCAGAGCAAACCACAGCACCAAAACCGCCCTCATCACAGCCACCGACGACATCCGAGCCCTGCTCGACAACAGGGAAACAGCGGCACTCATCCTCCTGGACCTCTCCGCAGCATTCAACACTTTCTGCCACCGCACCCTAGTCCAACGCCTCGGCAACACCGGCATCCAAGAGAAGGCACTGAAGTGGATCATCTCATTCCTCGCCGGAAGAACACAGAGAGTCCGCCTCCCCCCGGTTCGATCTGAGGCCACCGAAGTCATCTGTGGCGTCCCGCAAGGATCATCACTCAGCCCCACCCTCTTCAACGTCTACATGAGACCTCTTGCTGCCATCGCACGCCAACACAACCTCAACATCATCTCCTATGCCGACGACACCCAGCTGATTCTCTCCCTCACCAGAGACCCCGACACCGCCAGAACCAGCCTACACGAAGGGATGAAAGACGTCGCCGAGTGGATGAAGAACAGCCGCCTGAAACTGAACTCAGACAAGACGGAAGTCCTCATCCTGGGACCATCACCCTCCGCCTGGGACGACTCCTGGTGGCCCCCAGCCCTGGGCACCGCCCCCAAGCCAACAGACCACGCATGCAACCTGGGCTTCATCCTGGACTCCCTCTCGATGACCAGACAAGTCAACGCCGTATCCTCATCATGCTTTCACACCCTTCGCATGCTTCGCAAGATCTTCCGATGGATCCCGACCGAAACCAGGAAGACGGTCACCCAGGCCCTCGTCACCAGCCGACTGGACTACGGAAACACCCTCTACGCCGGAACCACAGCCAAGCTACAGAAAAGACTCCAACGCATCCAGAACGCCTCCGCCCGACTCATTCTGGACATCCCCCGTCGCAGCCACATCTCCGGCCACCTGAGGGACCTACACTGGCTCCCCGTCGACAAGAGGATCACGTTCAGGCTCCTCACCCACGCACACAAGTCTCTCCACGACCTGGGCCCCAAGTGCCTCAACGACCGCCTGACCTTCTACACGTCCACCCGCCAGCTACGGTCTACCAGCCTCGTCCTCGCCACTGTACCACGCATCCGAAGAGCCACCGCCGGAGGCAGATCCTTCTCCTACCTGGCGGCAAAGACATGGTACTCCCTTCCCATCCACCTTCGGCTGACCCAGGACCACCTCGCCTTCAGGAGACAACTCAAGACCTGGCTGTTCGAGCAGTAGCGGACCCCTTCCCCAAGCGCCTTGAGACCCTTCCGGATGAGTAGCGCGCTATACAAATGTTGTGATTGATTGATTCATTGATTGTATCCAAGTTACTACTCCACAACCCAACAAAGACAAATTCACATCAGAGCACTGCGTAATTCCCCACATCCATCCCTGTTCCCCCCTCCCACCTCCTACCCATCCCAGCAACACAATCTAGGTACTAGATTGACCGCAAAACACTCCCACATACATTGGAAGCTCCAGAAGTGACTGTCTTCTATCTCTCCAACCCCAGACACTACATTCACAGTCATTCAACTAACTGAATGATGCTGTCACCCCATTTAGAATTTCTCTTACTACTTTAGCATCTCAACATCCTATAGTCATCCCCACATTAGTACCTTGTATGCAATCACAAGTACACAAAATGAAAACAAAAATCAATAAAATGATCACCTCCCAGTTTTTAAGCCATTCCTGGAAGACCTATTTTCACGGGATTCTGAGTTGGGTGCATTTCTGCCCAATATTCTCTCCTCCCCTTAGAGCTGCAGATTCCAGGTGCATCAATAAGTCTAGGGGTCGAAATACTCCCCATTACATTTCTTTAGGGAATAACATTTGGGAATCTGTGTTTCTGCACAAATCATCCCATGCCCCCACCCCTCCTGAAATCTCAAGGTGTAACACCACCAAGTGCAATGGCAACGAGGCCTGTAACTCTTCCTACCAGCCCCATTATGACTACACAAAGCAAACAGAATAAGGTCTATTGGCATAGGAGATTTGGGAGAATAACATGTGGGAATCAGTATTTCAATACCAATTTCAACTTTATCCTTAGTGCTTCATCTGGAAAGTGTGGATGCTTTCAGCACATCTTGAATACCATTGGGACTGTTACCTCCGATTTCCGACCCTATTGAGAGTATTTGGAATCTCAAATAGAGGCCTTCGTGGACCAAATTTTCCTTATTAAATTACAAAATGATTTTGTCCCTACATTTCTATCCTTACTGAAACCCCCAGACTGTCCATCCAGCATTGACTTTACACAAAGTAATCACACAATGATCAAACACAAATGAAACATTTTTCATTAACGACTTGAACATCACAAATTCCTAACACTCCTTTCACAATTCACCACTTATTTTTTCTGACCCAGCTGTATTCTCTGCAATCTACACCTTTCAGACTCACTTCGCATGCAAAACACTCACCAGCAGCGGCACCACTGACTCATCTTGCGTCTCCTTCCAAACTGAATTTTAACCAATTGTTTGATCATCGCATATAAACAGATCTCCAAAAAAGAGATCCATACGGAGACTGCTGGCTATTCCACAGCCCCCCAATGTGGAACACAACCGGATGATGAAGCATACTGCCTTGATGGCTGAGGATCAGTGCATCTTAGGTAAGAATAACCCTTGGATCTACAATATGAGGCATTATATAGGTTAATTTACCTTTGTATGTTTTTCCTTCTGAATGCTACATAATGTTTTGGTTATAGCAACTCTACTGACTGGATCTGACCACTTAATCTCATCAGAACTCTTGAAAGTCTGCACTTTAGAGTAGATGGTATCTCATCCAATGCTCACTACAATCGAGGGGGAAGATGAGAAGAATTCTACATCTGACCTCAAAGATATACTACACCATGGTCTACAAAATAAGCACCTTTCCTTAGAGAAATTTAATTTATTAAATGAAGAGCTTGCAAACCTCTCAGCAAGGATATAAGGGCTACATTTTCAGGAAGAATTCTCCACTATGGCTACTAAACCCAAGGTAGAAAGTACACTGGAAGTCAACCCTAAGATGGAGAGCTTCATAATAAAGTACACCAGGGACTCCAAGAAAGACCATCACAGACCGTGGATTTCATACCAGAACACCCTCCTTGCACTTTCTGGCATAGACTAAGATCATAAAAATGGCAGACGACGCCAGGGCCTTTAAAACCCTGTCAGACCTGGAGTTCCTAATGGACTTGGTCCAACATATGATCAGCATATTAGGTCAAATGAACTGTACTATCTCAATAGATCATAACAAACTGCATCTGCTAAAGACGGCCACAAACATAGGTCTCTTCTTTAGGAATATTTTGTCAAAAAGATTTGGAAAATCTTAGGCATGTACACCGCCTCCGAACAAAGAATTTTCCCTCTCCTTGGCCCGACAGGTCAATGCTGTCGCCTCCACCTGCTTCAACACCCTCTGCATCCTCCGCAAGACCTTCAAATGGATCCCCCCTGAATCAAGGAAGACCGTCACCCACGCACTAATAACCAGCAGACTGGACTACGGAAACGCTCTCTACGCCGGGATCAACAAGTTGTTGCTCCGCAAACAACAAGTTGTTGCTCCGCAAACTCCAGAACATACAGAACACTGCAGCCAGACTCGTCCTCGGCATCCCTCGACACGAACATATCACCCAACACCTGCGTAACCTCCACTGGCGAGTAACCTTCAAGATTCTCATCCACGCCTACAAATGCCTCCACAACTCTGGACCTCAACATCTCAACGACAGAATCTCCTTCCACGTACCCAAGAGGAACCACCGATCTGCCGACCTTGCCCTTGCCGAACCCCCACGCATCCGCAAGGCAAGAACAGGTGGAAGAGCCTTCTCCTATATCGTGGCCAAGACCTGGAACGAGCTGCCAATCAACATCAGATTCGCCCCCACCCTGCACATCTTCAGGAAGACCCTCAAGACCTAGCTGAGGAAAAGCGTCCTTCTTGTCGGCCTTTATTTTGTGTCAGGACTCCATTATTTTTGAATTGCCATTTCGTGTCAAACACCCCTGCACGACCCTCCTGGTCGTTTCTGCTAATGTCTGATGAAACTCTAAACTGTCACGACCACCCTGCCCTTCCTGCTCCTTGTGGTTGAGCCAATTTTGAAAAAGGGAACAAAGAATTGGCCTCACCACCCTCGGATTGAACTCCTGCTCACATCCACCCTGTTTCGCAAGACTTAGTCACGCCACCGTCCCAGAACTTGTTTCTTTCACATATCCTGTTGTTCAAGACCTGTCCGTTCTCTCACGTACATATCCTGTTTTGCAAGACCTGTCCGTAATATTTTGTACCATCTGTTGCAGCACCGTCCTGCCTGAACAAAGAATAGTGTATCTGCATTCTGACTCGGAGGCGCCAGGCCCCCACCCAAACTGGTTTCTTAAGGTGGGAAATGTGTATATAAGGCCTGTAAGCTGCGGAGTGAAGCAGCAGCCTCCTCTTTCTTGTCTCCGACGAGCTTGGGACTATTTGAATAAAACTTGGTTCCACCTTCAGACGAAGGCTCCTGTGTCTCTTTTTTCTATATAAGGAGGGTATGGAAGACCTGGGCGGTTCCCCCGCCGCCGAGACCCAGTAAGTGGGTAAAAACCGTTCTTCATAGCTCTTCAAGTGATCTGAGCTGCTCCCTCCCCCAGCGCCTTGAGACATTCACAGGTGAGTATGTGCTTAAAATTCCCTGATTAATTAATTGATAATTTGTTTATGAACGGAATTAACGGAATTGGGTTATTTTACAGTGTCTGCAGAAGCTTTACAATTCAATGTTGGAAATAAACAACTTAGATGTTTTAGCTCGTTAGCTTGAGTGCAATGGTCGCCAAGTGTGGGAGATCTATTGTTTATTGTTTTGACCCTCCTTTTCCTTACTAGGCACATAACTGATCTACTCACAGATGTAGTATTTTATTCCAACACCAGGTCAAAAACGGGTAGGAGGGCTGATGCCTTCTGACCTGGGAATTAAATAAATACAGTATAATTTTTCAAATACCTTGTTTGTACAATCCCTAAATAGTGATAATTTATGAACGGGCTAGAAACAGTTTTCAATATAACGCAATATACATAAGGGAAGCTTAGCCCCTACACGCCAAGGGATCTGGCATCAACTCAAGTAAGCGCCTTTAAAAAAATAAACACACAAGCCCTATACGTACCTATATCACTTGCACCACTGGGGGAGAAGGATCAGGGATTACTTTTACAACTAATATTTGCAGCTTTATCATTTGGGGTCTAGGCAAGAATGAAAGTGGCATTAGTGATACTATCAAAATCAGCTTGAGCAGAAAACACTATAGAATAGGGTAACGCTTAATGTGCGTTTCACTTTTGAATAACTACACGGGTTGCACCGCTTGAAACGCAAATGAACACTTTAAAATTCGTAAAGGGGAACTTATGTGCCACCAGAATGCTACACTCGTATCTTTGCTGAGTTCATGGTTTGTGTTTTTCTACACAATTTATGGTGGAGAAACACGAGCATGTTACCTGCTGGCAGCTCGACTTCTGCATCACTGAACTCAACCTGCTGGCAGCTCGACTTCTGCATCTCTGAACTCGTAGGCATAGCTGCCAAGGTTCCAGATTGCTATGCGTGACTCTTTTATAATTTCAGTGTAATTATGAGTGACATATCATCGTCTAGGAGTGACACTTTCTCGCAAGTAAAATCACGCAATAAATATGAAGGAAACAAATAAATACAAGAAATTACACCCATATGGTTGAGGGGAAAAGTTAAGAAGAACTTGAAACAGGTGCAAAACAACTGATGTTTGCAGCATGCATATAAACCCTATGAGCTAGTTTATGGAGATTCAAAACTGCTACTAGACTAGTAACTCTCCAGCTGGAGCTTTAACACTCATGTCTATGTCCATCACCGCTTCTCCCAGCTCAGCCGCAGCTCACTAGTACTTGGCTTGGCGCAAGATCTTCACATCGCGAGGGGGCTGCGGGCAGGATCTTCGTAGAGTTGGCCGCGGATGCTATCATTATGCCAGAAGCTTGGAAGGCACTATCTTTACGCTACAAGAGGGGTAGACATGATTTTCGACGGATGTCTGCAAGCATGAGTTTCACATCAGCATTTAGGGGAACAACACCTGTCGCACCAGAGATGCTGCTGGTGCGATGTTCACACAACAGGCTCCTGCAAGCACGGTTTTCGCAGCAGAGGTGCTAGCGAGTGTGGGCTGCACACATTCTGCGGCCACAATCTTCATTGCAGACACATCTGCTCTGGAAGATGCTTTTATTGCGCAAACGGAGATGACGTCGAAGGTCAGAGACTTTTCTTTTTAACGGTTCCAATCTCAGGTGGAAGGAATCCTTGGAGAAGGCAATATAACTGAACAATAACCCCGGCTCTGCTCCCCCGTGGGTTGGCGCGGCAATGATTCCATCACGCCCTGGCACGAAGCACGCCGCTTCCATTGATTCTCCTCAAATGTAGTCCTCTGCGCTGAAGGGGTAGCAATCCGGTTTACGGTTGCGAACAAAAAACAAGAGGGATTAGAGCAAAAATCAAACGAAAAGGAGCTGTGCAGCTGTGTCTGAAGTCCTGCAGTTGCCCCGGGGCAGAAGCAGGCATCCACTTCTGTCATTAGGGCTGATTGCAGCAAAAAGACAGAAGTGGATGCCTGCTTGTGCCCTGGGGGACCGACATAAAATAACATGCGCTGCGCCTCACGCTGGCAGCAGGGGAGAGGGAGAGAGGAAGGGGCATGCGCCTGCTTCCCTTACCCTTGAAACTTAATTACACACATATGGTGTCAGCGCTCAAGCCCGCAAGGGAATAGCCACACGTGCATACGTTGCCATTGAAGGCAAAGGAAAGCATGCACTGTCGTGGCTTAAAAAGGGGACCGATGGCTAGAGGTCTCCTCCTATGCAGCACATGCGGGCTGCGTAGACGAGACTTAAAAACACGATGCCATTAGGGCCCTAACCTGGTGTGGTGGATTCCAAATATACAATACTGCGCGGGACAAGCGTTTTTGTAGCGACAACCTAGGCAACTATTGACAAAGAAGAGAGTGCCGTGCTGAATATAAACAATGATTATGTTACATTCCATCAGCGCCTCACAGTTATAATGTGTGCTTCTTTTTGTTGGGTGCTCTGATATGTGCTTGGAGGTGTATAGACGCCATTCCACACACGACCATTTGTTTAAATTGCAGTTATTGTAACACCATCATTGCCAACTTAGAGGGGAAGAACACCGTAGGACAGGATAACAACAAATATGAAGTATGCAATCGATTTACTTAACTACGTATTTATTTAGGTATTCTTATCTACTCATGTGTCTCGTATTCCGCAAAAAAGGGCTTTGGCCTACGGCCTATTTTGGAAGAGGATACCCACCCTTCTCTGGGATTATTCGCTTTTATATCAGTTAAACTGTAAAATAAAAATTTGATTTTGAAGTAAACAGTAACGGTTCTCAGTAATTGCTGTGGAGCAGGGGCTTATGTTTATGGAATTATTTAAACCAAACATTCGAACCATAAACAATAGTAAACTGCTGTCGCTTGCAGTCCCATCCCTAAATCTGCACCAGCCCCTCCGATCGCTCAAACTGTTCCTCTGCCACTGCAGGCCTAATTCAGAGCAGAGACGTCACCTCTGGTGTGCACTTAAAGCCAGAACCATCCCGCTTCAAGGAGCAGTGAACACATTCCAGTGAACACACCACTCCATGGTGCAGTGAACAGATTCCAGTGAACACGCCACTCCATGATGCAGTGAACACATTCCAGTGAACACGCCACTCCATCGTGCAGTGAACACATTCCAGTGAACACACCATGGTGCAGTGAATACATTCCAGTGAACACGCCACTCAATGGTGCAGTGAACACATTCCAGTGAACACGCTACTTCAAGGTAAAGTGAACACATTCTAGTGAACATACCACTCCATGGTGCAGTGAAAACATTCCAGTGAACACACCACTCCATGGTGTAGTGAAGACATTCAAGTTAACACGCCACTCCATGGTGCAGTGAAACTGTTCCAGTGAACACGCCACTCCATGGTGCAGTGAAACTGTTCCAGTGCACACGCCACTCCATGGTGCAGTGAACACATTCCGGCAAATTCACCAGGCATGATGCAGTGCGCACATTCCAATAAATACGCCACGCATGGTGCAGTGAACACATTCAGGTGAAAACGCCACTACGTGGTGCAGTGAAAACATTCCAGTGAACATGCCATTCCATAGTGCAGTGAACACATTCCAGTGAACACACCACTCCGTGGTGCAGTGAACACATTCCAGTGAACACGCCACTCCATGGTGCAGTGAAACATTCAGTGAACACATTCCGGCGAATTCACAAGGCATGATGCAGTGTGCACATTCCAATAAACACGCCACGCATGGTGCAGTGAACACATTCCGGTGAACACGCCACTCCAAGGAGCAGTGAACACATTCCAGTGAACATCTATGCATGGTGCAGTCAACACAGTCCAATAAACACACCACGCATGGTGCAGTGAACACATTCCGGTGAACACACCACTCCATGGTGCAGTGAAAACATTTCAGTGAACACGCCGCTCCATGGTGCAGTGAACACATTCCAGTGAACACATTCTAGCGAATACACCATGCATGATGTAGTGCGTACATACCAATAAACCCGCCACGCATGGCGCAGAGAACAAATTCCGGTGAACACACCACTCCATGGTGCAGTAAAAACTTTCCAGTGAACACATTCCGGTGAATTCACTAGGCATGATGCAGTGCGCACATTCCAATAAACATGCAACGCATGTTGCAGTGAACACATTCCAGTAAACACACCATCCATGGTGCAGTCAACACATTCCGGTGAACACCTATGCATGGTGAAGTCAACATATTCTAATAAACCCGCCACGCATGGTCCAGTGAACACATTCCAGTGAACACACCACTCCATGGTGCAGTGAACACATTCCGGAAAACAAGCCACTCCATGGTGCAGTGAACACATTGCAGTTAACACGCCACTCCATGGTGCAGTGAAAACATTTCAGTGAACACGCCACCCCATGGTACAGTGAAAACATTTCAGTGAACACATTCCGGCAAATTCACCAGTCATGATGCAGTGCGCACATTCCAATAAACACGCCATGCATGGTGTAGTGAACACTTTCTGGTGAATACGCCACTGCAAGGTGCAGTGAACACATTCCAGTGAACACACCACTCCATGGTGCAGTGAAAACATTCCAGTGAACACACCACTCCATGGTGCAGTGAAAACATTCCAGTGAACACACCACTCCATGCTACAGTGAAAACATTCCAGTGAACACATTCCGGCGAATTCACTCGGCAA
Source organism: Lissotriton vulgaris (assembly GCF_964263255.1). Taxonomy (NCBI): domain Eukaryota; kingdom Metazoa; phylum Chordata; class Amphibia; order Caudata; family Salamandridae; genus Lissotriton; species Lissotriton vulgaris. Next base: position 1,738,044,587 of record NC_141691.1, read on the forward strand.
GATGCAGTGCACACATTCCAATAAACACGCCACGCATGTTGGAGTGAACACATTCCTGTGAACACGCCATCCATGGTGCAGTCAACACATTCCGGTGAACACGCAACTCCATGGTGCAGTGAACACATTCCAGTGAGCAAGCCACTCCACGGTGCAGTGAACACATTCCAGTTAACATGCCACTCCATGGTGCAGTGAAAACATTCAAGTGAACATGCCACTCCATGGTGCAGTTAACACATTCCAGTGAACACATTCCAGCTAATTCACCAGGCATGATGCAGTGCGCACATTCCAATAAACACGCCAGGCATGGTGCAGTGAACACATTCAGGTGAAAACGCAACACCATGGTACACTCAACACAGTTCGGTGAACACCTATGCATGGTGCATTGAACACATTCCAGTTAACCCTCCATGCATGGAGCAGTGAACACATTCTGGTGAACACGTCACACATGGTGCAGTGAACACATTCCGGAGAACATGCGATACATGTTGCAGTGAATACATTCCAGCGAAAACACCACACATTGTGCAGTGAAAACATTCCAGTGAACACATTCTGGCAAATTCACTAGGCCTGGTGCAGCAAACACATTCCAATAAACACGCCATGCATGGTGCAGTAAAAACATTCCAGTGAACACTCCATGCAAGGCACAGTGAACACATTCCAGTGACACTCCATGCATGGTGCAGTTAACACATTCCAGTGAATATATTCTGGTGAACACCCAACGCATGGTGCAGTGAACACATTCGGGTGAACATGCCAAGCATGGTGCAGTGAGCACAAGGCCGGCTTTAGGGCAGTGCGACTGTTGTGGCAAAACTGGCCGCTGACCTGTGGAAGGGTGCTGACCTTTGGAGAGGGGTGGAGGGGCTGTGTTTAGCAATAACTTATGATTGGTAAAATTAGCTCCACTTTTTGTTTGGTGCTAGGGAGAGAACCCAAGAGACAGTCATGGGGTGTGGGAGTGCCAAAAAGATTTTCTCACTAGGCATCACCAGTGCTAAAGCCTGCCGCAAGTAAGCCCTCGCCTTGTCTTATTTTCCCCACAGTTCAACATGTTTATTGCCCCTATCTTCAGCTCAGCAACAGCTTATGGGTGCTCCACAAATACTAAGCACTCCAAAGGTCTTCATTCTATTTTATATGATTCAAAGTGCCCTCTGTGGCTGGACTTTGGGATTATTTACAGTGGCTGAGAATTTAGGAAAGCTGTTCTTGCTCTCTACTGGCTTAGCAATATGTTTATGTGTTCTGTTAAAAATCAGTTTTTACCTCTCGGTTATTTATATTTCACTGAGAGGATTGTGATTTGTAGAAGCTGCCATTCTCTGCAGAATTGTTTATGGTTCTGTGCTGAGTTAGGTGCTGTGCTCTCTCCTGCAAAGAGTTCTAGCCAACTGTAGCATCCTGTGACTAAGCCGACTAAGGAATATCAGTACACCACAGGGTGTGAATCTGAATTCCCAAAACATTCCTTAAGGCACTTCCATTTATCACCCAGCCTCCACTAGGCCCAGATTGGTTTAGTCCAATCTGGGCCTATCAGCCCCAGAGAAGATACCGCCCAAGGAGCTCCTGCCTATCTGTAGGTCTCAGAAGAGCATCAACCACCTGCTACAGGTGGCAACATGTCACCTTGCAGGCCCTTTGATGTCCTTAGTCAAAGTTCAAGGTGCCTTGCTCATCAATGAAACTGGTACCATACCAAGAGTACCAGGGTTACAAGCTGACAGGCGTGACAGGCATGTCTTAGGAGCATGGTCTACATGATGGTCTCGTGAGGCCAAGATGTGTCAGGGAAAGGCTTCTTGAAGGGGGCCAGTTTTATGTCATTCTTGAAAGAGATTGAGCTGCCAGTGCCCTCGGATCTAGGTGTGGGCCAGTTCAGATGTAGATTCTAGTCCATCATGTGTCATTATATTTCTTTGCATTGGGATTGCTGATCAATCTTACTGTGTTGGGGCCTAATTGATGTAGATGTTGGCACATGAATTAATAAGAAATCTAATGAACATTCTACTCAATTCCAATTGGATTTTTCAACGGAGTACTGACTTCATAAGAAGTTTATTGGTTTCAATCGGTATGTAATGCAGGTAGAAATAACCTTGTTTTTTTCGCCAGCACTAGAAGTCTAAAACCCCTATATTACAAAAACTACACAAGAAGGCATATCTAATTGGTATACTGAAATATTCACGAAGGGCAGTACTCAAAATGAGCATGATCTGTGTAAATATAAGAAATGTTTCTTCCAAGAAGTGGCAGGTTTGCGCGGTAAACTAAGAACAGAAATGCTATTTTATGTTTCTCAGTATTTGTCTGGGTTGCATTAAAAAGCCATGCTATTCATCCCATTTCCAAAGTGCAGATCAAAGATGCCCCTTAACTGCCCCGAAGTACCCTCTCTGAACTTTCTAAGTTTGGAAAATTCGTTTTTCTTATGTCACAAGACCCCGTGAAGGACAGAGAGTTCACTGTTCAAAAGTAAGCAACAGTGAAAGTTCGAGTTTCAAAAATAAAGGTTGTTAAAGTTCAAGGATCACCTATTGAAAGTCAATTGAAGTCAAAAGAACAACACAAATTGGCTTTGAGATACACTGTGATACAAAGCACGTGGCTAATACCAAACGAGCGAGGCATGTGCATGAAAAGTACATTCCCTAACGAATCGGATGGTAAATGTGGTGTGGTAGAGTATGTATTTTGTTGGGCAATATGCATCATCTCATTGCTGTCAAGTTTCTTTGGTCCGTACGTGACTGGTTATACCAGTGCAGATTTTTAGGTCTCGCGTTGCGTACTGCGCACATGCGCAGTCGAGATCGCGAGATTTTATGTTTTTAGGAGAACTTCACTAGCGAGGGTTAAGCCCCACCCCTCTTTGCCCATTGACTGGCCTCCTAAACGGTGGCCAGCCATTGGAGAAGAGGTCCTAGTGATGTTCTTCTTTCTCTTTAAGCCCCGTCCTTTTCAGATTGGGTTCCTTGACTTACTGCTGAAGTAAAAAGTTTCTTATCTTCTTTATGGGTCCAGACGGCCCCATAAAGAAGATAAGGAACCTTTTACCCCAGCAGGAAGTCGGGCGCCTAGTCTGAAAGGGATGGGGCTTAAAGAGAAACTTCTTTGCCCTGCCCCCTACCGCATAACTCCAAAGCCCCGAATGTATGTGACACCGCCTGTCTCTTCTGTGCCTGCTACATTGCTGTAAAACCCGCTCTGTTTAATTGTTTTTTATGGTGCGGGTGCCCACCCCGCGACTTTGCCCGCATTTATATTTTTAATTCCTAGCGGGTGCCCACCCTACGTTATAGCCGCCTATTTTTGTTATTTTAATTACGGGTGCCCACCCCGCTTTATATTTTGAATTAGAGAGAGCCTACCCCTTGTTTCCCTCGAGACTCACCGCCGCGGCCTGTGTGTCCAAACCGGACGTCAGGCACCTCCTGCCCGTGACGTGGGCAGGGCCTGAAATCCATTCGTAAGTGCAGGAGTCGGCAGCTGGGAGCCTCACTGGCTCCACACTAAGTCCCGGTCCCAAGATGGGGGGCCGGGTGAAACGGGGCCCTGGCGAGGCGGGGCTCCCCTGAGTAGGGAGAGCCCCGTAAGTGCGGCAGCCGGTGGAGAGTTAACGCAGCTGGGGCACGAGGCACATTGTTGGTGCCTGCCCCCACCGCATGTCAGCCCCGCGTGCAGATGCCCAGACAGCGATGGAACCCCCGCCGTTGAGTGGGGCTCAACATAGTCCGTGTTGGAAAGGAGGAGTCAGAGCGGCCCCGTCTGGCAGCGGGCCGCTCTGCCGTTGTTGGGCAGTTCCTGGAGTGCTCCACAGTCCTGTGGGGGCGGTTCTGTTCTCGTGTGGGGCAGTTGTTTTTAAGGGTCCCTCGAGTGGGGCTCACAGGCACGGTGGTGCCCATTCTCCCTGAGACTTCCCAGCGGCGCCGCAGTGGTAAGCCGCTGCAACGTGGGGGCATTTCTTCAGTGGGAGTCCCTAAGGGGGGCTCCCCCAAGCTCCGTGGATACCCAAACAAGTCTTTACAGCTGCCCCGCAGCTGCAACGTTGGGCATACCTTTGCTTAGAGCCCCAGTGAGGCCCCAGCAGGCACAGTAGTGCCAGGGCCCATTATAGAGGCATAGCTGCGCCGCACCAGCGCGGGCAGCTGCACCATTGATTTCGTCAATTAATTCAAAGTCAAAGAGAGGGGCTCAGGAGGCACACTGGTGCCAGGGCTCATTATACAGCCCAATGAAGACTACCGCTCCCAGAATGCACTCCGTTCATTAAACATCATGTATTTCAGTGACATGGATTTACCTACAAGCCACGTCTATCGGCTTCATAGATTTACCGATATAGGTCATGACCAATCTATGGTCAAAGTTTCTTCATTCTCTTTTAAGCCGAGCACTCATTTACTCAAAAAAGTGTCCTCTCCCCCGCACACCTCTTTGTGGCATCTGCTAAAATGCTTTAAAATGTTTTCAGTGTGTGACAAGACGGGCAGGCCTGGGAGTAGTGGGGCTTTTTTTAGGTCTCTGGCGGCCTTGTGACGCAGGGTGTTTACCTCAGCACCCAGTGATGGACTCCCGGGTGCACTGTAGCAATAAGCTGTCAGTGCCTCCACGGTGCCCCGGATGCTTCTTCACAAGTAACTTTTAAACTACATTGACTATTGGAATTATGCTCTGGGACTCTGTGTATGTGTGTGTGGCTCTGTGTTTGTGTGTGTGTGTGGCTCTGTGTGTGTGTGTGTTTGTGTGTGGCTGTGTGTTTGTGTGTGGCTGTGTGGCTCTGTGTGTGTGTGTGTCTATGTGTGTATGTGTGGCTGTGTGTGTGTGTGTGTGTATGTCTGGCTCTGTGTGTGTGGATGTGTGTGGCTCTGTGTATGTGTGTGTGTGTGTGTGTGTGTGTCTCTGTGTATGTGTGTGTGTGTGTGTGTGTGTGTGTGTGTGTGTGTGTGCGTGTGTGTGTGTGTGTGTGTGTGTGTTCAAATGCAATAGGTCTCGCATTTGCAAGAGATTAAGCTATTGGCATTGTAAATGACGATGCCATTTATTTACCTGTTTTCAAAACAAACACATAAATAAAAATGTTGTCATTTACAATGCCAATAGCTCTAACTTTTGCAAAGGCGAGACCGTTGCATTGTAAATTCTTGTTTTTTCTTAGAATTCTGAAGCTTTAAGGCCCCAATGAAACCAGGGCTACAAATCTCAGAATTCTAATAACAAAAAACGGGACTGACCCAACTAGTCATGCAAGGGCCTAGTAAACTTGGAGGTTGTGTTTCTTGTTGCAGAAGCGTTCTGCACAACCAACAGCCTGGTCACACAGGAAAATGATGAACACCGCCTGAGCAGGAACAACGGACAAAGTTGCAGGCACCATGTTATTGCGCCTGCCTCACTCACTCTGTGTCAGCAGTAGCGGCCCTTCGCTTTACTCTGAAGCAGAAGTCAGAGCGCTTCGAGGCAGAGAGTGCGCATGCGCACTGGGCAGATAAGCGTCTTGTCTGCACAGCCACCAGGACACCACCTTTTATTAAATTATTCGAGTCTCCTCTATGAAAAGCCGCACTTGCCAGCTTCTAATGCTTGTATGGTTAACTGAATCTTACACAGCACCGGTCTTTATTCCTGTAGACCCTACATGAAAAACACACCGTAGGTAACACACGAACGTCTGCATTCTGCAAACAAGAATATGACAGCTCGGGACGTAGCGGCTTAGCTGCAAACTGACCTTCCTGTGAGCTGCTGCAGCTGCACGCACGCTCTTCACGCCCGAAAGCACCGCCAATGAACTTGGACTTCAAGTACGGCACAGCGGGAAGGACAAACTTCTTCTGGACACATGCAACCAGTTAGTTAAAGTGCACCGGAAGCTGAGTGAGCGCCTGCAGTGCAGTGAGTCGTTTGGGTCGTTTTCGTTAAAATGGTAACTGTGGGTCCCGCCCCTTCACCGCTGCTCACATGTGCAGGGAGCCTGCGGCGGTGCCACGTCACGTTGACTCAACGAGCCTCCTGTGCACACAGAACTGACATCTTCAAAACAGGACTTCGTGAAGCAACCACCACGACAAGTAGACAGTTGATGAAAGCTTATTGCTGGTGATAGTTTTTAGGACTTCTAGAGGACCATGGCTGACACGCGAATGGTGCAGTGAGCATCCTGGGAAATCTCTGGGTAAAATGCTGAGTTGGGTGGTATCTACTGTATCTAGTGACTACCGGATGTGTAAAAATTTTCCCAAAAGCTTGTGATAAGTGCCATTTATCTCATCCGATGCGTATAAAAACCCACGGTATCGTTATTTATCAGGTGCAATAAATATTACCTTCATTTCAACAAACTTGTATTCAAGGCAAATGTGAGCCTATTAGGTCTTTACCAACTGAGTGCCAAGTGTACAAATATCTCTGTTGCGATGCTCAACCCTCTGAGCTGTCTTACAAGCTACTAAATGTACTCAATTGGGCTTTTAGCCTAGATCATGTGGTGAATCTATTTCTTTTTTGCAGTTTTGTTTTATTTTGAGGTTGTGTGGTGCTGTGTTGTGTCCAAAAGAGAGAAAATAATCCAAATTCAATCATCAAAGAGGAAGGAGGTTGGCCTCTTGAGCTATTTCCTGTGACTGCTGAAAACAGGCTACATGTCTCAGAGTGCCATGGGACTCTCACAAGCCTTGCAATGGTGGCACCATCTTGTGTTTCAGAGTGTTCCTATCCAGGCAATCAAGGAACTAAGGTTTTGCAGCAGGTCCCTTGTTGCCAGGAGACTGGAACTCATTGTGCTATCTGGAGTAATCAAAGACTTACTGACTACAGATAAGTATATTGGGATAATGCCAGAGACCACAGATTAGACTTTGACTTATGCGCTGTTACTAGAGTCATTATTTCTAAGGATTCCAAACTCTAATTTGTGCTTATTTTTTCACAAAAGGAGCAAGATGAATCCTCAACTTGTGTAGACTTTCGGAATGCGAAAGACAAAATGCTAAAATGGTTGTTACTTGTTGTCAGTATTGTAATTGTATTTATATAGTGCTTACTACCCCAGCCGAGGCGTTGAGGTGCTTTTCAGGAAGTAGCACGCTACTCTGGAACCCAAAAAGGATTAGAGGTGGATTAGTGTAGGGAAATATGTGTTAATGTGACCGGTGGACATGCAAGTCTGTTAGTTGGATTGAATAGGATAATCAGGGGCGTAGCTTCAGGAAGGGGAGGGTATTTGGGGTGTTACTCCCACCTGATAAATGTATTTTCTGAGGAATAGTTGGGTACAGGTACCTTCAGTCAGATATGGTGAGGTGTCTGTCGGATTTCACCTGGGATTTTTGCATGCACACACTGACAAAAACTCACACACTCTTTCTCATTTCTGTTTTAAAAGCCCCAAAAAATGTTGAATATTTAACAAAATATTGTGTTTCTCTCACTTAGTACTCATACCAATCCGCATTCCTCTCTCTTTCCACTGCCTCTTAAGCCCCTCTTGTGTGCCCTGCTTGTCCTGTAATGTATTTTAACATTATATGCCAGCATAATAGTCGGGAAATCTGAAGCTCATGCACCCCCCCCCCCCATCTTATGGACCAAGCTATGCCCCTGATGGTAATGAGGGGTTCGAAGAGGGACATGTCTAGAAAGAGCTATTTGGGATATCATAGTAGTAAGTCTTGGGAAAAGTAAAAGGAGAGATGGAGGAGGGAAGAGTCTCTAGAAAAGAATTAGGGAAACCATAGTAGTAACATGAGGTTTGGCATAAGTTAAAGGAGGAATATTTAGAGAAGAATTTAAAAAGCGTTACTTGGGAGATCATAGTAGTAAAATTAGGTTTGGGATGAGTCAGACACTGAAGGTAGACAATCTGATTGCAGACTACTTCTCGAATAAAGTGGAGAAAATCGACTCCACTTTCCCGGAGGAGGCCCGTAGTAGGAAAGTTGACTGCAAAGGAGTATGCAATCAGGAAGAAGCCTCCTGCCTCTCCAGTTTCAGCCTCCCCTCCCTAGATGACTTAAAATCTATAGCTCTGAACATCAAATCAGGCTCCCCGAAAGACCCCATTAAACCAGGAAATATGAGGGAGAGTATGGATATTCTAGTGCTGTACATTAGACACCTTATCAAAATCTCCTTTGAGGGAGGAGTAGTCCCCCAAAGATGGAAGGAGGCAGTGGTTGTCCCTATTAGAAAGAAACCAGGGATTAGTGCCAGCCAACTGGAGAATCTTCGACCTTTATCTCTCCTACCTTTCTTCGCCAAGATCACGGAGAAGGTGGTTAATTCTCAGATAACGGATCACATGAATCAAGCCAGCCTACTCCACCCCACGCAATCGGGCTTCCGAGCCTCTTATTCCACAGAGTTGGCGCTGCTTCTGTTCACTGAAACCATCTGTCGGCTGGTCGATGCTGGACAGACAGTGGCACTGATTCTGTTGGACCTTAGCGCTGCCTTTGACACCGTGGCTCATCCCATACTGATTCAGCGCCTTAAGGAGAGCGGAATAACCAACCTGGCTCTGAAGTGGCTAAGCTCCTTCCTACAGGACACGAGTTTTCAAGTATCCCAAAGGCAGTATTACTCAAAGAATATTAGACTAGGTCAGGGGGTACCCCAGGGATCAATACTGACCCCTACGCTAATCTGTACATTGCCCCTCTGTCAAAAATCATTGATAAATATGGCATTAGCATCGTGTCATATGCGGATGACACGCAGCTCTTCGTATCCTTGTCCCAATCTCAGGAAGAAGCTGCCACTAACTTCTCGGCCTGCCACCAAGAGCTCTCAGTCTGGATGGCTAACATCTGTCTAAAGCTGAATGGCGGGAAGACTGAGGTCCTCATTGTGGAAAACGTCCCCGCGATATGGTTGCAGAGTTGGTGGCCGCGGACTCTGGGCGCCACCCCCGTCCCCAAGGAGGAGGTCAAAAACCTGGGGATATGGCTAGACCCCACCCTCCCCTATGATCACCACACCAGGACGGTGGCAGGAAAGTGCTTGGCATAATGAAGGCCCTTAGTAGCGGCCAGGAAAACTCTAGTCCACACATTTGTCACCTCTCGCTTGGACTACGGGAATGCACTCTATATAGGGGCCAATAAAAAGAGCGTGCAAAGGGGGGTCGGAGCTTGCCGGCGTCCATGAAAGACGTGTGAGCGCTGAGCTCCTCGCCTGAGCCCCTTTAAAATTTGACAAAACTATCCTTTCGGCGCCTAGCTAGCTCTGAAAGCTGTGGTGGACTCTCTACCTACGCCCCGGCCTGGTGGGGGGCTTTTCCCCGGTCGAAATCCGGTGTGGTGTCGCTTTGCTGTTTGGAGGAGGGCGCAGTGGCGGACCAGGCCGTAGTCCACGGTCTATCCTGAGAAGCCGCCCGAGCTGCGTCACGCTACGTGCGGCCTGCAGTACTAGAGTGGTGCCGGTCTGCCTCTCCTGCGACTACACAGCTGGTCCTGCTGCGCGATATCAGGCCTTGTTCCCGAGAGCGACTGTGGTGGACTGGCCCTCGTTTGTGCATTCGATGGGAGCAGAAGTGCTGGTGCTTTGAGGTGCTATTGGACGCTGAAGGGAGCCACTGGCGGGCCGCCATCTCCTTGGGGAGGGTTCCATCGGTCGTTGCTTGAACCTTCCGCGTCTCAAGGACCGCTGTGGAGCAGCGGATTTGAAGTGTTCTGGAGTGTGGTGGCCCGACTGCTCGACATAGGTGTGGCCCGGTTCTGAAGGAGTGCTTGGTGGTGTGCCTCTCTGGCTCCTAGGCCTACTCGTACTGCAGGGCGATTAGCCGCCATCTTGGACGCATTTCTTGCTGCGCAACATCTCGTCCTTCGGAGCTCGCTCCCCCAGTGTCTCCTCTCTACCCCCCTAACACTCGCTGGCGATATATTGCTGGCGGTTGAGCGCCTTGCTGAATGACAACCAGGAATGCTATGGGGAAAGGCGACAAGACCAACCCAAACTGTCGTTTGATCAGCGGAAAGCGAAAGGTGCAGAGGGGCCGGCCCCGGATGCCTCGCCGCGGCCTACGGCATCCGACAGCTCATTGTGTGCAGACATTCGTGAAATGCTGGGCGCCATGGAAAAGGGCTTACAGGACAGCATGGCGGCGATTGGCACTAAAATCGACGCACTGTCATTCAGAATGGACCGCATGTCTGAGAGGGTGGATAAGCATGCTGAACGGCTGGATATGGCAGAACGGCGGCTAACGGAAGCGGAGGAAGCCCAAACGGAATGGGATAAAGACCGCAAGCAGTTCGGACGCCTACTCCAAGTCATTCAAGACAAGACGGAGGACTTGGAGGCACGCTCACGGCGCTCCAACGTTCGCATTACTGGGGTGGCGGAATCTACCAACACTGGCAAAATGGAGTTGTTTGTGGAGAAGCTGCTCCAGGCACTGTTGGGGGAGGAGGTCTTCTCCCCTATGTTCATTGTCGAGAGGGCTCATCGCACTCTGGGGCCGAAACCGCAACCAGGACTCCCACCGCGGCCGATTATTGCAAAGTTTTTGAACTATAGGGACAGAGATCTGGCGCTCCGGCTGGCGAGGGAGAAAGGAAATTTGCAATACGAGGGCATGAACATCTCCCTCTATCCGGACTTCACGGACTAGAGTGCAGGAGGAGAGGAAGCGCTTCGCCCCGTATAAGAAACAGATGAGAGACCTGGGGCTGGACTACGCCATGTTGTATCCTGCGAGACTCCGCATCAATAAGCAGGGACACTCGCACTTTTTCACTGACCCTGCAGACTTGAAAAAATCTCTGAAGGAGTGGGCCAAGGAACAACGCAACAGTCCGAGGAGCCAACGTGAGGACACGGATGAGGCTGCTACCATGGACGGCCAGGGGTGATCGAATATTTGGACTCTTCTCTGGGTCGACTGGGCCCTTCCGTGTGTTTGACTCTGCTGCAGGTGCTGTGAGCCTACTTAATCAATATTGTGGGGTGTGATCTTGCTACTGGTGGGCTGCACTAGGGGTATAGCGGCAGCACGTTTTCCTGTTTGCTGGTAGCTTCGGGGAAGGCTCTCCCGCGCGCGGGAGACTAGTTCTTTGATGGTGTGTTTTTGAGCTAGTGAGGGTGCTGAATGGTACTGGGGGCGGGGTGGTGGAGTCACCGAGGTTTGAGGTCCTTGACCCAATTGTACTGTTGTCTAGCTGGGAACCTCTGCCCCTGCGCTTTCGGCTTTTGGCTCTCCTGAGGGCCCCTTGGGTCTGTAGTGGTTTTTTTGGGGGGTAGGGGGATGGTGGGTGGTGGTGGGACCTCACCTGTCTGACCGGGTTGGGGTTGGTCGGCTGTGGGTGGGTGGGTGGTTGCTCTATTCTTCTTTTGTTGACCATGCTACGTATGTCTTTTGGGGTCTGTTGGGGGGAGGGTTTAGTGCGGCCTACTACTGGATTGTGTCTACTGTGCCACCTGTGCGACGCTGATTTGTTCCCTGTCCTGCAATGTGGATGTTGAGATTCTAGGGCCGGAGAGTGGCCCCAACTCTCTCAGACTGCTATCTTGGAATGTGAGGGGGCTGAATGATTTCCGTAAACTCAGGAAGGTACTAGCTTATTTGCAGCGGCACCGGGTTGATCTCGCCCTGCTCCAAGAAACCACCTGCCTCTGACTAGTCCTATGTTGCTGACCAGGGGTCTTGGGAGTGCTTGTGTTGCTGCAGGGTTCACTACACATGCGAGGGGTGTGCTAACGTGGGCTAATCCCAAATCTCAGTTGACACTACAGAAGGTTGTTGTGGACCCGGAGGGTCGGTATGCGGTTACCCGCTGTGTGGGGAAAGGCCACGACTTGTTGGTCGTGAATGTGTATGGCCCCAATTATGACACACCCGCTTTTTACACCTCACTGGCGGACCTCTTTAGGCAGTAGGAGGGTTCCAGGTTGCTGTGGGGGGGAGACTTCAATTTCGTGTTGAACCCGGAGCTGGATAGGTCGGCTGGTGCTTCCAAGACCCCAGCGGCCTCGGCATTACTTATGCAAGCGGAGCTGGTGAAACTTGATCTGCTGGATGTGTGGCGTCATAGGCACCCGGGGAAGGGTGGATTCACTCATTACTCAGCCTATCATAATATACACACGAGGATTGATTATTGGTTTGTCTCCCACTCCCTCCTTAATTCCGTGAGGGGGTGTGCAGTATTGCCCCGCACGTTGTCTGACCACTCGCCGCTGCTTTTGCTATTAGAGGCCCCGGCTAGAAGGATACCCCCGTTCACCTGGAGGTTCCCCCCGTATTCACTTCTAGATGAGGCCTTCAGAGGGGAATTGGCTGAGGATATAGACACTTACTTCTCGACTAATGTGGGGTCTGTGGATAGTGTCCAGGTGCTCTGGGATGCATTCAAGGTGTACATACGTGGGATGACGATGGCCAAACACTCAGGGGTGCTTAAAGCTATCAGGCAGCGATTGAAATACCTGGAAACTCAACTGTCTGATCTGGAACGTCAAGCGGGGGGTGCGGGAGATACGAACATAACTGAGAGGCTTAAGCCCCTGCTAGCGGAATTCCATGATGAGGCGGATAGGGAGATACAGCATATGGGAAAGTACGCCACGGCACGCACGTATGGGGAACGGGACCGCCCTGGCTCCCTGCTGGCTAAACTGATGCGAAATAGCAGACCGCCCCTGGTGGTTGAGGAGTTATTAACAGCTAGTGGTGAGGTGGTGACCGGGGAACAGGATATACTGGCGGAATTCCATGCTTATTATACCGCACTGTATACATCGAGATCAGGCCACCTAGAGGAGGAAATAGATGACTATCTGAGTTACATCCAGATGCCCTTTTTAGCCGATTGGCAACGAGAATTTCTGATGGCGCCATTCCAGAAAGAGGAGATTACGGAGGCGCTGGAGGGGATGAGGTCAGGCAGCGCTCCGGGGTCGGATGGCCTTACGGTGGCCTTCTATAAGGCTTTTCAAGACAAATTGGTACCCTACTTGATGTTCCTCTTTGACGACATTTGTCAACAGGGTAGTATGTCGAAATCTATGAGGGAGGCGCTTCTCATCACCATCCTGAAGCCGGGAAAACCCCCCAACGAGTGTGGCTCGTATAGGCCGCTCTCACTGATTAACGTAGACGCCAAATTATATGCAAGTTCTGGCAGCACAGTTGGCTCTACTTGTTCCAGACTTGGTTGCCCCGGAACAGGCAGGGTTTGTCCCCGCTCGGAACTTGACTTACAATATTCGTACGGTGCTAGGCACCATTCAACATGTCCGGCAGGAGAACAAGGCTGTGGCTATTTTCCTGGACATGGAAAAGGCCTTTGATTCAGTGGAGTGGCCGTTTATGCTCAGGGTTCTGCGTAAGTATGGGCTCGGCGAACCTTTCCTTCAGATGCTAGGGGCCCTGTACTATAAGCCGACTGCGCGGTTAAAGATAGGGAACTCAGTCACTGCCCCAATTGAGATCAGCAGGGGCACTCGGCAGGGCTGCCCCCTCTCCCCGCTTCTGTATGCTTTAGTGGCGGAACCTCTAGCTTGCGCCATTAGGGAATACCATGGGTTCGAAGGGATCAACTTCCCTACCTATCAGATTGCCATATCAACGTACGCCGACGACACTCTGTTATATGTCCGAGAGCCGGAGGTGAATCTGTCGTCTGTCTTGCGGGAAGTAGTGAGGTTCGGAGCCCTTTCGGGCCTTCGGGTCAATTGGAACAAGTCTGTGGCGCTCCCTCTGACCCCGGTGACCCTCCCGTTTGACTCGGAATACCCGTTGCAATGGACCACGGACTCTATTCATTATTTAGGGATCCGTATTCACACCGATCCTGAGGTTCTGGTACGCGAGAACTATGGTGTTGCGTACTCTAAACTAGTGGATGATGTGGAGGTGTGGTGCAGGCTCCCACTGTCTCTGATGGGCAGGATAGCAATTATGAAGATGGTGGTTCTTCCCAGGTTCCTCTTTGCTAATATACCTGTCGTGCTCTCAAAGGCCTTTTTCCATCAGCTTACGCAGACGCTTATCAGGCTTGCGTGGGGGGCAAACAACCGAGGGTTCGATGGCAAACTTTAATGCTCCCCTATGAACGAGGGGGCCTGGGGGCTCCTGATCTAGAACGGTATTACAGGATAGCACAAGGGGCTCATCTCCACACTTGGATCCATGGGGGCCCTGGCATCCCGCACGTGAAGCTGGAGCGCCTTTTCGCGGACCCCACCCCACTCCCGGCCACAATATGCTGTCCTGTTGATCGCAGGGTTGGTAATTTGGACTCTATCGCAGCCACAAACCACGCTTGGCATGAGCTAGTCCGCTCCCGAGATAGCGAGCTGTTGTACTCTCCCCTTCTGCGAGTGGAATGGGCGGTGTGGTTGGCCCCGCTGACAGAGAAGGGAGTCCTGAAGGCGTTACGGGACTTGGGCATAGAAATGATGGGGGATTTCTTTTTGAACGGCACGGTGAAGACATCGCAACAGGTCCTCCAATCCCACTCTGGGACGACGCTGTTACACAGCTTCCAATATCATCGGGTCCGTAGGGCGTTGCAGGTGTTGCTGGGCCCGGAAATGGCAGAGCCGCAGGAAGTGCTGGAGCTCACATATGTTATTAAGAACCCATCGTCCAGGAAGTTGGTAACAAACCTTAAGAAACTGGGGGACCGGCACCGGCAGTACCCGCTCTCCAAGGCCAGATTGGCCTGGCAGTGTGATCTCCAGTTGACGATCTCGGATGTGATGTGGCAATACTGCTGTACGAACACTAGAAAGATCTCACTTAATAGTAGACATCGTTTGATACATTTTAAGTATTTACAGCGGGTCTACTACACACCGGAAAGATTGCACAGGTACGGATTGCGGGAGTCGGCGGAGTGTGAGCGGTGCCATTTTCCCTCAGCTGATTTTTTGCACATGTCCTGGACTTGCCCTAGTATTCATACGTTTTGGCGGGAGGTATTCTCGGAAGTTAGTACGGTGTTGGGAACGGAGGTTCTGCCGTGCCCGGCTCTGGCGCTGCTGGGTTTTTCCAAACCGTTGCCAGTGGCGGTACGGCGCTTGGCTGATATTGCTTTGCTGACGGCCAAGCGCCTGGTTGCGTTGTGCTGGATGAGGGGGCCGGTTCCCACTAAAAGGCGCTGGGAGACGGATTTGCTGTATTGCTGTACACAGTCTGAGGTGTATAATAAACTGCTTCCCCCAAAGAGTCGCCCTAAGAATTTCTGGGGGTTATATAGGGAATATCAGTGCGCCAAGGGGGGCGATGAGTCGGACCCTGAAGGGGGGGAGTTGGATGAGCTGCAGGAGGGTGGGGTGGAGGCGGCCGAGGTTGACATGTTACATGGTTGACTGTCCTCTTCCTGGAGGTGGTTGTCTGGTTCCTTGCTGCTGCTAGTTGAGAGGTTAGGTGCGTGAGCCCCCTGGGATGGTTGTGCAGGGAGGGTGGTCTTAGTGGTCCCTTTTGAAATCCGCATCACACCATTGGGCCCCCGGGTCCTTAGCCATAGGTGCAATGTTCATCTGTAGAATCAGTAGTTATAGCAGGTGGGTGGGTGGACACAGGTACGGGTAGGCTGGCTTGTTTGAGGGGTGGGGGTTTGTTCAGTTGTGGGTTTATTGCACTTTTTTCCTCCCTCTTTCAGGGTATTTTGTTTCCATGATTCCGAGACTTTGTTTAGCACAATCGAGCTAACTGCATTATTTTTTGCACACCAATCTACCGTCATGGGTGTCGGTACCAGCATTAACTATTTTATTCTTGATATCTGTCAAAAGCTATTTCCGCAGAACGGTTTTTCTTTCCTATGTGTACGCCGCCAGGCCTCCGGGATGCTGGCACTACGGCTGTGTATGCGACTACTGCCCATTGTCCTAGGTGCTATCTATTGTTGCCGCCGGCCTCCGGGTTGTAGGCGATGAGTGCTGTGTGCTTAAATCGAAGGTGCAATAAAGTATAAATTTAATTTTTTTTAAAAAGAGCGTGCAAAGACTAAAGTACTTTCAAAACGCCGCCGCTCGCCTGGTCCTGATGCTTCCCAGGAGAGCCTCATCAAAAAAGGTGCGAACTACTCTCCACTGGCTACCTATAAGGGAAAGAATCATATTCAAAACTATGTGTATTAGTCAACGAATTATGTTGAGGAAAGGCTCAGAGTACCTGCACAATCTACTGGCCCCTTACACGCCAACTAGAGCCCTGCGTTCCCAAGGCGCAGGACTGGTGAAAGTCCCAGTTATAAAAAAAACGAGAATGGGAGGCCGCTCTTTTTGCTACCTGGCTGCAAAGCAATGGAACGCTCTTCCTCTAGACCTCCGTACGGAACAGTCAGAGAACATATTTAGAAAAAAACAAAAAACTTGGCTTCTCCAGGATTAAAACATTGTTTTCCCGTTCGCTGTACTGTCCCATGCTTTGACTTCTCTCTGTGCTCTTTCTGACCGCAGCGCGGGGACACACTAGTCCGTGTAACCAGGCGCTCTACAAACTCTCTATTATTATTATTATTATTATTATTGTTATTATTATTATAATAATAATATATTGAGAGAGGAATAGGGTGAGACAGAGCAGTACATTGGAGAGATTCAAAAGTGTTTTTTTGTTCTTTTCTTCTACAGTAGGAGTAAATTAATAAATATATAGATACATAACTACATACAAAGGGTATACATGTTTGAATGTTTTCTTTTTCTTCTACAGTAGGAGTACAGTAATACATATATAGATCCATAACTACATAGAAAGGGTATACATGTATAAGGCAAATAATATATTAAGATTTAAACTTCTATTGTAGAACCTCAGACTTTCAAGTGTTGCTGTACTTGAAGCTAATTTATTTAACTATTTAAAATAGTTAAGATAATATTTACATATTGTGATAAATGAATAAAACAGGGACACCCTAAACGTGCCCCTTCCTAATACCGAATTGCAAAAGCAAAATGCTAGTCGTACATTCATCTATTCTGTTAAGTCCGATACAGAAGCTGTACGTTCTTACGATCCATTTGAGTTCTTCTTTATTGAGAATTGCTGTGAAGTCACCTCCAAGTTCTGGTACTTTTACAATATCAATTACTTGCCATCGCAAGTCATTTTCACTATGGCCCAGTATTTCGAAATGTTCCACCAGAGGTGCATTTGCCATTTTGAATCTCAATTGGCTTCTGTTTTGACATATTCTAATCCTCATTTTTTGTATAGTCTGCCCCACATAAACCAGATCACAAGGGCAGAAAATCAGATAAAATAAATTTGCAGTGCTGCATTTACAAAAATGTGGAAATGCAGTTTTTACATTTTTGTGTACAAATTCTTGTGTCTCAATCGCATATTCACACACTCTGCAATTCCCACATTTTCAATGGCGCACCAAGGGGGTCTGACACTAAAAATCATGCAAAGTCCGGGTCTCTCTAGAGAATGGTGGCATGCTCTCACTAAGTGGTCTTTTATGTTCTTATTTTTGCAAAATGAAAAGATGAGGCGTTCTATGGATAACTCTCCTGCATTTAGAATATGCCAGGGACGTAAAATAGCTTTCTTTATTTGATTGGAGACGGGTGAAACTATGGTGACACAGACCATCTTTCCTGTATCATCTCTTACTTTAGGGGTCAAAAGTGGCTCTCGTGGGCGGTACCCCACCCTTTTAATAGATCTTGGAATCAATCTTCAGGGATGCCCTCTGGAGAGAAATTGGTCTCCAAAGTCACTGCTTCTCTGAATAAAACTTGTTTAAATAAGCAATTTGCACCCTAAGGACATTGACAGTTTGTTAAACTGAAATAATTGGGGGAGTGCACTGAAAACATTAACGTCATAAGTTTTTCCAGAGTCTGGTCACTATTCGGTAGCACCAGAGGAAAAACATAATTTGAAGATATATCAAATTTATCAGAAATGAAAGCTCAAACTTTAGGATATTCAAACCACGAAGCGCAACACATTTATTTTTGATGAGTGGTTTAGAAATCACCACAAAAGGTTGAGAAACAATAGAAAGTAATGTGCAACAACCTTTATACATGTCTAAAAAAGAAATTAACCAGCAATTACATGTCACAACTTTAATTCAATATTATAAGGTACAAAATATACCAAGGGGATTAAGAATTGCACTCAGACCTACATTATGTAAAAATAACCAAAGATTCATAGGGAGATGATATGCGATTTTAAATAAATGTTTGTTGGATTTAATTTTACTTATCATTGAAGTACTATCAAAAATAATGGAAGACATTTCTATTGAGATTACACAACTAAAAATGAAAATTTGGAAACAAACAGAATTAGAAAATTTGGATAAAATCCTAAATGTCATCAATATCCAAATAGAACATTATATATCAGAGATCAATAATAGGAAAATCAAAAAATTTAAATGAGATACCATCAATCACAGGCTTGGAGATGTTTATAATTGGGCTGAAAAATATGCAAGAAGAAGACATGTAAAACCAGTGTCTAAAACCATGGAGACCAATGCATCCACTAGTGATGAAGAGGTTGACAGAATGGGACCCTCCTTAAATCGGGATCAAGCTTAAACATCCAACATTACTAACAACACTTCACAAATGGCATCCAGGTCCGCAGAGAGTACATCCTTTTAAAACAGCTTTTTTTAATTGCAAAAGAAACAAGCAAAATAACCAGTAGTCAGTCCAAAAGTTAACTAATGATGACCTAGTGATAAACATTTTGAACAAACCATTAACTTAATTCCAAACGTAAAATTCTCCAAAAAAAGGACCTCGTTTGTACCTACATATCACTCCATCAAATTTGAGATTGAAATTTATTTTACAAATTTATGGAACACTAAGATTCTTTCAGTTCTTTGATAACATCATAGGTGAACATAAAACTAAGACGGATAAAGGCATGTTAAAAGATTTGCAAACCAAAAGTACATTTCAGGCTCCCATGAGGCATAAGATCATAGACACATTTGAAGCATTGTTGAAAACTGAGATTAAGAAAATACTCTCAAGTAAGAAAAGGATATATTCAAATTGAACAAATAAGGAATTGGGAAGTATCTAACAAATGGGCAAGCATGAATCTACAGAATTCTGCATGGCAAACAAGGGAGGAGCCTTGGTTATCATGAATAAACAATTCTATAAGGAGAGCACAAGGAATCGTATTATGGATATCTCAACTTACATAATGACAGAAAACCCTACAAAAGAATTTGTTAAAACATTGGATAACATACTGAAGATAGCCTTGGAAAGAAGAACTATTAACAATGAAGACAGACACGTGTCCCGTCATTTTCTACGTTATCCAAGATACACAAGGACTTAAAAAATCCACCAATCTGACCCATCGTGCCCACAAGAGGATTAATACATAAACCCATAGGGAAGTACTTAGATTAATATTTACAATCCAGTGTACAAAGCATTAGATCCTATGTGAAAGATACCATGGACTTTATTAATTAATTGAGAGATATCGCTATTGAGGATCAGTACTCTGTACTATACATGTGAAATCTTTACATACATACATACCACACAACCTAGGGATGATTGCGGTAGAGCAGGTATTAATCCTTCCAAATTGGATGAAGATTTGAAAATATTTATACTGGAATTAATGCATTTCATTCTTTATCACAGTTACTTCCAGTGGGAAGAGAGATATTACATACCGCTAACATGAACTTCAATAGAAAATGAAAATGATTGAAGATAAACCCATTTACATGAATCACAAATGGGCTAACATTCTGAAGCTGTGTCTGAGATTTATATATTACATCTTTGTAATGTGGGAAGGAACCAAAATGGAATTGAAGGAAGCCATAACTGAGTTGAATTCTGTTGATAATCGTATACAATACACGCATGAAATATAGATTACCTTTTTAGATGTCAAGGTAACCATCAACAACAAACATATAGCACCAGATATTTTCATCAAGACAACCGCCAAAATAATTTGTTACATTTCTCGAGTTTTCATCAATTTTCTCTGAAAAATCATCTTCCTTAGTCCCATTTTATACGAATCAGGAGAATAACATGTGATCCTGAGACATAAAATGAGGGCAAAAATATGATCTGTGAAAAATTCAAAAAGGGGAACTACCCATCTAACTTCTTTGAGGATGCTATACAGAGAGCAGAAAAGTTACTGGTTAATAAACTACGCATGAAGGACTCAAATATAACCACATTTATATCCAAATTCTCCACTAAAAGTGCCAAATGAAAAGCATCATTCTGAAACATTGGCCAATGCTGCAATCGGAACCAAAGTTCAAGGGCAGATTCAATCAAACACCCTTTTTCGCATATGAATGAAGAAATATTACACTCTAAATTTACAACAGATGAAATGAAAATATACAAGGGTACCATTCTGTGTTATATTTGCACCAATAGTAATAACATAATAAAGGGATCAGAGATTAATCATCCATCCAGAGGTACCAAAATCAAATTAAAGACAAACACAAGTTTTAAATCCAAGAACGTTCTATACATGATAAATGGCTTGGCATATGTAGGAGAAACAGAGTGAAAAATCAAAACTAGAATAACTGAAGACAAGAGTAACATCAGGATGAAGAATGAGAAATTCATGGTAGCCACTCACTCTATCTCATCAGGACACAATATCAGTCAACTAAGATTTGTGGCACTCGAACAAGTACCCATCAGTGAAGATGTGGATAACAGAAAAACATTGCTCAGGTGACAACTGTATTGGATAAAAAGATCAAACTCCATGATTCCAATAGGATTGAATGATAGGGTGGAATTTTCATGTTTTTTATAAACACTTTTTAATTTCCAGGGCGTGTTAATCTCACCTTATAGTGATGGTATTCACATTTGGATTGAGGTCAAATAGCTTCCATCAATCTTAATAATTTGCTATATTGACCTAACTTTGGTTCACTTAAGATCACCTTAGTACTGTTAGATGATGCTATCTAAATGCAACATGTTGGAATAGCTAGTATTAGAAAATCAAAATCCCTGACATTTACAATAGAGTAAACACACTACTGTCCTCATACATGTTTTTTGAGACATACACAGGTGGAAACTTGCTTTCCACGTTTTTCTTGGAGGTGATGGAACGGTGATAGTTTGAATTTCAATACTTGGATACTTGAACCTTGTATATCAAGGTTTACTTTGAGATATCTGAGCATTTGCTCATTTTAAGCTGGCCAATGTGTAATTGCTCCTTGTAAGAGCTGTCCACTCTTCATTTCTTATTTTTTAGTTACAGGGTTTACATTGAACTTATGCGAACATGGCATACAACTCAGGTGCTGAGTAAGAGATTCAAGACTTTTGTTTGTAGGGATTGTGGTTTCTTTGACAGTGTGACATCGACCTTGAGAGGTTGAAAAATGCACCCATTTGGAGATGGCTGATGGGTAATCACTCTTTAATCTCACCTTATGTCCTCTTTTAATTTCCATGTCACAGTATTCAAGTAGAGTACCAACATGCCGCACATCTTAGTCGCTGCGTAGGAGACTCAAGACTTTTGTTTCACACGTGAGGTAAGCGGGGTTAATCCGTTATATACAAAAACTTGACTTTTCATCGTTTAATCCATTTGTCTTTTAATCTATATGGTTTGTTCACTAGTATATTCAGGACCATTGCTATGTTTCAGCATTTTGAGTGGATTGTGAATGTAGCATTCACAAGCTTTTTAAATTTACTGTGTCAGTGATACATTTGTGTGTTGTTTGGATTCACTCTTCGATTACGGTTCAGTTTTTACCGACCTCTACAGAGCTAACGTTGAACGTGGGCATATGATTTTGCTAGTAAGATTGGAGTACCGTGGTATATTGTGTATTTTTTATAAGGATAAGGTGACTCTATACTATTTTGGGTGCACAAGGGAGGTATTACTACTCAATGTAATACATGGTATTATTTGTTAAATCGGATTGTTACTCTGCTGATGGGCTTACGTTTTTTATATCCGTCGGACCACACTAATATTACTTGTAATGCGGAGACTGATACCGCAAATTTATTAAGATCGGGCGACTACTACATCGGTCGTTCCCCGGTTAACCAATCTTTTTGGCAATTGTGAAATCCTGATATGGAACATCTAGCAATTGACTACTTTGGATAAAAAACTGGACGTTTACCTTTTCATATGAGCCCTGACGAAGTTGATTCGAACGAAACGCCTTGGCTGAGGTTTTTTTATCGGAATGAAAATAAAGGAAACTTTGAACAATACGTGAAGTTTACGAGCACTTTGTTTGGTGCACCGTTCTTATATATATTAACTTTTGGATCTGCTTTGCAGTAGAGTATTGGTGCAGCATACGCTGGACGT
The DNA here is from genome assembly GCF_964263255.1 of Lissotriton vulgaris. Classification (NCBI taxonomy): domain Eukaryota; kingdom Metazoa; phylum Chordata; class Amphibia; order Caudata; family Salamandridae; genus Lissotriton; species Lissotriton vulgaris. Next base: position 1,738,066,932 of record NC_141691.1, read on the forward strand.
ACTGTGCACAACTTATGGACTTATACATCATACTTTGAAATGTTATGTGCATAACCATGGCCAGCCGTCTGTTTCTCTTTCAATTAATATATTTTGTGAACTTATGATTTAAGGAAAAGTAACCCACAAGGGGACACAGTGGGTGTGCAAAGGGAGACACAACGGCAGATTGTCAGAGTAAGGTCATTCTGTTTTTTTGTTTACACCCTGACCGAACGGCAATACCCTTTTACCCCATAAGAACATTGAAAGTTTATTAAACTGATATAATTGGAGGAGTGCACATTAATTTCACATACATCTATGATAACATTTCCTTCCCTATTGGCCGATGCCACCCATACAGGTTATAAAAGGGTCCATAGAATAATTAGGAAGGGCTATTTCTGACTGATATATCCAGAATGTACACAATTACTGAACACTACCTCATTGAATGTATTTGCCACTTGTATATGGTCTGAGGCGTTTGTCTCAACATATATGGTTCATGTGTGCTATGCACACTTTGTTGCATCTTGCCCTTACATGTATATCTTGAGGTCAGAAGCTGCAATTGTTGACAATGTTAATTTGCTCTGCATGCTTTTTTCTATTTATTTCTCCTTACTTTTATCTTACCTTTCAAAAGTGGCCCCCAAGGATTTTGAGTTTGCTCGAGAATTATTTGGACTACTCCTAACTCTACTTCTATTTCTTTTACAATGCAGGTGTCTTAATTCATTACTACTAGCTGACCGTCAGCTTACTTTGATACACCATGCAAAAGAACGCTAAAACGCTTTGCTGCTTCCTGCTTACTTCCATAGCTCACTGAAGCTGGAACTGTTAGCTCATCTAGTCCCATTGTTTTTGTAGAGCCAGCACAACTGAAATCCCGCTATGGTCGGTAATAAGGTCTAATACCAGGCTTATCCTGCCCTGCCGGTTATATTATTTTCTCCGGCTTACATTGATGACAGTCTTGCTCCTAATACGTATGTAGATCATATATTGGCATATTTTGAGGAGACAGATTGATGCGACAGGTTAACAATATACTAACTTTCATGTCTTAGAGCCAGCTAGCCCTTGATGCAGGAGGTTGGGAATCAGGTATTGTCTCTGTTTATGAATACATGCATTGGTCTCTACTTGATACAATTACCTCTAGGTATGCAGGCTTTTCAGTTAATTCTTATTTTACTGTATTTATATGGTCTGGCTAATATATATTTTTTCAATCCATATTTTTTATAATACTACAACTGGTATTTCGAGAACACATTGAGTGGATGAAATGACATTCGGTTGGAATAGTTCTTGGTGCAGCCATGATTTGGGTAATTCTTATTTGCATGTACTAGTTTTGTATGACTCGTGATGCTCAATCAATCAATCAATCAATCAATGCATTTATATAGTGCGCTACTCACCCGGAGGGTCTCAAGGCGCTTGGGAAGGGGGGGTCCGCTACTGCTCGAACAGCCAGGTCTTGAGCTGCTTCCTGAAGGCGAGATGGTCTTGGGTCAGGCGGAAGTGGGTGGGGAGGGAGTTCCATGTCTTGGCGGCCAGGTAGGAGAAGGACCTTCCTCCTGCGGTGGCTTTGCGGATGCGGGGGACGGCGGCGAGGGCGTGGTTGGTCAATCGAAGCTGGCGTGTGGGAGTGTAGAAGTTGAGGCGGTCATTGAGGTATCTTGGGCCTTGGTTGTGTAGGGCTTTGTGTGCGTGGGTGAGGAGTCGGAACGTGATTCTCTTGTTGACCGGGAGCCAGTGCAGGTCTCTCAGGTGTCCGGAGATGTGGCTGTGTCGAGGGATGTCCAGGATGAGTCTTGCTGAGGCGTTCTGGATCCGCTGGAGTCTCTTCTGGAGTTTAGCAGTGGTTCCGGCATAGAGGGAGTTGCCGTAGTCCAGTCGGCTGGTGACGAGGGCCTGGGTGACCGTCTTCCTGGTCTTGGTGGGGATCCACCGGAAGATCTTCCGTAGCATGCGCAGGATGTTGAAGCATGACGAGGAGACGACGTTGACTTGTCTGGTCATGGAGAGGGAGGAGTCTAGGATGAAGCCCAGGTTGCGTGCGTGGTCTGTTGGTTTGGGTGCGCTGCCCAGGGCGGGGGGCCACCAGGAGTCGTCCTAGGCGGAGGGCGACGATCCCAGGATGAGGACTTCCGTCTTGTCCGAGTTCAGTTTAAGGCTCACTACTATGCTTGTCATTTTTACCAAACCACTTTACTTGATGGTTGTCAATTTTGGCTTGGAGCATTGCACGGAATATTTTATTCTTGCACTAGTAATTCCTGCGTAATTATCACGGGTGAATTTTATATGAAGTGTGCCATTGACCACTTAGCATGCCATTCACTTATTGTGGACCATTTCAACTGAAAGGTGTCTTGTTGGTAGGGAGCAGTGCACGTAACTCCATGTCCGTTCACCTTATTATCACCTACTATAAACATTACACAAAATCGTTTGCATGTATGGGTCATGATTTCCCATACAACAGGTACCTTCTTGTATAGAGTCTGTACTTATTTTAGTGATCATAACTAATTTTTCCTTTTCCTCTCTTCTCCCCTCATCTTTTTTCTCCCCCTGTCTTCATTCTCACTTGTCATAACCTGTATTTACTTGTTTTAATATTGATTTATGTACCCAGGCAAAGATTGTATTGTCCTTCTGATGATCCCAAATGTTCAGTGGATCAAAACGTCGTTGACGGAATCACTCTGTCCCATATGATTATGCAGAATAGTTTCTTGGGTGCAGTAGTGTTTACATTGACAGAAGTGGGACTTTTTGATTCGATGTAACTTTTGTTGTCACAAAACCTTTTTGCCTGTGTGTTTGTCCGATAACTGTTCAGGTGTGCCCGATAGGGGTACATACACCTACAAAACAATTTAACTTTTCATATAACAGCAGTAAACTGTTTTTTAAATAACTGATTGGATTGTTCCGAGGCAGTATTGATTTGTACCTAGAGTATCACTTATCTATATTCAGTGCCTATAGACCCTTGTTCCTTATGGTTGATACAAAGCAGCTTGAAAGTGAATTTACTGGCAACCACTAACCAATGTAGGGCCCTCAAGGCAGGGGAGATGTGGGCTCGTGGCTTTACATGTAGGAATAGACTGGCAGCAGAGTTTTGAATCAGTTTTAGTCTCTACATAGTTGATAAAGCTGAACCGTGGGAAAAGCCTTAGGCGCAATCAAGTTCAGAACGTACAAGAGAAATAGTAGCCTGTACCGTGTGTGGAAATCCTAGGTGGGGGAAGATGCATCGCAGAGTTTTTATGGTAATGATGTTTGATCTTGCTATTTTGTCCACTTGAGCATTCATTGATAACTTGGAGTCCATAGTAATACCAAGGTTTCTTACTTCCTTTTGATACTTGAGGTGGTGGTCCCAGCTCATCAGGGCAGGCGCAGATTGGGTCATTCCAACTGCCACATGTGAATATTTCAGTTTTGGAAGCATTCAATTTGAGATGGCTTTGTCATCCACTGATTAACGACTCTTAGGCAACTGAAGATTTTTGAGTTTCCAGTGTCTTTGGGGCTTTCTAGTTTAAGGAGTATTAGTATGTCATCGCCATAGTTATAGCATGTGAGCTGAAATTCATTGATCATTGCCGGTAATGACTTCATGTAGATGTCGAAAAGCATGAGTGAGAAGACAGAGCCTTGAGGGACTCCTGCTTTTGTGAAGTACAGTTTGGATGAGAAAGGGGGAAAATAGATGTATTTTGTTCTGTTTTGAAGGTAACATGTGATCCAGTTAAAAGCAGTCCCCTCTAACCCAGCTTCGTAGAGTCTTTGTAATAGAGTGTCATGATCAACTCTGTCAAAGGCAGCTGGGAGGTCCATTCGAAGTAGTGTAGCAACCCTGTTCCATTCTACTGTGTTTTTAAGGTCATTCCACATGGCAATGAGGGCCACTTCTGTGCCTCTTCCTGGGCAGAATCCTGTTTGGTAGTCTGAAAGTATGGAGTTATCTTCAATGAATTGTGACATCTGGGGGAATGCTTCTTTTTCTATCAGTTTGCCCAGAAAATCTTCATTTGTAATCGGTCTGTAGTTGTCATGGTCATGTGGGTCCAGGTTAGTTCTCTTTAATAATGGGCGTATGTATGCCTTTTTTTTTTTTAGGTCTTCTGGAAAAATTCCCATAGTTAAAGAATTATTGATGATTCTTCATATGGGTGTGACAGCAGAGGTTTTTAAACGAATGTCCTTGAAGATTTGTGGTAGGCAAGGGTCAGAACTGTAGAGAGCTGGCCTGCTTACTTTGACCAGATCCATACATTTGCTTTTGATGTTTGAAGGAATGCAGAGGATTGGTTAGCCTACTTTTGGAGGGAAATTTTAGGTCACTGCCTACCAGACAGCACTTCTGTCTGGCTATGCGACACATGAAAAAGAAAACCCAAGGTCTTGGGTTAAGAGATCTAGCTTGTCGCTGGGCTATTGACCAATGTGGTCAAACAGAGCCCAAAAAAGGAAGAAAAATTTCTTTCTCGAGTCCCCTCACTCACCGGGGTTGCCCCACGGTGACATGCTTCATCATTGGGGCCATCCCAGTTCTCTACGAACTGGGGCGTGCTACGACTTGCGAACTACGTAGGAGCACTATTTTGTGAAGGACTATGTGTGGTACACAATGTAGTGGTGTGGGTGTGAGTGATTTAAAAATACTGTGTTAGTGGGCCTAAACAATTTTATTCTTGCTCCTAGGTTGGTATGATTTAAATTTTTATATACACTATAACACTGTGTACCAGCTGTAATGGAGAGGAACCAGTGTTTTTAGGTCAACATGTTTCAAGCTTCCCCTAGCTTTTCTTCAGGACCAGACAGGGACCAGCTCTGTGTATGACACTCCTGTTTAAACCCTAATAAGAAAACACATATATAAATAATAAATGGACGCTGCTACTAATACAAGCATGCGTGAAAAAGCATATACATACGATTTCTACTCCTCGCAGTATACTTGTCAAAGTGCCTACTTGCACTTCATGGTCTCTGGGGGGACCGCATCTTAGGGAGAGAAGTAGGTGTTCCGGCGCGGCGGCTACTAGTTCAAAGAATATTTTGAAGGGAGTCACCCCCCCCCCCCCAAAGACCATGAAAGTTCACCTGGGAATGCATTCCACATTGGCTTTGTGGTTTGTAACTTACGTTTTCTACCTTTCTATTTTCTGGCTTAATCTTTAGGCTGTGTAGTTTGAGTTCGTACCTCCCCATGCTAAAACCATGTTCACCGTATTCTTCCTCTAACTCATTTTCTGTAATAAACAGGCCTTTGAATCTTGTTCTTCTCTTATCACATTTGCTGGGCATTCAAAGACCGAGGTCAAATGTCAAGCTGTGTTTTCGTGGGAGCCTTGATGTTTATTTTCCTTTCAGCTGACTTCAAAGTGAGAGCGTTTATAGGAAAGAGGAATGCATTGTACTTTCTCCAGGGAGCCTACTTGTGCCCATTTTTATTTTTATTTTAGACAAAGCCATCTCAAAAGGGGTATCTTATTCTTCAGCTGCACAAAACATTTGCAAATTTTTTGCAAAATTATGTTTCTTGGGTGAGTCCATTTAATTGGTGAAACTGCCTTTTTAGGAACAAAGTAGAAAAAAAGGAATTTAGTCTCAGCCTAACATATGGTGACCTTCGGCAATTTACACTGTTTTTGGCCCGTTCACTGTCAAGCACCGGATACAATTTTTTCACAGGAAAGAGCCAGTCACATTGTAACACAATTTTACAATGCTTAGTTTTTATTTTGTTGGGTAAAGCATATGCTTTATTTATAACATCTGTGGCAGCTCGTTTTGGAGAGTTGGATAAGTGTAAAGGCACTTTTTAGGTCTCGGCTTCGAGACCTATTGCAGCCAAGATGGGTCTGAAGGGACGTAGACTGGGGGACGAGCGCCGATTGCCCATCGTGAACGCGCACGCCGAGCCTCCTGGAGCCGTGCACATCTCTTGCTCCACATTCACACTCACGGAAGCACACACTCACGCACGCACGCACGCACACCCACACACACACACACACACACACCCTCCCTCTCTGCCCACTCCCTCTCTGCCGCCCCCCTCTACCCCCACTCACCGGGCTCTTTCCCTCGCAGCGGGTCACTCATGGCAGCAGGCAGACTCGGTGTCTTCTCCGGCGATCTTCAGCTGATGTGCACGCCCACGCTGCGTCTCGTGCGCGCCCACCACGCTGTTTCGCGCCCGTTGATCCTTAGCTTGTGATTATGCTCTTTGATGTTTGCGAGGGAGGAGGTTTTCGGTTCGGGAGTTACAGGACTGCTGCTGTGAGAACCTCAGACGTTTAAAACCGAAATAAAAGGCCACTGCTGTGCTCCTGCTGCGGCAGCAGGTTTGGTCTACACTTGTGACAGAATCTCCCGCGCGGTCATAATGTGAGAGTCTGGATGAAAGCTGCTAGGCCTGGAAGCGAGCATTCAGGAGGGCCGGGGGCATTCCAACCAAGTCTGCAACTGATCGCCCAGGAGGACATTTACTCTCTTCTCCCACCAGGTCGGGCACAGGTGAATAATACTGCCATTTTGCCTGCTCCTCTGCATTTGATTCCCCATTTTATTAACTACGCTTTAAATCGTGTGTTTCCTCATTTCTAAACACTTTGCTATAGAATCTCACACCCGACCCCAGGTCTGCCCAGTAGAACGGCGCTCACTTCATCCCTCTGTGAGGCAGAAGGTGAGTGCGAGTGCAGAGTGCGCAGAGTGTGAAGTAGTGAGTGCAGAGTGAGTGTGCATAGTGTGAGTGCAGAGTGCAGAGTAGTGAGTGCAGAGTAGTGAGTAGTGAGTGCAGAGTAGTGAGCAGTGAGTGCAGAGTAGTGAGTGCAGAGTAGTGAGTAGTGAGTGGTGAGTAGTGAGTGGTGAGTAGTGAGTAGTGAGTGCAGAGTAGTGAGTAGTGAGTAGTGAGTGCACAGTAGTGAGTGCAGAGTAGTGAGTAGTGAGTGCAGAGTAGTGAGTAGTGAGTGCAGAGTAGTGAGTGCAGAGTACTGAGTAGTGAGTAGTGAGTGCAGAGTAGTGAGTGCAGAGTAGTGAGTGCAGAGTAGTGAGTGTAGAGTAGTGAGTAGTGAATGCAGAGTGCAGAGTAGTGACTGCAGAGTAGTGAGTGCAGAGTAGTGAGTAGTGAGTGCAGAGTAGTGAGTAGTGAGTGCAGAGTAGTGAGTGCAGAGTAGTGAGTGCAGAGTAGTGAGTAGTGAGTGGTGAGTAGTGAGTAGTGAGTGCAGAGTAGTGATTAGTGAGTGCAGAGTAGTGAGTGCAGAGTAGTGAGTAGTGAGTGCAGAGTAGTGAGTGCAGAGTAGTGAGTAGTGAGTGCAGAGTAGTGAGTGCAGAGTAGTGAGTGCAGAGTAGTGAGTGCAGAGTAGTGAGTGTAGAGTAGTGAGTAGTGAGTGCAGAGTAGTGAGTGCAGAGTAGTGAGTGCAGAGTAGTGAGTAGTGAGTGCAGAGTAGTGAGTAGTGAGTGCAGAGTAGTGAGTGCAGAGTAGTGAGTAGTGAGCGCAGAGTAGTGAGTAGTGAGTGCAGAGTAGTGAGTAGTGAGTAGTGAGTGCAGAGTAGTGAGTAGTGAGTGCAGAGTAGTGAGTAGTGAGTAATGAGTGCAGAGTAGTGAGTAGTGAGTGCAGAGTAGTGAGTGCAGAGTAGTGAGTGCAGAGTAGTGAGTAGTGAGTAGTGAGTGCAGAGTAGTGAGTAGTGAGTGCAGAGTAGTGAGTGCAGAGTAGTGAGTGCAGAGTAGTGAGTGCAGAGTAGTGAGTAGTGAGTAGTGAGTAGTGAGTGCAGAGTAGTGAGTAGTGAGTGCAGAGTAGTGAGTAGTGAGTGCAGAGTAGTGAGTAGTGAGTGCTGAGTGCAGAGTAGTGAGTAGTGAGTAGTGAGTGCAGAGTAGTGAGTAGTGAGTAGTGAGTGCAGAATAGTGAGTGCAGAGTAGTGAGTGCAGAGTAGTGAGTAATGAGTGCAGAGTAGTGAGTAGTGAGTGCAGAGTAGTGAGTGCAGAGTAGTGAGTGCAGAGTAGTGAGTAGTGAGTAGTGAGTGCAGAGTAGTGAGTAGTGAGTGCAGAGTAGTGAGTGCAGAGTAGTGAGTGCAGAGTAGTGAGTGCAGAGTAGTTAGTAGTGAGTAGTGAGTGCAGAGTAGTGAGTAGTGAGTGCAGAGTAGTGAGTAGTGAGTGCAGAGTAGTGAGTAGTGAGTGCAGAGTAGTGAGTGCAGAGTAGTGAGTAGTGAGTGCAGAGTAGTGAGTAGTGAGTAGTAGTGAGTAGTGAGTGGTGAGTAGTGAGTAGTGAGTGCAGAGTAGTGAGTGGTGAGTAGTGAGTGCAGAGTAGTGAGTAGTGAGTAGTGAGTGCAGAGTAGTGAGTGTAGAGTAGTGAGTGTAGAGTAGTGAGTGTAGAGTAGTGAGTGCAGAGTAGTGAGTGCAGAGTAGTGAGTACAGAGTAGTGAGTACTGATTGCAGAGTAGTGAGTAGTGAGTGCAGAGTAGTGAGTGCAGAGTAGTGAGTAGTGAGTAGTGAGTGCAGAGTAGTGAGTAGTGAGTGCAGAGTAGTGAGTGCAGAGTAGTGAGTGCAGAGTAGTGAGTGCAGAGTAGTGAGTGCTGAGTATTGAGTGCAGAGTAGTGAGTGCAGAGTAGTGAGTAGTGAGTATTGAGTGCAGAGTAGTGAGTAGTCAGTGGTGAGTAGTGAGTGCAGAGTAGTGAGTCGTGAGTGCAGAGTAGTGAGTAGTGATTAGTGAGTGCAGAGTAGTGAGTAGTGAGTAGTGAGTGCAGAGTAGTGAGTAGTGAGTAGGGAGTGCAGAGTAGTGAGTAGTGAGTGCAGAGTAGTGAGTGCAGAGTAGTGAGTAGTGAGTGCAGAGTAGTGAGTAGTGAGTGTAGAGTAGTGAGTAGTGAGTGCAGAGTAGTGAGTAGTGAGTGCAGAGTAGTGAGTAGTGAGTGCAGAGTAGTGAGTGCAGAGTAGTGAGTAGAGAGTAGTGAGTGCAGAGTAGTGAGTGTAGAGTAGTGAGCACTGATTGCAGAGTAGTGAGTAGTGAGTGCAGAGTAGTGAGTGCAGAGTAGTGAGTAGTGAGTGCAGAGTAGTGAGTAGTGAGTGCAGAGTAGTGAGTAGTGAGTAGTGAGTGCAGAGTAGTGAGTAGTCAGTGCAGAGTAGTGAGTAGTGAGTGCAGAGTAGTGAGTAGTGAGTGCAGAGTAGTGAGTAGTGAGTGCAGAGTAGTGAGTGCAGAGTAGTGAGTGCAGAATAGTGAGTAGTGAGTGCAGAGTAGTGAGTAGTGAGTGGTGAGTAGTGAGTGGTGAGTAGTGAGTGCAGAGTAGTGAGTAGTGAGTGTAGAGTAGTGAGTGGTGAGTAGTGAGTGCAGAGTAGTGAGTAGTGAGTGCAGAGTAGTGAGTGCAGAGTAGTGAGTAGTGAGTGCAGAGTAGTGAGTAGTGAGTGCAGAGTAGTGAGTAGTGAGTAGTGGTGAGTAGTGAGTAGTGGGTGCAGAGTAGTGAGTAGTGAGTGGTGAGTCGTGAGTGCAGAGTAGTGAGTGCAGAGTAGTGAGTAGTGAGTGCAGAGTAGTGAGTGCAGAGTAGTGAGTGCAGAGTAGTGAGTGCAGAGTAGTGAGTGTAGAGTAGTGAGTACTGATTGCAGAGTAGTGAGTAGTGAGTGCAGAGTAGTGAGTGCAGAGTATTGAGTAGTGAGTAGTGAGTGCAGAGTAGTGAGTGCAGAGTAGTGAGTAGTGAGTGCAGAGTAGTGAGTGCAGAGTAGTGAGTAGTGAGTGCAGAGTAGTGAGTAGTGAGTGCACAGTAGTGAGTAGTGAGTGCAGAGTAGTGAGTAGTGAGTGCAGAGTAGTGAGTAGTGAGTAGTGAGTAGTGAGTGCAGAGTAGTGAGTGCAGAGTAGTGAGTGCAGAGTAGTGAGTGCAGAGTAGTGAGTAGTGAGTGCAGAGTAGTGAGTGCAGAGTAGTGAGTGCAGAGTAGTGAGTGTAGAGTAGTGAGTACTGATTGCAGAGTAGTGAGTAGTGAGTGCAGAGTAGTGAGTGCAGAATAGTGAGTGCAGAGTATTGAGTAGTGAGTGCAGAGTAGTGAGTGCAGAGTAGTGAGTAGTGAGTAGTGAGTGCAGAGTAGTGAGTGCAGAGTAGTGAGTAGTGAGTAGTGAGTGCAGAGTAGTGAGTGCAGAGTAGTGAGTAGTGAGTGCAGAGTAGTGAGTAGTGAGTGGTGAGTAGTGAGTGCAGAGTAGTGAGTAGTGAGTGCATAGTAGTGAGTAGTGAGTGCAGAGTAGTGAGTAGTGAGTAGGGAGTGCAGAGTAGTGAGTAGTGAGTGCAGAGTAGTGAGTGCAGAGTAGTGAGAAGTGAGTAGTGACTGAAGAGTAGTGAATAGTGAGAGTAGAGTAGTGAGTAGTGAGTGCAGGGTAGTGAGTGCAGTGTAGTGAGTAGTGAGTGCAGAGTAGTGAGTGCAGAGTGCAGAGTAGTGAGTGCAGAGTAGTGAGTGTAGAGTAGTGAGTACTGATTGCAGAGTAGTGAGTAGTGAGTGCAGAGTAGTGAGTGCAGAGTAGTGAGTAGTGAGTGCAGAGTAGTGAGTGCAGAGTAGTGAGTGCAGAGTAGTGAGTAGTGAGTGGTGAGTAGTGAGTGCAGAGTAGTGAGTAGTGAGTGCAGAGTAGTGAGTAGTGATTAGTGAGTGCAGAGTAGTGAGTAGTGAGTAGTGAGTGCAGAGTAGTGTGTAGTGAGTAGTGAGTGCAGAGTAGTGAGTGCAGGGTAGTGAGTAGTGAGTGCAGAGTAGTGAGTGCAGAGTAGTGAGTGCAGAGTGCAGAGTAGTGAGTGCAGAGTAGTGAGTGCAGAGTAGTGAGTGTAGAGTAGTGAGCACTGATTGCAGAGTAGTGAGTAGTGAGTGCAGAGTAGTGAGTGCAGAGTAGTGAGTAGTGAGTGCAGAGTAGTGAGTGCAGAGTAGTGAGTAGTGAGTGCAGAGTAGTGAGTAGTCAGTGCAGAGTAGTGAATAGTGAGTGCAGAGTAGTGAGTAGTGAGTGCAGAGTAGTGAGTAGTGAGTGCAGAGTAGTGAGTGCAGAGTAGTGAGTGCAGAGTAGTGAGTGCAGAGTAGTGAGTAGTGAGTGCAGAGTAGTGAGTAGTGAGTGCAGAGTAGTGAGTAGTGAGTGCAGAGTAGTGAGTAGTGAGTGGTGAGTAGTGAGTGGTGAGTAGTGAGTGCAGAGTAGTGAGTAGTGAGTGTAGAGTAGTGAGTGGTGAGTAGTGAGTGCAGAGTAGTGAGTAGTGAGTGCAGAGTAGTGAGTGCAGAGTAGTGAGTAGTGAGTGCAGAGTAGTGAGTAGTGAGTGCAGAGTAGTGAGTAGTGAGTAGCGGTGAGTAGTGAGTAGTGGGTGCAGAGTAGTGAGTAGTGAGTGGTGAGTCGTGAGTGCAGAGTAGTGAGTAGTGAGTAGTGAGTAGTGAGTGCAGAGTAGTGAGTGCAGAGTAGTGAGTGCAGAGTAGTGAGTGCAGAGTAGTGAGTACTGATTGCAGAGTAGTGAGTGCAGAGTAGTGAGTGCAGAGTAGTGAGTAGTGAGTGCAGAGTAGTGAGTGCAGAGTAGTGAGTAGTGAGTGCAGAGTAGTGAGTAGTGAGTGGTGAGTAGTGAGTGCAGAGTAGTGAGTAGTGAGTGCACAGTAGTGAGTGCAGAGTAGTGAGTAGTGAGTGCAGAGTAGTGAGTAGTGAGTAGTGAGTGCAGAGTAGTGAGTGCAGAGTAGTGAGTGCAGAGTAGTGAGTAGTGAGTGCAGAGTAGTGAGTGCAGAGTAGTGAGTGCAGAGTAGTGAGTAGTGAGTGCAGAGTAGTGAGTGTAGAGTAGTGAGTACTGATTGCAGAGTAGTGAGTAGTGAGTGCAGAGTAGCGAGTGCAGAATAGTGAGTGCAGAGTATTGAGTAGTGAGTGCAGAGTAGTGAGTGCAGAGTAGTGAGTGCAGAGTAGTGAGTAGTGAGTAGTGAGTGCAGAGTAGTGAGTGCAGAGTAGTGAGTAGTGAGTAGTGAGTGCAGAGTAGTGAGTGCAGAGTAGTGAGTAGTGAGTGCAGAGTAGTGAGTAGTGAGTGGTGAGTAGTGAGTGCAGAGTAGTGAGTAGTGAGTGCACAGTAGTGAGTAGTGAGTGCAGAGTAGTGAGTAGTGAGTAGTGAGTAGTGAGTGCAGAGTAGTGAGTAGTGAGTGCAGAGTAGTGAGTAGTGAGTGCAGAGTAGTGAGTAGTGAGTGCAGAGTAGTGAGTGCAGAGTAGTGAGTAGTGAGTGCAGAGTAGTGAGTAGTGAGTAGTAGTGAGTAGTGAGTGGTGAGTAGTGAGTAGTGAGTGCAGAGTAGTGAGTGGTGAGTAGTGAGTGCAGAGTAGTGAGTAGTGAGTAGTGAGTGCAGAGTAGTGAGTGTAGAGTAGTGAGTGTAGAGTAGTGAGTGCAGAGTAGTGAGTGCAGAGTAGTGAGTGCAGAGTAGTGAGTACAGAGTAGTGAGTACTGATTGCAGAGTAGTGAGTAGTGAGTGCAGAGTAGTGAGTGCAGAGTAGTGAGTAGTGAGTGCAGAGTAGTGAGTAGTGAGTGCAGAGTAGTGAGTGCAGAGTAGTGAGTGCAGAGTAGTGAGTGCAAAGTAGTGAGTGCTGAGTATTGAGTGCAGAGTAGTGAGTGCAGAGTAGTGAGTAGTGAGTAGTGAGTGCAGAGTAGTGAGTAGTGAGTGGTGAGTAGTGAGTGCAGAGTAGTGAGTAGTGAGTGCAGAGTAGTGAGTAGTGATTAGTGAGTGCAGAGTAGTGAGTAGTGAGTGCAGAGTAGTGAGTAGTGAGTAGGGAGTGCAGAGTAGTGAGTAGTGAGTGCAGAGTAGTGAGTGCAGAGTAGTGAGTAGTGAGTAGTGAGTGCAGAGTAGTGAGTAGTGAGTGCAGAGTAGTGAGTAGTGAGTGCAGAGTAGTGAGTAGTGAGTGCAGAGTAGTGAGTGCAGAGTAGTGAGTGCAGAGTAGTGATTGTAGAGTAGTGAGCACTGATTGCAGAGTAGTGAGTAGTGAGTGCAGAGTAGTGAGTGCAGAGTAGTGAGTAGTGAGTGCAGAGTAGTGAGTAGTGAGTGCAGAGTAGTGAGTAGTGAGTAGTGAGTGCAGAGTAGTGAGTAGTCAGTGCAGAGTAGTGAGTAGTGAGTGCAGAGTAGTGAGTAGTGAGTGCAGAGTAGTGAGTAGTGAGTGCAGAGTAGTGAGTAGTGAGTGCAGAGTAGTGAGTGCAGAGTAGTGAGTGCAGAATAGTGAGTAGTGAGTGCAGAGTAGTGAGTAGTGAGTGCAGAGTAGTGAGCAGTGAGTGCAGAGTAGTGAGTGGTGAGTAGTGAGTGGTGAGTAGTGAGTGCAGAGTAGTGAGTAGTGAGTGTAGAGTAGTGAGTGGTGAGTAGTGAGTGCAGAGTAGTGAGTAGTGAGTGCAGAGTAGTGAGTGCAGAGTAGTGAGTAGTGAGTGCAGAGTAGTGAGTAGTGAGTGCAGAGTAGTGAGTAGTGAGTGCAGAGTAGTGAGTAGTGAGTAGTGGTGAGTAGTGAGTAGTGGGTGCAGAGTAGTGAGTAGTGAGTGGTGAGTCGTGAGTGCAGAGTAGTGAGTGCAGAGTAGTGAGTAGTGAGTGCAGAGTAGTGAGTGCAGAGTAGTGAGTGTAGAGTAGTGAGTACTGATTGCAGAGTAGTGAGTAGTGAGTGCAGAGTAGTGAGTGCAGAGTATTGAGTAGTGAGTAGTGAGTGCAGAGGAGTGAGTGCAGAGTAGTGAGTAGTGAGTGCAGAGTAGTGAGTGCAGAGTAGTGAGTAGTGAGTGCAGAGTAGTGAGTAGTGAGTGGTGAGTAGTGAGTGCAGATTAGTGAGTAGTGAGTGCACAGTAGTGAGTAGTGAGTGCAGAGTAGTGAGTAGTGAGTGCAGAGTAGTGAGTAGTGAGTAGTGAGTAGTGAGTGCAGAGTAGTGAGTGCAGAGTAATGAGTGCAGAGTAGTGAGTGCAGAGTAGTGAGTAGTGAGTGCAGAGTAGTGAGTGCAGAGTAGTGAGTGCAGAGTAGTGAGTGTAGAGTAGTGAGTACTGATTGCAGAGTAGTGAGTAGTGAGTGCAGAGTAGTGAGTGCAGAATAGTGAGTGCAGAGTATTGAGTAGTGAGTGCAGAGTAGTGAGTGCAGAGTAGTGAGTGCAGAGTAGTGAGTAGTGAGTAGTGAGTGCAGAGTAGTGAGTGCAGAGTAGTGAGTAGTGAGTGCAGAGTAGTGAGTGCAGAGTAGTGAGTAGTGAGTGCAGAGTAGTGAGTAGTGAGTGGTGAGTAGTGAGTGCAGAGTAGTGAGTAGTGAGTGCATAGTAGTGAGTAGTGAGTGCAGAGTAGTGAGTAGTGAGTAGTGAGTGCAGAGTAGTGAGTAGTGAGTAGGGAGTGCAGAGTAGTGAGTAGTGAGTGCAGAGTAGTGAGTGCAGAGTAGTGTGAAGTGAGTAGTGACTGAAGAGTAGTGAATAGTGAGAGTAGAGTAGTGAGTAGTGAGTGCAGGGTAGTGAGTGCAGTGTAGTGAGTAGTGAGTGCAGAGTAGTGAGTGCAGAGTAGTGAGTGCAGAGTGCAGAGTAGTGAGTGCAGAGTAGTGAGTGTAGAGTAGTGAGTACTGATTGCAGAGTAGTGAGTAGTGAGTGCAGAGTAGTGAGTGCAGAGTAGTGAGTAGTGAGTGCAGAGTAGTGAGTGCAGAGTAGTGAGTGCAGAGTAGTGAGTAGTGAGTGGTGAGTAGTGAGTGCAGAGTAGTGAGTAGTGAGTGCAGAGTAGTGAGTAGTGATTAGTGAGTGCAGAGTAGTGAGTAGTGAGTAGTGAGTGCAGAGTAGTGAGTAGTGAGTGCAGAGTAGTGAGTAGTGAGTGCAGAGTAGTGAGTGCAGAGTAGTGAGTGCAGAGTGCAGAGTAGTGAGTGCAGAGTAGTGAGTGCAGAGTAGTGAGTGTAGAGTAGTGAGCACTGATTGCAGAGTAGTGAGTAGTGAGTGCAGAGTAGTGAGTAGTGAGTGCAGAGTAGTGAGTAGTGAGTGCAGAGTAGTGAGTAGTGAGTAGTGAGTGCAGAGTAGTGAGTAGTCAGTGCAGAGTAGTGAGCAGTGAGTGCAGAGTAGTGAGTAGTGAGTGCAGAGTAGTGAGTGCAGAGTAGTGAGTGCAGAGTAGTGAGTGCAGAATAGTGAGTAGTGAGTGCAGAGTAGTGAGTAGTGAGTGCAGAGTAGTGAGTAGTGAGTGCAGAGTAGTGAGTAGTGAGTGGTGAGTAGTGAGTGGTGAGTAGTGAGTGCAGAGTAGTGAGTAGTGAGTGTAGAGTAGTGAGTGGTGAGTAGTGAGTGCAGAGTAGTGAGTAGTGAGTGCAGAGTAGTGAGTGCAGAGTAGTGAGTAGTGAGTGCAGAGTAGTGAGTAGTGAGTGCAGAGTAGTGAGTAGTGAGTGCAGAGTAGTGAGTAGTGAGTAGTGGTGAGTAGTGAGTAGTGGGTGCAGAGTAGTGAATAGTGAGTGGTGAGTCGTGAGTGCACAGTAGTGAGTGCAGAGTAGTGAGTAGTGAGTGCAGAGTAGTAAGTGCAGAGTAGTGAGTGCAGAGTAGTGAGTGCAGAGTAGTGAGTGTAGAGTAGTGAGTACTGATTGCAGAGTAGTGAGTAGTGAGTGCAGAGTAGTGAGTGCAGAGTAGTGTGTAGTGAGTGCAGAGTAGTGAGTGCAGAGTAGTGAGTAGTGAGTGCAGAGTAGTGAGTAGTGAGTGGTGAGTAGTGAGTGCAGAGTAGTGAGTAGTGAGTGCACAGTAGTGAGTAGTGAGTGCAGAGTAGTGAGTAGTGAGTGCAGAGTAGTGAGTAGTGAGTAGTGAGTGCAGAGTAGTGAGTGCAGAGTAGTGAGTGCAGAGTAGTGAGTAGTGAGTGCAGAGTAGTGAGTGCAGAGTAGTGAGTGCAGAGTAGTGAGTGTAGAGTAGTGAGTACTGATTGCAGAGTAGTGAGTAGTGAGTGCAGAGTAGTGAGTGCAGAATAGTGAGTGCAGAGTATTGAGTAGTGAGTGCAGAGTAGTGAGTGCAGAGTAGTGAGTGCAGAGTAGTGAGTAGTGAGTAGTGAGTGCAGAGTAGTGAGTGCAGAGTAGTGAGTAGTGAGTAGTGAGTGCAGAGTAGTGAGTGCAGAGTAGTGAGTAGTGAGTGCAGAGTAGTGAGTAGTGAGTGGTGAGTAGTGAGTGCAGAGTAGTGAGTAGTGAGTGCACAGTAGTGAGTAGTGAGTGCAGAGTAGTGAGTAGTGAGTGCAGAGTAGTGAGTAGTGAGTAGTGAGTGCAGAGTAGTGAGTAGTGAGTAGGGAGTGCAAAGTAGTGAGTAGTGAGTGCAGAGTAGTGAGAAGTGAGTAGTGGCTGAAGAGTAGTGAATAGTGAGAGTAGAGTAGTGAGTAGTGAGTGCAGGGTAGTGAGTGCAGTGTAGTGAGTAGTGAGTGCAGAGTAGTGAGTGCAGAGTAGTGAGTGCAGGGTGCAGATTAGTGAGTGCAGAGTAGTGAGTGTAGAGTAGTGAGTACTGATTGCAGAGTAGTGAGTAGTGAGTGCAGAGTAGTGAGTGCAGAGTAGTGAGTGCAGAGTAGTGAGTGCAGAGTAGTGAGTGCAGAGTAGTGAGTAGTGAGTAGTGAGTAGTGAGTGCAGAGTAGTGAGTAGTGAGTGCAGAGTAGTGAGTAGTGAGTGCAGAGTAGTGAGTAGTGAGTGCAGAGTAGGGAGTAGTGAGTAGTGAGTGCAGAGTAGTGAGTAGTGAGTGCAGAGTAGTGAGTGCAGAGTAGTGAGTAGTGAGTGCAGAGTAGTGAGTAGTGAGTAGTGAGTGCAGAGTAGTGAGTAGTGAGTGCAGAGTAGTGAGTAGTGAGTGCAGAGTAGTGAGTGCAGAGTAGTGAGTGCAGAGTAGTGAGTAGTGAGTGCAGAGTAGTGAGTGCAGAGTAGTGAGTCGTGAGTGCAGAGTAGTGAGTAGTGAGTGCAGAGTAGTGCTGTTGAGTGCAGAGTAGTGAGTGCAGAGTAGTGCTGTTGAGTGCAGAGTAGTGAGTGCAGAGTAGCGCTGTTGAGTGCAGAGTAGTGAGTGCAGAGTAGTGCTGTTGAGTGCAGAGTAGTGTGTGCTGTTGAGTGCAGAGTAGTGTGTGCTGTTGAGTGCAGAGTAGTGTGTGGTGCTGAGTGCAGAGTAGTGTGTGCTGTTGAGTGCAGAGTGCTGTGTATTGGCAATGTAAATGACAATGCCATTTATTTATGATTGAAAGAAAAAAAAATGTCATGAGCAATGCCAATAGCTCTACCTTTAATGATGCCGAGACCATTGCATTGTAAATGCTTGTTATGAAAGCTTTTGTTTATGTTTAGCTACACAATAATTATGTATTCCGTCTGCAACTGTGCCTTTTTTGGAACACATATAGAACTGGATATACAGGATTTCCTCAGTTGTCCTTGCAGACACTAGGGTTGTGATAGGGTTATGATTTCAATGATGCAGCAGTTGCAGTAGCTCAGGGGCCAAAAGGTTTAGGAAACCCAAAAGGGCACTGATGATTGCAATATTTTACTACTAAACAGGCAGTCACATGCGAATAGAGCTATGGAGGAGGATTTATGTGCTAAACTGCATGACGATGTCAAGCATAACAATAGCACCAGATTCTGGGGCACCATAAACCAGTTCATTTATCATAATCAAGATGGCGTCTCTGCAAACATCACAGAAGAAGTCTGGGTAAAATATCTTGGGTCTCACTGAACGTAGCGAGAAGCCCCAAGCAAGTCAAATTGAACCTGACTTTCAAACGACACTCAAGAACAGAGTCAAAATCAACCGCGTCAACCCTTGGAAATCTGGGCCAGATCAACCAAATAACGGCCAACAAATGGCTCAAATCGACGCTATCAAAAGGCAGATAGGAAAGGGGAGAAGAGAAGGTGCTCCTGGCCCAAAGGGAATTCCACCAGTACTTTATAAACAGGAGGCAACCTTCTGGGCAGAAGCACTGGACCCACTTTTCAGAGAAATCAGATTGCTGAACATCCTGCCCAGCTCATGGAAATGATCAATCATTTCCCCTATCCATAAATCTGGAGACAAGCTAGTAACTTAAAATTATCGTTTAGTAGCTCTACTAGACAACGAAGCAAAACACTTTGCTGGCTTGCTTTTGGAGGACCTTCAGGTTTGGGTGAAGGAAAAATCTGTAATACCTCTTCAACGGACTGGCTTTACAAAATCAGTAGGGACAATAACCAACATATTACGCATGGCAATGCTTATGGACAAGGCAGCAGCATCACGATTGTCACTTTACCTCTGTTTTATTGACTACAAGGCCGCTTTTGATCATGTTAACCGCATCAGACTTTGGTCTAAATTAGAGCACTGGGGACTTCCTCAGCCCCTACTCAACCTGATCATAAACCTGCATACGGACACATGGCTACAGGTAAAGCTGGGTAATGGAATCTTCTTCTATCAAAATGCATTCCCACGGACAAAGGCCTTAAACAAGGCAGTGTTTTGGCACCCACTCTCTTTAATCTTATACAGCCGATCTAGTTCCGCTGCAAATCGGCTGCAACTCACATGCCCCGTAACTAGGAGACATGGCACTTCCCTGTCTCCTCTATGCAGATGATATTGTCCTGATTAGCAAAACAAAAGTAGGGTTACAACATCTCCTAAATACAATACGGGACTTTTCATAAGCAAATGATTTAACGATCAACCAAGACAAAACAAGAACAATGGTCCTCTGGAACAAAAGGCGACAAACCGCTGCCTGGTTTTGGGGAGAGACTAGATTAGAAGGCACAACAGAGTACAATTATCTCGCCGTGAAATTGGATTCCGGCGGCCACTTCCTGGCGCAGAAGAACAGTAAAGGGCAAAAGGTTTAATAATAGCAATTTCCCTAAAAACCTTAAATTCTAAATTATCTGGACCATCTATTCTGCCACTCGCAGAGGTGGTTCATGCAAAACTCCTACCAACAATCACCTATGGTAGCGAGGTACAGAAAGGCAAGGACGCAGAAATACTTGACGCCACTGTTACAGCTGCATACAGGGTCATTTTTGGGCTGCCAAAATATACTTTACCTGCACAAATTAGACTCGAGTTCGGCATTTTGAAACAAACAATCGCCAGACAAGGGGCCTTTGTCACTGCATAGGATAAAGTGCAAAAAAAACCTCAGGGAACGTTGAACGAACAGCTGTGGAAGGAACTACAAACGCACACTTCACTGCCAGCAGCTAAATATCTTTACAGCAGCTTAGAAAAATTGGGGCTAAACCAACTTTGGGAAACATCGACAACCACCGTAATTTAAAAAAAAACAGTGTGGAAGACGGTAAAACTACTGTCATGGCTGGAGGACAAGGCCGCACTTTCACAGAGAGCCCATGGATGGATGACTTTGGATACATACACAAAGCTGGGTGCTCAAGCTTATTTTAATCTGGGTTACGATAAAAATATAAAAATTGCATTTGTGAAATATAGACTCGATCTGCTCCCTTGCACCCAGCATCTTCCACCTTGTCTACAGAATAAAGCAGACTCAGTGTGCCGATTATGTGGAACAGCTCAGGAAGATCTGCTGCATTTACTATGCTCCTTTAAAGAACTCCTGTAAAGAACTCCTCAAAGAACGAAAGAAACTGCTGAAACAATTGTTTAATCAACGAGGGATTCGAACAAGGAGGCAAGCCCTGTTGGCATGCTCCGCACCTAGCGATCCACAATTGAACTGTAGAGCAGTAAAGTTTCTGAGACTGTGCGGAAGTAAAATGCCAGAAATGGAAATATCAAGAAGCCAGCCAGATAAAAAAAGTACAAGCCAATGTGTAAGGCATTTTTAAAGACATTATCAACCTATAAACCAGGAGACAAAAAAAGTGACAAGGTATCATGCTGCATTAGTTGTTTAAAATGAGCAAGTTTATTGACATGGTTTTAAAGACATAAGCATTATGAAGGAACACGTTTTATGTATGTACATGACAGATCTTTTAATGAATATATATATATATATATTTGTATTGCAATGGTTTTAATTAACTATGCAAATAAAATGTACTTACTTAGACTGAGCACTGATGATTGCAATATTTTACTACTAAACAGGCAGTCACAAGAGCAATTACCTTGCAGGCACTAGGGTCATGATTTGAAGGGTGCAGCAGGTGCAGTGTCACGGAAGTTAAAAGGTCTAGGAAACCCACTGAACACCGATTATTACTATATTTTACTACTAAGCAAGCAATCACAAGTCCAGTTACCTTGCAAGCACTAGGGCTATGATTTGAATGGTGCAGCAGGTGCAGTGGCACAGGGGCCAAATGGTCTAGGAAACCCACTGAACACAGACCATTGCTATATTTTACTACTAAACAAGTCAGGGGTGTTTTCTGGGTTGTTTGTAACCATTGCATCCAAAGTAACACATAGCCTAAAGCATCACTGTAATAAAAGCTGTAACCAACTGAACTTTTCTGTCTACCTATATCTTATCTTCCATTCATTACATGTATATGTCACATTTTCACAGTTTTTGTGTAGCCTTAAAATGCTTCTGAGTTTGGACACACTAACACCTTGGCAAGGCATTTTATAGTATTAGTACTTCAGCCGTTGTAAACGCTATATAAATACGTATAACCTACCATATAGCATTCCATACCAAGCATTGGCAAAGCCAATAGGGCTCACCTAGGCGTGATCTATAAGCTTTGTCAATGTTTTTTAGCCATATCATATAAGCAGCGCTAGCTTCAGTGCAGCATAACTGAAAATGAAAAAAAGCGCTATAACGCTCACAACGCTGGCTGTGTCATACTGCTTTTTAACATTACTTTCAGCCATTTACAGCGTAGCTAGAAAACATTAGCAAAGCCATTAAATCTCACATAGGCAAGAGCTATTGGCTTTGCCAATGCTTGTTGGAAATGGGTTGGTGATAGTAGTTTTCCTTTGTTTTAAATAGGACTCCAAGTTGTCTGCTTTAGTTGTGTAATGATTTACTAGTTTGTCAGTGAATTCTTGAGTAATGGGATGAGCTCCTGTGCATAAAGGTTTAAGAAGTTCGATGAGAATTTTATAAAATTCTTTATTTGCACATGGTGTTTAGAATTATGCCTAATTAGTACCTTTTTTTTAGAATTTTTGATTGTTGACTTGTATATTCTGTTAAGTTTGTGTAGGTGCAGTTTATCGTGATTGTTGTATGTTTTAAGCCAAGTGCAATGCAGCTTTCTTATTTGTTGTTTTATCTTTTTTAGTTCTGTATTTCTCCAAGGTGCTTGTTTTATTGTATTGTGTGACATGCCGTGACTAGGTTCATGGAAATTCTTTTCCTCTACAGGTTCTTTACACTTTTCTCTTGTAGTCCATGTCTCAACTCACTCTCTTGGTCCTCTGATGGATCTTGTTTAGTACAGAGAGGGGTTGGATATAAAGGGTCCCAACAATCATCCAATGAGGACCAGGAATTGGATAACTGAACTATAAGCTAGACATCAGACTCAGGTAGATTATTCTCAAGACAGTGCTGTAAAGATAAAAGATAATCACTGCAAGCCCAAATCTCCTGAAGAAACATAGGCAAGCCAATATCATACACACTTTGGGGCACATGCATCAAACCCGCATTTTGTGATTTCTAAACAGCAAATTTTACCAATTCGCTATTTAGAAATCGCTAAATGCAATGCATCAAGGATTCTCAAAACAAATTACAATTCCTTAAAATTCCTTGATTGTGACTCGCAAATTGTGAATCGCAATTAAGAAATGCCTTCCCATTCATTCCTGTGGGCATAGAGGCCCATAGGAATGAATGGGCAGCCATTCGCAATTTGCGAGTACCAAATAGAAACTCGCAAATTGCAAATGCAATTTGAAGGGTGCTAGGGGGCCTTAAAGGCCACCCTGATGCACCCCCAAATTTGGCATGTATGCACATGTGGCGCACACATATGCCATGAGGGCATATGTGTGCACCACATGGCACTCTGAAAAATGAACTTTTGTGGATTTTAAAAAAATTTTGCTAATTACCATCAACTTGCAATTGATGGTAATTACCATTTCCTAAATGCGAAGTCGCATTTAGGAAAGGCTTGGATGCATCCCAAATAGGGAATCGCAATTTGCGATTCCTAAAAGCATTAGCAATTTAGTTCATCGCAAATTTTGCGATTACCTATATTGCGAATGGGTTTTGGGTTGATGCATCCCAAGTGCCTAAATACCGGTCGCAAAGGGGCAGATTCTGCCAATCGGCCCGTTTGCAATCAGTATTTAGGTTGATGCATGTGCCCCTCAGAGTTCAGTCAAAGCTATACAAAATAATAACATTAGTATTTGGTGTTGTGAGATCGCACTAATATGATCTTCTCTAGTCATTAGTAACCCCAAATAAAGGATGCACAAATCATGATAGCTGAGTCGATATAGAATTTTAGTATTGTTTATAAATCTTAAGATAAATCAAGTGCATTGATAAATGAGCATCAGATTATAAGACAATTTGATCAAATTCATTTAAGTAGGATACCAAAGCTCGAGAGTTCAGGAGGTGACATGAAATATGCCAGTTCAACCAAGCGGGTTATCCAGACTAGTCCGCATTGGGCAAGTTGGGACTGCCAATGAAAGTTCTGCAAATACATTTCCCAAGTAAGAAATTTGCCAACAGTTTGTCCTTCCCCATCCATAAAAGAAGAGCAAGGGCGACAAGAGACATCGGTTTATTCAGACAATATTATATTCTTAAAGTCGTGGGGGTGATACCTTCTAGAATCACCTCAGCTGTTCAGGCCACTCAGTCCATTGGTCAGATCATATAGGATGGGTTCAGGCGACATAAAGAAGACACAAATTGTAGAGGAAATTGGTGGTACAATTACACAGTCCTCAAATAATCCACCGTGTGAATCATTGGAAAAATGCTCCTTTAGCAAGAGCACATAATCAAGTTCAAAAGGACAGTTTCCCAGGCAGATGGTTCTTACTGTATCAGATAATGTAGCAAAGTACCACGTACCACCGCACCCAACAGCTGCCTCGCCGCGGCTGGAGCAAAGTCACCATAGACCAGCTGCTCACCACCCTCTCCCAGAACCCACCCACCGACCCCACCAACCCAGACGCCGCAGCCCGCAACCTCAGATAGTCGATCGACGCCTGTGCCAACACCCTCGCCCCACTGAAGAAACCCTCCAACAGCCACGCCGGCAAGAGAGCCACCTGGTTCACCGACGAGCTCCTGGCCTCCAAGCTTGCATGCCGGAAACTGGAGAAGAAATGGCTCCAGGAACGTACACCGGACAACCACGCAGCCCACAAGGACCCCACCCGCAGACACCACCACCTCATCAGATCAGCCAAGAGGTACTCCTTCAAAGACCGCTTGGATAACAGCGCACACGAAAGAAAAGAGCTCTTCCGCATCGTTAAAGAACTATCCAACCCCAGCGCCAACACCAACGACATCCCGCCCTCACACGAACTGTGTGACTCACTGGCCATCTTCTTCCACCGCAAGATCGCTGACATCCACAACAGTTTCAACACCCCGACCGACCCGACCACGCCAGACTTCACCCCTCCTCCGAACACCAACAACGCCAACCGCCTTACCTCCTGGTCCAACGTCAGCAACGACGAGACACACAAGGTCATGAACTCCATCCACTCAGGATCTCCGACAGACCCGTGCCCACACCACATACTCAACAAGGCAGACGAAGCCATCAACCCCCAACTACGGAAGGTCATCAACATCTCCTTCAAAACAGCGACCTTCCCGGAAAGCTGGAAGCACGCCGAAATCAACGCCCTCCTTAAGAAGCCCAAGGCGGACCACAAGGACCTCAAGAACTTCCGGCTCATCTCCCTGCTTCCGGTCCCGATAAAGGTCATCGAGAAAATCGTCAACATGCAACTGACCCGCCACCTCGAAGACAACAACATCCTGGACCCGTCCCAATCCGGATTTAGACGAAACCACAGCACCGAGTTTGCCCTCATCTCCGCCACAGACGACATCAGCCGCCAATTAGACAACGGCGAAACATCAGCCCTCATCCTTCTGGACCTCTCGGCCGCCTTTGACATGGTCTGCCATCGCACCCTAAAAACACGCCTCCAAGAAGCCGGTATCCAAGAGATGGCTCCCGGCTGGACCACATCCTTCCTCTCCGGCAGATCACAGAGCGTCCGCCTCCCACCCTTCTGATCCGAGGCCACCGACATCTTCTGCGGCGTCCCCCAGGGGTCCTCCCTCAGCCCAACGCTGTTCAACATCTACATGGCCCCCCTTGCACAAGTGGCCCGCCACCACAACCTCAACATCATCTCCTACTCCGACAACACTCAGCTCATCCTCTCCCTCACCAAGGACCCACGCACCATACGTGCATTGATTGTGTATGATGAAGGTTTATAAGCTACAGTATTTTTAACCTAAATTAAGTCAGGGGTCTACTAATACGACACTAAGTGACAAGTTAACATGGTATCTAGCGCTCTTCTTCCCTGTATCTTGCTTCTTCCCCCCTCCCTCTTTCCTCTCTTTTCCGTCCCTCCCCCCCTCCTTCTCCCTCTCTTTTTTTCATCTATTTTTTTTATTGACCTCTATTTAGGTCGAATGAAATATCACTGTTCGAGATATTCTTTGACTGAATGTTTTTTGTTATTCCTATGTGGTTGTCTTTCCGCCGTTTTTTGCACTAATCATATAGGTACATAATTCCTTAGTGGGTTAGCAATTATGATTATGTTTATATGTACATCATAAAATGAACTTATAGATAATCATGAGATGGGTTGGTCGTCTCTACCAAAATGTGATCTATCCACCTATTTTAAGATGAAATGTAATCCGATCACTATGTGCCTCTTGTGATCCTGCTCTCGTCTTTCCGAGTTAAGATATGCATAAAATTATCACATTAATCAGTTATTGTGATCTAATTTTTGTGTCTGTTTTGAAATTTGATTTTAATTGTCAGTTTGTATAGTCTTATGGTGTTTTTCATGTTTATATTGAATGTGTGTTTTGTACTATGCATTGTTTCAGCCCTGACGAAGTTCATTCGAACGAAACGCGTTGGCTGAGGTTTTTTTATCAGAATGAAAATAAAGGAAACTTTGAACAATACGTGAAGTTTACGAGCACTTTGATTGGTGCACCGTCCTTATATATTAACTTTTGGATCTGCTTTGCAGTAGAGTATTGATGTGGCATACTCTGGACGTACTGTGCACAACGTATGGACTTATACATCATACTTTGAAATGTTATGTGCATAACCATGGTCAGCCGTCTGTTTCTCTTTCAATTAACCATTGTTTGACTGTTATTGCACTACTTTCTATATGATTACTCTCTTTTTGATACTGAAGTGAACTACTATCATTTTTTGAAAAATGCCTAGATTCCAGGCTGGGCGTGAGGAGTTATCCCAAGATTTGTTTGGGGCTAGTAATGTCAAGAACACACCAGTCCAAACACCTAGGGTTGTTACTAGCCTTAAGACTATGTTTATAAAACTTGAACGGCTACGAAAGCAAGAACTAAGCCGATGGTGGGACGGGGTGATATTAGAAGGTTTGCGGATATTAATATTTCCCACCTTCGAGGATTTGAGTAGTGACCATTTGAAGAAATGGGAAACTAACTTGGAAGGGGCATCGATAACGCTGATGCAGATATTAGTGAAACATGAGTCAGAAAAAGGTGAAAAACTTGAATTGGAAATTGAGGCCCTTGAGAAAGAGATCAGTGACATCCCACAGAAGGATTTAATAGAAAAGAACTATTCGATTCTGAAGACTGTTACGGAGGGATATCAAGTCTATCTCAAGAATAAAAAACTCAATAAGATCAAAAGAGATGACAAAGATTACGCTGATGGTAGAGTATATACGTTTGTGAAAAAATGTGATAGTGTTCAGGGAACTGAAGATGCAAATAAAAAAACAGCCAGGGAGAGCAGAGAGGAGAGTGGGGAGACTGGCTCGAATAGTAATATCTCTTTGTCATCCGTGAGTAGTTCAGCTTCGACGAATATGGTACCTGATATCCCTTTAGAGGAAGGGGCCACTTCCTTTCAAAAGGAACTGGCCAAATTAAGAATAAGCAACAGATTACAACTGAAGAGAGATCTAACAAAACAAGGAGGGGTGGTAGGAGGGGGAAGGGTAGATACAAGAGGCATCTCAAACAACAGACAGAACACTGGGACGAAACCCAAGAAATAAATATTGGTAACAAACCTGAACCTACTACCTTACAAATGTGTTAGAATGTTGAGAGTGATTTATTTGTTGACACTATGAAATGTAAAGATGTAAATTCAGACTTAAAGATTATTAATCTCTCTAATAAAGTTTTGAGTGATGTTGAAATCAATATCTTGAGTAGGGGTCTTAATTACTGTCCTACACAAGAAGGCGATCTGGTTGACACACATGTGGATCTCTTCAAGTTCACTAGGATACTTAAACTTAAAGCCTTTTTTTCAAATCAGCCACACGAAGAAGAAGATACACGGGATAGACTAGCCAGGGGGTCTCATACCATTGGAGAAGTTCGTGCAGTCCATTGTTTATTAACATTAGATCAAGAAGAGGACAATGTAGACATCCCCTCTGTTCTAGACGATCTTGATATTGCACAAAGTAGCGTTGCAGACAGTGGACTCCATCCAAAATCCAAGTTCCAACACACTCTTATCAGAATATTGACACCTTTTTTGACAATGTTACAAAAGACTTATATGATCTGGAAACCCCTAAGAGGTATGCCCCTAAAACCACTCATAACATCACGGTGGCAGAAAGGCTAGCTCTTAAGCAACTTAATAAAGATTCGAGCATAGTAATAAGAGAGGCCGATAAGGGTGGAAACATTATCATCATGAACCATGTGGACTATATCAAAGAGATCAAAAGACAACTTAATAATTCAATGTTCTACAGGGAAATCAGGAACAATCCGATTCCGATGAGTAATGCTATGATTAATGCCCAGCTCGTGGAGTATAGGACTCCTCAGTGAAGATGAGTATAGATTTTTGAGGGTGGACAGTCCGTCCTTCCCTTGTATATACGTAATCCCAAAGGTGCATAAGGGGGATGATTTCCCCCTGGCAGACCAATAATATCAGGGGTGGGTTCTCCGACTGAAAAAATCTCCCAATTTGTGGATCAAAAGCTGCAAAAATATGTGCCCAATTTACCATTGTTCGTTAAGGATAGTAAGGATATCCTAATGAAATTTCGGGACTTTGAGTGGTCAGACGAACTCATGTTCGTAACCTTAGATGTAGAAAGCCTTTATACCTCCATCAATAAAGATTATGGGATTGGAGCAATACGTTCCTTCCTAGACAAAGATGACGCAGGATTATACGAATACAACGAAATGGTCATTTCAATGATTGAGATTATTCTGATGAATAAATTCTTTCTCTTTGATAACAGCTGGCATCAACAAATACATGGAACTGCTATGGGCTCCAAGTTTGCTCCCTCTTACGCTTGCCTCTTTATGGGGTGGTTTGAGAGGGAGCATGCTTGCAGCCGAGGTGCCTCCCGCTGGACCAATTACATCATGTACTGGGGGAGGTACATAGATGACGTGATCTGCCTGTGATCTGGTACAGTTGGACAACTTGAACAATATGTTGCCTTCCTGAATGATAGCACCTTTAATATCAGATTTACGATGACACATCACAGGGAACGGATCAATTTTCTTGACATTCAATTCTATGTAAAAGACGGACAGATTAATAGCACTCTATACAGAAAGGAAACGTCATGTAAATCAGTCTTACATGCAATGAGTGCACATCCACCCTCAGTGAAAAACAACATTCCATTCGGAGAAATTATGAGAATTCGACGGAACTGTAGAGAACAGGAGTCCTTTAATGACAACATTAAGGATACTATCAGCAGATTCACCAAAAGAGGGTATAGTAAAACTATACTCGATAGAGCACAACACAGAATTAACAATGTTAGTAGAAATGACACACAGAAGGATAGGAGAATCGTTGAGGATAAACATTCAAAGATAAGATTTGTGACCCAGTACACTTCTCATAGTGGTGCTATTTTTAAGATCCTTTGGAAACACTGGCATCTCTTACAGGGCATAACAGTCCTGAAGGATCACCTTGAGAACAGGCCCTCCGTAACATATAGAAGAGGGCGATCCCTTAGAAATGTATTATGCCCTAGTGTTATGGCTGTCTTTTTGCTAGCTCTTTGGAGAAGGAGAATGATGGAGAGTGACTCCAGCCTATCACCCCCATAGCATAGGGATTAGGCCGATAGACAGGGACCCTGTCTTACATATATAAGGGCATTTTCGTATTATTTTCCTTAGAGTAAGGCTTATGAATTTAAGTTAGGGGATAGATATATAAATATTAGTCATGATTCGCTCATTTGCTAACATGCTGAGCTGTTTTTCATGGAGCTATGCATATTATGGGCTCCGTAGGCCTTAAACGAGACAGACTCCATTTTGCTTTTTGCCCGATAGCTCGAGAAGGCCTTCTAGGTCAAGTGTAATGTTTTAGTTTCAAGCTGTTGTTCGCTTGGAGAGAACCGGTTCAGGCTGACCCTTATCGAAGGAATGTATTTTTCTCCACTCCGAAGACACAACTTCAGGCCGGCCGGCTGGGAAAGTGTCCTTGGTACGGGGAGGTACAAGAATTTGGTGGGCGGCAGGTTACTGGCCGTGAATTTCCATGAAGGAACGGGCTTTGATATTAGCGAAGGTGTTAGTCAGTTTGTCAGTTAGTCCGTAGGCGGCATCTAGCCGTTAGCATCTCCGCTATTATTCATCTTATGGTGGACAGTCGCCATCTTTGAAGTCCGAGAAAGATTTAAGACCGAAACTCTCTGAGAAAGACTGAACGAGAAGTAGCGCGGAGCGCACTGATACAGAGAGAGAGAGAGAGACGGTAGCTAATAATCAGCAAGGTTCCGGTGCCCTGGAAGCAAGCAGACGAGGTTGAGCCTAGCGGTGCAGACGTGTACTTGTGACGGCTGGGGTGTGACTGCAAGGAGAGCCAGGACACAGAGACGAGAAGGGAACCTAGATGACTGCCGAGTCCAGATTTCATATTAACCAGGTGATGTCCGTCCATTGCTCATAGATCGTGCACTCTAATCTTTACCTTTTTCTTTGCAAAAGTTATGCCGCATAGTAATGTGATTTGTGTTTATTGTTAATAAATACCCTAATTCATATAGAATTATCGTGTACCTGGTGCTTATGTTCAATCTTGGTAAACCGCACTTCTAGTCAGGAACTGTTTGGGTGAACGGATGAGAAATCCCGATCAGGTAAATGGTGATTGAATAAGGAGGGAGTGGGTGGACCTTCGATGTCAAGAGCAGGGAGTACACTATACAATCTGGAACCCTATTCAAAGTTATTATTGTAGTTCTATTCCAAGTAGACCACTGAGATAATACCCCAAATAATGGTTCATAGGAATGTGGTCGTCGTTGATATGCGGCGTTAGTGACAGCACTGGGTGTGAGACCAGTGTTAATACCCACTGGATTGTGGCTTGAGTAAGTGAGAGCGTTAGGAGGTCGAACTAACGTGTAGTTTCGCAGGATTGCGAACAGTTTGGAAAAGGGAGCATTGGGTTCTGCAGGCCCATGTGTAGACACACCGGATTGTGTGTCAGATCTGCCCTAGGGTAGAACGGTCTGGGTCGGGGTGACCGCGAGACCAACTGATGTGAATAAGATATTGTAGAAAATCCGTACATACATATATTGTTATTCCCCATCCTTAGGTGCGACCTGTATATTTACCTGTATATCTACTCATTGTGAATACGATCTGAGGAGGGAAGGTGAGTACGTTTTGGCTGGGTCATAGGGGCCCCTGGGGGCTGATCCCATCTAAACAGAAAATCCAGCCATTACATCTGGCGTCACGAACTGTTTACGAAGCCTGTGTGCATTGTATTGTTTTAATCTTGTTGGTTTGCGCTCGGCTTGTACGTATAAAATTTTGTTTATAATTGTGTATATAATTTTTTTTTTTTTTGTGTGTCATTATGTTTGCGAAAAAATCATCGTCGGTTTTCAAGTTACCGATTCAGATTCCCGGCTGGGAATGTACGCCTTACGAGGCTTTGGCCCGTGAGTGGGCTGATTCTACTGGTTTAAGTGAAAATTGGTCTTCATGCTTGGAGCAGGCGGAGCCTGCTGATGTGGTTTCGTGCCTACAGAAAGCGCCAGTAGTGAAGGGTGATGAGCTTCCTATTTTAGGACGCAGAGGGTGGATTGTTCTTAATGCATACAGAATATTGCATGAGAGGTTTGTTCAACTACAGAAACAGTTTAAAGATTCGGAAGGACAGTGTGTTGAGTTGCAAAATGCGCACACTTTGTTGCGTTGTCAAAATAAATTGCTTGCCGATAAACTTGAAACATATCAGACCATTGCCGAAAGAGCTGCGGTCCGTATTGCACGATACAAATATAAACATCGTCGTGGACGTGTGTCTTCCCGCAAAGTGCGTATGGTTGTAGCAAAAGCTGGAATGGATTGGAACCCCGATGAGTGGGACGGTAATATCTGGGATTCTCATACTTCTGACTCCTCGGCAGAGGAGGGTGACAAGCGCGAGTCTTCTCGCTCCGGACGTGATTGTAAATCTGCTTCATGTATTGATTCGACTCCCGATTGTGACCGTGCTCGTTCTTCCCGTGCGGATGACGTAGCTTGCCCTGATTGTGCTGTTAAATCTAAGATGCGGGCTTCCTCGGAAGCTCTTCCCGCAGTTTCCGCTCACCCGATTTTTCGACGAAAATTACAACAGGCCCCTGGTAATCCGGGTGGTATACCTCTTGATTGTATTGAAGATTTTACTCAGCAGGAGGTTAGTGACATTCTGCAACGATTTCGACAACGGCCTGGTGAGGCCTTGCTTACCTGGATGGTGCGTCTTTATGAGCTTGGCGCTGCCGGTATTATGCTCGATGCTGTTGATTGCTTACGATTTTGCTCTTTGAGTTCTGATTCTACGATTCAGGATCATTTTCGGAATTACAATGGTGCTGGTCAAATTTCTTTGCTCCAGCTTGCGTCTGACGGCTGTAATCATAAATATCCAACTGAATCTGATTGGCCTACTGATGAAAAACCTTGGTACACTCTGCGCGATGCGTCGCAACGTTTGAAAGAGGAAGTCATGAAAACGTGTATCTTCCTTAGTACTGCTGACAAGTTATTGGATGGTCTTTTAACATCTTCTGTGCGTAATCGCATAATCCGTGCTTCTCCTGTTGCTTACAAGCAGGTCATGATGACATTATTGATTAACCAAACTGGCAACCCTTTGTCTGTTGTGCTTGAGTCTGTTCGTCAGCTTGGTGAGCTGGGTGAATGGTTTAAACCTGAAAGACAATCTCGACCTGAGGGTCGTACTGGTGGGGACTATAAGTTCTCTAGACGTGACATGTTTCTTGCTCTCATTGCTGATGGTGTCAAAAGAGAAGACATTGATGGCGAGCCTAATAATCGCTTATGGGACATGTTTCGTAAGCGTGGTTTGGATCGAAAGGAGGGTGCCCGTCGTGTGCGAAAGAATGAGTATGATCGTGGTTCGGATGACAGTGGTGATGAGAGACGACGTGTGAATTCTGATCGCCGTGATGATCGGCGCCATGAACGTGATGGATCCCCTCGTCGTCATGATGGGAGGGGGAGAGAGGATGATCGTGAGAGGGGAAGAGATGATCGTGGTTCTAGCAGACGACGAGATGCAAGGAGTTATTCCCCTGACGTAAGAAATAGGGAGGATCGTAACAGACTCCCTGACCGCAACTCACAACTTTTTGAACGTGACACTAATCCGTTTCGTACTGGAGACGGATATGAACAAGACATTCTAATACCGAATAAAACCGAGAACATTTACCCTGATTTGTCTTGGTTGACAGACCGCAGGAAAAATGACTAGGAAATAGGTCAAGCTCCGGTACGCAAGTGGGCCCACAGAGATTACAGACCCTATGTAGATATTGAGATTTTTTGGAAACATCGTAATATCCAAAGGGCCCGAGCGTTGGTTGATACTGGGGCGGAGGCCACTTTAATTCATGGTAAGTCGAGAAAATTTAATGGACAGTCTTTTACAATTACCGGTCTGGGTGGTAAAGAGACACCCGCGGTTCAAACTGCACTCGAAATTAAAATTGGTAGAATTCCTCGTAGAGAATACTCTGTGTTGGTTGTGCCACTTTTGGAATACATTATTGGAATTGACATTTTGAAAGGTATGACTTTGCATTTGGATGATGGGTACTATCAATTTGGTACACAACAGTACATTTCGACCAGACCCGTACGGGTTGGCCGTTTACGCATGCCACCTATTAAAATACCTTTAGCAACGAAAGTGATTTCTCAAAAGCAATATCGCATCCCAGGTGGTCATGAAGAAATTACCGCTACGATTCAGGATTTGGTTGACGCAGGAGTCATTACTCCGGTCACATCTGCTTGGAATAATCCCGTTTGGCCCGTGCGCAAAAGTGACAACTCTTGGCGCATGACTGTTGATTATCGAGAATTGAATAAACATACACCTAAATTGACTGTTGCAGTGCCTGACATTGTCACACTGATTCAGAGAATTCAAAAGCATCCAGGTACATGGTATGCTTCCATTGATATTGCTAATGCGTTCTTTTCAATACCAATTGCCCCCGAATGTCAGGAACAGTTCAGTTTTACATGGAATGGACGTCAAATGACGTTCCGGAGTCTTCCTCAAGGCTATGTACATAGTCCTACAATCTGTCACCGGCTGGTGGCGGAGCATTTGTCTGAAGTACCCACGAATCCACAAGTTCAGATTTGTCATTATATTGACGACATTTTGATTCAAGGTGAAACGCAAGACCAGGTACAGTCCCATTTAGATCAAATCATTGACTGTTTGCGAGCGAAAGGCTGGGAAATTAATCCTGATAAATTACAAACTCCATCCCAAGCTGTAAAATTTCTAGGAATTAATTGGCATGAGGGTCACAGAGAAGTGATTCCACAGGTTAAACGAAAAATTCTTGATTTTGCTGTTCCCAGGAACAGGAAAGAAGCGCAATGCTTTATTGGATTGTTTGGATTTTGGCGTCAGCATATTCCCCATTTGAGTCAAATCTTGGCTCCATTGTATCGAGTTACTCGTAAAAAGAATGCATTTGAATGGGGTGAACCTCAACAGACTGCTTTTAATTTGGCTAAAGAAGCTATTCAGTATGCTTTGGATTTGTGGCCCGTGAGTGAAGGTGATGTGGATTTGAATGTGTCCGTGGAAGGCCTGTATGCCAATTGGAGTTTGTGGCAAAAGCAGGGCAGACAAAAAGTGCCATTAGGTTTTTGGACCAAAAAGTTACCCGAGGCTGGTGAGCGTTACTCACCTTTTGAAAAACAGTTGCTCGCTTGTTATTGGGCTCTGGTGGATACCGAGCAGTTGACCCTAGGCCATGCTGTGATTTTGAGGCCTGAAATTCCCATTATGCAGTGGGTTTTGAGTTCACCTAAGTCCCATCGAATTGGACATGCTCAGGAGGCTAGTGTGATTAAATGGAAATGGTACATTCAGGACAGGGCACGTGTGGGTCCGAAAGGTGTGGCGGTTTTACATGAGCGAGTGGCGCAGGCGCCCTCCAATGAGGCTGAAAGTGAGTGTTCGGTTCCCGTAGTGCAGGAGTCTCCCGTGAAGTGGGGTAAATCATTTGATGATCTGTCCGCGGAGGATAGAAAACATGTGTGGTTTACGGATGGTTCTGCGAAATTCATTGGTGACAAAAGACATTGGAAAGCTGTTTCATATAACCCGATTACACAGAAATTGTTGAGTACAACTGGAGATGGTAAAAGTAGCCAATATGCTGAACTCTATGCAGTTTACCAAGTTTTGAAACAGGAACTACCAGGTACATGTCATATTTTCACTGATTCCTGGTCCACTGCAAATGGACTAGCGGTGTGGTTACCTACGTGGCATTCTCATAATTGGGAATTGCATTCAAAAGAATTGTGGGGAAAAGAATTGTGGCAAGAAATTTGGGAGCTGCTCCCGCAGAGTACTGTAACAATCTTTCACGTGGATGCTCATACTCCAATTGACTCCCTTGACAAATTTTTTCATAATATTGCAGATGAACAGTCTAAAATTTCTGAGGCAGTGGTTGACATGCAAGATTCTGATTTGGCGGGATTGGCGAAGTGGGACCATCAGAAAGCAGGACATTTTGGAGAGAAAGCCACTAGCAGGTGGGCTGCCGATAGAGGAATTCATATTCCCTTTTCTTTAATTAAAGATGTCATTCTACATTGTCCCATTTGCCAACATTCTAGGAAAAAAGAGGTGCCTCAGATTGTTCGAGGCCACTTACATCGAGGTAAATTGCCCGCCCAAATTTGGCAGATTGATTATATTGGTCCGCTCCCTATGAGCAGGAATTGTCAATATATTTGCACAGTGGTTGATACTTATAGTGGCCTTTTGGTCGCTTTCCCTTGCAAGAACGCTACCCAAGTGAACACAATTAAAACCCTGGAGCTCATTATTCTGTATTATGGTGTCCCATTCCAGATTCAATCAGACAATGCATCCCACTTTCGTGGAAGATTGGTGCAGGAATTCTGTACGGAAAATAATATTGATTGGGTGTTTCATATTCCATATTATCCACAAGCTTCAGGATTGATTGAGAGAATGAATGGCTTGTTGAAAGAACAGTTGCGCAAGTTGACTGATGATCGTTACAGCCAGTGGAGAGATGTCCTACTTCAAGCTTTGTTAATTTTAAATAATCGTCCTTTGTTACATGCTGAATCTCCTTTAATGCGTTTGTTTCCTCCACATGTTGATGCAAAACCAAATTCTATAGCGAACACTGTCATGTATTGGGAAATTACCCCCGGTGCTTTGGCTCCATGTAGAGCAACCCCAGGTTCTGCAGGCCTCGACCTGCATGCATTAAATGATGCACAATTTCCAGGAAAAGATCGAATCATTGTTGAAACTGGCATTGGTGTTTCTATACCTGCCGGTAGTTTTGGATTAATTGCCCCTAGATCTGGCCTGGCCCTGAAAGGTGTACAAGTACTCGGAGGAGTGATTGACAGTGATTATCAGGGAGAGATTAAGATTCTCCTGCTTAATAGCAGTGAGACGGATTTGTTCATCAAAAAGTCTGACCGTGTTGCTCAGTTACTGATTATGCCTGTCTTCAGTGGTGAGATCAAAAAAGGCTCTGCTCCAACGTTGCTAACTGTGCGAGGACAAAAAGGCTTCGGATCGTCTGATCTTCCTGGAGCTAAAATATGGGTGCAATCGCCTAAAAATCCTCCTGAACAGGCTGATATTATTGCGACCGGTCATGACAACACCGTTTTGGTGATGAAGCCAGGGAAAGATGGCTGGGAAGCTGTCCCAGCTGATAAATGTTATTTACGAGAATGATTAAGGCCTGTGTTTGTATTCTTCCAGATCATTCTTTGGATTGCTGCTGCAGGATGTGTCGGCGCTGGACTCCTTTTGGCCTGCTACGCCGGGAGAGGAGAGGATCTACCGACGCTGGTTGATGGGATAATACGAGCCCCGCGGTCTGCGTGGGCTGCTTCGTCTAACTTTTGGATCACACTCGCGAAGCGGGTGACGAACTCTCCGCATTTTTGCCTTACCCCCATGAAGAGCGTTACTGACATTTTAGCGACCTGTCTGGTAGCTGTCCCTGCATCCACTGAAACGCTTCACCATATTTTTAATTTTTCTAATGTCCGACCTAATGTTATTCTGGGTGACTTTGCAGCACACGAATTTTGTCCCTCATGTACTCTTATTCCAGACCTTGATGTCTCTATTAATTCCAGAATTACTACTTTTAATATTACCCCTGGAGATCTTTGCTTCATAATGACCTGCAACCCTAAAGCTATTACCGAGTGCCTGCGGCTGAAGCTCCAAGCCGCTACTACCTTTTCATTTCATCAACGCTTGTTATGTTCAAAGAGACTTCCGGATTCATGTCTTTCAGTTAAGAATAATATGACCTGTAAACGTTTAGTAGTAGCCACTAGCCATTATCGTCCAATGTTATTGCCAGCTGGATGGCTCTTTTCCTGTGGGAATTCATCTTGGCCCTATATTCCCGCGAATATTTCTGGTGGCCCATGTGCCATCACTAGATTAAGTTTGCTAATGTTTTCCTCACATCCTACTTCACATTCCCGTATTGTACGTGATTCGATGTCATTGCATGAAGATTGTGACTCCTCTGTTCATCTCTATTCTAGATCAGAGTACCTTGGTTTAGCTTTTTCTATTATTGGAGTGCCTGCATTGGCCGTTTATAATGCCAAAACAATCGGCAAAATGGCCTGCTGGATGGTCAAATCGATTAATCAAACGTCTACTGTTTTATCAGATTTATTATTAGACTCCCAAGGTGAACGTAGAGCTATTTTGCAGAATCGTGCGGCTATCGATTACTTATTGTTGAAACATGGACATGAATGTTCTGATTTTGAAGGTCTATGCTGTTTTAATTTGTCTGACCATTCTAAAGCTATCCAATCCCACATTAACAAACTCCACGACTTGACTGCAGAAATTAGAGAACATATAGATCAGGGTTTCTTTGACTGGCTTTTTAACTGGCTCCCTGACATGCATTTAATACGACAAATTTTAGGGGGGGTTATTCTTACTATTTGTATCCTCATAGCTATTTGTTGCTTTATTCAGTGTATCCCTTCCCTGCTACAATTTCTTAGACTTAGTAAGGGTCGTAGATCAGTTAATTTTGTTTCATATTATTCGTCTACTGACGTTAGCTCCATTTAGTTTGTGGTTAATAGACTGGAGTCAAGGGGTGTAATGTTATGGCTGTCTTTTTGCTAGCTCTTTGGAGAAGGAGAATGATGGAGAGTGACTCCAGCCTATCACCCCCATAGCATAGGGATTAGGCCGATAGACAGGGACCCTGTCTTACATATATAAGGGCATTTTCGTATTATTTTCCTTAGAGTAAGGCTTATGAATTTAAGTTAGGGGATAGATATATAAATATTAGTCATGATTCGCTCATTTGCTAACATGCTGAGCTGTTTTTCATGGAGCTATGCATATTATGGGCTCCGTAGGCCTTAAACGAGACAGACTCCATTTTGCTTTTTGCCCGATAGCTCGAGAAGGCCTTCTAGGTCAAGTGTAATGTTTTAGTTTCAAGCTGTTGTTCGCTTGGAGAGAACCGGTTCAGGCTGACCCTTATCGAAGGAATGTATTTTTCTCCACTCCGAAGACACAACTTCAGGCCGGCCGGCTGGGAAAGTGTCCTTGGTACGGGGAGGTACAAGAATTTGGTGGGCGGCAGGTTACTGGCCGTGAATTTCCATGAAGGAACGGGCTTTGATATTAGCGAAGGTGTTAGTCAGTTTGTCAGTTAGTCCGTAGGCGGCATCTAGCCGTTAGCATCTCCGCTATTATTCATCTTATGGTGGACAGTCGCCATCTTTGAAGTCCGAGAAAGATTTAAGACCGAAACTCTCTGAGAAAGACTGAACGAGAAGTAGCGCGGAGCGCACTGATACAGAGAGAGAGAGAGAGACGGTAGCTAATAATCAGCAAGGTTCCGGTGCCCTGGAAGCAAGCAGACGAGGTTGAGCCTAGCGGTGCAGACGTGTACTTGTGACGGCTGGGGTGTGACTGCAAGGAGAGCCAGGACACAGAGACGAGAAGGGAACCTAGATGACTGCCGAGTCCAGATTTCATATTAACCAGGTGATGTCCGTCCATTGCTCATAGATCGTGCACTCTAATCTTTACCTTTTTCTTTGCAAAAGTTATGCCGCATAGTAATGTGATTTGTGTTTATTGTTAATAAATACCCTAATTCATATAGAATTATCGTGTACCTGGTGCTTATGTTCAATCTTGGTAAACCGCACTTCTAGTCAGGAACTGTTTGGGTGAACGGATGAGAAATCCCGATCAGGTAAATGGTGATTGAATAAGGAGGGAGTGGGTGGACCTTCGATGTCAAGAGCAGGGAGTACACTATACAATCTGGAACCCTATTCAAAGTTATTATTGTAGTTCTATTCCAAGTAGACCACTGAGATAATACCCCAAATAATGGTTCATAGGAATGTGGTCGTCGTTGATATGCGGCGTTAGTGACAGCACTGGGTGGGAGACCAGTGTTAATACCCACTGGATTGTGGCTTGAGTAAGTGAGAGCGTTAGGAGGTCGAACTAACGTGTAGTTTTGCAGGATTGCGAACAGTTTGGAAAAGGGAGCATTGGGTTCTGCAGGCCCATGTGTAGACACACCGGATTGTGTGTCAGATCTGCCCTAGGGTAGAACGGTCTGGGTCGGGGTGACCGCGAGACCAACTGATGTGAATAAGATATTGTAGAAAATCCGTACATACATATATTGTTATTCCCCATCCTTAGGTGCGACCTGTATATTTACCTGTATATCTACTCATTGTGAATACGATCTGAGGAGGGAAGGTGAGTACGTTTTGGCTGGGTCATAGGGGCCCCTGGGGGCTGATCCCATCTAAACAGAAAATCCAGCCATTACACCTAGCTATGTTACTACCCCCAAACCAACCTCAACATGGCTACCTGAGAGACCAAAGGGCTTCTTTACATGTGGCACATGCAACATATGCCCTATGGGGAAAAACAAGACCTTGGAGTTTAGCTACAACTGTAGTAAGAGTCAAATAATTGATCATTTTATTAGTTGTAACACAACACATGTGGTGTATTTACTAGGTTGTAGGTGCGGAACTATCTATGTGGGTAGCACATTCCGCCCTCTGAAACCTAGAATACAAGAACACAGACGCGCAATAAAAACTAGAGATACAAGATATCCCATTACCAATCACTACACTGTTGAACATCCAGATGATCTTGAATTCTGGTTCCATGGTATTGATCATGTCCCCATACCCAAAAGGGGTGGCAATAGGGAGCTATTGCTAGGGCAAAAGGAGGCAAGGTGGATCTGCCGCTTGAGGGCTACGAGCCTTGTGCATAATACGGATGGGGAGATGCACTATTTTCTTTAGGGAACTTTCAATCCAGATGTTTGTTCTACTGGGCTCATTGGGCAGTTGCAATTAATCTGTGGCGATTGCGAAGATGAAAGGGTTGAATTCCTGCTATGTGGTGAAAACGGGCATGTGGCAAAAAACTACGACTCCCAGACTGCCCTGGGGGAGTCTTGTGAGTACTAAGCCCCTCCTTCCCCAGAGAAAGGTGCTTGTCAATTGTTCCTGCAGTTCGAGTCGAGGGATGGGCGGATGGTGATCCCCGCCGGATTCCAGCGAGAAGAAGTTCAGCGCTTAGCAGAGGAATCGTGTTTGTAGACTGTGTGGTGAAGCGGAGATTCGCCAAGCGGTATTTTGTGATAACGAGAAGGAGCGCGGGCTCGCCTCCTTCCGATTTGTAGAATTGTATCCTGGACTCTGAGAAGAGTTGTGCAGTTAAGTGTAGCCGCGGAGTCGTTCTAGTGCGCATCAGCGCTACTGTGACACGCGAGTAATCTAGCCTGGGTTGTCGTGCGCGCGTGTCTACTTAACGCGAGCCGGTAACAGGCTAAAAGTGCAAAGAGAACATTTAGAGATCCCGCTGCGCTAGGGAAGCATCTGTATTCAGCCCGTCAGAGGGAAAGTTGAACTCGAGTTCCAAGACGGATGATATATATGTACTTTGAAATACTTTTTGGGAAAATGGAGTCCATGTTGTGCTGTTAAAACAACTTCAGGAGAGCAGAAGATTAGAAGCATCGTTTGTTTATGATTTGTGCTTGGTTGAGTAAACATATTATTGTGGAACTGACGGTCCGAGACTTTGGGGATTATCCTATGTATAAAAAGGACACTTTGATGAGGAAAGGAGTTATTGGAAACCTTCCATTAGAAGCCCTTTCAATAGGAGTTGTGGTGAGTGATACCATAATCTCACTTGATAATAGAATTAAGTATAGTGTGAACCTGAAGGGTAATAGTGTGTTTGTTCCCCTTTCAGATACCCGTGACGGTGTTACTGAGCTGTCCTTTAGACCCAGTCCATTTCTGAGACGAAGCGCTGAGAAGCACCTCCATCTCTACGTTTCCACATCTGCTTCTTCTCTCCTTTTTTCCCTTCTTTGCACAAAGTCAGACAGAGGTATATCTTTACTCTGTTGGGGGTTGTGCAAGCAGGGAGTCTGGGCTCTAGCATCTATCATCGTCTCTGCTGGGACAAGTAGTAAGGTTAGTGGCGTTTATGTTCCTTGTGCTGCTGCCAGTCCCGACAGATTGACAAGCCCAAGTAACAAGACCCAGCCCGGACGATGAATGTTGAAAGTGTACTAAATTCCGTGGTGGAGAGCCTTGCGGCTCTTCAGCAGGAAGTCACTACTTCACGCACCGAGAGTCAGGTTCTATATAAGGAACTGGGGGTCCTTAGAAAAGAGATGTCCGAGTTGTCCAATAAAGGTAACAAGGGGGCTTCTTATATCAAACCGGCCACTTTACAACCCCCTTCCCCCTCCATAAACCCTGTGTCCCAGGGCGCTGAAGGGGGTGGGTTCACAGTGTCAACACCCTCCTCTTCTTCGGATGCAGTTCCTACAGTCCATGTGATACAGAATACTGGAATTCCACTGGCCTCTCCTGAAAGGTTTTACGGGGATCCCCGTAAATTTGAGACATTTCTAAATCAATGTAGATTGCACTTTCTGTGCAAACCGGGGGTGTTCCAAGAGGATACAACAAAGACCGCGTTTATGATGTCCTACATGGGAGGCAATGCAGCAAGTTGGACAATACCTTTGCTGGAGAGAAATGATCCGGTATTGCATGATTTTGATGATTTTTGCTTGGAACTGAGGCGATTGTTCGACAGAAAACTCCATATGTTGTCTCTGGATAGAGAGTTATTGACATTGCGACAAGGGTCCCAAGATCTGCTTTCCTACATTACTTCCTTTAATCGTCTCGTGGTCGAAACAGAGTGGCCTACGGCTAAGAGGATCTCTATTTTCTACCAGGGACTTCGGGGGGAGCTTAAAGACGTATTAGCTCAAGTAGTACAACTTCCCACGACCTGTGAAGAACTGATTGACTTGACCGTTCAATTGGATCATCGCCTTCTGGAACGACGGGGTGATAGAGGCAGAGGAGACGGTCGTTTTTTCTACCCACGTCCCCGGAGTAACATAGAAGACCACCCGAAGATGCCCGAAGGTGTCGAACCTATGCAAATAGGAGGTCTTAGGGGCCCCTTTCGAAGGAAGAAAAAGACAAAAGAAGAAGACTGAAACAGTGCCTCTACTGCGGAAAGGGCGGTCATTTTGTTAAAGATTGCCGAGCAAGAAACGTGTTCCCTGGAAGATCGACGGCCTCCCCTGCACAGGCTGTCATACAAGCGGGAAGACCGGCGGAAAACTAGCATGCCCAAATCAGGAGGAGGTCGCTGCCTTGGGTTGTTTACCGTCAAAGATCTCATTTACACTCGCGAATACCTTGCATCCTGCAGTGGCCCACATGAATCTAAAGGTAACTTTATGGGTCACTTCCAGTGATGCTATGGAAATTGATGCACTGCTTGACTCAGGAGCCACTGGTAACTATATTGACCAGGAATACGCCATGAAAATTGGGATTGTATGTGAGAAGAAGGATAAACCGGAGCTGGTCAAAGCAGTAGATGGAACAGTGTTGTCATCTGGTCCAGTCTATTATCATACACAAGCACTGCGGATGCAGACGAATCGAAACCATCATGAAATGATA
The DNA here is from genome assembly GCF_964263255.1 of Lissotriton vulgaris. Lineage (NCBI taxonomy): Eukaryota > Metazoa > Chordata > Amphibia > Caudata > Salamandridae > Lissotriton > Lissotriton vulgaris. The sequence goes on from NC_141691.1 coordinate 1,738,108,682, forward strand.
CAATTCGACTTGATAGACGCGCCCCAGTTCCGTCTCATATTGGGGATGCCGTGGTTGACGCTTCACGATCCTCAAGTCAGTTGGGCAGCACGCACGATTACCTTATCTTCTGCGTTTTGTAAGGCGAATTGTAGACAGGAGATGTCTAGTACTGAAGAACAACAAGCTACGCCTTCAGTCTGCCTGGCTTCTGGATGTTCTATCGAACCATACTGTTGTGCCACAGCTCTCCCTGATGAATACCAGGAGTTCAGCTCTTTGTTTGACAAACAGAAGGCCACCGATCTGCCACCACATCGTGTATACGATTGTAGGATTGATCTCATTCCGGGGGCTGATATTCCTCGTAGCCGAGTCTACGCCCTTACTGAAAAAGAAACCGTGTATTTGCGGAATTACCTTGATGAAAATCTGGCTACGGGGTTCATCCGTCATTCTACATCGCCTGCTTCCTCGCCGATGTTTTTTATTCCCAAGAAGGATTGCGAGGAATTGAGGCCATGCATCGATTACAGGGCCATTAACAGAATGACGGTGAAAAATCGTTATCCTCTGCCACTTATACCTGTACTCTTAGACCAGCTGAAAGGAGCTCGATTCTTCACAAAACTCGATCTCCGAGGGGCGTATCATTTGGTTAGAGTTCAGAGTGGGGACGAGTGGAAAACCGCGTTTAGAACCAAATTCGGATTGTTCGAGTACCTTGTGATGCCCTTCGGGCTCTGTAACGCCCCTGCCGCCTTCCAATACTTCATGGATGAGGTACTACGTGGGTGTCTGGAGACATTCTGCATCGTGTACATAGATGACATTTTAATCTATTCATCTACTCTGCACGAACACGTGAATCATGTGAAAACTGTGCTACATCGCCTACGGCAAAATTCCTTGTACGCCAAACTCGAAAAATGTCTTTTTCACGTGAAAGAAGTGTCCTTCCTTGGTTACATCATCTCAGCCCAAGGCTTCCAAATGGATTCCAGTAAAGTGGAGGCTATCGTAGGATGGGGTACGCCCAAGAACGTCAAGGCAGTGCAGAGTTTCCTTGGTTTTGCCAACTACTACCGACGGTTTATCAAGGATTTCTCCAAGATAATTCAACCTATATCTAGTCTACTGAGGAAGAACACTGTGTTTGGTTGGAACTCTGCAGCGGAGAGGTCGTTTCAGTATCTCAAAGAACAGTTTACACAGGCTCCTATCCTGCGCCACCCTGATCCGCAGATACCTTTCGTCTTGGAAACCGATGCCTCCCTGTATGCCATTGGCGGAATACTATCACAGCGTCACCCCGAAACAGGTCAGTTGCATCCTGTGGCCTATTTCTCGAGGAAACTTACCCCTTGCGAGATCAACTACTCCGTTACGGACAAAGAACTTCTCGCTATAAAACGGGCGTGTGAGGAATGGCGGCACTACCTGTTGGGAGCCATGCACACAGTCGAAATTTACACCGATCACAGAAATCTGTTGTTCCTTAAAACCGCCAAGGCTCTTACTCCCCGGCAATTGAGGTGGACTCTGTTCTTTTCGGACTTTGATTTTGTTATCAAATATAGACCAGGGCCTCAAAATGGGAAAGCTGACGCTCTTTCCCGGATCGGGGAAACGGCAGAGCAGAGTACCGAGAAGGAAGATGAACCTCCACTGATCCTTCGGGAAACCGACAATCCCTCTTCCTTGATCGCCTTGATATCTACACCGGAATTCCTGGATGATGTTCGGGTGGCACTTGCAGATATGGATGTGCAAGGGTGGATACAGGAGGATCCTGACCACCGAACGGAAAAGGACGATCTTGCTTATCAAGGATTAGCCATTTTTGTCCCCAGTGAACCTTTGCAACGAAAAGTGTTGTCTTGGATCCATGATTCTCCATTGGGTGGACATTTGGGTATCTATAAGACAATTGCAGGGGTGGAACGCAACTTCTGGTGGCCGAAATTGAGAGACGCTGTGAGACATTATGTGATGAACTGTGCTGTTTGCATTCAAGGGAAAGCCATTCATGTTAAACCTGTTGGATTGCTCCGACCGCTCCCTATTCCGCCTAAACCATGGCATACAGTGTCAATGGACTTCATCGTAGAAATGCCACCTTGTGAGGGGAAAACGGTGATCTTAGTGGTCATAGACCATTTAACAAAGATGGGACATTTCATTCCCCTGAAAGGCTTGCCTACCTCTGTAGAATTGGCGCATGTGTTCTTGCAACACATAGTTCGTGCCCATGGGATCCCTTGTGTGCTCATCACCGATCGAGGCACTCAATTTACCTCTCATTTTTGGACAGCCCTCTGTAAAATCCTGGATGTTGATGCTAGGCTCTCTTCGTCCTATCACCCTCAGACGGACGGGAAAACAGAACGCCTGAATCAGACGTTGGAGCAATATCTTCGCTGCTTTGCCTTACTGAACGATACGGAATGGACTACCTTGATATGGATGGCGGAATTTGCGTACAACAACGCCATTCATTCCACTTTGGGCTGTTCCCCTTTCTTCTGTCTGTATGGCTATCACCCTAATGCACTGCCTTTTGAGGTGCCTGTTCACTCCCCGGTGCCAAGCATACACGAACATCATGCACATCTCAGGGCGGTGTTAGTTGAGGCACGACACAGTTTAGTGGACGCTCAGTCTTCTCAGAAGCGTTTTGCTGACAATAGGAGATCTTCTGCTCCCGAGTATGTGGCGGGGGATAGGGTGTGGCTTTCCACAAAACATTTACATCTGAAGGGAGAGAACAAGTTGAAGCCTAGATATGTGGGGCCCTATACCATTGAGAGGGTCATTAACCCTGTGGTTGTACGACTGACGCTCCCTGATACTTGGAGGATCCATCCCGTCTTTCACGTTTCTCTGCTCCAACCCTGTCATGCTAGTACTAGATTGTCTGATAGACCCCTTCCAGTTGAGGTTGATGGTCAGGAGGAGTATGAGGTCCATTCGATTCTGGACTCCCGTATGGTGCGGGGGCGGATTCAGTACTTGGTAGAGTGGAAAGGGTTTGGCCCTGAGGAGCGGACTTGGGAGCCGGTGCGTAACCTCCATTGTCCTGAGTTGGTTGCTCGTTTTCATGAACTGTATCCTGGTAAGCCTGGGCGACCGCCGGGACGGCTGTCCTCGAGAGGGGGTTCTGTGGCGATTGCGAAGATGAAAGGGTTGAATTCCTGCTATGTGGTGAAAACGGGCATGTGGCAAAAAACTACGACTCCCAGACTGCCCTGGGGGAGTCTTGTGAGTACTAAGCCCCTCCTTCCCCAGAGAAAGGTGCTTGTCAATTGTTCCTGCAGTTCAAGTCGAGGGATGGGCGGATGGTGATCCCCGCCGGATTCCAGCGAGAAGAAGTTCAGCGCTTAGCAGAGGAATCGTGTTTGTAGACTGTGTGGTGAAGCGGAGATTCGCCAAGCGGTATTTTGTGATAACGAGAAGGAGCGCGGGCTCGCCTCCTTCCGATTTGTAGAATTGTATCCTGGACTCTGAGAAGAGTTGTGCAGTTAAGTGTAGCCGCGGAGTCGTTCTAGTGCGCATCAGCGCTACTGTGACACGCGAGTAATCTAGCCTGGGTTGTCGTGCGCGCGTGTCTACTTAACGCGAGCCGGTAACAGGCTAAAAGTGCAAAGAGAACATTTAGAGATCCCGCGCGGCTGCGCTAGGGAAGCATCTGTATTCAGCCCGTCAGAGGGAAAGTTGAACTCGAGTTCCAAGACGGATGATATATATGTACTTTGAAATACTTTTTGGGAAAATGGAGTCCATGTTGTGCTGTTAAAACAACTTCAGGAGAGCAGAAGATTAGAAGCATCGTTTGTTTATGATTTGTGCTTGGTTGAGTAAACATATTATTGTGGAACTGACGGTCCGAGACTTTGGGGATTATCCTATGTATAAAAAGGACACTTTGATGAGGAAAGGAGTTATTGGAAACCTTCCATTAGAAGCCCTTTCAATAGGAGTTGTGGTGAGTGATACCATAATCTCACTTGATAATAGAATTAAGTATAGTGTGAACCTGAAGGGTAATAGTGTGTTTGTTCCCCTTTCAGATACCCGTGACGGTGTTACTGAGCTGTCCTTTAGACCCAGTCCATTTCTGAGACGAAGCGCTGAGAAGCACCTCCATCTCTACGTTTCCACATCTGCTTCTTCTCTCCTTTTTTCCCTTCTTTGCACAAAGTCAGACAGAGGTATATCTTTACTCTGTTGGGGGTTGTGCAAGCAGGGAGTCTGGGCTCTAGCATCTATCATCGTCTCTGCTGGGACAAGTAGTAAGGTTAGTGGCGTTTATGTTCCTTGTGCTGCTGCCAGTCCCGACATAATCCTATACCTGGAGTATGGGATTAAGACAAAATGAGTAAATTGGTCTCCCTGTATTCAATATATTGGTTCTGTCTTCAACTCTGTAGTTAAAATATGGGACTTAAGTTAATTGTGTGAAACATTTGAGGACTCCCATAGAGATGTGGTTTGCTCACTGTAGAAATTGTAATCTCTTAATGGAAATGAAAACAAATTGCAGGGAGCACTGAGGATAATTCAATACAAGAACTTATCTTTAGCGACGAAGAGTACGAGGAATATATTGAAGGAAAGGATGTGATGGAGGAAATGGAAGAAGGGACCGGCAGGCGAACTGAGAATGCCCGAGCCCAAACAAGAAAAGAGAACTCTACTGTTTCTAAAAGAAAGGGGAAGGGAAAAGGAAGAGCAAAGAAAGGGAAGACCAAAGTAACAGCAACATTGCTTACAAATCTACTCACAACTGCTACAGGCGCTATAGGAGGGAATATAGGAGGGAATATAATTAAAGATCAGAGCCCCTTGCTTAAGTGGATGCAGGTCAAAGGGGGTCCTCAAAAGCTGTCTATTACACTACCAGGAGACTATCCCATAGAAACCGACAACATACAAGACAATACTTTTGAGACCCCTCCTGGCAAAGGGGCTTTGCTAAGCTCAGAAATAGCTCTAAACTCAATTCTCAACTCGGCACCTGTTACTATGGCCTTGATGGACACCACACCTGTAGCGCCCACGCCTACTACAAGTTCTAGCAACCAGACAACTGTAATACCGGTCATACCAGCTACTTTGGCTACACCCACTACATCTCCTGTCACATTCTCTCCTACCACCTCTCAAACTGAGACTACATCTTCATCTCTGGATTTAATCTTAAAAACATTAATGGTCCATCACGAAGAGTCTCAACTACACTTTCGCCAACTAAAGGAAGACAATTGTAAGATACATAACTGCCTACAGGAAGTCACTAACAAGCTAAGTGGAGTTACCAAAGATATTGAAGAACTACAGCAGAGAGTATTTGACGTCGAGGAAACACTGGCCACTAACACCGCCTCCACCTCAGAACATAAGGAAGACATACAGACCTTGAAGAACAAGGTCGAGGATCTCGAGAACCGTCAGAGGCGCCAGAATCTGAGAATTTTTGGAATCCCTGAAGGGACTGAAGGCTCTGACGGCAAGGGCCTACCTGATCCGACTTTTTCAAAATGCATTCCCAGACCTGGGCGACTGGGACTGGGATTGCCAACTTCAACGGGTACACAGATTGCCGATTGTTTCCAAGAATAAAGAGAGCAAATACCCTCGACCAATTCTGGTTTATTTCGGCAACTACCTACTAAGACAGGCAATTTCCTTGAAAGCAAGACCGAATACACCGGTGACTTGCGACAATATAACTTTCTTTGCTAAATCAGACCTTAGCAAGGCTACTATGGACAAGAGATGGGTGCTGCGGAAACTGATAGATCCTTTCAAGTCTAGGGGTGCTACAGTATATCTTCAGGAACCTGCACGTCTCAAAGTTATAAAAGCAGGGCACACTCATTTTCTTAATAATGTTAAAGACGCAGAGCAACTTTTGGCAAAAATGGATACTCAAATCTAGGTAGTTAACTCCAAAGAAAACTAGAATCTGAAAGTTATGAATGACCACTTTGATCTATTAAAAAAGGGACAGGGGTTGGGGATGGGCTGAGGTCTGGTACATAAGTTTAATATGGAGGGTGAGATTGCGGGGAGACCTCTCAGATGAGCTGCCCTTTCAACGGCAGTAGAAGATAGAGGGAGGCTTCCAGGTAGGTACTTGGGGTGGGACCTCTAGAGCAGGGAGAGAAGCTCAAGGGGAGAGGGAAGAGGGGGGAACGGGTAGGGGTAACAAGGGTGAAAATGACAGCACAAGCACAATTACATGTATAGACCTGAATAATAAATGTAACAGGCACTGCTTACGAAGGTTAAAAACGGATAAATGTATCAAATAAACTGTCTAGCATGGAACGTCTCCGGTCTCAACAATAGAATTAAAAGACAGTTAGTCTTCGAAGAACTGAAGATGTATAACCCTCACTTTGCCCTCTTAAACGAGACTCATATTCGATTTCAGGATCGTAAAATGATGGAGCAAGGGGGCTATGAACTGATTACTTGTACTTCTTTGAATGTACTAATAAGGGGTGTTGCTATACTCAAGAAGAAAACTTTGAAGATAGAACTACTTAGAACTGCTGCTGATAAAGCCGGTCGATGGGCACTAGCACAATTTAACTTAATGAATGTAAAATATGTACTATGTGCCTTGTATGGATCAAACACTGACGATGCGGGGGTTTTTGATCGTCTCAATATTGAACTTTTAGATTGGGAAGGAGACATAATAATGATGGGAGACTTTAACTGCGTAATGAACTACAAAAGGGACACTACCAAGACGAATCCATCACAGCGTATGCGTAAAACCAGGGCAGCTATTTTAGAGCTATCGCGCATTCATAACTTAAAAGATGTATGGAGGAACTTACACCCGACACTTGCAGGTTATACATACTATTCTGCCCCTCACCAAATGTGCTCCCGCATTGATATGGCCTGGACGACAGATCAGGTTCTAGAGGGCAGTAAAATGGAGATCTGCCCAAAAGTAACGTCGGACCATAACCCCATCATACTACGGTTTAACGTACTATCTCCTAAACCGGCTGCCAGGCTATTTTCTTTTCCAAGGTACCTGCTAATAGATACTTTCTTTGTTTCTCAATTGAAGAAACATATTAAAGAATTCTTAGAACTTAATTTAGACTCAGCACACCTTATCTACGTATGGGACGCATGCAAAGTGAGCATCAGAGGGTTCTCACAGCAATTTATTATGAGGCAAAACAAAGAACGAAAAGATGAGACTTTGGAAATGACCTCTAGAATACGTGCACTGGAAGAATACCTGGCTGAGGCTATTATACAAGAGAACTCAGGGGGGCGTATTTCGAAAAATAAACCTTTATTGGAATTAAAACTAACCACCCTTTGCTCTAAAATTAAAACTTTTTAAAGAGGAAAAGCGAGTTTGAAACTACACAAATACAAACAATCTCAATACGAAAGTGGCGATAGAGTTGGCAAAATTCTAGCTTATAAAGTTGCTGAAGACAGGGCTAATTCTACGATAAAAAACATTACCGGGGCGGATGGGATTAGCTACAATCAACCAGAACAGATACTACAACAGTTTGTAACATACTACAGCAAACTATACACACCTGAAACTACCCCTACAGAAGAGAACACGCAAAGATACTTAACTAAGAACTGGCCACTAGATAGGGAACTTGTCCTGATGGAACAACTTGAAGGACACTTTTCACTATCCGAAATACAAATGGCTATTTCTTCTCTCCCACAGGGGAAATCCGCTGGGGATGATACACTTCCAATGGAAATTTATAAATGCTGCAGCGAGGAACTTCTACCTACACTTTGCTTAATGATCAACCAAATTGGAAACTCAGGCAAAATCCCTAAATCCTGGAAAACCGCTAAAATAATCTTTTTTTTAAAGAAGGGTAAATCACCTGTGGAGTGTGGGTCTTCCCGGCCCATCTCCCTGATAAACGCTGACGCCAAGGTTTATTCAAAACTACTAGCTATGAGATTAGCCCCGCTAATGCCTAAATTAGTTAGCCAACACCAGCACGGCTTTGTGATGGGTAGAGACACAACAGCACATATCAACACTGCCATTACTGCATTCGACGTTTCCAATACTAACACCTCCCCACTCGGTATGGTGCTATTAGATGCAGAAAAAGCCTTTGATCGAGTGGGGTGGGATTATCTTTGGGCTTTACTAAGGAGGATGGGCTTTGGGAAACGGTTTCTTACCAGCATGCAAGCCCTGTACGACTCACCCAATGCAAAAATAGGGTATGCTAATTTAATCTCCAATAGTTTCCCGGTTTTAAGAGGCACACGTCAAGGGTGTCCCTTGTCGCCCCTCTTGTTTGCTCTCGCAATGGAGCCTTTTATTAACTCAATACTGACCCAAGAACTCATTATTCCATTCACGCATGGCAATAACTCCCTCAAAATCACTGCTTACGCTGACGATCTTGCAATCTATACTACCGATGTGCCTAAAGCCATAGCTGGGATCATCAAGGAAGCTGATGATTTCGGCTTGGTCTCGGGGTACAAACTAAATTTAAACAAAACCCAAATCGTTGTTAACCATAAGCTACCGGCTCCAGTTTTGGGGGTTTGCCACACTGCAAACTACTTGGGCATTAAAATAACATCCAACTTAAAAGAAATTATGACCCTAAACTACGATACTCTATTGAATGAGACAATAAGGACCCTCAAAAAATGGCATAAGGTTCCCTTAAATTTAATAGGACGAATCAACCTTATAAAAATGAATATTTTGCCAAAATGTTTGTATTTGTTCAGATCCATCCCGCTATACGTCAACAACCTATTTTTTAAAAAACTGGATGGTATTCTAGGAAGCTACATATGGGGCTATAAGAAAAATCGCAGAGCTCTGTCTCTTCTCAAATTAACTGCTACTAAAGGTGGCCTAGATTTCCCCGAATTTAAATTTTATTTTTACGCTTCTTTCCTGGGTCGGATACGCAGCCTTTTTTCTTCTAACTATCCTTATTTTTATCACCAGTTCATGTTAGGCGCAAATTCTGTACAATTTTTAGCTAGAAGCAACGACCCAAACTATTTCAAACGAGTGAAGTTCAAGACCGCGAAAGATATAGTACATATTTGGTATACTATTATGGATATTAATAAAACTACGCTCTTCCACCCAAATTTAAGCATATGGTATAATCCGGGTTTACCTGAAATTTTTAGTGATCCGATAGCTAGAGTATGGGCTAATCACGGTATAAACCACCTCTCCGATTTATACGGATCATCAGGCTTTTTAACATTTGACACCTTAAGAACACTTTACAAACTACCTGTAAATGCTCTCTTTAAATACACACAGATACGTGACTTCTTCATGAACAAAATGAAACTAAGGGAAATTTTAGATTCAGAAATATGGACTTACATTTACGGGGAAACAAACAGCGAATTAATTAGCTTGGGGTACAAATGTCTCTGTCTATCTAAACCTGATGACTGTGTTAAAATCGCACAGAAGTGGACAACTACTTTAGGACTTCCCATCTCTTCAAATAATATCTCCACTTTTTTTTATAAGAGTAACTTTTTAACTAATTCTTCTAGTTTAAAACTTCAATCCTACAAGACTGTATGCCAGCTATACTATACGCCGCTTCACTTCTCTAAATGGTCAGGGAACAATTCATTACCCGAACGTACAATATGCCCAAAATGCGACCTACTAGCAGCAGATATAGTACACTTAATTTGTTCATGCCCTGCTCTACAAACATTATGGGATGAAATAGAAAAAGTGTTGAAACTGTACAAATTGTTTTCTGGTAAAATATCCGCCGAGATGATAATTTTGGGAATACAACCAAATACTGTTACTTATAAGGACCTAATGTTTATTCTAATTTCTTGTGCCAAATTGATAATTGCTAGGGCTTGGATTTCTGATAAACCACCAGTGGTAGCCGAATGGTGGCTACTGGTAAACGAGATATATGATATGGAACTTTCAACTGCAAAAACTCAAGGGATTGGTTCTTTGAAGAAAGTTGATAAAATTTGGGGCAATTTGTTCCCTATTTACGATTTGTGAATAGCTCCTGATGTATTCTTTTCTTCTTATACTGCAGATTTTTTTTGCCTATTTTTTATTTTGATTAAGCTTTCAAGGAATTCATGTACCTTAACTTTCTTTTTTTTATTTTTACTATCGTTGTAATATTTGCAAGTTTGCTTGTGCTGTCAATAAAAAATCAATAAAAAAAAAAAAAAGGAAATGAAAACAAATTATGTATTTCGGTAAGAATCCTATATTTGGAGTATGGAGAGAAGTGTGAAATGCACGAGGATTCTGTAGAAATATGATATACTCACTGTAATAAGTATAACAATTTATCTCAAAGGAAAGGAATTGAATAAATGTAATTTTGAAAAAATATGCTGTCTTTCTCCATTCCCTACCACTTTTCTTTTTCTTCTATTCTTCTATTCACCATGATGTTTCGGTTATGTTGGCTTAGTCCCGACTTAATATCCAAATACCCGATGAAGATATCAAGTCCTAATATATTTAGGGCATTAAATGAGTCACTTAGAGGTACGGCTGCTAATCGAGCGGGTGCTTATACTGTCTGGAAGCCCGTGACCGGGCCCCCTTGTGAGTGTATTCATAATGTACGCATATATTAAAGCTTTACCAATGACCGGGCCCCCTTGTGAGTGTATTCATAATGTACGCATATATTAAAGCTTTACGGAAAGCGTGAATTCCGATCTTGCTGAAGAAATGAGGTGGTGTTTATTCCCGAAACATTATAAGGACATGGGATATGTGATAGTTATTGACCGGGGATTTCATACTTAATCAAGGAGATCCTAAATAGATTTGTTTGAAGTACGTTTAACATGTTGTCAATTTGGAACCTCTAGTAATTACAGTTTTAGGTCCTTAATTTAGTATAGAGACACTGTAGACTATATATCTACATGTTGCTTCATTTTATACATCTTATTTAGATGTCTTTTCTTCTTTTCTACTTATCCCTTATGACAGAAAGGGCGGCCGTTACATGGGTCGGACCCCACTAATGTTACTTGTACTGCGGAGGCTGATACCGCTAATTTATTAAGGTAAGAGAATCCGTTTAGGGTGTGGACTTACATACCCGATACCTGACTATTTAACTTAATTGTTAATTTAATAATATGTACTTATTAGATAGCTACCCCCTCTTAAACTTCTTGAATTCTAGATATCGATTTTGAAACAATGCTTGCCTTTCCACAGATCGGGCGACTACTACATTGGTCGTTCCCGGGTTAACCAATCTCTTTGGCAATTGTGAAATCCTGATATGAAAAATCTAGCAATTGACTACTTTGGATAAAAAACTGGACGTTTACCTTTTCATATGAGGTGAGGTTTGATAACACAATGAATGCCAGTATGTTGAGGGTTTATAAGCTACAGTATTTTTAACCTAAATTAAGTTGGGGGTCTACTAATACAACACTAAGTGACAAGTTAACATGGTATCTATCGATCTTCTTCCCTGTATCTTTCTTCTTCCCCCCCTCCCTCTTCCCTCTCTTTTCTTCCCCCCCCCCTCCTTCTCCCCCTCTTTTTTTCATCTATTATTTTTATTGACCTCTATTTAGGTCAAATGAAATATCACTGTTCGAGATATTCTTTGACTGAATGTTTTTTGTTATTCATATGTGGTTGTCTTTCTGCCGTTTTTTGCACTAATCATACAGGTAGATAATTCCTTAGTGGGTTAGCAATTATGATTATATTTATATGTACATCATAAAATGAACTTATAGCTAATCATGAGATGGGTTGGTCGTCTCTACCAAAATGTGATCTATCCACCTATTTTAAGATGAAATGTTATCCGATCACTATGTGCCTCTTGTGATCCTGCTCTCGTCTTTCCGAGTTAAGATATGCCTAAAATTATCACATTAATCAATTACTGTGATCTAATTTTTGTGTCTTTTTTAAAATTTGATTTTAATTGTCAGTTTGTATAGTCTTATGGTGTTTTTCATGTTTATATTGAATGTGTGTTTTGTACTTTGCATTGTTTCAGCCCTGGCGAAGTTCATTCGAACGAAACGCTTTGGCTGAGGTTGTTTTATCGGAATGAAAATAAAGGAAACTTTAAACAATACGTGAAGTTTACCAGCACTTTGTTTGGTGCACCGTCCTTATATATATTAACTTTTGGATCTGCTTTGCAGTAGAGTATTGTTGCGGCATACTCTGGACGTACTGTGCACAACTTATGGACTTATACATCATACTTTGAAATGTTATGTGCATAACCATGGTCAGCCGTCTGTTTCTCTTTCAATTAGGCACTAGAGTAGGTATCTTGCCCCATGTAATTGCTATCTTTAGTGGATTGTGGTCCGAAACGGTCTTCACTAGATATGTGGCGTGCGTGACCTGCTGAGCTATCGTGTTTGAGCAGAATGTCCTATCTATCCTTGTGTGTAGCATATGGAACCAGGAATAAAAGAGTATTCTCTTTGCGTCGGGTGCCCCATCCTCCATACGTCACATAATGCCCATCCCTCCACCCAACCACAGAGTGCCTTCGCCTGCTAAGTAGGACTGCTTCCCCCCCATAAATCCTAATACTCGGTACGGTCAAGAAACTGCACTGGACCAGGACACCAAACATGGTAAAGAAAACTCTGCCCTGAATAAAAACAGCATTCACAAATTGGGGGTCATCGCCAACACCTTTCATGGGGTGTAAAACCGCACTCCGGCATATTACTGAGTTGCGACATAGCGGAACCCCGGGCTAAGAACATACAGTGACATACAGCGCCTCAGCATATTTCAACAATAGGATATATTATCGTCCGCAGAGGTGGGTCCATTAGCAGCAATGTCCTCTGGCAGTCAGCTGATCAAGCCATCAGCCGTCTGAGGAGCCGCGGTGGGGAATAGGGCCACGCTGCCCCCAGAGTCAGATTTATTTGCATTTCCATCAGAGGAGGAAGAGTCCTCAATTAACGCAGACTGTTGAAAAGTAGTGCGCACCTAAGCGCTTGTTTTTTGCCCTGCTGCATCTGTTGCGGCGTTTGGTTAGTCCGTCGGGAGTTCCTGCGGATCCTTCTGCTGCGACTGGCACCTGTCCAGTTCCATACGGTGGTGCTTTGTTGCGTGCCCTGGGAGGCAGTGTCCGCAGTCACTATGGGGTCTGTCACATCCAGCGACTCCTCAACGTCTCTTGGGGCTTTCAAAAAATGTGTTTTCCGGTCATGGATCATTTTCAGCCGAGCCGGAAAAAGCAGTGCATATTTTAAATTCAGGTCCCTCAATTTCTTTTTAACTCCCATGAAGGAGGATCGCTGTCTTTGCACCAGTAATGTATAATCCGGGTAAAGCGATATTCTGCTGTTCTCAAAGTTAATCTGAGTCCTCTCCCTTGCTTTCTGTAAGAGCGTATCCCGGTCTCTATAGTTTAGTAGCCTGACAATGAGGGGTCAGAGGGTCCCCGTTTCGGCCGGCGAGTGGGTATCCTATGTGCCCGCTCCACGCAATATTGAGTGGAGAGACCCTCTGTAGTGACATGTTCGCGAAACCACTGCTCCATGTACGGGTTGGATCATCCCATTCGCTTCTTTCCGGCAGCCCAATACCTTTTACATTGTTCCTCCTAGCCCTCCCTTCCGCATCTTCAACTCGGTCCATCAGGGTGGTGACTTGTTGCTGGAGCTGCTGAATATGGGTTGTGTTCTGAGCTTGTTGTGGAGACAGCTCTGCCAACCTCGCCGCATTATCCTTCACCTTGTCAGCAAGCTTAGCATGGTCCCCCTTGAGTAGCGTGAAGACGGTTGTGAGGGCGCCAATGTGTTGCTCAATGGTCTTCCTTGAGTCCCTAACCTCTTGGAGGATAAGATTCAGTTTATCCATTGGTTCTGCCGCCAGGGTAGGTGGTATGCAGCTGGGTATCTGCGAGGTCTCGCCAGAGTCTTCTTGGTCCATTGAGGGGTCAGTGCCTGGGCCAACGTCCTGCTGCTTTCCCTTGTTACGGCCCATTGCAGAAGTATTGGGTCCACGAGCGCGGCGAAAAACTATGTGACCGGGCAATGAGGGCACGGCAAGTCCAGTGTGTCTCAGTTCCAGGATATTACTAACTGACCTGTCTGAGAGTCCATTCAGAGCTATCGCATGCTTCTATTGCCGGTCATGCTGTGCTTAATTATGAGGGTGAGCAGCTCTGTGTCCAGCAGCAACTGTGTGTATGTGCGCCCCATTACCCTTGCCACCCACTGTCCAGAATACACCACAGGCCGACGGGAGTTACCAGGGCCACCTCTCCAGCGTCATTGTTACAGCGTCCCAGCCCAGCTACAACCGCAGCGGTACAAAGAGTCCATCAAAGTGTCCCATCAGGCATGCAAGAGGCTCCCACACCCGGGCGCAGAAGCCTCAGTGCTATCCCAGTCGATACATTTCCTCAACTAGACCAGCAGTATAGTCTCCGGTTCGCTCCACACTCTGTAGGCCCTTCCTCTGCAGTTGGGCCCGCAGCTATGCAGTTACGGCGTAGACCATCGTGTTACTGCAGCACACGCACTTTCATCAGCCCTCATGCAGCAGCCTTCATTGCAGCACCAATCCTCCGCACCTCTACGTTGCTCCTCACCTGTGATCCGGTCTTGCTGCCTCTCGCAGCGTCCCCCAGAGGAAGCGCCGTAGGCCGACCAGCAACCGCGGAACTCGCGTAGCTCCCAGCTTGATGGCCTGCCACCGAGGTCAAGTCGCACTCACCGCCGCAGCTCGGATCGAGCCACCCAAGTCTTTCTCTATCAACGCGGCACACCTCTACAAGCGGGCCGGTGCCACCTAGTCTCTCTCCATGCTGGGCCCCGGCTCAGGCGTGTCCTCCGGGCGGCGCATCAGTCTCGCGGGTGCGGGGTCTCCTCTCCCCCTCTCCGTCGGTTCGCAGGGCCCAGACCCCATAGCCCGCGTTAACACGTCAGTGGCAGGCTGAAAAGCAAGTCCGGTCGCCCACACCGCTTCACGTTGTCAGGACACACCGTGCTGGACCCTTCCACGCTGCATGTAACGGGTGAATCGCAGGATCAGTGAGCCCGGGTTCAGATCTCAACTAAGATGCGGCCGCTATGTTCCGCAGTTGGTCACGCCCCCGTGGTTTCAATGTCATACCTGCTGTTGGAAATTCCTTGAATTAACCCTGGACGCTCAGGCCAATAGTTTTATGGGATATCTGTGTTTAAAAACTCCATCAGCACTGATTCCATGCACTTGAGTACAGAGATTACAGGGGAAGCAAAGTCACAAGAACCTCTTTGAGTTTTCTAATATTATTATTACAGAGATTACCTTTTTCGTCACCTAAGTTTGGCACTTGTTATGAGGAAGGACCAGCGGTTGGATAGCTCCTTACTCGAAGGATATCATTTGCTGGTTTGTTTAGCAATTTGGTAACCAAAGATAATTTCCTATGTCCAGGATTTGACTGGTACACCCCTTTTCTAAATCGTTTTTGGCCACTATAGGTGTGGCAGGGTATACTCGGACATGAGTCCCTTTCTCACTGCTCCATCAGGATTCAAGCAAGCCGGGCCGAAGACGGCTGAAATGCCAGAAACCGGTCCCCGGTAGCTTGTCTCCTTTCTGGTGAAGAATTGGCTTGGTAGTTTAGTCTGCCCTGTTCCCATGATGCACTGGGCCAGGGACAGACTGTTTTGCATATAGCCAGGTTCTGAGCTGGGATGGGGCAGTGAGATAAATAACGGTGATGGATCAAGCCCTGATCTTTGGACTGGGTAAGAGTGGTCTGCTTAATTCAGACACTCTGTTCATCACCACCCCCTTTTCTAAATCGTTTTTGGCCACTATAGGTGTGGCAGGGTATACTCAGACATGAGTCCCTTTCTCACTGCTCCATCAGGATTCAAGCAAGCCGGGCCGAAGACGGCTGAAATGCCAGAAACCGGTCCCCGGTAGCTTGTCTCCTTTCTGGTGAAGAATTGGCTTGGTAGTTTAGTCTGCCCTGTTCCCATGATGCACTGGGCCAGGGACAGACTGATTTGCATATAGCCAGGTTCTGAGCTGGGATGGGGCAGTGAGATAAATAACGGTGATGGATCAAGCCCTGATCTTTGGACTGGGTAAGAGTGGTCTGCTTAATTCAGACACTCTGTTCATCACCACCCCCTTTTCTAAATCGTTTTTGGCCACTATAGGTGTGGCAGGGTATACTCAGACATGAGTTCCTTTCTCACTGCTCCATCAGGATTCAAGTAAGCCGGGCCGAAGACGGCTGAAATGCCAGAAACCGGTCCCCGGTAGCTTGTCTCCTTTCTGGTGAAGAATTGGCTTGGTAGTTTAGTCTGCCCTGTTCCCATGATGCACTGGGCCAGGGACAGACTGATTTGCATATAGCCAGGTTCTGAGCTGGGATGGGGTAGTGAGATAAATAACGGTGATGGATCAAGCCCTGATCTTTGGACTGGGTAAGAGTGGTCTGCTTAATTCAGACACTCTGTTCATCACCACCCCCTTTTCTAAATCATGTTCCGCAGTTGGTCACGCCCCCGTGGTTTCAATGTCATACCTGCTGTTGGAAATTCCTTGAATTAACCCTGGACGCTCAGGCCAATAGTTTTATGGGATATCTGTGTTTAAAAACTCCATCAGCACTGATTCCATGCACTTGAGTACAGAGATTACAGGGGAAGCAAAGTCACAAGAACCTCTTTGAGTTTTCTAATAATATTATTACAGAGATTACCTTTTTCGTCACCTAAGTTTGGCACTTGTTATGAGGAAGGACCAGCGGTTGGATAGCTCCTTACTCGAAGGATATCATTTGCTGGTTTGTTTAGCAATTTGGTAACCAAAGATAATTTCCTATGTCCAGGATTTGACTGGTACACATTGCCTTTCGTTTTGGTCAGTGGGGTCCCGCAGAATCCTTACCAATATGCACTGTATTATCAGGCGTAATTGTTAAGTCCCCAGGAAAGACACAGGGTTTGTTTATTTTTAAATAGATTTTATTGGGGTTTAAAATTGAGCTTGTAATATCCATCACATTTCCATAACCACAGCAGCAATACATTTACATCATATCTATTCAACCATTGCTTGAGTCGGATCAACAGTTATGGTCATCACAAAATACTAGAGTTAACACATTTCCCCTAGCTATCATAAAACCAACTCCCCTAAAGACACAGGGATTGTTGGACACCTGCTCATCAACCACCTGTGACAGACTGGCAAAGATTCTAGGACCTGGTCACTGCCCAGAGCCTCACATAGGGCCTTCTTCATAGCTCCCATTCTTTCCTCCACACATTCAATTTCAGAATTTATTGCGTGATGGTGGTAGAAAAGAAACTGGTAATTACCCAACGTTAAACATTCTTTAGCTGGCATAGCTAAACTGTTCTCTTACCCATAGTCTGTTATGGAGTGATGATATGGTTCGGAGCAATGGTGTGGCCCAGTCTGGTTCAGTCATGGCAAGCGCAGACAGGCCCCGCTCTTGGCCCAGCATTCGCCCGTCCCGTACCTGGGCACATTGAGTGCCGGGGGGGGGTGGGGGGGGGGGGTGTTGTGAGACTTAATTAGCGCCCACTATTGCACTGTCAGTGCTCCCTGCCTCTCAGGAGTGAAGCACACTAGGGCTTGATGTCCTGCTACCACCGAATTACTGGATAATCTGCCCCTTTCACTCACTCACTCGTAGTTGGCTCACTCATACTTTTCCACTCTCTCGCTCTTACCCTCACTCACTCATTCTCAGTCCTTCTTAATTTCACTCACACTTACAGACACTCACTGTTACTCAGTAACTCATTCCCTATCCCTAACAGTCTCAAACACCCCTCACAATCATTCTTATTCATTTCCACGTGCCCATTCCCACTCACTTCCAGTAATTCTTTTGCTTACTCCTTCATTCTCATTCACTCTGAATCAATCACACTCAATTACTGATACAGTCAGTCATTCTCGCTCACTGCCTATCACTCACACGCTTACACATACAGACACATGCTCACGCATACAGACACAATCTCTTACACAAACACACTTTTGTTTTAATTACTTCAGCTATCAGCGAATATTTGTTCCATTTCCTGGTGCTCCATGTAAATTACACTAATAGTGAATACAATATAATTCATTGAAAAAACTGTATTTGTATAATGTATGTATATATCTGCATCTGTGAATTGGACTGTTTGGCGCTTTCTTAATTGTGTTTCTCTATGCACTTTTATGGCCAGTTGGCCGAAATAAAGTTATTATGAATGAATGAATTATTCATTATTTGTATAATAAAAGCTGTGCCAGCTGTCGCAAGGGGTAAGCACAGCTTCGACCCTTTGTGACCCTATCTGTCCTCCAGGTGTGCATTCCTCCTCCTTTTTATCTCTTTGTTGCCCTTTTGACTATTCTATGTCTCTCTCACTGTATCCTCCTCTCACTTTGTCTCACTCAGTCTCACTCAGTCTAAGTGCTCTTACAGCAGTCTCTCTTTTTCACTTCTCTTACACCTGTCTCAATTATCCCTCTCTGTCTCATTTTCACCTGCATCTCATCTATCTCTCTTTCTTTTAGATGTCTATTTTCACCTTACTCTCTCCTATGTGTCTTTCGAAGCTGTCTCTTTATCACCTTTTTCTCACACCTGTCTCCCCGTCTACTTCTGTCTCACTAACTGTGTCTTTCTCATATGAATGCCTGCCATGTCTCTCACTGGTTTTCCTCTCTCTGGCTTCTGCGGTCTCTTTTGAGCCTGTCTCCGTCACTTCTCATGTCTCCCCACCTATATCTTCCAACGTCTGTCTCATCTATCTCAGCTGTGTATCTCTCCCTTTCACTCTAACTCACACTCTCACACCCACGCACACATCTTTGCCTCTCTGTGCCTCACTTGTGTCTGATGCTTCTTCTTCCCTTCTTCTGATCTCTCTACTTTCAGTCGTAGTCTCTTTTCTCTGCCTTATTTCCCTCCCCACTGAAAATGCCCAAGGACAGAGATGCTTCTTTTACTGGCCCTACCAAGCAGCAACAGTAAATAATAATGTTTCAAGTTTATTTCATTTCTTATTTGATCTCACGTTGCTGCCATCACAAAACTCTACAAACACAGCTCAGGCCACACACCAGAATATAAATGGAGGCAACATTGTTTGATTACAGTGTTATTTACAGCAGCCTAACCTCCTGTTCGTTGCAGGCTAATGTGAGTTTAAAAAGCTCATGGGTGTCCTGTTATCTTGTGATCCTAGCACTTTTTTAACTACCTTTGAGGTCAGGGGTCGCAGAAGCACTGCCAGGGGTCGCAAGGGAATAGCAGGAGTCACAATTGCGACCCCGGGTGACCCCTAAATGACATCCATGTACCTTTCACTTTGGGTATAAGAAGAGTTCATTTCATTTATGTTAAAAGGACAAGAACAATATGAGAGTCAGAATCTCTGTATCATATGATGCTGCTTAGAAAGGGCAAAAACCCACAACTTCATCCCAAATTAGGTGGGTTCAACAAACAATAGTTCAAGCTTATGCTTCTATGGGGCTTCTTACTCTTTGGAAAAGTCAGCGAAGGTCTACTAGAGCTGTAGCAGCCTCTTGAGCAGAGGTGAATCGTGTACCTCTTTTAGAAATCTGTCCAGCTTAGACTTGGTCAAACTCTGTCACATTTGTAAAGCATCCTCGTTTGGATTTAGGAAATGATTATACTAGTTTCAGTTCAGATATTTTAGAATCTGGTATGAAGTAAATAGCAGTAAAATGATGTTCCCGTTCAATTAATTTCACTTTTGGCAAATGATATGCATTGGCGCCATTGGTGAGTGAATAAGAAAATGTATATTGTTATATATCCTCATGTTTTAAGGACTGTTGGAGAACGGGGGAAGGGGCAATAAACTTATTACTTACTTGTAATCTGCATTACCCTGATCCATAGTCCTCCCCGTCACAATCCCAGTCCACTCTACTCCCTCCCAAGTTTTCTTCTTCACTTATTATAACTTGGTGATTTTCAGGAGGAGGTGGGGGTGGGGAGTGTGGTGTGCGCAGTGCCCAAATTCCAATACACCAAGATAAGGAAGGTAATGCAACTTTATTCTGCGACTCCCCAGGTCAGCTTCACTGGGCTCTCACCAACTGTCAACTGCCCTTTCTCTTGAACATCAATAGTTCCATTGTTCCGCGTTCCACATTCTACACACAGAACATTGGCAAAGCATAAAACATAGCAGAGAGGAGTATTTAGTGCATGTAAGGGATGTATTTGTCTTTAACCCCTTGTGTGCTCCCGTCGGCCGTTGGCCAACAGGAGCACTACCTCGCTAATGCTGCAGTCGGCCAACTGCCGACAGAGACCCACCCACCTACTAGAACGCCCGCACCACGGTGGAAAAACCGCTGCGGTTAATGCGTTAAAAATGTAAGAAATACTAATGGAAGATTAACAGTGGTCTGTCTCGAGGGACGAGATGGCCTCATGTTGTAAGGACTGTGACGCGAGGATATGAACAAGGGTAAATATGATTACTGAGGTTACTGATTACCGAGATTAATGAGTTAATTACTTGTGCTTGTTTGATAGTTGACGAGTTACATTGCAGGTTATGTAGCACTTTAGTGACCTGGTTTTTATGTCCTCTTCCAAACATCTTTCTTACTGACACATAAATATTGCCTCAAGATACTAACACTGAATCAAAGATATGCACAAATACAGCATATTTCCATGAGTTGAAACTTTTTTTATTTTGAAAACTAACAGTCACTGACAATTAACATAGCATTTCTCTCTGCATGGTGCTAGTTTGAGTCAATGCTTATTTAAGAAACATTGCTGTTGGGACAGAAAAGTCCCTCGCATGGTGATAGACGTGCACCCCAGCCCTGATTGCCTCATCTGCAGGTCTGGATTTTATTGTCATGAGCGAACACAGATCATGTGTGTGCATCATGAAATAGACCAGTCTCAAGGATTGCAATCTTGATGGAGAGGGACACCCCAAGTGCTACCTTCATAGTGTTGAAAGGCTACTGCCTTTGCCAGGAATAAAATAGCACACGTGCAGTGGTGGCAGCATACTGTGAAGTGATTAGTAGGAGTGGATAAGCCTTCTTACCTGTGTCACTGGAGTGAGGCCTACAGGCTCAATCATGTAAAGTTCTGCTGATATGAGCTTAAGTCACCCTTGGCTTGCATCAAGCTAGGATGTAGTACTGTGCAGCGCGCATGCACTTGCTTGTGAGTGCTTTGCATATGTGTGCCTGTGAATGGAACAATACATGGGATACTCTGGGATCTATTTTTGGAGTCCCAGGGCTAACTGGAGGAGCATGAGGCGGTAGAGGAATTTACCCAGATAGATTTGTGGATTGCTACCTTCCTGAGAGCTGGTGGGGACACACACTGGAGGAAGGAGAGTCAGTACACCTGAAAGGGTGCTCTTTGATTCATAGAGAAATCACTGCTAAGGGGCCTTAGCATATCTCAGTAAAGAGCAGGGGCTGATAAGAGAATCACAAACCGTAGGGCCTGACCCCTGGGATATCTTTTTGGTGTACAAAGCGCTGTGACTGATATCCAGGTGTGAACCTCTAGGCACTCTCATTGCCTGATTTGTGGGGCTATCAGATTTGGAGTTGCTCCTGCTGTGACAAACTGCTTTCGGGAGGAAGGAAAGTCAGAAGTAGAAATTGGAAGAAATTAGATATTGATTCCCTAAATCACCATCTCATGAGCAATTTTCCTGACTCTTCTTCCATTCAAATCTCGGACGCAGCGGCCATCCACACTTGGATAACGGCATCTATGAACACCTGTCTCCCCTTTTCACTTAAGCAAATAAATAATCATCCCCCTCCGGCCCCATGGTTCACTGGAAAATTCAAAACTGAAAAACCAAAATGTAAGACTTTAGAAAGACGCTGGAGGAAGGATTATGCCGTAGAATCCAAGCTTTGTTCTAAAACTGCTAAGAGAGAATATAATTCCCTATGTAAAGCAGCACATGTTGATTATGTGAACGAAACTATCACATCAGCACAAAATAATGCAAAAGTCCTGATCAAATTAGTTGGGGATCTCTCGGGAGCAACCTGGCATCCAACACCCCCAACACTTGATGAAGCACACTGTGAAATTGTGGCGAAGTTCTTCATCGAAAAAGTAGAAAAAATCTATGCAGAACTCGAGTCGCAACTACTAATAAGGAACAGAAGATAATTAATCCATCCCCCACTCTTGACTCTAACAACCCAGTCGGGCCCTCTGATTCAGCTTCTACCATGGAAGTAACAAACTGGCAACCCTTAGACCTTTTGTCTTTTAATGCTATTCTAAACAGTCTCAAATCAGGCACCCCTAATGACCCAATTCCAGTCATTATTCTTCAATAATTAAATTCCTCCTCATTAAAGATCATCATGGATCTACTTAATGCCTCACTGAGGGAAGCCATCTTACCAGAAGAATGGATACACGCAATGGTTCTCCCTCTTTTGAAGAAACCAAACGCGGATCCAGCTGAGCCTTTCAACTTCCACCTGATCTCCTTAATCCCTGTTTTTTCTAAGAGCCTGAAAAAACACGTGAACCAGCAGCTTACACGGTTTGTGGAATCCAATAACATCTTACACAGGTCCCAATCAGGCTTTGGAGAAGGATACTCCACAGAGTCTACTCTCTTAGGAGTTACTGAAACAATATGCCTGCATCTGAATAAAGGGGAAACGGTGGCACTCATTCTATTAGACCTGAGTGCTGCCTTTGATACGGTCCCTGGGAATTGCTGGCTCAGCTCTGGATTGGATTAAAAACGTCCTCACTGATGGGACTTTTCAGGTCTTCTCTCGATCGGGTTGTTCCAAGACCTATGCATCTCCTTATGGAGTGCCACAGGGCTCAATACTTAGTCCTATGTTATTAAATCTTTACGTCTGCCCTTTAGCCACCCTCGCGGAAGAGGCTGGGTTGTCAATCTTCTCTTATGCGGATGACACCCAGCTTCTGTTTTCACTATCCGCCAATGACAACTCCAGAGTTTCATCCTTACACGTAGGGCTGCATAAAATCGCCATCTGGATGCATACAAACTGGTTAAAACCAAATGGAGGAAAGATGGAGGTCTTGGACTTGGGGAAGGATACAGATCTCTGGGGCCCGCACCACTGGCCGTCTGAAATGGGTGAACTCCCTAAACCGGTACAAACTGTACGTAATTTGGGCATAGTGATTGATGATGAGCTGACTATGAAACAGCAAGTAGCTAAGACCACTTCTATTTGCTTCACCATTCTCAAATGGCTCCATAAGATATTATGGATGCTGCCTGAATCTACTGAAAGAATGGTCATCCAGGCCTTTATCATGTCAAGGCTTGATTATGGCAACATCCTTCATCTAGGAGCAAATAAGGAGTTAGTACGCAAGCTGCAGGTGGTGCAGAATTCTGCAGCCAGGCTACTTCGCCATGTACCTAAAACATCCTCCATCACAGGCACTTTACGTGATCTCCACTGGCTCAGGACTGAGCACTGGATGAAATGTAAAGCCTTATGCTATATGCATAAGATTACACTAGGCACAGTACCCCATTTCCTTTGCTCCCTAACCCAGACATATCTTCCGACCCGTCTACTCCGCTCCTCATCTCAAGCAAATTTCATAGTTCCCAGATTCAAACTTTCACGTATGGGCGGACGCTCATTCTCGTATCTGGCCCCAATGTTGTGGAACTCACTACCCTCTCTTCTCCACCACGCAGACAGACACAAAATCTTCTGCAAAGGCCTTAAAACTTGGCTATTCAACCAGTAAATGCAGTCTGCTCTGCTCTGGAAACCTCCGGGTAGCTGTGCACCTTATACATTTAATATAATAATAATATTAATAAAAAGGACGGGACAGAGAAGTGGGTACATCAAAAGGAAAATGACCCCCAACACAAACTTCGAATAATCAGACCTAAATCACATTTGGTGTCTAGAAATAGACTATAAGAAGGGGATTTCAAGCCCCAGATAATAGTCAACTGACAAGCAGCTAGTTGGACTATATATCAAGGACTTCTGCCTATGACCAGGAATGGAGGCCCAAGCATACCAGACTCCCAGATGTGTGAGGGGACATCACCCAGGGTAATCCAAGACCACCTGCCCCTGGTGCATCAATGCCCATCGGGCCATCGCCAGTGTTTGGAGTGGCTCTAGTGAAGAACATGCAATGTTGCCTGGTTCCGTAGTAATTAAGAGGAGAGGACTAAGCATGGGCGGAAAATCCGTTCCGCTCGCAGATTTTTGAGGATTTTCGGTAAATTCGCGATCCGCGAACGCTCGCGAATTTACCGAAAATCCGCAAATTCGCACGCAGCGGATTTTTTTATCTTGGTGATACAATTTTGCGGCGTGCGGCGTAAGTTCGCAATTGCGAACATGTAGGTGCGGTGGGCAGCAACAATCTCGCACTCGCGAAATTACAAAATTTGCAATTCTGCACAAGAAATCCACTAGCAAGCAGCATAGACCTTCTGAAAATGATGATTTTTATCAGAATAACTCCTCAGGCTGACATTTGCCTGCCCTTTTTTGGATTTGAGGCCTTTTGACTTTCTTTGGATCACTTTTGGATTAGAAATCAACTTTCACAAGTAAGTTTGTTTGGGGCATTACATTTGCTGTTCTGCAGAAAAACGAGTTTTGCTAAACTGAAAGCACTCAGCAGGTGCAAAAGTTCAAATTCATCATTAGTACCCATTCCCTGTAGTGCTTCCTGACTGGGGCCCCTCCAGAGTTCAGTTGCTAGTTGCAACAATTGTATGACCCTGCTCTGACCCTCACAGCCGGATCATAGAATAGCTACAAGTAGGCCACAAAGGTCCTGGAAAAAAAAATGGCACTGCAACAGAAAGCAAATGACAGATAAGGAAGCAGGTGCCAGACTGGAATTTTAAAACAGTGACACATTAATAAATCAACCCCAAATTAATTCATGTCAGTTGAAGCAGGGCAGGTGTGCTTGCTTTTTCCCCCCATAATCTACAGTGATGATGATGAACCAGGGGGTGGCATTGATGTACCAGAGGGTGGCATGGGTGAAACAGAGGGTGGCAGTGTTGAAACAGAGGGCGCTGTGAACCTGTGATGATGAACCAGACGTAGAAACAACATAGTCGCGACCGTTGCGTGCCGACAAGTAAGTTTGCAATTGCGAACTGGTACAAAATCCTCGCGAACTGGCAGAAACCCTTGCGAACACTATAAAAACAAAAAAATCCGCAAATTTGCGAGAATTCGCGGATTTTGCGGATTGCGAATTCGCAAATACGCAAATTCACGAACGCCAGATTCGCAAAATTCGCCCATGCTTAGAGAGGACGCTGTGGTGAAGTGTGTGTACCCAAGCCCGATTGAGGATCAGAACTGGAACGATCACACTCTCACCTGTGAGAAGGATCAGAAGAAGTTACTGTCTCACTGGAGGAAATACAGTGGACACTGCACCTGCAGAGTTGCTAGTGATACCCACCATCAGCAGCCACTGCAGCCCTCTGCAATGTCTAAGAGTGAAATGCTCCCAGGGACTCCGCTAGCTCAACCCTTGCAGGAGCGGTTAAGACTGATGGCAGGGGGGGAAAGGAAGTTAGTGAGAGGGAACTGGGACTCAGCGAGCTGCCTATTTAACACTAGAGCCCTGACCTCAAGGGACTGTGTGTATTATTTGAGAATGTTGTATTTTTCTTTGTGTTTGTATACAAATTATAATTTTTTCATAAAATCAAGTGTTTGATTGGGCAATCATTTATATCTGCTATTGAACATATTTTGTGTTGTGAGCCTTTGTTCATCCCCCTACAGCTACCTTCAATCCCCACCCTGAGAAGCCCTGGAGTGCTCGATCCATGCTAATACTGAGAGTCAAGTGATTGAAGGGGTACTTTTCCCAGTTGTTCAGGACCCATAGTAAATCAGTCCCCTGGACATCAGGAGTAAAATACCTCAACCCCCACAGTTGGGCCCCGTAGCTCCTGCTTGCACCGTGCTTGCACCGTGCCCTCTGAAAAGAGTTTTGACAATTGGTGGCAGAGGTGGGAGGCACAAGGAAGGCGCAATGATCCTCACTTATTCCAAGAATATAAAGACCACATGAACAGCAGAACTCCTTGCCCAGTAAGAAGCAAGCCTTTGGCAGGGTCGGACTGGCATGTAGGTAAACCAGGCAATGCCTGATGGGGTGGTTTAACTGGCTATTGTCTAGTGCAGTTTTTAGGTCTTGCTTGAGACAGCGCAAGCTGTCAATTTGAGACATTTAGTAAGTGGCTTTTAAAAGTGCCACCAGAGGCTTTTGATGGCCTGACTGGTCTGAAGCTTGAGTGCATGCAAGCATGCACGCTCGCCACATCTGTCTATTTTTGATCGCGATCGCGCCGCCATCTGTCTTTGTTCTTTGATCGCAATCACTTTCACGGGCGCGCGGCCACATCACTTTCGCTTGTTCCTTATGGCTCTCAGTGCTTCACCTATGGGTCTTTATGTCCTTGCGCTACTCTCTGTACCTCCTTGATGTTTTGTGGCTCTCTGATTTTCCTCATGGCTCACTGTACCTCCTTGAGGGTCTGTGTCTTGTTGTGGCTCTCTGAACCCCCTTCTAACTCTGTGTGCCCTCTTAAAGCTTTCTCGGCTTCTTTTGGTAGTGTGTCTCCTTACGGTTCTATATGATTTCGTACACTGCCTTGTACATCTTTGTGTCTTTTTGTTCCACCCTCTACCTCTCTCTGCCTCACACTAAGGCCACCAGAGCCTCTTTTCGATTTGTGCATATTTTAGCCTCATTGCGGGATGGTTCTGCCTCATTATGCCACGTTTTGCTAAATGTGTAATCCTTCTACCTCATTAATGATGTGCCTCATTGTGGATTCCGCCGTAATTATGAGTCTTTCCCTAGAATGGCTTCTAAATCGGTATAGACTTTTTTTTCATCCTTTTGCCCCTCCTTGTTCTAAAGTTTGGACCCTGTTTATTGACTCTTTCTCACTCGGCTGTTCTGAAATGTCCTTTTCGCTGGCCTAACAGTTTTATTCTATTCTCTCCTATTCTTATCTCAGTTCTTTCCCCTAAATCTTGCCTCTTTCCTGCTCCATCCTGCGTCCACCAGACTGTCTCATTAGTTCGCCTCACTGTTCCCTCCTTCTGGCCCTCTTTACATCACCCCTCATTATAATCTCTTACCTCCCAGGTGCCCTTCTCACCTCCACCTTTCAGCGTACATCCCTTTTTGTAGCACTACTTATTGGGATTAGGCACATGCGCTCAATGAGTAGGGCATCAAAGCGCTTTCTTCTCTTTGGCACCCTTTTGACACGTTGCCCTTTTGTTCTGATTCAGCATTTCTGTTCAAGCACACATACAACCACACACAACACCACACACACAACACACACACACAACACACACACAACCACACACACAACCACAACCACACACACAACCACACACATAACCACAACCACACACACAACCATGCACACAACCACACATACAACCACGCACACAACCACACATACAACCACACATACAACCACACGCACAACCACACACACATAACCACACACACAACCACACACACAACACCAGCCGTCAGTGCACGCTTCCACCAGGCACACACCACCAGCTGACAGTGCACGCTTTCACCAGGCACACACAAACCACCGGCCGTCAGTGCACCCTTTCACCAGGTACACACCACCAGCCGTCAGTGCACGCTTTTACTAGGCACAGACACCATCAGTTGTCAGTGCATGCTTTCATCAGGCACAAACACCACCAGCCATCAGTGCACGCTTTCACCAGGCACACACAACCACACCATCAATGCACACTTTCATCAGGCACACACAACCACACCATCAATGCACACTTTCATCAGGCACAGACACCATCAGTCGTCAGTGCACGCTTTCACCGGGCACAAACACTACCAGCTGTTAGTGCACGCTTTCATCGGGCACAAACAACACCAGCCGTCAATGCACGCTTCCACCAGGCACACACCACCAGCCATCATTGCACGCTTTCGCCAGGCACACACACACCACCAGCCGTCAGTGCATGCTTTCACCTGGCACACACCAACAACCATCAGTGCACGTTTTCACCAGGCACAGACAACATCAGTCGTCAGTGCACGCTTTCACCGGGCACAAACACAACCAGCCATCAGTGCACATTTTCACCAGGCACACACAATCACACCCTCAGTGCACACTTTCACCAAGCACAGACACCATCAGTTGTCAGTGCACGCTTTCACCGGGCACAAACACCACCAGCCGTCACTGCACGCTTTCATCCGCCACAAACACCACCAGCCGCCACTGCACGCTTCCACCAGGCATACACCACCAGACGTCAGTGCACACTTTCACCAGGCACACACACACCACCAACCGTCAGTGCACGCTTTCACCGGGCACCCACACACCACAGCCATCAGTGCACGCTTTCACCAGGAACACACCACCAGCCGTCAGCGCACGCTTTCACCAGGCACCCACACCACCAGACATCAGTGCACGCTTCCACCAGGCAAACACCACCAGACGTCAGTGAACGCTTTCACCAGGCACACACACACTACCAGCCGTCAGTACACACTTTCAACAGGCACACACACGCCATCAGTGCACACTTTCACCAGGCACACACCACCAGCCATCAGTGCACGCTTTCACCAGGCACAGACACCATCAGTCATCAGTGCACGCTTTCACCGGGCACAAACACCACCAGTTGTCAGTGCACGCTTTTACCAGGCACACACAACCACACCGTCAGTGCACACTTTCATCAGGCACAGACACCATCAGTCCGCAGTGCACGCTTTCACTGGGCACAAACACTACCAGTCATCAGTGGACTCTTTCACCGGGCCAAACAACACCAGCCGTCAGTGCACGCTTCCACCAGGAACACACCACCAGCCTTCAGTTCACACTTTCACCAGGCACACACACCATCAGCCGTCAGTGCACGCTTTCACCAGGCACACACCACCAGCCCTCAGTGCACGCTTTCACCAGGCACATACACCATGAGTGCACGCTTTCACCAGGCACAAACACCACCAGCCATCAGGGCATACTTTCACCAGGCACACACAACCACACCGTCCGTGCACACTCTCACCAGGCACAGACACCATCAGTCGTCAGTGCACGCTTTCACCAGTCACAAACACCACCAGCCGTCAGTGCACGCTTTCACCAGGCACAAACACCACCAGCCATCAGTGCACACTTTCACCAGGCACACACAACCACCCTGTCAGTGCACACTTTCACCAGACACAGACACCATCAGTCGTCAGTGCACGCTTTCACCAGTCACAAACACCACCAGTCGTCAGTGCACACTTTCACCAGGCACACACACACCACCAGCCGTCAGTACACACTTTCACCAGGCACACAACACCAGCCGTCAGTGCACACTTTTACCAGGCACACAAACCACCAGCCGGCAGTGCACACTTTCACCAGGCACATACACCATCAGTCATCAGTGCACGCTTTCACCGGGCACAAACATCACCAGCCATCAGGGCACACTTTCACCAGGCACACACAACCATACCATCAGTGCACACTTTCATCAGGCACAGACACCATCAGTCGTCAGTGCACGCTTTCACCAGTCACAAACACCACCAGCCGTCAGTGCACGCTTTCACCAGGCACAAACACCACCATCCATCAGTGCACGTTTTCACTAGGCACACACACACCACCAGCCGTCAGTACACACTTTCACCAGGCACACACCACCAGCCGTCAGTGCACACTTTTACCAGGTACACAAACCACCAGCCGGCAGTGCACACTTTCACCAGGCACAAACACCACCAGCCATCAGGGCACACTTTCACCAGGCACACACAACCATACCATCAGTGCACACTTTCATCAGGCACAGACACCATCAGTCGTCAGTGCACACTTTCACCAGTCACAAACACCACCAGCTGTCAGTGCACGCTTTCACCAGGCACAAACACCACCAGCCATCAGTGCATACTTTCACCAGGCACACACAACCACCCCGTCAGTGCACACTTTCACCTGGCACAGACATCATCAGCCGTCAGTGCACGCTTTCACCAGTCACAAACACCACCAGTTGTCAGTGCACGCTTTCACCAGGCACAAACACCACCAGTCATCAGTGCACGCTTCCACCAGGCACACACCACCAGCCGTCAGTGCACACTTTCACCAGGCACACACACCTTCAGCCGGCAATGCACACTTCCACCAGGCACACACACCACCAGCCATCAGTGCACAATTTCTACAGGCACACACACCACCATCCATCAGTGCACACATCAATTGTTAACGCGTCCACAATTAACTATTGTAGCAATCACAGTATGGCGCACTTTACTTTTAAACATATTCATCTAAAGCGCAGCATGACACCATTGCTACAAAAATAAATACACATTTTTTTGGCCTACAATTTGTAGACTTTTGTTGCAATTAGTGTTGCAATATTTAGCAATCCCAATAGCTCAAACTTAATTAATGCGAGACCTATTGCATTGCAAATGCTTGTTTTGTCTGTGTGGATGCCTGTTTTATGGCCGGATGGGACCGAATTTATTGTTGATGATCCCTGCATGCAGTCTTCCATACCATGCAAAACCCTTATACAGTGTTCCTTTTCAAGTTAAAATCTGCCTTGATTTGCAAATAATGGGCACTTTTTCAGCTACCTGATTCGCTAGTAAGGGTCCCTTTTATTTTAGTACCCAGGACTATTTTATGTCTCAGTCCAACTCTGGCCCACGGGTTAGCTCATTGAAACTTGTATAACAATACTCTACTAATAAAAGATAACTAATATGTAATAAAGTACAAAAATGTGTCACCTGTGGTGCTTTGGCCAACCTTTCAAAGGGGGCATATCTTTGATGGGGTGGTATATGAGGTGGAACACCCCCTGAATATAGCCACAGTCGGGTCACACACCTGCTATGCTCCGTGATGGTCAGTGATGAGCCTGTGTAGTGCATGTAGGGCCCAGAAGATCAAGGTACAGCCTGAGATCTACATTACAATTGTGCTTAGGCCAGCCCATGTCACTGACTCTGTCACTACTTAGATACAGGAGGCCTCACTCAAAGTGGAAGGACTGAGCTGGGCTGCAGTACAACTCATCAAATATTTGAAGTTTTGTACTAGGCTAAGAGCAGTCAGTCCAGTTGGGTCTCTCCGTGTCCTGATAGCACCATCACTTACAACTAGGCTCAGGCTGTCAAATCATTGTATCAGCCTTCTATTCCTGCACTTGTTATTCGAGTAGTGAGATGCGGACCTGAGGTTGATGCCATTGCCTAACTTTGCAGCATCCATTAATCATCACAGGCCCGGGAGACAGGTACTATCTTAACCAGGAGTTGTAGCATCTAAGTAATTGTTTTAGGATTTTTTGTAGGAGTACTTCAAGCTTCATTGTGATTCCAGAGCACTGCAAATAATCATCGTTTCTAGTGTGCATTGCTATGCTATAACCCAAGACAGTAATCTACTTGCTGGAGAGTTTATAGAGAGACATAGGTCACTATGGCAAGAATTCGTGGTCTGACAGCCATCAAGATTAAGTATGTTGGCAAAATTAATTGCATGAATGAGGAATGCATAGTTAAAATACTAAATTGGAGCATCATAGGTCAGGAATTTGTTAAACTAGCAGGGATAGATGTTTTTTAAGTATCAGGGGCAGATCCATGGCAGGTGGCGCGAGTCCACAGAGATATGTCTTATAATTGGAAATTGTCCGAGTGTGTTTGTGTGTGAGAAAAAGAGTTCGGGCACCATAGAGCAAGAGTGAGGGGCAGTGGTCGAGCTCAGTGTGACTTAAATAGGTGAGATGAATTGGCAAAGCCCTTTATTTATGACTTTGAGAATGCAATTATATGTGGGGACAGGACTGATGTGCGTTGGCAGAGCTATGTGTGGTTTCACTGGATTACAGTCGGTGCTGATAGTCAATAGAAGGGGTTATTGTGTTTGTAATGAAAGGGTCACAGCACTTCCAACCATGAACCTGTAGGCCCACTGTAATTTATGGGAAGGCATTCCTTAATTGCGACTCGCAATTTGCAAATTGCAATTAAGGAATGTTTGGGAATCGCTAATTTTATAGCAATTCCTACATGCAAAGGCTTTTGCAATTCCTTAATTGCGATTCCTTAATAATCGCAATTAAGGAATCGCAAAAGCCTACATTGATGCATGTGCCTGTAATGTTTGCACTCCATTTAGATTTGATTGTGTCAGATACAATATTAATGGTGTTTTTTTAACACTCCTTCCTGCAGCCCAGTTCATCAGAAAAATGGGAAAGATTTTTTGAATTAAGATTCTTAGTATATGAGATCTCTCTAGTGGGGTGCTCCTTGTTCATGTTCAGTTATTGCAAGCCAGTGTCATTCTGTCCTGTTCTTTGCCTTGAGATATCAAGAAATAGCTGGGCTAATAAATATATTTTTATTGTCTGATCTGGACCTTTTCCTTCTCTACCTGGCCATAGGGGAGAAGCTTGATGAGAAATTATTATATACATACTGGTATTTATAGGAACTTTGGTGACAGCAAATGCTTCTGCTGTAATAAGATGCGGCTAAAGTAGTAAAGAAGCTTCATAACCTAAGGGATGCCTCGGGTCATTTTCATGTTCAGACCACAACAGGAATTACATATATTTTGCATTGTAGGACCCTGTCTGTGGAATTTTGTGTTTATTTCAGGACCTCTATTTAATATGTACCATGTATGTGGGTACAGTGGCATAGCAAGATGGTTGGTGGCGGCGGCCTCCCATCCAACCACTCTTACACACGGCCGTGGGGCGACCGCTACAGGTATCGCCAGCACACCCTCCCTGCTCTTACATACGGCTGCGCCACTGTGTGGATAGGTCTTTCTTTCTTGAAAGCAGCTCAGGGACTGGGTTCCTGCTGGCAGTCCTTTAAGTAAGATGAAAAAAAGGTGGCAAGATCCTAAAATGGGTGCAGCTTGGAAAGCCTTAACAAGAGAATGTGAAATATAATCCTGTGGTTGATAAATTCGCACTTGATGTATCGATAGACAAAGCATGAACAAAATTATCAAGATATTTTATTTAACAGTTGGTATAGCACTTCACCTCTAAAAGCAATACAACTACTCGCTGGTGTAAGTTATAAAGTAAATGCCAATATATTTGTTTTTCGCTTTAGACCCTGGGACACCAATGGTACACTACAGCAGCTACCTGCCACTTAGTCCCTGTGTCACAAAATAGATTTCTAGTGAATTTGTGTTGCAGCACTATCTCTTGACAGGCAAGAAACAATGTTTTTTTTTCTTCAGTCAGTGACCAACAGAAAGAGAGCTCCCAATAGGGCCCTGGATCAAAGTCCATTGTTGCACTTTGCAAGGCCCTGGCCTTTGCAGACTCTGGCCCACTTAGAGCACTGCCTGGCAGGCATTTTTTACAGTTCCTCAAGCCACGTTGACTTTGTATTCTATGCAGTTTGAACTGTTATTATGATTTTCCATGTTGGGGGAAAGAACCAGCGCAACTCAACATGTTTCTATAACATGTGGTAACTGTTTTCTGCAGGTGACAATGCCAAGTCGTAGGCAGCATACGTTCCTTGCGTCTTTTTGACATGGAGACAGTGGGAATTAAATTTCAACTATGAGATTCTGAGGCTTACTGGTGCTTAGCATGGACACAGTGTGGATGGCAAGATGTGAGGAGGTCATGGGGTGCCTGAAATGAAATCTCTTCAGGAAGGCTATTATCGGTCTCATACTGCTGCTGTGTAAGCCATTATGGGTTGACAAGGCTTTTAAATTTTCTTACTGTGTTTTTTAAAAAACTGTGTGTTTGTTGTATTTGAATTACGAGGCTTCCCCGGTCCGCCACGGTCTATACCGATTGCTGTGGAGGGAAGAACCTAATTCAGACCCACTACAAGGCACGCACTACCGCGCCCTCACTTCCGGCGGTTAGCGCTCCAGTTCTCCTGGAATTTCCTACTTAGGGACTTGCTGGGATTGCCGCGCTGCGGTCTCATACTGCTGCTGTGTAAGTTGTGACTTGCTGCTTCAAGCACAGGGATCCTGGTGTTCCGTACAAATGCTGGATTGTATTACCGGTTCGCTTTGCCCACTTTTTGCCCTAATAATGTTTCCATAGTTTGTGTAGGCATTACGTGTTGACAAGGCTTTTAAATTTTGTTACTGTCTTTTTTAATAACTGTGTGTTCGTTGTATTTTAATTACGAGGCTTCCCCGGTCTGCCACGGTCTATACCGAATGCTGCGGAGGGAAGAACCTCATTCAGACCCACTACAAGGCACGCACTACCGCGCCCTCACTTCCGGCGGTTAGCGCTCCAGTTCTCCTGGAATTTCCTACTTAGGGACATGCTGGCAAGACCGCGCAGAGGGCGCGCCAAAGGATCGCCAAAGGCAAGCCCGCTTGCGCCCGTCCGTGCCGGGACCGGGTCTAGGGCCAGAAATTCTGCCTCTCATGCGGGAAATAAACCTCTGATTTCATATTCTGGTAAGAGCCTTCTGCTTTTACGCCCGCCACTGTAAAAGGAATTGCTACCAGTTAAACTGTAAATTTGCCACGAAATCTGAGCACTCCCAATGCCCTGGTTGTGACATTAAGCTTCCAGTTTTTCCGGATTTACCATCTAATTCCCTGAAATGCCCCATATGGCCGGGATGCCTGTCACCCCCTCCCAACACAATCCCCAAGGATGGGAAGACGGACGCAGTTCTGAACTTTTGGAAGGCGGGAGGGAGTCACCCTCCCGGCCGTATTTATTAAAATATGAAACAAAATTAAAACATTAAATAAAAGTTTCATATCATGTACAATTTTCATTTATTACATTTCGATGAAGACATGTTCATTGGCTAACCTTAACAAATCTCTAATACAAAGGTTTCCTAGCCGAGTCTAACATCCTGCAAATGCATACATTCTAAATTAAAATTGTACATCCTAGCATTAAGGGCCAACGGCAAGGTCTTAACCGGTGTCAGATCCCTACTACGAAAACTCTCGCCCTCACGGTGTGAGTGGCGGCCGCGCAGAGGACTGTACCCTCCGTGCCAACTCTAATTTCCCTTGTCTTGTCGGGGGCCCCCCTTTCCGCTCGACGCCATCTTAAAGGTCGTCCGAGCACCCGTGTGAGGTATCTGTAGGAAGGACAGCGTGGACTCCCCCCCCACCCCCACACTCTCTATCACATCCGCCGTCGCGGATATCCGGGCCCCGGGAAATTCGTAGGAGGGGCATATAGCCGCCTCCTCCCCTGGAAGGGGCCTATGGCCGTGTCCCCTTAGGCGACCCATCCTTAGTGGGTGCCGCCTCCGAGTGGGAGGGGCCAATGGCCGCCTCCCCCCGGGCGCTCCCATCCATAGTGGGTGGCGCCTCCCTCTAGGGACCTTGAAATTACTGCTCACCGATCATGACCTTACCGCCCGACCAAAAAATAAATACGACATTTGTTTACCTACTAAGGGAGAAAAATATCATCCTGTCTACTTGTATCAATTGTGTACTCCTAAAAGAAAAACCAGTATCCTACAGACAGATGTCACATCCCTAATCTAGACATTCATTTTTCTTCTATACGGAGGGAAAGAAGATGTTATCAGAGCAAAACTTTATTGCAAAACTAACATTGCCATAAGGGGCTGGTGGGTGGGTCAAAATTGCTCCTTGTTCCGTCAAGGGCTCACGTGCAACGAGTGGGTGCAGCTTCCAAGCACAGGAACAAGAGGACGCTTCTTCGGATTCCCGCTCTCTTTATTCCTCTTCGGGAGGGCGTGTACCCTCCGCCGGTACACCTACTGGGCGTGGCCATCGGTGTAGGTGTCTAGGACAACCCCTCTTGGGCGGGAAAAAGGCGCGCCCCGGCTACGCCGCTTCGGGCATACCAGCCGAGACACGCCTCCCGCCCAAAATGGTTTCCCGGGAGGATCGGGGCACCCAACCATACGTTCGGGGGGACTGAGTGGTCGCCCCTTTCCACGATTCAAGACCAAAAAGAGTCAGACTTTCAGTTTGCACTTATTAATGCCAGATCTCTGGTCAGACAAAAATACGAAATAGCAGATCTCATTACAGACCATGAAATTGATACATTATTTGTCACAGAAACCTGGGGTGATGATTAATCAGATTTTGATTTTAAGATAGCAACGCCACTAGGTTACAGTACCTTTAGACTAGATAGGCGACAAAAAAGGGGCTGTGGACTGGCTCTGATCCACAAGGCAGAACTAAGTGCCTTTTGCTCAGAAATAGATACACCTGACTGTGAAGCTTTGTCTTTCAAAATCACTTCTGGTGACCAAGACTCTTTTAAAGGTCTATTGATATATCGCCCTCCAGGTCCCAGGGCTGGCTTCTTAGTCAACCTTCATTCTCTGTTGGAGCCTAGTCTTCACTCTAATTTTTTTACAATATTAGGTGATATGAATTTCCATTTAGAAACAATTGATGATAGAGATACTGAGGAAATGTTAGATATAACTTCAAAATATGGCCTCAGTCAGATGATCCGGGGTGCTACGCACACGGCAGGTCACACTTTGGATGGCCTGTTTACCAACAACCCGGCCATCTTTAATCCAACTACTCTCCCTCTAGTTTGGTCGGACCATCATGTAATTCTTTTTAAATATAAGCTCCCACGTATGAATATTCGTAAAAATGTGAATTTAAAAACCATGGGTAGAGCATGGCATAAAATTGATCGCACAACCTTGGTCAACCAGTTGGCAAACAGCGAAGGGGAGGTAGAGAAGGTAGCAGAAATCTCAGCCAAAAAATACACCATCTGTCTTAAGTCTAATTTTGCTAACTTAATTCCTTGCACGCAAATCAATAAAAATAGGAAATCTCCCTCAGCTCCCGGGTTTTCCGAAGCCCTGAGAATAGATAAACAAGCTTGCAGAAGGCAAGAAAGGACTTGGCGAAAATATTATGATCTTTTAGAACAGAACAGATATAAATCCATGCACTCTGACTTTAAAAAGAAGTTGATTGGAGAGAAAACTTAGTATTTCACAGCAAAGATAGAAAATGCTAGTGGTTCTAGTAAAGAACTATTCCGTACTGTAAAAAATCTAACCACTATTAAAAAGATGAATCCTCAAATCTTAATCAAGAATTTTGTGACGCTCTAGCCTTTTCCTTTAGAACAAAGATAGAGCAAATATTTGATCAATTTACTCATTTGACACTAAAAGTTAATCAAACTGAACAAGATATTGGTGAAAAACCTCAGTTATTTAATTTTTCTCTGACTTCTCCTTCGCAAATCACTAATCTGCAGTTGGACTGCTCCCAAAAAGCACGCCCAATAGAATGGTCCGACCACTTTGCTGTTCCTTTTTCATTAGATACTACCAGGACAGCATCATGGATCGGAAAGGGAATAGATAAACGGACACGCAGTTGGGGGAAAATGAACATGCCAGAACTTAATAAACAATTATTAAGGACACTTCCTAACACTGACCTACCTATCTCTACACTAAATTGCGCAGTTGGTCAGTGGTTAAATAATGCTGTTGATTCCACGCTTCCTTTGACATCTAAGAAATCTATGCCTCATCACCCCCCTGCACCATGGTTTTCTGACAAGCTTAAGTGCCTTTGCACCCAATGTAAGACCCTAGAAAGAAAGTGGAGGCTTAACTATTCCCCTACTCGCAAAGTAGCATATAAAGAAGCTCTGAAGGGCTATCATAAAAGCTGTAAAACAGTCAGAGCAGACTTTACTAAAAAAATAGTTTCAGATGCACAAAATTGCCCCAAGGTGCTTTTTTCAGTTGTAAAAAAACTGACAGGAGCAGACTCCATTCCTACGCCCCCGCGCTTGACGCGGTTCAATGTCAATCCTTAGATGACTTTTTCATCAAGAAAGTGGAGATGATTTATGATCTTTTCACTCCGTCACCGGTGGTGACACCTTCTGCATCTGGCTCTGTTCAGTCACTTGCTAGTGCTGATGACGTCGTAAAACTCTCTGTATGGCAGCCACTAGACAATGTTTCCTTTTCTTCTTGTTTAAATAGTGTGCGCTCTGGTTCCCCGTGCGATTCACTTTCGGTTAAAATATTGAAACAACTAGATTCTTCCACCCATCAGATCTTTGTTAAGTTGTTAAATGCCTCACTTACTGAGGCATATGTCCCCCAGCCATGGAAACACGCTATGGTAGTGCCCTTGTTAAAAAAGACTGGTGCTGATATTTTGAATCCTGCTAATTTTCGTCCTATATCCCTGCTGCCCATCTTTTCTAAAGTGTTAGAGAGACACATTAACACCCAGCTTACTGAACTGGTGGAAAGCTCTGGTTTCTTACATTCATCCCAGTCGGGTTTCCGGGCCCGCCACTCGACCGAGACAGCCCTTCTTGGGGTGACGGAGAGTCTCCGACACGGTGTCGATCAGGGTGAAACTATGGCGCATCCTGTTGGATTTGAGCGCAGCTTTCGACACCGTGTCACATTCCATCCTCCTTGACTCTCTGCAGTCTCTTGGTGTGACTGGTATGGCCTTAGCCTGGGTGGCCTCCTTTCTTGGTGAGCGAACCTTTCAAGTGTTCTCCCCTAAGGCTGCATCAGCGGTCTGTTCATCAGCGCGGGGTGTCCCCCAAGGGTCAATACTCAGCCCCCTATTGTTCAATCTTTATGTAAAACCCTTGGCTAACATCGTAGAGCAGGCGGGGCTGACTTTGTTCTCTTACGCAGATGATACCCAGATTGTCTTCTCCCTATCAGGGCGAGACGAGAATAACCCCTCTGCACTAAAGTCTGGCCTCACTCTTGTGGCCAACTGGATGCAGAGGAACTGTCTCAAACTGAATGGGGAGAAGACAGAGGTGGTCATTCTGGGCAGAAATAAGAACTTATGGGGCCCTCAGCACTGGCCAAATGAGATGGGTTCACTTCCTGTGCCCACACATGCCGTACGCAATTTGGGCGTCCTAATTGACGACAAGCTAACAATGAAGCAGCAGGCCATTAAGGTCGCAGCAACCTGTTTTTCCATTCTTAGGTGGCTACAAAAGATCCTATGGATGCTTCCCACTCCCTCCCGTAGAACGGTTGTCCAGGCATTGATAACATACTCTATTTGGGTGCGGACGTAGCCACTGTTAAAGTACTGCAGGTTGTACAAAATGCAGCCGCGCGACTTTTGAAGAATGTTCCTAGAAGAACTTCGGCATCACCTACCTTGCATGATCTTCATTGGCTTAAGGTCTCTAGTCGCATAACCCTTTCGATGCTCATGACGAGCTCAGCTCGTCATGATGCACAGTTGAGCTGTGCTGATGACGAGCTGAGCTCGTCATGACACCAGCAAAATGGCAATTTTCAGCACAGGAGGGGGAAAACGCCTAGCAGCCAAGGTGTTAAAGTTTAAGACATTGTGCTACATGTTTAGAATCAAGTAAGGCACTGCACCTACATACTTACAAAAGCTGGTGCAACCTTACAGGCCCAAGCGCACTTTACGATCTTCGGAAATTGGGAACTTCATTGTACCAAGATTTAAGCTGGTAAGGATGGGGGGACGATCCTTTTCCTATCTTGGTCCCAAATATTGGAATGCCCTGCCCACAGCTCTTAAACTAGAGACCAGTCTTCTTCGCTTTCGCAGAGCACTGAAAACGCTGTTGTTCACATAAGTAGTTGGTACATATATGCTGGCTTTATCTGACATCTTCTTCTCTAGTCTATCCCTAGCGCCGGGAAACCCACTGCGGGTAACTGTGCGCGGTAAAAGTTCAAATAAATAAATAAATAAAATAAATAAATTTCCCTCGCTAAGTCTGGTTTGCCTGAAGATCCCTGTCCACCAAAAATTCTACAAAGTATTTGCCATCTTGTAGGACCCCATCTATCAAAGATTTTAATCCAGATGATTGAACAAGGAAGCTTTCCCACTATGTGTAAGCAGGCCTGCATTTTGCCTCTGCTTAAAAAGAATAATCTGGATGCATCCGACACAGCCAATTATCGGCCGATCTCGAGAATTCCACTTCCGGCAAAGATAATTGAAAAAACCATGAACATGGAACTTTCTAACTTTGTTGCAACCAATCACATTTTAGATCATAGCCAGTTTGGTTTTAGAGCTAACCATTGCACAGAATCGGCTCTAATTAAGACTACAGAGGAAATCCGTATTTAATTGGACAGCGGTGGGTCAGCAGCCTTGGTGCTGCTTGACCTATCCGCTGCATTTGATACGGTAGATCATAGGCTATATATTTGTTGTCTACAAGAAGCTGGAATGGGAGGTAAAGCCCTGTCTTTGCTGACATCGTTTTTAGCAGAGAGGACTCAATCAGTCTATCTGGGCAAATTTAAATCAGCAACTTTTGCCTTTCCATGTTGTGCTCCGCAGGGCTCGTCTCTGAGCCCTACACTATTTAATATCTATGTAGCAGAACTAGCACCACTAATAAGAAGTTTCAATTTGACCCCAACATCTTATGCCGACGACGCCCAGCTGGTGATCTCGACAGTGGATAAGTACATTAATCACGCATCAAAGCTTCATGACTGTATGCTCTCCTTAAGTCACTGGATTAGCACTCATTGCTTAAAATTGAATTCAAGCAAAACAGAAGTTATTATGTTCGGCAATCTTTTCCCGCCT
The DNA here is from genome assembly GCF_964263255.1 of Lissotriton vulgaris. Classification (NCBI taxonomy): domain Eukaryota; kingdom Metazoa; phylum Chordata; class Amphibia; order Caudata; family Salamandridae; genus Lissotriton; species Lissotriton vulgaris. The sequence continues at coordinate 1,738,149,422 of NC_141691.1, forward strand.
TGGTCACCTGCTTGGTGGCCAGATAATCTCGGCCCTTCCCCTACCCCGGTTGAAAAAGCTAAAAACGTAGGGGTCTAAATAGATGGTAAGCTCAGCTTCAAAGCTCAAGTCTCTAAGGTGGTGTCCTCTTTGTTCTTTGTGATTAAGATGATTAGGAAAATGTTGCCTTTTATTCTGAAAAACATGCAGAAAGTCAGTAGTAACTTCCTTAGTTTTGTCTAAAATCGACTATTGTAACGGACTGTACTTTAAGGTACAGGCCCACCTTCTGAGGAAATTACAGGCAGTGCCAAATGGCACTGCGAGACTGGTTTTGAATATTCCAAAACATCAGTCGGTAAGATCAGCATTGCGAGAACTTCACTGGCTGCCAGTTTGTCAGCGGATAAAGTTTAAGACTCTCTGTCTGGCCTTCAAGGCGCTTCATAAAGAAGGACCGAAGTTTCTAGAGGACTTGTTTAATTGGTACTTACCAAGCAGACCTCTACATTCAGCCAATGCATATTTGATGCAGGCAATTAAGATAAAGAAAATGAACTGGGGGGGGAGAAGCCTGACATTTAACACTATTAGAGAATGGAATGCTCTTCCTTTGCCTCTTAGAAAAATTCCTTTGCTCCTGGAATTTAGGAAACAGCTGAAGACCTGGGGCCATATGTATCAAGCAAATAAATTAGGCCTTTGCGAATGCTAATTTGCTAAATGGAATGTATGAAAAATTTTCGCAGCAAAAGAAGGAATCGCAAAATTTGCCATTCCTTATTTTGCGATTGCACTTAAGGAATCGCAAATTTAGTGATTCCTTAAATGCAATGTATCAAATAAAAATTAATACAAAAATGCCCAGAAGGAATCGCAAATTACCACCAACTTCTAGTTGGTGGTAAGTTGCGAATTCTTTTGAAAAAGCAAATTATTTAAAATCCAAAGGTGGCATATGACACTCATACATGCCCTTAGGGCATGTATGTGCGCCATATGCCCACACATGTCATTTTCAGGAGTGCAGCAGGGTGTTCTTGTGACACCCCTGCACCCTTTAAAATATTCCTAAATTGCCATTAGCAAATTGCTAATCGCAAATTTCGCCTTCATTCCTATCCTGGCCCATAGAAATGAATGGGAAATTTGCGATTAGCAATTTGCTAATCGCAATTTAGGAATGTTAAGGAATCGCTAAAAAGAAGCGATTTCCTACATACATACCATTTTGCGATTTCTAAATAGCGATTTCTTAAAAATCGCTATTTAGAAATCGCAAATTGGCATGATGATACATATGGCCCTAAGCTTTTTCAGCAATAGCAGCACTTAGCATAGTATGTTGCACCGGAAGCGCCAAGACAGCTGAGGGTATTTGTGCGCTGTAGAAGTTTTACTAACATTAACATTAACATCAGTGCCAACTTAGTGGCCTCTATTTTAACTGCCTTTGAAGAATAAAACACTGGTTTGGCTGTTTAATTTGTCTCAATGATCTGCATGATAAAATCTTATGTTCAAACGAGCCACTTGAATCATTGGAAAAACTGGGCCTGGCCTCGTTCTATTTGTCAGACCAACTGAGTAGGAAATATTGAAGAGCAGGGATGCCCCTCTTTCAGTTCCAAAAAGTCATTTGGATTTAACTAAGGCATTGGGTTTGTATGTGCCTCTTTTTATCATCAAGGTGTATAGACGGAATAGGATGGGCATACCAAAAGGCACAAGAATAACCACAAGCATCTTATCCTCAGAGGCCCACAAAAAACTTTTTAACAAATAAAGAACACTGAGAAGCATCTTTGTTTAGCATGTGGAGAAAATCACCTGAAAATCCCCACTCTTTTCACTTTTAATTTCCAGTCATAGAAATGTGTAGATATCCTAATGTGTAGTGAGACACTCAAGGACAACATTCCAGAGCCCTTTTAAATGCTGCACCATTCTGCATATTGTTTTTTCATTTCCCCCAGTAGTAGGTTCAAGGCCATCTCACACTTACAGTTTGTGTGCTGTGAAACTCTAGAGTCCACTGAAGTCCCAGCTCTGACGCACCAACAGGCGATTTGGACATTACGAAATGCACCCTAGTTTAAGGAGCACCAACAATGTGCTAGTAGACTAAGCCTGAATGGTGGCAGTATGGCTTGGTAGTTGGTGTTCAGCCGTTTTATGTACTTCTGGAGGGAAGGGTTTGCCTGTGTATTTTATTGCATCTTTTCAGGTCTTGCCTCAGACAGCACATGCCCTGTCAGTTGTAAGATATTTTGTTACCTTACAGTGGCTTAGAGCCCTCCCATTACTTACCAACGTTTGGCTTCACAGTCTCTCTCATTTGCTTGCTCCTAATTCATCAGCTATCGTAGGCTTTTCATACTCTTTTTGTGTTTGTTGCTCCCCTGGAGCATGGATGCATTAGTGAGTCCTTCCACTTCTCGCTTTTTCAGGTGCAGCTATATTCTTTTTTTTAAGCACCCTACAAGAGTAGTGTGTTTTCCAGTTGTCTCCCCCATCTACTTTTCCTGGCTCCGTGTTGCTCCCCCACTTCCCACCTGCCCACGCTCTGTTATCCAGGTGCTCCTCCTAGCCACTCCTGCTCACCCTCCCATTTCCGTGTATTTCTCCTGCTGTACAGCATGGCTACAAATCATTGCCAAAGCCAATAGTCTTATAGGCGAGACCTGTTGGCTTTGCTTTGCCAATGCTTGTTTTCAAGCCTGCAATCCTTCGGGGGTCGATTCGGGCGCTATACAAATACTACTACACTTACAATAGAAGAGGAGGGGTGAAATAATACATACTATATGGGATAGAGAGGAGAAAAGTGATATGGAGGAAAGGAAGAGGAGAAAACAAGGGGGTTGAAAGGAATGCCGGGAGGTTGTAGGAGGAGAACAAGTTATTTGAACAGAATGTAAGGAAAGGCAGGTTATATGAGAAAAAAAGAATGTGAGATGCAAATGATTAAGGGATGGGGCGGGCAAGAGTCAGTGAGTACTGAGAGAAAGGGGGCAAGAAACACTAAATGAGGAAAGATCGTAATAGTCCGTCTTTCTAACGGGCAATGTATCTATCCACTGTTGATGAAAAGAGACAGCATAGAGCTGACTCAGTAGAAAGCTAGATTAGTATTTTAATCTAGGCTTCTCCAACGAGTAACTCGCTAGCTACTGGAAGCTCTCCCGCAGCCTGTTAGTAGATCTCCTGCGTGCAGCCTACCCTACTAAAATAGAAGCTGTTACTTAGTTGAAATAATATGTATACCAAACTTAAAAGTGGTTATTTGAAGGGGAAAATATGTGTATTTTCAGAACTCATAAGATAATGGTTGAAGAAAAATTGCAACATTTCCAAAATATATTTAAAAGTGATACATGATGGCACTTGGGAGACTCATAACTATTAGGTTTGTGCCAGAGCAATGCAGCTATGGTTGTTATGTGTTGCCCATATAGTAACTTTACAAATGGACAAAATCTTTTTTAACGTTACTGCTGGCAACCCTGCTCGACTCACTGGTGTGATCATTGCTAGTGATTTTTATATGGTGGCTACCAATGTAATCTAGCCTGATGTGGTCACTATTCGAAAACTGATGATTTCCTTCGCACATAATTATCTCTTATCACAAACAGGTTGAAGACCCCGGATTTAAGCATAATTGCATAGCTAAAACACAACATTGAGAAGTGTGCTTTTTGAAACGGGTAAAGAAAAAAAGGGTCGTAAATAAACTTGGGAGCTCTGAAGTAGCGGCAGAGAGAGGATCGGCTGGGCGGCTCACGGTAAAGCTAGAGACCAAGTGAGTGCAGTATACTGTACCTGGTCCTGGAGGGGCAGTCCGGATGGGGCAGGTAGGCCACGGGGAGTTTTTGATTGGTTTACCTGGCTTTGGGAGAGTTGTGCTCTTACAAGAGAAAGTAAAATGAGAGACACAGACTTACCGTAATGGCGGGGGTAGGGGCGCCCCCGTCTGTCCCTTTCCAGGCTCCTCTTGCCTCCGCCAACTTCACAGGGCTAGAAAGAGGGTAATAATCCGAAGGGGGGAAGGAAAGGCAAAGAGAGAAGCGTGAACTTCACAATGAGTCTCCCTTCGCCACTAAAAGAGCTTTAGGCCTAAAAACTACACTTTTCCCTCCTCCCTCTTTACTTTCAGACTTTTTTTTCTTTTACTTTTTTGAACTTCCTGGGAGGGGCCGAACTGTCAATGGGAACCGTGAGGTGGGCCGGTAAGAAAATAAAAAAAACTAGATTTAACATCCTGAACTTCTCAAGTTGGCCCCAGATCAGATCCTTAGGAAGGAGCACAGGTTTGGGAGATGTAGCGAGATCATGTTCAAAACATTACATGGGCAAATCTACTTTTGCCCATTTTGTTAAATCCATTAGTAAATAAGTGTTTAATCATTTGATTGGGTAAGCACAGTGCTGGCATTTTGGATGAAATCTTAAGAGTTTTCCACTTCAAATAAAAAACGAAGGCTTTTATATATCAAACGCCCTTCCCGATCCCGAACTGTGGTGACCCGCAGAATGCCGGTTTGAGCGCACATGCGCACTCCTCCTCGCCCCTCTCCCCAGTTGGCTCACCTGATTGGCTGCTGCGCTCGGGTCCGGCAACCGGCACCGCGGAGCCGTCGAAACGTGGCGAGCTCAATGAAGTCGCTGAGAGAGCGCGCACTTAACTGGAGCCGCGTCCGGGCACCCAACGCCGCGGCCATAGTGTGAGAAAGAGGAGGGAATGCGTACCAGCCGCTCCAGAACGCAGACTGACTGACCCCCGATAGTGAGACACCGGTTCTAGAGCTGTCACTCAAAGCTACGTCACGTCGTTGCCATACCGACCGAGGGAACGTCAGCCGTGACGACATTGTGATGTCAAGCTGGTAACCTTGGGGGGCGAGGGGGGCGACATAGACATAGAAAGAGGACTGTCATTTGATTGCTGTAGCTGAAGGGAGAAGACACATGGGAGTAGATGAGGAATTTAGGCAGCAAGACGTGACCGGTGATGTTTTTTAGAAAACACGTATTGGTAAAACCAACCAATATGTTTTCCAGTTGAATAGCTTTTCGGTGATCGGCGAGTTTGGGTGTAGGGTTGTTTGGGTAGCAGGTGTATACATGCTAACATTTTAAATATGCAAAGTGGAAGATTAAAAAAACAAGCTGCTCAAACATAAAGCATCTACGGAGACACAGACAGCGGGAGGGGGGGTGGGAACATGCGGCATGACGAAAAAAGGGGCAGGACTTAAAAAAAGACCCGGAAACGCCCCTGAATCGCGTCGGGACAGAGAAAGAGTGATTGACAACCAATCTCTTCCAATGGCTAGCCTCCATTTATGGAGCTAGCCAATGGAAGACAGAGGCGGGACAAAGCCCCATACTGTAGGAACATAAGATTTCACCTGCGTAAACACTGCTGCCTCAGCGGACGCCAGGCGAAACCTAAAAAACCTCTGCCACGAGGTATTGGGTGTAGTTTTGTCAGAACTCCACGTAAAAGAGTGGGCAAAACTCCGCCAGCGGAGAAGAATTTATAGCTCACCCCTGTTAGCAATCTCTAGGCTTTATGCATTAAATCTGTCAACCAATGGCATTTCCCTTCTTTTGTTTTATTGTTGTCTAAGGAGATTTAATGAATTATCTTTCAAACATCAATGTAGACCAAGCTCTGATTTTCCAACAAATCTGTAGAGACATGTTCTTTTCACAGGACACTCTTGTCCTTGGATATCGTCCAGGTATTAAGTCCTGGATTACTCTTTTAAATGTTGGTTCAATTAGGTTTGAAATAAAATGAAAAATGTATATAAAGCTACAGGTACCCAAAGGTGTCTAGGCGCTTTGGCAAAAAAAGGCTGGCAGAGGTAAGGATGTAGAGTTGTTAGTAGAGCCATGTTTTTAGGTGCTTTCTAAATTTGATAAGACTGGATTATTTTTTTAGAGATCTCTGCAGGGAGTTCCAAAGTTTTGAGGTGGTGTATGCGAAGCTTTTTCCTCTCCATTTAACTTTGTGTACTTTGGGGTCGAACAGGTTGTCACTGTCGGATGAGCTCAATGATCTTGCCGGGATGTAAGGAATTAAACTTTGTGACAATTGCCCATGACCCAGTCAATATGTAGCCTTCAAAGAAATGCACAATGCTTTGAACTGAATGCATTTGGTGAAGGGTAGCCAGTGTAGGTCTGCGAGGTCATTAGATGTCAAGTCATAGCGTGTAAGCCCAAGCAGAACAGCATTTTGCATCATCTGTAGCTTATGAAAGCTGCGCTAACTTGCACTTGTGAGCAGGGTGTTGCACTAGTCCAGCCTAGAGGCAATGAGTGCTGTGACTACTGTTTTTCTTAGCTTAGCTTAGCTTAGTTCCAACATTTTTCACATTCTTCGCAGGTTTTGGAGGAGAGCCCATATGATTTGGCCACCATCTGTCTGACCAGTTGACTGGCATATTGCCGAAGAGCATGAACTGTGTTTTAGATGTATTGAGCTTTAGACAATTGTCTTGCATCAACTTTCCTATCTGGTCCATGCATTCTTTGAATTGTGCTGCAGTGTCAGTGGACGAACTGTTGATGGAAACTATTATTTGTGTATCGTCAGCGTAAGACACTAGTGTGAAGCCGAAGCTTCTTATTATCCTGGGCAGGGGGGTGATGTATAAGTTAAAAAGAGTGGGGCTCAAAGATGAGCCATGTGGGACTCCGCAGGGCAGTGAGAAAGCCGGGGAGACGAAAGCCTCATTTGACATGGATTAAGGCCTGTTAGACAGAAAAGAGCTAAGAAGGAGGAGTGCTTTATCCCTAATTCCCAGCGAAGTGAGTCGCTAAACCAATACATTATGATTGCCTATGTAAAATGCCGCTGAGAGGTCTAAAACAATAAGAGCAGCACTTCCTCCTCCGTCCAATGTTTGTCTCAACTCTTCACTGGCCGTGATTAGTGCCAATTCAGTATCGTGATAGGCCTAAAACCCATATTGCGAATGGTCCAAGATGTCACCCTGCGCTAGGACAGCGGAAAGTTCTTCATTTAGATATTTTTCCACAACCTTAGCTGGAAACGGCAGCCTTGATATGGGTTTTAAGCAGATAACCTCAGATATATATTTTGTGCCAAATGTATGTAATGCCCACATTAAAATAAATATATTTTTATTGAATTTAGCCACTATATATGCCTTTATGTTCTTAAGTAATACTTAGGCCTCGATTTTGGGTTTGATGAAGATGGTACTCCTTCGCAAAAGCAACAGCATACCCTCTCAGCCAAACTGAAGGTCCATCCCCCCCCCCCCCATCTGATTTACAGACTACTACATATCCGGTTCTGACATACACCTCCAACAGCTCAACAGAGTAAGGGCCAAGAACCAAGCCAGCAAGTTTGAGTGGTCGGAACATCGCCAGTTTTTACATTTACAAACCTCCACACCCAAAATGGCAAAAATCTCAACCTCGGCAGAATGGAGACAGGGAGGAATGCTGTGGCACAAGATAAGGGTCGCCATAGTGGATGGACAAAGGTAATTTGAGGTGCATGGGAGGAAGTTTGCTCAATAGATTTACCCTTCCGAAGCTGACCACCTGCACTTTAATAGATCATTGATGTCCTTCTTCCCTGGACTACTGGATCAGTTTCAATTCAGGCAGCACGTTAGGAGTCAGCAGGTAGTCCTTTTAAGCAGAACTACTATCCAGATGCAGGGAGATGGGTCAAACACAGTTTCACATCCTGTGTACAGCACACGTTTCATAGGTCATGTTCAAGATCAAATGCAGCACCAATCAGATGATGTGCTTCATACAAAAGCTTGGTTTCTAGCCTCTGGGCGAGAAAGACAGTGTTGCTGTTTTTTCCTAGGTTTGCACACTGAATATGCAGCTTGGCTGAAAGTGGAGGCTGATTCCAGCTTTCAAGCCAGATAATAACAGAATAAGGGCCAGCTGCATGTACAACCACTCGCAAACTAGGATGTTCAAGTTTTTATGCTATCGCGGATTGTACATTTGCAAAATGGTCTAATGAATATTAATTAGGCAGATATTAAGCCCCACCTTCCCCTCCGCCCCAGCACATGATCGGCTGCAACTCTATGGGTTTTTAAAAGCAGGCTGTATCTAATAAAGGGACTGGCAGAACTTTCAAAAAAATTTCCTGTTTGGAAGACATTGGGGGAGCAGGCATGCTACTCCTATTTGCAATTCATAAAGGGTTGCAAAAGCCCTTTGATGAGGTGGAAAGATGTTTCTGACTCATAAGAGGGGGGTTGTGCATTTTAGAAGACCTGTTGCATGTGCAAATCCTGTGACTTTGCAAATTGCAGGTGTACAAAAGGGCTTTGTACATCTGACCCTAGTTCTTATGGCGATTGTTAGATGTGGGTTAAGGGCTGAAATGCATAGTTGCAAACGACCCCTTGATAGAGATGTGAGAAAGGTGACATACCATACTGAACTCTTGGGAAAAACCTAGCAATAGTAAGAGGACCCAGTCCTGCTGGAGATGTGAAGAGGGTGACATACAATACGGAACCTCCTCTTGGGAGGAATCATAGGAACATAGCATTAGTACGGGGACACAGTTTTGAAGGGGACTGGTGAAGTTAAAGCGTGTACTGCTTACAGGCAGGGCTCAGGCGCTTGTAAGCATACCGCTATGGAACCCTTCCTAGCTTTTCCCTGTGAAGTGCCCACTCCTGGGCACCCCCAAGGTGAAGCCAGGCATCCTAGCGTTGTTGGGGCCGTTGTGGAGATTAAGCAAGCTATTGCCCAGAGTTGCAGAGTGGGGCCCATGATTAGAATAGGCACTGAGGCGAGAATTATCAGGTCCGCGGAAATTGAGCCCAAGACCCACCGAGGCGGGAATTGAACCCTGGTCCCGGGCTAGACCTCTGCATCAGGGTCTGCCACTCTAAACATTTAGCCACACTTCTCCTTTCGTATACCTTCTATAATCTACAGGCATTTATATAGGGGCTAACTGAACTAGATCGCTTCTTGGTGCTTGTATGATCTGTTCAGGTGTTCCAGTGACAGGTGGATAGATGGTTGGGTTTTGTGGCTTACCGTTTGCAATATTGAAGTTGCTGTGCTTTATATCTAGGGCCACTGCGTTAGACTTGGCTAAATTGTGCAGATAGGAAAAACAAGTTATGAGGCACATCTTTCCATCAAAATCGGCTCTACGGAACAGTGTAGTACATGTAATATTGGATATATAAACTACTCACTAGAATGTACATTAACATTGAGCACATGTGACCTCAAGACATTTCTAAGTCTTTTGAAGACTGAGCCCTGGTTGGAATTACATCATCTTTGGGTATACTGTCTGCAATGTGAATAAGAATTTGTATTTGCTGGTTTTGAAAAACAATCAAGGCAGACAATAGAACTGCCTGCCCTGTTTGAATTGCATTTAACATTTTACAGTTTTTGTTTATTTCTGAAAATAAAAGCCAGTACATTAAGTAGGGGTGCTCGCACATGTGGTCAACATATTCACCTCTTAGACTGGCTAATTATTAGCAGGTTAAAGGTGACACATTCACATTTGTAAAGTGACTGGTGTGGCATTGTTTTACTATATTTTGATTTGCTGGAGCTAGAAACGTTTTTGTCAAGATGTGGCAAGTATGCAACTGAAATATGTGGCAAGTTCATGTTCGTATAGTCAGGACATAGTGTTTCTACTTCTGAGGTTTCATTTAGCTATTTAAGGTATTCTGGGAGTTGTTTTCGTTTGAGTGGCAGGCCGGATACCAATGGTTTGTTCAGAATAGCCAAGCACTGGAAACATGGCTGTGCTTGCTTCCCTGCCCCCTGTCTGTGCTTGCTTCCCTGCCCCCTGGCTGTGCTTGCTTCCCTGCCCGTGCTTGCTTCCCCGCCCCCTGGCTGTGCTTGCTCCCCCGCCCCCTGGCTGTGCTTGCTTCCCCGCCCCCTGGTTCCCCTTCCCCTGGCTGTGCTTGCTCCCTTGCAACCTGGCTGTGCTTGCTTCCCTGCCACCTGGCTGTGCTTGCTCCCCGGCCCCCTCGCTGTGCTTGCTTCCCTGCCCCCTCGCTGTGCTTGCTTCCCTGCCCCCTCGCTGTGCTTGCTTCCCTGCCCCCTCGCTGTGCTTGCTTCCCTGCCCCCTGGCTGTGCTTTCTCCCCCGCCCCCTGGTTTCCCTTCCCCTGGCTGTGCTTGCTCCCCTGCAACCTGGCTGTGCTTGCTTCCCTGTACCTGGCTGTGCTTGCTTCCCTGCCCCCTCGCTGTGCTTGCTTCACTGCCCCCTCGCTGTGCTTGCTTCCATGCCCCCTCGCTGTGCTTGCTTCCCTGCCTCCTCGCTGTGCTTGCTTCCCTGCCCCCGTGCTTGCTTCCATGCCCCCTCGCTGTGCTTGCTTCCCTGCCTCCTCGCTGTGCTTGCTTCCCTGCCCCCTCGCTGTGCTTGCTTCCCTGCCCCCTCGCTGTGCTTCCTTCCCTGCCCCCTCGCTGTGCTTGCTTCCCTGCCCCCTCGCCGTGCTTGCTTCCCTGCCCCCTCCCTGTGCTTGCTCTCTTGAGTGTGTGTGTGGCTCTGGGTGGGTGTGTGTGGCTCTGGGTGGGTGGGTGTGGCTCTGGGTGTGTGTGTGTGTGTGTGTGGCACTGGGTGTGTGTGTGTGTGTGTGGCTCTGGGTGTGTGTGTGTGTGTGGCTCTGGGTGTGTATGTGTGTGTGTGTGTGTGGCTCTGGGTGTGTGTGTGTGGCTGGCTCTGGGTGTGTGTGGCTGGCTCTGGGTGTGTGTGTGTGTGTGTGGCTCTGTGTGTGTGGTAGTAATTGCTGTCTGCTGAGATTGTCCGTAGGGTACAATAGGTCTCACATTTAGGAGAGATTAAGCTAATGGCAATGTAAATGACAATGCCATTTATTTATCTGTTTTCAAAACTAACACATAAATACAAATGTTGTCATTTACAATGCCAATAGCTCTAATTTCTCCAAAGGCGAAACTGTTGCATTGTAAATGCTTGTTTTACGTGTGCCTCGTGTTATTTTCGGGTGCTAGGATGGCATCTGGCGAGATTTTCTCAATGCGGACGGTCGCGACCAGTTGCTGTGAGAAAGCTGGTGCTCATCTACTCAATCGGCAGCAAAGAAGCTGCTCCCTCCGGCACACCATGCGGCGCAGTTCAAACTCCCAATGCTAAATATCAGTGCAAGCGGCGCGACGTGCCATTTTCAGCCCATTTGCGCAACTCTAAATATTCTCACTGAGTTTTCATGTAACCCTCCCTTAAAGTTAAGTCTGCTGGGGATAAAAGTATATTTTTATTAAGTCACATTAACGCTAAAAAAGCTAATGGCGTCCAAGAGAAAAATAAGATGTTCATCTGACAAGAGCAGGAGATGTGAGAGTGCTCTGCTTTCTAACGATTATGCCAAGACAGAAACATTGGCAGCTGTATTTCCCCAGAAATGATCCAGGGCAGGACAATCCCTAAGGTGACAGATGTGGACCTGTCTTCTGGGATGTGTGTTTTATTATTGCCACAAATGTGAAATGTATTTTCTTATTCTTGAAATAATGTGATAATAAAAACAAACTCAAAGTATACTCTATTTCAGAGTGAGCACTCGCAATGATAGATACAAAATATATATTTATAAATAAGACCATGTATGCGAAAAAGGAGAGGGCAATTTATTAGCCCACAAAGAGATTTTTTTCGCTAATTTTAAAACCCCCAAAGTTAAGTACATGGGCAAATATGCTGTAGCCAGAACATATGGTGAAGGCAGGCGCCCTGGCAGAACCCTTACCCATCTGATATGTCCTGAATGGACTGAAGGTATAACAACGTGCAATCTCTCTGAAACTTTGTAGGATTCCCCTTTATTTGCTAAATGATTCAGTCAGCATTATGAGGAACTATATACCTCCCAAACCAGACCCATGCCGTTAGACACCACTGCTTACCTCGATTAATTAAATATGGCATGGTTGGGAAATGAACAGTGATAGCATTTGTGGGTCCTTTGACCCCTAAATAGATAAATCAAGTTAACAGGGGTATGCTGAATGGATATATCCCTGGTGCCGGAAACCTAAACGACAATTTTTTACAAAGAATATGTTGAAGAATTAACTCCACATATTATAGCAATCTTTGACCCTGTAGTGGAAACTAATTGCCTCCCTCTCACTAAGTGAGAGGCACTGATAATAACTATCTTGAAGCAGGATGAGCCGGCGAATCTGTGTTCACTTTCACTCCTTCATAGTGATCAAAACTATTTTGCAAAAATATTGGCCAACCGCCTTAGTGTATTTGTGCCAGGCTTTGTCCTACCTGAACACATGGGCTTTATACTGTAAAGAACACCAGCTATTAATCTTAGGATCTTTTTTTGGGACAGTTCCATAAACAGACCCAGATACTCAGAAGATGACCATTTTTTAGATGCCAAAAGCTCTTTGATTTGGTTGAGTGAGAGTTTATGTTTGCAGTGTTGAAGAAACTGGGAGTAGGGATCTTTTTCTCAAATTAACTACGTTATTCTTACTGCTGTTTCCGTATTAATAATCAAATAACTGAGTCAATCACAAAAGCAGAAGCACCCTTTGCTATTGGTAGTTGAGCCGCTGGTGTGTGTGCGATTGGGTAAAGACGTGCCTAGAGGCCTGTGATTTCTGTGGTATCGAATGACAATATTAACATAGGGAGCTTTATAAATGTCGGAGATGACTTCCTGCTGAATGTTAGAGAACCTGCCAAACATCTCCCCCCAATAGTTCTTGAAATCGGGCACTTTGTATGACTACCTGGCCTTAAAACAGGGGTAAATCCCTTTTCTTCCTATTGACTGCTACTACAAGGCCCTCTACGTTAGCTTTTATCTTTAGATGGACAACAGACCAGACTTTTATACCTAAAAGGTATAAAAGTACGCCGAGACCCCATGGCTGTTATCATTATAAACTATGAAATAGCTTGAAATTATCTCTTGGATAAAAAAGGTAGATGGATTAGGCTCCTGCTGTCTTTAATGGACAGAATTGCCATCATGAAAATGGTGGTTTTACCACAGCTTTTATACTACTTTAATAACATTCCCTTGCTTTAACCTGAGAATTATTTTGTTAATTGCTACAACTTTATGATCAAAATAGCTTGTGCAGGTTAGCAGCCTAGAGGTGGGTGGACTACTTTAATTCTCCCATATGCATGCACAGTGGTTTAGCTGCTCCTGACTTTGAGAGGTATTACCAATCAAATCAAAGGGTTTAGAGAGGTATAGCACATTGCTCAAGGCCAATTTGCACATCATTGGATCCATGCTTCACCCGGGCTCTCGTATTGGTGGATGGAAAGAGATCATGCAAGTCCTTCTTATTTGGTAGAAGTGTTTAAACACCCTCTCAGGAAATATAATAGTAAAGCCTTGATTGAGAACACTAACTATGCAGGGCACTGGATGATAAAACGTTGTGGTGGTGACTTGGTGTGCTCTCCAGGTGCAAGAATTAAGTAGTGCGCCTGCCTCCCTGTATGCTTAGAAAAGAGCACACAGGAGCAATTCAACACATTTCAAACAGTAAAGGTAGGAGACTTGTTCTCGGAAACCAAATTTAAAACTCTGGAACAGATCTGATGTCAAATCCTGAATCTAACAGCACTAGACATATTTCTCTGTTGCAAGATTCCAGGTGTCTTCCGCTCATTGTTTCCTGAATTCCCCACGGAGCCTACATCCTTTCAAATACTGATATATTTAATATGCAGTGCCAACTCAGTATGCGTAATTTCCCGTTTATACGCTTTATCCTGCAGCACCGCAGCCACGACATTGGTGAAACCTTGCTTGAAGGTAACATGAACAGAAATCTCAGATGAGCAATGGTTATACTGCTTCTCAGCTATTAAAAATGCCTCTCTAAATGCAGGGTACAGGCTAACACAATGCAAATACATACAGAGATTCCATTGGCCACATAGCTATGGCCTGGCAGAGGATACCTGCTCTCTGGGTTGGTAGGAAGAGCTGGCAGATTACATGCATCTAGCATGGAGTTGCTTTGGAACAGTGTGTTTATTGAGCTGGGTAAGGTGATGGGCATGAATACTGCAGCTGACCCCTTTATAGCTCTACCTGGCTTTGCAAAGGAAATACCTGCATCAACACGTAAATTCACAGCACTGACATTATTACTAGCCAAATGTCGAGTCGCCATTCTTTTTTTGTTGTTGTATATTTATGTAGCGCAAACTCGACCCGAAGGTATTGGAGCGCTTTACCTGAGCACCGGTTACTTACACATTCAGGCACTGGGAGATTAAGTGATTTGCCCAGAATTACAGGATGTGGACGCGACCCGAAGCTCGAACCCTGGTTTCCAGCACCAAAGTCAGCAGTCTAGCTGACGGACCACATCCTGCCTCCACTCTCCCACCTCCCTACCCCCCTTTACTGTTGCTTACTCAGTTAAAGACCCACTATACTGTAATTCCACATCAGATAACGTTACTATCCCGTAGCTACCCCATGGCAGGACCAAGGCTGTTCTTACACGGTGGCAAATCTTCACAGAAGTTGCCGTGCACACCCTGTTTTTGATAGTTAAACCATTATGCTCCTTGTTAGACGATTTGAACCTTTTTGCGTGCTCCCTGGATGACGTGGTCTGCCCTTTGCCACGTAGAAGTAGACAGTACAACAAAGCGAATGGGGCGCCACTGCACCCCAAATCCAGACGCACAGCCGTTGCACACATTTAACTTGCTTATACCCATTTTCTCAGTTCATTTTACTAATAAATCCATGTTACTCCATTTTTTGAATTGTATTAGTTCTTTAATTCCAATGTGCTATCCACACATGATTGGCCAATGTTTTTTAACACTTCTCATACCACGGATATGCCACAACAGGCCTTTTTCCGGGCACGCGTCAAACATATAACATCCTTAATATACAGTGATGATGTCACCCAATGCATTTCGGACTTTTCAAAATCCTTTCCAAAATATATTGTTCTGAATAAAAGACACCTGATCCATGTAGATTATAGGTTGATTTACTTAGATGGATGGCATCAAGAGCCCCACCAGGAGCAGCCTTCCTGCTGCTTAGCCCATCCTCCAACTGACTCTCTCACCCACCAGAGGATCCTCACACACCAACAGTCCACAACCACAGTCACACTGGCTGAGCAGCAGATATAATACATCTCCTTTCTTTACACAGAATAACATTAGAACTCTTGAAAGAATAACATTAGAACTCTTGCATGCATGTACACAATGTAGCAATGAGAACTAATGCGAATGCATGAACATAATAGGTGGGAAACATTTGACGCACAACATGATGTAACACATTAATTGCAAATCTGCATGCAAAGGCAGATAGAAAACATTATATACAAATTTTCACAACATGTCACAACATAAAACTTGCAAACAAAACACCAGTAAATAGTAATAAGAATACATTCACATACATAATCTCCCTTTTTAACCAAACAAAACACACACTCTACCACACCACAAAACCTCAATCCACACCCTGATACCACAAAACATGCCAGCTGGCCAGGCTAACATAAAAAGCAGCACTTAGGGCACCAACCACAGGGTGCGGTAGGGAACCATCCAAACAACTGCAAAAAATAAAAGGAAAGGTGAAACACCATAGTAAGTGTGGAACACCTCTCCACACCAACCATTTGGCATCTACACTGCCCTTCACCCAAACCCGTAGTAAGGGTGGAAACTGCAATCACAAGTAATATGGCTTCACTCAAACTTCTAAATTTGGATTCCTCTCTGCCCTTTACCCTTTCCCGTTAGGAAAGGTGGAAAACAATAAAAAATGTGGCTTCCCGTCTGCCCTTCACCCTTACCCCCATAGGCAGGGTGGATAAATTCCACACTCCAAACACCAGTCATTCGGCATCTGCCCTGCCCTTCACCCAAACCTATAGTGAGGGTGGAATCACATTTTTAAAAACACATCTGATCTTCAACCACTAATGAGTTGCCTTAATCTTGCCCCTCACTCTTAACCCGTAGGAAGAGTGGAAAGAACACATTAATTTAGCGCACTCTCTGCCCTTCACCCATTCCCCATAGGAAGGGTGGAACATAACAACCACAGGGCCCATATTTCAGGACATTCATAACTTAGCCTAAAAATTTACACGTCAAACCCCAGAAACAGTATGGGTAAACACAACACCCTTAATGACCAAAAACTCATGAAGCACAACAGTAAAGACACACAGACACATAATGTAAAGACATATGACATCAGCCTACGGGAACATTCTAGAACACCTGTGAGTGACCTCTCCCCTGAAACCCCTCTTGAGTTTCTGAACACTTACTCATTGAAATTAAATTCATTCATTTAACATCCCATTTCCACCATAGGTTACGGCGGTAGCCATTGGAAACCAGAATAATCCCTGTCTCATTGGGCCCGATTACGTTGTCACCTCTTAAGTAAAGTCATTTCACCAACTTTCCCACAAAGTCGGCACAGGCTGAACCAACAACTAAGGGGCCGATTACGATGGTGGGTGGTCTGCCACCGCCAAGCCTGTGTGGCCTTCCCCCAGCCTGGCGGGTGTAGTTTTGCCAACCACAGCCGCGAATCTCTGACCACCACATTACGATGGGCAGACATAGCCCAATTTCCGTCCGCCGTGGTAAATCCAGTTCCGCCAGTAGTTTAGTAACGAGACGAGGGCAGATGTATCCAATAGCAAGAGACCGCCAGGTGGAATGATGTGAGACCGCTGTACCAATTACAATGCCTCAAATAGGTCACCGGACCGCAACGGAGAAACCACAGATCGAAACACTGCGTAAGGAACACAGCAGAGCAAAATGGGAATTCCAGAATGCTCCACGTGGTCGATACCCCAATGGATCCTGCCCTACAGGCCCTACCGCTGCTGTTCCTGATCTGCCATCAACAAAGACGCCGCCCCTGTGCACAACGCCGCAGGTCCGTCAATGACACACATCCGCACACAACATCAACACACAACACCTGACCTGCAAATGTCTTCCTGTCCACTCCAGACCTCCTGGTGGGCACAAGACCATATCCACCAGTGTCATTGGAAGGCGCCGCTGGTTGTGAACACACAGCTATGCACCCGTACCATCCATCAACAAAGTAAGCACCACCTTCTCCCCGTCACTTCACCGCAGCAGTGAGGACGCTGGAATACATCCACACAACCCAGTAGGCATGGCCAGCGCCACACATGCGCAGTGTCAGTGAGGGGGGTGAGGATTGAGTGGGACATGGGCCCAAAGTAAATAGCGTGCCCCCATTGGTAGCAGCGGTCATTTCCTGATACAATCACAGCAACTACCATCACAACCTGCACCACATACAAATGTGTGCCCATCTGACAATCAGGGAAAGTGATGTCTGGCAAACATGTCATAGGTGTAATGTGGCTAACTATTCCCATGGGTCTAAAAGTTCGAAACATTCCAGGTCTCTTTGTCCACCATAGGCCATTCTTGGAAAAATTGAGCCTTATCGCCAACAGATGCTCCCGGGACCTCTTGATCTTAATTATTGAGACCGCGAAAGAACTAGCATTGGCAATTAAAACTGAAATCGAAGAATTAGAAGCAAAACTAAAATCATTAGGGAACATAGATGATGGTTTGAAGAAAAATGAAGAAGCCAACAAAGAGCTTGAATCCTTTAGTGATTAGGGAACATAGATGATGCTTTGAAGAAAAATGAAGAAGCCAACAAAGAGCTTGAATCCTTTAGTCCCTATCTGAATAAACGTATAAATGACAAATTGACAAAAGACAAACGCTATTATACATTGGAAGGAACTTACCCCTATCTTAGGCAAGATTTCTACAAACAAAACCATTATGTAGATGACATTAGAACCACACCCCAAAGAGTCAACAACTTCACAGACTCTTCCGACTCTGAAAACAAGGGTCCTAACACCTACTATGAACCCGAGGGCAATTTCAATCAATATAATGGACCCCGCCCTAAGCAGCCTTTTTTATCCAACAGAGGCCCACGGCGGGGCCGCCCCAGAGTCCACTTTCAGAATCAAACCAGAGGCAATTTTCAACAAGCACACCATCAGCATCAGCACCAACAACATCAGCCACAGGAACCCCAGTTCATCCGCGAAACACGCAATCGCCAGTACTGCGGACAGGGGATGTAATCCCCATTTTCAATCTTTCATCGAAAGATCTAGATCCACATACTGAATCTTTATTGTCTAAAGGCCTATCCTATGTTCCACACTCCCATGTGAATGTCTTTGAACTACAGAGAGACATCATTTCATTTTTCCGAAGAATTAGACTTAAAAAGCTTTTTTCTTTACACGCAGATTCGAATGAGATACATCAGGAAGCGAGACCATTGTCTCTTCCTTCCACTTTCAATCCCTCTTTGGACCAACTAGGCCCTGAAGTTGCTGCCTTTGAACTAGTTGTACTCCAACAACTAGAAAGAGCTCTTCGCTTCATACCCAAACCTATCTACAATTTAAGTAGAGATGAATCAGAATCCCTAAAAAGCCTGAAAAACAATAATAAACTGGTGATTAAAAGCTGCGACAAGAGTTCTTATTCGCCATTTTGCACCTGAGACACCATTTATGTTTGAGGGTGTCTTTCTAATTAAATGGTTTTATCTTCCTTTGTTTTTAATTTTTCTGTATGAAATATATATGTTTTGATTATTATATGTTAGAGTCTAACAATGTTAGACGGACCGGGAGGGTCGGCCGAGACTACGGGGAGAGGTCTCCGGGGAGAGCCGTCTCCAACGACTGTACAGACAAGTAACTTCCCCCCCACAGACGGACACCACACAAGGTTGAAGTTTAACGAGGCTTTATATGCAATTCTTAGGTTACGATGATATGATACAAGGAGGTCTGGACTCAGGGGTCCCCTCGGTTCTGCTCTCTGGTTTAGGAAAAGGGGTAGCGGGACAGTCTTGTTACCAATGAGTGGAAAATAGCTCTCAATCCTCGAGCTCGGCGTTCTAGATGATCGGGCCGCGGCGGAGCCAGCCGGTCCCGAGATGGACGAAGGAAAAACGACGGTCCGCGGCGGAGCCTGCAGGTCCCGGTGAAGATGACGGTTACAACGGTCCGCGGCCACGCCAGCAGGTCCCGACGACGATGAAGGAGATGAAGGTTGCGAAGGCTGTGGCAGCGCCAACAGGCAGGACGATGGTGCACAAGACAGAGCTACGGCAGCGCCAGTAGTCGGCCTAGGATGAGTTCCTCTTTACGTCTCTCGACTCCAAGATACAACTGCCTTCCTGCTCTGGAGCTGCCCCAGTTATAGGGCTGGTGTGCTTTGATGTCCGGACCCTCGCACTTGGAGGTCGGGAGGTCCGGGATGAGGGAGTCCAGACACCCAGCAGGGGGGTGGAGCCAACGCCCGGGGAGGCGATGGGCGAGCGGCACTTGGTGGTGGAGAGCCATCGACACCTCCTTCTCCCATTGACTTGCCAAGTAGCCCGCTCACCTCCTGGGTGGATGGTGGTGCCGGGATGTCTGAGGCCTGGCCAGGCCCAGGGTTGAGGTCGGCCGGGGGCCAGGCGGCCACGTGGGGGAGTGTCCAAGATGGCGCCCCAGGATGGGCGCGTAGGCTGGCAGTGGGTCGGACCCACGAGGTGGACATGCTCGAGGGCAGGGGTCCCTGAGGGGACGGAGGACGTGCAAGGGTGGTGCGTAGTACCTGCGTGACCGGGCTCAGGCCTGGTCGGGCCGGGGGAGAGCGGCCTTTCATGTGGCCTGTCCAACATGCGTCCCCCCCAGCTGAAGGCGGGGAGAGTTACCCATCCTCTTGGGGACTCTCCTCGTCGAGGCGGAAGAACCGGGACAGGCCATCCGCATTGGCGTGATCTTGCCCAGGCCGGTGTTCGACTGTGAAGTCCATACCTTGTAGGGAGATGGACCAGCGTAGTAACTTCGGGTTTTCCCCCCGCATCTGCATCAGCCATTGCAGGGGTCGGTGGTCGGTCTGTACCCGAAAGTGTGTGCCAAAAAGGTAGGGCCGGAGCTTCTTGAGGGCCCATACCACAGCGAAGGCCTCCCTCTCTATGGTGCTCCAGCGCTGTTCCCGTGGTAGGAGTCGCCGGCTAATGAAGGCCACCGGTTGATCAAGGCCGTCGGTGTTCACTTGAGACAGGACTGCCCCAATGCCATGGTCGGAGGCATCCGTCTGAACGACGAACTCCCGGCTGTAGTCGGGGGCCTGGAGCACAGGGGCGGAACACATGGCGGCTTTCAATTGTTCAAAGGCAGCTTGACACTCTGGGGTCCAGTTGACTTTCTTGGGCTGGTTTTTCGACGTGAGTTCTGTGAGGGGCCCCACTATAGTCCCATAGTCTTTCACGAACCTTCGGTAGTAGCCTGTGAGGCCCAGGAAGGCTCGTACCTCGGTCTGGGTGATGGGGGACTGCCAGGACTGGATGGCGGCAATTTTTAGCTGCAGAGGGGCCACCAGGCCGCTTCCCACCTGGTGCCCGAGGTAGGTTACAGACCCTTGCCCAATTTGACATTTGCTGGCCTTGATCGTGAGGCCAGCCCGCTGTAGGGCTTGCAGCACTGCTCGGAGGTGGTGGAGGTGCTCGGACCAATGGTGGCTGTACACAGCGATGTCGTCTAGGTAGGCGGCGCTGAATCCTTCGAGCCCCGCCAGGACCTGATTGACGAGCCGTTGGAATGTCGCTGGGGCGTTCTTCATGCCGAAGGGCATGACGGTGAAATGGTAATGGCCATCGGGTGTGGAAAAGGCAGAACGTTCTTGCGCCCTGGGTGTGAGGCCGATCTGCCAGTAGCCCGCCGTCAGGTCGAAGATACTGAGGTAGCGGGCAGCTCCCATGCGGTCGATCAGTTCATCTGCCCGGGGGATGGGATGTGCGTCTGTTCGGGTGACCGCATTCAAGCCCCGGTAGTCGACGCAGAACCGAAGTTCTGGTGTGGTGCCGGGGGCAGCTGCTTTGGGGACCAGTACTACAGGGCTGGCCCAGGGGCTGTCTGAGGCTTCGATGACCCCGAGTGTGAGCATCTTGGCTACTTCGTCCTGGATGCAGGCCCGTACCCGATCTGGCACGCGGTAGGCCCGGTGGCGGATAGGGGGGCTGTCCCCCGTGTCCACATCGTGCACACACCAGGAAGTGACACCTGGGGTGAGGGAGAACAGGCTGGCGAACTGTGATAGGAGGGCTTGACAGTCCTGGCGTTGCTCTCTGGTGAGGGCCTCCGAGAGTCGGACCCCATCCACGGAGCCGTCTTGCTCCCGAGTCCGTAGGAGGTCAGGGAGGGGCTCGGAGTCTTCTTCAGCCCCAGTGTCTGTGGCCATCAGGAGGCTGAGTTCTGTGCGCACAAAGTGGGGCTTTAGTCTGTTAGCGTGGAGGACCCGGAGTGGGTTCCGGGAGGATTCCATGTCGATGAGATAGGTGGCAGGGCCCTTGCGCTCGATTACTTTGAAGGGCCCCGTCCATTTGTCTTGTAGGGCGCATGGTTCGGTGGGGGACATCACCCATACCTGTTGGCCAGGTTCAAATTCAATGGATGAGGCATTCCGGTCATACCACTTTTTCATGTCCTCTTGACTGGCCTCTAGGTTGGTTTTTGCCAGTTCCCGGAACCGCCGGGTCTGGTTGCGGAGGGTTAAGAGATACCGGAAGACATCTGGAGGGTTCTTTAACGGAGGCATCTCCCAGCCTTCTTTGACTAGGCTGAGCGGCCCCCGCACTGGGTGTCCATATAGCAGTTCAAATGGGCTGAAGCCCAGGGATTTCTGGGGGACCTCTCGATAAGCGAAGAGGAGGCACGGCAGCAGCACATCCCACTGGCGACGGAGGGGCTCTTCCAACCCCCCGATCATCCCCTTTAGCGTGCGGTTGAACCGCTCAACGAGTCCGTTCCCTTG
The DNA here is from genome assembly GCF_964263255.1 of Lissotriton vulgaris. Lineage (NCBI taxonomy): Eukaryota > Metazoa > Chordata > Amphibia > Caudata > Salamandridae > Lissotriton > Lissotriton vulgaris. The sequence goes on from NC_141691.1 coordinate 1,738,171,330, forward strand.
AGGGTGATAGGGGGTCGTGAATCGGTAGGTGACCCCGCACTGTTGCCAGAGGGATTTCATGTATTTAGAAATAAAGTTCGTGCCTCTGTCGCTGACGACTTCTCGGGGGAAGCCCACGCGGGAGAAGATCCCCATCAGAGCCCGGCCGACTACCGGGGCTGTCACAGTCCGCAGAGGGACAGCCTCAGGGTAGCGGGTGGCGTGGTCCACTAGCACCAAGATGAATCGATGGCCTTGTTTGGTGCGCGGGTCCAGGGGCCCCACAATGTCTATTCCGACCCTCTCAAACGGGGTAGTGACCACAGGAAAAGGTTGCAGGGGAGCCTTTAGTTTGCGGCCGCTCTTTCCACTGGCTTGGCACGTGGGGCAAGATCGGCAATGCTGGTGCACATCGTTCCTCATTTTGGGCCAGAAGAAGTGGGTCACTAGGCGACTGTAGGTTTTATCTTGTCCCAGGTGTCCTGCCAGGGGGACATCGTGGGCCAGGTTGAGCAGAAAGTCTCTAAAACGGAGGGGCACCACTAATACTCGGTTGGCCCCCAGCTCGGCGATTCTTTGCTCGCTGTACAGCAGATCATTGTCCCAGTAGACCCAATGAGTACCGGAGGTATCTCCTGCGCTTTGGGCGAGCGCTTGCTGGCGGAGTCCCTCGAGGGAGGGACAGGTCTTCTGTTCTTGGCGAAATTGTTCTTGCGTGGCCCCCCCTCTTGAGGCCACTGGTCGAGGTTAGCAAGGTCGGAAGGTTGAGCTGGTTCGGGGGGAACGTCACGGTCGGTGGTTTCGGCTGGGGCGACCGGGGGCGGTGGTGCCGGCCATTCGGGTTCTTCTGGGCGGTGGTTGGCACGGGCGGCCATGGACCGGGTGGTGACGCACGCCCAGTCCGGGACGCCTAACATCCCCAGGTGTTCTCTTCGCTCCACGGCTGCCCACGGAGAGCTTTCAAGGTCATTCCCCAGGAGGCAGTCTACGGGGGCATCGTCTCGGACCGTTACTTTCAACATGCCGGAGACCCCTCCCCATTTGAAAGGGACGCAGGCCATCCGACACAGACTTTCCGAGTTATCGGCTGATCGTACAGGGCAGAGAATGTTCGGTAAATACTGTTCTGGGGTCACCAGGTGACAGCGGACGGCTGTTACACTGGCCCCGGTGTCACGAAGGGCTTCGGCCCGGCGTCCATTGATGCTCACCCATTGGCTGTACTTCTGGGTGTTAGCGGGTAGGGGGACCCGCGGGACCATGTCTTTCCCCCCTAAGCATGCTAGAGCCATGGCGGCTGGCTCCCACTCTTGATGCTCTTGTTCGTATTCTTCCTGCTCCTCGGAGATCTGTTCTTCCCCTAGGGCCGCAGCGGCCACTTGGCGGGGTCTTGGGCTCTGGTACTGCGGGCAATTTGGGTTGTTTGCATAGTGGCCGACCCGTTGGCATCGGTGACACGTGACATTGGCTCTGTACCCCGGTCGCGCCGGGGTGCTGCCCCGGTTGGCCGGGGGGGTGGTGCTGGTAGCGGGGGCGACCGGAGCGTTGTCTCTTCCTCGTCCTTGGCCCCCTCCTCCTCCTCTGGGTCGGTGCTGACCATTGTTGTTCCGGTTCTGTTCGTAGGACCCATTCCGGCCCACTCTGGTGATCTCCCACCGGTCAGCTTCGGCTGCGAGCTGCCGGGGATCCGTTAACTTGCTGTCGAGGAGGTGCTGGCGGAGTTCAATGAAGCAATTGTTCGACAGATGCTCCCATACCATCAGATTGAACAGTTGTTCGTAGGTCGTGACGTTGCTTCCTCTGATCCAGCCCTCGAAGGCTCGGCTAAAGTAGGTTACATAGTCCACCCAAGTTGTACCCGGGATGCGGGTGCAGTCTCGGAACCTCTGACGGTACATCTCGGGTGTGAGGCCATAGCGGGTGAGGAGTGCCGCTTTCATATGGTCATAGGAGGTCATCTGGTGGTCCGGGAGCTGTAGCAGGGTATCGCGGCCCTCATTGAGGAATCTCCCCCATAGACCGGCTCCCCAATCGCTTCTATCGATCCGGTGTGCAGTCATAGCGATTTCATAGGCCTTAAACCATTGCTGGATGTCGTCCTCTCGGAAATATTCTCGGACAACATCCTTGGGGATGTGTACCTTTTTCTCTGTGGCCTCTGAGGTGTGGGGTCGCTCGGGCACCCCTACTTCTTTATTCTGCTTGCGCAGGTTGATCTCGGCTAGGTTTCGTTCGTGTTCGTACGCCAGTTTCTTTTCCTCAAGCTCCCTTTGTCTCTGTTTCTCCTCTCTTTCTTCTCGGAGACGCAGGTGCTCTAAGTTGATTTTTTGTTCGGCCAACTTAAGTTCAACGTCCATTTTGAGCCGGGCCATTTCTAGCTCGTGTAGTCGGGTTCTTTCTCTTTCCTGGATCTCGTCTTGCGAGAGACCCGTTCTTTGCCCTTCAGGGGCCGTGGTGGTTTTTTCTGCGGTGTTTTGATCGGGGGTTCCGGCAGCCCCGGTCTCTGCCCAAGATTCTAGGGCATGCTTAAAATCGTCTTTGGTGCTTAGTCCGGTGGTAGCGATACCCAGTTCGATGCAGAATTGTTTTAGTTCACGATGGCTGTACTCCTCCAATTTCTCCATTTGGAACTTCTCGGTTGATCCGCTTTCTTTAGTTGTCATTGTGATTTCGTCGTGGGGTGAGCTACTCTCTGTACGTTATGCGGTGATTCGGATCGCGCCGCTGGCCACCAATGTTAGACGGACCGGGAGGGTCGGCCGAGACTACGGGGAGAGGTCTCCGGGGAGAGCCGTCTCCAATGACTGTACAGACAAGTAACTTCCCCCCCACAGACGGACACCACACAAGGTTGAAGTTTAACGAGGCTTTATATGCAATTCTTAGGTTACGATGATATGATACAAGGAGGTCTGGACTCAGGGGTCCCCTCGGTTCTGCTCTCTGGTTTAGGAAAAGGGGTAGCGGGACAGTCTTGTTACCAATGAGTGGAAAATAGCTCTCAATCCTCGAGCTCGGCGTTCTAGATGATCGGGCCGCGGCGGAGCCAGCCGGTCCCGAGATGGACGAAGGAAAAACGACGGTCCGCGGCGGAGCCTGCAGGTCCCGGTGAAGATGACGGTTACAACGGTCCGCGGCCACGCCAGCAGGTCCCGACGACGATGAAGGAGATGAAGGTTGCGAAGGCTGTGGCATCGCCAACAGGCAGGACGATGGTGCACAAGACAGAGCTACGGCAGCGCCAGTAGTCGGCCTAGGATGAGTTCCTCTTTACGTCTCTCGACTCCAAGATACAACTGCCTTCCTGCTCTGGAGCTGCCCCAGTTATAGGGCTGGTGTGCTTTGATGTCCGGACCCTCGCACTTGGAGGTCGGGAGGTCCGGGATGAGGGAGTCCAGACACCCAGCAGGGGGGTGGAGCCAACGCCCGGGGAGGCGATGGGCGAGCGGCACTTGGTGGTGGAGAGCCATCGACACCTCCTTCTCCCATTGACTTGCCAAGTAGCCCGCTCACCTCCTGGGTGGATGGTGGTGCCGGGATGTCTGAGGCCTGGCCAGGCCCAGGGTTGAGGTCGGCCGGGGGCCAGGCGGCCACGTGGGGGAGTGTCCAAGATGGCGCCCCAGGATGGGCGCGTAGGCTGGCAGTGGGTCGGACCCACGAGGTGGACATGCTCGAGGGCAGGGGTCCCTGAGGGGACGGAGGACGTGCAAGGGTGGTGCGTAGTACCTGCGTGACCGGGCTCAGGCCTGGTCGGGCCGGGGGAGAGCGGCCTTTCATGTGGCCTGTCCAACACACTTGTTATGACATTTGTTAAATTTCATCATATAGTCTGATTTGTGTTCAGGTCTCTATATGATTTTTATCATGTTTATTAAAAATATGTTTTTTTCATAATTTTCATTCTTGAATGTTCCTTTTGCTATTGGGTCAGATCAATTGTTTGCCTATTATTTAGACTGCCTAGGATTTTTTTCACATAAATTATTCACCCTGCACTAGGAGTCTGTTTACACTACTACCCAGGGGGTCCTTGTTTTTCTCAGTTTACCCACAGCTTGTCTGTGTAGGGCTGTTCTCCTTTTATGTATCATTACTAAACTAGATCAAGGATTGTTAGTACTCATTGTCATCCATCTCCTCCCCACATTATATCCAGGTGTGTTCTACACCCTTAGATTCTGAGACCAATAGGCCCATTTGAAAACATTCGGTTTCTCCGATGAAGTATTTGCTTCACTTGTGGGAACCAGTGCGACCTTCAGCAGTAACAGCAACACTGGGGTCCACAATAATGAAGATAGCCGCAAATTAATAGAACTTAAAAAGAAACTCACACGTATGGAAGCACATGGGGAATTTATGCTGGCTTATCTAAAAAACGGCATTATTCCCATGGGTCTAAAAGTTCGAAACATTCCAGGTCTCTTTGTCCACCATAGGCCATTCTTGGAAAAATGGAGCCTTATCGCCAACAGATGCTCCCGGGACCTCATGATCTTAATTACTGAGACCGCAAAAGAACTAGCCATGGCAATTAAAACCGAAATCGAAGAATTAGAAGCAAAACTAAAATCATTAGGGAACATAGATGATGTTTTGAAGAAAATTGAAGAAGCCAACAAAGAGCTTGAATCCTTTAGTGCCTATCTGAATAAACGTAAAAAGGACAAATTGACAAAAGACAAACGCTATTATACATTGGAAGGAACTTACCCCTATCTTAGGCAAGATTTCTACAAACAAAACCATTATGTAGATGACATTAGAACCACACCCCAAAGAGTCAACAACTTCACAGACTCTTCTGACTCTGAAAACGAGGGTCCTAACACCTACTATGAACCCGAGGGCAATTTCAATCAATATAATGGACCCCGCCCTAAGCAGCCTTTTTTATCCAACAGAGGCCCACGGCGGGGCCGCCCCAGAGTCCACTTTCAGAATCAAACCAGAGGCAATATACAACAAGCACACCATCAGCATCAGCACCAACACCAACAACATCAGCCACAGGAACCCCAGTTCATCCGCGAAACACGCAATCGCCAGTATTGGGGACAGGGGATGTAATCCCCATTTTCAATCTTTCATCGAAAGATCTAGATCCACATACCAAATCTTTATTGTCTAAAGGCCTATCCTATGTTCCACACTCCCATGTGAATGTCTTTGAACTACAGAGAGACATCATTTCATTCTTCCGAAGAATTACACTTAAAAAGTTTTTTCTTTACACGCAGATTTGAATGAGATACATCAGAAAGCAAGACCATTGTCTCTTCCTTCCACGTTCAATCCCTCTTTGGACCAACTAGGCCCTGAAGTTGCTGCCTTTGAACTAGTTGTACTCCAACAACTAGAAAGAGCTCTTCGCTTCATACCCAAACCTATCTACAATTTAAGTAGAGAAGAATCAGAATCTCTAAAAAGCCTGAAAAACAATAATAAATTGGTGATTAAAAGCTGCGCCAAGAGTTCTTATTCGCCATTTTGCACCTGAGACACCATTTATGATTGAGGGTGTCTTTCTAATTAAATGGTTTTATCTTCCTTTGTTTTTAATTTTTCTGTATGAAATATATATGTTTTGATTATTATATGCACTTGTTATGACATTTGTTAAATTTCATCATATAGTCTGATTTGTGTTCAGGTCTCTATATGATTTTTATCATGTTTATTAAAAATATGTTTTTTTCATAATTTTAACTCTTGAATGCTCCTTTTGCTATTAGGTCAGATCAATTGTTTGCCTATTATTTAGACTGCCTAGGATTTTTTTCACATAAATTATTCACCCTGCCCTAGGAGTCTGTTTACACTACTACCCAGGTGGTCCTTGTTTTTCTCAGTCAGTTTACCCACAGCTTGTCTGTGTAGGGCTGTTCTCCTTTTATGTATCATTACTAAACTAGATCAAGGATTGTTAGTACTCATTGTCATCCATCTCTTCCCCACATTATATCCAGGTGTGTTCTACACCCTTAGATTCTGAGACCAATATGGCCCATTTGAAAACATTCAGTTTCTCCGATGAAGTATTTGCTTCACTTGTGGGAACCAGTGCGACCTTCAGCAGTAACAGCAACACTGGGGTCCACAATAATGAAGATAGCCGCAAATTAATAGAACTTAAAAAGAAACTCACACGTATGGAAGCACATAGGGAATTTATGCTGGCTTATCTAAAAAACGGCATTATTCCCATGGGTCTAAAAGTTCGTAACATTCCAGGTCTCTTTGTCCACCATAGGCCATACTGGGAAAAATGGAGCCTTTTCGACAACAGATGCTCCCGGGACCTCATGATCTTAATTATTGAGACCGCGAAAGAACTAGCCGTGGCAATTAAAACCAAAATCGAAGAATTAGAAGCAAAACTAAAATCATTAGGGAACATAGATGATGCTTTGAAGAAAATTGAAGAAGCCAACAAAGAGCTTGAATCCTTTAGTGCCTATCTGAATAAACGTAAAAATGACAAATTGACAAAAGACAAACGCTATTATACATTGGAAGGAACTTACCCCTATCTTAGGCAAGATTTCTACAAACAAAACCATTATGTAGATGACATTAGAACCACACCCCAAAGAGTCAAAAACTTCACAGACTCTTCTGACTCTGAAAATGAGGGTCCTAACACCTACTATGAACCCAAGGGCAATTTCAATCAATATAATGGACCCCGCCCTAAGCAGCCTTTTTTTATCCAACAGAGGCCCACGGCGCGGCCAACCCAGAGTCCACTTTCAGAATCAAACCAGAGGCAATTTTCAACAAGCACACCATCAGCATCAGCACCAACACCAACAACATCAGCCACAGGAACCCTAGTTCATCCGCGAAACACGCAATCGCCAGTACTGGGGACAGGGGATGTAATGCCCATTTTCAATCTTTCATCGAAAGATCTAGATCCACATACCAAATCTTTATTGTCTAAAGGCCTATCCTATGTTCCACACTCCCATGTGAATGTCTTTGAACTACAGAGAGACATCATTTCATTCTTCCGAAGAATTAGACTTAAAAAGTTTTTTTCTTTACACGCAGATTAGAATGAGATACATTAGGAAGCGAGACCAATTGTCTCTTCCTTCCACGTTTAATCCCTCTTTGGACCAACTAGGCCCTGAAGTTGCTGCCTTTGAACTAGTTGTACTCCAACAACTAGAAAGAGCTCTTCGCTTCATACCCAAACCTATCTACAATTTAAGTAGAGAAGAATCAGAATCCCTAAAAAGCCTGAAAAACAATAATAAACTGGTGATTAAAAGCTGCGACAAGAGTTCTTATTCGCCATTTTGCACCTGAGACACCATTTATGATTAAGGGTGTCTTTCTAATTAAATGGTTTTATCTTCCTTTGTTTTTAATTTTTCTGCATGAAATATATATGTTTTGATTATTATATGCACTTGTTATGACATTTGTTAAATTTCATCATATAGTCTGATTTGTGTTCAGGTCTCTATATGATTTTTATCATGTTTATTAAAAATATGTTTTTTTCATAATTTTAATTCTTGAATTTTCCTTTTGCTATTGGGTCGGATCAATTGTTTGCCTATTATTTAGACTGCCTAGGATTTTTTTCACATAAATGTGGCTAACTAACACCTGTATTGACTTGCCACACTAGTGCCCCTGGTGTCATCCCCCCCTCCCTTATAGTGGCAAGATGAGTGTCTGGGACCAAAGCCCACCAGCATACAGGTGCCCCTAGTGTCAGCCCCCCTCCCTGATAGTGGCAAGGTGAGTGTCAGGGACCAAAGCCCACCAGCATACAGGTGCCCCTGGTGTCAGCCCCCCTCCCTGATAGTGGCAAGGTGAGTGTATGGGACCAAAGCCCACCAGCATACTGGTGCCACATAGGTAATCGTGGTTGAACCACATGACAGGCAGAGTCAACAGTAGTTGGCAATACACCACACAATCCATGTGCAAATTAAATCGACATTGTGTGGATCAAACACATAGCAGTGTGCAAAAGCACATACTGACATGTGACCATCACAAATACATGAATTCCAATCGATGTGCCTGATGTGGCAGCAAACCTAGTGGATACAATACACTGACAGCACTGCATGCCCAGTAAGCAGTCTGGCAACAAAAAACAAAACGCAATCACACATCTCTGATTGCCCTAGCATGTGGATACACAATACAAGTCATCACACTACACACATCACAACACACACGGCCAGTGCAACTGTAGCTCTTCAAACACAAATACAGCAGTGACCACAACCAGAGCGGAACAACAAAGCAAAACACAGATGCTTACAACTTGACTAGAGCAATATGCTGTAGAAACACATGCACTGCACATGTGTAACCATGCCTGCAAGCAGGTACCTTACAATGACACCCATATGCATGTTAAAGTGTCCTGAGTGGCACATAGGACCAGTACACATAGCAGCTACTCACAGCACCACTCCACACCATGAAGTACTGGTGAGGGTCACACATTGTGAAGGCATGAGGTGGAACACATGCCACTGAAGTGGTGTACAAATCAGGATTGCGCAGGTGATGATTGTACAGCCAAAAACACATCAACCAGTCATGCACAATGTGCACACATCATGACCACACATAAGGATGCCATGAATACACACAGCAAACACTGCATCAGCAAAGGAAACCAGAAAAGTCACAGCAAGGCAGGTGAAAAATCCACCAACATGTCACGTCTGGCTGAGTAGGACAGTACAAGTAGCTCCCGATTACATGACACAGGTGTCTCAACAACAATACACAACTCACACTTTGCAGTCACACACTCTGCACACTCTCAACTGATAGCAAAAACACGAATGTGTCCACAAGGACTGCAAGGACACACTGCCCAACATCAAAATCATACATCTGCAAACAATTAGAGGCAATTGTCAGAACAAATAAACAAACAGGCAATGCATACCAGGATAATACATGTGTGCATTTTGCACATTAAGTGCCACATACACATCAACAACACTGACAAGAACAGGCCAAGCACACTGTTTGACTACTCAAGTGGGCACATACAAATATATCCAATGTGAGTATGCAGACAGACCTACACAAGATTACAACACACACACTACTGTTCACACATCCAAAACCATCACACAGATAACACCAACCATGGTCTCCCCGCAAATCACACAATGTGTACAATACACCTAGGATGTGGCATAGCCTCCTAACATCACATGTGTACAATTGAAGGAATCTCAGAGTGATATGATGAGTGTAAGAGTACATCAACACAAACAAGCATAATTGCACTCCAACGCCACATAGTTGATCCTAACAAAAGTGAGTCTCATGTCAGTCAAACTGTTACAAACTTAATCAATGAAATAGTAATGTGGAAGTGCTATGCAGAGCATGTTGCACATTGAGCCATACACACCCATACAACTGTTTAGTCCAGCAAGTGCAACAATGAAGTCTACAACAGGACAAACACTTTTTATTGCAAAATTACATGATAGCCATCATATTGCCAACAAAGGAAATGACTTTGTCCAGTCCATAGTTCAAACAATGCACATGTGTGCATGAGAATATACACAGTGGATGTGCCACATAGTGCACTGAAATGCGAATCCAAATGCTATGCTGATACCAGAGCTCCGTCCAGGCAAAGCTGCGGGAGAGATGGGAATGTGGGGAGCATTTGGCATCAGACCTGCCTGTCTTCTGGACTTTGAGGTGGCAGAGTGTCCAGCCCAGTGGTAGGACCTGACCTAGGTGACAGTGGACCAGCAGAGGCAGTAGTGGCTTTGCCATGCGGAGGGCTGAATGGCCTGGGTGGCATAGTGGCATGTGGAGGCGTGCATAAGCTGACGTGAGACAGGGTGGGAGAGGGAGAATTTGGAGGGCTGACTCTAGACTTCTTAGGGATGCGATATTTCAGAAATGTCTTGGGCTGACTGGGAAGTGATGTGGGCACAACAGATACACCCTCTGACAAAGGTGTCACAGGTGCAGGCGTCTGTCCCTGTGGGGATTTGACAGATTTGGTTTTAGCCTTGGTGTTGGGCTGACTTTTGCTCCCCATCCCCTTTATTACCTTTGCCCCCCGCACATTGCTCTCCTGACTACGCTTCACAGGGGTGTTGGTGGGAGTGGAGGTTTGTGGTGAGGGTGACTTAGGGAGCTGTTGTTGCTTCGCCTTCACTGGCACCTGCACCACAGCAGGAATGGCAACTGACTTTGTATCTTTAGCAGCAGTTTTCTGGATGGGAGGGTCCTGTGTTGGGTGTGATGTCTTGGAATGTGAGCTAGAGGCCTGCTTCTTTGCCTGATGCCCCAGAGTCTCATCTGAAGGGCTTGTTTCTTTGTCTCCCTCTCTGCCAGTCTCCAGTTTAGGGGCTGGTGTTTGTGGTCTACCACGCCTGGGGAGGTGATGTCGCGGGCTGCGTCTCACCAACCTGGGGCCTGAGGGCTCTGCTGTGTCTACACTCTCCACTGGTGTTGCCACTGGCAGGGTGCTTGTTGAAGGTACAGGAGCCGGACTTTGAGTCCGGGACAGCTGAATGGCAGCAGTCATGGTTGAGGACAAACCCTGGAGAGTCCTGTGTAGCCCACCCACGTCCGAATGAATGCCCTCCATGATTGCCAGAACTTGTCCCAACTTCTTGTCCTGATCCTGGTATGCAAATAGTAGAGCTGTCTGCCCCCCTCACACACAACTGCCGCAAGAGGTCTACTGCCCCAACACTGAGGGCATCAGGGGACACTTGGGCAGGGGCAGCAGTAGCTGGGGTGAATGCGACTCTACCCTTGACAGCCCTGCGTGCACGGAATGCACTAGTGGTAGTAGGCGGGATGGTGGGCACTGACCGATGTGTCGTGGATGTAGATTCTGCATTGTCACTCCCTGTGGCCACCTTTGCTGCGGACTCCCCACTGGAGTCATCGGATGTAGATGTTGGGCTCTCTAGGCGCGATACTTCATGGACACTCCTGTCCCCCTCCGAGGCGCTGGACACAGAAAATAGCTTCCAGAGTACCCTTAATAATACTAAAGCGACAGGGAACTACAAGTGTGGTTCCTGCTCAATTTGTCCCAATTGCATAGAAACTAAAACCCTGAATTTCAATGGAAAAACTCATCCTCAAAAACAGTTAACAACTGCAGGAGCAAGAGTGTTATTTATCTACTCATCTGCCCTTGTGGACTAGGGTATGTGGGAGAAACAGGAAGGGAGCTCAGAATTAGGCTCTTAGAACACAGATCATCTATAAAAAACAAAAAAGAAAATGCACCCCTGACCGACCACTTCCTAAAGAATAACCATGGATGCAATGACTTTTCATGGTATATTTTAGAAAAGGTAAGCATCAGTCGGAGAGGGGGTAACCTGGAAGCAGTGAGAAAAACTCGGGAACAATGGTTTATGTGTTACTTGAACACAGTGGGCACAGGCCTCAACAATAGAGAAGAATGGATGAGATTGATAGTCCAGAAATAAACTGTATATAAATAAACACACAAATACTGGAACAACAACGTGCCAGAGTAAAAGGTATCTTTAATTAAAAAAGGATAAAGATCAATAACCCTAATTAAGTTAATGGTAAGGAATGTCAGATGGCCGCTAACCATAATTCCATAAGGGGAATAGTAAATAAGAAGTCGGAATTTTAAACTATAGGTATGACGCATTTTGCGTATAAACACGGCATAGAAAACGTTTCTGCCGGATAGGGTAACATGAAAGAGAGGCTTGGACTTCCTGGCCAATAGGGCATAAGGAAACTTTTCATTTCCGGAGTAAATAGAAGAATGGTAAAGGACTTCCGGGTAAGATCTAGATAGCGGGAGAGGTAATGGGAATCAGCTGAACTAATGCCACGTAAGCCAATGGGCTAGGAGTCCCTACCGTATAAAAAAACAAATGCTAGCGCACCACAGATAGTTATCGGCGAGGCATTTGGAGACCGCGGCAGGAGGAAACCGAGATTGCGGCAGGATCCAGCGCAAGCTGTTTTAAGGTAATCAAGACCACTTCCCTAACTTCTATTTGCTAACCAGAAACGCATCTACCAGAGCGAGGGGCCCCAAGACAAAGGATATCGGCTGCATTGAAAGCTGGGAGTCCTCAACCCCCCGCCGTTTTTTTGTAAGTGACTACTCCTTCCATATTTAATGGCTTTAACTCACCACCAAATAAAAGGGGTTTTAGCTCTAAATAATGTCCTTTTATTCTGGATATAATGACTCGAGCAGAAAAAAACCTTACAAAGAGGAACCGCCTCAGCCGCAGGTTTAACAAAAGAAGATCCAACCTACCCCTTCCACTAATGTAAGTAAAAAAGATGCTACACCCATCATATGTAGGAACTGAGATTTTCGACTCAGATATTCAGAGTTTCCTTTCTTTCAATTTCCAGTCTAGAAGAAACTAAATAGTACACAACAGAAAAATATCAGAGGAATAAAAAACCGGGAGGATCCATCTGAGAAGTAATAAATAAAACCCGAAAAGGTATGTGTATGGGTGAAGAATTATTTGTCAGCACATTAGAAGCTATAAGTAGATAGAACAAACCTAATATCATATTCTGTTTTCAGAATTAGAAAGGGAACATCATATCTCCCAGAGACATCAGGACTTTAGTTGAAGCCCGAACACGAAAAAAAGACCATTGTGTTCTCCAAAAAACAATAAGGTAAAACAGCGCAACAAAGTCAAGGCAGACAAATTCAGAATAGAGAGATAGGAGACCTTGATAAACCAAGGAAGTATAACAATAATCAAATAAGACCCTTTTTCCTTTATCCACAGCCCTGGGTTCAAAACAAAAACAATATCGGAAAACTAGAACAAATGGAAGAGAAGAGTTAAAGATGACATAAGGTGATTAACATAACAGTTTTTATAAGCCGGTCCAAAAGGATGGGAACAATATAGTGGGTTACCAGAACACAACCTAGTGGTGGGTAAACAATGGCCAATGATGAGAAACATAAAGAGCCCACATATAAGAAAAGAGAAAATGGTATAAGTAAACAACGTATTATAATGAATGATCACAATGGTTGTTTTCTTTTCCTCTATGTTTCATAAGTGCCAAGAAAATCTTTTGCTATGAACTTACAAGGAGATATGTATGGTACTGACAATGGAATAGATATAATGCAAGGCAGCACTATTGATAAATCGAATGTGATTATAGCCATATGAATGTATAAAATAGGCTTACTCTATCGCTAAAAATATACTTATCTAAAGTACATCTATTTACAGGTTTTCATGAAAAACGGCAACCACCCAGTGCCTGTTAACAGGAGAGGCCTATCGCTCTTGGTCTTGAAAAAGATGGTCAATTCAATATGGTATACACCTGTTACAACGCATTTCTTACAACGCACTACTGTTACAACGCGACTTTTACAACGCATACCATTACAACGCATTGCGCTGGGGGGCGCTCTAGGATAGGGAATAAGTATAATTTACTATCCAACACCTTCCCTAGGGTCCACGGGGACTGGAGTTAGAATAGTAAATTATACTTACCACTATCCAGCACCTCAAAGCGCTATGCGTTGTAATGGTATGCGTTGTAATGGTCGCGTTGTAACGGTAGGTAGTTGTAATGGTATGCGTTGTAACATGGTACATCCATTAAATATAAACCATCGAAACGCGTCGACGCTGAATGTTTACACAATCAAGGGATTGAGCTTACTCCATAGATTACAAAACAATTATGTATCCTGGAGTGATTTCTTAAAAATCAGGTTCCCAGATGTGTATTTAAATGACAAAGAATACTGTCTGTTTTGCTCTCTCCTAAACCTTTCTCTTGCTCCATCTTGCTTTCTTTTTGAAAAATGTTTCTTTTTTAATTAGGAAATCCTGTTTCATAAAAGAATTGATTTTAACATTAAGTAGTGATACCATAACTGTCTTTTTGATGTATTTGATTATGTCTTGTTTTTAACTTTGTATACAAAAAATTGGAAAAAAATTTTAATAAAAAGATAACCGAAAGAAAAATGCTTGATGTAATAACATCTACTTCTTAAATTTGGGCTATATGTGATGTATATGTCTAAACTCTAGGATATCTATAGTTTCTCCAAGGGATCCTTTCCTTGTCCACTAGTCCCACCTCTTATGGCAGTGTGTGTGTCGTCTGTTGGATACACCGAGGGCCCGCACCTTCCGTGCAATGTCCTTCCATGCAGCCTTACGTTGGTTGACCTTCAACTGCAGGCATGGGAGACAAGAAAAGGAAGTATCAGACACCCTGTGTGAATTTACAACATGTTTCAGTACAGGAGAACGGAAATGTATGCTACACTAAAAGTCAACATCCTCATCAGAGGACATACAGCATTACATATTGTACATTTGCATGACATCACTAAATACATATGTACGTATGATGCAAGACACAGGACCTGGCCATCACCTACACAGGCACAATGGCAGCACTGAAAGCTATGTGTAGTAGGCATCAATCGGTTACACAGTCTGTGAGTGAGCAGCACATGTATCACAGTGCAAGAGATGTGTTGTACCTGAATGACTGTGTTAACCACTCTCCTACACCCCAATGCCCTTGGCATGGTGATGCCTCACTGCCTCGTGTGACGCATTTCTTGACATATTCATAGTCATCATGCCCTTATCACAAAGTCAATACCTGTATTGTGCAATACTCAGTCCTATGATGTCTCTATGGGTAATAGGTGTGTTGAGTAGCAACTGGGTAACAGTCATGCATGGGACTGTTGAACATGCTGCAAACCTAAACCTCATGCCCTATAGCATTTCACAAGACACATCATCCATTGGCCCAATACAGTATACATATGTACATCCACTTGTCAGTTTGTCACATGTGAGTAGGCCATTACATCACATTGTACAGTCAGAGTAACTTACAATAGCTAATCTCACAACAACATGTTCATTGCTGTAGTGCACGAATGGCGGGAGAGGTTTACAAATTACCTCCTCAGCACATGTGTACCAGTGCAATTCACAGGGTCCATGTATGGTGCATGCACTGATAACTAAATGGATGCCTGCACATGAAACTTGCATTCACAGGCACATACTAGTGCACAGGAACATCAAGGTGACATCCTTAGCAGTATAACACTTGTATTCAGTCACACTTACCAGTACACCTGGCGCACCAAAAAGCCGCCCATACTGTTCGAGGGCCTCGTCCACCAGAACCTCAAGCTCCTCCGTGGTGAAAGGACTGGCCCTGACTATCTCCGCCCTCGACATCACAGTATCCAGGTATCTGGGAAAGAATCACTTGCTGTGGGGTAATGGCAGTCAGCAGTGTCTGAAGGCATATGAGATCTGTTGGGCTATCACAGACATTTATAGGACTCTGGGGTGGTTCCAATGATAGCCAGCTACTGTAATTGGGCTGGTCGGCTGGCATCTTTCAAGTACGTCCAATGAGCTGACCCGCGGATGCAGAGCACGCCTACAGCGGTTTTCAAATGTTGCATCACACCACCGTGATCGCGGCTACCATTGGCTGCAATGGCATTGGCGGTGTCACACTGCGGAGGCCAGGTGGTCGCTACCGCTATGTCGCATCATACAAGTATATCCAATGACCCGACCCGCAGATGCCGAGCACGCCTACCGCGGTTTTCGAATGTTGCATCACACCACCGTGATCGCGGCTACCATTAGCTGCAATGGCATAGGCGGAGTCACAACACACGGAGGCCAGGTGGTCGCTACTGCTATGTTGCATCTTACAAGTATATCCAATGAGCTGACCCGTGGATGCGGAGCACGCCTACCGTGGTTTTCGAATGTTGATTCACACCACCGCGATCGCGGCTACCATTGGCTGCAATGGCATTGGCGGTGTCACACCACGGGGGCCAGGCAGTCGCTACCGCTATGTTGCATCTTACAAGTATATCCAATGAGGTGACCCGCAGATGCGGAGCACGCCTACCACGGTTTTCGAATGTTGCATCACACCACTGCGATCACGGCTACCATGGGCTGCAATGACATTGGCGGTGTCATACCGTGGAGGCCAGGCGGTCACTACCGCTATGTTGCATCTTACAAGTATGTCCAATGTGCAGACCCGCGGATGCGGAGCACGCCTACCGCACATATGGACAATGTATGCACTAGCAATGTGATTAAGCGACTTTTCTTTCTGGACAAGATTTCAGCGCAGTGTCTTCTTGCACTTGTATCTCAATATAAATGCTAATGTGACATACAACTCACTGATGCCTACACATGTCATGTGTGTGCGCAAAGTGAAAGGCCTTGACATGAACTTACTCCTGTCAGCCATGAAATGTGCGTGCATGTACATCTCTTGCTCCTGGCATATGGTACAATGTTTACCATGTAATTACTGTGTGAGAGGGACAATCAGTCCACACACATGATTGCATGGACAAATAATGCTGGAATTTTGATGTGCACACATATATGAATGATGTAGTACATGTGGTCTGCTTACACACTCTGTTTACATTGTGATGAACACTGGTGGTCTGTGCAAGGTGTGGCGGGGAACACAGCTACATGTTCGTCAGCAGTGTAGCTAGTTCATATATCTGCTGTGTCACCTACTCCTAGGGCTTGGTACACAAGATGCACTGGTGTGCCATTTATGACTCCAAATGTGTTTTAGACTTAGTCAGTATGTGCAACATCACCTGATGTAACCCGACATGTGTTCAATGTGTACCTGCATTGTAGTTGTGGATTCATGGACGGTTGTAGTCCCTTAATTGTTTGTGCTGCATAAGTCAATATGTGATATGTTTGACACATGTCATAGCGTTATCAGAATTACATTATTCCTCTTCCTTGTCATGTAGGCAACGACCAAATGTGCACCGTCCTTTCACAGTGCTGGCAGACATGGAGGATGTGGACGTCATCAGGAAGTTCCGTCTTGATCGCGCAACACTGCAAGAGCTGTGTGCTCAGTTGGAGCCCCATCTGACACCTCAACTGACATATCCAACTGCCCTGTTCCCAACAGTGAAGCTCAGGGCAGCACTGCATTTTTTTGCTACTGGCACTTTCCAATACACGGTTGCCATTGGTGGTGGTATGGCGCAATGCACATTCAGCATGGTGCTGAGGGAGGTTGTGTCAGCAATGATGCTGTACAAGGACCATTACATTAGATTCCCAAGTAGACAAGATTTGCCAGCTGTGAAGGCTGTTTTTTATGCCCTTGGCCGTATTCCTCATGTAGTGGGGTCCATTGACTGCACACACATTGGCCTTGTACCACCATGAGCACGTGAGCAGGTTTATAGGAACAGGAAGCACTACCATTCCATTAATGTGCAGGTGGTGTGCCAAGCTGATTTGATCGTCAGCCATGTGTGTGCGAAATTTGCCGGCTCTGCCCATGACTCCTACATCCTGCGGAGCAGCGTGGTACCGCGGTTGATGGTAGAACTGCATCCAGAGCGTGCATGGCTTGTAGGTGAGTAGACTGATCAAGTAGTGTGCTGTGTGTGACATGTTGTTCTCTACCACTGTTTGTATCACTAACTTTCTCTGTGTATGCCACACCTAGGTGACCCAGCATATCCCAACCGGCCTTGGCTGCTGAACCCAATACGGAATCCAGGAACCCCGGGTGAAGTCAACTACAACGAGGCACATGGTAGGCTGCGCTGTGTGATTGAGTGTACCTTCGGCCTGCTGAAGTCCCGATTCCGGTGCTTGGACAAAAGTGGAGGTGCTCTGTTGTACTCCCCACAGAAGGTGTGCCGGATAGTAGTGGCATGCTGCATGCTCCACAACCTTGCTGTGCACAAAGCCATTCTACTCCTCCTGGATGAGCAGCAGATACCACACACTTCCAGTGATGACGATAGTGGTGAAGAGGAAGGTGGTGACCTGCGTCAACAGCTAATTACCAACTACTTCCCTTGAATGTAAGTGACTTGGTAGGACAGGGAGATCATGTGGTGGCTTGGATGTCAGTGTGAAGGCATTGATGTTCTTGACTGCTGGCTGTTGTTGCATGTGAGATGATGGCTGATGTGTGTTGCACAGGGTATTAGTGTCCAGGTACTTCATGTGTAGGTTGAGTTTATTGTGCATTGCTATGTGTGCTTATCTAAGTCTATTGATGTGTTTCAGCTGCAATGGCATAACATGAGTAGTAAATGTCATTCTCTACTGTCTTTCCAGGTTCTTTCACACTGTCAAGGCCTCTTCACATTCACTGCTGGTGTTACGTGGACACTGATTTGTCATTGTACCTACGTAAATAAACATGGCGCTGACACAGACATAGGTATGTGATGGGTGTTTATTGAAAGAAGATTTGTGCAAGTGAAGTGAATATGTACACAATTGTGAGGAGTCTATACATTGTTTGTCTATCATAGTAGATGAGAGAAATGTAGTAGTGTGCACAAAGCAAGAGCCACACAGTCCAACAGACTCAGGCCATCAACTTGGCAACGTGGCCTAATAGAGTCTACAGAGTCCATGCAAGGGGGAATAGCAAGGTACCATCATGGCTGGCTCCGTGTGTGGCGTTGGTATGGTGGCTGCCAATATATTCTCCCCTGAGGATTCTGGGACGGCCCCTGGTGTGTTTGGCAGGGGCTGAACTTGCTACAGGGTCAGAGGTGTCTGAGGACTCCCTCTCCTCCTGCACAGCCCTCTCTGTGTCTATGGCTGATTTGTTGTTCTGCCTGACAGGCATGCCACTAGAGGGGGTTGATATGCACTTGTGCCTGGGAGCCTGTCCCTCAGCACACCCACTAGCTGTCCAACAATGTCGACCAATTGGCCCATCTGTGTGTCCATGGATTGCTGCAGCATGCGGCTCTCATGTATGTCCTCTGCAAGCTGGCACATTACTCCATGATTCTCCTGGTAGGAATCAAGGACTCTTGCAATGGTGGCCAGGGATTCAGGGTCACTGTCCTCCCCTGTCCCAGCACCATGTCTCCTCCCATCTGCCCTCCTGCCATGTCCCTGTGGCATTGTCTCACGACGCACTGGCACACTCTCCCTGCCATGATGTGAATCTGCGGTGATGTTGGTAACCACCGTGGCAGGGCAATTGTTACAGGCAGATGTGGTGATGGGGTTGTTGGAGGCCACACAGGTCGTGGTGGCAGGGGTCGGCACAGTTTTAGCCGTGCTGAAAAGGATGGAGGTGGATGGCAAACAGGTTGTAGTGGCAGGTGCCAGGCCAGTTGTTTTTGCCGTGTTGGAGAGGATGTTGGTGGATGCCACACAGGTTGTGTTGGCAGGGGCCAGGCCAGTTGTTGTTGCAGTGGTGGAGAGGATGTTGGTGGATGCCACATAGGTTGTGGTTGCAGGTGTCAGGCCAGTTGTTGTTGCCGTGGTGGTGGTGACGGTTGTGGCTTGAGCCATGTTATTCCCTGGCACACCAGAGGGGTCAGCTTCAGAATCCTGGTCGGAGAATATGAGTGAATCTGCATCTGAGTGCTCGTGTTGTGGTGGTGGGGACTGACTCTGCATGTTGTCATCGTCCTGTGTAGTTCGTTGTCGTTCTCCTGTTGGATAGAGGTCATATGGAAATTGAGTTGCACGCAACAAGGTTGATGTTACACTGATATTTGTAACATTTGATGCAACAGATGTTTGACAATGGCATGGCTTTGCATGTCTGCAAGAAGACAGTTCACCATGACATGATGTTGAGGTACATATCTTAGTACTCCATGGTGTCTGTTGTGAATTTGAACTTGGTGCACTGTACACACGGTGTGACAACACAGACATGTCGTCATGTATATGATTTGCATTACTGTTGTGGGCATGTGGCAACATGCCTTTGGAAAAGCTGTACATGCTGCACATGGTTACTACCTACCTGTAAGTTTAACTATAGCAATGTGAGAGCTTCCCCATGCTTGGTGGTGTGGGGCGTGCTACATCCATTGGGGGTATGACAGGGGGCATTGTGGGAGTAGTAGTGCAGGCCTCCCTTCCCCAAACAGCCCTCCCAGGCAAGATGGCTACCTACCTGTTTGGTGTAGGTGAACTGTGCAATGTCTTCCAGGTGGGAGGGAGTGCTCCATCTTTGTAGGCTGTGGGACAGGGGCAATGATGGGAGTGCTGGCACAGGCCTCCCTCCTCCAAACAGCCCTCCCAGGCAAGATGGCTACCTACCTGTTAGTTCGTTTGGTGTGGTGCAATGTCTTCCAGGTGCTCCTGGGTGGGGTGGGAGGGAGTGCTCCATCTTGGTAGGCTGTGGGATAGGGGCAATGGTGGGAGTGCTGATACAGGCCTCCCTCCCCCAAACAGACCTCCCAGGCAAGATGGCTACCTACCTGTTAGTTTGTTTGGTGTGATGCAATGTCTTCCAGGTGCTCCTGGGTGGGGTGGGGTGGAGTGCTCCATCTTGGTAGGCTGTGGGACAGGGCCATGGTGGGAGTGCTGATACAAGCCTCTCTCCCACCAAACAGGCCTCCAGGGCAAGATGGCTACCTACCTGTTTGGTGAAGGTGAACTGTGCAATGGCTTCCAGGTGCTCCTGGGTGGGGTGGGGTGGGGTGCTCCATCTTGGTAGGCTGTGGGACAGGGGCCATGTTTGGAGTGTTAATACAGGCCTCCCTCCCCCCAAACAGTCCTCCCAGGCAAGATGGCTACCTACCTATTTGGTGAAGGTGAACTGTGCAATGGCTTCCTGGTGCTCCTGGGTGGGGTGGGGTGGTGTGCTCCATCTTGGTAGGCTGTAGGACAGGGGCTATGGTGAGTGTGCTGGTACAGGTCTCCCTCCCCCAAACAGCCCTCCCAGGCAAGATGGCTACCTACCTGATGAGGGTGATGCAATGGCTCCCAAGTGTTTCTGGGTGGGTTGGAGTGCTACATCCTGCTTAGGGGTGGGACAGGGGACTTGGTGAGAGTATTAGTGCTGGCCTCCCACCCACAAACACCCTGCCTGTGAAGATGGCTACCTACCTGTCAGTTTGATGAGGGTGATGCAATGGCTCCCCAGTGCTTCTGGGTGGGGTGGTTCTTTTAAAACCGCTGTATATATATGGCGATGGGCGGAAAAACAACCAGACACACAGTTGGAAACACAAAAAGAACCTCGACTGTGGCTGCCGGAAAAAGAAATGGCTTCACACCATTGGGCATGCAGATGGTGCAATGTACCTCCTGCAGTACGTATTCCAAGAACCCTGAAAGGAGTAGCCTCACGCGACCCAGGAAGGAGAAACCAACTAAACTTGGGGAAGTGCTGGATAATAAACCCCAAAAAATTTGCTATTCCAAATCCAACACCAACTAAACTCAGGTAACGTGTTGGCTAATAACCCCAGAAAATTACTATTCCAACTACAAAACCAACTAAACTCAGGGAAAGTGCTGGATAATAAACCTGAAAGAATTACTATTCCAACTCCAAAACCAACTAAACTCAGGGAAACTGCTGGATAATAAACTCAAAATAATCATATTCCTGACTCCAAAACAAAATAAAAAGAAAAATACTACTTAATAATAAAATTACGAATATAGAAAAAGAATTTTTTTATATAGAAATCTACATTACTTTTAAAAAAAGTTGAAACTTTTTTTAATTTGTCACAATTTTGTAAAAATATTAAAATATTAAAATGTAAAATGAAAGATTATTAAACATAATTATTTTAAAAACATTAACTTTTTGAGACACTCCTCACAAAAATAAAAAAATATTAATATTAAATTAGAAATTAAAAATATATTTAAATATTTATAATTATAAATTATCCAATTTGTAAACTTTTTTAAACTAAAAATAGTTAGAAAAAAATGCAAAAATATTGTATACAATTTGCATCAAAATATTTGCACCCAAACAAAATTCAAAATGCTTAAAAATTTCAAAAATGTACATTTGTTTTTTTTTATTATTTATATATTTTTAATAAAATTTGAACTTTTTTAACAAATATTCTTAAATTACTCCCCACCCTTCTCCCCTATAAACCCAACATCCAGCTACTAAATGTTTACATAAAATAGAACAATATTAAAAAATGTCAATAAATATTTTTTAATTACTCCCCACCATTATCTAATATAAACCCAAAATTCCGCTCCTAAAATGTAAAAACTTTTTTTAAGTATTTCAATTTCACACAATTTTTTTTAAATTACTCCCCACTCTTATCACCTACAAAACAAACATCCCGCTCCTAAAAATTAATTAAAAAACAATTACAACACAAAAAAAACATTTTAACATAAAAAATAAATAAAAAAAATTAAAATAACTAATACCAAATTAATGTTTAAAAACTATAACATTAACCTAAAACAAAAAAGTCAATAGCATTTACTACTATCAATATTTATAAAATCGATATTTCTACATTACTCAAAAATCGATATTTTTAATAGCAAAAAAATGTACCTCGACATTTTTGACACCATTGATATGCTTGACTCAATATTCATGCAATTCGATATTTCGGCGTTGATATTCTGTCCCTGCACCACCTGGGAGACTACCTAGTTATAAGAGCCACATTATCAGAGAACAATAGTGGCATTCTCTGCATTCAGATTTGGAGCATCTATGTTGGCATACTGTCATTCAGAGATTAATTTACCTGAATAATTTAAAAGAAAATTGGAGACAATTCACTACCCTTCCATACCTTAGATACGGTGTATTGTTGGATTTCTTCTCCATTTTTTTCCCACCAAATGCTGAAATACTATTAATGATTTATATTGCATAATGTTCACCCAAGAGGTCTTCTGCACAAGGAAGGGGGGACATAGGAAGGTAATGGAATTAGAGGTAGATATTGGATCATTACTCTTTAAACTTTTATATGAAACAGGGGATGGAGTAGGTCACAAGTTGGGGGTACTTGCCGGTAGACAGTGTCTACCCACCATTTTGATACCCTGCCAAAAATCTGGGCTCCACTGAAATATGCTGAGCTTGTCCTTGTGTCATTTTCTAACACCGGGACACATTCAACAGCTCCTGCACGTTGTCTGTTTTTCTTCTGAGCAACAGCATGCACGCGGTGTGGGGGTTTATCAGATTCCAGCTGGGCCCATGGCAAAGGCCTAACTTATGGGGCTATCAAAACTCTTTTTTTCCAGTACCCTGGCTGGGTGCAATCTGGAGCCTCAAACCTAGATGCAAATGCAATAGAGAGGAAACAAAGGCACACAGCTTCTCATTACTTCACAAGGGCCTTTGTTTGTTCACTCCTTACATATAAGAGATATGCATCCACTGTAAATGTGCCAGATGTGTTGGCCTGTCCAACTATTTGCACAAATAAACAATTGAAATAGCACTATTTTGTTTTATTTCTTTTATAGTGCTTCTCATCCCAATTCAGGGTGTCAGAACGCTTTAGATCACATGCACACATTATACATTGACAATAAATCATTCAAATGTGTAAATTAATGTACAGGATGTGTTACATATGACAATGAGGGTTACAAGGTGTAGTTGTCACATGTCCTTCATAGCTCACTGTGCTATTTTAAAAGGATTACAATGTATGAACTGCAAGTAACAAAAGTAACTCTGTATTAAAAGCTGTTACCTTATATGGGCCTCCAGCCCGTGTTCTCAATGTTATTGATTTTACAGAGGTCTCGGGACTTCCCACAACAAGCTAATATATATGTAAAATGTCACGCGGCCGGCCCAACAAGGGTTGTAGGCGACATGCTGTGTCCCAACTAGTCTACTAATGCTTTTTTATACTCTTCGAGACACTTTAATGAAACGCGGCCAGCCCTAAATGGGTTGTGGGCTTAACGCTGTGTACGTCTGGACCTATCTTCTACTCTTTATCTTGAAAATGAAACAGATTTCAAACAGAAAAATGGGTCTAAGGAGGCTGAGTGTGGTAGTTTTTAGGATTGAGAAACAAAATAAAAGTGTTTCCCTCAAGAAAATAAATACTCTGTGTCCATAAAAAAAAGGAAAAGATGTTACCCACTTACCTTTCTACATGAAATAACATTTCGTTATCTGCATGTTATATGATGTGCTTTGCAGGGGACATATCAACCCTCTATGCTACTTTGATTCAAAATTGTGACTAGACAAAACACAGATCTCTGCAGCAAATATGTTAACCTCCAAAATTACTTTGCCACTATTATTATTATTCTCTGAGATTTAAGGTGTGCACACTAAGGGGCTGATTACGATGGCGTAACTGTCGCCGCCGCCGGCATTGGAACCTGAATTACCCACCGCCGTATTACGATGGCTGTGGGTATCGTGGCAGACGGAAATCCCATCTGGCGCTTTTCTGCCAGTCAGCAATCTTTGATTGCCGGCTGGGCGGAGCAGGGACACAAATATGGTGGCGGTGCCTAGCAGGCACCGCCATCCATATTAGGATGTGGAGCATTTGCAGGCTTTTCCATGGCGGGGATGCCGCCATGGAATGGCTGACAGGGATTTGCTTTGGGTAGCCGTTGTGGGCCCCAGGGGTGAGAATGGGGTTGAGGGGCTGCACTTGGGGGGCTATGGTACCCCCCTACATTGCCATGCACAAGTTGACAGGCACCGTGTGATGCCTGCCACGTTGTGCATGGCAATGCACAACATGGCATTTTGCCATTGCGGCGGGTGCTGCAGCCAGAAGCACCTGCCACATCATAATTGGGGTGACGGAACTGCCGCATGGCAGGTGGGCGGTCCCGTTACTGCTAGGGTGGCGGGCGGACTCCCCCTAAATCTCTGCAGCAGGTGCATTAAACCCATAAGATATTTTAAAATGCAGACTTTGCAACCAATTAAGCAGAACAGATTTACAGCCACACTTCTCCTGGTTGTAATTTTTTTTGTGGCAGATTTAAATATATATATAGGTGGTGCATTTGATGAATTTAAATCTGCCTGAAGCATTTGGGTGTCGTGAATCGTTGTTTTATTATGGAAATGATGGAATATGGATGTTATGGGTTTCACTAACCAGCCACGGCCCGCCGTCATTTGAGGCTTGAGTTGAAGCAAAAAACAGGTCTGGATATATAAGTTGAGGCCTAGATTCTGCGTCACTCTTATGACACAAGCCCAACGCAAAATCTAATTTGTTAATATTGTAATGCTCTCAAATGTACTGTTTTTGAAGATGGTGCCAACTGACAAGATGAGCCAGTGGAGATCTGTCAGGCTGACGGTGACATGGTCATATATCTTCATGCCATTAATGAAGCATGCTGAGGTGGGTAGATGCCCTTAAGGGGGTGTGAAGTATTGGATGCTGTGAATCCACATGCAAGAGGTCCTAAACTGAAGTTCTGAAGTCATTCTGGGGAGGAATTGCTTCACTTTTTTCAGCATAGATAGATGGTACCAGGGTGTCTTTGTTTTCTTCGCAAATATTCCCAGAGGGTGAGTTTAGTTACATGGTGTATCCTAGTATTTCGCACTGGGTAAATGTTGGAGGGTAAAATCCATCCAGGCTGATGTAATTGAGACACATTTGGACTATTGTTTTTCTGTTGAATAGTAGAAATTCTGTCTTGTTTGTGGTTGAACTTCAAGTAGGGACTGAACTTTCATGTCTAAAGTGCAGGCAGTGTTTGAGGGCTTAATATCTGAAGAGGAAGATACTTTTAAGTAGTGTTGCGTATCATCCTAGCATCAAAGAATTTCCATGCTCTTCATGCTTATCAGTGAGTTGAGTTCTGAGGGGCTCAGTGTAGGGGGAAAGGACGACAGGAGACTAGATGAAACCCTAAGGATTCTGCAAGTGAAAGGGATCTTCTGGGACTTGGAGGTGCCTGTAGGAAATAAGTGGTATCATTTGGATAGATAGGAGGAGAACCAGTAAAGGGTGTTGTCAGTGAATCCCATTTGAGACTTCAGGGTGTGGATGAGGGTATGGAAGAGGGTGGGATGATGTCAATTCACACTTGACGGAACACTTGGTTGAACACAGACATTCCGTTGCCCAATTGAGATTCCCGGCCAGTAGGGTTTTGATAAACTATCCCGGCAGGGATACCTTTAAAAGCTTATCTCAAAGGGAAATCTACTGGATTTGCAGACTAAACACAATGAATCCCCTGGGACTACATGATAAACTTGATATGGGGTGTTTTCTTTAGCATTAGCACCACAGAGTGCAATGTTTTGATTGAATTTTCAAAATGAATGTATTCTAATCCCGTGCCACCTGCAAGTAAGTCTGACCATATAGTGCTAACAGTGATAAGGGGGCATTATGGGAGTGTCTCCATCTTCATAATGCTTTTGTATATGTCTTTTGCAAACTCTTGCAATTACTTGTGAAAGTCTCTGTGTGGATTTCATTCACCATGCAATAGTTTGATCATCCACCATTACCGTAGTTCAACATACTACGGTTGGTTTTATTGCGTTAATTGTTTTAGGGGGCGGGGAGAGTGCCACTATTTGTATTATGTATGTTCATGTGCCATCTTCCTCCTTATCTCCATTTTAATCTCTGCCGATAGTCTTGGTGTATATTTCATGGTTTCCGCCTTCATTGAGGGCGAATTATATTTGGTTGAAGGCTGATCCACACTTTGGCTCCTTTTACACACAGCGCCCGTAATCATCTGCAGGAATCACCACACACTAATCTGTTGTGTCCGCAATGCATGTGTGAGTATATCCTCTGATATATCCGGCAGAACATTTTTACTCACCTCCAGTCACAGATCTGGGTTGAATCCATTATCATTTGGCTGGGTCCGAACTGGGGTGGAGAAGTGAGCAAAAGAATGAGGATGAATTCAACCCAGATCTAATAATGACTGGGGGTTTCTGAAAAGTTTCAGTGCTCCATCCAACATCTCCTTGTGTTTGCTTTGTGCTCCCTAAATTAGCAGGGCATTCCCAGACTTGGGTCCCTTGCTCACTTTGCCACTGGATTCAAGTTAGCTTGACTAATGAGGGTTGTTACCCCGAAACCGGTTCCAGGGTGCTTGTTTCTAGTCCAGGGAAGACCTGGCTTGGCAGTTTGTGCTGGACTGTTCCCAGTACCTGATTGGTACATTTAATTTGCTTGAAAGTCCGTAGTAAATGGTACTACATGTACAAAGGGCCTATAAATTAAATGCTACTAGTGGCCACAGCACTCATTGTGCCACCCACTAAAGTAGCACTATAAAACCTGGGCCTGCCACTGCAGCCTGTTTTTGCAGTTTTAGCCTGCCATTTTGACCTGACCCAAAAACCTTTGCTATGCCTAAACCTTCCTTTTTAATACTTATAAGTCACCCCTAAGGTAGACCTAAAGGCTCATTCAGCAGAGAGTATTTAAAATGTAGGACATGTGTACCTGAGTTTTACATGTCCTGACAGTGAAAAACCTCAAAAAAACATTTTTTTACAGTTGTAAAGCCCATCTCTCCCATTGACTAACAATGGGTTACCTTATCACATTTAATAATTAACTAACTGCACCCTGGAGCAAATAGAAATATGCTGTTTAGACTCAAATAAATTGTAATTTAAAATAGTTGCAAATGATAAAGTTAGATTTTAAGTCACAATCCTGGAAATGCCACTTTTAGAAAGTTTGTATTGTAATTGTCTCAATCATCTGTGCCTTCTGCCAGTATCTGGTGGTCACAGGCATGTGAATGTCTCTGTTGTTGGGGTTGGTGTATTCCTCCCAGACAGTGACACTAAAGGGGCTAGCTGTGGGCAGGTTTGGCCATCCTTCCAGGATGGCTGGGGCAGCGTTGTACCCTGCCCCACTTACACTTTGAAGGGCTTTACCGCCAACGCACACAACTGAACCTGACACCAGCCTTTTGTCTCCCCAGGTAGTTTGGAGCCATGACAGAGGACCGCAACCAGCACTGGTGTCCTCCCCCACACAAAGGCTGGCATCAGGTGCAAATATTGGAGCCCCAAAAAAACTCTTCAGACTACTTCTGGACATGTGGGAGACTCACAAAAAGGACTGGTGTGCTACTGGAATGACTTCTCTACTGCCCTACTTCTGGGAGGACTGCCATGCTTCCCTGTTGCCCTGTTGCCTGAGAAAGGAAGGCTGGGCCTGTTCTTTAAATCCAAGGCCAACAGAGTAACTCAACAGGCTAGCTGCTAGCCTCCTATGGGAGCTACAGGGACATATCAGACTCCAGAACCTAATACTTTTCCAGCCTTCAGTGGGTCACTGCGGGAGTGAGTCCTAAACCACAAGTGGTGCCTCCCCCTCTTTGTCCTCAGCTCATTGTGTGGTGATAAAGTGGCCTCCACCTAGCAAAATCCGAAACTTGGGACTCAAAACAATTTTCAGCAAAAACTACTTGAACTGACCAGAGACCTGGACCTACCTGAAAGCCGATCCAATAAAGGTGCATCGCCGGTGGGATTGACTTTGCTGTAGCTCCATCAACATTTTTTCTAAGTCCGAAGGTAAGCCAATACCAGGCCTAATCCTCCCCTTGTATCCGACCCAGGCTCCATTGTGTTTGGCTTCAAAGTTTGACTTTGACCCGGTCTTGCGTGACCAAACACCTGGGGTTGGTGCTTTCACTTTTTTAGGTGCTAGATTTTACCAAAAACTTTACAAATTCATAATTCTAGTTGTTTTTATTGAATTCAATGAATTTTGGTGTCATTCGTTTTTTCTTAAATATCACTATATTTTTCAAAATTGTGTGGGATTTTTCTTGTGTTGGTTTTTACTTTATTACTTTTTGTGTGCTGCATAAATACTTTACACATTGCCTCTGATTTAAGCCTGACTGCTTTTGTGCCAAGCTACCAGAGGCTTAAGCACAGGGTAATTTAGTGACTTTTTGTGTTTCACTCTGACAGGTACTGTGTTTATTATGTGAGTGGGGCTTCCATCCCTCACAACTAATAACCAAATTGTTTACATTCACATATTCATCATGGTGCAGGGGATATTCCAGCAAGATGACGCCTACATGCACATGTGTCACCACGTAGGCGGTAGCATGCTTCATGACCCAGTAGCAATTTTGCACTTTTTAGGTCTCGTCCTATTAATCGCGCAAGCGATAATAGGACAAGAGTATAGGGGCTCATCCAAGCTCGGAAACCATTGCGGATTACGTCGAGTGCATGTGCACATGCACGCGCTTTTTATTACCATTTGCTCCCCTCGGAGAGCTTCACTTCAAAGACATCCAGTCCCCCGCCCCCTGCTTCACACTTTTCGTGTCTCGCATTTCTCCTCCCCCGCGCATGTCTCCTATCTCCCTTTATGTCACAGCTTACCTATCTTTCTTTCCCTCCTTCTTTCTCCTTTTTCTGCTTTTCACGGCCGCCATTTCATGTCTCGCATTTCTCCTATCTCCCTTTATGTCACAACTTACCTATCTTTCTTTCCCTCCTTCTTTCTCCTTTTTCTGCGTTCCTCTTGCTTGTTGTGGCTCAAAGTCTGATGACTTAAACAACAGTCTCGGCCCCCCAAATATAGTTCTGGAGCCCAACACTTGCAAGCACCGGCACAAATTAAGCCCTGCACGGCCCCGCCATCAAGATTTGAAAAGAGTGCCTTATTGCAGCATTGCGATGATGTAATGAAGGCCCTTTTTTTTGTAAATGGAAAAGAGGCGGCTTTATCGTCGGCAGTAATGCACCTTTGCCTTCCGCGCAGTTCCTCCTTGCACTATTCCAGGTGCTGGCATGGCCTCTCTGTGGCCCGGATGCAGCATTCAGGCTCCATTTGCTGAATTCTAGACTCCCTCCTCCATTGCCCAGAGGCGCTGACAACCCTCCGCCATCGCCTGCTCTTTACACTCGCCATGACTCATGAGCACGCTGTGCCTCTAATTCGAGGGGAGGAGGCCGACACCCTGTCCCCAGCAGGCCGCCTCCTCGCCAGACTGCGCTGTTTACTGTAGCTGCCGCTTGTTTTCACATTTTAGAAACGCTACAACCAAACAGGACGTGTTTATCCGATATTTTACTTCCTGAGGCGTAAAATCTTCTGTGCAGAAACGCTTCTAATGTTCTCACCAAACAATAGTGAGTAAAGATACTCCAAGTTCAAGTTCAAGAATTTATATAGCGCACTACTCACCCAGAGGGTCTCAAGGTGCTTGGGGAGGGGGGATTATTATTTATCGAATAGCCAGGTTTTAAGTTGTTTTCTGAAGGTGATGTGGTTCTGTGTAAGGCAGAGGTGAGTGGGGAGTGAGTTCCAGGTCTTGGCCGCTAAGTAGGAGAAGGATCTACCTCCCATCGTGGATCTTTGGATGCGCGGAACTGCGGCGAGGCCTTGATTGGAGGATCTTAGTTGGCGGGTGGATGTGTAGAAGGATAGTCGAGTGTTGAGGCACTCGGGCCCTAGTTTGTAGAGGGCCTTGTGTGCGTGGGTGAGGAGACGGAATGTTATTCTCTTGTTGACGGGAAGCCAGTGGAGGTCTTTCAGGTGGCCGGTAATATGATCTTGGCGCGGGATGTCCAAAATGAGTCTTGCTGATGCGTTTTGGATGCGTTGGAGTTTATTCTGTAATTTGGCTGTAATTCCGGCATAGAGGGTGTTACCGTAGTCTAGTCGACTCGTAACCAGTGCGTGGGTGACAGTCTTTCTTATTTCGGCGGGGATTCAATGGAAGATTTTTTTGGGCATACGAAGTACGTTGAAGCAGGAGGATGAGACGGCGTTGACTTGTCTGGTCATCGAGAGAGAGGAGTCGAGGATGAAACCAAGGTTACGTGCGTGGTTTGTGGGTATGGGTGCTGAGCCCAGATCTGAGGGCCACCATGAGTCGTCCCAGGCAGAGGGGGATGATCCTAGGATGAGCACTTCCGTTTTGTCTGAGTTAAGTTTAAGGCGGCTGTTTTTCATCCATATGGCTACTTCTTTCATGCCTTCGTGAAGATTGGTTTTGGCGGTGTTAGGGTCTTTGGTGAGGGAAAGGATCAGCTGGGTGTCGTCAGCGTAAGAGATGATGTTGAGGTTGTGTTGTCGTGCGATGGATGCGAGGGATGCGAGGGGACTCATGTAAACGTTGAAGAGGGTGGGACTGAGTGATGATCCTTGTGGTACCCCGCAGATTACTTCGGTGGCCTCGGATTTGAACGGGGGATGTCGGACTCTCTGAGTCCTCCCAGCTAGGAACGAGATGATCCAGTCCAAGGCTTTTCCTTGTATGCCGGTGTTGCTGAGGCGTTGTATGAGGGTGCTGTGGCAGACAGTGTCGAAGGCGGCGGAGAGGTTGAGTAGAATGAGGGCTACTGTTTCTCCGTTGTCCAGTAGTGTTCAGATGTCGTCTGTTGCTGCGATGAGGGCGGTTTCGGTGCTGTGTTTGGCTTGAAAGCCGGACTGTGAGGGGTCGAGGGAGTTGTTGGATTCTAGGAAGGCGGCGAGTTGGCTGTTGACGGCTTTCTCAATGACTTTGGCCGGGAATGGGAGGAGGGATATGGGGCGGTAGTTTTTAAGTTCAGAGGGGTCAGCAGTGGGTTTCTTCAGGAGGGCGCTGACTTCAGCATGTTTCCAGCTTTCTGGGAAGGTAGCAGAGTTGAGGGAGCAGTTGATGACATCACGGAGATAGGGTGCGATGATGGAGTCTGTTTTGTTGTAGATGTGGTGGGGACATGGGTCGGTTGGCGAGCCAGCGTGGATGGAATTCATTAAGCGGATGGTGTCTTCAGTGGTGATTGGGTTCCAGGCGCTGAGGTTGTTAGAGGGCGGTTTAGGTTCTGAGGGGGGTGGAGAGGATTGTTCGTTGGAACTGTTTTCGAAGCTGTTATGTATGTCGGCAATTTTGTTGTAGAAGAAGGAGGATAGCGAGTCGCAGAGGTCTTGGGAGGGAGTGATGTCATTTGAGGCTGCGGTGGGGTTGGTGAATTCTTTGACGATGTTGAATAGTTCCTTGCTGTTATGGGTGTTATTGTCGAGTCGATTCTTGAATGTTGATTTCTTGGTGGATCGAATCAGCTGGTGGTGTTTGCGGGTGGCTGACTTGAAGGTGGACATGTTGTCGGTGGTTGGGTTTTTTCTCCATGTCTTCTCGAGAGTACGGCATAGCTTCTTGGATTTCTTCAGGTCATCGTTGAACCAGGGGGCTTTTTTGTTGTCTTGTTTGGTGTGATGGTTTTTCAAGGGTGCTAATTCGTCAGCGCTGTGAGTGATCCATTGTTTGAATTTTATGGCAGCTTGGTTTGGGTCCGATGAGAGGGTGGGTGGGTTCTGGTTGAGCGATGTGAGGAGTTGGTCGGTGGTGATTTTGTTCCATTTTCTCCGGGGAATAGGTTGTAGGGGGATGTGGGTCGAGGTGGTTTTGTAGTTGAAGTGAACACAACAGTGGTCCGTCCAATGGAGAGCTGTGGTGTGATCGAAGGAGATGTGTTTGCTGGAGGTGAAGATTGGGTCGAGCGTATGTCCGGCTACATGGGTGGGGGTGTCGACAAGTTGGTTGAGGCCGAGATTGGCCAGGTTGTCCAGGAGGGTGGTGGTGTTGCTGTCGTTTTTATTTTCCAGGTGGAAGTTGAGGTCTCCTAGTAAAATGTAGTTCTCGGAGGCGAGGGCATGTGGACTGATGAAGTCAGTGATGTCTTTGCTGAATTGTTTACGGGTTCCTGGAGGCCTGTAGATGAGGGTGCCTCTGAGTGTGGTCCTAGGGTCGGTGTGGATCTGGAAGTGGAGGTGTTCGGCGGTTGTAAGGTTATCGTCGGAGCTGGTCGTGATTTTGATGGTGTTCTTATGGACGATGGCGATGCCTCCTCCTGTTTGGGCGGTGCGGTCTTTTCGGATGATCTTGTAATTGTCCGGGATGGCAATGGCGATGTCGGGAGTTGATGATGCGTTCATCCATGTTTCAGTAAGGAAGGCGACGTCCGGTGATTAGTGTCGAGTAGATCCCAGAGTTCAGTGGCGTGTCTGTGGACCGAGCGGGTGTTCAGCAGGATGCACTTCAGGTGGTTAGAGTCGGGGCTGTGTTTGGGGTTAGTGGATGTGGTATGGGTCTTAACGCTGGTAAATTTGCAGGAGTGGCAGGCGAAGGGACCGTGGGTACGTCCCGGGGCAGCTTCGTAACATTGAGGTGTTTGTCCGGGGTTAAGTGCGAGGAGAGTAGCGGCGTCATATGTAAAGCGGGTGGGATGGGTAAGGTGGGGACCAGGGGGTCTGGTGCTGGGCGCGGTCCAGGCGCGGACGGGCGTAGACGGGCTTACCTTTGGCGCACCTCCGGCGTGCATGGGGCGCGACCGCTGCGCGTGAACACTGCGCGGATATGCATCTCTCATATGCGGATGGTGGAGGGGGGAGGGGCGAGGTAGGATCAGCTGGGAGGCGGGATCGTGGTGAAGGGGACGAACTCCGAGGCACAAACAACAACAAAATGGCCGGTAGAGTGAAACTGGCAGCAAGATGGGGCACACAAATAAACACTCGGTAATGCTTCAAGCTCTTCAGCGCTAATACAGTCAGCAGCTAGCAGACACAGCACCTGGGCTTGTGCCTAGCAATCTGAACAGTGCTATAATCTCGACAGCGCAATTAATTAATTCTGCTAAAACACTCGAAATTGCCTCTGAATTATACTAAACACTCGAAGATGCTTCTAGCGGTTTAAGCGCTAAGGCAGGCAGCAGCTATCGCACACGAGTAGCACAGAGCAGCCAACGATACCACTGGAGCAGGGAGGCAGGGAGCGACCGCTTCTGAAAGCGCCAGGACGGTCACAGCGCTACAGAGGGTGAGGGCCAGGCTAAGTAGTTAGTGGGAGGTAGGACCAGCTGGGAGGCGGGATCGTGGTGGAGGGGACGGCTCCGAGGCACAAACAACAACAAAATGGCCGGTAGAGTGAAACTGGCAGCAAGATGGGGCACACAAATAAACACTCGGTAATGCTTCAAGCTCTTCAGCGCTAATACAGTCAGCAGCTAGCAGACACAACACCTGGGCTTGCGCCTAGCAATCTGAACAGTGCTATAATCTCGACAGCGCAATTAATTAATTCTGCTAAAACACTCGAAATTGTCTCTGAATTATACTAAACACTCGAAGATGCTTCTAGCGGTTTAAGCGCTAAGGCAGGCAGCAGCTATCGCACACGAGTAGCCCAGAGCAGCCAACAATACCACTGGAGCAGGGAGGCAGGGAGCGACCGCTTTTGAAAGCGCCACAACAGAAGAACTGAAATGAGGGATGCGCAGCCCCTCTTATCTCTCCGCTCACCTCACTCTCACCACTCTCCCCTCCCTCTCTCACCTCCCTCTTACCTCAATCTCCCCTCTCCTCACTATCCTCACTCTCCCCACTCACCACTCTCCTCTCACCACTATCCCCTCTCACCACTCTCCCCTCTCTCCCCCTCTCTCTCCTCTCCTCACTCTCCCCTCTCCTCACTCTCCAATCCCTCTCTCCCCTCCCTCTCTTCCCCTCTCTCCCCACTCCCCTCTCTCCTCACTCCCCTCTCTCTTCACTCCCCTCTCTCCTCACTCCCCTCTCTCTTCTCCATCTCCCCTCTCCTCACTCTCCCCTCTCCTCACTCAACTCTCTCCTCACTCTCCCCTCTCCTCACTCTCCTCTCTCCCCTCTCTTATTCTCTCTCACCTCTCTTCTCCTAGCTACTCTCTACCCTCTTACCTCTTACCTCTCTCCTCTCGTCCCGCTCCCCTCTCCTCTCTCTCCTCACCCTCCCCTCTCACCACCCTCCCCTCTCACCACTCTCGCCTCTCCCCACTCTCCTCTCATCACTATCCCCTCCTCTCTCCCCTCTCTCCTCCTCTCTCCCCTCTCACCACTCTCCGCGCTGTCCCCTCCCCCTCTCACCACTCTCCCCTCTCACCACTCTCCTCTGACCACTCTCCTCTCACCACTATCCCCTCTCACCCCTCTCCTCTTCTCCTCTCTTCTCCTCTACCTCTCCCCTCTACTCACTCTCCCCTCTCCTCACTATCCCCCTCTCCTCACTATCCTCACTCCCCCCACTCTCTCCTCTCTCACCACTCTATCCTCTCTCATCACTCCCCCCTCTCACCACTCTCCCCACTCCTCACTCTCTCCTCTCCTCTCTCTCTCCTCACTCTCCCCTCTCCCCACTCACCCCTCTCCTCACTCTCCTCTCTCCCCTCTCTTCTCCTCTCTCCCCTCTCTTATCTCCTCTCTTCTCCTCTCTCCCCTCTTATCTCTCCCCTCTCCTCACTCTTCCCACTCTCCCCTCTCACCACTCTCCCACCTCTCACCACTCTCCCCTCCCTCTCACCTCCCTCTAACCTCAATCTCCCCTCTCCTCACTATCCTCACTCTCCCCACTCTCTCCTCTCACCCCACTCTCCACTCCCTCTCTCACCTCCCTCTCTCACCTCTCTCCCCTCTCACCACTCTCCCCTCTCACCACTCTCCCCTCCCTCTCTCACCTCCCCTCACTCTCCTCTCCTCGCTCTCCTCTCTCCACCCTCTCCTCTCGACTCTCTTCTCTACCTCTCCTCTCTCCTCACTATCCTCACTCCCCCCACTCTCCTCTCTCACCACTCTATCCTCTCTCATCACTCTCCCCCCTCACCACTCTCTCCTTTCACCACTCTCCTCTCTCTCCTCACTCTTCTCCTCTCTACCTCCCCCTCTCTCCCCACTCTCCCCTCTCCTCTCTCACCTCTCTCCTCTCTCTCCTCTACCCTCCCTCTCTACCCTCCCTTCTCTCCCAAGCCCTCTCTCCCCTCCCCTCTTCCCTCTCTCCCCACTATCCCCTCTCCTCTCTCACCTCTCTCCTCTCTCTCCTCTACCCTCCCTCTCTACCCTCCCCTCTCTCCCCGCCCCTCTCTCCCCTCTTCCTTCTCTCCTTACTATCTCCTCTCTCCTCACTCTCCCCTCCCCCTCTCTCCTCACTCCCCCTCTCCCCTCCCTCTCTCCACTCCCTCTATCCTCTCTCCCATCTCCTCACTCTTCCCACTCCCCTCTTTTCATTCTCCCCTCTCCTCACTCTCCAATCCCTCTCTCCCCTCCCTCTCACTCCCCTCTCTCATCACTTCCCTCTCTCCCCTCCATCTCCCCACTCTATCTATCTATTGCCCTCACTCTATCTATCTATCGCCCTCACTCTATCTTTCTATCTATCGCCCTCACTCTATCTATCGCCCTCACTCTAGCTATCACCCTCACTCTATCTATCTATCGCCCTCATTCTATCTATGCCCTCACTCTATCTATCTATCGCCCTCACTCTATCTATCTATTGCCCTCACTCTATCTATCGCCCTCACTCTATCTATTGCCCTCACTCTATCTATCGCCCTCACTCTATCTATCGCCCTCATTCTTATCTATCACACTCACTCTTATCTATTGCACTCACGCTATCTATCGCACTCACTCTATCTATCACATCACCACTGCATCACTCAGCACCACCACAGCATCACTCAGGGGCATCACAACATCACTTTGCGCCACTACAGCATCACTGAACGCCACAGCATTACTCATCGCCACCACAACAACACTCAGAGCCACCACAGCATCAATCTGTGCAACCATTCAACAACAACTGGTTCAAATATGTTCTCTCAATGTTTCAAGCTTTATTACAAATGTCACATAAATTTTTAATATTTCACTTCTGTTCTTGTATTTTCGTCACAATAAAATACACGGAACATAATCTTCATAAGTTATTTACAAAGGTTTAGCTATTGCTGTTATAAATTACAATAACTTTTATTTAAGTATTAATTAATAAAAAAAATTAAAAGCTATTGTTATTTGTAATATCAATACATGTAAGTTACGTAAATACAACACATATTGCATTACAAATGTGTCACATCTGCAAAAATTATAACTATTGGCATTGTAAATAACAAAGCTATTAATTTCGATATTTTTAAAACCAACACATAAATAAAAAATGTGTCATTTACATTACCAATAGCTCAAACTTTCCTAATGCGAGACCTATTGCATTGCAAATGCTTGTTATACTTGACTGTCCCACAGTAGCAGGCACTCATCTTGGGGTAGTAAATTAGAAAATATAAGACGTGTATAGAAGTGCACTTTTATTTGAGAGAAGATGTGCAGCAGTGAATTGCACCTCCCAAGCCCTCCACAAAAAACAGTTTAACAAATGTAAACAAAAAAATAAAGAAGGTGGTGGGAAGGGAGTCCCAATAGTGGAGTGAGAAGCTGTAGTAAGATCTTGTGAATGGCTGGAGCAGCATTGGGGGGACAAAAGAGGGACCTGGGTGGGGTGGGTTGTATAAATAAAATAAGACAGAAAAAACAATCATGACAGGGAAGGATGGGGAAAACAATGGGTGAGCTGGGAATGAGGGTTGAACTGAACAACACTGGAAATGTGGGGGGTGGGGATTTGAGTGGGTAAGCAGCACATGAGGAAAAGAGCAAGAAAACACATGCTCTCCCTTGTAGTTATGAACAATAGAGAAAAAAAGTAGTTCCTTGCATGTAAACAGTGGATGGATGCAAGTCATCCAATCAAAAGGATAGTAAGGAACCCATTGTCACGGGAGGGATAAACCCAAAAAGGGAAGGTAAGCTATAGGTAAGCTCAGTCAATGGTAAGCTATGGGCTGACCCAAAGCCCACTGTTGTTATTGCCCAAAAAAGGGTTCCACAACAAGAGGTTTAGCCTCTTTGCCGCAGCGGACATTCCGCCGGGGTGTGGCCAAATCATGAGCAGATCGGACAGCCCCGGCCATCCGACTCATGCGCCCACAGTGACATCGAAAAGGTTATAGCTGTCTATAGGCGAGAAACATTCATCCAACGTTCTTAGCATACTACTGCTGAGGTTTGTGAGTTAGGGAAAGTTATAATTCTGCACTTAGGATTACTAGTTATTGTACAAGTGCAGATCTACGATTCCCTTTGTGAATCAGCGTCCCCACCTATTACCTTTCCTCCCATTCCCACCATCTGTGGCCCAGCCAAAGGAGCTGCAAAATTGTTCAGCTGTTGCAACCATTCTCTGCACTCCTCTTTCACACTTATCATACAGGGTAGGAAAGGCAGACCACAGCTCTTAAACAGAGATCTGCCCAATATTCAAAGTACATTATAGATAAGAAATGCATTTTGTATAGTGATATCAGAGGTAACTTTTTTGTCTTGTCA
Organism: Lissotriton vulgaris; assembly: GCF_964263255.1. Taxonomy (NCBI): domain Eukaryota; kingdom Metazoa; phylum Chordata; class Amphibia; order Caudata; family Salamandridae; genus Lissotriton; species Lissotriton vulgaris. The sequence continues at coordinate 1,738,209,326 of NC_141691.1, forward strand.
TTACTTGATCCACAGTAAATCATAATAATATTTTAACAGCCTATGGAGCTCACTATTCACACGTAATAGCATTTGTGACTCTCAGACATTTATTTTTCTACACGTTATTGCATTATCTTGGTCTTTGTTTGTTCATGTAGCAATGAATTCTACTTTTGACTTGCATTTGGGTTTGTTTCTGTCTATGCTGATCAACATTAACTGAAATTATTTATTAGAATTGTAACTATCATGGCTCGGATCAGTTGGTGTATTAGTGGCTTTGGCTTATTATAATGTTAATCACAGACCCACTAAGTTAAAATTAAATATTGTTTTTCAAGAATTCAAAATCAGGATTTTTACTTTGAGTCGGTAACAAATGGAATCTGCATTTTGGACCAAAAGTGTGCCATATTTGAAATATAATTAGGTATTTTTTTTTTTTACTGCAGGTCACAAAATGAAGCACTGGAACTTCAGAAATAATCATAATCACGAAGTATAATATAATTATGACTTTTCGAACAGCTTGCGAGTTGAGGTTGGCATACAAAATGTTTTTCACTTTGATAATATTTCGGATTCAGCCAGCAACAAAATTGCATTTGTTTTCGGCTCTGTCATACTGCACCATCTGTCTCGGCACCCTAGACATCAGTTCACAGTCCTAGGCGCCTCCGCTTGCTGCCTTTGGAGATAAGTCTTTTAATTGCTACAAGTTAATGCGGCTGTAGGGCACTGGGTATGACTATTGTCTCACAATGAAAGTGAGGATGTCATCAGACTGCTTTCAAGGTTGTGTAGTAGGAAAAGGGGAAGACAGTGACACACAATATACTGGTATGATTATTTGCAATAATTTTTCATGGCTTTTCAATCCACACAATTGTGATGGCCATAGCAGATGTCTATATTGTGCTGGTATCATCTATTACGTACATGTCCAAACAAGAAATAGCTTACTTAGTACTTGATTTGCAAATAAATAAATACATATTAGGAAAGTGAAGGGCCCCAACGCTTATCTTTAAAGCCCTGCACAGGAGTGTCAAATTCCAAGATGTTCATTGTCCTGATTTCGCCTCCTGCCTCTTTCTTTGACCATCCCACACATACACGTGGTCAAAGTCTAATGGAAGAAAATAAGCCGGAAATGAGTGTCCATGCCCACCATCGGCAAACACATGCACAAATTAAGCTCTGGCTGTTTCTTAAAGAGAAATGTGCCAACCAGACGTGTGTACTATGGTCGTTGAATACCCAAGAATTTCCCTTTGTGGCCGATTTATAGTAGGCATTAACTTAATGAAAGAAAGGAGGTGCACCAGGAAAAACAAATCAAGTCCAGTAAATTTCTTGCAGAAATTCTTTATCCCAGATTCATGTACAATAAATGAAAACCAGCCAACGCGTTTCGTTCCCAAGAAACACTCATGGGCCTTCGCTAGGGCTCTATATTAGAGTAGGCAAATATGCCATAAAAATCCATAATGATCCAGCAGCAACTGTTAGGATAATTGGGAAATCCCAGGCCCGATGTGTGACACCTTGATAAGTGTCCTTTCACGTGTGACTGCGTTTCTGTATGCGGGCAGTAATTTGCTGCATTTCGCAGAGTTGGGAGCACAATGAGGACAGTAGTCTGACAGAACCACACATGCCTAAACCACACGTGTCTTAACAACGCAGTCTAAACATTGAATGTGTTGCAAATGTGTGCATGCAAGTCGTTACAACGACTTGTTTAGGGAAGCGCTGGACTTTGGAATAGTATAAATTACTATTTCACCTCCAGTCTGTGTATCAGTAGGGAAGGTGTTGGACTTAAAATTCAACCCCATTCCAGCACTTCATTCCCTAAAGCAAGTTGTTGTAATGACTTGTGTGCTAAAGGAACGTGAGATAACGTCGCAGTGCTTGTGGTGCCCGCGTTGTAAAGGCACTGTGGGGTTTTGACTGCATGACAAAGGATGTTTCGTAATGAGGACGTTTACAAAATATCAACAAAAAACATTTGACAGATGTCAGTGTTGTCTGGAGGCTCTGATTCAGTGTAATGTAAGTTTTAGCATACAGGAGATTAAACTGGAGTGTTTTGGTTGAAAGTGTTTTGCTGAGGAAAATGGCATTAGCCTTCAGCATGAAATACCAGGATCTCAACAATTTGTTACACTACTTCCTGATTTCCAAAATTACTTGCAGCACACCATAATATCAACTCTCCATACGGTACATGTAGCGTTATGGCAAAATCCAAACACTTTTATTTGTTTGCTTTGGTGTTTTGAAGGCAAAATCCAATGCAAGTTAATTATATAGACATATTTGTGGGCTCTAGTAACTCAATAACACTTCTCTCTGCAGATACCAGAACTGGTGTTGCAGAAAACAAAACAAAATAAGAAATTTGGAAAAACAATTGTCCCCCCTGTTAGGCAATATGGAAGGTTTTGTCCAACTTGAATTAAGTGTTTTATTGTTATACATGTTCACACAAGTCATCTAGGAGTCACAGAAGAGAGAATGTTGAATGTCTGGAGAAAAGAATTGCACAGTGTGCATTATCTCCTCGTCCCTCTTCCTGGCCCAACTTCATTTTTGGAGTTGTTTTCCTTCCCACAGATATTGATTGCCTAGCCCAACTCCAAAACATTCCCCCAATATGCTGTCCTCAGATCCCAGCATGCCATAAAAACTGGACGATGACTGTAGTATCGGGGTGACGCTGAAATGACTTCAGGCTGAGGCAGTCAAGTAGATTTTGTATTTTTTTAACTCTTTATTCACAGCTGTATCATCAGAAACATGACAGTGCAATTATCTTCTGCGTTTCATCACAGCTGGTATTTTCCAATTTTTCTCCCAGCCACAACTACCCACATTGCCAGTTTTATTCCCAAACATTGAACCATCGGTAATACAGGTAGTCCATTACGTTCTGCAACGCATCTCTTTCACATGTCTGTGTTCGCAATGTATAATATCGTCGGACTAAACAAAAAGGCTAACTCATCTTCCCTCCCCCTCCCTCCCACCCCTGTGCAAATCCCTCCCTCTCCGTCTCCCGGTGGTCCGTGCAACTCTCGTCATTTAAGCTCGGTCTTTACTGGCATTCATGTAACAGAATAGGTGCTGTATCCTGGTATATCGTACTACTTGCGGGAGCTATCAGATCCTACCTAAACAGTCCCCTACTCCTCCCTCCTAACCCTGAGAGCCGTGTCCCGGTGCCGGGGTCAGATCTATATCTTCAAGTGCTATGAGCATGACCTCCCAGTCTTTGGATATGGGGTACTTTCTGTGGCCCTGCATTTCTTCCTTCCTAGGCTGTCCCGACCCCATTTCAGTACCTCTGTTTGCCATAGGTGTGTTCCTGGTGCCCTAGGGGATTTCCCTCTCATCGTTATTGCCCGTATTGCCAATATGAGAGCTAAGTCCAACAATTTCAGTTGGGCTTTCAGTGGTTTAGGCCGTCTGCGCAGCCCCAATAAGCAGGGCAGTGCTTCAACCGGCACCGGCAGGTTTGTGACCGTATGTAGCACCTGACACACCACCGACCAATACTCGTGAAGTCTTATGCAAGCCCAGATCATATGGAGGAACCCAGCCTCATCCTCTCCACAACGTGGGCATCTATGGGGGGCATCCGGGAACATCTTGTGTAGTCGTTTGGGGTTGGTATGCTCTGTGTAAAACCATTACTTGTATAAATCTGAACCTAACATTGCGTGATACCCTCCGGGGATGTTCCAGCGCCATGTGCCATTCTTTCTCCGTCATTATCCTATCTGTGTCCCGTTCCCAAGTTTGTTTCAGTGTTGTGATTTGAATCGCGGCGTGCGCCCTGATGCCCATGTACAGCCAACGTACTAGGTGACCCCCTGAGCCCATGCAGTATAATAGGTGGAATAATTCATGTTGTGGGGGTTGATGACATTGCGGTGCCCATTTGTGGTGTATGAAATGTGTGTCTGTGGCATGAAGTAAGTACAACTGGGGGGGGGCACCAGTGGCCTTCCGGAAGGCGTCGTGGTCCAACAAGTTGCCATCTCCGAAAAAGGCGCCCACTTCAAGCACACCATCCTCCTGCCAGGGGCGCATTGCTCTACTAGTAAGTCTACCCTGTGGCGTCGGGATTCCTATTCGAGGGATATTAGCCGCTTACACCACTGTCGGAGCTGTATACGGTAGGGCTTTCCGCCAGCATACCAAAGCCGTGCGAAGGAGCGGGTGGCAGTCTGCGGGGATGCGGCTCCGCTGGAGTAGCAATGTGTGTAGTTCACCCAGGTTCACCCTCTCGGGTGTGTAGTCTATTTCATATAGGTTCCGTCCTGCCGTCCAGTAGGAGAGCCATTGAAGCTGACTAGCAAGGTAATAACCTTTGAAATCTGGGGCCCCCAGCCCTCCTTCTCTAGTCCCTAACTGTAGCTTTCGGAGGCCTATCCGGCGTCTCCCAACCCCCCATATTAAAGTAACTAAGAGTGTATTAAGTGTGTCAAAAATGGACTGAGGCAGACTCACAGGGAGATTACCGAAAAAGTACAGTATTCGGGGGAGCATCACCATTTTGGAAATTGCGATCCTGCCCACGACCGATAAAGGCAACGCCGTCCAGAAACCCACCGAGCTGCGTAATAGCCCGCTTGATGTTCCCGTCTATCTGGTCTTCTTGTTTCCTGTATACCTGGATCCCCAGGTACTTAAACGTAATCGGAGCTACTGGGATAAGATGGGCCCCAAAGGGATGAGACCCAGGTTTGGGATGTCCCGAAAATAAAAGCCGTTGGACTTGTCCGGTTAATGGCTAGGCCTGAGACCTCTGCAAAGCGGTCAAATATGTCATAGATGGCAGTGTGATCAGCCCTTAGGTCTTGTAGGTATAATAGGATATCGTCCGCGTAGATCGATATCAGGTTGTATGTACCTCTGTTTGGTATGCTTCTCTGTTCTTCTTTTGTACGTAGGGCTATGGGCAGGGGTTCTAGGGCAAGAACAAATAGCATTGGGGACAGGGGGCATCCCTGTCTGGTGCCCCGGTGCACTCCGTATTTATCGAACACATGTCATCCTGTGCGTGCTCGTGCCGAAGGTGCAGTGTAGAGCAGTCTGATCCATGCCAGAATGGAAGCTGGAAGCCCAAACCTCTCCAAGGTTAGAAACATGAAAGCCCAAGACAGTAATCAAAGGCCTGTCTAAGATCCAAGGCTATACAGCCTGCCCTGGGGAGGACCTGTGGGGTGGTTGCCATGAGAGCGTGTAATCTTCGCGTGTTCATGGAGGTGCTCCTGCCCGGAAGAAAGCCGCACTGGTTCCTATGGATTAGGGTAGGGAGGTGCGCTTGGAGCCTTAGAGCTATCGCTTTACTAAGAATTATGTATTCAGTAGAGAGCATCGATAGGGGCCTGTAGTTGGACATATCGAGGTGATCCCTACCTGGCTTTGGCAGTGAGACCACCAGTGCTTGCATAGTGGAGTCAGGCAGATGGCCCTCCACCAACGCCGTCCGGTACACCTTTTCCAATACAGGTACCAGGGTGTCCGAGTAGGTCGCGTAAAACTCCACCGGGAGCCCATCCATACCCGGTGTTTTGTTGCGGTTAAGGGACTTGATGGCAACGCATATCTCATGTTGTGTAATGGGTCCCTCGAGGTCTTTCTTAGCGTCCACAGTTAGCGTTGGGAATGGAAGGTCGGCCAGAAAATCAGACATTCGACCCAGGTCCTCCAGCTCAGGTTGTGCATACAGTGCAGTCAGATGGACACAGAACGCCCGATTAATTTCATTCTGTGTACTAACCAAATCACCTTCCCCAGTTCGGATTTGGGTTATCACCGGGACATCCGGGCGATCCCTTACCAAACAAGCTAATAGTGCCCCTGACCGGTCCGCCTCCGTATGTTGTCGACAAAGGTATTGTTTGTGATCTATGACACGAAGCGTTTCTAGAGTATCTGCGTGTTCTATGTTTTCTCTTTGCAAATCTTTTTTCTTGTCAGGATCAACTCCTGCTTCTTGCTCTAGTGTCTGTAATCTATCCTCTATGCTGCAAAGTTTCCGGTGTATTTCCTGTCGGGCACCTACTAGCTGTCCTATCGCTGCGCCGTGTATCACCACCTTCATGGCGTCCCATACCACCAGCTTAGTGGAGGCAGAGTCCCAGTTTTCTGTAAAATACTCAACTAGAGTCTCGGACAAGGATGCCCTGAAGGGGCCATCCTCCAGTAGAAGCGGATCTAGGCGCCAGGTGGGGACCAAAGTCGGGACCCTACCCCACATAAGGCGAAACGTCAAAGGCCTGTGATCAGAAAAGGTTTTTGCCAGATATTCCGGGGTCTCCACCTTCGCGACTATGGAGTCGGAGCATAGGAACCTGTCTATCCTAGTATGTAGCATGTGTATATGTGAATAGTGGGAGTACTCCCTGGCCTCCGGATAAAGTGTACGCCATATGTCCCTCAGGCCCCAACCCGTCGCCCATGTTCGGAACAAGTCCGTCAATCTGGACACCCCAGCCACCTGTAGGGGAGGATGTGACCTGTCCAAGTCTATATCCAGGATCATGTTCCAATCTCCTCCTAAGACCAAAGGGATGTCCACCCAGTCCGCTAATGCCAGACCCACCTTCTCCAGGAATTTGTCCTGGTCAAACTCGGTGCATAAACACAGCCAAGGACTATTGATGTACCGTCTAACGTGCCCTTTACTAATATGTATCTGCCCTGTTCATCCACCTGTTTCTCCAATGCTAAAAAAAGTGTACCATGCCTGACCCAGATTGTCGCCACCCAAGAAAAGGCGGAGTAAGTTGTAGAAAAAATCGCGCCGCTCCACTTTTTTCGCATTTTAGTGGCCTCTGAGTCGGTAAGGTGGGATTCCTGAAGGAAGGGAATTTGTGTGTGGTGTCTGAGCAGGAATGAGTGTATTCTACATCTCTTCTGCACCGCCCCAGGCCTCGTACATTCCAGGTTGTAATTCTATATGCTCCAGTTACTTCAGCCATAGTCATCCGGGCACTTGTACTGCGGCCGCTCGACCCTTTCTACCTGATCCCTTTGCATTAACCACCAGGAGACGTCCCACTCCCAATCCCATGCACAAAACTGAACAATAACGGTGCAGCATAAAAAGAAAGCTGTGCCCAACAATAAACCAAGGTTAAACAAGTTTAGAGGTCCGGTGCATTCGCCTCCGAGGGGTTGGCCCAGCACCATTTCAGTCTACGTTCCCACCTAGTGAGCTCTGCTGGCTCAACGGCAAGCTGTCTTCAGGGGCATCATTACCAATGTACATATGCAGCAGGTGAAGTAATAAAACCCAGATCTGGCAGTCCCATGCAACGGCAAGATACCTGTACATAGCGTCCCCCACCCTCCGCCCGCCAAGGAAAACATCACAGAGCATAGTAAAATCAAACAGCAAAATACAATACGGTTCGTAGGCAGGTCAACCGCTTCCGGCCTGGTCCTCCCTCCCACAATTGTCCATCACGTCATCAGCTGTGCGGGGCGTCACGTTGGGGAACAGTATCACACTGTGGTCCGAGTCTGAGTGGACTGTGCGATCTTCCGAGTCCGTTGTGATCTTCTGAGGGTCTTCCCTGAAAGCGCCCACCGCCACCAGTGCATCCAGCTGATTCTCTCTTTGCTGCTTCCGTGAGGGTCCGTGTCTCGGCATTCCCCACCGCAGTTTGGGGGACTCCGCCGGGCCACGGACTTGCGTGTCTTCCACTCCATCGGCGTTCGACTCCTGCGTGGTCCTTTGGCTCCCGTCAATACCCATTACTTCCAGCCATTCCTCGATGTCCGAAGGGCTCTCAAAAAAGTGCATCTTCTTATCATGTATTATCTTCAGGCGAGCTGGAAAAAGCAGTGCGTACTTGAGGTTGGCTTTTCGCAATAACCTTTTCACCTCCAGATATGAGGAGCGTAGTTTTTGGACAGCGTTGATGTAGTCCGGGTAGAGGGAGACTTTCTGGTTGTCGTATTGAATGAGGGACTTCTTGCGCGCCTTCTGCAGAAGGACATCCCGGTCACGATAATTCAGGATTCGCACTATGAGAGGTTGTGGGGGGCAGCCAGGTTTAGGTCTGCCCGTCGGGATCCTGTGCGCTCTCTCTACGCCGAAGTGCGGTGACAGGCCCTCTTCAGCAACGTGATCTCGAAACCATCGCTCCATAAAGTTCGCCGCCTGGGCCCCCTCACAGCATTCCGGAAGGCCTATAACGCGAATGTTATTGCGGCGGTTATGGCCTTCCACATCTTCGACCCGGTCCATGAGAGAGGTGACCTGTTGCTGAAGCTGTTGTATGGAGACGGTATGCTCCACCACCGTCAGTGTGATCTCCCCCTACGCCAGGCCGTGGTCCTTGACTTTGTCCGCCAGTTTGCCGTGATCCGATTGAGCAGGGACAGATTCGTCGTCAGGGTACCCATCTGCTGTTCCAATATCGCCTAAAGTCTCTTATTTCCTGTAATATAATGTCCAGTTTATCCGGTTGTTGGCCCTCTGCTTGGTGTTGTGCAGCGGCTGTCGACGAGGCTCCTTCCCCTTCCATGAGTGGCATCGTACGGGCCGTTGCTGATCCCCCCAAGGTCTCCGCCGTCTTGACGCCTTTACGGACCATGGCCCGTAGTACTCCTGGCCTCTCCGTAGTCCACCTTGTGGGTATCCATACGTTAGGGCCTCCCAAGAGGGACGGCGTCCAATGTCGTTACAACTGGATAGGTTTAGAGGTGGGCGACCAATCCAGGGGGGGCAGCAATCTACCCGGTTTCCAGCTCTACTTCGCGTGTTTTGTCCTGTGGGGAGGTGGGGGGCAGTCCTCTTTCCCCTAACATCTCATGATCCACCGGTGTTATTATGGATGAGGGGGGGAGTTTTTTTGGGGGGGTGGGGTTCTTCAGGCGTCTCTCCTTACTCCCACTGTGCAGCTCCTGGACACCTCAAAAGTCCTGTATCAGCAGGGTGCCTTCTCTCGGCCTGGCGGCCCCTCTGTTGTATGCAGGGGCCCCCCTTGCTATCGCCACCAAAATTGAAGTGGGGGGGTTACGCAGCGGGCTCACCATCTCCTACCGGCAGCCCCACGCGTACTTCTACCGCCAGTGTTCCGCGGTCCGATGGGGGGGCGAGGAGTAGATACGGGTGGCGAGGGAGGGGAGGCAACCCAAGCCTGCACCAGCCTTCAGGGGCTCCAAATCGCCCCCGCTCGCAGTCCGCCGGTGATACTCTCAGCCGTCCTTCCCGTAGTCAGACCCCTCCTCGTGGCTCACCGTAATACTGGTCCTCTCGGCTGCTCTCCCGGCCCCCGCAGTCCTCGCCCCGGGACCGGAGTGTCGGGGGATTCTCCCCTGCTTTCTCTTTGCGCAATGTCCCCCCCTCGGCGTCTCAGCCATGTCCTCGGGCCGGTCCTCCGACGACTTCCGGTGGCGCCGGCAGCGAGTATCTCCGCCTTTCTCGCTACTGTGGGTTCGGCCTTGGCCTGCGCGTGCCCGCAGCAGGCCACTCTCCGGGAATCTCGGCGATTTGACCACCGCCCCCGCAAGCGGCCGGCGTCGAGGGCACCAGTGGACTCCAGCTATATACCGGCAGCAGGATTCAGCACCCTGGGACCCCCCAGGATGTTTTTAACCGAATTTAACGCCGGAGCTCAAGCAGTGCCCTTCTTTTCACATGGCCTGCTAGCCACGCCCCCCTGAGGCAGTCAAGTAGATAAACAGGCATTTTGTTGGGTAAAGTCCAATAATCAAGAACCCACGACTAGGCAACAGACGAGCAGGAAAGCACTGGCCCACCTCAACTCTGCTAGGCAACCCAAGCCCTAAGCTCTAACAATCAGAACCACAATGACATGCCAGAGTTCTGGTAGAAGGTTAAAGCAACAAAACGCAACTTACCCACATCTTATCTACCACATCACCCCCAGTCCTCCCACAAAAAAAAATGAGTTAAGAACATAAATTAGCAATCTCAGAGGAACCATGTTCAAGAACAGCTGCATCAAAAATTATACCAGCATGGATATCAAAAGCTGGATTTGAGCCACTTTCATCCTGTCAGCATACGTACGCCTGAAGATGTCTTCTTGACTGTCTGTGAGCCTGACAACATAATCTTTATTCCACCAACCTCTCCCTTATAACAATACGGAGGGTTTACTAACCCTTATCACACTTACCAGTAGAGAAAATCTAGATTGCACTTTAAGAACCCTAAATAGTTTCATAATGAGAACCCAGTCATTCACGGCTAAATGTTCATCTCTGACTCCTGAATTGCTGTGATATTGTTTCTTTTGCATAAGTTGTTTGGCAAGAACTCTATCTCTAATGAGTTGTTGCTCTTCTCCCTGATTCCTCCTACTGACTAGAGCAGAAACCGCAGTTAAATTTAGAAACCACTTGGGCATTAGCTTAGACCTTGCTTCTCTCCCCCTGAGAGCTTTGAAGGGAGTGACTCCAGTAGTTTAATGAGGCGAAGTGAGGCATGCCCAAACTTCTTCTTGCAAAAAACCTGCAACATTAACATTGGCTGCAATGGCATTCTGATTGGCCTCCTTCAAAGTATGATTGGCACTTTCAACAAGACCATTAGAGGATGGACTACACGATGAAAATTGACAGAGCTTGATGTCAAACTTTTCCAAAAATCTTGTCATCTGTTTTGAGACAAATAAACCATTATCGGTAACGAAGAAGCAGCCTCTACAAACGAGTAATATACACATTTAGAAAAATTATCAATGGCCACCAACAAGTACCTTTTGTCAGACGGAAGAAGTTTGAACGGTCCAGACAAATCTAAGGCAATCTTCTCCCAAGCCACTTCAGGAAACGGAACAGGAAACAAATTCTTCTTGTACAAGTTCCAGTGTCTATCTGATACAATACACTGGGGACATTTTGCAACAAAACTGGCAACTTGTCCATCCAGACCCAGCCACCAGTAAATTTACTTGAGCTTCTTCCCCGCAGCCGAAATTACCATGTGCCCCTCATGAGCAATGCCAATAATTCTCTCCTCAAGTGTACGGGAGGTACAAACTAACCATTCATTACACAAATACCATTTTCAAATGACAATTCATCACTGATTTGTGCAAAGCTCTTCAATTCCCCATTGAGTGCTTTACTAGCAGGCCATTTAGTTCTAATGAAGATCTCCTCTTTGCTCAAAACGTCATCTTCCCCCATAGCTGTCAGCCATTTGTCCTGAGTGCCACTCCCATCACAAGCAGATATAGCATCAACCAGACCAACCACACAATCATTGTCAAAAGCATCAACAACATCACTATCACAAGGTAAAGGAAGACGAGACAAACAATCTGCTCAGATATTTCTTCCACCTTGAATGTACTTGACCACAAGATCATACTCATGTCATTTGGATAGTAATCTTACTGAGCGTGCAGAGGCCTTACTTATTATTATTTATTTTATTTTTTACATTTGTATGGCCCTCAGCTACCCAACAAGGGTTTCCCGGCGCCTTTGACATTAAGTTGGACAAAGGAAAATGCTGAGTTGGATTTTTAGCACAGTTGTTTCTGGAACAGCCAGGTTTTTACGTATTTCCGGAAACTAGCGTACCTTTCCTCTTTCCGGATATGTGGAGGGAGTGAGTTCCATAGAATTGGTCCTCTGACAGCGAAAGATCTCCCGCCAGTTCTTTGTAATTTAAATCTGGGGACGGCGAAGTTTTCTTGTTGGCAGGTAGGGGAAGGCTAAAGCTTGCAGATAGGTGGGAGCCGTTTTGGTTTTGATTTTGAACATGTAGCTCAGGGTTTTGAAGCTGATCCGATGTTCAATCCTGAGCCAATGTAAGTCGTTCAGGTGTTTTGATACTCTTTCAGACTTTGGAATCTACACAAGAGTCTTGCGGCAGAGTTTTGGATCATTTGGAGTCGCTTGATTACTGCTAAGTTAGAGCTAAGGTAGAGGATGTTTCCGTAATCAATACGCGATGTTACTAGTGCGTTGACTACGGTTTTTTGCGTGACTGGGGGCAGCATCCAAATGATTTTCTTTAACCATTTTATTATGGTGAAGCAGAGTCCTGCGACTTTGTTTGCCTGCTGTTTCATAGACAGAGTATGGTCTATGACGACCCCTAGATTTCTTACCTGTGTAGCTGGAGAGGGAAAATTACCCAGCTCAGGCGGCCAGTGGGAGGGATTCCAGAGTTCCTTGTTTCTTCCCAGTAAGAGGACCTCAGTTTTATCCCCATTTAGTTTCAACTGGTTGGTAGTCATCCAGTTGAAAATTTTCTGAAGTCCAGTTTTGAGTAGAGAGGGGGCTAAAGGTTTTGCCTCTGAAAGGGAAAAAATGATTTGAGAGTCATTAGCGTAGGTCATTAAAGTCAGGCCTGCGCAGTCCGCCAGGTCGGCCAGTGGTCTAAGGTACAAGTTAAAAAACAGCGGGCTCAGGATGGAACCTTGGGGGACTCCATGTTGAGCGGGGAAAGTGTCTGAACATGCGATTCTGGATTTAATCTGGAAGGTTCTTTCTGAAAGAAAGGATTTGATCCACTGTAAGGCATCACTGCAAATGCCGATTCTCTCTAGGGTAGCCAGAAGAGTTTTGTGTGATATGGTGTCAAACGCCGCACTCAAGTCTAAAAGAATGAGTGCGACCGTTTGACCCTCTTCCAGGAGTTTCCGAATTTTTTCTGTTACACCCAGTAGGGCGGTCTCCGTGGAGTATCCTGCTCTGAAGCCTGACTGTGAGGGGTGAAGGAGATTGTTATCCTCTGTAAAGGTGGTGAGGGCGGAGTGTATGTGCCTTTCCATGAGTTTGGAAAAGGCAGGGAGCAAAGATATAGGTCGATAATTAGAAAGGACAGTGGGGTCGGATGAAGGTTTCTTCAGTAGTGGGGTAACCACTGCATGCTTCCAACTCGACGGGACTGTAGAGGATTGAAGGGAAGCATTTAGCATGTCTGCCATAGTGATCATGGGGGTAGAGTCAAGTTGTTTTAAAATACTCACAGGGAGAGGGTCGCAGGGGGAGCCTGATGAAATGGACTTGAGGGAGGTTTTTAGGGAGTCCATGTTTACCAGGGGCCATTTCTCAAGGGTGTTCACTTTATCCGGTAACATGGGGATATCCTGCTGTGAGCAGTTCTCAAGGGGTCTGGTAGTGTTGTTGATGATAATGTTCTCAATTTTATCATTAAAGAATGTCGCACGGTCTTGACATTGTTTTTTGGTTAGGGGATGAGCAGTAGCAGTTGTTTGGGCACCTGTTAGGTCCTTCACTGTGTTGAATAGAGTCTTTGCTTTGTTAGTGGCATTCTTGATGGAGTTGGCCACGTAAAGGGCCCGGGCTTTGATGCAAGAGGAGTGATATGCGTTTCTCGCCTTATTGTATGTTATCTTTTTTTCAAGGTTATAATCTTTGCGCCATTTCCTTTCTAGTGCTTTACATTTAGATTTTTCAGATTTGAGAAGTTCGTTGAACCAGGGGGCTGGGGGACAGTGGAAGTTTCTTTTTGCCTTCGTTAAGGGGGAGGCATTGATTGGCTGCAGTTTCTAACCACTGGTTTGTGGTTACAGCGAGATTTTCCACATTATGGTCGTGGGAGGGTGTGCTAATTGTTAACACTTGATTCAGTTTGTTAATGTCGAGTAATGTCCAGTTTCTCATGGAGTTAGCAGGCCATGTAGTATTTCTGGGGGAGAAAGTTCTGGCTAGATTGAAACTGATAAGATGGTGATCTGACCAGCATATAGGGCTGGTCAGAGTCCATTTTAAATCTGGGATATTTGTGATTATGGGGTCTAATAGATGTCCTGCCTTGTGCGTAGGACCGGAGTTGAGGAGTGATAGATTTAGAGCCATTAGGTCGTTTATTAGATTGCAGCAGGCAAGGTTAGTTGGGTCCTCAAGATGCAGGTTTAGATCCCCTAGGAGTGTAAAATGTTTGTAGTCTAACAGAAATGGAGAGATATAGTTCGCTAGACTGGCTGTCCAGGTAGTGGCATTCCCAGGAGGTCTATATATTAGGAGGCCGGAGAACGTAAATTGGGGTTCAGAGTGATTTGAAAGGAGGCAGCTTCACAGTCTGGGATATTCACTGGGAGCATATTGCAGATAAAATCTTTGCAGTATATGATAGCGATACCCCCACCCACTTGGCCATGTCTGTCTTTTCTTGCGATGGCATAGTTGGCTGGGAGAGCGGTTGCTACATCCGGGCCGGAGCTGTCGTGTAGCCAAGTTTCTGTGAGGGAGAGAGCACTGGCTGCTTCTTCTACTAGAAGGGTGAAGATGTCTAGTTTGTGCTGCGGCAAGGATCTTCAATTTACGCTAAAAAAGGAGTAGTTGCAGATAGAGCGTTTGGGGCGTTTGGATGGGGTTTGAGTATGGATTTCTGGGTCCGGGTATGGTTGGATATTTGTAAGTTGAACATTGCAATTTAAACAGTGTGTGTCGCCCAGTGGCGAGAGCACAATACAATCATGGTGTGGTACGGGAGGTAGAGCATGTCTTAGGCTTGTCTTTGGCGCGGCTTTGGTGCGACTGCTGCGCGTATTCGCTGCGCGTCATATGATGTGACTGGTTTATGTAGAGGACGGGCTATTGTTCAGCTCCGCCTCTACAACTCAGTTTGCCCAATCAGTGCCTGCCCCAGCCAGGAAGCCGGAAGAAGGTACCGCCCTGCACCCTCCCCACAAACAAGCCTAGCGCTTGCGGAGGACCGGGGCTACAGGGGACACAAATTATTCTTTCTGGAGGTATTTACGAGGTGGATTTCCACAATTTACTTCACTCAGTGCAATTTAGTAAAATCAAATTGGCGCAGTGAATTTAAAAAGTGAATTTCGCTCGAACATGCGTTTGATTTTCGGCGCTGTTCGGTGAGAGTACAATTTTTAAGAATCAAGAAGCGGCGTCACTTTCAATCAGTCACGCAGCTCGTGTTTCAGCGTTACAGCATATTCCAGCATAACAGCATTACCTTCGATCATCAGATTGTCAACAGAAAGAGTCTGAATGTTGAAGGGCTTTTGTAGAGGACGGGCTATTGTTCAGCTCCGCCTCCACAACTCAGTTTGCCCAATCAGTACCTGCCCCAGCCAGGAAGCTGGAAGAAGGTACCGCCCTGCACCCTCCACACAAACAAGCCTAGCGCTTGCGGAGGACCGGGGCTACAGGGGACACAAATTATTCTTTCTGGAGGTATTTACGAGGTGGATTTCCACAATTTACTTCACTCAGTGCAATTTAGTAAAATCAAATTGGCGCAGTGAATTTAAAAAGTGAATTTCGCTCGAACATGCGTTCGATTTTCGGCGCTGTTTGATGAGAGTACAATTTTTAAGAATCAGGAAGCGGCGTCACTTTCAATCAGTCACACAGCTCGTGTTTCAGCGTTACAGCATATTCCAGCATAACAGCATTACCTTCGATCATCAGATTGCCTACACCATTCCCAGCTAACAAGAATACTAAAGGTTAATGATCAGGAAATATTTCACATTCTTTTCCCCAAATATATGTCTTAAATTTTTGCAGCGCCCAAACAATTCCTAACACCTCCCTTTCAATGTTGCTGTGATTGCTCTCAGCCTTAGACAAAGTTCTAGAAGCAAAAGCAATGGTCTTCTCTTGCCCTTCGACCCACTGTCCAAAACAGCTCCAAGGCTTTTAAGACTCGCATCCACTGTTATGAAAGACTTTCCACTGGATTCAAACGGGTGTAAAGTGGGTGCATTGACCACTAACAACTTCACCTTCTCGAACACCTCTTGAACAGAGTCCCTGTAGTCAAACTTCACTCCTTTCTTGAGAAGACATCTTAACGGTTGAACCATTAAAGCATACCCTGTAACAAATCTAGCGTAGTATTTACATGGGCTAAGAAAGGAAAGTAGCGTATTCTTGTCCATGAGGGTGGGGCATTTTTTATGGCTTCCACATTGCAAACTTTTTGCTTGATATCTTTCTCAGAAATTAGATGTCCTAAGAATTCAAACTGTCATACTAAAAGTTTGCACATTACTAGCTTTCACAGTCATACCTCTGGTTTCCAACACCTCCAAAACTTTGCGTAAAGTGTGAATGTGTTAATCTCTTGTTTCGGTAAAGATATCAGGATATCATTCTGAAATACTTGCACATGCAGCATATGTCCGAACAATTCAACCATTAGCTTTTGGAAAACAGTTGCCGCGGATGCAAGTCCAAATGGCAACCTCATGTACTTGAAGGCACCAAATGGAGTCACAAACGCGGTGAGTGATTGGGATTCCTATGAGAGCTGAATTGTGGTGATACGCCAAGTGCAGATCAATAGTTGAGAAGTACTTACAACTACCAATATTGGCAATTATCTCTTGAATATGCGGAAGAGGGTGACAATCAACCAGGATGTTTTGGTTGAGAGAACTCAAATCCACGCATAACCTGAGATCCCCAGTCTTCTTTTTGGCCAAAACGACTGAAGAAATCTATTCCGAGGCATCGATAGGTGCAATGATTCCCTCAGATTTAAGTCTCTCCAACAGAAGTTTAAGAAACTCCCTTATACTGAGTGGAACAGGCCAAACCTTGTGCCAAACCGGCACAGCAACCTTCTGAGCTGTATGCAATGCTCAAAGTCCTGACAACATCCTTTAAAACTCCAGGGTAGGATGCAATAATGCTACCAACCACGTCTTCCTCCAAATCTAAAGATAAAAGATCAGTGAGAGGTGGTCCTAAAGCAATTGGAGGATCTAACCCCGGTGCAAAATGATCCCCAACTGTGCAAGATGTTTCCATCCCACAATATCTCTCCCAATTACTGCCACATATACTTTAGTTTTGCTAGATCTGCCCAGGCATTCAACATCATTCCAAAAGAAACCTAACAAGTCTATATCTTGTTCCCCCAAATCCTTGGGCTTAATGTCATGAGTGGGAAGAAGAGTATCGGTTGGCCACAAATCATAAAATGTATGATCCGCAAGGACAGCAATAGGTGCTCCTGAATCCGCCATTACAGAAATTAATCTTCCATCAACAGGAGCGTCTACAATGGTCCCTTGATTATTTTCTCTCGACTGACACCCGAACTATTTACAACAAGGGGTGGTGAGGGACAGAGTCTCTGAATTAAGCAGAAAGCTCTCACCCAGTCAAGAGATCAGGGCTAGATCCAACACCGTTTTTTAGCTCACTGCACCATCCCAGTTTCAGAACCTGGCTGTATGCAAATTAGTCTGTTCCTGTCCCAGTGCATGATGGGAACAGGGCAAACCAAACTACAAAAGCCAATTCTTACACTGGGAAGGAAACAAGCTCCCGGGGACCGGTTTCTGGCATTACAGCCGTCTTGGGCCCGGTTTGCTTGAATCCTGATGGTGCAATGAGCAAGGGTCTCACATCTGAGAATACCCTTCCACGCTTAGGGTGGACAAAAATATTTACAACAAGGGGTGGTGAGGGACAGAGTCTCTGAATTGAGCAGAAAGCTCTCACCCAGTCAAGAGATCGGGGCTAGATCCAACACCGTTTTTTAGCTCACTGCACCATCCCAGTTTCAGAACCTGGCTGTATGCAAATTAGTCTGTTCCTGTCCCAGTGCATGATGGGAACAGGGCAAACCAAACTACAAAAGCCAATTCTTACACTGGGAAGGAAACAAGCTCCCGGGGACCGGTTTCTGGCATTACAGCCGTCTTCGGCCCGGTTTGCTTGAATCCTGATGGTGCAATGAGCAAGGGTCTCACATCTGAGAATACCCTTCCACGCTTAGGGTGGACAAAAATATTTACAACAAGGGGTGGTGAGGGACAGAGTCTCTGAATTAAGCAGAAAGCTCTCACCCAGTCAAGAGATCAGGGCTAGATCCAACACCGTTTTTTAGCTCACTGCACCATCCAGGCAGGGTATACTCAGTCATGAGTCCCTTTCTCACTGCACCATCAGGATTCAAGCAAGCCGGGCCGAAGACGGCTGAAATGCCAGAAACCGGTCCCCGGTAGCTTGTCTCCTTTCTGGTGAAGAATTGGCTTGGTAGTTTAGTCTGCCCTGTTCCCATGATGCACTGGGCCAGGGACAGACTGATTTGCATATAGCCAGGTTCTGAGCTGGGATGGTGCAGTGAGATAAATAACGGTGATGGATCAAGCCCTGATCTTTGGACTGGGTAAGAGTGGTCTGCTTAATTCAGACACTCTGTTCATCACCACCCCCTTTTCTGGACCCGAACTATCGGGAGCATCAACAGTAAGTAACATATTCGAAAATGTGTTGCCACACTCTTGCACCTCACACTCAGAATCATCCATGCACACATTGGAAATCTTGACTTTGCTCAGATTACTTCCAACCCTAGCCGCTTCTCTACCAACTCCTTGAAAATGCCCCACCTTGCGGCAGCGATTACACTTCCTACCAATCACATGACAAATTGGATTGTTTCCTATGTGATTCTTCGAACCACAATGAAAACAAACCAACTGCCCTTGACCAGATTGGTTCTTTTGATACTTTTTTTTTATCATAACTCAGTTTGCTACTCACTGCACAAACAACATCTTTACCTGTCACAGCATTAACTAACTAGTGGGAATGAGCAGAATGGCTGGACAGAATCTTAGAAGTAACAATTGATCTCTCAATGCTTTTGGCAACATCTATAGTTTCAGCTAAAGTTGGATTGCGACATACCACAATGACATCGCATGCTCCTGTGTTTTTTCTTCTATTGAGATAAATCTGCCTTCCCGAGTTGGTGAGTGTAATTGATGAATTTTATTCATTTTATTAACTTGTTTTGTTTTTGTTTTTAATGATGGTTTGAAACTCGCTCTACAGACTTCTTAAGTGGGAGTCTTCTTAATTTATTTGAAGCAAACATCTTTCCATAAGTTATATTTCCTTTTCGT
Organism: Lissotriton vulgaris; assembly: GCF_964263255.1. Taxonomy (NCBI): domain Eukaryota; kingdom Metazoa; phylum Chordata; class Amphibia; order Caudata; family Salamandridae; genus Lissotriton; species Lissotriton vulgaris. Next base: position 1,738,228,183 of record NC_141691.1, read on the forward strand.
TACTTTCTGTCTTTTGGGACAGGGTCTTCATCAATCTACTTCGACCCTATACAGATGGGTCAAACGGACCATCTCCAAAGCTTATGAGTAAGCAGTGAAGGAGCTTCTGAGTGCAGTCCAGAAAGATCAACAACTTCTTCTTGGGCAGCCTTTAATGGTGCTAGTGTGAAAGATGTTTATTGTGCGGCCACCTGGGCTACACCTCACACACTCATGAATAACTACTGTCTTCAACTAGGTTGTTGTTCTTCAACAAATGATGGAGGTTGTGTTTGGTATTCAGTGCATGATACTTGAATAGCTATAAGCATGATGTGGCATCACTTCGGTGTCTTGAATAATTTCGGGAACTCAAACATAATATTCTCTCCTGCTTGGGTATTGACTCAGGAAGTAAGGACTGGACGAGGAAGACGGATGAGGAGTTAATGTCCCGGTGATTTACCTGTAATCTACATTATTTTGAATCCAGATCTTCCTTGTCACAGTCCTGAATTCCCCGACTTCCAAATCCCTAGCAGCTTTTATTGGATTTGATTCCTGGTCTGATTCTGTTCTGCTTGAGGATGTGTAGTAGGATGTGATGTAATCTTCCAGTTTTTAAGGCATGTTGGGATCTGAGGGCACCATATTGGGGTAATTTTTGGGAGTTGGGCTAGGCAATAAATATATGTGGGAAGGAAAACAAATCAGAAAGTAAGGACTTTAATGAGGAAGACCTTGAACTGGAGTAATGAAGATTATAGGTACGTAACTGGGTCAATTCCTGGTCAATAAGGAGTATCAGTAACATGAACTAATTCTTGTAAATGTGCATTCCAACAAACGTGCTCCTGAAATTACCTTCTACTCCCTCCCTAACCATAATGTATCTCCGTTCGGTTGTATGATGATCCATTGCCGACAATGAAATCGCGGGAGTTTTCATTGCGGCACTTACATCGCAACAGCGATCACAGTGGCAATTGTTTCATCGCACGTTGTTGCGACGCAAATGAGTCCATGTAATTTGATAGCGTGTCACATCGGCGACTTTACATCGCGCGACATGCCAACGCGATGTTTGAGCCCTACCACACATTTTAAAACTTTTCAGCCACACACGCTTTGCTGAATCTTGCAAGCAGCTGTTTTTGTGTGCTTTAGTTTTGGTTTGCCTATAAAGTGCCAGACAAAGTTGTGGAACCTTCAGGACGCAGAGAGGAGGCAATCAAGAGTCTAGTCTATTATAAGGCAGAGCAGAAGTTTAAGGCAGGTATACGAAGTGCCTTTTAAAGTACCTGCTGAAGCAGCCACAGCTGTGCAGAAGAGTGGTTTTATATATGTATTGTGGCTGTGGCAGTTTGCGAGCAGCTTGTCCGTCGGGTCTGCAATCTTGGTAAATATAACCTGCAATGACAGAGCGAACATTCACTCGGTCGCCGGTACAGATGCAGCAGGAAGAGAATAAAGTAAACGTTGCATTAAATGTGCTGCGAACTCCTGTTGCAGTGCATGCATCCATCCGAGTTACACGCATTTTTCAAATTCCATAACAATGTTTGTGTTTTGGAAAATCAAACTGCAAACTTCAAACGTCTTATGCAGAGGCAGGATGGACGCCCAAGGGCTCAATATGAATGACTTTCACCCCAATTTGTGTTGTAAAAATAGGAGCATTTTCCAAAAATATTGGCACATCCGGAACTCTTAATATTCACCCATATCGCTGCAGAAGGGATGGACGAGCAACTCCGGGGTTGCAAATTTACAAATCTCTGGTGACTTTGGAACATGCAAAGGTGAGTCCTGGCTTCGAAACAAGGCATAAACAGTGTAAATATGGGTAAATCCATTAATCTGCCTTTGTCTAAAGATTTAAAATACATGCAATGCAATTGTATAGCATGAAACACCATTCGAGGTGCGTGATCTGGGATTTCCCTGTCGCGCCCTTTGCTGCCCGCTAAGTGGGTGGTATTTGAACGTCTGTGCTTACACAGGCACCAGATATATTATGCAGGATGTGCGCTCCTCCCTATTATCCCATAACGTTAGTTGTTGAGTACAGCATTCTCAGACCTTGTGCCCATAAACATTGTTGTAGCAGGAGGATGCTTGAGCCTCCCGCCAGACTCGAACCTGGTTCCCCAGCTTCAAGGTCGGACGCTCTATCTGTTAAGACACATCCCCATCGTGTGATAGAAGTTATAAGCCAGCCAGTCAGCGAAGCAACGACCCAGGTAGAGTGGTGTTGTTTCCGCCTACCTATTTCCAGATTGCATCTCATCCGACAGCGCATAAACATTGTTGTAGCAGGAGCACGTCGAGCTGAGGCATAAGGGGGCTGGTGGAAGTCAGGTTACAAAGCAAGTGATTTTCCCAAAATCACAGGATGCTTGAGCCTCCCGCCAGACTCGAACCTGGTTCCCCAGCTTCAAGGTCGGACGCTCTATCTGTTAAGCCACATCTTCAGCGTGTGATATAAATTATAAGCCAGCCAGGTCAACGACCCAGGTTGAGTGGTGTTGTTTCCCCTACCTATTTCCAGATGGCATCTCATCCGACGTAGCCTGTCATGCGTTGTAATTGCATGAGATGTTAACGGCATCGCGCCGTTGTAGCATCTGTAGTAAAAGCCTGCGATCTCAAGGATAATGCGATGTAAATTTTGCGGTGCAAAAGCACCGCGATGTATTGACATCGCTGTAATGGGTGTTTCCCTCTCCGTTCACTCCATAAATGCCACTCCCTAATCTCTGCCTAAACTCAATAAATTATTTTGCACCCTTCCTGACCCTGACAATTTAGCATGTTGGAAATGTCAGTCTAATATTTGCACATGGCATTATACTTGTCATGCATGTTAGGATTGCTATTTGGGTCATAATGCTTAGCTCCTGGAGGCAGGCTGCTTCCACCAGCCACTTGGCTGTTTCTGTACCCCAGTGTCACCACTCAAATCCAGTTCCAGCAATACAATCTCCTTTCCGGTGCCTGAGGGTTTGCCAATGTGGTATATCCAGGCTCAGGCCTCTGTGTTTGGAGATGCCTTTCTGTATGCACCACTAAGGCCATACACAGCGAGATTTTTGCCTTAAGAGTGGCAAAGTGATGACCACGTTCTTTCACCATGTTGTTTAGGCAGCAGAATGAATTCTTTGCCCAAACCATTGAAATGTAAAGCCCTTCCTGGTTGGATCCCTGCTGTGTTGTAAGGTGCACTAGGAGAAAAGGCCTACATCATCTTCCACCAGTGGGTTAAGGAGTATGGGTGTGGCACCGGTGTCACAAAAATGGCTGAGGAGCTGGCTCTGTGCCCCAAGAGACTTCAATGCTCCCTCCTAGGACTTCTGAATCACACTCCCGTTTTTAGCATGGCCCTGCAATGACTCTGCAAATGTATGATCTTTGCTGTAAGACACAAATCGCAACTGCAAAACGTACCAGGGACAACACCTCATGTTCTCATGTGTTATTTTAGCCAACAGTGTATTGAATTCTGTTTATTGAGCCCATGCAAGTACCAAAGTGCACTGTGCTTTGCCCTAAAATACCCAGAACATACGGTCTCTTGGCAGTAATGGTCAGTTGAGTGCTATTCACCTATTTTTGTATTGCCAGTCAAATAATGTATTAAAGGTTTAATGTGAAGAATGGATTAGGCCGCCTTACCACGCCACAGCAGCGTCTGGAACCCGCAAATACACCTTTTTTGCAGGGCTGGGAGGGAGGGAACATATGTTTGCACATGGCTCCGATAGTCCATTTAATAAATATGTTCTCATTGCGCAGTAAACTGGATTATAAAAATAGTTTCAAATTGCACGCCAGCTTCAAATAATACATTCAAAATCAAGTAAGGCATCCGTAGATGTCTTGGAAAAATGATTAATAGCTTGGAAACAAATACAGTTACAAATTGAATTTGATCTAATTCACTTTCTGTTCTGCAGTGGGTCGGTGCACTCCCATCCCTTTGTTAGAAACAACTGGGAAAGGATTGCTGGAGTGGGTCTGGATGCAAAAAGGTTTGGAGATAAGGGAAATTAACATCTAAAACATGATCATTGTATTCATAATTGTATCATTGTTGTTTTGCGAATTATAGTTTTATTCTGTTGTTTTAAAATCTTTTCATTGTTTTTTCAAAGAAAAAAAACAAGGGGTGCATAGTAGGAAAACTGGAGATCAGAAAACATGCAGCAATCAGGCATGGTATCAGGGGATTCCCTTCCAGTGAGGGTGGATGTACAGTGGTAGGGAGCCCAGTGTGGGTCGCCGTCATGGTGTGACGTGAATGGCAAGGGAGTAGCTTAGGGCCTGATTACGAGTTTGGCAGTAAGGGAACCGCTGTTGAAATGGCGTTGGAAACCTCACCGCCTAGTTGGCGGTCCACCCGCCGTTTTACGATGTTGGCGGTTTGCAGAATGAAAGACCGCCAGACCACTGCCGCCACGGCCAGCCAGGGTCGGCTCTAGGGCGGCGAGATCAGTGCCACCGCACTGGGTGCTGACTTGAGGTGGGAGCGTCATTTTTGCAACTATATTAGCATTTTAAAAGCACCTGCTGCTGCGTTCCTGGCCTACAGCAATTTTCACTTAAAATGTCAAAATAACTTTGGTGATTAATCGTCTTCCTGGAAAGAGACCGGAGGTTTGTCTAGTGGAAGTTTTTGACTCATCCTAAAGTAATCTAGAGGGTTAAATTGCCTGCTGCTAAGAACATGTTCCATGCAGATTACTAAGTGCCTATAATGTAAAAAGGTCAGTGGGTTACTGCTTCTGTAAAAGAGCTCTTTTTCTTACTTGTAGTTTATAAGTCAAAATCCTAATATAGAACATTGAGCTATTAACTGTCATCAAAAAACTGCATGCTAACTGCAAGGTATATGTAAGAGCTACATTTTTTTTGCACAGTCTTTTATTATCCTAACCTTCCCAAAAGGGTTCATTTGGATAGAAAACATTTCTCATTATTAAAAAGTACCCCTAACAATGGTGTTACATTTTATATTCTGAATTTGTGCTTTTCCAGCATAAGGACTTTTAAACTATATTATTGCCTACCAGTAACGATGACATGTCACTCCTACACTACACCTTGTAATCCTATCTGATGTAACATTTTCTATACACTGATTTATACACATATGATTGTCTCTGTGAAATGTGTGTGATGTAATGTGCTCTGACACCTTACTCTGGTATGAGTGGTGCTATAAAACTAAATTAATCTGAGAGAAAGTGGTTACGGAGACTTTAGGGGCACTGTTAAAGGGTGCTAGTGAGGGAATCCGTGGCAGAAGTGGTCATAGGGGCCGACAACAAACATTGTTGCACAGAGCGCCACCAGTGGTAAAGCCAGCCCTGCCGCCAGCCATTGGCCAACCGCCTCAACGGGGCATGGGGAAAGCAGCTACCAAAAGACGGTGCAGACAACGATTATGCCGTCCGAAATATGAAGTGACTTTCTGTTGAGTCGACTGTGGTGCAGAGACTGCCTGTTTCGAGTCAGCGGAAACCAAGGATATGGGGTGCACACTCACCCATGTCCTTCTTTTTTCTTCAGTCTTATATTTGTATACATATCACACACCTGCATTGACACATATGGAACTATATATTTTGAATTGCTGACCGCATCGTGCACTGGTCCCCTGCTGTCAGGGACACCGCCACTGAGAGACCGCAGTCAATCAGGAATATCGTAATCTGCTGGGCAGTAAACAGTCCATCATCCCCTTTTGTATCGCTTTGTTCGCCCTAAGTTGGCAGGGTATGCTCAGACGTGAGTCCCTTGCTCACTTTGCCACTGGATTCAAGCTAGCCTGGCTGATGATGGCTGAAATGCCAGAAACCGGTCCCAGGTGCTTGTTTCTGGTCCAGGGAAGACATGGCTTTGGCAGTTCGGGCTGGACTGTTCCCATGAGGCGCAGGGTCAGACTGATTTGCATATTGCCATGTCTGAACTGGGGTGGTGGAGTGAGCTAAAGAATGGTGATGGATAAACCCAGATCAGTTGACTGGGGGTGAGTGTTTGATTTGCTCAAGCGTTCCGTCCATCATCTCCTTTTGTATCGCTTTGTTCGCCCTAAGTTGGCAGGGTATGCTCAGACGTGAGTCCCTTGCTCACTTTGCCACTGGATTCAAGCTAGCCTGGCTGATGACGGCTAAAATGCCAGAAACCAGTCCCAGGTGCTTGTTTCCGGTCCAGGGAAGACATGGCTTTGGCAGTTCGGGCTGGACTGTTCCCATGAGGTGCAGGGTCAGACTGATTTGCATATGGCCATGTCTGAACTGGGGTGGTGGAGTGAGCTAAAGAATGGTGATGGATAAACCCAGATCAGTTGACTGGGGGTGAGTGTTTGATTTGCTCGAGCGTTCCATCCATCATCTCCTTTTGTATCGCTTTGTTCGCCCTAAGTTGGCAGGGTATGCTCAGACGTGAGTCCCTTGCTCACTTTGCCACTGGATTCAAGCTAGCCTGGCTGATGACGGCTAAAATGCCAGAAACCAGTCCCAGGTGCTTGTTTCCGGTCCAGGGAAGACATGGCTTTGGCAGTTCGGGCTGGACTGTTCCCATGAGGCGCAGGGTCAGACTGATTTGCATATGGCCATGTCTGAACTGGGGTGGCGGAGTGAGCTAAAGAATGGTGATGGATTAAACCCAGATCAGTTGACTAGGGGTGAGTGTTTGATTTGCTCAAGTGTTTGGTCCATCATCCCCTTTTGTATCGCTTTGTTCGCCCTAAGTTGGCAGGGTATGTTCAGACGTGAGTCCCTTGTTCACTTTGCCACTGGATTCAAGCTAGCCTAGCTGATGACGGCTGAAATACCAGAAACCGGTCCCAGGTGCTTGTTTCCGGTCCAGGGAAGACATGGCTTTGGCAGTTCGGGCTGGACTGTTCCCATGAGGCGCATGGTCAGACTGATTTCATATGGCCATGTCTGAACTGGGGTGGAGGAGTGAGCTAAAGAATGGTGATGGATTAAACCCAGATCAGTTGACTGGGGTTGAGTGTTTGATTTGCTCAAGCGTTCTGTCCGTCATCCCCTTTTGTATCGCTTTGTTTGCCCTAAGTTGGCAGGGTATGCTCAGACGTGAGTCCCTTGCTCACTATGCCACTGGATTCAAGCTAGCCTGGCTGATGACGGCTGAAATGCCAGAAACCGGTCCGAGGTGCTTTTTTCCGGTCCAGGGAAGACATGGCTTTGGCAGTTCGGACTGGACTGTTCCCATGAGGCGCAGGGTCGGACTGATTTGCATATGGCCATGTCTGAACTGGGGTGGCGGAGTGAGCTAAAGAATGGTGTTGGATTAAACCTAGATCAGTTGACTGGGGGTGAGTGTTTGATTTGCTCAAGCGTTCCGTCCATCATCCCCTTTTGTATTGGGCAGTAAACAGTCAACACGGAGGTCGCGGTGTGATGCCAGCCACAACATCATAATACGGTGGGCGGGAATGTCTTCAGCGCGGTGGAGTAACACCGCCTAACTCGTAATTGGCCCTTAGTCCGTATGATTCAGGGGATGTGAATCTCAAATTTCCGAACTAAACTATATTCGGGATGGACTGTTTCCATAAAGAGAAAGGCCTGTAATGGTTTGTGTTAAGTGGGCCCCTGGGGCTGATTTAGAATTTGACAGATAGATACTGTATGCCGCTGGAGTAAAGTTACTTTGTCAATGTAAAACCTCCTTTGACGGTACGATGGAGTAGGTGTCACTTGAAGTACGCCATCCAACCATCTGCCCTATTTAGAGTGGGTGGGCAGGTGGCTTTTTTTTGTTAGTGTCCATCGGGATGGACAGTAAAAAAAGAAAGTGAACACACATAATAGAGCAAAGCTGGTGGGTGGGGTCATACGTTTTTTAATTATTCAAACATAAACTCCTGCTTCGAGAGTTTGTTTTTGATAAATAAAAAACTTTGGAAAAGTTTGACGGACAGCTTTCGGGTTTGATGGAGCTGGTTCTTAGAGGTTTCCCGCTTTGCCAGGAGCTGCTATGTTGGCGGTTCCTGCCAATGTACAGACAATGTCCGCCAGGAGGGGAGGCATCTCTAAATTTGGAGGGTAGAGTAAAGGCAGTGAAGTCCTCCACTACTCTGTCTGCCTTTACTCCGCCTGTTAAATCCTAACCCACACCCTTTGTTTATAGTGGCAAAGTGGGTGAAAAACAATGGTTTGGAATACTAGCCAGAGGGATTAGCAGACTATTTGCAAGTATTCATCCACTCATCTTTTGCGTGTTTGATTGCCAGTGGTATACCTGGAAACTGGAGTAGCTAATGCCTGGAAATATGAGACTGGTGTAGCATACCCGGCCTACTACTGTCAATATTTGTTAATTCTAACAATCTTTTAATTTGCATCAATTCAAGGAGTATTTCTATTGGTGCAGATTTGCAACTTTTTTGGTAAACGGTTATTGAAGGGCATATTTACACACAAGTGACGCAATGCAGAGCTGCAAGGAAAGTTGCTGCACTGCATTGAATCATCTCAAAAGAGCAAAACTGAACCAAATCTTTAAAACAAGCATTGGCATAGCCAATAGGTCTCGCCTTTGGGTTCTTATAAGTATTTAGTTATACAGCACAATATCCTTGGTGCAATAACATCAACTGTTGCATGGCTAAACACTTATAAGGTCCCATAGGTGAGACCTATTGGCTATGCCAATGTATTGTTTATTTTTTTGTCTTTGAGTGACTTGTGATCTCTCTGGTCTGCCATGATTGTGGGACGTCCAGTGCTTTCTAGTGGAGCAATGAGCAGAGGTGGAAGGCCTTGGGCAGTGTGGTTTGCACAAGCCCAGTCAAGGTGGTGAGTAGTAGGGAATCGGGATGTGAGGAATCAGTTGAGACATTAATCTGGAGTCACAACCTTACCATAACTATCCTCCCTGGTAACAGCGTGGCCTGTATGGGAGAAACCTCTCTCACACCGTGCAGAGTGCTAGCTTGCCAGGATGATTGGAAGACGCAGTAATAGGCACTGCACACAGAAAAATTAAAGTTGAGCACTATTTGTCGAAATTATGAGGCCAGCTGAAAGATTCAGGTCTCAGTTGTAGATGTTAGGGTGTAAATAGTACTGCAGTGTTAAAGCTAAATAATGATAATTGCGTCTATATATTCCTGAAGAACCAGGTCAGTACCCAGGCATTCAAAAACGTTCAAATACTCCTGCAGAGACAGGTCAGAAGACAGTTGAAGCCAGTTGGAACCACTGGCTTAGAGAGGAAAGCAGGAGGAGAGGCCAGATGGTGCCAGGTAGGCATCCCAAACTCAGACTTGGTCTCATTCAATGGGTTATGGCAGCCCTCACAGTTTATAAGTTATTAGTATGGCAAACTGAAACCATTTCGATGCAGGATCAATAGAAAGCTATATTAGAGAGGACAGCCATCCAGGTTGGGGTTGGAGCGTTAATGGCGATGATAGGGGCAGCGCTAAGATACCGGTGGAGACTGAGAAGCAGGGGCCGCAAAGGGCACTCCCTGGATCACGCTGCAGATGCAGATCAGCGTGCACGTTCTTTAGGCATGGGGGAGAAAGAGAGGCTCACCAGGTAGGCACAACGATATCAGCGGTCTTGGCGTCATTTGGAATCAGTGGTGGCTGGTGAGATTTGAAAGTGGCGGGGAGTAAACTTTCCGTGGGAGATGCACCGGCGAGCGAGCGATCCCGAACAACAACATTTTGAAAAATGAGTGGACAAATGGTGCATTTTCAAGAAAATTTGAGAAGCAAGAAGGCTAATAAAGCAATTGTGAAAATGCAGTTATTACATTAATAAAGGGATGTCATAGAAAAACATGGTAGCTGTTCCTTCAGTATAACCACAGAGCTTCATAACAGACTTTAAGATACAAAGCTGAGAACCTCACCAATTTTTTTTATTCAAACTGCAAACAACTAAACAAACTAAACAGGTAAACTAACGTAAACTAAGCAACATTTTTCTGCTAAATGTCTCTAGGCTAAAACTAGTCTCACACATCACCCACATTAAAAATAAATGACAGGAATAAATGCATGGAAAGTATTCCCAAAAATCTGTTTGAGTACCATAAGCTCATCAAAGAAGGCTGGAGAACAGAGCTCTCTGTGCACCTCTGAGAAGCTTAAGTATATACCGGCCTTGCGTCAGACACCCAGATGTGCAGTCTGCCACCACATTTATCAGCTGATTTACATATTCCGAACTCAGACACAGATTAGGAGTATTTATGGCCCAGAGTCACTGGTAATTTTAAATTAGACCACATTTAAGGCGCAGATAATATTTACTTCCAGCTTAGGCCTGGCATCATGGATGCATCTATGAAAAAAAGCATACAAACACACACTGAGTGCCAGCAGGGCATAGGCGCTCCAGAAACATTATACTGATGCCCCTAATATCCGCCGCCAACGTAATTAGTTCTTCTGATCAGCGATTAACTCCAGTGCTACTAGTACTGTGAGAGCCTCTCTGGGCTGGCCTGGCCATTATTACGGCCACCATGACTGTGGTGCTGCGTCACAGTCATGTCCGAGCATAAGAACAACACAACCTGGCTTGGGCCTGCATAATTATAATTCGTCGACGGGGGGCGGTTGAGACCCACCCCACCCCAGATCCCTAGTCACCTGACGACAGTGCCGACTTTCGGATGACTCGGGTGGGTCTCACTTGCCCACAACCATGCCAGGAATAAATAGCACAATATAAATAATACAATCAGACCACTCAGCAAGCGCTATAGGCCTCGCAAGGGGTATGAAAAGCACTACATAAATAACGAGGCAGAGCAGTTCCCCCTCCACAGCCTCGGCTCACTTCGATACAGATAAAATCTTGTTTGGCGTCCCTATTAGCATTTCATGTTTTATTATCCCTCGAGGCGCATCCAGACTTATCCCGTACTTAGCAGATTCTGGAAAGTCTTTATATGTCACTTTGTTTCGTGACTATGTATGGATGTGAAAGTGTGTTGTAGGTAGGTATTCAACTCAAATGCAGTGTCCATAAAAATAAGTGACTGATTAGAATGTGTCCCCCCCCCCTCCCCCGCCACCTCCACCCCCTCACTGGATGCATAAAGAAAAGCGCCATTACGAACTCTCTGCAGACTGCAAGGTATGTTTGCATTTCTCTACAGTACTCGTATACTGAACCTAGACCTGCTAGAGAGGAGGATAATATACTTGAATGAGGCTCTATTAGTATTAGTATATAGTATTCAAGAAACGTTGTGTGGGAGGACGAGCAGTCAACATCAGTAGCGACTAGAGTGTTTCAATAAAGAATAGTCCTGCAAAACAGATCTCCAGTCGCGGCGGGCGGCGGGGGGATTTACCAGGGAATTAAATAGGAAAACTAAAACAGACTTACCTTATAGCCGGTCCGTGCCTCCTCTGCTCCCCTAGCTTGACGAACAGCCCTGGAGTGGACTGGCAGCCTCTCATTGGCACAGGGCACTGCTACTTTTCGCCCGCTGCACGCCCATTAGGAGGCCGAAGGGCTCCTAATAGGCATGCGCAGACAAGCAAAAACATAAGTGCGCATGAGTGGTGACGAGCTAAAAATTCGCCCTCCGTCCCCACTCATGTGCACTTGTGGTGCTGCCTGCTGCCCCTGGTGCCAATCATGTCTGTCAACATGACATCGGACCGCCCACCCCCTTCAGTTTCTGAAGGGGCTGGGCGGTCCAACGTCATGTTGACAGACATGATTGTCAGTTCTCCCTCGGCTCTTTGAACTTAAGTAAACTGATTCAGTTTACTTAAGTTCAAAGAGCCGAGGGAGCTGCGGGGGGTGGGGGGGGCTATGTCCCCACGCCCCAATGGACGCACCGCGCCTGTTTGGAATGCCTACTGTAGGTCTCGTGGGAGATTTGGTGTTATCCGCAATCAGTTGCATTCGATCACCCGTGAAGCAGACGCCGTCACCTTAGTGGTTGCACCGGGAGGCGTGTCAGGAAACAGACCTCGCAGGGGAATGGTGACCGCGATTATAGCAAAAGTAAATAATAGACTTTTTTTCTATTTCTTTACTTTTGCTATAATCGCGGCACTTGCGCTTTACTTTTAATGTTCAAACTAAAGCGCCGGTGCCGCGATTATAGCAAAAGTAAAGTAATAGAAAAAAACATCTATTTCTTTTCTTTTGCTATATTTGCTGCACACGCGCTTTACTTTTAATGTACAAAGTAAAGCGCGGGTGCCGCAATTAGCATGAAGCTGACGAGGAGGGAGTGGGAGAAGGGAGGGGTAGGGGAGGGAATTCACGCACGCTCTGAGAGAAGCCAAATGGCAGCTGTGCATGTTGAGCGCGCTTTTGCGCATAATAGCAAGCTGGTGGCCGGCAAGGTAGCACTTTTAAAAGCAGCTACTAAATGTCTCGACAGAGCAGCGCATGTGCTGGCTCAGGCGAGGCCTAAAGGGTGCAGTTCTGCTCTTTCCATGCGCAGGCGCACTTTAGGCTGCCTAGCATTAATTGAGGCACTCTTGAGCAATAGTGCATGGGTGTCAGTGTTACGGTCAGGACAGTAATCGTGCAGAAAGGGCTACGTTCCTGAACAAAAACTCTCCTTGAAGGGGTTTTCCTGTTTGAATGTGTGCTACGGAATGCAAAAATGCAAAGATGAAATAACAAAGAGAATTACAAATATTTCCGACTCATGGCTCCCAGACCCAACTACAAAGCCATAACTAAATTTATTAGGAGGGTGGCAACCCCACAAACACCCCCTCGAAGCTACGTCCCTTGTGAATGAGTAGTGTGTGGGCATGCACCGGTAGTCATATCTGTCTGGGAAAAAAGGGAGGTGCTGAGGTCGTGGGTGTAGGGGGGCTTATGCATGGCAAAGTTAAAGTAGTGGGGTTCGCCGTCAGGTGATGGGAAGTGGTGGGTGAGGCTCATGTGGGCAACCAATTGAGAGTTACAGTTAATGTCATGATGCAGTAGTATGGGAACTGGGTCCAGGGGAGCAGGTGGATACATAACGCTGAGGGAGCACGGAACCCCATTTGGAAATGAAAATAAAATATGTTTCAGATTGTTTAATGGGTATATCAGCCATTCAAGTGGAACTGTGAGTGCCACCCTCTCCAGCCAGTCCTCCTGAGTCCAGACTCCAGTGGGTGTAAACCATTGTCGGAGTATGCACAGTTTAGCAGCGGTCAGTACAAAGGTTATTCAACAGCTTTGTGTGTGGTGAGAGCCTGCAGGCCTTAGTAGTCGTGGCGGATTGCAAGCGGAGCCTGAATGGCGGTGGTATGTTAAGGTCATCTCTCAATAAGCAGTCAGCACCGTTCCAGGAGTTAGTGATCACAGGACAGGACCAAAGAATGTGCAGTATGTTGCATCCTGTCCGGCAACAGCGCCATCCATCGGACGTGCACATTAGCCGGCTCTGTGCAGTTTGGCAGAAGACCAGTTGCATACTTGCAGTACCTTGAAATAACAACATTTCATCTGAGTTTCCCGCAGGCCAGGAGTCTGTCAACTTGTAGTCAAACACAACAAAAGCATAATATCCCACTTGACCTGTATTACTTCTATAGTTGCTCAAAGTGCTCACCGAACTGACCAAAGACAATAGTCAAAGCATGTGACTTTTATTTATTTTTTATTTTTTTAGTTTATATTCATTCTAACCATAGTGGATATATCCTACCACATTTTCCAGTTTATATATTCAATATACAATAGTTATCCATATACATTTAAATTTTTTGGGGTTTGACAAAAATATTTTCATATAAGAAATAGAAAGAAAATAATTTCATACATTTCACATGCATTTCATTTAATAACACTTTACAATGTACATATCACTAGTATTTACCATTGTAACATTTTCCTCCCCCATATTACAATCCACTCTATCATTCATGTGGAAAACACGCACTTCCTCTAATGTACACCACTCATACTCATCCCAGCTGCATATAACATACACTGCAGATAACAACGGGTAAAGGTCTCTAAATGTTATGTTATGTTATGTTATATTATGTTATTGGGTGTCTTATAAAGCGCTCGGCTACTCGGGCAGAGTGTCCCGGCGCTATACAGATCTGTAGAGGAGTGGCCAGAGAAACGCAGGCAGACTATAGGCCAAAAAGCCAAGTCTTCAGTCCTTTCCTAAAGGACAACAGATTATCTAGTTTCCTAAGGGAAAGGGGAAGTTTGTTCCAGAGTTGAGGGGCCAGCAATCTGTATGAACGACCACCAATGCGCGCGCGTTTGGTGGCTGGGACAATAGCCAATGCTTGCGAGGCTGAGCGAAGAGATCTAGAGGGAAAATAGAACTGGACTCTTTTCCTTAAGTAGATAGCACCAATACCATGCAAGGATTTAAAGGCCATGGTGAGAGTTTTAAAATGGATACGTTTCCGCACTGGCAGCCAATGTAGCGAGTTCAGGAGAGCTGAGGTATGGGCCTTATGGCTGAGGCCAAAAATGGCCCTGGCCGCCGAGTTCTGAACCGATTGGAGGCGTGCAAGAAGGTAATCCGGAAGGCCCAAATAGAGCACATTGGCGTAATCAAACCGAGAGCCGATCAATGCCTGAACCGTAATTCTCCTGTGGCTATGGGAGAGAAAGGGAAGGAATTTCCTAAGGGTTCATAACAGGGCAAAACACTGGCCGACTAAATTAAGAATCTGGGGTTTGAGGGTTAAGCCGTTATCAATTTTTACACCCAGATTCTTCGCCAACGAGGTGGCTGATGATGGAGGATGCATATCAGCAGGCCACCAGGATTTCCAATGGGCATCAGGGGGGCAGCAAAGAAAATAATCTCGGACCTATCCGAGTTGCATCTTAGCTGGTTCTGTTGAAACCAAGAAAAGACGGCCTCAAGGCAGCTCCTGATGGAATTACCGGCGAACTCAGTGTTCTTGTCGCAAGTAAAGAGAAGCTGCGTATCGTTGGCGTAGGAAACAATTCGGGCTCCATGACATTCCACCAGGTCAGCCAGGGGAGACAGATAAATATTAAAAAGAGTGGGGCTCAATACTTAACCCTGTGGAACTCCCACATCCAACGGGGGAACAGTAGCCGAAAAGGGAGGGGCCCAGATCGCTTGTTGGTGGTCAGACAGAAAAGATACGAACCAATTGAATACCGTCCCTCTCAGTCCGATCTCCTGGAGTCTTGAGAGAAGACGACCATGAGGGACGGTATCAAAGGCCGCCGACAAATCCAATAGCACCAACATCGCCTTCCCTTCACTATCCAACACCTCCTTAATAGACTCGGTGACTTCCAATAACGCAGTCTCAGTGCTCAAATTTGAGCGGAAACCGGACTGAGTATGGTGCAGGATATCTCGGGTTTCAAGGACGTTGGACAGAGTGGGGTGAACGTGCTTTTCCACAATTTTAGCCAAAGCAGGGAGCAGCGAGATCAGTCTATAGTTTGAGTGCTCTAAGGGGTACAAATTATTTTTTTTTTTGCAGTGGAACGATGTGCGTCTTTTTCCATACACTAGGGATGGTGCTAGTTTCGAGAGAGGCATTGAGGAGCTGGTTAACAATAGGGTTGATAGCATGTGCCATTTTGGCCAGGATTTTAGCAGGGCAAGGATTAGACGGTGAGCCGGATTTTATTTTAATAGCAGATCCAGTGACATTTGGGGAGATAGAGGGGGAAAAGTTAAGAGCATATGATTTTCAGGGAGGGAACACATTACAGAAGGATTTGAGCCAGGATCACTTGTAGAAACAGTAGGCAAAAAAGAGGCCTGGATGCTTAGAATCTTGTTGGTAAAGAAACTAGCCAATTGCTTGACCCAGAATTCTGAGGGGGAGGATTTTGGGATTAAGAAGGAAGGGGAAGTAAACTCCTTGACAATTTTAAAAATTACTTTGCTAATGTTACCCGCCGCGTCAATTTTTCCAGAGAAGTACAGTTTCTTCTCTGCAACGATAGCCCTATGATAGCCTTTAATGAGATCTTTGTAAGTCACTTTAGATGAAGCATCGTAGCATTTGCGCCACGTTCTTTCGGCTTTCTTGCAACTCCTTCTGGTCTCATGGAGCGCAGGAGTGAACAAGGGAGCCGATGTACGTTGGACAGATTTAGACTGAGTGGGGATGGGTGCTAACTCATCAAGGCGCTGTGTAAGCCATGACTGAGAAAGGGCTAGGTCATTCACCAGCTCGCCCGTGAATGGCAAGGATGCGTAGCAAGAGATTGCTCCAACATATCAGCTGTGACCCGGTGATAAGGGCGAAAGGCCGTAGACTGTGAGTCTGCGCCACCACTGGCTGCTTTAGAAATGCCCGATATGTCAAAGTTCAATAAGTAGTGATCCGACTAGACCAAGGGTAACGGAGGGAGAGAGATAATGGGAATTGAAGAGCATATTTGGTCCAAAATGTGACCTTTATTATGAGTCGCAGAAAAAATATACGGTAATAGGCCAAATGTGCTAGTTACATCCCGAAGTTTCAAGGAATCCGCTGCCTCAGCGTCATCCATATGGATGTTAAAATCCCCTAGGAGTAAACAATGCTTAAATTTCATGATCAGTGGGGACATGGCCATATGAAGGTCATCATAAAAAGTGCTGGAGTGGCCAGGTGACCTGTACAGCAATAGACCAGCACACGAGTGGTGGAGGGAGAAAGACAGACAAAAACCAAGTGACTCCACCCCTGAGATGTCCTCTGTCTCAACCACTGAGCAAGAGTATCGCCTGTCTACCACAATGGCAACTCCCCCTCCCCTACCTACAGCTCGATCTTTCCTCACCATATAGAAGTTCTGGGGAAGAGCGGTAGCGATATCAGGGCTAGAAGAGTCGCCAAGCCAGGTCTCTGTCAGAAAAAGGCATGCCGGCTTACACTCGGTTAAAAGATTAAAAAGATCCAGGGCATGTTTGCCCAGGGACCGAGTGTTAAGTAGCATGCAAGAGTGAGAGCTTCCCCTGATCGACGCCAGATCAGGAAAATTTGCCGCACGTACAGTGTCCTGACTGACGGATGCGGTCAAAGTCGCCCATCAACACAACGCACAGTTTAAGACAGCGACAGAGGCTCTGGGCACAGGGGCTCCGGGCAGTCGCAGCCAATATTTCCCCTTAGGCTGTTAAGAAACACAGAGTCATATCTATGTGTGATAACAGGGGTGCGAGTTAGGGATTCATTAGCGTGGCCGAGCCTGGGCGCCTCCGGGACGCGGACGGGCGCAGACGGGCTTACCTTTGGCGCACCTTCGGCGCGCGCAAGGCGCGCCCGCTGCACTTGTCCGCTGCACGTCCTCGGAGGCATTAGAGTTATATAGGGAGAGGAAGTAGGTCATAGGACGCTAACCACTAGCGTGCCAACCTGATTCCCCCACAGGATGGCGGCCGCGCTGCAAGCAGCGTCCAAACAACAGCGTGGAGTCAGGTAGGGCAGAGAAAAACACACGCTGTAGCATCCACGCCCAAAATCAACTGAGGCAGTAGCATAGAAACACACTAGCCCCCGAAAATAAAATTTCTAACAGTAGTTGTCATTCACACTGTTAAAAGAGCATAAAAAAGTATCCAGACACAAGCGTTATTTAAAAGTGAATGTGCGCGCAAGTTCCCGGCTGAGCCTCAGGAACAGATCTGATGCGGCGAGGAAAGTCCGACCTTTTAAGGTCACAGGACACTAACCACTAGCGTGCCAACCTGATTCCCCCCAAGATGGCGGCCGTGCTGCAAGCAGCGTCCAAACTACAGCGTGGAGTCAGGTAGGGCAGAGAAAAACACACGCTGTAGCATCCACGCCCAAAATCAACTGAGGCAGTAGCATAGATACACACTAGCCCCCGAAAATAAAATTTCTAACAGTAGTTGTCATTCACACTGTTAAAAGAGCATTAAAAAGTATCCAGACACAAGCGTTATTTAAAAGTAAATGTGCGCGCAAGTTCCCGGTTGAGCCTCAGGAACAGATCTGATGCGTCGAGAAAAGTCCGACCTTTTAAGGTCACAGGACGCTAACCACTAGCGTGACAACCTGATTCCCCCCAAGATGGCGGCCGCGCTGCGAATTCTGATGTTGTGATGCTGTGGACTAGGATTTCTCGTAAGACAGTCAATGAACATTTCGGTGGGTTTAAGGTAATGACCATCAACCTTCTTCAGTACCACACAAAAAACTGTGTACATAGGTGGG
This sequence comes from Lissotriton vulgaris, assembly GCF_964263255.1. Classification (NCBI taxonomy): domain Eukaryota; kingdom Metazoa; phylum Chordata; class Amphibia; order Caudata; family Salamandridae; genus Lissotriton; species Lissotriton vulgaris. The sequence goes on from NC_141691.1 coordinate 1,738,246,319, forward strand.
TCAATATGGGGTGATCTTTCTCTCACGTTATGGCAACATCCAATTCATCACATTGCATAGCGACAAATGTATTATAAAGATTCTGAACTTCCGGATAAAGAATATCGCAAAAAAGTAAAGAAATCCTCCGATTCAAATTGAACATACGTGAAGCTATAAATGGTTGTTAATAAGAATCATGGAGCTCCTTCTTCCAAAGACACTTGGATATAACCTGTTCACTTGCTTCAGTAGGGATGTCTGACGCCATAACAGGCTCCCATCGTGTTGTGGAGCCTGAGGTATTTGTAGTCGATTCTGCCATTGGGTCCAGAGGTTCAGTAAACAATTTTGACACCAGGAGGCCACAAAGGCCAGAGACCATTCTTGTTATAGCTTTCCCATTGCACTAAGTAGGAGTGAAGCGAGGAGTGGGTGAGAACCACTCCCCCAAGCAGTTTGGGGAATGGAGGCAATGCCTGAGCTGGAGATATATCCAGAAGTCGGAGCTGGTACTCTGCAGTAAGATCGGCAAAAGACTTGACAGTGGCCTCTTTCAGTAGGTGTTCTATCTTCAGGACCCCGGCACGGACCCAGTTTGGCCAAGACAGTGGTGTGTGATCAATGGTAATGGACCTCTTGTGCCACAGGGGTGTTTTAGGATGTAGGAGGTTGTCCTCTTTCTGGAGGGTGTGGGATAATTTCCAGACTGTGTTCATCTCCGTTAGCATTGGATTGCATAGATCCTTCTAGGCTTGGTGACCTACATAGAAAACTGGGAGGTCCTGTGTGCCATTATGGAGTTTTTGTTCAATCTTGGCCCAAAGGGGCATTTCAATGTGTGGATTCAAATGATATGCCATCTGGGATAAGTGTTGGGCTCTGCAGTAGGTTCAGAAAGGAGACAGATGGAGGTCTCCAGAGGATGTGGCGGCATATAGTTTGCTGAATACCAGTTTTGGAGGCATGGGGGCCCCACGCGCACTTGCTGATCGTCAAGCCAATCCGAGAGAGAAGGTTGAAAGGGACATTTAAGGGGAGCATGCTAAACAGAAAGGTAAATCTCAGGCCATCGCCAGCTTAACAATTTCAACTCTTCCCCCATACGGACAAGTGGAGCTCTGACCATTTGGAAAGTCCCATTGTATAGCTTCCATGAGGGGTTTGATGTTATCCTTCACCATGATATGAAAGTCCTGCTCACCAATACACACAGATATTTCAAGACGTTTGATAACCACTTTTCCAGGAGATGGGACAAGGATTGTTTCAAAGTCCAGGGTGTCAGTGGCATAGCCAGTCTTGCTCAAATTCATCTTGGAGCTGGAGAAGTGGGCAAAGGAGTCAACCAGATTTATGAGAGCTGGGATCGATACTCCAGGGTTACTCGGTGTCAGTAGGATATCGTCCATGTAGAGCAGGAGTTTCCATTCCACAGCCCGCGTTTGAATGCAGATGATCTGACGGCTATGGCCAGCAGTGCCAAGGCAAGGTGAAGAGCAACAGTGATAGGGGGCAACTCGGTCTTGTACCCAGGCTGATGATTAGCAAGCCAGAGGGGAGGCTGTTGCAACAGATCACTGGACCATTTGGATAAAATTGGGTCCTATTCCAAATGTGGCCATGTTTTGAAACAGATACGGCCATTTGACTCAGTCGAACACCTTCTCTACGTCAAAATATTCTTTTGACATATTTTGCCGGCAGGCTCAAGGGGGAGAAAAGCTAATACAAGAAAAATTTGTTGCTTTAAATATACATAAACAAGGGTGCAGAAATAACTCTGATTAATGAACTGTATTATGATCATTTTCTAAGACGACAGTAACAGAACTCTCTTGGTGAGCTAGTTATGAACAGACATACTGCTATGACCAAGAAGCAAGGAGTTGGTCAACAGAACATTATTATGGATTAGTTTGGATATAACCATCGTTACCAGTCATGCAGTAAATATAAAACAGCTACCGCACCCAGAGAAATTCATCATCTTGGATTAAAAACTGTACTATGATAAATTTTTACAGCATCGTGCAGAATATGAATTTATCATATGTGATAAATGAAGAGTGTCAATACGTACAGCATACCATGACTGTCGCATTGATGGAATTTATTAGGAGCACATTCTACAACGATCCTAAAAGAAGGGTGCATAATTTTGTAGTGAAACATAAAGGGAGAGCATGACTAAAAGCTGAAGCTAAGAAGCGGGCAGGAGGAAGCAAATAATAACAGATAACATCAATTACTGACCCCAACTCTGCTCCCCCTACAAGGTGACAGTCGTAAGTAGAACTAACCCTGGCAACAAGGCACATCCTGCTAGCCTGTCCAAGGTTCCAGACCCAACTGGCCTCTACCCCAGGGCCCTCCAAGGGAAAACTAAGCTTCATGTCAAAGCTATGCCAGCTGATACATGACAACCATCAACCCACCACAGCCTTGCCAGCAAGTGCAAGGAGTGGTACAAGCACAGTAGCCCCAAGAACAGCTACCACCACTTCTGCGTTAGCCTCCAATACCGCAACACCACAAAAACATCCTCAGGTAGACTCAATGTGGCAAGCATCACTATTGTCATTACCAGAAGCAGCACTGATGCCATTGCTACTACATGTGTGGTCCTCCCATAACGCCAGACAAAGAAGCATAGTTCCTCATCAGGCCAGGGGTTCTGGCCCCAATGACTGTGGTGAATTTGCAGGGGATGTCCTTGGAGAAATTATCCATTAAGCCAATATGCATATCAGGAGTGCAGAACATTTAATGTAGAGTCCATCACATGAAACTGTTTCTCTGCTACAAGAGGATCCTCTGAGCAAACCTCAGCCAACCAAGAACATGCTCAGGATACAAGTAAGTTTGAAAAAGAACACTAGTATCTGCTCATCATTTATTAAAAGCCACCGAAGTCTGTTGGCCTTCCTGTTGTAGTTGCCACTGTTACTCCTGTGAGTTAGCCTCATCGCTATTGCTGTACCCGTCCTTAATGTCATCATGAAAGGGTATGCACCACCTCATTGCTATTCTGTGTAGCATGGTGCATTTGATGACCACTTGACACACCTTGTCTGAAGTGTACTTTAGCATACCTCCTTTCCAAAGCAAATGTCGATCAGACTTTCAGAAGTTCAAATGCTTATTCAATTGTATTGCAGGTCGGATTTGAGTGTGGTAATACATTGCTTGTGCACGGTAGCCGGGTCTATCATTAGCCATTGTTTCAGGAGGTATCCTGCATCATCTAGGATATCAGTGTGGCAATACCAATGCTTATGCACTGCAGCGGGGTCTGGTACATGCATCATTATCCATTGCTTCAGGAAGTATCATCTACAACATCATCTAAAAGTGTTTCCTAAACTGTGGGTCACAAGCACATTTTTGGTGGGTATGTGCAATAAATAAAGATGCTTTTAAATTCTGTGTTTATCTTGTCACATTTGCTGCACAGAGGTCAAATGTCATGTTATGTCTTCTGAAAAGAATCATGTTTATTTTTAAAAAATGAGGATTGGTGTTTGCAAACTCTGCACTTGCAGTCAGAGAAACACAAGTAAAGTGAATTAAGTGACAATCATGCTGGGGTACAGGAAGAGTCAAAGGAAAGTGTGTAGGATGGCATGTTTTTGTAACACACAACAACATGTAAATACCTGTAAATAAACTACACACATTCAGCCGGTAGGAAAACAAAAATGAAGCACATTGTTTGTAATTCTGAAGTGTTATGGAAGCTAACATTTTAACTTTTGTGATGCACAAATTAAATATTCACTAAGACCTGGTTTCCACACATTATCATTTGTGTGCAATATAGTGTTATGAGTAATATTGTATGACTGTGCAAATGTAATGGACATTTCAATGAAAAAGATGCTGGCTATAAATTACAGTTTTCTACCATACAATGTTTTAGTTATACTAAAAAGCCGTCCACCTCATGCCCATCAAAGCTAAGTCTGCCACAAAAGTTTGTCATTTAAAAAAAAAAGAGTGGCCTGGATCTTAAAACCGTGTGAAGCACTGATACAAGAGCATTGTACAGGTAAGTGGCAGTGTCACTGTAGTTGGTCAGTCAGCACAGAGATAGCATATGTATGGTGGAAGACATAGTCTGACGTACACTCACATAGCACTGCTGTTCTTAGCCAATCAAAAGACAGAATCATAAGCGGAATCTAGGGTTCAGATTGATTTTGACTTGTACATTGATCCTGCTTTGTAATCCAGGCTGTGAATGAGGTTTTGCATACGTTTTTCAATGTGGCCGATGTGGAAGCCACAGGACTCCATTACCCATAATGTTTTAACTTAGTCAACCTGGTGCCAGCACTCAGCGTGTGGTCTTGTTTGCACTTATATGCCACATGTCCATGTAGCCATATTTGAACAGGTGAGGGGATTGGTAGTGCAGCCATCTATCAAGTAGCCATCAAATCTGCAGATGGTGTATCCATGGTATTGGGAATGCAAATTATTTGTAGAATCTTGTGATCATGAGCTGAATCTGGGTGCCAGGTGCAATGCTGGGTGAAACCTTCAAACCCACATCATTCTGTGGATTTAATGTCCGCTGTATATTAAAGTTCCTGATTACTTATTCACAGGTGAGTGGGTCAAACAGTGCAATTGCCCAAAGAAACTGAAGCAGTGGCAACATTTTCAGAAGGGGGGAATATGGCAGAACATATCCCTATGCTGAGCTTCAGTGCGTCTTTTAATAAGTCAAAGGAGTATCGAAAGGTATCTATATCTAGCGCCTCATTTATGAGACCCCTTCACCACCAGAACATCACTTTTTGTGATGTTCTGTGGTGCAGGAGCCTACTCCATATTTACGAGAAATCGTAAATCTAAGGCTGTGTCAAAAACGTACACCTCCCCTGGGGAGGCATAAGGGAGGCACAACGAGGAAAATATCTTTCTTGCTTCTCGTATTTCCTCTTTCTATGTGCAGCATTATGCAGCACACATACAGAGAGGAAAAAGCCTCTTGTGATTGTTTTTGTACAGGAAGATTTCCCTTCCTGCACAAAAATAATCATCCCTGCACCGCAGGCCTCCTTGCACCATGGTGCAAAGGTGCCTGCGTTGGTGCACAGCTGTCCTTTGTGTGCCGGCGCAGGAGAAAGGACAGGAATGCACGGTATCTTGCAGATACAGAGCATTCTTGTCCTTTTCTTTTACCGTAGGGCAGTGCAGCAGGAAGGCCTGCAGCGCTGCCCTAAGGTAAAACCTCATAAATGAGGCCCTGAGTCTCTTGGTGGTAGGACCTCTGTATGCCAGAGTGATATGGTCAAGCATTGACCTTTGTATGTTGGCCCGTCACCAGGGTCTTTGCACCCTTCAATGAAGCTACACTGCCTGGCCCTTCAATGAAACTACACTGCCTGGCCCTTCAATGAAACTACACAGCCTGGCCCTTCAATGAAGGTACACTGCCTGGCCCTTCAATAAAGCTACACTGCCTGGCCCTTCAATGAAGCTACACAGCCTGGCCCTTCAATGAGAAGGGAAGGCTGTTCCATAGACGTGGACCCATAACAGAGAGGGCACGTCCTCCCTGTCTGGTCTTGCTGAACCGGGGGATCTCCAGTAACAGCTGGTTACTAGAGCGCAGGTTGCGCGAGGGGCAATGATGGACACATTTTTCAGCTAGATAGGACGGCCCTAGATCGTGCAGACTTTTGTGCACCACACAGCAGGTCTTAAATTCCACCCGTTTTCGGATGGGAAGCCAGTGGAGCAGTTTAAGAAGGGGCCGGGATGGAGTTCTGGGGGGGGGGCATTTGTCACCAAGCGTGCTGCAGTGTTCTGTACCACTTGGAGCTTGTTTAATACGCCTTCGTTGGCTGCTAGGAGAAGACCGTTACAGTAGTCCAAGCGACTCAACACGAGGGCCTGAACCAAGGTCTTCCTTGAGCTGTCGGGGAGGAGAGGAAACACCTTCCGAAGGAGGCTGATGACATGGAAGCAAGACCCCACTGTGACGTTGACGTGATGTGCAAGAGTGAGGTCATGATCAAGGCGGACCCCCAGATTTTTAACCACCTGTTTAGGGGAGGGGCCTTCAATGAAGGTACACTGCTTGGCCCTTCAATGAAGCTACACTGCCTGGCCCTTCAATGAAGGTACACAGCCTGGCCCTTCAATGAAGCTACACTGCCTGGCCCTTCAATGAAGGTACACTGCCTGGCCCTTCAATGAAGGTATACTGCTTGGCCCTTCAATGAAGCTACACAGCCTGACCCTTCAATGAAGCTACACTGCCTGGCCCTTCAATGAAGCTACACTGCTTGGCCCTTCAATGAAGCTACACTGCCTGGCCCTCCAATGAAGGTACACTGCTTGGCCCTTCAATGAAGGTACACTGCTTGACCCTTCAATGAAGCTACACAGCCTGACCCTTCAATGAAGCTACACTTCCTGGCCCTTCAATGAAGCTACACTGCCTGGCCCTTCAATGAAGGTACATTGCTTGGCCCTTTAAAGAAGCTACACAGCCTGGCCCTTCAATGAAGGTACACAGCCTGGCCCTTCAATGAAGCTACACTGTTTGGCCCTTCAATGAAGCTACACTGCCTGGTTGTGTGCATATTGCTACATGGCATACTGTACAAGTATGGTTATCTAGTGCAGCATTAGGACGTGTTCCAGTACGGGTGCATCCATATGGTGTTTTTGTGAAGAATGTTTCCATGAGAGCTGTCTTTAGGCATGTACTTTCCCATTGGTGTGCTTCCACGAGGGCTTTTTTAAGGCACGTGTCTTACAAGTGTGTCTGAATGATGGTTGGTGCAGGTAATTGTTTCCCCACATTGGTGTTTCCAAGTGGCCATATTTCACTTGTCTTTCTTTTATCCCCCAAGATATAGCTGTACTCTTTGATGTACATTACATATGGTTGGCATCAATGTGATTTAGCACCTGCTATGAGGTCGAGATATTTTTCCGGGGTATATTGAGCTGCTTTTCACGTGAAAAACAGACTTCTGCTGACTTTCTGTTTACCACATACGATTAAAAACATACGATAAATAACACGCAGGATATTTTTCTCCTATGGTCATTTTAAATGGTTATCTTTCCAGCTGTAATTATTATTGTATGTGTTTCTTTTACTTGTAATGGCGTTTGTTGGCTTCTGCATGCAACTTTTTCTACCACGTGTAGTAAGGGGCTTACGTTGCGAATGCTAACGAGGGCCTATGTCTGAAAACGAAGCTGGATTTACTATGTATTGGAGGGGCCTCGACCCCCCATGTGAGTTCTACTTGAGCGTGCATGTTTATAAGCCGGAGTGTGAGTATCATTAATGGTGGGTAGGATGTAGCCTGTTGCCCGATGGTACGTTACCTTTTTACCAACACCTAATATAAAATATGTGTATAAGTACATCCCTTTTGTTACAGTTGAGAACTTTTATATTCCCATTTGTTCATATGAAACCAATAATTGAGTAAGTGCATATAAAGAACTTTGGCTCATGAGTGTAAGAAATCTGCCCTTTTCCGATTTTCTCTCACCTTTTTCTCAAGCAGCGGCAGATATTTTTAAACCTGCAACTGGGATAACAGCAACGAAACTCAAGAGCAGCAATGTTTCCAGTACCCCCCGCTAGTAATCTGGTGATACTATTCCAAGCCTTTGAGAAGGCACAAGAAGGAGAAATTCAGAAATGGTGGGCGGCCACCTCCCTGCAAAGATACAGAGACTGTGACCGCATCCAGAGGGCAGTGGCGTAACGAAACTTGAGGGGGCCCCACCCAGCGGCCCGGCCCACCACCTACCTCTTTGCCTCACCGACAAAAATAGGCAGTCACCTAAAGCCATATAATCAGCACTTATCTGTGCATACTTCTAACAGCAAATATACATGGATTCCACTTTAATTGTGTTCTAGGGCTGCCTCAATGATGAAATCCATGGCTGATACTTAAAGGGAACAAAGACAGAAAAGTCACATTACAAATGAATACACACTTTTTGTATTAATAACCCTATTTAGTGCCAAGGCTAGGGCTTTCCAGGCTCTTTAAACAGATGTCTGGCATTTTTCTTTTGGCAACCCTACTTTACATTCCTTTTCATGAAATGCATTTTCACACTACAACAGTAAATGTACATTTCAAATGCAAGAAATAGGCAGAGTGGGGGCCCAGGGGTTACTGGAACCAGGAAAAAACTAAGCCTCTGTAACCAGTTTTCAAATGGTCTCTGGCCTCAAGGCAGTTGCCTTCAATAACCCTTGTTACTGGGCATGGAAGCTCAGGTCACCTGCACCCACAGCATGCGGCACACACCATTTAATTTATGAGGTAGGACTGTTATGAGGCAACTCACTGGTACAACCAATGCCAGCAAGAGAGTGTAGTGCTGCCTGTGTGTGCTACAGCGCTGATGGGGCCCTTGGAGGCTGGAAAACGGTGGCTGCTGGGGGCATGGCAGCCAAGGATTTAGATTGCCATGTGTGACATTTTCATATTTTTAGTGTAATTATGAGTGACATTCAATGATTATGAGTGACATTTTTCGCGAGCAAAATAAAGCAACAAAGTGTGTGGAAAGAAATATTAGAAATGACACTTGAGCGATGAGAAGCTTTACCACCTTGGCTGCTAGGGGGTTTCCCCCTCCTGTGCTGATCCTTGATGAACCCCATTGTTCATGACAAGGTCAAACGCACAGCGCAGGTAACGCCCATGACGAGCTGACCTTGTCATGAGCATGGAAGGGGTTAAAGAGATCTTGAAACTGCTACAAAACACCTGGAATGGATTGTCACTAATAGACTCTTCTCGAAAATGCCTCTATACACTTGCACAATCTCTACACATCCTAAATTTTACACCTGCTCCACTGCACCTGCTTGCACTACTATGGATAAATCACAATGCCTGACCATGTTGGACTGTATATACTTTACCATAAGGCTGATAATTAAATCCAAACTCTTCCTTTTCAGAGGTAAATACCAAATTACACCTCTGCAAAGAGACATCACTCTAACCAGTGGATGCCCCTTTTGGCCTAGCTACGTACCCACTGATGGGAAATGTTGGATGCTACACTGCATGTGCCTCAATGCTGCGCAGTGCTGGACTCTTTGGCCCTGCTGGCATCGCACAGGTAGGCAGGTTCCAAGCCTCTTTCTCTGGGCTGGGGGGTGGCTCAGATGGTGCTGCAGTCAACGGTGAGTTGAGTCTGTTATACTTGTCAGCTATGTCTTTTAAAGACAAGGGCAGTACAGCGCTCAGACCCAGACACAAGCCTGTGCCCACGCTGCCCTCCAAACACAGGTGGAGGGCAGATGAGTTGTTAAACGTGGGCCTGCCCGAGCGGCAGAGATTTCTGCATGGGGGCCATGGCTGCTGATGCAGGGGGCCAGAGGTGCCAAATCACAGAATATCTGGCAGAGAACTTGATTATTCTCTTCTGCTTTTCAGTCTCAGGTAGCTCCTGCAGTGACATTTAGGGTCACCTTTCCCTTAATGGTCGTATGCCTAAGACTATTCAGAATCCTGGAATCAGGCCTGGTGTCAACTATTGTGCTTCCCGCCCGTGCACCCTGATGCTGAACATTACAACATGAACAAAAGCCTGTGCCATCTCTTTCTCACTCTCCTTGTCTGGAAAGACTACCTCCTATCACTGTGCTGTTTATTCCAAGATTGAGTCAGTCACACACAACTCTACAATTGCCCATCAGTACTGAGTATTTCACACAACTTTTACAAAGCACATTAACGTTTACCTGCAGGACCTGCTGTAATTACAATACCGGGGTCACGTCATGTATCTGCAAAGTAATCTCCGATGGGATGAGGGGGTACTGCTTTACACCGGAGAGCGATTGGAAGCAGAGGATGCAGGCGCTGCGCCCCCTCCCAAAGATCTCCTACCACTGACGTACTCCTCCTTCTTCTGGGCTCACCCCGAGGCATCCGCAGTTTATTGTGCTTACACCAGGGAACATATCCAAAAGAACACTGTGGCTTTACTGTCGCATGCCTGCCTTTGGTTCAGGGCTGAGTGCGTGGGTACAGAATACTGGGTTTTATTTGCGCTGGGATGGTTCTCCTTCCGTGAGTATCACATGGTAGCTATTTAAGTCAGATATGTAATATTTTATGTCCATCTCACACCGAAACGCCACCTTTCAAGTTCTCTGTTGCCAGGGTACACGACTAACCAATTTAGCTCGAGCAATTTTTAGAGAAGCCTCCTCAATGTTATTGAAGTTTTCGGCAATTCATAAATGAGCAGGTGTGAAAACAGCACAATCACTTCTATGTCAGAGATGACTGCCTTGTCACATCCCCCCAATGCCAACAGGTTTATAAAACTGGGGCACACAACTCCTTTTAGAGACATTTCCTCGAATACATGGGTACAACATGCTTCTTCATGACTTTAATGCTCAGAAACCAGGTCAAACCACCACTGAAAAGCCAACTCAAAGGCTTACGGAATGAAGGTTAATTTCTGTCAGTATGATTTAAAGGTGGATCAGATAAGGACCCATCTAAATAGGATTCACCCAGATACATCCTTGGGCGCACAAGACATGTTCTCTCAGAGCTCTGCTCTGGACACCAACACCAGTCCAGTGGCGTCACTAGGGTTGGTGTCACCCGGTGCGGGTAACTCATGGTGTCACCCCCTCACAACTTACCGGATGGACCATCTCACCCTCTGCCTGCACCATGTCCCCTCTGCCTGCACCATCTCCCCTCCGCCTGCACCATCTCACCCCCTTCCTGCACCATCTCTCCCTTAGCCTGCACCATCTCTCCCCCGCCTGCACCCTCTCCCCTCCGCCTGCACCATCTCACCCTCTGCCTGCACCATCTCTCCCTCTGCCTGCACCATCTCTCCCTCTGCCTGCACCATCTCCCTCTCTGTCTGCACTATCCCTCCCTCTGCCTGCACCATCCCTCCCTTTGCCTGCACCATCTCTCCCCTCCGCCTGCACCATCTCTACCCTCCGCCTGCACCATCTCTCCCCTCTGCCTGCACCATCTCCCCTCTGCCTGCACCATCTCCCCCTCTGCCTGCACCATCTCTCCGTCTGCCTGCACCCTCTCCCCTCCGCCTGCACCATCTCACCCTCTGTCTGCACCATCCCTCCTTCTGCCTGCACCATCCCTCCCTTTGCCTACACCATCTCCCCTCCGCCTGCACCATCTCTCCCCTCTGTCGGCACCATCTCCCCTCTGCCTGCACCATCTCTCCCTCTGTCTGCATCATCTCCCCTCCGCCTGCACCATCTCTCCCCTCTGCCTGCACCATCTCCCTCTCTGCCTGCACCATCTTCCCCATATTTACAAGGCCATGTAAAGACATCCTGCATGACTTTCATGGCTTTGTATATATGTTTAACCTTTCACGCATAAGTCTGCGTGAAAGGGGCATTCCATGGATGTTGCGTGTTCCCACGCAACATCCATGGAACTTGATGCATTCCTAGAATTACAACATTTTGTAAAGCTGGGAATGCGTCAGAATCCTACACCTCCCCAGGAGAGGCCTAAGGAGGCACAACAAGGAGAACATATGTATGTTTTCTCTTTCTATGCGTGTTGATTGTTTTTGTGCACGAAGTTGTCCATTCCTGCACAAAAAAAAATATCTCCTCAGCACTGGCACCCTTGAAAAATGAGGTAAGGGTGTCTGCTCTGATGCATGCCTGCTGTAGTGCGCTGGTGCAGGGGAGAAGGACAGGAATGGGCCATATCTTGTAGTTACAGAGCATTCCTGCCATTTTATTTTGATGCACGACAGAGCAGCAGGAGGGCTTGCTGCGCTGCTGTGTGTCAAAATATTGTAGATGAGGTCTATTGTGCCTTTGGGGAGATGCCTCAGTCACAACAGACTTTCTCCTTAGGCCCTAATTCCTAGAATATTGGAAATCCTGATGGGATCATTTTGACCGTGAAAGTACAGGAAGCATGGGTATTGGTAATTTTGTGCTGCCAAATCACCTATGGATTTCGAGATAGCCCCTAAAGAATGAAGAGTTCACATCAAAACTGGGGTTGCCACACCTGTTTCCATCACTAATTCACCAATTTCTGGCCTTTTTCTGAAGACATATTCCTCCATGTTTGATCTGGTGAATACGTCCCCAGAACAACCAAAGGTGGGGTTACCCCATCAGAACAAATTCCCTAGTCAGATGATCATGTTTTGTTTCTGCCGAAACTGCGAGTTCTGAGTAACTCGAAATGATGGGTCTGATGTGTAAAATAATGCTTTGGCAGGTGCACGCTCACGAAATTGCACACCACACATATTGCCTTCAGCCTAATCTCATTGCCTCACTAATAGAGCAGACCCACCCACTTGGACCTACAGCCACCCTTGTCCTTTCAAGCCTATCTGTCCACCTCCATAAAATGTCCTCTCCATCTATGCCTCCTTTGTCCTCAGCCTGCCCCTCAGTACCTATCGGTCGCCCCATTCCCATCTGATCTCCAGTTAACTCCTTAATTACCTTTTGACGTGGGCTTATCAATTTTTATGCCCACCCCTCTCCGAACTGGCCTGGCAGTCCAGAAATAAAATAAAGTATAATTCATACTAAAAACTCCAGCAAGTAGTACGCATTCCCCCAAAAATACATGCAGGCATCATTGTCAATAAATAACACATAGTCCTCAAATTCAACCACCCTATGAATTCGGTGAGTCCTTTCCAACTCATAAAATACCCTTATTTTGCAGTTGGCAGCCTTCTTGGCCTTGCTTCATGCCGCAGGCCTGAAAGCTCCCATCCAAACTCTATTAGGAGCCAGTTTAGTAAATAACAAATATGTCCTTGCACAAGGGTCCTTTTATTAAATATAACATATTTTTTAAGTTAATCGTTCACCACCCACAGGGGCCCACATTTAATAATGCTATGTATAGGGTTTGTGACACAAACCTCACAAAGTATTAGAATGTGATTAACTATCCATAATTTGCATTGGATACTATCCCAAAGTAACTCAAAGTTGCGCAATGCGCTGCTTTGAGTTACTTTCCGTCTACGGGGCATTCTGTGTTTAGTGCAGGGGCGTTGCCATGTGACCGCTGATGGGCTTTGATGCAAATCCCTATCTAAATCATTGGTAGAGAGGGGTTTGTGGCAAAATGTTACACCTCCTCAAGACAGGTGTAACGAGGAGAAAGGTTTTTAAATTCTCCTCATTTGTCCTATTTTACATGTGAGCGGCATTGTACAGCACACATACATAGTGGAACAAGCCTAAAAGCATTGTTTTTGTATTGGAAGCCTTCCTTCCAGTACAAAACCTATGTTTCAGAGAGCGCACACCCTTGCACTAAGGCATAAGGGTTTGTGCGTTGACAAATGGCTGCTATAAGGAGTAGTATAGCCAGTGTGTCATGGGCCTTGGTGCAAGTAAGGAAATGTCCCTCTGGCTACTGATTGATTTATAAAATACTACAATAATCAGGGTTCAGTGGCTCCTCGGAGATCAGTGGGCCCGTGCCACTGTACCTATAACACCAATGGAAGCTGGGCTGCTTTCTAAGGTGCACCAGCACTGGTAGAGAGAAAACATACACCATATCGTAGTAGATACAGTACATTCTTTTACTCTCCCTTTGAAACAAGACATTGAAACAACTTTGATGCACTGTTGCATTGTCTCAAAGAATAGCAAATCTGTGACCAAACATTTATTGTTATGCAGCTCAGCAGTATTTATTTTATCAACCTCAGAAGGATGAAGGCTGAGTCGGCTCACTGAAGTTAAAACGTGTGACCATGAGGACAAACACAAACTCATAGAGTATGTCAAACACTGGCTTTTAGAGTAGATGCATGTGCCCACTAATCCATTGGACCCATCACCTTAATTTCTCTCAAATCCGTTTTCATTTGTTAAAGCAACACCATTCCGAGTCACAGAGACAAATTGTGTATTTCTAAGGTGAAATGCTTAAGCCGCTCAGTAATAGTAGGCAAATAACAAACTTGAATTACAGTTGTTCACCGAAGCGCTTGCACTCTCTGAATATTAAACCCATTCGACTTTACAAAGTGCTGCCTTTTGGCACATTTCCTAAGGCCTTTCGACTGCACAATAGAAAATAAATTTTTTGAGGCAGATTAAATTCCTAACATAAAAATGCAGCCTCCAGCCCCAGCCACACATACCTCCTAAGAGGCATACATGGGCAGACAAAATCCTCCTCACCATTTCCTTACCTTTCCCAGTCTGACCCCAGCTTCGATTTTTTAAAACTAATCACCACCGGTTTACCAGTGCATATCCTCCCATTGGAAACACAACACCACCTCTTGCTCAAGTAACTCTGGGACCCCGGGGCCACAAGAACACCCAATCACACATAGCATGGATACTCTCCCCTCCCACTCTGAGATGTCACACTTCCCTACCGCATGTTCCTTTCGGTTTCAGATCCTTGCCAGCATTATTCACCCCATCTCCACCCTGACAGCTTGTTGATGGTCGACGTAGCTATGTTGTGAGCAAAGTTAGCTACCAGCCAGAGGTGCTGCAGACTTGTGAAAATCAGAGCTGCCACGTGGCCTCATGTCCAGTACAACACCTGCAGCCAGTTTGTTTTTCTTTTATCCAAAAGGTCTAGGGCTTGCAGTCACCTGCTACAATGACAGACGTTAAACTGCTATTCAGAAAATACAGAGAGCTGTTGGCTATAAATCCAGGGCTACTAGAGGTATCAGACAGAAAATGTGGTCAGTTGGCTGCAGACGTCACTGAGCTCAGTAAACCATACGTCACCCCAAGAAATGGTCTGTTTATCTGCACAGAGATCATCGTGTAACCCCCCACTCTGTTTCGCTTCCCACGCTGTCCCCAAGCACAGATTTGTAGGAATGGAAAAGCACAAGCAAATATGTGATCAGTGCGCCCTGACATCACCAATAGCAAGTTCAAACAATAAATCATCATTCACTGGCCGTCTGTCTTTAGAAATCTCCAAGTCGTACTAAATGGCCAACATAAAAATCTTCCCTTAATTGTTCAATTACCTTCGATCACACAATATCAAATGTCTACAACACATGACTGAAAATTGTATAAAAGGCAGACTAGCATCAGAATCTCCTCTGTTAGTTAAAATAATGTGGGACACTAGCAGAGTCTAGCGAGTCATTTGGGTTTGGGATAATAAGGTGCATTAAACTGATACTGCAGTTTTATCCCCCATTTGTGCACATTTAACCTAATATAAGAAACACACATTGGGTGATTGGCAAAGTTAAATTGACCGACCGAAAACGTCCACTCTCAGCCACTTGGAGGTTTAAACAATACCAAGCTAGATTCTCCCTGTTTGTAATCTGCCGGCATTTTTTTTGTTCTTGCTATTTTCTACTGAGCATTACCGTACTGATGAATTCAAACTCGTGTGATCCTGATGATCTTTCCGTTCAGCCTTGCGGGTAGAGGGGGGTCATGGCCTCGCCCGATCGGCTCCCTGAACTCCCGAAGGGGCAATCCTCCAGGCTGCCAACCAGCACGACCGCATCTTTCCTACAGCGAGCATAGAGCTCGTATTCATGCCGATCCTATTTCTGGCTCTCATCACGTGCAGCGCGCTCAGCACCCGCTGCTGCACGCTCTTGCATCCAGCTCAGTGGTGCTCCTCCCGCCGTTGTTTTTGAATGCGACCAGCGCGCTCACTCGCGCCACTGGCTGCGCAGCCGCGGAGGTGCCCCTGGAGAGCGCGTGGGCCCTGTGTTACACTGCGCCCCTGGTGGTGGTGCTTCTTCCGCCGGTTCTTTTTTAACATGACCGCGCTCATATCACGCCACTGGCTGCGGGGCCGCACTGTCGCAGAGGGGCCCCTGGAGCGCAGCCCCCTCCCCCCCCCGCAAAGGCGCCTGTGTTACGCCCCTGCATGATTTGTGCGTGCGACATATGATACGTTTAAATTAATTACACACGAAAGACACACTCGCCCTGACCTTCGAGCTGAGCTGTGTTACCAGATGGTGTCACCCCCATCTGAGGGTGTCACCTGGTGCGGTCCGCACCCCCCGCACCCCCCTAGTGACGCCACTGACCAACACTGCTCGGAGCATACTTGGGGGCAAGGCTGCAGTGCCCTGGCACCAGACTACCATTGCTACCTTAATGAGCCAACATACTTCAAAAGTAGCTGACTAACGGCCGCCACGGCATGGAGCACCGGTGCAGGCCTTCATTCGGGAGAAGAGGCTGCGACGTGCGCACGCACACACACACAGTGCAGCAGGTGAGTGAGCCTTCTCGCTGTATCATTTAAAGTGCCTTGCAGTAAGCCACGGTCACTGCACCATCAGGATTCAAGCAAGCCGGGCCGACGACGGCTGAAATGCCAGAAACCGGTCCCCGGAAGCTTGTCTCCTTTCTGGTGAAGAATTGGCTTGGTAGTTTAGTTTGCCCTGTTCCCATGATGCACTGGGCCAGGGACAGACTGATTTGCATATAGCCAGGTTCTGAGCTGGGATCATGCAGTGAGCTAAATAACGGTGATGGATCAAGCCCTGATCTTTGGACTGGGTAAGAGTGGTCTGCTTAATTCAGACACTCTGTTCATCACCACCCCCTTTTCTGAATCGTTTTTGGCCACTATAGGTGTGGCAGGGTATACTCAGACATGAGTCCCTTGCTCACTGCACCATCAGGATTCAAGCAAGCCGGGCCGACGACGGCTGAAATGCCAGAAACCCGTCCCCGGAAGCTTGTCTCCTTTCTGGTGAAGAATTGGCTTGGTAGTTTAGTCTGCCCTGTTCCCATGATGCACTGGGCCAGGGACAGACTGATTTGCATATAGCCAGGTTCTGAGCTGGGATGGTGCAGTGAGCTAAATAACGGTGATGGATCAAGCCCTGATCATTGGACTGGGTAAGAGTGGTCTGCTTAATTCAGACACTCTGTTCATCACCACCCCCTTTTCTGAATCGTTTTTGGCCACTATAGGTGTGGCAGGGTATACTCAGACATGAGTCCCTTGCTCACTGCACCATCAGGATTCAAGCAAGCCGGGCCGACGACGGCTGAAATGCCAGAAACCGGTCCCCGGAAGCTTGTCTCCTTTCTGGTGGAGAATTGGCTTGGTAGTTTAGTCTGCCCTGTTCCCATGATGCACTGGGCCAGAGACAGACTGATTTGCATATAGCCAGGTTCTGAGCTGGGATGGTGCAGTGAGCTAAATAACGGTGATGGATCAAGCCCTGATCTTTGGACTGGGTAAGAGTGGTCTGCTTAATTCAGACACTCTGTTCATCACCTCCCCCTTTTAGCACATTTTACATCATAATTAAAACGCTCCAAAGGCGCACTGTGACGGGAACTCACTGTTGAATAAACGTACTTACATTGCGAGGTGAGCACGTACTTTTTGTTGGGCCTGCTGAGCTGTCACATCTCGAGGCAGCTCTGCTGCGGTCCAGAAGACGACTTGACTCGAGGAGCATATTAATCACCAACCCCACCCTGTACACCACCCCGAAGACCGAGCACACTCAGCCTGAAACAACGGAGCGCAGCCGTGCACCATTTATATATGAAGAGCCTCAGAGGCCCGGCCAGGGCCCAGGTCTGCACATCAAGAGGCAGCCGGGCGGTGGCGCGCATGCACACCATTTACTTTAAGGGGGCGCTGGGCATGCGCAACTGCGCACCATTTAATTCTAGAAGCCGCCTTGAATAGGCTTGCTGGCTCTCGTGAGTGAGGGGGGGCCCCTGGAGCGTGGGGCCCCCGCACCGCAGGGGCTGCGTGGGCCTGTGTTACGCCCCTGCCAGAGGGGCCTACGTATTTTTACGGTTCCCTCTAATGAAAATCCTGACCCTCCACTTTTAAAGGAATGGGCAGAGCACAGTGCAGAGTCTGCCAAGGGGATGGTCAGGATATTAATTAAGTGTGCATGAAGCGACCCCGATAAATTCCTGGCAGAGATTAAAAAGCTGCAGGAAACGATCAGGAAAGAAAAGGCTGCCATGATGAATCGTCCGAAAGATTATGAAGCAGTAATTAGACGCAGAAAGCAGACCAAATTTCAGATAGATGAACAAGATTACCTCACTGGCCGCATCTTAACCTTTGTACGAAAATGTGATGCCCCACAAAAAAGGATGACGCAACAGGGCACCTTATTTTCAGGAATATCAATTAATAATGGAGACCCGATAAAGACCCATGCAGAGAACCCATCCTTTGCAACAGGCCCAACAAAAAGGCGCAAAACAAGGAGGGGCAAGAAAAGAAGGGGAAGAAGTATTGTATCCGAGGGTCACGCAAAGCTAAGGGAGGAGAGGCAAATGGTAGAGGAAGGTGATCTGAGGACAGTCATCAATCTCTCTAATCGAACTCTTTCTGAAGAGGCGATCAAGGTCCTACAATTGGGCTTAACCTTCTGACCAACATCTGAATACATCTTTGTACAAACTAGGATAGATCTGTTCAGATATATCAGGAAGTTAAAACTGCAAAAGATCTTTATCCTCCACCCCAAAAAAGATTAAGCAAATGGTGGTCCTAATCTAGAGGATTCAGTTTCTAACCTACTGAGTGTCAGAACGAAACCTCCAATCTTATGCCCAACACTGCAGGAACGACGGTAGCCCCAGTCCTCCACTCCTACCCCTGTAGCAACCACTGATTTACATAAACAGCATACTTGCCACACGAGCACCAGGAGAGGGTGGGAGAAAGAGAGAGGAAAGGAATTAAGAAACAACTCCCCGTCTGGCTTCCTCTGGTACTATTCAAATGGCATAGAACGCAGACTGCACCTAAAAGAAAAGACAATAATCCTCAATGGTGGATTTATTTAAATGATTGATATCTCTGTGCCCATACATATACAAGCCCCTCACAATGATGCAAAACGAAAGGCTTCTTACCAGTTCATGGAGCGGTGTTTTCGGGAATCCAAAGTGTCCATATATCCACTGGATATCAATGCCTCTCTCCAATTGAGCAATTCGGTATGAGGGATGAGGGAAAAAGCCACAGGCATAAAAAACCCTCACCACAAAGCAATAGTCAATAAATACTAAGACTCCCAAAAAGTAAAGAAAAATAGTGGCCACGATTTGGAGACTCAATCTCTGGACTCTGGTGAAACACAATATGGAGATGTGGCAGATGTGGGAAATTGTCTTGAAGCAGCAGGTATAACAAAGTCCAGCGGACACAGCATCTTCAAAAGAAAATCATGAATCATTCCACAGACTCCTTTTGATACTATCAACGTTTTTAATGAGGCAGTCCTCCAGGACCTTAAGGATCTGGTGAGGTCAAAGCAACAAAGGAAGAGTAGCTATAACATCCCAAGGAACCAATGGGAGGCTACTAAGACACTTAAAACGGACCCGACTCTGGAGATAAAGTCCTCCGATAAAGGGGGCAATATTGTCATTTTTAACAAGGAACACTATCTTACAGAAGCCTTTCGACAGATGGAAGATAAAGAATGTTACACAACCATCAACTGGACAGAATATCTGGAATGTATTAAACCGTATCACATATTTTTGCAAGGTTGGAGGGACGAAGGAATGTTAGATCAGGACGAGTTCCTATTCCTTCATTGTGAATCTCCGGCCCGTCCAACCTTCTACCACTTACCCAAGATACATAGGAACTCCACCAACCCTCCTGGTAGACCCATTGTGGCTTCTATCTAGTCTCTTAGAGAATACCTCTGCCTATATTGATTCTTTTTTAGCACCCTTGGTGAAGGATCTGTCATCGTTTATAAGGGACACCCTGGACTTTTTGAGACTGATGGAGGGTATCACTTGGGATTCAGATATGCTCCTAATTACTTTAGACATCACCAGTTTATATACCTGTATTAATCATGATGATGGAATTACAGCCACCAAAGGGTTCTTAAATAAAAGATCACTCAGATTCCAGAAACAAAGTAATGCTCCTGCAAATGATCACCTTCTGCTTAAATAATAACATCTTCCTGTTCACGGGACAACTGTACAGGCAACAACGGGGAACAGCCATGGTTACATGCTTCGCTCACAGCTATGCAAATTTTTTTGTTGGCTGGTGGGAGAAGCACGTAGCCTGGGGGGAAACCCATGAACATTGTTTGGACAGAATTATGTTATGGGCAAGGTACACAAATGACCTCTTTATCATTTGGATAGGGAGTCGCTCCTCGGCTGAGGAGTATATTACTTCCCTGAACCATAATATTTTGAATCTAAAATTCACAGGAGAAATCAGTGCTAGATCAGTCAATTATCTTGATCTAGAGGTCTTCATAGAAAATGATGCTTTACAGACACGACTCTATAGGAAGCCCACAATCGGCACCACTGTGTTGCACGCAGCCAGTTATCACCCCAAAAACCTGGTTAAAAATATCTCATTTGGAGGGCTCTTGCGTTTCAAATGCAATTGCTCAAACCAACAAGATTTTGTAACAGCAAAAAATTAAGCTTGGGGGAGATTTAAACAAAGAGGATATACCAACGCCACTTTAGAACAAGCTGAGCAAAGAGTGAGGAGAATAGACGGAAAGAATCTATTGGTGGCCCAAACAAAAGGAAGCCCCACCAAGGAAGAACATGCTAGAATTATTACAACTTACAATGACAGGTCGAGTGAAGTTGTACATATCTTCAAGAAAAACTGGCATATCCTACAGACCGATACCAACCTAAAAAACCATCTTTCTTCCCACCCTTTGATCACATATAAACGCTGCCAATCTCTCAGTGACCATTTAATCCATAGTCACTATGATACGTCAACAAAGGCAAAAAATAGAATTAACATTGTGGGAATCTACCCATGCCTTTGTTGAAAAGCCTGTAAGAACAGTCACAAAGTCAATACCTTCAAGGGTAGACAAGGGGATCCTATGCCTCTCAGACAAATTAAAAAGCTTCTCAACTGCAATTCGGATTTTACCCTTTATTGATTGGAATGCCCATGCTCCAAATGGTATATGAAAAGCACTATACATTCTGCCAAAAAACGCATCCTCAAGCACATGTGTGCTAAAAACAACAAAGACGCCACCTATCTGGTTGCACAAGACTGAAAAATTCCATCAAAGTAACCATGATCTCTTAAAACTCTACTGTATCGATCAAGTAGAGAGAGGTGAAAGGGGAGGTGACAGAATTAAAAAACTGCGGGTGTTGGAGTCTAAATATATTATTGACCTACAAACAAAGGCTCCTATATGGCTTAACAATGACGAGGAGATGTGGGTCCATTTGGAGTAAGGTGAGCATGTATCGATTGAACTTGGAGATATAGTTCATATAAAGGGAAAATACCAGGTTTAACCGCATTAGATTACAAACCCATTCAGGGCTCTATTGTGAGATAAGGGAGCAAATGTTAGTACTTCATATAAGCAACTTTTGCTTTCAGGCATATTTGATTCGGAGCATTATTCGTGAAACTGTAATACATTATATATGAAATTAAAGCTTTTTATAATAACATCGCTTTTTAAAGTATTTGCTAAAATGCTTGAGGAATGCATTTTGCTCCCCCTGTACACATGGTTTTAATATCACTAAATCACTAGTACACGTCATTTTTCTTCTTTTTTTTAGGCAGTATAAGAATTGTATGAATGTAAACATGTTCAAAGATGGCCGCCATGTATTTGGCTAACATATGCAAGTCCGTCTTTAATGTTGTCATAAGATCATGTGACACGTAATTTGAAATACTGTCGCTTTTGCCCAGGAAATTGACATCGAAAAAGCCAAAATTCGAAACACGTCTGTCAGTGCAGGGGGACTGCACAATAAAGCGCTTTGCTACAACTACTCTCGTGAGTGCTTTCCATTGGGGCATGGGAAGGGCATGCCTAGTTGCTGATACGTACCCGGCTCACCAATGCAGGAGTGAGCACCCAGGGCGAGCAGGCGCGGCGGCAGTGGTTTCTGGATGTTGAATTTTTTATATATATATATATATATATATATATATATATATATATATATATATATATATATATATATATATATATATATATATATATATATATATATATATATATATATATATATATATTTATTTTATTTTATTACCTACTGGCAGTCGCCATAGGTAGTTATAGTTAGTGCCATGTTTACAAAGGAAAAGCGTTTTTTGACTTGCCTATATCTTTGGCACGGTTTCGAATCTTCATGAATTTTGCCCAAAAAAAGTGTGTTACTGATTCTGTTGCGCATAGAAAGTTTCAAGGAGATCTGTCAAGCGGGGCCGAGATAAAGGGAGGGTCCAAAAAAGTGTTTTTCCAAAGTTCATTTCCATAGAAATATTTAGACACTACTACAGCCCGAAACACTGGATAGAATTATACCAAATTTGGAAGAAAGGTAGCTCTTGGTCCAGAAAGAACACTACATTCAGTAGTTTTTGAAAAATTTAAAAAAAGAAATTTTATATATAGGGACCCGGATCCTCTGTGGATTTGACAGTCCCTGTGCTGAAATGTGTTGGCAGCGATCTGGGGACTAGGCTTTAACCGAGTCCCACAAAAAAAATATTAAAAAAGAGAAGGGGCAGGGTAGGAATACCCTGACTCCCTAGGTCTCTTGAAGGGAGGGTCCCACAGAGTTGTGCTTGATCTCTACAATTTAGCCACTGGGAGGGACAGGTCCTGGGGGCATGTGGGCTAATAGAAAATTTAAAGGAGGGGCACACTGGCCCCCTTTGGAGGCTCATTGAGCCCTGGGGGCCACCACCTCCTGGGGCTAAAGAAAGATTAATGGGGAGACCCCCACGAGCTCCAGGTACCACCACTACCACCCCATGGCAAAATAGCACCCACAAGTGAGTCCACCATCAGCATGATTGCTCAGACCTCTTTGGAGGCCCCACCCCCTTTCTCAACCAGTCTGCAAAGAAGAATCCTGGTGCACTATTGGTTGGGGGTCGTTGGTGGCCAAGAACCCCTACTGTTGTCTCAAGTAAGTCCCTCACAATGGGATTGCTGAGACTTCATGGGAGGCCCGCCCCCTTTCTCAACCACTGCAAAGGCGCACCCTAGCACAAGACTGGTTGGGGATGAAGTTCCCTTAGCTGCAGAGGGTCATTGGGGGGTCAAGAATCCCTTTTATTGCCACAAGAAAATCCACTTGGCGGGATTGCCGAGACCTCATCGGAGGCTTTGGCCCCTTTCGCAACCACTTTGCAAAGGGGCCCCCTGGCACACTACTGATTGTGGGATGAAGTCTTCTTGGCTGCTGCGTGTCGTTGGGGGCCAAGAACCCCTATTGTTGCTGCAAGTAAGTCCCTCACAGCGGGATTTCGGAGACCTTGTCAGAGGGCCCATCCCGCCCCCTTTCTCAACCATTCTGCAAAGGAGCTTTCTGGCTCACTACTTGTTGGGGGTGAAGTCCCCTTGGTTGCTGAGGGTAGTTGAGGACCAAGAACCCCTATTGTTGCCATAAGTAAGTCCCCCACAGTGGATATGCTCAGACTCGCCAGAGGCCTCACCCCCTTTTTCAACCACTCTGCAAAGGAGGCCTCATGGCACACTACTGGTTGGGGATGAAGTCCCCTTGGCTGCTGAGCGTTGTTGGGTGCCAAGAACCCCTTTTGTTGCCACTAGTAAGTCCCCCCACGGTGGGATTGCTGAGACCTCGTTGGAAGTCCCATCCCCTCTATCAACCAGTCAGCAAAGGGGGTGCCTGGCGCACTACTGATTGGGGGATGAAGTTTAGGGGGAGCGTGCTAGCAAGCTCCACTCTGCCGAAGTTTGGTGTCGTTTTTGATGAACTCGGCACTCCAGTCGGAGTGTCAAAACTCCACAAACTCCACCAGCGGAGTTGAGTTTACTGCCCACCCCTATCACAGACTCACCGATCAACTCATATACCCACTTGCAGCCCCACTCATACTCTCTCACACTCACTTATAGACCTACTCAGACACAAATACACCCACTGCGATACTCATGCACTCACTCACACACTAAGGGGGCCATTAGGATGGCGGGCGGACGTTGCCCACCCGCCATCCTCATGGTACTTGGGACCGCCGCCATAAGGGCGGGGGACCCGTGGGGGGTATCAGGATGCGCCCGCCACAGTGGCGGGCACATCCTGCTTTTTTAACATTGTGGCGGGTGGTGCGCTCAGCAACGCCCGCCACAATGCTAAAAATGCACGTATGCATTTGCATACACAAAGGGGCAGGCACCGCGCGGTGCCTGACGCTTTGTGTATGCAAATGCTGGGGGGTACCACAGGTACCCCCATGTGCACCCCCCACCTCGCCTTCACTAAGGGCGCCCGCAGGGGGCCCCCGAAGTGAAGACCGCCTGCCTTTCCGTGGCGGCATCGCTGACACGGAAAGGCATCTGTTGCAGCCCATACTAATATGGCTGGCGGTGTCTGATAGACACCGCCACCATATTAAACCGCGACCGGGGCGAAAAAGCGGCGGATGGTCTTTCCGTCCTCCGCAGACCCCCCAGCCATGCTAATATGGCGGGGGTCATTCTGGTTAGGATGGCGGGCGGATTGCCCCCGCCAGGCCGGCGGTGGCTACCGCCAGCCTGGCGGGGGCAATCCACCCACCATTCTAATGGGTCAATGTTTAGTGGTTACAGTTAGGAAATAAAAATTTTAAAACTCACAAATTCTCTTAAAAAACAAAGGTTACAAGGAAGTTATAGTTAGGAAATAGAATGTTTTTTAAACATATAAATTCACTGAAAAAACAAAGGTTATAGGGACATTATACTTAGGAAACAGAAGTTTCTTAAAAACCTTAGAAATTCACTGAAAAAAACAATGGTTACACAAACATTATAGCTAGGCTCAGATTTCTCCCGTACAAAACCAGCGAAATTCAGCAGTTATAGTTATCTGAGCTAATTATATCTTATACCCAGCTTATGCACTGCTTAAAAACTCACATATTACATCACTCATGACATCTTAATTGGAGCCCCCAACAGGAAAAGGCCTGGGGCCTAGAAACGTACTCTGACTCCCACTTTCCCAGTAGTTGAAGAAAAGCGTCATTTACTCATTTTTTCAACGTCTGGAGTACCAAGTGGGTTGAATCTTGCCAAGGTGGGCAAGATATCAGGTTTGCCACACTTGGAGTTTTTGCTGCTCTCAAAATGGGTACAGCAAGACATGGAGAAGGAAAATAGTGTCTACGTTTGAGCGTAAAACTTTGAATAGATAAGACGGCAAATCTATACCAGTGCAAAGCAACCTTGGCAAATACAAAATCAATTGTTCTGCTCTATGCTTTTGACACCAAAACGAACAACTTCAGCATAAACGCGTGACAACAATGCATAGAACTTCGAGGGACACTCATCAGCTTCAGTGTTGGACCTTGCCCCACTAGAAGGCATTGAGCACCAAAAAAGTTACTAAGTTTCAATGGTAAAACCTTTGACCGGTGCAACTCACTCGATATATCAGACTTCCACTATATTAAGTGGGCCTAAAATCGCACGTAGGTCCCAGCCAATCACAAACTGATATTTTTTAATGGTGCTTTACCTTTTTTTTTACATTCAGATCTCAAATTTCTTATATCAGATTTGATCTCTTTGGTGTCTTTTTGCTTAATGAATGTTTCCATATTTTTATAAATAGTTTTGAGAATTTATTTGTCTTGTTTTTTTAATTGTTGGTTATGCTTAAACTTAACGTACATTTCTCTGGGGAACTACTTGCTGCTTACAACTATCAGGGGATGGCCAAAGTTTCACTAGGACTTGTGTTGAGACCTAACCAGGCTGTGTTTATTAGGTCAGTAAATATACAGACTTTCCAAGTTAACCCACTTCCTGACATTGAAGATTCACAAGTGAATGGTGACCTATGCCATAATTTCTTTATTTTATTAATCATATACGTGAATTGTTGTGTTGGCCTCCATGTCACGAAGCACTCTTTAGTGGGCAAAGAGGTTTTAAGACTTGTCAAAGTGGGCAATTAACCAGGACCACCAACTTCCAAGTGACCCCTAAGAAAGTGAATTTTATCTCTGCCTTACACCTGTCTATTGCTCCATCTCAACCTTCTCTGTATTATTGAATATTGTTTGGCATCATATGACTCGAGTTAGCAGAAAATGGATAATAAAATGCAAAGCTGCTCTAGACAGGGGCTTCTAAAATACGGCTTGCCAGGACCCCCTAAAATCCTTAAGCTGTCACTGTTAGTGGGAGTAATAGATCATTTTCCAAATAATTTGATGATGATAATGAAATCAAGGGTGAAAAGAGATGCATGTGTCCAAATTGTTCTAAAAGACACCGCTTTTTAATGTATACAATAAACGGAGACACTTTGTGCGTTGTGAATGTGCAGAATTCATGACTGATGATGTAAAATAGATTTGGTAATGTCTATTGAACTTGTAATTGCTTTGGTAAAAAACAGAATAATCAAGTATTACTTTGCCCACCATACACATTGTGTTTTCCGTGCATTACCAGAATTACAGTAGCTTCAAGAGAAGTAATGACACATTTTAATACGTATCATGAATTTAGAGGAATGTAGAAGTCTGTAGTTTATATCAGGCCAGACTGGGCATGGTAGACTTTGTTCTGGCACTGAGTCTGAGTTCTAACAGTGGCACACAGAAGAGACTTTGTTTTCCGAGTGGAGTCATTCTCAGGAGATATTATTTCAACTAAAAACTGTTAACTCTTGCTCATTTTGGTCTCCTTTCTTTGGTCATGATCAGCGCTGAATTCTTAGCTGTTGTATTTGGCTTAACTGTCTACTATTTATGACAACTACATTGGTTAAATGAACATGTACCATAATGATAGTGCTAGGTTGTTTTTATAAGCAACATGAAAGACGAGAACTACTGGTGTAAAAACGTTTACACAAATGGAGACTTATTTATTCACTACGGTATGTATTCTAAGAAGTGGGCACTGTCGAGGAAAGACCTCCTCCATTTATTTAAGGCAAGTACGTAGTATATACAGAACTTATGCAGCCCTGCCTAGCCACAAAGCTTCAGAACGCTGAGCACTAGGGTCTAGTGCAGACTAAGCGGGAGGAGGGGGTCGGCGGCGGGGATAAAGTATCAGGGGCGAGGCTTGAGGGTGGAGAGGGGAAGTGTTCTGCATTGAGGGTTACTGAGTGTGCTGGGCAGAGCTGTGCGTGGGAGAGGGCAAGGCTTGAACACTGAGCTGTACTCCACCACAATTAATGTCACCATAAGATGCTATGCAGAATTTTACATAAGTATATCGTGGAACATTTAAAGTGATACTGCTACCTACAATATTACTTTTCAGATGAAGTCTTGGCCTGTAATTGAAGGGTGTTGACACTGGAGTGAACCTCTTCCAAAACTATTGGAAGGGATAAGAAAAAAACATGAAGTTTTCTCATGCAATATTTTTTGTTGTCTTCAAAAATCTTTTAAACCTTTGCGATATACTCAGATTATGACTCATGGTGATAAAGTACTGTATGCTTGGAGAATAAATGCAACAGAAACCTCAAGGAACTAGAAGCTTGAATGCGGCATGCTCATCCCAGGTTTTTGAGACACCTCAAGTTATATTATTTTTAAAAGACAGGATTGTCTCGTTAGAAAAGGGATGCAAACTTCCTTATTTACTTGACTACTGAACATGTGGTGTACTATCTTTTCTGTTTTATTCAGCCACTGACTAATTGTGAATATCTATACGTGTGTTTTAATATGGGTGTTTCGACTAAATAAATGATAACTCAAACACCCTACTCCACCGCTGCTGCTGCTGCTTTTCTGAATTGCTTTGTTATCTTGCTATACTCCACTGAGTGAACATGGGATTCCCTGCACAGGAGGGGAATAGCTTATGGAGACTGAGATCACCCTCTCCGCGTCAGTCCAGCCTATCTTACCTCAGTGGCTACAATGGTGGGGCTAGGCTGGGTCACTTGCCTGATCTAAGGTGGTTTGTCTTAAGCTTCTTAATGCATGAAACGTATCTCTTCAAAATCTATCTCGAGGAGTCGCATAATGCAGCGCGCTGCCTCCCAGACTGGGCCCTCAAAAGAGTGAGCGGAAAGCAGGAGGGTCTCCAAAAGGGGGATGACTTATGTAATTACGGGTATGGCTTAAACACCTCATTTGTGTGACTCCCATAGAGTGTATTTCCTGCAGCCAGATATATAACACAACTGACATACCGCTATAGCCAGCCAATACTATTGTCTTTGTCAATGGATGTTAGTTAAGTAAGTAACAACAATGATTTTGTTGCAAATATTGAAAATTTTTCAAATCTGAAGTTGTGAGGCTGTGAATTAAAAATGGATTTTGATACATTTGCTTTTATATTTATAATTGTATTCATTATTCTTTCTCTACTATTACGTATTTTAAGATATGCAATGTTATCACATATTTCTTGTACCGTATTTATGAAATGCTAATAAAAAATTATAACACAAAAAAAAATGAACGGGGGTATGCACTATGCAAGAGTAACATGCTACACAACAAAAAAACAATACAAAAATACAACATCTTGGAAATAGATAACACTCTTAGGGAATTCAAGATTAAGTATAGCCATTGGAGTTAAGGACATGTATATAGGGCCCGTTAGGGACCCTTTTCAATATCTGTTTAGAATTATTTCCAGGTCTGTGACCTGTAGGTACCCGGCTCACTTAAAGCTCATTTGGAAAGACTCGTCAACCAATCACAAATAGAAGGGAAAACAGAAAGAATGCAAAGGTTGTGGACCAGAGAACTTTCTACAAACTTGTGCAGAGAAATTAAGAGGATGATTAACCCATTAAAGAATGTGAATATGGACAAAACAGCAATCAGAGAGTAAAGTGAGTAAGTAATGGAGCTGCAGTTACTGACAGCTAAGGAGCAATAGCAGAGTGAAATACAAGATGGAAGTGTTGCTGAAACAGTGACTGATGCACAGAAACTGCTTCAGCTTAAAATTGCACAGATGCTGTTGACACAAAATTTCAGAAAACCCCCACATCCAAATAAATACATAATAACATGCTTTGACAGAAAGATAGCAAAGAAACAGGGCCAATTACCTTCAAGAAGTGAAACGAGAGGCATCAGTACATATTCCCAGGCAGGACCCAGGATGCCACCCAGTGGATGAAAGCCTTCCTATGCCACTGGCTAAAACCAAAAAATAACCATCAAATAAAAAATCCTAGATCAGCACCATTTATAGTAACGTGTTCCAGTTAGAAGATCCCTCGGAAGCTGCAAGGGTGTGATCATTGGACATTTTAATGAGAAGATTTGACCAGCTGGTGGGAGTTTAGGTAATAATATATCCTCTAAAATTGATCATAAGAGAGGGAATGGAGACTAACTTTGATTCCAATATTAAAACACCAAAACGGGCCACTGACTGAACATACAGTTAGGCTAATAGATATATAGTACATTTGTAATCAAGCATCAACCACCCCATATCCACGTCGTGGTAAAAGGCTGTCAGAGCTGGGTTAACTAACTGCAGCACCTTTGATAGATGGACCTTGAGCTGTTGAAAAACTGAGGGTATGTAATTTTGAAGGCAATTGTACGATCTTTAATTCATGTTTTCCAGGAGTGGGCTACAGCGAGGATGTTTGTAAAGGTAGCCGCAACCAACTCCATACTCCCAATGGCTTCCAGTGCAGGAGAACGGTTGCAGCAGAGACAAGGTGCCTTTGTGACATGAGAGGTGTGGGAAGCAAGGTTTTCTCAGTTATTGATGTCTTCCACTGATGGGATTGTATGTGGAATGAATTATTGGTCTCCACGAAGTATCCCTCCCCTGCGATTAGAGCTCTAAAGATGGTCACCTGCAACATCACACAAATAGGGTGGCCACACAACTAAGGTAGTGGGTGCTCTACGGGGGAAGAGAGACAGGAACAACTTTACATTTTCATTTGTGGTATGTACAATAACTTGTCTGGTAATATGCAGATCATATGTGTACATTTGTATTTCAGGAGAATTGGTTACTTTTTACATGTTAGTCTCCCTGCATCGACTGTGATGTATAACTCCTACAAGTCGGAAGTAGGACGTGAGATCTTTATGATTAAGTATCAAGGACCCCCTGAAGGAATGAATAAACTAGTCCTAGGTCAGGGGAAATGAGTGAAATAAAACAACCTAGGCACTATGGTATTGCAAATTGTCAAACCTAAGGAGTAACAGAGAGGTTGGACTACACAGGAATCAGTTTCTAACATTTATTGATATTCACATTAAAAACAGACGAGACTTTAAGCAAATTTATCTAGATTAAAAACTTCAAAAAAATACATCACAATACATAGATTTTCAAACAGAAATAAATCAATTATTAATATATGCAATGTCAATAATACAAAAATAAAATACAAATATAAAAAGTGGCACAAATAATATTTCTCGACGCGCGTTTCGGCGGCCAGCGCCTTCATCTGGAGTAGCCACGGTATTTTCTTAAAATAAAGAGAACAGGAGATCTTTATCATTCCATTTGTTGCAAGTTAAGGAGGTAATACAACAATGCGAATGATATTGTTCTTCCTTGATATCCTTTCCATTTATGATACATGGTCTGTGAAAATAGGCGCACATGTGGAATTATTACTTCTCTGTTTAATTTTTTTTAAATGTTATCTTTTGTCAGTATTCTTTTCATTTTTCTTTCCAGAGTATATTTGCACAGATCACCAGATGTGTTGTGAGAGCCCTTTCATTTGATTATATGACACAGTTGGGTGATTGCATGGGATTTTTTCTTGATTTATTCACTGGTGTGACTTATGGACAATATCTAGAAGTGCAGTTAATGGTTACACACATTGTATCATTTACCTGTTTGATTTCCAGAGGTTTTATATTTTCCATTGTATATCTATAGCTGTTATCCAAACCTATGAAATATGGCTCCTGGCGAAGGCCTGTGAGCCGAAGCGTGCGTAGAGAGATCTTCTGAGTATATTATTCATCAATTGCCGTTGATATTTGGCTTTTGGAATTTCTGTCATGTGCCATATCTTGTTCTAAATAAGACAATATATGTTTGAATGGTAATCTTCCAGATTAGGACCTGTATGCCAGCATAATGTGATTTATAGACATTTTGGAACTTTATTATTTGTTTATTAAGTGGATTTTATGAATGTGTAAGGGTTATGACAGATGTGGATGATTGTACTGTTTTGTTTTAGAGCTGTATTTTATATGTTTATGTATATGTCGTGTGTGTATATTCTGGAATATTGATAATAACAATGTTTGTAGCTTTTCAAATTTTCAGGTGTTTATGAACTCTGTTAATCATGAAATAATGTATTTGTAAGTAAAGAGAGTGGTTGCCTGAGGATTTACATTATAGTTCTTCTTTAACAATTCTATGCCTTCTGCCAGTCTCTGAATGCACATCTGGGTGGGTAACAGCTGGGCCTAGTGCATACCCTCTAGGCAGCCACACACAATGGGAGCTTAGGCATGACTTGATAGGCCTTAACAGGCCATTAACTGGCTTGATCGGGGGCTGGAGCTAAGCACAGCCCCACATGCACCTGAATAGACTGAGCCCTGTCTCCACGCAATAGGCCTAACGACCCCTTATTGTCACTCCAGCCAGCTTGGAGCCAGTGGAGGAAAGGAATTCCCTGCACTTCAAAGCCACTGTATAGAAGCTTTTCCCACCATCCAGAACCAGAGCACCAAAGTATAAATACTGTACCTCAGACATCACCACTTCAGTACACTTCTGGACCTTTGGATACTCTGCCAGGAAGAGTGACTGCTGTGCTGCTGAAAGGACTGTCACTCTGCTGGGCTCTTGCTCTGCTGACCTCCTTGCCTGATTTTCTTCAACCATAACCAAAGTTACTCCAAGGGCTTGCCTCCTGTTTTCTGAAGTCTCAGGGACACAAAATACTTACAACTTACCTGCTACAGCACCTGGACTCTGCAATCTGTGAGTCTACCCTACCAATTGGAGCCACCCCGTTCCAGGACCCTTTCAAGTGAGCCTAAGGTGCTTCGCCTTCTGTGGTCATTCTCTGAACCAACGCCAGACAAAGTAAAGCCTTGCAAAGCAAAGCACCGCAGACCGCACACCAGGATTTAAGGTTCTGTGATCAGTGGCAGATGGGTCCCTGTAGCTAGTCCATGCTCCATCGCAGTCGGCCTGAACTTGCGACTTTGTCCCGGTCAGGCAGGACAAGATTACCACAGTTGGTGATTTGGCTTGGATGCACCTTTTTCACCTAAATCTTTAAAATTGCATATTTCAGGATCTTCTTACTGGATTTTTGTTGTTATGGTCTAGTTTTGTTCATTAAATTAAGTTCTAGGTATAACCAGGCGTTGTACCTTTTTTTGTGGTGTTTTCAGTTTGAAGTGTTGCACAGTGCTGGCAGCCTAAGTGTACAGACCTTGAGTTGAATGCCAATTATCAGGAAACCACCCCTGAACCGGTATGAGGTGGAGTGGAAAAAAGGTTACTCCCCCCCCCCTCTTTGAGAAACCACAGAGGTTAGAGATCCCTGAATGGCCTGGGGCCTGGTTGTGGACCCAAACAGCAGTCTCTGTTAGTTGTTGTCCTTATGGACAGTGTTTTCCCTGGGTTGGGTACAGAAGTCTGACCCAAGGGGTGGAATAGGCCACATCACTTTGTTGGCCATGGTGGTACTGTCTGCCTACTGGGATGCATCTGTGAGCCGGGTGTCAGGAATATTTGACGTGTGTTAAATACAACCAACACCCGTATGTCCTAACTAAATTTAGATGTGGTATGGTACACCATTTGGTTGCATGTCCGAATATGAATGCCTGACAAAACCCCTTGTCCCTGTGATGGAATGAGTAAGCAAAGCACACAGCACTTAATTTTATTATGTACGTTTTATAAGGAGCGATGTCAATATTTTAAACCCCTTTTTATTATGTAGAATGCAAGAAACTATAAAGATCAACTGAATTTTCTGCATACACTAAACAATTAATTTGTGTGTTTTCGTGTTGCCCTTTTTATTTTAAACGCTATTTATTAAAGGAAATGTATCGTGTTAGATTCTGTCCAGGGTTTATGATTATATGATGGTATCCTGAAGGATTTTATTGTTCTATGAATTATATTGCTTGAATTGCTTTTTAATTGTGTGTACTTTTACGGCAGTTTTTACTCACCAAATAAAGTTCTTGAATTGAATTTCCTCCAAGGGCTTGCGTCCTTTTTCCTGAAGTCTCAAGTACACAGACAACTTCCAACTCACCTGCTTCAGCACCAGGATTCTGCCATCTGTAAGTCCAAGTGGTGCCACCCCAGTCCTAGACCCTTGGAAGTGGGCCTAAGGTGCTCTGCCTTCTGTGGTCATTCTCTGAACTGACGTTGACCAACGCACCAGGATTTAAGGTTTTGTGTTCAGCAGGTGGATCCCAGTAGCTGGCACATGCTCCATAGAGATCATCCTTAACTTCTGACTTTGTCCCGGTCTGGCATGACCAGATAACCATAGCTGGTGCTTTGAATTTTTATGAGCTATTTTCACCTAAATCTTTCAAGTGCATATCTCAGGATCCGCTTATTGGATTTTTGTTTTGGTCTTATTTTGTCCATTAAATTAAGCTCTATGTTTCTTATCAGGTGTCGTATCTTTTTGTGTTTTCACTGCTCAAAGTGTTGCACAAATACTTAGCACATTGCCTCTTAAATTAAGTAGGGCTTCCAAGCTACCAGAGGGTGAGCACAGGTTAATTTAGGATGTGCATCTGACTTTTCCTGACTAGGAAAGGGTGCATACCTCTGCCAACCAGAAACCCATTTTCTAACAGAGGGCCATTAGACATGGTCCAGAGAAGGAACTAAAAGAAACTGGTCCTGTGGTTGAAAATGTTTAAGTATAGGCCCTCGAGTGACACTTGATGAATCCCTGCTAACCGGTTTCAGTCTATTATAACTGGGAGGGTCCGACCTCCGCTTTAAAATGTCCTAAGTGGACAGCTTAACCAAAGTCGTACTTCTCTTGTATGCAACTTACTCTGTTGTGGTCAAATTAAGAGGTGACACTCCACTGGGGGAACCGTAGACTCTGCCTCTCCCATGAAGCTTGGCCAAAAATATATTGGGTGATTTACTCACTATCCTGGTTATCTTTGTTAGAATTACATTAGCAAATAATCGATATAGCATTACCCTAAAGCAAGTTTTTCTGTTTGTTCAAATGTTGCAACATACTGTTTAATTGCTTTTTTGTTTGTTTAAGCCAAGAGCATTGCATGCAGGTGGAATGTTAACAAATCATGCGCAGCTATAGCACCTTCAGAAACAGTTACGACGAGGAGATAATTCATATTATGGAGAAATGATCTCCCAACAACAGCACAGAATGAAGGGTCTGGTGAATTGAGGATTAGGCGGGCGGCACCAGAGGGACACTCATGTAGAGCTTTGTGCACTTACCAATGGCATTGGCCCACAAGGTCAAGTTTTGGTGCAATGTAAGGGATTGGCTCTCCAATTAAAAGAAAAGCCATATTACAATTGGATATGTACCAAAGGGGCAAAAGGGATATTGCGCAAAAAGACACATCTTTTGCTTGCTAATGTCCCTAGGCTGAAGTCAAGATTCTGTCCTCTGCAATATCACTCCACTTCACAAACGATAGTCAATGCAGAATGAGAATAAGTTAGGGTGATCAGTGTGAGGAGCTGAATGTACGCTAAAGCACTGGCAATCTTATCAACAAATGACGGTCATGAAAATAAAGAAGCTTTTTCTCTGGAAATCCTCCCCTCAGTAGCAAGGATTGCGGTGAGCATAATACTTGGCGGGAGATTTTATGGTTGCACTAAACCCCTCCACAGATAGTCTTCTACATGGCAGTGTGCAATGACTCTGCAGTCACTCCTCAACGATTTGACTGACTTAAACCTAGTGGACGTACAGCATCCAATCCAACCCGGCGAAAGATTATATACTTTTTATTTGAATGTCTACAGATCCTAATCTCATACAGATTACTTATTGGCATTGCTGGACTTCATCGTCACTGTAGTAATCGGCAGCCAAATTGTTTCAGATCATGCCCCAGTCATGATGACCTTTACTGTATATGGGCTGACTCCAAAGTCTCTAAGTTTGGAATTTGAAGAAAGTAGCCTTCCAGGACCTTGTACTGAGGAACAGAATATGGGAATCCCTTGATAATTAAATCACTAAAAATGCAACTAAGTAGATTTCCTAGGCAAAAATATGAGACGCTGCTAAGGCAGTCTTGAGGGGTGAAGTCCTAGCACACACAGTCATGTTTGTATGGTTAGTGAAGCTGGGCTAGATCGAACAGACACAAAGGGCTCCAAACTGGAAATTAAACATAAAACACATGCTCACAAAGGGCACATCATGAGTTTCAGAAGGCTAGGGGAGAATTTGGAGCACTCCTTCGAGAAGTAGCCCATGTATGGCTGCACATGAAACAAAAATACTGTAAAAGGAGAAATAGCAGATAGGCTCCTAACATATGAATCAGGTTAGCCAAAACTTGCAATTATATAAAACTTGTCTAAGAGGTAGCAGGACCGAGCCAAACTTTTTATAAAGATGTCACACTTTCTCACAATATTACTCACACATCTATCAAGCTGAATCCCTTGATGTGGACCATCAATACACATTTAGCATACTGTGATTTCCCCACATTGTGTCTTCCAAACACTAAAGCCCCAGGACTTGATGGTGTTCCAGCTTCTTTCTATAAGGCCTTCTGTATCATTCTGGGTCCCCACCTGATAAGTGTGTTTATTTCAATAAACACATTGAGACAAGTGATACCTACCATGATGGAGTTTCCACTGACCAGGCTTTTGAGGCAGGTTAAGGGCCCCCAGTAGTGTGGACTCTATCGGCGAGTGCACTTGCTCAATTTTTATTTTAAATTGTTAAGTAAATCCTTACCAATAAGCTAGGAGACATTTGGCCAATTATATTCTCCCTGCATCAGGCAGGTTTTATCAAAACTCGACTAACTGGGGCAATATCAGATTGGCATTGTGTGTGATTGATGAGGCTACAAGAGACAACATGCAATGCCGCTTCTCTCACTGGACCCGGAAAAAGCAGTTGACTAAGTGAATTGAATATCTTTGCACAACACCCTCGATATATCATGCCTGGGCCTGAGAATGCTTATGCTTAATTAAAGCCAATTTCAAGTAACAATATACAATGCTGAAACTTCATTCACTGATGACTGAACCGATCATTCATAGGCACAGGGTTGCCTTCAGTCTCCCTTGGTGTTCACTCTTTCACAGGATCTCTCCATGAGGAACCAGAATTCGATTTGGGCCTAGTAAAACATGTAGTTACTTTTAGTAATTAGCGTGATGTACCTAGTAGGCTAATGGAGGGACGCAAACACTAATACGCACACAATATGTAATAACTTAGGAATTAGTGTACGTCATATTACACGTTTTTGTTTGCATCTAACCATAGGCGGTACTGCTTGACTCGACCAGCGCCATTTTGTGGCCTGGTCCACTTACAGCATTAGTGAAAACCTATCATTGCATTTAGCTCAAGCCGTTCTCCTGAGAAATAGTACAACTGTAGCAAACTGCTGCTTCTGCACGTTAGGCCTATCAAGGTTGTAGGTGGGGGTAGGCTGGATAAGCACATTCCTAGGGGCGCTGTGCGGACTCTCTCGGAGTTAGCAGAAGGGAGTTACCCTCACGACCTTGCTATAACGAGCTGGGCTAAACTAAGAGAGCTTTGTCTCCCATATATGGTCTTTCCCCTGCACCAACCTGCACCAACCTGTACCAACTTGTATTTTTCCTTCTTAGGTAACGGTTTCCAAATGTAACATTATATATGTGATCTGTTGATAATGTGCCAGCAGTCTTCTTGGCAGACCTCGTGGGGTTAGGTCGCAAGGAGCTCCTCTGGCAGAGTTTGTTTGTTATAATAAACGATTGGACCTTATACACTGCCAACTGACTGATTATTGGTAATTGATATTGGGGCTATTTGTAAGTACGGCTCTATTTGGGTTGTAATATATTTTTAGGTACTTCAGTTGGCGACTCCGCCAGGACTCCGCGTTGGGGTCGTCCCTCTGTAATCAGAAAGGAACTGGACATTGGAAAGGGTGATCTTGATCGGGGGAGGGGGATCGACCGAAGAATTTGGGGTCTGCTCCGCTCTCCCGATCGAGAGAGCCCCAGCTGCTAGTGACCCCACGCCAGAGTCCTTTGGGTGTAACCCGAGAACGGGCTTATTGGTCTAACAGGAATTGGCAGTGGAGAACGCACAATCGGACCTGAGTGCACCAGGTGAGTGATTCGTCTTGTTTTGTGTTGGATATCCTTTGGATTTGAATTTGGAACTTGGAATTTGGTGACTTCGGGTCACGGAGAACTCGAAAAGTGGGTCTGACGGGGCATTATTGAGACTGCACGGGCAGGCGCCCCTGTTTTGGATTTTGGAAATAACTAGAGATTAAGACCAGACGCCTCGGTGTAACTTGTGGAAGAAGTTTACACCCGGCCGGACTGCTCTCGGAAACGCCGGTGGCTGAGATTGGGTAGCACTCGGACAAATCTGGAGCAGCGCTTGAAAAAGCGGGCTTAGCCAGAATAGTTCAGGAGGTGAACCATGAATGCTGTTGGATGGTCCGTAGGTCGGTCTGTGGTTTAGAGGAACCTGTGTGGCTATCTCTAGGCAGTCTAAGGACAAGACTGTTTGATTTTTGTTCTTGGGTCTTTGAGATTTGGCAAAAGTTCTCCATAGGTGGGAGTCGAGGGCTCCACCTCTTGTTTGAAAATACGTTTGTTTTGTTGTTTTATGTTGATGTGAAACTGCAGCCACTTTATTCGTGCAAGATTGTGAGATTGAATTTGAGTGAAAACATGTGTATGAGAGCGTTGTAAATAATTATTTTCCTTTTCAGCTACAAGTAGTTCAATTCTAGAAAAGGGGCAATGCCCTGCTTCTATAAGTTATGCTTTGGTTGTATTGACCGAGGAGGTACAAGACTGGATGAAAGCCAACCAGCGCCTCCAGAGGGGACCCCCAGCCATGATATGTATTGTAAGCATGGTATTAGACCCCTCCTATTTAATACATTGTGGAATAAATACACTAAAGATAATGTAGAACTCCAGTGGCCAATGACCGGATCTTTTGATGAGAAAAAGATCCAGTATTTGCAAGATCGTCTGTTCGCCAAACGCAGCAGACAATCTATGTTTGACACTCTTAACAAATGGCAGAAAGAGGCAAAGCGGAGACGCATACGGTCCTAGAAATTAATGAAGATACAGCAAGTGCAGACTGTAACCCAGAAAGCCATAGCTCATGATAAAAATCATTTATCATGTAACCTAAACTGCAGATAGGCAGTTTAGGTTACAAG
Organism: Lissotriton vulgaris; assembly: GCF_964263255.1. NCBI lineage: Eukaryota > Metazoa > Chordata > Amphibia > Caudata > Salamandridae > Lissotriton > Lissotriton vulgaris. The sequence goes on from NC_141691.1 coordinate 1,738,284,688, forward strand.
TAGATAAAAGTTATGTGACTCGAATTGAAGCGGAAGATGAGATAGAGGATCTATTGAATAAACGGCCTCCCCCACCGTATGCGCCTCAACGCATATATCCAGCCGTGCCTCTTCAGTTGGCGACCGCTTCCCTAGCCTCCGCCCCGGAGGCAGACGTGCCTCTCATTTCCCTAGGTACCACAACTACCTCAACGAGAGACATGGCTACCCTTATCCCTGACACACGGCAACCCCGGGAACCTCGCATATGGAGTTGGCAGCCCCGAGCCCCATATGGACTTCCCAATCAGCTGGTACAACCCCCAGAAATAGGGGGCGCACACCGCTGGGGGAACCCGGTGGTATGGATACGAGACGGTTGTTTACGAGAGCCTCTGTAGGCTATAGTGAGAAAGAGGCTGTAGCAGATCAGGCAGCTAAATGGATGCGGAAAGATGTATATACAGTAGCTGATTTGTGGAGTACCATAAAAGATCTCGAAACGTTTATGCAGCAACATGCTCTATATCAAATGTCTTGCTATCTTATCGAGGCCTGGGAACTATGCTTCCAGGATGGGATGGCACCCCAAATACTGTATAACATCCGAGACCGGACTCATAAGTTTGACATGAATCCGGTGGAGGTGTACAAAAACTTAGAAACATTAGTAAAATATCGAGGTAGAATGTTTGTAAAAAAGTCCCAATTGGGTTTTCCAGCACCCCATGAGGGAAGTACACCCTATTTTTCATCCCGAAGTTCCTGAAGCACGTGATTGTGCTGACCAAGTTATAAGAGCTCGAGTAGTGGCCTGGTTTCAGGAGCAATGGGTGTACACTCCTTGGAAAAGAAGTGAGGTTCTTGCTCTAAAATCGCAATTGCCTGATCCCCGCAAGAACCCCACCGCTTACTACAAAGAGCTAACTGAAGCCACAGCCTCGGCGGTAATGACATTAGCGGATGTTGAACTATTCTTCGGGTTGTTGGTTCCGGTCGACATCTGGCGACAGGTTCATGACACTGATCATGCTGCAGAGCTAGTGGGGTCCTGGAACGAGTTGAGACTGGGACCGAGACCGCAAACCCGGAGATAAGCCTAGAAACGAAATCACCACTTTGCCAGCGAAAATAATAGCTTACATGCCCACACTGATTCTCCCCGTAAAGTTGACTGGGATAAATTGACAGCTTGTAGACAGAAGAAAGACGAGAGTGTCTCCAACTTCTTCACTCAGTTTGAAGGAGTTTTTTTATTGATTTTAGCGGACAGGACCTGGCCACAGAGGGCGGGGTACGGTTGTTTGTAAATCGATTTGCAACCAATTTGGCACCCGAAATTTCTGCGCAGTTACAGGCTGCCGAGAGTACCTGGACTACCTCTACCCCCTCCGTGATATTAAGCATGGCCCAATATTATGAGCATAGGGAAAATGAGAGCAAGGATAAAGTGGAGAAAAAGGCCAAGGATCTTAAAACACGAGTGTTGTTGCAGCAGGTCGTTCGAGGGAGAGGGGAGAGGAGTCAGAGGGCCCGTATCTAGAGGGGCGGGAACAGGCAGATGCGCAGGCAGTGTCCAGTCATTAGGGTTAAATCAGTGTGCTTATTGTAAGCAGGAAGGACATTGGAAAGCACAGTGTCCGTTATTGCTTGCCTAGAATGGAGCAGTTCGGGGACGAGGTGGCCCTGGGCAACAGGGGATGCGGACGTTGGTAAATCAGACATTCCAGCCGTCCATATCACGCTGAAACCTGGTGTAAAGTTACCACGCATACCACAGTACAAAAGTTCGCCGGCTGGCGAGCGGGCTTTGCTCTCAATTATTCTGGACTTAATTGATAAAGGGGCGGTTGAGGAGACAGCTGTCAATATTTGTAACAGCCAGATTCTTGCGATTTTGAAGAAATCTCATGATTCTGGACCATAAGGGAATATTGATGCCTATCGTTTTGTGATAGACCTGCGGGAAGTTAATAAGATTGTAGTACCGCAGTACCCAGTAGTGACCGACATCACCACTATACTCACGATGATCCCGCCTACTGCCCAATATTTTTCGGTTATTGACCTGAAGAATGCCTTCTTCAGTATCCCTATCCATCCTGATAGCAGGCAGATCTTCGGCTTCTCGTTATCTGGCCAGGCTTCAGATTCCGTCGTGCACCTCAAGGCTATACTGAGAGTCCGAGCATCTATAGTCAGGCCCTTAAGGCTCTGTTGGATGACCTAGTCTTGCCCGAAGGCAACGTGCTCTTGCAGTACGTGGACGACTTGTTGATAGCATCCGACACCGAGGCAGGCTGTAAGGATGCTGCTGTTAAATTACTGCACCATGTGGCGGCTAAAGGTAATAAGGTGTCCCTGTCTAAGTTTCAATACTGTCGACAGGAGGTGACCTACTTAGGTCATCTACTGTCGAAGAAGGGTAGGCGTTTGACTCCTGAGCGTATTACTACCATCTCTAACATGTCTGTCCCTCGCACCCAACATGAAGTTCGTGCTTTTCTTGGCATCACCTCTTAATGTCGCCAATGGATACCTAATTTTTCTCTTCTTGCTAAACCTTTGTTGCAATTAACCACTAAAGATGTGCATGAACCTCTCCCTTGGACAGATGAATGTCAGCATTCTTTTGACTCTTTAATATCTGCCCTTTGTTCTGCACCAGTCTTGGGTACTCCTGATTACCGTAAACCCTTTGTACTATACCCGCATGAGGTCGACGGTGGCTCGCTTTCAGTGTTAACGCAAGGATTTGGTGGTAAGCAAAGACCTTGCGCTTATTTGTCGGCCACATTGGATAATGTCGCCAGAGCACTTCCTAGCTGTCTGAGGGCCACAGCAGCTGTCGCGGTGGCCATCCGGCAGTCGGAAGGACTCGTTCTAAATTCTAGTCGAACAGTGATGGTACCGCATGCTGTAGATGCATTGCTAAATAAAACTAAGACACAGCATCTTACGAGTGCACGCCTCACTGGATATGAACTGACACTATTTGCTCCACATATTACAATTATGCGATGTACCATGTTAAACCCTGCCACATTACTACCACTCCCTTCGAGTGAAATTACAAATGATGTAAACGATTGCATATTCCGAACTGAGGAAGAAACGAAGGGTAGGATTGACCTCACAGACATTCCTCTATCTGACCCTCAGGGGGAGTTATATGTGGATGGGTCCTGCTTCAAGCAGATGGAACAACAACAGCTGCATATGCAATCACCACCTTGAAAATGGTAGTTGAAACGTCTCGAGTTCCCCATCGATCAGCCCAGGCTGCTGAATTGGTGGCATTATTACGAGCCTGTGAATTAAGTGAGGGACTCGAGGTTAACATCTACACAGATAGCCAATACGCCTTCGGCGTAGCCCATATCTTTGGCCGGCTGTGGAGGGAGCAGGGTTTCCTCACCTCTCATGGCCAGAAAATACTGAATGGTCCCCAGGTGTTACGATTACTGGATGGCCTAACCTTGCCCAAAAAGCTAGCCATAATAAAATGTAGTGCCCATAAGGCAGTGGTATACGAAGTGGGCGAGGGGAATGCTTTTGCAGATCAGATTGCCAAGCAAACGACTCAGTCTACAATATCGACTATGTTTGTAATGTCCTCTGCAAGATGGGTGGAGGAATCTGACTTGTTTGATAATACCATAGAAAGTGTGAAAGAATTACAGAAGGAAGCCACTCCAGCCGAATTAGAGCGATGGGAAAAGGAAGTGGGGAGATTGGATGAGAATAACTGTTGGGTTGATTTGACGGAAAAGCAAAGATGGCTGTTACCCAATGCGTTGGTGCAAGCCGTTGTAACTATGGCCCACGGTCCAGCCCACGTTGGAGCTAAAGGAATTTGTGCTTTGTTAGACCCAGTATGGAATAACCCTAACATACAAAGGACGGCTGTCCATTTGGTCCAATAATGTATGGTCTGTCTGCAACACAATCCGGGGAAGGCAGAGAGTGTTTTGAGTGGAAGTTTAGCACCCCCAACATTACCGTTTGAAGTACTCCAGATGGATTATATCCACGTGAAGCACGTCAACAACTTAAAATACGTTTTAGTAGTGGTTTGCGCCTTCAGTAAATGGGTCGAGGCCTACCCAACTAAAGAGAACACTGCTTTGGCTACAGCAAAAGCTCTTATCACAGAATTTATACCAAGATTCGGTTTGCCCCGTTTGATTTGGTCGGACAATGGGGGCCACTTTCATGGGGCCCTTGTTAGACACATCTGTAATGGATTGCAAATACGACAGAAATTCCATGCAGCCCGACATTCCCAGTCAGCAGGGTTGGTGGAAAAATATAATGGGATCTTGAAGCTTAAGATGGCTAAAATTCAAGAGAGTACTGGTATAAAATGGCCTGACACCCTACCCTTGGCCCTCATGTCCTTAAGAGTCACCCCTCATTCACGTTCTGGTCTCTCTCCATATGAGATTATCTTTGGACGACCAGCTAACATATGGGGGGTACCTAGGCCACGGTCCTTTGCTGATGTTGAATACCTGAGAAGTGTGGCTCACTGGTTAGAGCGGCAGACTCTGAAGCAGAGATCGGGCCCGAGACCAGGGTTCAAGTCCCGACGCGGCAGGGTCTTGGGCTCAATGTCTGCGGACTCGATAATTCTCACCTCAGCGCCTACTCTAATCATGGGTAACACGCTGCAACTCTGGGCAATAGCTTGCCTAATCTCCACAACGGCCCCTACAACACTGGGATGCCTGGCTTCACCTTGGGGGTGCCCAGGAGGGGAATCTTACAGGGAGAGCCAGGAAGGGTTCCACAGCGTTATACTGCGCCGGGACGCCCCGTTGGGGCAGCTGTGCGCTTAACAAAATACACTACCTTTACAAAATACACTACATTTACCCTATGTTGATCGATTACCTGTATACTTTGACTAAAGACCTCCGTTCTATTCATCAGCAGGTAGCATCTGTAGAGCAGCCTCCGCCAGAGGGCCCCGGACATCGATTGGAACCTGGCTAGTGGGTACTGGTCAAGAAGTACGAGCAGGATACCAGCTTGGCCCCGAGGTGGTCCGAACCACACCAAGTCCTGCTTGCAACGCGGACGGCGGTAGAAGTGGATGGGAGGAAGCATTGGATCCATGTCTCCCATCTGAAAAGGCTGCCACTCCCGCTTCCTTATGATCAGCGGCAATCTGGTGGAATTCTGACCCAGGAAACTGAGAGAGCCACTGCGTTTGTCCCTTTTTCGGACGCCTGCGAAACAGAGCAAAGGCAAGAAGAAGGAGCGACAGGATCGGGCGAACCGGTCTCAGCTGAATCCACAATTGTCCTTAATCCTGTCATTGATATCCCAGTGAGCAGAGGCTCCGATGAAGGAAAGGTACCTACCTACGGCCAAGAAAACATCACGGTGCCTCAGACGCCACAGCTAGGAGATAAGGAAAGACTTGCATAAGAAAGGGTTTGCTAGATTTCAAGTCTGAGGTCCTGAGCGAGACACTGGACTGAACCCGTTGAGAGCTGGAACTTTGTTGTTGTGCTCTGTTCAGAAAGAAAGACTGACATGTGAACAGCCAGGTTGTACATCAGGATTCCTTTGACAACGAAGTTTTGTTTTCTTGAGATGAACGATAGGAGTCTGCCTGTGAGACTGACAGACACAGGGAGAAGAACCCTCGGGCAGGACTGACTGCTGAGCCCGAGTTTAGTTTTGGACTTTTAGTTAGGAATGTACCCTTTTGGTCATATTGTACCTGAAGAAGAGCGGCCCATTGCACCACAATATTTGCCATTTTATTAGCCAATGTTTTCTGCTTGGACCATGCATGTAAAAGTAGTGTTTGTGTTAGTAATAGCAGTTATATTAGCTGTTTTCATGAGTATATTCATATATTTAGAGTATAAGTATCCTATGCAAGCTATGATGTCCTCTACCATTGCCCCGCCTGAACACTTAATGTTCACTCTAGCGCCCCATAAAGGAAGGCACCGCCAGACTTATGCAAATAATGTATTCGTGGAAATGCTCCATCAAACCCATAGTACTACTAATATGACCGATTGGTGGGTTTGTGGGCTCTTGCCATCAGTCATGCATAAACACGATGTGTTTCTCTCCCTGCCCTAGTCCTACTTGGGTAGCTGTGAAGCTTGGTTTTAAATGTTCTCTGCTATGTATAACCATTTTGTGGTAAACCCCAAACAATATACAGAAAAAGATTACAGCATGATTTTAGCTTACATTGAGACACACCAGGGATTCGATCCAGCAGGAAATGGGGGGGGGGGAGGGATCATTGGACCCAGAGGCTTGTATGAATTTGTATACAGTTAATGAGAATAGTACTTGGCTGAAAGATGAACATTATGATTTTGCTAATTTTAATCATTCTCAGTATTTTCAACATTTTGTCGCTAGGAATGTCACTAGTGAGCGCATCATGCCCGTCTCCATTTTGAATACCTCTTCCAATTTCTGTGTACAGGGGAATGGGGCATGTGCAAGTTGGAAACAGCATCTGGTATTATACTTATAGAATGAAAATTTTCAGTAGCCGTCCACTGTTGACACCACCAAATGTGTATTTCGTCTGTGGAGAAATTGCTTACACTTGGTTACCGCGAGGATGGGCAGGGCGGTGTTATCTGTCCTTCTTGTACCCCCCTGTATACATAGCACCATCAGACTATCATAGAACACACCAACTCTATCGCACAAAAGTAGTTTCCAATAGACAGCGAAGACAGCTCGAAATGACTGAGGTTGATCAGACTGACACCTCCTTACAACAGTTTACAGATTTTAGTAAGGGATTGGTCCCTTTCTGGGGGCCAATATTCAATAGTAGAGAAATACAACGATTGCCCAGAAAAGTGGAAAATGTCATTAATATCACCACTGATATTATGACCAACATCACTGTAGAGCTTCAGGCCACGAGACTCGTTTCGCTCCAGAACCGTCATCCTGGTTGATCGAGGAGGAGCATGCCGAGTGATCGACAGCTCCTGCTGTGTGTATATTCCAGACTCCGCCCCCACAGTTCATTTAGCTATCCAAAAGTTGCATCGCATCGCGGCTGAAATGCACACCGAAAATGGGTCCTGGTCACTCTCTGGCTGGTTCTGGGGGCTTCTGTCGACCTGGGGTTGGAACTTATTGATGATAGTAGCTGGAGCAGCCGGTATCATCTTCACCTGTTGCCCCTGTATGTAATGTGGTCCGGCTTGTTGCTCTTATTGTGCCACCAAGGTAACAGCCATGTTTGTCCCTTCTAAGACTCAGATGCTCCAGCAGGAGATTCGTGAGTTAATGGCCATTGATGAGAAAGTCTTCCAGGATTAGTACTTCCTTTTAGTTAGCTACATCACGCTAAAAGGAGGGTTTGAGGAACCAGAATTTGATTTGGGCCTAGTATAACATGTAGTTATTTTTAGTAATTAGCGTGATGTACCTAGTAGGCTAATGGAGGGACGCAAACACTAATACGCACACAATATGTAATAACTTAGGAATTAGTATACGTCATGTTACACGTTTTTGTATCTAACCATAGGCAGTACCGCTTGACTTGACCGGCGCCATTTTGTGGCCTGGTCCACTTACAGCATTAGTGAAAACCTATCATTGCATTTAGCTCAAGCCGTTCTCCTGAGAAATAGTACAACTGTAGCAAACTGCTGCTTCTGCGTGCTGCAGCAGAGGGGCTCATTCGGAGCCTTTTCACACGAAATTTAAGGTGCATCCATTCAGGAAATGAAAGGGCTATGTTAAACCTAAAGGCTACGTGTTTGCAATTCTGCATATCGATTGTTGCCAAACGATGGAACTAACATCCTCACAATGCACCTTACTGACCTTGAACTGTCCGTGAGGAAGTGCATAAACTAAACGCATCGGACTATGAAAGTCAGGTGTTTATCATTAACTCTGCTCACGCATTACCGTACCAATAAAAAGCTGAGGGGTAAAAGCTTCTTACTTTCGTGTGCCGCTCATTTGTTGGACATTACCCTTGGAGCTGGATGTTTAGGCGGCCGTCCTGCCGCCGAGCTGGCACCACCCCCAGGAGGGGGCCACTGAGCTTGTTGTGATGAGGAGCTCGAGAGGTGGAGAGTAAGCGTGGATTGAGGGCGTGCTGCAGCAGAGGGGCTCATTCGGAGCCTTTTCACACGAAATGTAAGGTGCATCCATTCAGGAAATGAAAGGGCTATGTTAAACCTAAAGGCTACGTGTTTGCAATTCTGCATATCGATAGTTACCAAACGATGGAACTAACATCCCCACAATGCACCTTACTGACCTTGGACTGTCCATGAGGAAGTGTATGAACGAAACGCGTCGGACTATGAAAGTCAGGTGTTTATCATTAACTCTGCTCACGCTTTACCATACCAATAAAAAGCTGAGGGGTAAAAGCTTCTTACTTTCGTGTGCAGCTCATTTGTTGGACAATACCCTTGGAGCTGGATATATATATATATAGATAGAGATTGTGAGTAATCGAAAACAATCTAAATTTCAACGCGATGCTGATGATTATACTTATGGGAGGATATTTACATATGCAAGGAAATTTGACATCTTTAAAAATCAAGGTGGAAAAGGCTCAGGGAACCAAAGTGCAACAAGTGGGACATCTCTAACATCAACAGGTACATCGGAAGACGGATCGGAAAGTGGAGACCAAGCCACAAAAGATTTTTTAGGCGACATGAGACTGGTTTTAAAACAAAGATCGTGGGAACAAAATCAGCCTCAAATAGCAAGAGGAAGAGGAAGAGGCCGGAGATGGGTACCGAAATCAGGTACAATGTCAAGAAACCAACAAGAAGAAGCCAAAGGAGAAAGTGGCCCCCAAAATGTAGGAACAGAAACCAGATCAATGCGCAGGAAAAATCAGAAATAAATTGGCATGAAATAACCGACAAGAAAGAAGAATTGGAATTATTAAACTTGTCCGACAGGAACATCAAGGACAATGAGGTCTCACTTTTGAAAAAAGGTATCAACTTTTGCCCATCTGAACCAATGAGCCTTGCACAAACTCGAATTGATGTATATAAATACATAAGAAAAATAAAACTGGCAAAAATATTCGAGGAAAATGAACAAATGTCGAAATTAGCTAAACAAAAAGAGGATAAACGACTAGAAGGAATAGACGAAGAACAGGGTCTATCAACCAAAGACCTTCCAGCATTAGTATTACTAACAAACTTAGACGGATGAAGAAGACGCAATCTCGGAATCAGGAGTATGTCCACAGAAAGGAGCAGGACTAAGTGGTATGAAAAAAGCTTCAAAGTTCTACCCCCAATTACCACCAGGTAATAAAATTGATATATTCCAGGAAGCTATAACTAAGGAAATTTACAAAATTAAGGGAATGAAATACAAAGATAATCTAAAAATGGAAGAGAGAATGGCACTGAAAGAACTGACAGAGGACAAAATGATAACCATAAAAATGGCTGATAAGGGAGGCAACGTTGTCATCCTAAACACCAAGGACTATGTTGCAGAGGCCCACCATCAACTGGGAGATAAGAACTATTACAGGAAATTGGATAAAAATCCTGCTGAATTGTTTAAAGAGAAACTAGATGCCAAACTTCAAGTTTGGACAGAGCAAAATCTCTTAGATCTAGACGAACAGAAGTTTTTGACAACGGACCACCCAATCCTGGCCACAATATACTTTCTTCCGAAAGTTCATAAGAACCCTCGAAAACCACCAGGGCGGCCTATCGTCTCTTCCAAAGGATCACTCATGGAACCGATAGCCAATTACATTGATTTTTTCTTAATGCCCTTTGTAACCAATCTAAGCTCCTACCTACGCGACACCACAGATCTCCTAAAACAATTGGAAGAACTACCATGGCAACCAAATTATATGCTTGTCACCATGGACGTAGTATCATTATATACTAACATTGAAAATGACATTGGATTAAACGCCTGTGCTTACTTTTTAAAAGATCGAGATATACAGTTTAAAAAACATAACCAAATGCTAATGGAGATGATTGAGTTGTGCTTAACCCAAAACACATTTTTGTTTGGAGAGGAGATATTCCAACAGATCAAAGGATGTGCTATGGGCTTCTCCTTCAGTCCGGCATATGCATGTCTCACAATAGGGTGGTTCGAACAACAAATTGCATGGCACCCCGTTAATGACTTTTATGTGAACAAAATTGCCAAATGGGTCAGATACATTGATGACCTTCTCATTGTATGGGAAGGTACAAGTCAAGAATTTGAAACATATTTCCAAATATTAAACTCATCCAGTACCAACTTAAGATTCACATACACCATCGACAAAACAAAAGCAATATTCCTGGACACAGAAATATACATTCACAATGATCGAGTTGAAACTACTCTACACAGGAAGGAAACTGCAACAAACTCAACATTACATGCAAGCAGTTTCCATACACCATCAGTAATAGAAAATATCCCGTATGGAGAATTTTTAAGACTGCGACGGATCTGTTCAGAAGAAAAAGAATGGAAAAAGACAAGCTATGAAATGGCACAAAGGTTCAAAAACAGAGGGTACAACAAAAAAGTCATTGAAAGAAGTTGGAAAAGAGCAAACGCTAAAGAACGAAGGGAAGCCCTCGCATCCAAAAAGAAAAACACTGAATTGAACAAACAAACAAGTGACAGAAAAATAAGGCTAATCCTCGACTACACAAGGGAATCCAAACAAATTGTCAACATAATCAGGAAAAACTGGAAACTGTTACAATTAGATTCCACAACAAGCAAAATATTGGGCAAGCACCCACAAGTAACATATAGAAGATCAAGAAATCTAAAAGATAGATTAATACAGAGCCATTACAAAGACCACACCAAAAGAAAGAAAGGAATACAGTGGATGAAAACAAAAGGATTCATCAAATGTTAACACTGTAAGGTGTGCCAAATAGCTGTGAATAAAAAGGAAGTGACAATGCCAAACAACAAAACATGGAAAATAAAGGAACTAATAAACTGTCAAAGTACCCATGTAGTATACGTGATAGAATGCCCGTGTGCATTGAAATACATCGGAAGCACCAAAAAGGAATTAAAAAAAAGAATCCTGGAACACGTGAGAGCCACAGTAAATAAAGATCGTAATAATGCTGTAGCTAAGCACATGGAGCAACTACATAACGGAGACTGGACACTTTTAAAGTTCTATGCCTTGGAAACAATCCTCCCACTTGAAAGAGGGGGCGACAGAGAAAAAACTTTAAGATGCCGAGAGTCACGACAAATATTAAACTTCAGGACGATGACCCCGACAGGTCTTAACCAAAGTGAAGAACTTTATGTACATCTATGACTTTGATCTCTGCTTGAAATTGTGGTCCTTTGTTACAGTGCAGACAGAGTGGACAATGGTAATCAGTAATAGGATGAAATGATTTGGGGAATGTTTTAATGTTCAAGGACACTGGGAGTGACTACATAATTATGAATTAGTAATTTTATGGTCATCAAGGAAATATTTAGAATGGTCATTAATATCCAACATGTCGATGTTACATAGCCCACTGGAGGGCAAACAATGCATTACAAGAAGGTATAGGCCCACTAGAGGGCACTAAATGTTTGAAATTCTCTTATGCATATAAAAAAACGTACGGTAATAAGTACATTGATAATAACAAGGGTTCAAATACTCAGGCATAAGTTATACATTGTATCCAAATGATCGACTGCATGACTAGAATTGTAACAGAATACCAATAATTCTGTATCACTCGTGAATTGGTAGTCCAAATCGTAATGAGAACTACAATTCCCATGTCACTTCCACTGAAAGACACACAGGAAGTGACGTTTCATCAGTGTAAAGTTTTGGCGGTTCCCTATAGAAATAGGAGGGGCTTAGTAATTTCTGTGTATTGACCGTGAGAAAGCTGTGTGTTCTCAGCGAAACGCGTCGGTGCCTTGTGCTGGATAACTGAATGCCAAACGAAAATAAATCGAGGGAAACCGAAATGACTCTGTGAGTGCGTATTCAATTCTTCTTCCTGAGGAGAGATGTGTGCAGTATATATATATATATATATATATATATATATATATATATATATTACCTACTGGCGGTCGCCAGTAGGTATATATAGTTAGGATTTTTTCTCTATGGGATTTTTGAAAATTCTATGTCTAATAACTTTGGCGTTTGTGGACGGAATTGGCTGACATTTTCAGGAAAATGGAACATTTTGTTTCTGAGCAGCCCCTGACAATTTGGGGGGGTTTCATCAAGGTGGGGCCGAGAAAAAAGGGGGGTCCCAAAACGCGTTTTTCCCATGTTAATTTCCATAGGGCGGTTGGCCTCACTTTTAGCTCGAACGGCTGAATGGATTTGCACGAAACTTGGCAAAATTGTAGGGACTGTTAGCCCGATGTGCCTTTGCTAGGTCTCAATATATGTGCTCCAGTGGATTTTGAGTAATTTAGGTTCAAAAAAAGATATATATCTGGGCGGAGCCTAACCACACATCTGATCTGATTGGCTGTCAGCACTTCATCCAAGAAGTGTTGGCAGCCATCTTGGGACCAATATACATGATAGCACCTCATTAAAAAGCATTGTAGTTAATAGAGGGTTTTAGGACTTTAGTTACATTATAAATCATTTGTTGATGGTACCATACTCGTTTTAGGAATTGTGGTGGGTTCTAAGGTGATTTTACCATGTGAAAAAACCTTCTGCTGTGATATCATGAATATTGTTTGAAAGAAAACTAATATCTCATGATTTTCCCACAGTGGTTTGGAAGGGGATCTATAAGCTAAACTGAAAGCATATTTTCTGTAAATTCACATTATCTTTCTCAGTCATGTGAAAACGAAGTCTGACATTCTCAGTAAAACATGTACATCCAACAAGGACAGAGACTGTCAGTTGATTCCTTTGTGTTCTACTGCAGCCTCCTAGAGTGTTCTAAAGAACAACTAGAGCGCTAACAGTCCTACTTATTACAAAGGTATGGCACACCTGAAGCCATCTTGATTGGAATAAAGTGGTAACTCTTAAAACATTTAATTTAAAAAGAAACAACATGAGGGGGTATATTTTGCCATAGAAAGTATGATTAGTGCTGCAGAATGAAAATTTAGGGCACATTTTGAGTGACTTCTCAAATCCTTTTCTATTTCATTAAAACATTCTGACATGCAGTCTCCCAAAATGGCCACCAGAGACAAAAGAGCCCAAATGTAGCCCAAATATCACCCAGATGTAGCCCAAGTATAGCCCAATGACAGAATGTCCCAGAGTGTTCTAAAGAACAACTAGAGCGCTAACAGTCCTACTTATTACAAAGGTATGGCACACCTGAAGCCATCTTGATTGGAATAAAGTGGTAACTCTTAAAACATTTAATTTAAAAAGAAACAACATGAGGGGGTATATTTTGCCATAGAAAGTATGATTAGTGCTGCAGAATGAAAAATTAGGGCACATTTTGAGTGACTTCTCAAATCCTTTTCTATTTCATTAAAACATTCTGACATGCAGTCTCCCAAAATGGCCACCAGAGACAAAAGAGCCCAAATGTAGCCCAAATATCACCCAGATGTAGCCCAAGTATAGCCCAATGACAGAATGTCCCAGAGTGTTCTAAAGAACAACTAGAGCGCTAACAGTCCTACTTATTACAAAGGTATAGCACACCTGGAGCCATCGTGATGGGAATAAAGTGGTAACTCTTAAAACATTTAATTTAAAAAGGAACAAAATGAGGGGGTATATTATGCAATAGAAGGTATTATTAGTGCTGCAGAAAGAAAAATTAGGGCACATTTTGAGTGACTTTTCAAATCCTCTTCTATTTCATTAAAAAATTCTGACATGCAGTCTCCCAAAATGGCCACCAGAGACAAAAGAGCCCAAATGTAGCCCAAACATCACCCAGATGTAGCCCAAGTATAGCCCAATGACAGAATGTCCCAGAGTGTTCTAAAGAACAACTAGAGCGCTAACAGTCCTACTTATTACAAAGGTATGGCACACCTGAAGCCATCTTGATTGGAATAAAGTGGTAACTCTTAAAACATTTAATTTAAAAAGGAACAAAATGAGGGGGTATATTTTGCCATATGAATTATGATTAGTGCTGCAGAATGAAAAATTAGGGCACATTTTGAGTGACTTCTCAAACCCTCTTCAATTTCATTAAAAAATTCTGACATACAGTCTCCCAAGATGGCCACCAGAGACAAAAGAGCCTAAATGTAGCCCAAATATCACCCAGATGTACCCCAAGTATAGCCCAATGACAGAAAGTCCCAGAGTGTTCTAAAGAACAACTAGAGCGCTAACAGTCTTACTTATGACAAAAGTATGGCACACCAGAAGCCATCTTGATTGGAATGATGTGGTAAGTCTGAAAACACTCAATTTAAAAAGGAACAACATGAGGGGGTTAATTTTGCCATAGAAAGTATGATTAGTGCTTCAGAAAGAAAAATTAGGGATCATTTTGAGTGACTTCTCAAATCCTCTTCTATTTCATTAAAAAAATTCTGACATGCAGACTGAAACATGCACTTTGAATACCAGCAGCAGACGTCCCTGGTGAGCAGTAGCTTTACTACAGTGATCTAATGTGCAACTAGAGTGCTAACATTCAGAATTTATGGCAAATGTGTGACACATCTGAATGCCTTCTTGATGGAACCAAAGTAAACAAGCATTGAAAATGCAATAGATCTCGCCCTCGTTTAAGTTAAAGCCATTCTGTTTGTAATGAGGTGGCTTTTTAGCTTTGCTTTTATTAGTGTTTTTTCAACTTTCATGTAAATAACATGCATCTGTATGCATATAAGTATATGTATGCATGCATTTATGTTTGTATTTATATAGATATACAGATGATATATGTTTATATATGTATGTATATATATATATATTCACTGAAAAAACCATAGGTTATAGACCATATATAGTTAGGAATTAGCATTTACAAAACCTTGAAAATTCACTGAAAAAACAATAGGTTATAGACCATATATAGTTAGGAATTAGCATTTACAAAACCTTGAAAATTCACTGAAAAAAACCATAGGTTATAGACCATATATAGTTAGGAATTCGCATTTACAAAACCTTATTTTACTCACACAAAACCATTGAAATTCCATATATAGTTAGTTGCACTAACTATATATCGCGCACCCGCAATCCACTGCTGATGATGTCACATATTACATCATTCATGACATGGTCAGTGACATCACTGATGACATCTCAAATGACATCACTGATGACATCACTGATGACAACATCCAGTGACTGTATGTTTCTGTAAAGTTAAAATATGTCTTACATATTGAAGAATGAGTGGATGTATAAGTGTCTGGATGAAGGATTTAGTAGGTGCATGACTGACTGTATGAGTGAGTGATTAAATATGTCTCACTGAGTGCATGGGTTAGTGACTAAACTGTCTTAATTTGTGCATCATTATGTCTGTTGTTCTGTAAACTGTTGCATGTGTTGATAAGTAGCTATATGAGTAACTATATGGGTTATTGATTGGTTGCCCAAGTATTTGTATGGGAGACTGAGTGTGTGTGTGGGTGGCTGGGAGGTGTATGACTCTGTGCATAGATGTGTGAGCAGTTGATTCACTAGATGTATGGTTTCAAAAGTGCATGTGGAAACAGCTGTATGGGCGGTTGACTGTGTGCATGAGTGTATTGGTGAGTGAATGGATATCTCAGTGCTACATTTCAAAGTAAGTACATATGTAAAACACAGTACATGTGAGAGTTGACATATATAAATAACTGTGCATAAGAGCCAGTGAATGTGTGAGTGGCTGTATGGATCATTGTGAACTTGTATCAGGGATTGTATAAGAGAGTAAATATGTGTTAGTATATGTTTGAATAAGTAAAGTTTGTATAACTGTATAGTTGAGGAAATGGAGGTGTGATTGATGCTTTGCATGACTGACTAGGTGTGTGAGTAACTCCATGGATGAGTGACAGTCTGTGAGTGTCTGTTTACACTGATTGTATCTAAGGTTATATTAGAGTCTGAAGAGGTTCATCGTATTATCACATGAATGATATCATCAGTGATGTGATCAGTAATGTCAAATGAGATGTCATCAATGATGTCATCAGTGATGTCATTTGAGATGTCATCAGTGATGTCATTTGAGATGTCATCAGTGATGTCACTGACCATGTCATGAATGATGTAATATGTGACATCATCAGCAGTGGATTGCGGGTGCGCGATATATAGTTAGTGCAACTAACTATATATGGAATTTCAATGGTTTTGTGTGAGTAAAATAAGGTTTTGTAAATGCGAATTCCTAACTATATATATATATATATTCAAAACATTTTTTTCCAGAATATAGGTGATATCTACATGATGGAAGTCTAATTTAGCTTTATTCATATTTTGTTTAGAATGCAAGTTTAAATCGCTTGACATTTAGCATTATAACACCTATATTTTCGGCCATTTAGATAGAGCTCATGCCAATGAAACACTGAGATTTTGTTGTGGTATTTTCACTATGCCATAATCTTGTAGCGCCACACCTCCTCCCCTATCGCTTCCATCAAGCTCCTTATCCTTCTTCACCTCTTTCCCTCATTCCAGGTTACAAGAGAGCCAGTTTCCAATTTAAGAGGCAAGAGACTGAAGAAAAACTATACACAGTTCAGAGTGGGCCTGCAATTGTAGGATGGTTACAGCAAAATAATTCTCCTTACCATTTTGGACCCCAGGTCGAGGAACAGATGTTGATAGTAGAAGAGGGTAATGGTTTCAGTATTGTATCGGATGCACAATAAGGATGTTTTCAAGACAAAATGGACACATTAAAAGTTTATGCTAATGAAATAAAGTTAAAGTAGAGGCCCATCCCTGTACGGCATGGTATGCTTAGGGTCCCAATAGTTGCTGGAAAGGACCTGCTGGGGGAAATGGAGAAAGGATTACTGAAGAAATGGAGGCCTCTGACTGCCCTTCCCAAGTGACCATCAGAAAGAAGTCAGATAACTGAAATTCAGTGTAAACCATAGGAGTCTCAATTACAACATAGTTACGGTCAGCTGTCCACTGCCAAATATAAATGAAATAATTTTGATGTTGGACAGTAAAAGGTTTTTCACAAGACTCAGTTCGAACTCACCCTACTACCAGATTCTATTACATCCCATATCCAAGCCATTAACAATATTTACAAATATGGAGGGAGTTTCTTTTAGTTCACTAGGCTCCCTCTTGGGTTGGCATCCACAGCCAGCTTCTTTCAGCAGACAATGAAAAAAACAGTTTAAAGATTTAAAAGTCAATTTCTTCCACAATTATAATTAGGTATATGAGGCAAGGGAAGGTGATGATAACCATGCCTTGTAATAAACATTCTTGGAGACTCTGGATGGACTTTGTGAAAAGACAAATGCTAGTTCCTTATGGAAGGGAAAAAGTGCCTATGGTGCATCAAGCGAAGCCCAAAGAGGGCTTGGTGAGGTCCATCTCCCTCGGGCCATCTCCCTCTGCCTGGGATGACTCCTGGTGGCCCCCTGCCCTGGGCACCGCACCCAAGCAAACGGACCACGCACGCAACCTGGGCTTCATCCTGGACTCCTCCCTCACGATGACCAAGCAAGTCAACGCCGTCTCGTCATCCTGCTTCAACACCCTGCGCATGCTCCGAAAGATCTTCCGATGGATCCACACCGAAACCAGGAAGACGGTCCCCCAGGCCCTCGTCACCAACACCCTCTATGCCGGAACCACAGCCAAACTCCAGAAGAGACTCCAGTGCATTCTGAACGCCTCAGCACGACTCATCCTGGACATCCCTCGCCACAGCCACATCTCTGCTGACCTGAAAGACATGCACTGGCTCCCCGTCAACAAGAGGATCACGTTCAGACTCCTCACCCAAGCACACAAGGCTCTCCACGACACGGGCCCGAAGTACCTCAACAGCCGCCTCACATTCTACACACCCATCCGCCAGCTCCGATGCGCCAGCCTCACCCTCACCCCACGAATCCGCAAATCCACGTCGGAAGATCCTTCTCCTACCTGGCAGCCAAGACATGAACTCCCTCCCCACTCACCTACGGCTGACCCTGGACCATCTCTCCTTCAGGAAACAACTCAAGACCTGGCTGTTCGAGCAGTAGCGACTCCCCCCCCCCCCCCCCCCCCCCCCGCGCCTTGAGACCCTTACGGGTGAGTAGCGCGCTGTACAAATGCTGCTGATTGATTGATATGAGGTTGGTCCCCACTCTCCAAGGAAAGACCATTTACTATATTTCATGGGGCTTTTCAAATACTGTGTGAAATATGTGGAAACCTTTGCAGAAAAAACAGAGCCCAGGAAGGAATTATATATACATTTCAGATGCAAATCTACAATCGCCTTTTGATGTGAAGTAAGCCAGTGTTTTAACTGTCGATGCCAGTACCCATGAGATGGAGCAGTACTTTCTCAAGTGAGGGGTGAGTGGGTGCAATGACCAGTGGCTTTCACCTCCAGATTATATAGTCCTGCGGAAACAGAATTATTCGGAGATAGAGGAGAAGGCGTTGGCGCTAGCTTGGGTTGCCTGTGAGGAGTGAATTTCAAGTTACATACAGAGCACAAGCCACCTTTGAAAGCACTTGCCAGGAGGAGTATGCTGTGGCTCAGTGAGGCTGGAAGCTTTGCTGTCAGGTTACAACAATTCAAATACGATGTTGAATATGCACTGAATTGGAAAAATGTTTAAGGAATACATGTATATACTTGCGGTAAAAGGTGATTTAATAGAATGCACAATAGCAAGAATGGAGGATGCACACAAAGCAGAAATGGGGATTGTACTTGTGAAGGATGGGAAAATGTTATTCGTAGGAGTGTGTGTTGCAAAATGTGTTGAGGTGTACAACGGATGATTGGAAAAGGGAGAGCAACCTGGCTTCTGGGTTGTGCAGTTCCAGTATGTTGGAGGTTGAGGTAAGCATGGAATTGATAGTGGAGTTGGTAATGAGGTGGGAGATTTGTTTCTCTGGAGGGAGTTAAGAGAAAATAGATAGTGTTAACCCATGAAAGACATTCGGGGAAGATGTTGTCTAAGGGGGCGTTTAAAGGAAATATTTTGGCTGCCAGGGGTACGTAAAGGAGGTTAACTTGTAACTTGAAGATGCCAAGAGATTGAAGGTAGGTTGGGAGAAAGTGGGAAGGTATGAGAATTCCAGCTAGGGTAAAGGGGTTGTTTGGAGTTTTTATGACAAATGTACTGCTTATATGAGAGGTAATGGTTTTTAATGGATGTAGTGGGTTTGTTTTTGCATTGGTAGAAGATGTATTTGAGAAATACGAATGCAGAGACAAACATTGGAGTTTTTACTTAGGATATTTCATAGAGAGAGGTATCCCCACTAGGTAGTAATGAAATGGTTACTTAGTAGGAGTAGTTTTGCAGCTTCAAGAGTTTTCTGGATTATAATTCTGCACATTACTCCGCCATCTAGTTGTCCGTTAAAAAAAAAATATGCTGTTTGGGGCGTCGTTGACCACCATTTGGTTTTACGTCCATCCCTTGTGTGAAGTCAGATGGCACCCTGGAAGTTCCTGTGCATGGTAGCCATCTTCGGATTCTTTTTTTTCACATTTTTTTCCTCTCGGGTAGGTCGTAAATCCTGTTGATTTTAAATTGTAGTTCTTTGGTTTTCAGTGATCTTTTGCCCCACCTGTTAGCATTCCACCTCTGAGGGGAGGTGGATGGGTCGCATGTGAATCTAGAAAACTCTTCAAGCTGCAAAACTACTCCTACTGGTAAGCAACCATTTTGTTTTGCAGCATGAATCCTTTTCTGGATTCACATGCTGTTGGGAAGTAAGATCTGCTTCTTATGGTTACCCCCACTTTTTGCTTGATGTTTCACTGTTTTGACTAGTCGGACTAGAAGAGAATCCTGCTAATTGGGACCCCAGTCTGTCTGCTTTCTCCATTAAATTGTTTTACATGTACTTCGGCATACTCCAGATTGGATACTGGGGTACCCTTATAAGTCCCTAGTATATGGTACCCATGTACCCAGGGCAAAGATACCCCAGAGGCCTCATATGGGCTGAAGCATGTATTATGCCACCCATGAGAGGCAATGTACAATGGAACTACAGGTCTGCTACTGCAAGCTGTGTACACTGGTGCTTGCACCACTTACTTTAGGAGACAGACAGGATGCTTAGGAAGCTTAAAATCTTGTATTATAAGAATGTGATTAGAAGATCTAAGGCGGACTATTTTTCTTCCTTGATCTGCAATTCCTCTAACTGCTCTAGAAGTATTTTCAATATACTGAATAGTCTCACCAGTCCGGACTATTCTAAAAACTCAATATCCCCCTCTCAGGAACTTTGTGAGAACTTGGCTAGGTTCCTCAGAGAAAAGATCGAGCTGATCGTTAAGGACCTTGAGGGTTCCTCTGAGGCTAGTAGCTCCCCTGTCTTTGGGGGAAGGGTCTCGGAAAATGCGGATAATGGCCCCGCCTGGCAGCTCACTGATCAGTTATCGGAGTTCCTGCCTCTAACGGAGGAGGTTTTTAGCAGGCTGGCATGGGGTATTTCCTCAGGCTCGCCCATGGAGCCAGTCCCACACAAGATCTGGAAGGAGTATGAGGAAGAATTGTTCTCTACTCTTCGCCTTATCTGTAACCAGTCGCTAGCTAGTGGTATAGTCCCCTCCCACTGGAAGCAAGCTTTGGTATCCCCTTTGTTAAAAAAGCCATCCCTGAGTGTTCAAAAAACTACAGGCCCATTTCCTTGTTACCTTTTCCTGCTAAAATTGTTGAACGTACAGTTAGTATAACCCTTTCTAAACATCTGGAACAGCATCAATTACTGGAGGAAGTTCAATTTGGATTTCGGCTAGCCCATGGGACCGAGACGGCCCTGGTGACCGCTATGGATGAGCTTCAAAGGCGGGCAGACAGGGGACAGGCAGCAGCATTGATCCTGCTTGACCATGAAATCATACTGAGAAGATTGAGTGAGGCTGGGGTGAGAGGCAGTGCCTTGCGCTGGTTTCGGTCTTTTCTGTAGGATAGACTGCAGGCAGTGTCCCTCACCCTTTCAATCCGCTTTCTCCAACGTGCCGGACGGGGTTCCTCAGGGATCGGCAATTAGCCCTATCTTATTTAACATATACTTAAAAACACTGATCGCGGTCTTTAAATCTCACAAGATTAACACTATAAATTATGCGGATGATACACAGCTGATCCTGTGTGGAGAAGTGTGGCTCAATGGTTAGAGCGGCAGACCTTGATGCAGAGCACTGGCCAGGGACCAGGGTTCGATTCCCGCCTCGGCGGGATCGGGCTTAAATTCCTCTGACCGGATATTCTCGCCTCAGTGCCGAATCTAAGTATGGGCCCCACGCTGCAACTCTGGGCAATAGCTTGCTTAGTCTCCACAACGGCCCCCGATACACAAGGGATGCCTGGTTTCACCATGGGATGCCCAGGAGTGGACACCTTACAAGGAAAAGCCAGGAGGGGTTCCCTTGTGGTAGGAGTACAAGTGCCGGGATGCTTACGGGTTACTGTTCGCGCTATACAAATACAACACATTTACATTTACATCCTCTCCTTTGTGGGAGAGGATTCAACACCGGTGGAGGTGTTTCACAACTGTTTGCGAGACACGGCCTGCTGGCTACAAAACAATTCCCTTCAATTCAATGCAGGTAAGACTGAGGTGCTCTTCTGTGCAGGGAATAGGATCCCTCATCACTTTCCTGGTAATTTCTGGCCTCCTGGAATTTTGACCAAAGTTCGGCCGGTGGAAACAGTCCGCAATTTGGGCATTATGCTTGACAACAAGCTTACTATGGAAGCTCAGATTGCGAAAACGACAACCTGCTGCTTTGCAATTATTAGGTCCCTTCGGAAGATCCTGCCGTTATTACCCTCGCAGGCACATGCTCAAGTGGCAAGATGTACGATTCTTAGTAGGTTTGACTATTGCAACGCCCATTTGCTTGAATCCCCTAGTTTCCTGCTGGACAGGCTACAAAGAATTCAATCAGCTGCAGCTAGGTTAGTCTTAGGGCTGCCTAGAAGATTGTCCGCTTCAGCAGCTCTGGCAGAACTTAACTGGCTCCCTCTGAGACAGAGAGTACAATTTAAGTCCCTCTGCTTCTTCTTCAAAGCTCTTCATGGGATAGGACTCATATTGATGCAAACAAAATTTGACTGGTACACTCCAACAAGACTGCTTCGCTCCTCATCGGCAAGACTGGTGAGGGTACCAAGGTTTAGGAAAGCTAGGTCAGGGGGAAGATCTTTTGGGGTGACAGTGACCAAATTGTGGAATAGACTCCCCAGGGAGATTAGGCAAATCAGGGAGCTTCAGTACAAAAATTGAGAACCAATTGTGGACAATGTTTAATGGGGTCCAGTGTACTTGTCCAGTCAACTATTAAGCAAAAGAATACAAAGTTCCCCAGGGACAGTTAAAGAAGTATGTGTATAGATATGGAGGTAGAACGAAAGCAGGGAACGGGGTGTTCCCTTGTTGGAACTAGAAGACTTCACACACCCAGAAACCTAGGTGTCATGCTTCATCATTGGTCTCCTGCTCCTCGTCAGACTGGCGCTGCAATGTCTGACGGGCGCCGTAGGCGCTCTTTGTTGGAGATCTTTTGTTCCAGCCAATGGTTTGAGTGCGTGTAAGGGGTCTGGTGAAAGTGTAGTCGTGAGGGTATAGTGAGATTAAAAGAAGGTGAGCCAGTCTGGAAGGCAGGGTGCTGGGTTTTACGTGTGAGGGTGCCCCTGAATGAGCAGAGCCCCTCTGCAGCCTTCAGAGACCATTCTCATGGGTTTGTCTGTGACTCAGCCAGACATATAAGTAGAGGTGCATTATAACTTCACGGTAAATGCTATCTCGGAAATGGCTGCATAGAAACATATTGTGTTTGGTATCAAACACCTTGGAATCATACCTACACACCGCTTACCGGTGTGGAGGTATGATTCCACCCTTCTGAAGCGAGCTTCGTGGGGTCACTGGTCTATCCGGTGCCAGCCTTCTCGATCCGGACAGCACAAAATGATTCTGCCGACCAGAGACACATTTCTGCCCTCCAGCTGCTGAGCCAAGCTCGAGCAGAGGAAGGCAGCACAATAGGCATCCTGTACAGGGAGGTGTGACCCACCTCCCAGACAGGATTTAGTGTATTGGGGCTGGGTGGGTGCACTCAGAGTGCCTGAAAGTCTGCACCTGGGGCACATTTGGTGTCCCTGTGCATGGTCTAGCTCAAACCAGTTCTGGGAGACATTGGTTGCTTCTCTGGTGCAAAACTGGACAAATGACATGGGAGTAACCTCCCCTCTGTCTCACCGCTCCCCTAAGAGGGTCCCCTGAATCTGTCCAACCCGCTCCTGTGGGTATAAAAGGGTTTACCTGACTGCAGCTCTTCGATTTTACGTTAACAAGATTCTACAAGAAGAAACCACTGACCTTTGAACGCTTGGACACTCTGGACTTCATCCCCCTTTCTGTCCAAAGCTTTGTCTGTGCCCTTGCTCCATACAAGCTCCGTGCAGGACCTGTGGTGCACTAAGGAAACTGAAGAATCTCCTTTGAGGGGAAGGAGTCACTCCCCTGCATTCGCAGCCACCTCAATGCAACTGACCGGTCTGCTGCTCCAGAGCTACTGCGGACTCTGAAGATTCCAGCAACACAGAAGATGGGTATCGAAGGTCACGGAGGTTGGTCTGCCCTCTCCGCAAGTTTGAGGCCGGTATCACTCGTGGGGACTGCATAACCCGAACCCCTGTGCACCACGCCTATTTACAAGTGCATATGCTGGTTGGTGATTCCCGAGCTTGTGCTTTGGACTCCGTGTAGTCTTGACCCCGAGCAGTATTTCCACCAAAGAACTCCGGCCTCCTCGCACAGAGTGCTCCGTGGGCTGGTACTTTTGTGAACTTGCTCAAGGTCCCCTCGCAACTCCTGCTCATTTGGCCTCTGGGTCCTCCTGATTTCTGTTGGGCTTTCCTGGTTACTCCAGACATGCCCTGACTCCCCATTGCTCCAGCCGGACACCAACTCCTCAGCCCACGACATCCTTTGTGGGACAGAGTGCATCTAGCTCCTGGTCATCGTCAACAAATCATGGTCCTCATGGCTGTAGAGTCAAGCATCACTTCTTCGCACCTGAAGCACCCGACATTGGTGGGCATTTGTCTCATGAGCTCCTGATAAATCTGAAGTGACCCAGGCTCTGTCCCCTCTGCTTTCAGGTTCCTTCTTTCCAGAATCCAGGCTTGGATTCCACCAGACCCTTTTTCACCTTCACGGCAGCAGCACTTCTTTGAAGACTTCCATAGAGAACAATGGTGGTTTCAGACGCCACTTCAGCCCTATGAACCCGGCTCCTCTGGGATAGGTAACTCGGGTACTTCCGTATCCACAGGTGGGGTGGCTCTCCAACTTCTTATGTTCTGAAGGGTTTCCTCGAAGTCCTCCTAAAAGGGTCCTTAAACTGTAAAATTGCAACCGCGACTTCCCCATAGAATTGCTCCCAGCTATCACCTGGTATCGTTAGCTACGCTATTTATTGATCTGCTGCTCTCTAATCTGCTAGCTCCTTTATTGCATAACGCTATAGCGTGATTACCATTGTTGAACATTAGAAGTATTTGTTGCGCTATTAGGAGTTTTTAGCACTGTGCTCTGAATCGCGCTCTTCCAGCTGTAGCGCCATTTGTGCTGCGTTATTTGAATGTGCATTGTCTGTATTTTATATCGATAATTGTCGCGCTTGTCAGACACATTGTCTCAGCCATTATTTCATCTCTGTGCCCCAGCCTATCTCTAGTTTCGTTTTTCGCGGCCATTTTACTTGTTGTTGTGCCTCGGAGCCCGTCCTCCACAGCCCGCCCCGCCTCCCAGCTGACCCTCCCTCGCCCCTTCCCTTCCACTATCCACATATGACAGATGCTCCCGCGCGCAGCGTTCACGCACAGCGATCGCGCCGAAGGTGCGCCTAAGGTAAGTCCGTCTATGCCCGTCCGCGCCTGGACCGCGCCCAGCGCCAGACCCCCTGGTCCTCGCAAAACCCACCCCGCCCGCATATTGTACGACGTCGCTACCCTCCTAGCCCTCAACCCCGGACGCACACCAGAATGCTACGAAACTGCCCCAGGACGTACCCACGGGCCCTTCGCCTGCCTCTCCTGCAAGTTCGCTTGCATCAAGAGCCACACCAAATCCACTAACTCCAAACACACCTCCGACTCTAACCACCTGAAGTGCATCCTGCTGAACACCCGCTAGGTCCACAGACACGCCACTGAACTCTGGGACCTACTCGACACTACTTCACCGGACATCGCCTTCCTTACAGGGAGAAGTGTGGCTCAGGGGTTAGAGGCGGCAGACCCGGAAGCTGAGATCGGCCCTGGACCAGGGTTCAATTCCCCGCCCCGACAGGGGTTGGGCTCAATAATTCCACGGACTCGATAATTCTCGCCCCGGTGCCTACTCGACTCACGGGTTCACACTCTGCGACTCTGGGCAATAGCTTGCTTAATCTCCACAACGGCCCCTCGCGGCGGGATGCCTGGCTTTCACCTTGTGGATACCCTGCCGGGGTATCTCACAGGGGAATACCAGGACGGGTTCCCTAAGCAAGCGCATAGATGCCTGCGATGTGGGTGATTTGCGCTATATAAATACATGTACATTTACATTTACAGAAACCTGGATGAATGCTTCATCAGCACCCGACATCGCCATAGCCATCCCAGACGCCTACAAGATCATCCGAAAAGACCGCACCAACCAAACAGGAGGAGGCATCGCCATCGTCCATAAGAACACCATCAGAATCACGACCAGTTTCGACGATAACCTTGCAACCGCCAAACACCTCCACTTCCAGATCCACACCGACCCCAGGACCACACTTAGAGGCACCCTCATCTACAGACCACCAGGAACCCGCACACAATTCAATGAAGACATCACTGACTTCATCAGCCCACATGCCCTCACCTCCGAGAACTACATTCTACTGGGAGACCTCAACTTCCACCTGGAAAAGAAAAATGACAGCAACACCACCACCCTTCTGGACAACCTGGCCAATCTCGGACTCAAACAACTTGTTGACACCCCCACCCATGTAGCCGGACATACGCTCGACCCAATCTTCACCTCCAGCAAGCACATCTCCTTCGATCACACCACAGCTCCCCATTGGACGGACCACAGATGTTTTCACTTCAGCTACAAAACTACCTCGCCCCACAACCCCCCACAACCCATTCCGCGAAGAAACTGGAACAAAATCACCACTGACCAACTCCTCACATCGCTCAAACAAAACCCTCCCGCCCTCTCATCGGACCCAAATCAAACTGCCACCAAACTCAAGCAATGGATCACTCACAGCGTTAAAGAATTAGCACCCTTGAAAAACCACCGAACCAAACAGAGTAGCAAAAAGGCCCCCTGGTACAACGATGACCTTAAGAAATCCAAGAAACTATGCCGTACTCTCGAGAAAACATGGGGAAAAAACCCAACCACTAACAACCTGACCACCTTCAAGACAGCCACCCGCAAACACCACCAATTGATACGATCCACCAAGAAATCAGCATTCAAAGATCGACTCGACAACAACGCCCATAACAGCAAGGAACTATTCAACATCGTCAAAGAATTTACCAACCCCACCGCAGCCTCAAACGACATTACTCCCTCCCAAGACCTCTGCGATTCGTTATCCTCTTTCTTCTACAACAAAATAGCCGACATACATAACAGCTTTGAGAACATTTCCAATGAACAGTCCACTCTACCCACCTCCGAACCCAAACCGCCCTCTAATATCCTTAGCGCCTGGAACCCAATCACCACTGAAGACACCATTCGCCTAATGAACTCCATCCATTCAGGCTCGCCAACCGACCCCTGTCCCCACCACATCTTCAACAAAGCAGACTCCATTATCGCACCCCATCTCCGTGATGTCATCAACTTCTCCTTCAACTCCGCTACCTTCCCAGAAAGCTGGAAACACGCCGAACTTAGCGCCCTCCTGAAGAAACCCACAGCAGACCCCTCTGAACTTAAGAACTACCGCCCCATCTCCCTCCTCCCATTCCCTGCCAAAGTCATTGAGAAAGCCGTCAATAGCCAGCTCGCCGCCTTCCATGAATCCAACAACTCCCTCGACACCTCACAGTCCGGCTTCCGAGCCAAACAGCACCGAAACCGCCCTCATTGCAGCGACAGACGACATCCGAACGCTTCTGGACAACGGAGAAACAGTTGCCCTCATCCTACTCGACATCTCTGCCGCCTTCAACACAGTCTGCCATAGCACCCTCATACAACGTCTCAGCAACATCGGCATACAGGGAAAAGCCTTGGACTGGATCGTCTCGTTCCTCGCCGGGAGAACCTAGAGAGTCCGACTCCCCCCATTCAAATCAGAGGCCACCGAAGTCATCTGCAGGGTACCACAAGGATCATCACTCAGCCCCACCCTCTTCAACGTTTACATGAGTCCCCTCGCATCCATCGCACGACAACACAACCTTATCATCTCCTACGCTGACGACACCCAGCTGATCCTTTCCCTCACCAAAGACCCTAACACCGCCAAAAACAATCTTCACGAAGGCATGCAAGAAGTAGCCGAATGGATGAAAAACAGCCGCCTAAAACTTAACTCAGACAAAACGGAAGTCCTCATCCTTGGATCATCCCCCTCTGCCTGGGACGACTCATGGTGGCCATCAGCCCTGGGCACGGCACCCATACCCACAGACCACGCACGTAACCTAGGCTTCATCCTAGACTCTTCCCTCTCGATGACCAGACAAGTCAACGATGTCTCATCCTCTTGCTTCAACGTACTTTGTATGCTCAAGAAAATCTTTCGTTGGATCCCCACCGAAACAAGAAAGACTGTCACCCACGCACTGGTCACTAGCCGACTGGACTATGGAAACACCCTCTACGCCGGAACCACAGCCAAATTACAGAAAAAACTCCAACGCATCCAAAACGCATCAGCCAGACTCATACTGGACATCCCTCGCCAAGCTCACATTACCGGGCACCTGAAAGACCTCCACTGGTTCCCGTCAACAAGAGAATAACGTTCCGCCTCCTCACCCACGCACACAAGGCCCTTTACAAACTAGGACCCGAATGCCTCAACACACGACTGTCCTTCTACACACCCACCCGCCAACTAAGATCTTCCAATCAAGCCCTCGCCGCAGTTCCGCGCATCCATAGATCCACCGTGGGAGGAAGATCCTTCTCCTACTTGGCGGCCAAGTCCTGGAATTCTCTTCCCACTCACCTCCGCCTTACGCAGAACCACATTTCCTTCAGAAAGGAACTTAAAACTTGCTTTTCGATAAATAATGCACCCCCTCCCCCAAGCGCCTTGAGACCCTCTGGGTGAGTAGTGCGCTATACAAATTCTTGAACTAGAACACTGCGCCCGTCCTCCGTGGGGTCCCTATCTACTCACCTTGGGTGGTTCCTTGGGGTCACAAAGATTCTACGTGCTCCAGACCTTATCTTGACCAGAGTCGTGGTTGTTATACCACTATTTTAGTATATGGTTTGGTCTCCCCCTGGAGCCCACTGTGTATTGTGCTACTTACAACTGTTCTGTTGATATCGTATTGTGTGCTTTGTGTTCTATCCTCGAGTAGAGGATTCTAGAGAGTGTTATAGTAATAAATACATATTTTTATATAACTACTGTGTGGTTCTCCGTTCATTTAATTAATTCAGGAGAGGATCTTCTGGTAAAACAAGCTGCTTTACATTCCTATAAGATTAAGCCTGAAGGCAGCTCTCCACAACTACCACTAGGATAGCTTTCTAAAGGATATCTTTGACCTCATACATCGTAAGGGTCGTTTGGACTGGTGCAAGGTGCCCACTTTATTAGCAGAGAGCATATAGGCCAACTTCTCACACATGCTGTGCATTAGATCATGTAGCGGTTTTCCCCTCCTTGGGGTGGTTGTGGTAAGATGAGAAAGACTTTGCAGACAGGTGTTAAAGTTCCTTTTGTCCCACTTGAGCTTCCTTAGTTATCTGTATCCACACAGTAATGTTTGGTGAATGTGTGAGGGGATGCCCACGCTGCCGCAGCACATATGGTGTCTATTGGCAAATTGGCCATGAAAGCAAGGGTTGCCCCTTTTTTCCATGTTGAGTGGGATTTTGGCAGTGTGTTTAGAGTTTTTCCTGCTGAGGCATAGCATACTTGAATTGCCAATACAATCCAACGTGCAATGTTCCCCTTTGTCACGGATGCCCCATTGTTGGACTTTGATTGATAGACGAACACCTTTACTGAATTGTTTCGTCTCCTGTAGATAATATAGTAAAGCCCGTCTTACGTCTAGGGTTTAAAGACTCCTTTCTAGTCGTGTTTGTGTGTTTTGGAAGAAAACTGCTAGCTGTATGCTTTGGTTCATGTGAAATTTGCTTACTACCTTAGGTAGGAATTGAGGGTTTGTCCTTAGGATAACCTTGTCTGCATGTATGGTTCCTCAATTGTTAATGCTTGTAGTTCATTTACTGTCTGTAGGGATGTTATAGCTATTAAGAAGATAGGCTTTTTAGTGATGTATCGGAGTTCTGCTTTGTTCATGGGCTCGAATGGTCCTGTCATTAGTTAAATTAGGACTGTGTTAAAGCTCCACATTGGGGCTGGAGCCTTTCTTGGAGGTGCAATCCTCTTGGACCCTTCAAGCAATCTTCTGATGACTGGTGATGTGAAGAAACTTGTACTTTAATCTCCCCTGGTGTAGGCTGCAATTGCTGCCAGGTGCACCTTGAGGCTTGAGTAGTTGATGTTACTTTCAAGCAAGAGTGCAAGATATATGAACACTGTTTCCAGTATGGAAATCGAATTTAGGGAATTATTTTCTGTACACCATATGGTCTACCGTTTCCACTCCGCTGCGTATCATTGTCTTGTGGTTTGTTTCTTTGCCTCCTTTAGTATTTTCATTGTTCTTTGCAGTAAGTTAAAATTTCCGAACTCTATGAATTCAGGCGCCAGGTTGCTGGGCTGAGCGTCGCTTGTTCTGGGTGAAAGATTTGATCCCTTTGCATTGTGAGGAGGTCCTTGTATGCCTTCCACTTGATCATCTGTCCCCTGGACAGTTCGAGTAGGCTTGGGTACCAGGTTTGTCTTGCCCACTGCGTGCTATGAGTATTAGGTTTGTTCCAGGTTGTCTGGCTTTCCCCAGAACCCTTTGTAGAAGAGGAATTGGCGGAAAAGCTTATGCAAATGTCCCTGACCAATTTAGTGACAGGGCATTCCCTTTTGATAGGTGGTGTTGAAATCTGGAGGCAAAAGATTGGCATTTTTTATTCTCCACTGTTGCAAATTGGTCAATTTCTGGAGTTTCCCAGAGGTTAAAGACCTGTTGCAGGCTCCTTTGTTTTATTTCCCATTTGTGCGAGCTGCTGTTCCGTCTGATGATTTGATCAGCTTCGCCGTTGTCCTTTCCTGGCAGGAGAATTGTCTGTATGCTGATCTTTCTTGAATTTACATATTTCCATATTTCCTGAGCTAGTTTGCTTAGGGCGAATGATTTTGTTCCTCCTTGTTTGTTTTTGTTTTATTGTGCTTTGATTTAACTTACTGGGTTCAAACGTAAAATAACACTTTTACATGCTTCACATCACAAGTCGCTCCAGCCGGAGGATTATACAATTGTTTGTTGTACATTATAATCAGTAAATAACAGACCCACCTCTTTTATTCACTTAAATCCAACGTTGATTCAGGAGGAGGTGGTTCACAAATGCTCCCTCTAAAGTTGTTCCACTTTCCCCAAACCCATTTCCACTTCTTGGGGCACCCTCTATGCATATTGACTGCCTTCATCGCCACCATTGCCCCATCCATATCCCTACTCCATTCTTGACACGTTGGTGTATCCTGCGCCCCCCAATGTTTAGCGATGTTGCGTTTGGCTAGCATCATAACAAGCGTTACCCAGTCTTGATCTGTGTGGTTAAGGTCTGTAGGTTCCTAAATGTTAAGGAGGCATCTCTTGGTTCAGGTGACCCAGAGACTCTGCTAACCTGCGCAATTGTGTGCATAATTGTTCCCCAATATGTCTCTATCTGCGGGCACTCCCACCATGTATGATAAAATGTACAGAGTGCCCCGCAGCCCCTTAAGCAAAATGAGGCACCCGCCTTTTTATTTATTTGTGGTTTTGTATAGCGCTAGAATCACTCCATCAGGCGTATCTCTGCGCTTTTGACCGGTAACTCCACGAATTTATTGATATACTGTGAGATGTTTAAATTTGATTTTTGAATAAAATGGTTTTTAGTTGCTTACGAAATGTTAGATGTTCACTACATTGTCGTAAGGTCAGAGGCAGTTTGTTCCACATCTTTGGTCCTAGAGTGGATAGAGCTCTACCTCCATGCCTGGCCTTTTTAACATGGGGGACCACAAGTAGAAGGTTGGTACTTGATCTGAGGGACCGCGCTGGGACATAAGAAACAAATCTCCGTTCGAGATAAGTAGGTCCCTGTCCGTTCAGACACTTGTGGATTAAGCAACAAATTTTAAATTTGGCCCTTTGTCTGACTGGGAGCCAATGCAGTTGCTCAAGAAGGGGTTTGGAGGGAGTTCTCGGAGGGGCATTCAGAACAAGGCGAGCTGCCGTGTTCTGAATGACCTGCAGTTTGTCTAGCACTCCTTCATTGGCTGAGATTAACAGACCGTTGCAGTAGTCTATCCGACTCAGTACAAGTGCTTGCACCAAGGTTTTCCTCACTGAGTTAGGTAGAAGCGGGAAGACTTTGCGAAGCAGGCCGATGGTGTGGAAGCATATCCCTGCTGTGTAACTGGTATGCTGTTTAAGAGACAGATCTTGGTCCAGTCGAATGCCCAAGTTCTTCACAATCTTCTTGGGTTCAGGGACAGCCCCCAGCTCAGCAGGCCACCAATCCGGAGTCCAGAGTATCTTAGCTTCTCCAAACAGCATGATCTCTGTCTTGCTGACATTGCATTGGAGGTAGTTGGAGGACATCCAATGTGCTACTGCTTTCATGCCAGCTGAAAAAGAGTTCTTAACTTCGGCGGAAAGAGATTTGAAGGGAAACAGGAGTTGAGTGTCATCTGCGTAGGATACGGGGACAAATCCGTATCTACGCAACACTCCTGCCAGGGGGGCCACGTAGATATTAAAGAGTGTAGGGCTCAGACATGAGCCCTGTGGCACCCCCTTAGAAATCTCAATTTCCGCCGAGCGATATGTGCCCATGGTGACTCTCTGGGTACGATCAGCCAAGAAACTCTTTAGCCATTCCAGGGCTTTGTTCTTAAGGCCAGCGCTCGACAACCGTTGAATTAAGATGGAATGAGATACGGTGTCGAACGCTGCCGATAGATCTAAAAGAACCAAGATGACTGATAGGCCCTTGTCCTGGTAGGCATGGAGATCATCAGTAACAGACAGCAAGGTGGATTCAGTACTGTATTTGGGGCGGAATCCAGATTGGGACTCATCCAAGGCATGAACTTGTTCAATATGTCTAGATAGATGTTGATTGACATATTTTTCTGTGACTTTCCCCAAGAAAGGAAGCAGAGAGATGGGTCTTAAGTTTGTCAAGTCAGACCATGGTAGGGCGGTGTTCTTCCTCAAAGGTCTGACAAGAGCTCGCTTCCATTCTTTGGGGACAGTGCCTGAGATGAGTGAAAGGTTCACTAGTTCTGTAATCAGTAGGCTAAGGTGTTCATCCAAAGTGGGTATTAGTCTGGCTGGTATAGCATCCTCTGGGCTGCCACTTTTGATTTGTTTTATAAGTCGCGATATTTCTTGAGATGAAACAGGGGGAAAGATATCCAGAGATTGTGAGTCTGGTGTGGAGTCCTATTTTATGCAGGGTTGCCTTCGTGTAGTATATTCATTGGAGTACATTTCCCCCTTGTTTGTTGAAGTGAAACATTGTTGTGGTATTTTGTTTGTCTAGATAAATACTGTCCTCCCTCCTATGTGGGCTTGGAATGCCTTTAGTACCAGGAACACCGTCTTCATCTCTATGAAGCTGATGTGCTTATAGAGTCTGCATTGTTCATCTGTTGTGATGGTCACTGAGGAAGTTGGTGTTTTGAAAGACCTGCCTAGTGTTATGTTCTTGGATGCCCACCATTCTATCTACATCTGAAACTTTTCTGTTACAACCACTAGGTCCTCCCAACTCCCTGTGGTTTATGACCAACTGCTGCATAGCTAGTCCTGCAGAGGGCGCATGTGTAGGCGTGCATGAGTGATGAGGGGAATCCATGATGCTATCATGCCCATGAGTTTCATGAAAGTCTTCACTGTCCTAGACTGACCCTTCTGATAGAGGAGAGTTTCTTGTCTGATAGCTTGTATTCTCCTTTGGGTCCGGTATGCCCATGCAACCTTGGAGTTTAATCTTGCTCCTATGAAGGTCGTGTCTTGTTCTGGCTCTGTTGATTACTGTTTGTGGTTTATTGAAAAATCCAATTTTTGCAGTGTCACGATCACCTGATAAATGTGTGTGTAACATCTTTGCTTTAAATTTTACTTCACCAGCCAGTCATCTAGGTAGGGATAGACGTTGATTCCTCTTCTTCTTAGGGATGCAGCAACTGCTGCTAGGCACTTTGTGAAGACGTATGGTGCTGATTTTATCCCGAAGGGCAGGACCTTGGATTGGTAGTAAGTGTTCTCATGGAAGAACATGAGGTATTTATTGTGAACTTAGTTCATGGGGATGTGCAGATAGGCATCTTTTAGATCTATTGTTGCCATGAAATCCCCTTTTTTGTAGCTGTTGGATTACTTCCTGTAGTGTTGACATTTTAAAATGCTGCATGTGAATGAATTTGTTTATAATCTGAGGTCTAAGATAACTCTTAGCGTGAGATCTTGCTTTGGTACCAAGAAGTAAGGTGAATAGTTTTCTTTGTAGTGTTCCCTCCTTAGTACCGTCTCTATTGCTCGTTTTTATAGGAGTTCCCTTATTATCTGTCTTACTTGTAAGAGGTATGTTCCTTGGAACCTCTTCTTTTTTGGTGGGTTTGTTTGTTGGCTCTATACAACAGCCGTGGTGTACCACATTTAAAATCCAACTGTCTGTGGTGATGTCTTCCAATTGAAGTAGGTGGTGCGCTATTCTGCCTCCCACTGGTGTTGTTTGGGGGTCCTTTGTTGTGGGAAAGTCACTTGGAGCTTGTTCCTCCCCCTCTCAAGGGTTGTCACCTGGTTCTTCCTCTGCCCGACATGGCTGCGTTGGTTGCTGTGCCAGGCTTGGTATCCGGACTGCTGGTTAGATTGCTGTCCGCCGCCCTGTTTGCTGTTGTTGACCTTTTGAGAAGTCTCCCCTCCCTGTGGGTCTTCGGAGGGAGGAGCGGAAGAACATGGAGGAGGCATTACTCCTCTCTAGATTTGACCTCCCATCCTACGACGACCTCAAGGCAATTGCCTTAAGTATTAAATCTGGTTCACCTAGTGACCCCACGACTCTGAAAGTTCTGAGGGAGAGCATGGACACCTAAGTACCATATATTGGCCATCTCCTTAAACTCTCCTTTGAAGCGGGGGTGGTCCCTAAAAGGTGGAAGGAAGCAGTGGTGATCCCAATTACGAAGAAGCCAGGGGTGAGCATGAGCCAGTTGGAGAACTACCGCCCAGTCACTCTTGCCTTACTTTGCTAAAATAGCGGAAAAAGTGGTCAACTCTCAACTGACAGCTCACCTTGAACAGCACAACCTACTGCATCCTACACAATTGGGATTCTGGGCCTCCTTCTCCACGGAGTTAGCACTGCTCCTGTCAAGTGAAACTGTTCGCAGACACGTGGATGAACGTCAGACTGTTGGACCTCAGCGCCGCCTTCGACAATGTCGTCCACCCAATGCTTGCTTCAGCGTCTTAGGGAAAGCGGGCTACATGGTTTATCCTTGGACTGGATGGATTCCTTTTTAAAGGAGCGAAGCTTCCAGGTGTCTCAACAACCTTATTACTCGAAAAGTATGGCGATGAGGTCCCTCCAGGGTCTATACTGAGCCCAACTCTATTCAACCTACATATGGCCCGTTGGCAGATATAGTTGATAAATATGGCATCAGTATTGTGTCATATGCGGATGACACACAATCGGGGTTTCACTGTCTCAATCTGAGGAAGAGGCGGCCACCAGTTTTGCCACGTTTTTCAGGAACTTGCAACCTGGATGTCTAACCACTGCCTAAAGTTAAATGGTAGCAAGACGGAGGTTTTAATTGTGGGGAGGACTCCCTCGTTAGGTTCATTGTGGTGGCCTCAAACACTGGGCACAATCCCCCATCCCAGAAACCAGGTGAAGAACATGGGGATGTGGTTGGACTCCAGCTTTCCTTCGATAGCCAAACAAGAATTGTGGCGGGGAAATGCTTTGGACTGATGAGGGCTTCGGAGGATTCTGGATGTGCTTCCAGTAGAAGCCAGGAAAACCCTAATACATGCACTAGTAACTTCCCGCCTGGATTACGGGAATGCCCTATATTTAGGAGCGAGTGGCAAGAGTGTGCAGACACTGCAATGCATACAGAATGTGACAGCACGCCTTGTGCTGATGGTACCAAGGAGAGCGTCTTCTAGAAAGCACTACCCTGCACTGGCTCCCGGTGAAGGAGAGGATAATCTTTAAAGCCTTATCAGTATCTTGCAGGGTAAAGGACCTAGCTACCTACATAGAGTACTGCTCCCTTATCTCCAACTCGGGCCCTGCGGTCCTCGGAGCTGGACTGATTAAGATGCAAATTATTAAAACAGCAAGAATGGGTGGCCGGTCTTATCGCCATCTGGCAGCTAAACATTGGAATGCCCTCCCTCTCGATCTCCGAAGTGAATCAGTGGAGAGGATCTTTCGGAAAAAACTAAAGACCTGGCTTTTTCGAACATAAGGGGCTCCTGCTAACAAGACTCTGAGGGTACCACACAAGATGGGGTTAGGGGCCGCAGCTCGGGGACACACTAGATCAGTGTAACCAGGCGCTTTATACGCTCATTATTATTATTTTATTATTATTGTTATTATTAAAACCTCCTCTCTTGAGGTTGCCCCTCTGTTGTAGGGTTCCCATAGCCCTGGCCGTCTCATTGTCCTCATTATTTGTTGAAGGGATTCATCAACCTCACTTCCAAACAGGGGGTCTCCTGTGAAGGGTTTGTTAATTATTTACGTTTAGACCCCTTGGTTGAAGCCTGATTTTCTGAGCCAGGCGTGCCTCCTTAACCTCTTGGCTGCTAATGACAAGGGTAACTCGTCATGGACTTTCCATTGATTTCAATGGAAATTATATGATAATCAGAATATTTGCCTTAGCAGTAAAGGGGTTAACGTTAAGCCTGTGCACATTTGTCTGCTGGCTGTGTCTCAGATTGATTTCCACGAAGGTGTTTGTGTTTGCTATGTTTTTTCCCTCCTGTATGATTGATTTTGCCCTCTTTTTATCCTCTTTAGGGAGTTGGTTCATCAGTTCTTGGATGTCATCCAATTGTTGGTGGCTATACTTGTTCAGGAGGGCACTGGAGTTTGGAATAGGCCATTGCGTTGCGCTTACTTCTCCATCTTTCTCCTCACCATGTCCACTTTACTCCTTCTTGCCTTGGTGACAATGATGGAGTCTGGCACTGTTTCCCTGAATGTATTTAGGGTCCTTTGTGGAAGACCTATATTTTTCCTCCACTCTTGGGGTTACCCCCTTTGTTGAGACAGGTTACTTGAAAGCCTCCTTGCCCTGATCCAGGATGCTTGGCAGCATTGGGAGGTATTGTGTCCCCATGGCGGATGGTGTCAAAGTCTCTAGGAGGAAGCAGGAGTCTCCTTGTTCCTCCTCTAAGGGAACCTGGAAGGTATCAGCTGCTCTCTTGATGAAGCAGTTGTACAAGTTTATGTTGTCTGGTGGCGAAGCCTTCGAGGGATAGCTACAGACCATTTCTGGGCTGTGTTGAGGTCCTTGAAAGGCTACGGGGCTCTCTCCTATTCTGGAGCGTCGAGCTCCTCTTAGACATCCTCTTTGCGAGGTTCAAGGGTTACCGGAGCTTCGAGGATATCTTCCTCCTCTTTTGCGTTTTTGGCTGCAGCGGGTTCAACCAGAATTCATTCAGTGACCCATTGAACTCCTTTTTTTCGTTGACGGAGTGCCGCCATTTTGGCTTCCAGGCATCTCTTTTTCACCACCTCGAGGGCCCTTTTGGTGTCTTGAGGCTGGGGAGATTCCCTTCTTGGGTCTGGTGGATTCTGCCTCCGAAGGTGTGGTCTTTTCCTTAGCGGCCTCTTGTTCGGCACCTGCCTTTGTCAATTTCCATTATCTTCCCTTGTCTGTATCCCTGGGGTGGGATCTGTGAGTTTCTTTTGATCACTGTTGACCTTCGGTCGTCGTTTTCTTTGACGCATGGGTTGCCCTTTGCACCTTCTTTTCGGGGCCCTTGGCTTCTGACGGGTGAGGGTTTCTTACTTCGTCCACCTTTTTTTTGTATCTTTTGTCGCCTTCTTCGCGGTACGGCTCTTCTCGTTGTCCCCTTTGAAAATCTCGATGTTTGACCCCCTGTGTGTCCTTGTGTGGCCCAGGCCACACAAGGACCTTAGTGGCCTCATCCTGACCTTTGGTTTGCAAAATTACCGTTTGGTCGAGAGCACAATCAAAAGAACTATCAGATACAGGATGAATGTGAGAAACAAGTTGGATGAAATGGAGTGCGCTTGCCACATCACATAAAGCTAATGTGATGGCTGACACCGATTGAGAGTATGGAGGTAGAGCAGCAAAGACAAAGTATTTGTGAGACAGATGGTGGCAGATAGTTTGTGTGTACTGATGAACGGGTTGTTTGTGATTTCATAGCAAAACAATTTTATGTAATACCACTACTGAGAAACCATTTCATCTAAACTGTTTAATGGAATTTTCAGAATGTATGGCATTTACCTTTTCGTAGAAACCAATTCATAGAAAGTTTTTTGGTCAAAATTGGTTTTTGAATGATTAATATTTAATGCTAATGCAATGTTTGCGGGTCTTACTTTCACAAACAATTTTATAGGAGGTTTTTATTACAGTGTTTCACGTTAGGGGAACATTAATTCATATTTATATCATTTACATTATCAGACAATTACTATAGATGCTTTTAATTCTCTGATCCATCACCACGCATAAACACCATCCATTGCTGACCCCTGACAACACCTAACCACCATCAATCACTGCCCCCTTATATCCCTCACCACACCTAAACCACACTCATCCCTAAAGCCTAAAAGCCCTTTCTACTTCAAAAATACACCATCCCTAAACCATAAAATCACTCACTACCTCTAACTCCACCAGTTCCGGAATCCTAAAAACACCATTCTATGCCTAAACCCTACCCATCCCATACTCCTTAAAACACTTCAGCAAACCCAAACTCCACCCATCCGAGCCCTAATAAAATCCTCACCACCCTTAAACACCAGCCATCCATGACCCATAAGAACTCATCACCCTAAACTACTCATCCCTGAACCCTAAAAACCCTTCCTACATCTAAACTTCACTCATCCCGGAATCCTTAAAACCCCTCACCATACTATACTTCACCTCTTCCTGAATCCTGCAAACTCTTCACCACCCCAGTCGCTACCCATAATTGAACCATAAAAACCCTCACCAGTCCAAACTCTGCCCATCTATGAACCCTAAAACCTCTTGACAAACTTACACTCCACCCAGCCCTGAATCCTAAAAACACATCACACACCTAAACGCCACTCATCCGTAAACCCTAAAAAACCCTCACCACCCCTGCACTCCACCCATCTCTGAACACTAAAAACCCCTTTTAATGGCCGAACACCAATTATTCCTGACCCCTAATACCCACTCATTAACCTAAGCATAACCCAACCCGGAACCCAAAAACCCCACAGTAGTCCTAGACTCCACCCAAGTTTAATGTAATGTTGGATTTCCTTAAAATTACCTTTCCTTTAAAATGTTTTTAATTTTTTTGTATTTCCATAAAATTGTCTCTCTTTAAAATTCGTTTTCCATGATTTGATTTTTCCTCCACTGGGGTTTCTCAGTTTTTGTTTTCCATTAATTCACATACATCAGAGTGAAAGTTGTTGGGTAGGAATGACGATGGAGCCAGCAAAGTTTCTGAACCACTTGACGAGAGTAATGTGCAACAACAGCACATGGTGAAAATGGGCAGAAGTGGAACAGAAGGAAAGTGGCTTGTATTGTAGGAAAGAGAAAAGAGATGACGGGGATAGTAGAATGGTTGGAAGGTGATGTAGAATATGGTGGTTTCATGAGGATGCCTACATTTTGGAGGGGGATTCAGAGTGAGAAGGAAAGAGCAAAGATTGGAGTAGAGAATTGGTGGTTGTTCTGTGGGCAAAACAAATCCCAGAAACAGCCTTTCAATTTTCAACTTGGATTGGAAAAGTTACCCAAAGAAGACTTGACTTTCTGAATAATGAAGTCCATCAAAATTTCTCTGACAGCTTTGTACAGGGGCTTCTTCACAGACTACATGCGGTAAAATCTGACCTATGATGGCCTCCAGAGGACAGGAATTCAGTGTATTCTTACCTCACAGTCTGATGTTTGTATCTCTTCAAGTAAGATGGTTGGACTACTAAAGAGGCACTGTAAAAAGTCTTTAGACAAGTAGAAGCTGTGTACTGATATTTTAAAGTTACTCTGGGACTCTCAGCTCGACAATGGGGAATAATTCAAGCATATGAATCTACAAAAAATCCAATGCTGGAGAATCTCAGTTCTTTTGTAAAAAAAAAAAAAGTAAAGAAGCTTACATTAGGCCTATTTATTGAATGTATATGTCCACATTGCCCATACTATGTGCAGTGATGTGAGCTGCAATTGCTTCTGGTAACTAAATACATGGTAAGTTTTTTTTATTTAAACCCTACTATGTCTACAGAACTGTGGTCAGGTGGGAGTATTCCAACTCATGATGCCATTATGTCACTGCCAAAACGAGGTGAGTAACCCTTGCATTGTTTACTTGTATTATTCACAATGTTAGCCAAGCTGAGGCACACTGCCAGTTCTAAATATCCAATAGTCAGTCTTAAAGTCTGCAACATCCCTGCACTAAAAAGGAAAACATAAAACTTTTGTTCTCTGGAAAATAGTGAATAAGTGGGAGGAAGCTAAACATGTGAAGAAGTCAGTACATTCAATGGAGCACAAAGCATGATTTGATAAATTGTCACTTTACACTGCATCTGTTGATCAACAACTGGTGCTGTGGAGATAATGCAGTGATTCATGTTGAGAAGCTATGTGCCTTTCACCATACACCTATCCTTAGACAGGAAGTGTTATTTCACTGTATTTCATGTATTAGGAAAGCAAGTTCTAATAGTACCTGGGCAATGCCAGAATTGTTGCAAAGCACCTATTGACTCACTATGGTAGCACAAAATAGCTTGGAATAGAAACAACACAGTAATTGTTGTATAAGTACAAGGGCCGAGCTGAGAGACTAAGGACAGTGTTGCAGCATTTGGGTCTTGGGAAGACTTCACACTCCTGGTTAGTCTCAATTTTCGTGAATATGTATTGAGTTTCGATTCAAATGAAGCAGTTCTGTTCTTCTTGAATTTCTGAACTCATCCAATAGTATTACCTGGATTGCCACACATTAAAGTAGTAGGGTTACTGAAACATCAAAAAAAGGTCGCCCACTGTGCAGAGTTGTTTCCAGCAAGGAAGGTGCAACGTTAGGACTGGGAAGTGGAAGCGAATGCATCCTCATTCTGACTTCCGCACAACCCATTTGTAAATCCTTAAGCAAACTTAGGAAACCGATAGGAGCTTCCAGAATTTCATGTGCTGCTAGCCAGCAATTTGTGCAATGGGCAGATCCTTTTCCACTGCCACTCAGACTCATTCCCTAGGCATGCACAGTTTACTGCACCGGCGAATACAGTGTGCCCAGCTTCTGCAGGGAAGCCATGCAACTGAGTCCCAAGTGGGATCATGAATTGGCCCCTAGTGCAATCCTTTGGACTCTAGTTTCGAGGATCAGATCCCAGCATTAATAAATGTATTCTGTGCGCGTTTGGGCGCGCAAGCACCTTGGAAGGTACAGCTGTCAATCAAACATAGATGGTTACATAAAAAAGGCATGCCAATACATCATTTAATATTAGGCCACTTGTTTTATTCAGTAGTGTTTATGTTCCCAAATTACAATTTAAGTCTATGGATGTAAGACTACAAAAGTTACCATTAGAATTGTCTGTGCTTATAAAATACCAACTTTTTTTTTTACTGTTATACACGTATTAATACAAGTCTGAAACAAGTTACATAGAATCATAGGCACTTAAAAGGCTTCAAAGGACTTTTACAACTTAAATTCATTTTTAAGAACAAAACGGGTTTTTAAAACCCCTACTCGTACCTTCAACCTGGAAAGAAATTAACTCGAAAAGTGGCCATAAAAATCCGCAGTAACTTCTCAGAATACTGTTAAGAGTCTTTGGGTTTGCTTCGGCTTGCCAGTAGCTTACATCAAATCTTTCTTAAATAAGATTCGCTTGGTAAGAACACGACTACGCAGTTTGTTCGGAACAATCATCCAGTTATACACATAGACCGGTTGCAGCAAATGTGCCTGATGCGACACAGAGAAACAAAGCAATGTGTAAAATGGACTGAAGGAAAGGAGGCAAAAGAATGAGAGAAAGAAGAGGCTAGAGTCCACACAGCTGAAAAGAAACACATTTACAATAAGATATTATTATCTGAATGAACCGAAGACAAATTGCAACATGACTACTACAGAAAAGGCATTCTATTTTTTGGAAAAAGATAAATTAATGAAATAAAATGAATTTAACATGCTGACACAATTAAACAACTTTCATAGAACTGCAAGATAAAAATTATTTCTATTGTAATTTTTATATTTATGCATGAAGTTTGTTTTCCAGTGAACCTCAATGGCCTTTTAACTTAATAGTTGCCACTGCTATTCACAGAACAATGCAGACGTTTAAAAGTGTGAATTTTACACCGTTTTCAAAAGAATACATGAAAAAGTTTTAAATACAATGGGATTTTATCATAAAGGGCCGTACTGGTCCCTTAATGAAAACATATCTTCAATATTGTATGCAAAAGCTTTATTTAAAAAAAGTTCAGTGATCTCATTAATAGAGACACTAGGTTGGCGCTCTATGCATAAAACTCTTTAGTTGGTGCCTTTTGGTAGGCTGCACTGGATGGTTTACGCTCCCCGAGGTCATAGCTGCCTTCATCCTTCTTCCTCATGCGATACACCAATAGCAAGATCAGGAAAATTGCAAACAAGAAGCCAATAACTCCACCAGCAATGACCGCTGTAAAACAAGATAAGATTTAATAAACTGTACAAATATGTTTTCATAATCATCACATTAGTCTATATCTTGTTATGTCATATGTTCCCTGAAAGACATTTGCAAATGAATATTTTTGACTAGGAAGAACAGTGGGAGAATCTTGGCGTCTCTTTATAGCTTTGTGCGACTCGTGCTAATGCTTTAAAAACATCACTCCTAAAGCCTACTTTTTCGTCTGGTTCTGCAAGAAAATATCATGAACATATCACACTTTGAGACATCATAATCAGGGTACTCAACATATAGAATTAAATGGATGGGTAACTATGTCAATCACTGAGTGTTATCATAAAGTCAATGAGAGCAAAGCTTGAGTTGTCTATAATGTCACTCAGGAACCATTAGTGAAACAAGCTTTTGCAATGCAAAAGGTCTCGCATTTACGCGCGTTTAATGTATTGGCATTGTAAATGACAATGCCTTTCCTTTATGTTTTACAAAACTAAAATAATAGGAATTGTTATTTACAATGCCACTAGATAAAACTTACGTAAAGGTGAGACCTATTGCAAGGCAAATGCTTGTTAACATATGCAATTTGTCTCTTATTGTGAAGCATTAAATCTATCGATCACTTTAAATTTGAGACAACACATTTTTGTGATGTACAATTAAAAAACTGAAAAAAAGAAGGTAAATATGGGGCTGGAAAATGGGAAATTATTACATCACTCACATATCACAGAGCATGCTAGCTCAAATAGACTTGCAAAACGGGGGCTGCTAGCTTTCACAGCATGATGGGCTGCCTTGACCGAAGCATATTCCCGAGCCCTATTTTAATGGTGGCCTATTGTAGTGTGGGCTCATTTTAACAGTATTGTTGATGCTGTTGATTTCGGTTTCTACTTCTGTTCGGCCTGCATGCGTATTCTGAATCGACCTTTGCACAGACACGCGGTTCAGGAAGAAGGCTCTCTGACTTTTGGCAGAAATGCAAGGGTTGGGTAGTTCTCCCTCTCTTGCTTGGGGTGACTATTCGGGTCACACCTCACAGACTGTCACAAACACCATTCCTGCTGGCTTCACCTCAGCGGGGCATACTCAGGCACTGGTGAACCAACTGCTAGCACCAGACTACTAGATGCACGCGGTTGGATCGCGCTGAACTAGAAGCGCACGAGCCAGCAGCAGCAACACCATGGCAATCAGGTCACAGCAGAGGATCATCATCCTGCCGCTCCTGCGGCCAAGGCTCGCGGCGTGCGTGCTGGACATCCAAGGGTGAGACATGGTTTATTTTAACATATGCTTTGAAAGTCGACCGCGGTTGTCTTCACTTTGGTTCTTGGGCACATGCCCTATTTACTGCATGGTTAAGAATACCCACCACAGAATATAGAAAAAGCAGTTTTTGATTTCAGCTATGACATTTGAAGGTGCTGATTTTGGAATGCTGCGTGCTGGGCGGCTAACCCTAAATCTGGTGGATGATCCAATATTTCAGCTGTGGTGAGATGGCCTGCAGGCTTGGGGCGAGGAGGTGGTCGTGAAAGATGGTGGCGGGGAAAGGAAGCCATAAACATGGAATGGTTGGGGGAGGGAAACGTTGTGAAAGTGGGAAATAAACAAGGAGGCACTGCAGCTGGTGCCTTGCGCACCGCTGCTCGCTCCCGCAGGAAAAATTCCGTGGGAGTGAACATTTTAAAAGAGGTAGGACATGCACCCACGTTTCATCCATTTGCGTGCTTTCATTGAAGAAAGACGCACGCAAAAGTCAATCAAATGTGTGGGAGGAGTCACACCCACACAGAGCAGTTACAAGAAGCTTGGCAGAGCAGAGCATGCACCTTAAAATCACGTCTCGTTCACTGCTTAGCTTTCTTGTTCACTGTTTATCCTTCTATAATTTTATGTTATATATGGCCCCCCAAAACATCTGCCTCTGCTTACAACATACAGTCAGCGGCAGAGAAGGAATGGGGGAGCTACACATAACATGACCAACTCTTCAAATGATAAACAAAAACTGTTCTCCTGCTTACCACACCCATCACCGTCTCCAAATAACCCTTCCCCACCAAATCAAATTGTCAATAGAAATACCTCACCTCCTTCCATCTATGACTTCCCAGAGGAGTGGGCTCCATGCAGACAGTGATTCTGTTTTCTACTCTTAGCACCGGTCCACAGAAAAAGCTGCACAACAGTGGACAGCGCTGCCCGTCTCTTCATGCCTCCCTCAGGTCTGTGGAAGCTCGGGACAGGTGAAAAGGGGTGCTTGAGACCGTTCTCCCGACACCAATCTCTGGTCTCCTAAGACCCGGGAAAGACGTGGGAAGAAAGGGGAAGCGAGGCACTTCCCCAGGTGACTAAT
The DNA here is from genome assembly GCF_964263255.1 of Lissotriton vulgaris. Taxonomy (NCBI): domain Eukaryota; kingdom Metazoa; phylum Chordata; class Amphibia; order Caudata; family Salamandridae; genus Lissotriton; species Lissotriton vulgaris. The sequence goes on from NC_141691.1 coordinate 1,738,329,474, forward strand.
TTTGTTACCCAATGTTACATATTATAATATTATCACAGCAGTGCCCAACCGGATTTCAATCTGGTTGTTCATGAAAGAGTCTTCCAATGGAAGCTGTCTATAATAATCATTCTAAATGAGGATCATTCTCTGAAGCGTTTCTCTTCCCAAACTAGACAGACTTTGAAACTAGCCTACTCTGGAGGTTTTATTTTAAAGAATGCTGTGTGTCCAGCACAGAATAGTAGAGATGGTCCATGGCCCCTAATTCTGGAAGCCCAAATGTAATTTATGTTATAATCTATGCTACAAATTACAAAATGAGGAGGGCCTATTTACACATCTGCAGAAGAAACGTTGATTGGGTGAAAACAAGCTCTACGAGTCTAGTAAATACACCAGAGGCAGAGCGGAGATAATGACGTCTTGTTTTATGTTTTTTATTTTTTATCCAGAGCATTCCCAACCTAGGGGTCCATTAAGATGGTGGACTGATTTTGTCCGTCCGCCATCCCAGTGGAAACGGGACCGTCCGCCACGTGTGCGGCGGTCCCGCCATAGCAATAATGATCCAGCATTTTTAACATTGTGGCGGGCGGTGCTCTCAGCACCACCCGTCGCAATGCTAAAAATGCCCGTTGTACATTTCAATGCACAACATGAGGCACCGCGCGGTGCCTGTCATGTTGTACATTGGTATGCTGGGGGGTACCATAGGTACACCCCATGTGCACCCCCGACCCCCTCTCCACCCTGGGGGCCCGCAACGGCATTGCTGCCACAGAAAAGCATATCCTGAAGCCCATCCTAATATGGCTGGCGGTGTCTGATAGACACCGCCACCATATTACACCTTTTCCGCTGCGGTCGCAAGGCGACCACGGCGGAAAAGCGGCGGACGGTCTTTCCGTTCGCCGCTGTCCCCCCGCCATTGTAATATGGCGGGGGCAAATTGCTGGCGGACGTAGACGGATCGCCACTGCCTGCATGGCGGTGGCGATTCGTCCGCCATCCTAATCGGCCCCTTAATGTGGGCGAGTACGGAGATGTAAAGAAGACCCAATGGCCGAGAACAATGCATTCTGTGCAACTCTGTGGGGGTGCTAAACTCTTTTTTCTTTTCCTCTATTTCAGAAAAATGATTATTGTTACTTTTCCCGCGTTTCAGATTTTTTTGCTGTTTTTAAAAGCACAAGCCTGGCTTAAAGGGCAGTAGAGCTCTTCAAAACAGAACCAGAAATAAATATAAAATCTATTTTCATGGAAACACAGTATTCAGCGGATCGCAAATCGAGTATTGTGGCTCATTCTCCTAGTGATACCGGACCAGAAATTAATGTACTAAATACGGAGATGTAGACGGATTTGACAGAATGCTGGGCTGAATTGAAGGCATTTGTACTTCTAAGTCTCAGTGAGAGAGCCAGGTAACGCGCACTGCTGTATTCAATACACAGAATCTCTATGACAGCAAATATACCCTTAGGAATAAAAGGAAGATTGTTTTCTAAGTGCAGAGACACGATTCTAAAAATACTAACCCATTGTGTTGATCTCTGGTAGAAAGGACAAGTCAGAATTCAATAGAAATGCAAGCACTCGCAGTAAGAATAATAGTGCGGACTAGCGAATGGAAAACAAAGGCAGTCCGGCTCTGGGCACACCCCTAGGGATTCAGGTTAATCTGATTACAGGTTCGGTTGTCAGGCTTGGACGCTATGGCCACACAGTCTACGATTTACATTATGAGGAGATTTAATATCCAAATAAAAATCAGGTGGAAAAAGGTCTGAGGCTAAGGACACTCAATGTAAACCAATCCGACGGATACCAAAAAGAAAAAACACTAAAAGAAATATTGGAGAGTGCAAAAATTCTATTAGACATTTTCCAGGCACTGCAAAGCATGCTCTGCCACAACCACACACACACAGCAGGGCTACTGTGGAAAGCAGAAGAAAGAAAAACAAAAGGAATGGAGCCCAGCCCTGCTCTTTCCGAGCAGGGTTGGAATGCTTTGTCCAGAGTGGCATACTGTAAAAGGAGCTGTAGAACTCTGGGAGGGGCCCTGTCACTCTATGCCTCAGAATATCCTAGGCCTTGGGCTGGGTGGGTGGCTCCCTGAGGGTGGGGCCCGACTGAGTCGCAGGGCCACTGAGGCATGTAAAGCTTTCTTTGCATTGGTCTGCATTCTCATCACTAACACCTTTCCAAAGTCGTTTAACCCCTTCAACAGTATCTTCTATCAGTTACATAACTTGCAAGCAACTCAGTATATAGTCACAAGCAGTGTTTAATATGGTTAGAGAAATACACATAAGTGAATGGACCCCAAGTTCTCATATGAGCCTGCTGTTGGTGCTGCTACATGACAAAATAACACAATAGCAAGACTGCCTAATCTTTAATCCACCACGTCTCTTTTTGGAGTACATATTCCTGCCTCTATTTTTTGTAGATTCTTTTTGATCTCAGTTTTCTATCTTTGGCACGGTTTCCCTATCCTTCTCTTCTGTCGTCTCCCTTTTTTACCTTTCTCTTTTTCTGGGTCAAAGTCTGGTGATGAAATCTAAGCCCAAGGCCCTGAGCACCTATGCCCGCCAAGTCAGATCACAGGCTCAAATTCTTCACTGTTCACAACGTGCTATCCTTATTTTCAAGCAACAGCTGGCAGATAGAAAACAAATATAAAATAGTCTAGGATTTTCCACACCAGGTTTCCTGTTTTCTCAATCGCATTTTGTCTTTACCAGTCATGGGAGGCTATATTATTTACATAACTGGAAAATGTATTTATAAAGTTTTATATAGCACTAACATGACCCAAGTGGGTATCAGAGCGCTTTACATATAGTCAGGGAAAAGAAACAGATAAATAAATAAACAACAAATTCAAGAACGAAACTGGATGTCCCACAGTCAAGGAGAGGGGGGAGAACCCCCCCCCCCCAACACCAATCCCCCCCAATGGACCAGGCAGATATATAAACAAGCAGGAGCATAGATAGGAAGTAGTAAGCATGGGTGAGGAGAAAGCTCCATAGAGTGGTCCGGAGGGTACAGTTATGGGAATTTTAGTTCAGAAAAGTATTTATCAGTAAGCTTTAACTTCTTTTTTTTAAGCCACAGTTGAGGAATTCAGTCTGGTTTCAGGGGGCAAGGAGTTCCAAATTTTCAGGGCAATGCCTCAGAAAGCACAATTGTAGGTTTCCTTTTTATGAACTTTCTGCGGCTTCAGCAATAGAGTGTTGGTGCTTCTAGGGGACCTGCAGTCGCCAGATAACTCCAATTTTTGTGCAAGGTACAGTCGGGTGTTGATGTGTAGGGCTTTGTGGGTTATGCAGGCAATTTTTGGCTGAATCCTAGTCTTATATGGGACCCAGTTTATAGACTTCAAATCCAGTGAGATGTAGTTGTTTCTTTTGGATCCTGTGATGGGCCTTGCCGCAGAGTTAAGAGACACCCTTATTGGAGCCAGCTTGTATCTCAGTAAACCACAGAGGGTTGCACTTCCATAATCCAACCTGGAGATTACTAGGGCTTCAACAGCAGACTTGAAGTCATCAGGGAGGAGAGAGGGTTTAATTTTTCTCAAGATGCTCATTTGGAAGTTCGCTCCTCTGGTGGCAGTGCGGATGTGATCCTGCATGTTCACCCTCCTATCTAGTGTTATTTCCAGTGATCTTGTGGAAGCTATGATTTGTGGTACGCAATTAAAAGCAGTTTTTGTTTCAAATATTCTTCAATAACGGGAGACAGCTTGGGTGGGGCGATCAGGAGGAATTGTGTTTTGAGAGTGTTTAGTTTGAGGAGGTTGGAGGTCAGTCAGTTTTGGGTTTGAAAAGAGTTGTGTTGGGGGACGTGATATCCTCAGGGGGAAGAGATTTTCAGGTACAGTTGGGTGTTATCAGCATATATATGATAGTGGATGCTAGATGATTTCAAAATTTCAGTTAAAGGCTACATGAACAGGTTGGAGCAAGTGCGTGGACCTCCTGTGGTACCCCTTAGTGTGACTGGTGTAGAATTGGACCGGGACTGATTGACCTTGATTCTATGCATTCTACTGCACAGAAATGATGCAACCCAGTTTAAAACAGACCCAGATAGATCCAGCCTCTATTCTAGAAGGTCTAGGCTGTCATGTTGGACAGAATCAAGAAGGCAAGATTCATCCTAACCCGGCATTTTTAATGTGTCATCAACTATGTGTATAAGGGCCGCTTCATTATTGAGACCCTGACTGAAGCCAGATTGGAACTGGTCAAGGAGATGGAATTTATCTATGTGGTTACAAAGTTGGATATGAACACATTTCACGAGGAGCTTCGCCAGAATTGGAATTTGGCGATTGGGAAGAAGTTGGTGGGGTCCTTGTGGTCCGCTGTGGTTTTTTTTTCAAAATAGGAGTTAGCTGCCCTGACTTTAGGCAACCTGGGATCATGCTTGGAAATAAGGAGGCATTGACTATCTTTGCTCAAATTGGAAGTATAGAATTCTTCATCTTACTGAAGAAATTCGCAGGTAGTGGATCCCTGAAGTGGTTTGAGGGTTTAAGTACTGTAAGAATATTGTGGATGGAAACTTTGTCAAAAGTTTTGAACTTGTTCCAAGAACCGTTTCTATTTGGGGAGTGGTCGAGGGGTTTGGAGTGGGTCAGGGGTGGGTATCTGATATAAGGAAGACTGGAAAGTGGCCCATTGTTGATTGCAAATCACTTTCAATCTTCTTCATCTTTTCAAGAAAGGAGGCAAATTCTTCGCAGTTTGGCAGCAGACTAGACCCTATTGTGGGAAGGTTGGGATGACTATTGGATTGTAGTTTAACCAATTCGAACAGTTTTTTGGGGCAATTTCTGCCTTTATCTAGTTGATTTCTAAACATATTCAATTTCGCACTTCTGATTCATTTGTTGTAGATGCTCCTCATCAATCTCAGGTGCTAAAGGTGACCGAGGAATGGTAAGAAACTCCACAAGCGTTTAGCTAATCTCAGATTGAGTCTATCAGCATTTAGGCTGCCATCAAACCATGGTTTGGAGTCTTTGGTGGAAATTCTTTTTAATTGTAGTGGGGCAATCATGTCAAGAATGTTTACCATGGAATTGTTATAATGGACTGTGAGGTCATGGACATCACACATGTCTGCAGAAGGAGGCAAGACATTATTGCTGAGGAATAACATTTCATTCAGGTTTGTGTTTCGCATGTTTCTTTAGTTTAGTTGAGTCCATTTTGTAATCAGACATTCTGAGATGTGGAAAGTGATGCAGTGGTGGTCAGTCCAGTCACAGGGGACGAACAATTCAAGCTGCATGGAATTGGCCTTAAAAGTGATTAGGTGCAAGTTCACAATCATGATGTGGATGGGACTGTAGCAGATTTGGATTCGGTTGAGGTCCACTAGGATGTCTTTGAGGCTATTCCCTACTGGGTTATTCCAGTGGAGGTTGAAGTCTATAAGGGAGACCTGGGAACAATGTTGTTCCATGTTGGGATGAGATTATTTCCATAATTTATTTTGATAAATGAGGGGTTGTCACCTGGTGGATGGTAAATAGCATGCAGTTTGCACATAGGCTTGTTGTTACTTCTATCTAAGCATTGGTATTCACAAGAAGATAGAACCACGGTTTGAGCCGGTTTCACTAAGAGACATATGGTGTATACAGGCGATGCCACCCCCTGATCTATTAGCTCTGTTCAATGTAATGATGTTGTTGTTAGGTGGGACTTGGGTGTCCAGGATTGGTCCAGAGGGGTAATTTAGCAAGGTTTTGGTAGGGCATCAGGAGGTCAAGTTTCTGTGCAAGGATAAGGTGACAAACGTCTGCTGCATGTTTCACTGCCGATATTCAGTTGAAAAGCATGCATTTCAGGTATGGATTGGTGCCAGCTGAGGTAGTCTGTGTGATGGGCACTCGCTTAAGGTTGGTCATGTTTATAGTATTGGAGTTAGGTCTGGGTCACGATGTGGGTTTAAAGGAATTGTTTGGATTTGGCCTAGATTGTCTAGGTTGACGTAGTGTGTGGAGTTATATGACAGGAGGAAAGAGTGAATGTCCTTGTCAATAAGTGTATCTTTCATTCTAGTGGGTCTAGAGAATGCATTAGAGTAGGGTATAGTTCCCCACCTCAGATGGGAGATGCCGAGATGGAGGAGATCGACTTAGATGAAGGCGGTGACAGCAGCGTTGTGTGGTAGGTAGTTGATTGTAAAACAATAAGGTGGGTATTCTTTCATCAATGGGTTATACTCTCCTGTACTGTACTAATAGCTAGGAACTCTAAACTCACATCTGTAACACAATAAACTAATAATTATTTTACACTACAATCGGAAAAAAATATTTTTGGGATGTGATTCTGCTAGCCTCGGTTTTTACATGTCTTTTAAAGAAGCATATAGAAAAGAGGTTTGTTCCGCACTAAAACGGCAGACTCCAAAATTTTAAAAACAATTTTAACGCACTCTTATTAAAATCTTTAAACGCTTAAGTATTTGAGAAGCCTTAAAATGTCAGACATATCTTGGTAAGCCAAGATGTTCCACCTTTAGGCATGCTATCCAGTGTGGAATACTAATCCCAGCTGTTCAACAATGGGCTATAAAAGACATCTGGATTCATAAACTCATCTGGATTCCGGAACATGAAAATTCACTGCATAACTATTTTTTTGTAGTTTTCTTTTGGTCTCTTTTCCTTATCCCTGGAAATTAAACATCAGATAAATACCATATTTCACCCTAAAAGTTCTACTCACCAGCCAGCACTTCTGTTTTATGGAAGAAGCCCTCCGAGTGTTTCTGTGTGGTCACATCGACGTCTTCAACTTTTTCAAACTGGCGCTTCTTGTTATCGGCGTTGCTCTTGGGAACGGTAACTTTGTCGATCTCATCCGGTCCCTGCAATCATAAAAATAATGATTAAAAGCAGGAAACATTAATCAACACAGACATGTAACCAACATTCGAACATGTATGTTAACAAGAATGCAATAGCAGCACCTGTGACCTCAAACAAATGTTTGAAGCACGTGATCCAAACCTTCATCTACGACATACATCCTGCCATTGTATCGACTATAGGTCAAAATATAAGTCCAGCCATAACACTCTCACATTTCTGTTTTTGAGCACTATACAGAAAGACCGTCACAAAGTGGCCAAGCATGCACCGATTTTCATGTGCATCCTACATCTAGACAACATGTACATCCTTAGCACAACACCTTTCAACAGAATCCAGAACACATGCAGCCTGCATGCAACATTTCGTACACACTAGAGACATCGTGCGCAGCCTGCACTCAGCACGTGCTACAGATTCACACACATGTGTAGCTTGCACACAGCACGTGCTACAGATTCACAGATGTGTGTAGCTTGCACACAGCACGTGCTACAGATTCAGAGACATGTGAAGCTTGTACACAGCATGTTGCTACAGATTCCAAACATCATGTACAGCCACCTAGCTATAGATTCCAGGGATCATACGCAGCTTGCATGCAGCACATTGCTACAGATTCCAAACATCATGCACAGCCTAGCCTGCACACAGCACGTTACCACAGATTCCAGATACCATGCACAGCCTATACACAGCACATTACAGATTCCAGCATCATGGGCAGCCTGCATGTAGCACTTTACTACAGATTCCAGGCATCATGCGCAGCACATTGCTACAGATTACAGAGATCATGTACAGCTTGCACACAGCACTTGGCCAGATTCCGGCCATCACACACAACACATTGCTACAGATTCCAGGCATCTCTTGCAGCCTGCATTCTGCACGTTGCTACAGATTCCAGGCATCACGCGAAACACATTGCTACAGATTCCAGGCATCATGCACGGCCTGCATGCAGCACGTTGCTACAGAGTCCAGCCATAATGCACAACAATTTGCTATATATTCCAGGCTTCACACACAGCCTGCATGCAGCTGCTGCTACAGATTTCAGGCATCACGCACCGCCTGCATACATGTTGCATCATGCGCGAAGTCGTGCGTTCTGTGACGTCGTCCACGTCGGCGTGAAGAGCTACAAAATAATTTCCTAATGTTGCTGACGCAGGGGGATATTCACAAGGTGAGGAATCCACTGGCAGATGTATCCATCAGAAATTGCTACAGATTTCAGGCATCACGCACCGCCTGCATACAACAGGTTGCTACAGATTCCCGGCATCATGTGCAACACATTGCTACAGATTCCAGGCATCACATACAGATTGCATACAGCACATTGCCACAGATTCCAGGCATCACGCACAAAACATTGCTACAGATTCCAGGCATCACACAGAGCCTGCATACAGCACGTTGCTAAAGATTCCAGGCATCACGTGCAAAACATTGCTACATAGGTCAGGCATCTCGCACACAGCCTGCATACAACACGTTGCTACAGATTCCAGGCATCATGTGCAACACATTGCTACAGGTTACAGGCATCACACCGCCTGCATGTAGCACGTTGCTACAGATTCCAGGCATCACACACAGCCTGCATACAGCACGTTGCTACAGATTCCACGCATCATGCGCAAAACATTGCTACAGATTCAAGGCATCACGCAGAGCCTGCATACAGCATGTTGCTACAGATTCCAGGAATCCCGCGCAAAACATTGCTACAGATTCCAGGCATCCCGCACAGCCTGCATACAGCATGTTGCTACAGATTCCAGGCATCACATGCAACACAGTGCTACGGATTCCAGGCATCAAGCACAGCCTGTATGCAGCACGTTGCTACACATTCCAGGCATCATGCGCAGCACATTGCGACGATTCCAAACATCAAGCGCAGCCTCCAAGCTATGGATTCCAGACATCATGCGGAGCCTGCATTCAACACCTTGATAAAGAATCAAGTATGCTCTGCAACCAAAATGTGTTCCAATGTGGGTTCATGAGGCTACAGCAGCTCGGTCTGTAGCAGAGTGGTTTTCTTAATGAGCAGTGCCGGATGGTTCTAAAATCAAACTACTGTCACTGGTTTTACGCACTCTAATAGATTGTTTCTTCCTCTGGGAACTCTCTTATCTGAACCCGGGGAGGCTTGTGTGTAACTAATTAATTATTGGGTGCTGCGTGAATAAGTCTATTGGCGCTATGGCTATTGTTGTTTTGTAATAGGGTCAGGGTGTGCTCACACTAGGAGACCTTGAAATGAGACCAGCTCCTGAGGGGACTAGCCGGCGACAGGACAATAAGGAAGGGTGTGGGTGTAGCTTGCACACAAGCGTTGTAAGTTCAAGGGATATCTTAAAGGAAGGTATCTTCACAGACACAGGAAAGGTTACAGCCCCTGACCTTCACCCTATGTGCCGGAAGATTCAAGCCAATCATAGTTCACTTCTCTCGCCCACCGCTACAAAGGCTCAACTATCAAGCATTCTCCTTCACCTCTACATCTGCTGCAATATTCAAATGATGACAACACTGTGCGCGCTGGGACCTTCTACATTGGCATCCCATATACACATACAGAAACAAACAAAAGCATGATAGACACACTCCCAACAAGTAAATAGCTCCAATGCTGCCTTGAACCCTGCTCAGACCAGCTAAAATCAGCCCCACTTGGTCCGGTGTACTGACCTGACTATCACATTGAAGGGTTTGAAAAGTAAATAATCCACCAGAAAAGAATTTTAGCAACATATGGGGAAAGCACTAACATTGTATGGCCTCTTTGGTCACCCCCGAGTGACAATTGTTTCGATTATCAATATGGAACTCTATTTTTTCTTCCCCAGATGCTCATCCCCTACCAAATCCTTAGAATTTGCCATAATTCCTCTTTAGTCTTTGACATCACATCAAGACAAATCAGCTGGTTCCCTCTACTGTTATAATGCAAAATTAAGCTCTCTCTTCCTGCTACCAACTACCAAGCCACAGTCCAGACTTCCCGCGTCCTTTCACACACTGTCAGAGGTAACGCTCATCTCATTGCCATCCGTGATTTCTTAATAAACTCACTTCACATTAATACTAATGAAATCGTTTCTCAGGCAGCAGCTCAATTAATTACCAACCAAAGTTTGAGCACATTTACCCTACTTCGAAGATTTATCCTGACTCCCTCTCGCTGACAGACTCTTTAACAGTTGTGCGTTATACAAAGCTCCCGAGAAAACCAGATGATCTAGCCTCCAAAAGGAACGCTTCTGGTGGATCACGCTCTACTAGGAACGCATTCCTTGCCAAGCATGAAGTCCATAAGCCAACAAGTCTTTTTGGTGTAAGGACCAAGAAGGCTCTGGGACAACCACTCCCTGAATCTCCAACTTTCTCCCTCACCGGTGCAGTTCAGGGAAGAATGTCAAAACCTACTTTTCACTATCTTCTTCCTTTTCTGGCCACAATCTCTTCTTCGCCTTCCTTCTCTCTGAAATAATTATATTTTCAACAGTTTGTTTTGCCTGACTTCTTATTGTAAGTTAACTGAATGCTTCTTGTGTACACATGTATGCCTGTTTTGCAGTGCACAGTGCTGGGCCACACTCCAAAAATACCTCCAATAAAGTAAAAAACAAAACAAAACAAAACAATAAAATACGGATTAGGTGGCAGCATCCTTGGCAGCATGATCAGACTCCCTGATTGCTGTAGAAATGTTGGTCTGTCAATGTTCCAGCTCAGAAGGACAGCAACTTCTCAAAGTGAGTGATGGAAGAGCACGAAGAAGGACTATGCCAAATATATTGGACTCGATTTTTTAACAATGCCACTGTTACAAATAGTTGACTATACACATTCTTGGATTTATTATAAACGTGACCAGTACAAATGGAATTACAAACCATACATTCCTCCGAAAATATGAAAACAAGAATGGAAAGTTTGTCTTACATAAACGCAGACATAATTTTACAAATAACAAAAACACTAGGCATCAAGTTAAATGGCTACCAAGTCAAACTAATACATACATAATATATATATATTATATATATATACACACACACACACTATATATATATATATATATATATATATATATATATATATATATATATATATATATATATATATATATATATATATATATATACACACACACACAAAATAAAATAAACTGTGCCTCTCGAGGCCGGGTCACCCCCTTGCTCCCTCGCCTGCTGATCCTGCTAGCCAGACAGCCTCCTTGCCAGCCTCCTGCCTGCCGCCACCGACACAGTCGCCCCCCCAGCACCCCCGAGCGGCCCAGCCACAGCTGAGCCGCCCGCTAGCCACTTTTCCCGCCGCTGGCCCCCTGCGGCCCCGCCCACCTCCGGCCCATTGGCCCAGCCGCTCGCCCAGCCCAGCAGACCCGCCCTCCCGTCACCCTTCTTAGGGGAGAGCCTGGTTGCCGCGGGAGTGACCACTGTGCCTCTCGAGGCCGGGTCACCCCCTTGCTCCTTCGCCTGCTGATCCTGCTAGCCAGACAGCCTCCTTGCCAGCCTCCTGCCTGCCGCCACCGACACCGTCGCCCCCCCAGCGGCCCAGCCACAGCTGAGCCGCCCGCTCGCCACTTTTCCCGCCGCTGGCCCCCTGCGGCCCCGCCCACCACCGGCCCATTGGCCCAGCCGCTCGCCCAGCCCAGCAGACCCGCCCTCCCGTCCCCCTTCTTATGACGCCCCCTGAGCGACCACGCAGCGGACGCGCGCAGAGGGAGCACCGATTGAGCGGCGAAGGTGCGCCAAAGGTAAGCCAGTCTGCGCCCGTCCGCGCCCAGTGCCAGGACCCCTGGCCCCCGAGGACCCCAGCCCACCCGCCGGACGTATGACGCCGCCACCCTCAACGCACTCAACACCAGCCGAATCCCGGGATGCTACCGAGCCACCCCGAGACGAACCCACGGACCCTTCAGCTGTCACGCCTGCAAGTTCTCCTGCATCTGGACCTGCCCCGCACCAGCACCCGCCAAGCCGAACACCAGCAGCAACCACCTCAAGTGCATCCTACTCAACACCCGCTCCGTCCACAGACACCATCGAACTCTGGAACCTCCTCGACACCACAGCTCCTGACGTCGCCTTCCTCACGGAAACCTGGATGAACGACTCCTCAGCGCCCGACATCGCCATCGCCATCCCAGAGGGCTACAAGATCACCCGAAGAGACCGAGGCAACCAGACTGGAGGAGGCATCGCCATCATCTACAGGGACACCATCCGCATCACGACCAACACCGACGACACCCTGACAACCGCCGAACACCTGCACTTCCAGATCCACACGGACCCCAAAACCACCCTCAGTGGCACCCTCATCTACCGACCCCCGGGACCACGCACACAATTCAGCGAAGACATCGCCGACTTCATCAGCCCGCACGCCCTCCCATCCGCTGACTACATCCTCCTGGGGGACATCAACTTCCACCTGGAGAACAACAACGACCGCAACACCACCAACACTCTGCTTGACAACCTCGCCAACCTCGGACTCAAGCAGCTGGTGACCACCCCCACCCACCTCGCCGGACACACACTCGACGCTGTCTTCTCATCCAGCAAGGACATCGTCTTCAGCCACACCACCGGACTCCACTGGACGGACCACAGCTGCGTCCACTTCACTTTCAGAAGATCCACGATCCACCACCACCAGCAACAGGTTGCTCGAAGAAACTGGAACAAGATCACAGCAGACCAGCTCGCCGCTTCCCTGAGCCAGCACCCTCCCGCCAGCTCAGCGAACCCCAGCCAGGCCGCCGACAACCTCACGAAGTGGATCAGCAACTGCGCAGACGACCTCGCCCCACTCAGGACCCCGCCTAGCAGACCCGGCAGCAAGAAGGCCCCATGGTTCACCGACGAACTCAAGAGCTCCAAGAAGAACTGCCGAGCGCTCGAGAAAGCCTGGAGAAGGGAGCCAACATGACCACACTCAAGCTCGCCACCCGGAAGCACCATCAACTGATCCACGCCACCAAGAAAACAGCATTCAAGGACCGGCTGGACAACAACGCACACAACTGCAAGGAACTTTTCAACATCGTGAAAGAGCTCTCCAACCCAAACGCCGGAAACAACGACATCACCCCATCGCAAGACCTCTGCAACTCCCTCGCCTCCTACTTCCACAACAAGATCGCTGACATACACAACAGCTTCAGCCCACAAACAACGCTCCCAACGACCGCACCAACGCCCCCCACCACCACCCTCAGCGCCTGGACCCAGATAAACACAGAAGACACCATCTGCACGATGAACTCTATCCACTCCGGATCTCCGACCGACCCCTGCCCCCACCACCACTGTCATCGCACCCCACCTGCGGGACATCATCAACACCTCCTTCGACAACGCCACCTTCCCTGAGAGCTGGAAGCACGCCGAACTCAGCGCTCTACTAAAGAAACCAACAGCGGACCCCACCGAACTCAAGAATTACCGCCCCATCTCGCTCCTCCCGTTCCCAGCCAAAGTCATCGAGAAGACCGTCAACAAGCAGCTGGCCGCCTTCCTCCAGACGAATGGATCCCTCGACTCCTCACAGTCTGGCTTCCGAGCCAACCACAGCACCGAGACCGCCCTCATCGCTGCCACCGATGACATCCGAGCCCTGCTGGACAACGGTGAAACAGCGGCCCTCATCCTCCTAGACCTCTCTGCGGCGTTCGACACTGTCTGCCACCGCACCCTAGTGCAGCGCCTCAGCAACATCGGAATCCAGGAGAAGGCACTGGAGTGGATCATCTCCTTCCTCGCTGAAAGGACACAGAGAGTCCGCCTACCACCGTTCAGATCTGCAGCCACGGAAGTCATCTGCGGCGTTCCTCAGGGCTCCTCGCTCAGCCCCACCCTCTTTAACGTCTACATGAGCCCCCTTGCGGCCATCGCACGCCAACACAACCTCAACATCATCTCCTACGCCGACGACACCCAGCTGATCCTCTCCCTGACCAACGACCCCGCCGCCGCCAGAAACAACCTCCGCGAAGGGATGAAAGACGTAGCCGAGTGGATGACGACCAGCCGCCTGAAACTGAACTCAGACAAGACGGAAGTCCTCATCCTGGGCTCCTCGCCCTCCGCCTGGGACGACTCCTGGTGGCCCCCCGCCCTGGGCACCGCACCCAAGCCGACAGACCACGCACGCAACCTGGGCTTCATCCTGGACTCCTCCCTCTCCATGACCAGACAAGTCAACGCAGTCTCCGCGTCCTGTTTTAACATCCTGCGCATGCTACGGAAGATCTTCCGGTGGATCCCCACCGAGACCAGGAAGACGGTCACCCAGGCCCTCGTCACCAGCCGACTGGACTACGGCAACGCCCTCTGAACGCCATCCGAAGAGCGACAACAGGAGGAAGGTCCTTCTACCTGGCCGCCAAGACCTGGAACACTCTCCCGACCGACCTTCGCCTGACCCAAGACCACCTCTCCTTCAGGAAGAAACTCAAGACCTGGCTGTTCGAGCAGTAGCGCCCCCCCCCCCCCCCACCCCTAGCGCCTTGAGACCCTCCGGGTCAGTAGTGCGCTCTATAAATGCCTTGATTGATTGATTGATTCGTTATAAGGTAAACAACTCACATCTACATTCTACCTTTTACAACTAATCAAATTAATAATTTGAATAAAGTTAGTCCTTCATCCAGTTTCAAACAGTTTATCATCTTATCGTTGCCAGTTTTATCATGATTTTAGATAGTAATTGTGGTCATCTCAATTTGAGATTACCTTCTAATGGAGGTCATGTTATGTTTTCATTACACTTCAATTAGACAAATCGCAGTTGTGATGCTCCGTATAATATATTGTTGCTCGATAGTTCATGCATTCTCTTCTGATGGTGCCATTGTGTTCAGCAATTTTTATTTCAAGTTAGTGTATTCTGCTGCCCACTTACAAAAGACTACAGAGGCCGTGCAACACAGACGCAATGAGTACTCCTACAGTTGAGGAAAGACAGGATATTAAATGTTCTACTATTACTACCTATAACCTTACTTAATTCGTTCAAAGGAGCATACATTACAATAACTACAAGAGAAAAAAAAATTGGCGGTACTGTGAGGTTTGCACATAATTCTCATTAATTTGTTTCTAAGTTTTTCTTCTCTCAAAAACGTCCTTTTAAGTGACAGGGACAGAGAGTTTTCAAATACTGCGTCCAGCATTTATAGTGACCTTGTATATTAACAATAGTCCTAAATCTTCCACTGTGATTCAAGAATGCATTAGGAGAAATATTTCATTATGTGCGATATTAGACCTTGCAAACTGTCCCATATTTGCTTTAGAGTTTGGATAGTCATCCCTGCTTTTTAAATCCATCTCTTCTTAAGGTGATTATGCAATGCTTTGAGTGTTTCATATTTTCCTAATTCTCATAATCATTAATGCAGTTTTAATATAGTTAATATTAATACAGCAGTTTAATTTTAGCCTTAACGAATTCACCAATTCTTCGGATGGCTAATTTCTTTCAATCCTTGAGACTAGGCGTTGATTTATTTTTATAGAACCCTCTCATTAGATTGGCATATGAAGGGACAAGGGTGCACCTATGGTGGTACCACATGGATATCGGTAATAATTGCCCTTGAAGAGGAAGTAGTTATTTGATATAAAGGTAGCCATATCCATTAACATCTTGGAGATGCTTAGATAATAGTCAAGATAATAGAAATATCTATGCCTGTGCCTAGGTTTTCAGCGGGTTCATGCTGAATGGATGCAGTGCGATCTGGGACTGGAGGACATTTAAGTGTCTATGACAATGTAACAGGTGATGTGGCTTTCAGGTAAAGCAGATCATCAATGTAGAGGTGAAAAGAGATGTTGGAATGCCACAGTAGGAAGCAGATGGGCTCCAAGTACAGACTGAAGAGTGTCAAGGACAGCAAATATGATTATGATTCTCTTTGGAGAAGGGGATGGCCTTGTGAGGGAATTTGCCAATTGTTTTTGCTGTAAGTAACTAGTCACACATGATTTGAATTACCTTATGAATGTGGCTCTAATGTCCATTTGTTATTGCAATGTTTTCAGAAACGGACGGAGAAGTGTTCAACACAAATGTCAGCTCAACAATAACACAAAGGCGTACACATCAAACCATCTCGGACATGATACAAAGGGACGGCCGACAAACCTTTGTTTGGGCAGGTATCTTAGACTGCGTTTTAAGAGTAGTTTCCTCTTTTGGAGCATCACTAGTTGGTGGGATGTCGGGAAATATTCGAGATGTCATCAATATTTCATCATCCTCGTCGTCTACTCCGAAAGCTCCTGTTTTGAAGAAAAAACAATAGTTATTTGAGATACTTCTTTTATCAAAGTTGTTTTTGAGATAACTTTAAAAAATAACATTTAAACAATTACATACAGTGCCATATATGCAGGTAAGACCTGCACATTAGCATTCATATTGGATCACTGTGTGGAGAAGTGTGGCTCACTGGTTAGAGGAGGCAGACCTGGAAGCAGAGGTCAGCCCGGGACCAGGGTTCAATTCCCGGCTCTGCGGGGTCTTGAGTCCTAAAATGTCCATGGACTCGACAATTCTCGCTCCGGTGCCTACTCGATTCACGGGTTCACACTCTGCGACTCTGGGCAATAGCTTGGTTAATCTCCACAACGGCCCCTCGTGGTGGGATGCCTGGCTTTCACCTTGCGGATACCCTGCTGGGGTTATCTCACAGGGAAATACCAGGACGGTTCCCTAAGCAAGCGCTTAGAAACCGCTTGGTGATTTGCGTTATATAAATTCCGGTACATTTACATTCACTTCCAATAGTATTTACATAAAAATATTTTTACTAACTTATTATTAAGTTTACCAAACTATTATAATCTTTCTTGTACTTTACCATAGGGGTAGATCTACACTGAGACTGTGCATTTTCTCTTTCGAAAAGTATAGAGAAAGTAAAAAAGTTTATTTAACTAAAACGAATTAGCAAAAATATTTTATATTAAATATGTCTGGTTTCAAAAGCTCTATTGTGGGCTTACCAAAAGCTTACCTGGGATTACAGCTCACCGATTCCGCACCATTGGTTGATTTTATTATCAATTTAATTTGCGTGCTTTTTTCTTACTCAATTAGGGTGACCAGATTCTCAAAACAAATAAATAGGGACAGTTCATAGACCTAGAAGTAGGACTGCATTTTGCAGTAACAGTCAACATAAAAGTAGGACTATTTGACAGCTTTCAGACATAGAAAAAGGACTACAATGACAACTACCTCCTAAGACACAGATGAAGAATTACAGACGACAAATCAGATGTGAGAAACAGACAGCAAAGGATTTTTAAGTTAACAGCATGTGCATTATAGGATGTAGGGTTTTTGCTTTAACAATGGCAAGAATGGACTCCAAACAAGCAACTTGCAAAATGGCTATAAAGCTTTCCCCATGCCAGAAGTTGAGCAGGTGAAGAAGGAAGAGAAAGTGAGACAAAAAGCACTATGATGCAGTAAAGGCTGAGGAGGTAGGTCTGTCTGTGTCTCTGAGATAAGGAGATGTATGAGAGAAGGACTGTCTGTGCCCTCTGAGGTGTTGGATGGGATGGGACTATAGGCCTGTCTCTGCCTCTCAGATGAGGGAACTGTGGCATTTCTCAGGTTCAGGGCGAACTCTAAAATAGATGCAGTATGTTATTGGTGATGTCCGCTCTGTGCAAGCTGCTGTCAAACATAAATGTCTCCTGTTGAGCAACTTAAAAAATACCTATAGGCACTGTGCATGCATCCATTCTTTGCTGTGATAAACCCCATGACATTGTGCTCAAAAACATTTCCCCAAGTGCATTTTGGGGACTGCCTTTCTTCAGGGGACAGTTACTGTCCAATTACATGGCAGCATTTCTGGTCGTCTGTTCGAACCCTCCAGCGCCCAACTTCCTCCAAGGTAGGTGGTCTGACTAGTGCAGAGAAGGGTACTACAGCACTGACGAGTTGTAGGTCACAGTAAGCAAAGCTCGCCTCTGACCCTGTGTATCTCACCCAACCATGTCCCATGAGACAAATGCACCCGCAGACGTTTCACTGCTTCTACGTCACACAGGGCCTTCAGATGTAGTAGAAATACTACCCAAGCAGGCTCGGAGGCTGCAGTAACTTGACCACATCACCACTCCGGCGATTCCCCCCCTAGACGTCCTTCAACCCCTCATGCACCCTGTGCCCTCCCAGCGCTCCCAAACAGGGCAGCGCAAGTAAGTCCCATACAGAACTCTATAAAGACCAGGTGACATGACAGAAGTGGGATAAAAAAAACTAGAGAAGGTCTCTCAAAGGGGTGTGGCCGATGTAATTAGGGCGTGGCTTATAACACATAAGCTAAAAAATCCATGCTTACCATGGTGTCCCGCCTGAAAAATTTGCTGTTTCTGTCATTGTATTCAGAGAAATAATACAACATGTAATATTACACCTACAACAAGCCAGGACTATTAGCTTTGTCAGTTGCTGCATAAGATAAATAAGCAACAACTTTGGCTTTATTGTACATAACATTGAAAATGCTTCAGTTCTGGAATGATGAGACTGTGAAAGAACTATAACGGGTCTCTTTGAAGGCAGTGCAGGGTGGTATTGTTGCAGTGGTAAGATTTTTTCTTCATCCTGAGGGCAATAATGGAGAGTCCGATAGAGACCCGTCTCAGCACCTGTGCGAAGTAAGCAGAGAAATGTCCCCCGCACAAAAACTGGGACATTTCTGTAATTTGGAGCAAAGTGTCAGGACACTGCTCCGGAAACCGGGACCGTCCGGGGAAAACCGGGATGGCTGGTCACCCTACACTTAATGTCTTTCCATGTTACAGCTTGTCAATCTTGTGTTTGTCCCTCTCCTAGAGCATTGCCTTTTTAGATTGGCTGGCTTTCATAACTTCCCATGCTGACTTCTAGTGAATTCTTTTTTCTTTTAGCTTAACCGCATCGCTGCTGCGGTGATTTTTGCGCTGTGCGGCATTTTTCTAAATACCGCGATACATGACGAGCTCAGCTCGTCATCCGCACACGTCACCCGTGGCTGATGACGAGCCGAGCTCGTCATCAGCATCGAAGGGGTTAAGCACTTCATGTGATACCATGTGTTTTCAAGATGTGTCTCGTGCTTCTCTCTCCCAAGCAAAGCTTGTGTTCTTCGGTCACCTGTGATCTTCTCTACTCCGCCTCTCAATGTTTCTTTTCTCTCTTTGTGCTCCTCTCCCCCACCTGGATTCATGTTCTGGTGTCTCACCTGTGTGCTTCTCCCTTTGCCCAGTCTTGTTCTTCCTCATATTCTGTTTCCCCCATCTTCTATGTCGTTCTCCCCTGCCCCTCCGTGTTGCTCTCCCTCTGCCTACCCTATAAGTTGCGTGGCCCTCACTCACTCCCTAACCTGGTCCTTCGCTGATATTTAAAAAAAAAAAGGCTTTCCTGCAACGGTTTTTGTTTTTAAAGTCCAATAATTCCCAAAAGTGTGACCTACTGGGCTTGCCAATGCACTTTAGGTCTGGAGTTAACAACGACATTTTGATTTTACAAAAAATATACATTGTTTACTTACTTACGGGCTCTTTCAGTTAGCCCTCATCCTCTTTGGTCTATTTTTTGAGTAATTCATCTTTTTATTCTGGCCACTGCAGCACACAGCACGGGGCAGCTCACTTCAGCCACTGGCTAACTTCACTGTGAGAAAAGGCATTTCGCTCTTTTACAACAAAGTAGCTACCTACAGTGCAAGGGATTAGTATAGCAAAGTGCGCATCTTGAGACCAAAAATATGATTTTGCTTTTAGCCAATTTACTTCTGATATTGGCGAAAGCCTGGCATGTCTTACCACAATAATGTTTTGTAAAAACTTTGACAAATTTAAGCAAACATTTACAAAACCAAAAGGCTGTCAGCCAAGGCCAGACCGTTTGCCTTTGCCAATTCTTGCTACATTACACTTCAGACTATGGGTCTCGCACAATAAATCTTTGGAACTAGAGGGTACAAATACTTCTTACAGTGAGCCTAGTGCTTCTACCCTGCTACTGAGATATACACAGGCTGCTGCAGAAAATACCAGACTCCCGTGGCTCATGTTTCGACAAAAATTAGAACAGCACCCCTAATGAAAACATTAGAGGACGCAATACTGAGGTGAGACACCGAGATCACTCTACTAAAGAAAGACTCTTGCACAACTGCAAAGCTGGCTAGTCCACATATGGCCCACTATTCTTAACCTTTGCATGGATTTACCATGAATGAATGCCCTGTGGTATTCTTCACGGAATTCCTAAACAAGCATTGGCAAATCCAATTGGTCTGGCCTTTTACGTAGCTACAGTAAGTCAAGTACTTACTACGTTCCTTCTCAATTTCAAAGCAACTGCCTCAACTTTACTTTACAAAGTTGAGGGGGTTTGACTTCAACATAAAAATGGACATACACTATGTTTACTCCAATAAATTGTGTTATTTCCGCCTGTATTTATCATATTTATTTTTGGGCCATTTTATCTGTATTTATCCATATTTATTTTGTGTCTTGTGTATGAATAAAAGGTATAAAACTGTACATTTACATGTTTATTTAACCCATAGACGCGCACTCCTACTTTGAGGTCTGTACTGTTTTAGCTATTTAAGCTGCCAAATATTACATAACACTGGAAATTATTATCATTATACCACAAATGTATGTTGACACCTGCAGTTATTAAAAAATATGTCATTGTGTTTTTAATTTCCCATGCTGTCCATCTGCTCAGCTCTTGGGCTATAATTCATGAAAGACAGCACGAAAAGTCACTTAAAAGGAATACAATTTTCTGTATTTATCCACTTTTAAAAATAAATGCAGACAGAAAACACATTGTTTTCTGTCTGTATTTATTTGTAAAAAGGGAAAACGGGGAGCCTTAGTTATAAACCCATTTTTTGTGGGTCAGGAAATTTTAAGCAATTAAATAAAAATGCATTTATATTATGGGTTTATCTTCTCACATCTGCATGCTTAAGCGACAGAGGTCAAATATCAGTCTATGCCTTCTGACAAGTCGCTGCTTATTCTTTTAACATGGGATTTGTGTTTACTTTTCTTTCTCGGACTGCAAAGTGAAAGGACTTTTTAAATTTAAGGTGTATTTTTTTGTGAAACAAAAAAATTAAATATATGTAATTAACTGTATGGGTTCAGCTATTAGGAAAACAAAAATGAAGTACAACGTCTTGTAATTCTCAGGTGTCCTGAAGACAGAGACTGTAATAGGCCCAAAAGCCACTTTAATTAGTAATGCACAAAGATAAAAATTCACTGAGACCCTATTTTCACATATTATCATTTGAGTAATGTATGCATGCCAATTTGGTGTCCATTATAATGGAAATGTGCGGTCCGTAAATGTCAATGCAGCACCATCGCTTTAGATACATTCAAAACCACCCCTCCTCGTGTCCATTAAAGGTAGGTGGGTCTCAAAAGTTTGTCGTTCTAAAGGGTGGGTTGTGGTTCTAAAACATTTGGGAACCACTGGTCCAAAAAAACAAAAAAGTTCTATTCTTGGGCAACAATTTTTTGATGTAAATATACATGTGAAAGGGTCAAATGTAGTCATTCAAAGTGAAAGCATCTAATGGCTAGAGGGGACTGATTTGTGGATTTATCCTTTGTGCTTTGGTGGGAGGGAGCATAATATGAGTGACAACTCAGCATACCAATGGTAAAAGAGTGATGTTAGAAAAGTTGGAAATAGATTTTTGTGGTTTTTTTTTTTAACTCTGGTCTGGAAGAGGCTGACATATTTTGGGCTTTGCAAATGCTGGTTTTATTCGGTCAACCTCTTCAATAGCTAAAAGCTGCCAACTCACACTCCGCTCCCTCAGGCTGGTAAAAGAGCTCACTAGCACAGTTAAACGGCAGCAAAATCTTTCTACGATCTGGAATTCAGCCTGCATAAGGCAGTTAGGGAGTGGGGGGTGAGTTGGTAACATTTTCTAATGCTGATTGCGTTTG
This sequence comes from Lissotriton vulgaris, assembly GCF_964263255.1. Lineage (NCBI taxonomy): Eukaryota > Metazoa > Chordata > Amphibia > Caudata > Salamandridae > Lissotriton > Lissotriton vulgaris. Next base: position 1,738,351,416 of record NC_141691.1, read on the forward strand.
TGACACGCAGCAACTTGTCCTGTAGGAGGTCTCAGTGCACTATCAACCTTTACATAACATTAGTGCAGTCATCAGAGGCTAAATCATGAGAAGATTAATAGGAGAGTTTTAAGGACTTTCCAAAGTTCCATGTGATCTGAGATTGTTCTAATCTTAAATGGCACAAAGTCCAAGACTATGCAAGAAATCTTGGCAATGGGATTGGCAGATGCCGGTACATAGGCTGTTACAGAAGATGCCCCATTCTAACTGTTCCGGTTATTCATATGGTGCTTGCTACCAGAGGATGCAGTTCTCAAATGCGGACACTCCATCAGCTCTACCTGCAGCACCTTGAGGCATCAACACCAATGCACCTGGGCTTTATGTGGAATTCAGGTTCTGCATAGCAACTAAATCAGTTACACAGACACTCAGATGACCAATGTACTTTTATTCAACCAACACTACGCTTTCAGTGTATTTTCCAGGTATACTGTTTACATTTTCACATGTCCTTGTATATCGAGCATAAATCTAATCACACATCATACCCCCTTTAGAACTCTGCACATGGCTATCATGTTCTCCCAAATTCCCTAGTCTCATTTTCCCTCATTCATTCTTTAGGCGTTTAACCCACACTTTCTCAAACGTTTCTGAAACACCTCAATGGATACAAAACCATTAGCCCATAAGTAAAAACACCGGGAAAGGGCTGACTATTTGCTCCCTATCAGGGTTATTTTGTTACTCGATTTCTAGCTACTTTTATGGATTCCTTGAGCAGTTGAAGCAGAATTTGAGAACAAAGGTCGCATAGGCATTTCCTACATATTCCAAGTGAAGGGAAAATTAGATGCAAGGTTGGACTCCTCTTAGAAAGCTCCTCAATAGGCCACTAGAATAGGACGAGATTGAAAACAAACTTCAAATGTTGTCTGTGTTTTGCAAATATACTCTCGTACAATGCGGTGTTGGTAAACGCACAAATAGTCTTGAAAATATCAACTATTAGAAGCAAATATGGATCTTTTAAATTAGTTCGAGGCCTGGACTCCTCTAACACTGAAAATGCTTGCCACTTTTTGTGGTTCTAGCAGGCCCAGTTGCCATAGGGCTTAGGGCGAAAAGTTCTACGCAAACAAATGATGGATGGAATGCAGAATAAATCATACACTCACACCCAGTCAAGAGACCTGGGTTAAATCCATTGTTCTTTTGCTCACCCATGCCACCCTAGTTTAGAGCCAGCCATATGCAAATCAGTCTTGATCCTGTTCCTTATGGGAACAGTGCAGCCCGAACTGCCAAGCCAGGTCCTCCCTGGACAGAAAACATGCATCCTCTGACTTGTTTCCGGGAATTTTACCTTGCATATTACCTAACAGCATTACTTCACTTTCAAACTTAGCAAGTGGAAGTGGGATTTGGGGAGAATAATGAGACTGATTCTTTACATAAGAAGGATATTTCCCCCTCAAGGCCGTTCAGCGTTCTCTCACAGGGAAGATCCTTCCGCCTGCATACTAGATAAGGTTTCAGCCACCTGAACACTAGTCAAGTTATCACTGAGAAGAACAAGCTACAGTCACGTGATTCAGCTTCAATGCCTGTGGCGTCACACAAAATAATGACCCACCACCCACTAATAGAATGTGATGAGAGCACATCACATCACATTCTGCGAAGGTGGTGGTGATCTGTGTGTGTGTGTGTGTGTGTGGGGGGGGCATTATTTGTGTTACGTCACAGTTCATTGAAGTGTGTTGTGAGAAAACATACATATTTCTATGAATTTTAGTCCTAGTCAGCAGAAATTACAATTGTCTTTGACTTTTTGCTGTGCTGTTTGCTATTTTGCATTAAATGCTAGTTTGAGTTCGTAGTTCTCAAGGTGTTGTTTTTTATTTTTTAACAAGAAACTGTTTCTGTGACAGAATCGGGTGTTAAGCAGGTGAACGGTGTTCATTAGCAGGCACAAGCATGGCCCTATTGGTATGTAGGATTCTGTGAGACACAACCTTTTATAGTCCCCAAATTATGTTCGTGGTGGTCTTCTAATGCTACACATGCATCAAGACACTTGCACCAAAGCTGGGAATTTCGATCTGTGCCATGTGATAAGGATGTCCCCCAGTATTTTGGAAATGTGGAAAGCGGATCTGCACGTATTCCTTTTTGTTGAAAAATCCTAAAGGGCCATTGCATACTCAGATGTCCCTTAAGACCCCTCATAATCCTGAAACTAGGCTGTCTGGGAAGGCCCCTGCAATTGTAATGAACTATTTCTCACCAGAAACCTTAGGTACTTCAAATTGGTGTATAAAAGTAAGAAAATACATACTCCGGCCAAGGGTGTACAAAAGGCCTGATAAACGTATCCATCCGGAAGTAGCCTTCTTTCATGAGGAGGTTCATCAAGCCGGTCCAATACTAGATAGCCCTCTGGTCTTTTGAACAACAAAGTATCCTGAATAGAAGGCTCATTCTTGTTCGAGGATTCAGGATCCACTGCCTCTGAAACATGCAGAAATAAGCTCCAACTACAATACATGTAAGGTTTCACATTGTCGACGGCTGTCTGGGCAAGAAATAAGGGTGAAGACCTCCTCTCTGATAGGAGGGCACAATTCGTCACTATGGGTGGAGTTTGCCTTCAGAATTTGGCTAATGACCAGCCTTCTGGTAGAGCTAACGCTGCACAAGTCCTAGAGATAGGATATGGAACCCCAGTTAAGTTAACTTTTGGACGCAGGGTTTGATGGCCACTGCTTTGCAAGTTTCTCACTGTTCTTTAAAACTTTCCTCCCACTGGGTGCTGTGCCCAAAGCTCCATTCTCCAGCACTGATTGAAAGCATCAGCCACAATCCTTACATGATGCATTTTAACTTCATGGCCAGATCACTTGAGGAAAACTTGAGTTAATAAACATGGACAATCCTGGCTGCTCTTTCTCTTGATGGCGATTCTCACCCTAGTCACTTAAGTGTGCTGAATCTCATGTGGGAATGTTCGTGAGACTAGGACTATTAACACACTGGTGCTACACGCGCTTACATCATCTGCAAAGGCATACATGGCTGACCTTGGTACAATTGGCATATCTGTCTGTGTTTTGCACCGCACCCATCTGAGGCGGTCTCCAGCTCTCTGGGTTTTGGTTTTGTTACCTTTGTCTACAATGTGCTAGTGCAAAGGAACTAGTCACAATCTTCAAAACAACCAGCCGTACGTACATTGCTATACAATGCTATAGTACTAGAAATTCAACCCAAAGTACAATGTAAGTCACAAATGTCAACATTTGTTTATTGTAATTTTTAAGTTATCTGATCTCCAGTAGTTTTACCAGACAATGACTACTAAAAAAGGATTATAGCACTCACTTTAAAAAAACTGAGCCAAACTTTAAAAAAATTAAAAATTGTATTCAGAAAAAAAGAATCAATTCAGGTGTCATTAAGCATAAGAGTGAAATGTTGTGAGAATGGCTAAAACGGCTGCAAAGTCAGAAGATGCACTAGACCCAGATTATTTTTCTCTTTTTATATTTTTACAAAAAGATTTGGGGCATTAGAAACGCTCCCAACATCGATTTTCAAATCTGGGCTGTAACACCGGACTGAAGCTTCAGAGGTGGTTAGTAGGCACAAGTGATCACCTTCAACCAAGCAGGTAACAGCTTGATCGAAACCGTGTGGAACGCCCAGGTTAATTCTGGGCATTCATCCGAACTGCTGAAGATGCGGATGAGATCATTACCCTATCAATCCAGTCCTTACTAACAGATTACATTTCACATATTTTGAGTGGCGTACAACTAGGGTTCTAGCATCACTATACTCGATTCCAACAAACTTTATGAGCAAAATCACTTTGAGACCGCATCCGCACAATCTATCAAGGGCACTTTGTGGTATACTGTTGTTCAAGTTGGGGTGGGTGCACTCGCGCACATGACAATTTAGAACAATAACAGCGCGAGCAGGGATAGATAGTCGGGTGTATGCGTTTATGTTTGAATGGTCGCGTGTTTGAGGGGATGTATGTTGTGAGCGTGTGTGTATGTTTGAATGTATCGCGAGTGCGAGTAGGATTTAGTTGGATGCCGCGTGAGCTGTATCGTTTTGAATGCGTGTTGTCAGAATATAAGCAAGAGAGAGAACAGTTACTGGCATTCTGGATATACCGATTGAAGCTTGGAAAGGCAATAAATATGTGCTCGGATTACCTGCTGCCTCCTGGATTCTTTTTCTTATAATTGTGGAAAAGGATTGCTTTTGCAATATTGGCGACTAGGATGGGATGCTGAGCACTTTAGACAGTTTATATGGGGGACAAAATTCACTATCAAGAGTGATCACAAACCTCTTGTACACATCTGGTCACCGGGTGGTGGTCGCACTTTGTCTTCAAGATTGGCAAGGCTTTCATCACGGCTACAACATTTTCAGTACACTTTAGAATATGTTCCTGGGAAATCCAATGTACATGCGGATTGTATGTCAAGACTTCCATTACCAAGCAAAGATTCTGACAAAATTGACACTGATGAGTGTGAAGTTGCATATGTGGTAAGTGATGTGAATTTGGTTTTTGGGGAGAGACCTGTAGGACAAGAGCTTTCGTTGAATAATGAAATGGATAAAGATCTAGAACTAAAAGAAAATAAGGAATTTATACCGCATGGATGGCCTGATGAGAAAGAAGTCATTGGGGATTTAATTAGTTATCAAAAAGTTAACGATGAATTGGCAATAGAGAATGGAATCATTCTAAGAGGTGATAAATTCATTCCACCTTTTAATCTCAGGAAATTGTTTGTGGACCTTGCGCATGAGGTACATTTTGGTATTTCTGTCACGAGAAGACGTCTTGAAGATAATTTTTGGTGGCCTGGAATAGATGCATATGTTGAGCATCAAGTACTTCATTGTAAGTTATGCAACAATAGTGATAAGTCAGTCCAAGCTTTGTCGACCATTCCACAACCAGTGGACTTACCTATGTCACCATGGAATAAACTTGGAATTTACATTATTGGCCCGTTTAGCATATTTCCACAGCAACATTCATTTGGCATTGTACTAATAGACTATTTTTCAAAATGGCCAGAGATTAAGATGGTTAAAGAAGTAAAATCTGATATCATAATACAGTGTTTGGATGAAATCTTTTGCAGAGAGGGCATTCCTCAAGAAATTTTAACAGATAATGAGCCGCAGCTTATCAGTAAACAGATGGAGAATTATTTGACAAGATGCGGCATAACCCATAGGAGAATTGCAGTATTCTATCCGGAAGCTAATGGTCAGGTTGAGAGATTTAACATGGTTGTCAAAGAGGCAATTCAACTGGCTGATAAAGGCGGTTTATGTTGGAACAAAGCTCTTCAGTCGATGTTGCTTTCTTATAGAACAACCTCTAATGCTGTCACGTTATTATCTCCTTTAGAACTGCTTAGGGGACGCAAACAAAATAGTACTGAATTGGTTCCATGGTGGTTAAAAAATAAGGATAAAGCACGGATTGATTTTGCTGAAACTGATTTTAAAGAAATCCGTAGGAAGGTTAAAGCTTAGAAAATGAAAGAGGGTTTGTTGAAAAATAAGAAAATAAGTGACAGGTCTGTTCAAGTTGGTGATTTAGTGAGGTTAAAAAAAGGTTCCTTTGTGCATAAAGGGTTATCCAAATGGTCTGATCCTATAGAAGTAATTGAAGTGTTTAAGAATGCTATTTGAGTGTATGATGGAAGTGTTTGGAATCTTAGTAGAGTATCTAAGTTTCAGGGCATGAAGGATTCAGATGAGGATTCAAATGCATTTTAGATGTCACAAATGTACACACAGATACATCTGGCTCTGTTTTACCAAAAGATATAGTGGTTTCTTCTAATGAATCCCTTGTCCAGGGTCATCCTGAATTGGTGAGAAGTTCAAGAGTTCATAACTTACCTATCAAATTTAAAGACTTTGTTTTAACATTAAAACACATAATAAAGGAGGGAGGTGTGTGGTATACTGTTGTTGTTCAAGTTGGCGTGGTCGCACTCACGCACATGACAACTTAGAACAATAACAGCGCGAGCATGGATTGTCGGGAGTATGTGTTTATGTTTGAATGGTCGCGTGTGTGAGTGGATGTATGTTGTGAGCGTGTGTGTATGTTTGAATGTATCGCGAGTGCGAGTAGGATGTAGTTTGATGCCGCGTGAGCTGTATGGTTTTGAATGCGTGTTGTCAGAATATAAGCAAGAGAGAGAACAGTTACTGGCATTCTGGATATACCGATTGAAGCTTGGAAAGGCAATAAATATGTGCTCGGATTACCTGCTGCCTCCTGGATTCCTTTTCTTATAATTGTGGAAAAGGATTGCTTTTGCAATACACTTTCTCGTCTATCTCTGAAAGCCGTTCATGACTAAAGCATAGACCAGCTCTCTATATTTTTCTGGATTTATGACAATCTCTACAAAGAAGCACTAACATATGCCCACCAGCCCCTTCAGACCGATGTCAGTGATAATCAAGAGCTGTGTACTTGTGTGACTTTCCTAAAAATAATACAGAAATAAATAAATGTTGGATTTAGGAGCAACTCCGCTTAACCTCAAATGAGCTGTGGAGACCCCACAGTGAAAAATCAACTAATACTCCAATCAAAAAGACTTGGGAGGTTTTCTGTTAATCTACAGCTTCCTTTTGTAAATCAAGGTACTTAAATATCGTTTTTTTTTGTTTTGAGTTTTATATAGCGCCAACTAGACCCAAAGTTATCGGGTATCAGAGCGTTTTACATAGCACCTGTTTTGTTACATGAGGACATTCAGTAAGTGATTTGCCCAAAATCACAGGATGTTGGGCGTCGTTGCCGAAACTCTAATCCAGTTCCCCAGCTTGGACGTGAAGTGCTATGTGAAGTGCAATTATGTGTTAAAAATGTCACATAATTGCACTTCACATAGCACTTCACTCTTGTCACATTAACAACCAGCTCCGCTGTAACTCAGGCGTTGAAGCACAGCTGGATTACATTAGGTGGTCCGGCTGGGCCCCCCGATGATTAAGCATGCCACCTACTAGGTAGGTGGGTGGGTGAGGGGTTTGCTAAAAACGTGTGTTTACGCTGCAATTTTCCCCAGCCAGGAGATCTGTAATGCGACCACTGCCCTAATTCTGCTTTGACAAGTTTAAGCAGGGCACTGTATTTAATAAGAGAAGAATTTTGAAGTGAGGGTGCGATCCGAACGCCAAGATAGAGTAAGGCATCTGGCTCCCCGGAGATTGGAAATCATTTCGCTAGGGTACCAGGGTATCTATTGTGTCCGGGGGGAGCGAAAGCCTCAGAGCTTGGGACTTAAAGAGACTGATTTTGAAACTGGACACGGCACCAAACATCTACATTTCAGCTAGGAAAGCCATTTCAGACCTTTTGCTGGCTATTCAGGAGTGGCTGAAGAACTATTGTCTAGCAGTACATTGTGCCAAAATAGATCTGCTTAATAAGATAAACTGTCCCTTTAGTATTATTTATCCACTCAAAGATCTAAATCTAGCATCACTTTTCAAGTAGTGGCAGGGTATTCAATCTACCCAACAGCTCCAAGCCATGCTCATCAACAAAACACTGCAACTCTTATTGGGGGAAAGGGGGTATCCTCCAGCATCCATGAGGACAATTCAGTGCACTATATCCTTCAGGCAAAGACCATTAAAAACTTACAGATGATAGGAAAATAAAGTAAACCCAGTCCTCTACAGCTGTCCTGGCTCCCAGTAAAGAGGGAATATGCTACCATCCTTTACATCACCCTCAGGGCAAGAGAGAAAGGAGTCTGTGTCACTTAAGTGGCAAATTAACCAATGGCCAACGCCTCACATTTTGGTTACAAAACAGTCTAGGCAGAAATTCTGAGGAACCTGTTGCATTAAACTTGGACCAGGCCTCCAGAAGCCGCTGTCACCGAGGATCACCTCGTAATGTAAAGGAACGTGAAAACGCTTCAACTTACAAGCACATCAAAGGGCGTAAGTGGCCAGATTCTACTTGTCTCTTGTGCGCCTAATCAGTCTTTTAGGGAAGCAAGCAGTAAACAATAAACTCAATACCTTACATACCCTTAGCATATTTACCTAAAGGCCACCATGAAGCTGCCCAAGTGAGTACTATGACCTCCTCACTATGTTAACCACAGCATTTTAGGTCACACTCTTCTTGCTCATTTGCAGCACCTAAGCAGGCGAGTGCCAATAGGAATGTCTTTCTTTCATCCTTGCCTCTTCAGAAGTTGGCCGTAGACAACAAGTGTAGGTTTACTGCTCGTCACAATGTCATACCCAGGCAGTTTGTGCCTATGCTCTCCGGATCAAAGCTAATATGCCTAGCTTGACAATGGAAGTTATTCAACGTGGCAGTGGAAAAACACTTTTGTTGTTGACATGGCTGGTGCTTGTGAAGCACTGGAAGGGCGGAGCCATCCCCATTTCTTGAAGAAGAATGTCATTAGGTCATGCTGACATCAACAGGTTTATGAAGCAGCTTATGTGGGAAGCGGAGTATCAGTCTGCTAACTGGTGGTGGGGTACCTACTTATCGAGCTCCAGTGAGTAGGGGAGTCATATTATTATTATTATTATTATTATTATTATTATTAAGGGAAATTTGTAAATAGCGCAACTAAACCTGTAGGCATCAAGGCGCTGGAAGATGGTAAGCGGAAAACTCAAAATCACCTAAGGAAGAATTAGAGATAGGCTTCTTGAAATAACTAGGTTTTCAGTGCTTTACGGAACAGAGTGTGGGAAGAGATCACCTTAAGGTAGTTGGGGAGCGTATTCCAAAGTCTGGGTGCAAGGAACCGAAAGGACCTTCCGCCTCATCTGGCCTTAGATATACGAGGGAGAACTAACAAGCTTTTACTGGAAGAACTGAGTGCTCTACCAGGGGTATAATAGGCCACCAGAGCGCGAATAGCCTCCGGTCCCGACTCATTGAGGGCACGGTGTGTAAGGCATAAGGCCTTAAAATTGATCCTCGCCTGCATGGGGAGCCAGTGCAGGTTTTTTCTACTGGCCGTGCCCGAGGAATGTTTAGGGGCATCCACAACAAACCAGGCAGCCGCATTCTGCACAGTCTGGAGGCGCAGGGCCAGACCATTGCTAATGCCAAAATATAGTGCATTGCAATATTCCAGTCTGGAGGCAATGAGCGCCATTACTACCGTTTTGCGTGCCTCAGGGGAATGATAGTGAATGATTTTTCTTAAAATCCTCAGAGCATTTCAACAGGTGGACACAGTCCTGCTGACCTGCTTGTCTAGCGAGAGAGTAGTGTCCAGGATGACCCCAAGGTTACGGGCAAATAGGGACGGCGAGGGGCAGGTGCCAAGGATAGGAGGCCACCAGTCCATAGACCAGATCTCACTTTTGCCCCCCAAAATGAGGACCTCCATTTTCTCCCCATTCAACTTGAGGAAGTTCTTAACCATCCATCCAGCGACCGCCTCCTTGCAGTTTCTGAAATTAAGAGGAGTTGTGCTCACAGATTGAGATATCTGCGTGTCGTCGGCGTAGGAAAGAACTTCTAGCCCAAAAGATCTTATAAGCCTGGCGAGTGGGGCAACATAGACGTTAAAAAGCGTCTGGCTCAACGAGGAGCCCTGAGGGACCCCACACTTCACAGGCTTAATGGGGGAAGTATACTCGCCTAGCTTAACCCTTTGCTTCCGTTGGTCGAGGAAGGATGTTTGGAGGCTGAGTGCAGGACCCTTGACTCCCAGCTCAATGAGTCGGCTAACCAGAATGGTAGGGGACAGGGTGTCGAAAGCCGCCGTAGGTCAAGTAACACCAGTAAGATGGTCTGACCGGGGTCGACCTTGGACCGGATGCTGTCGACAACCACTGTGAGCGCCGACTCAGTGCTGTGAGTCCTACGGAAACAGTGCTGTGAAGGGTCGAGGGAGTTGGTGCTGTCAAGGAAAGCACTCAGATGAAGGTTAAGATGAGCCTCCAAGAGTTTAGCAGGGGCAGGGAGATTGGACGAAAGTTCTTTAATATCCCAGGGTAGGTTTTTTCAATAGACGCTTGACAGTGGCCAATTTCCAGGAGAGGGGATAAACCCCCTCTGAAATGGCCAGATTCATAACCTCCATCAAAGGGGGCAGAATAGTCTGTCTGCAATCTTTAAGGACCTTTACGGGACATGGGTCTGACGGTGAGCTGGACTTTAGCTTGTCCAGCAGCGTACTGAGATGTATAGGAGTAATGGGGGGAAACTGGGAGAGGGAATAGGAAGGAACAGGAGCTTGGATTTCCGAAATAAAAGTCAGAGGGGTGGCAAGTAGGGGACTGGAATTAAGGATTTCCATGTCTGTGTAAATATCAGAGATCTTCTCATGGAAGAATGTGGCGATCTGGTCACACAGAACCTGGGAGGCTGTTATAGGGTCAGGTGTCTGAATAAGGGAAAGGTTATCAACTATCTTGAACAAATCACTAGGAGATTTGAACGAGGACGAAAGTTTGGAGTAGTGGGCCTGTTTTTCTGTCAGTACCGCAGCTTTATAGCTTGTGAGAAGGGTTTTATGTTTATCCTTCTCTATGGGGTCCAAGCGTGTCCTCCAAAGCCTTTCCTGCCTCCTACATCCTTGTCTGAGAGTCCTAAGGGACGCAGAGTACCATGGGACCGAAGGCCGTTTCCTGACAGAATAGTGTTGCCGGGCTGGGGCAGGCGGGTTGACAGCCTCCGTCAGGGTATTGGAGAGGTCAAGAGCCGCAGTGTGAACATCCCCGATAGATCGGGGTTTGAGTGTGGCCAGAAATGGAGTGAGGGAGTCGTTGGTAATCTCCCCAAAGTTCCTTCTCTATACCCACTTGGTGTGATCAGACCGAGGGCCGGTAGGGGAAGAGAAGGAGAAATCCAAGGGAACGACAAAGTGGTCCGACCACGATAAGGGAAAGGCGGTACCAGTTTGGAGGCGGGAATCGTTGCTAAATACCCCGTCCAGGGTGTGCCCAGCTGAATGGGTATATATATAAAGAAAGTGGTCCTAGACACAGATTTAAAACACGGCTAGTGATGTGAGTCTTACTTTTTCACAGTCAACAAATAGTCAGACTGAATCTGAACATACAAACACATGGAGATGTATTATTAGCTTAATTCAGCTCAAATTGCAACAACAAAAAAAAGCAAAAAATGCAGAAAACCCAACACAACAGTATTATAACAAATTCTACTGCAGTTTATTTACAAATTTTTAAAAAATTTCGGCAAAAAGAGAGAGGAAAGGAAAGGATGGTGCTCGAGTAGAGGAAGGTGATTCAGTGCAAAAAAGAAATTATTTGTACATTGCACATATGAAGCCTACCCATTCACAATTTATATACAATATTATACAGGGGGACAGGGAGGGGCAGGTGTAGGCTTAAAAAACAACGGGGGGATCGTCGACGTTTCGACCCTGGCGCAATAAGGGAAAGTCACGACCTCTGCTGCGGGTCTTCTTCAGGACGGTGGTGGGGACAAGGGGCGGGGAAGCACCAAATGGGAATGATAAGGTGTCGCAATTCCAGATTAGTTGGGCGATGCACCTCTGGCTGAGAAATATGGCACAAAATAAGGGTTCAGTCGAGTACCAGTATGTACACAATGGGCAGTCGATTCAATCGTGCCTAGTCCAGTGGTACGGTGGACATAGTACCGGCAGTTGAGGGCGGGAGGGAACTAAGTTAAGTTCAATTAATTCCTTATAACAAGGCGATATCCCCAATGATACCAGGACGAGGGGCGGCCAGACCGCAGTTCATAAGTCAATTCGGAGTGTAGCTTCCGTCTCACGCGACCAGCTGGTACCACGTGGTACCCTCAACTGCCGGTACTATGTCCACCGTGCCACTGGACTAGGCACGATTGAATCAACTGCCCATTGTGTACATACTGGTACTCGACTGAACCCTTATTTTGTGCCATATTTCTCAGCCAGAGGTGCATCGCCCAACTAATCTGGAATTGCGACACCTTATCATTCCCATTTGGTGCTTCCCCGCCCCTTGTCCCCACCACCGTCCTGATGAAGACCCGCAGCAGAGGTCGTGACTTTCCCTTATTGCGCCAGGGTCGAAACGTCGCCGATCCCCCCATTGTTTTTTAAGCCTACACCTGCCCCTCCCTGTCCCCCTGTATAATATTGTATATAAATTGTGAATGGGTAGGCTTCATATGTGCAATGTACAAATAATTTCTTTTTTGCACTGAATCACCTTCCTCTACTCGAGCACCATCCTTTCCTTTCCTCTCTCTTTTTGCCGAAATTTTAAAAAAATTTGTAAATAAACTGCAGTAGAATTTGTTATAATACTGTTGGGTTTTCTGCATTTTTTGCTTTTTTTTGTTGCAATTTGAGCTGAATTAAGCTAATAATACATCTCCATGTGTTTGTATATTCAGATTCAGTCTGACTATTTGTTGACTGTGAAAAAGTAAGACTCACATCACTAGCCGTGTTTTAAATCTGTGTCTAGGACCACTTTCTTTATATATATACAGTTACCCAGGTCCTATTGATTTCTTGGGTTCACCCCATTGTTTTCAATGATCAGCTGAATGGGTAGGCCCAGTCGATAACAACGGCAAACCATAGGAGGATAAGGAGTCCAACAGGTGGGCCGTGTCAGGGGAATTATGATGTTCCAGATGGAAATTAAAAACCCCTAAAATGGTTAAACTAGGCCCATCAATATAGGGCTGTAAGATCTTGAGGAGTTCTAAACTGAACGCGGACCTAAGACCAGAATTCCAGTAAAGGAGATCATGGGGGAGGGGTTGAGAGTAAAATGCATTGCCTGAAGGCGTTTGAGTGGGGAGGACAGATGGACAGTCTGACATTTGATAGAGCTGTGGTACAATATCCCCAAGCATCCTCCCACTCGACCCACTCTATCCATCCTGGTCAGCGAGTACCCATCGGGGATAGCATTTAACAGGTCCGGTTCGGACGAGTCCGTGGCCCATGTTTCGGTAATGAAAGCCCATGTGGGCTTTCTCTGTGAGATGAGATCCCTAAAGGAGATGTTATTTTTGACCAGTGATCGGGAATTAATAAGGAAACCCGTGTGAACAGCAGTAGGCGACGGAGGCACCCTCGTGGGAGGAGGGCAACAGTTAGCCGTATCCGGGGTTTTATGATGGTAGCTGTGTCATTACGTCCGCATACATGGGCGTTAACAAGAGTTTCAGGGGTAAAGGAGTAATGACAGGGAAGCTTAGAGGGTTTCAGTGCTAGCAGGGCAGATGAGGAATATAAGGGTTCACTTAAGGCAGCATGCCTGGCCCCTGGCGCCTCCTTGTCGCTGACGGGCGCAGACGGGCTGGACTCTGGCTCGACTCCGGCGCGACCGCTGATCGCGTCCGCTGCGCGGAGTCATAACTAGTTGTTTAAATACTGGCGACTAGAGCGTCGAGCCAAGAATGCCCAACCTAATATGGCCGCTGCCGATTTGCGCAGCCCTGGAGCCTCAGCCCTTAGATCGGCCGAGAACCGCCCAGGGTGCGTGAGTCTGGGGATGAAATTAATATCAGAGGAGCAGAGTGCAAATTGTAAGAGTCCGTGACACAGCAAGGTGTGTTTAAATATGGGAAGAGCGCCACGCTAAAATCCGTAAGCGCTGGGTGAAAGGGGGGGGGGGGGGGGGGGGGACGGACACAAAGGGTCAATGAACAGGAACAAGATAAAAGGAATTTTTAATAAGCGCTATCTGAAACAATGCCTCCCGGCTTCCGCCTCAGGAGATGAATGAGCAGCAATGCATAGTCACAGTGCTAGCAGTAGTCTGTTCTCCTGTTTGCATGTAGAGACATCATGCAACCCAACATAACCCCATTCAGCCACTGGTTTTCAGCACGCCATCCTATCAAATGCTGGAAGATTTTGCAGTGTCCAAGTGTCTGATGTCCTAGAGTGACTATTCAATGAAATAAATAAAATAGCAAGCCAGGACAGTCTTTTTACAACATCACTGTCGTTACTTGTGTAAGCCGTGGAGTATAAAAGTACTACTGCTTTACAGAGATTTGCTTATTCCTAAATCAAGAGGAAACACTAGAGCCAACTGGCTGAAAAGCAGCAATGAGAGAACTTGTTTATAATTCAAGCAACATCCTGATCAGGTAACTCGGAGTGACTAGCAAAACTGCAGCACGCGCAAAACTAAGATGTGCCAGGGTTTGTACAATGGGAATCATGTAGTGGTAAAGCTTTTTATTACATATCAACAGTGTTGAATATTTCACTATTTGTTTATACTTTGGTAAACTTACTTATAGTCAGGCATACTATAAAAAAAAACTGTGGAGTTTTATATAGCGCAAACTAGACCCGAAGGTATCAGAGCGCTTTACATGAGCACCAGTTACACTTTAATGTACACTTCAGTTACATTTCAGTGTTTCAGTGTTCTGCGTACAGGAGCAATGCAAAAAGAACACACATTCATTTGACTGAAGGCCAGCTTTATTTGCAAGTCTTTCGACCCTACAAAACACGTTATTTTATCAGGTCTGGTGTTAGCCACGACCTACTGATTTTACTAAAACTGGTTGTATAATATAATTACTCATAGGTGATTTCATCCAACCCTCTTCATCCATCATTCTGTTATTGTGTCATTCACACTTTTCTTCTACCAACTACAGAATACAGCATGGGGCAATGGAACAGCCCAATTGAGCCATTGGCTAAATTCACTGAGAGTGACGGCACTCTGCCCTTTCACAAGACGCGCCTCCACAAAAAGTAGTTCCCTTCAATGCAACTGCTAAGCAATATGTGCTTTTGGAGACTAAAATATACTTTTGCTTTTAGACTTTATTTAATTTTATTTTTTATGGCGAAGTCCTGGCAGCTGCCCAAAATTTTTTTTTCAAGATCCATGACAAACAAGCATTGACAAAGCCAAAAGGCTGGCAGCCAAAACCAGACCTATTGTCTTTGCCAATGCTCATCTGTGCATCATGTCACCAAGTCCTCTCTGAGAAAGTAACAGACGTCCTCCAAACCTTAACTTCTCAAGAAATCTGGCACAATATTTCCCTTTTTTGTTTTACAAAAACATATTTACGCACACTAGTATCTACAGAGAATTACGTGCTGTCAAGCTCTGTGGCGAAAGGCCCACCAAGTTGAGATTTTTTTGGGGGGGGGGGGTTGGGGGGCGAGATGGGGGGGACTCCCTCAAGTTCCGTTATGCCATTGACCAGGCAGGAGATCTCTGGTCTTATAGTCTCAGGAAAATAACTACAACTGATGATCCCATTGGTTTTCTTAAACATTAACAAGTGTACTGTCTTACCTGAGCCGGACCCAGAATAGTCGTCATCATCAATAGGATAAAGTCCTGAGCTGACAATGTAGAGGTCTTTATCAGACGTCGTGTCCACACTCTAGAAAAACAAAAGGAAAGAGAATTGAGGATCAGCCACCAAAGGAGACAGAAAAGTACTAGCGTGCGGGTCAAAAACCCATACACTCATGAATTGTCAATGTGATGCATCTGTACAGCTGTGACTATCGCTTCATTCAACTCCTGAGGGAATACTGCTGGAATTCAGAGACGTGGCAGCATCAGCGATTTCTGATATACACATCACACATGGGAAGATGTGTTTAAACTTAAGCTGGGGCGAGCTTGGAATGCTGGCTAATGAATAAAGGCAATCCAAACAAATGGGAAGATATATTAAAGCGAAATTGACAAAAACTATTTTGAACATAAACAATTCTTATGGTCATGAAAAAATATTAGAGTTTGGCAGGCCAACAAAATGACAGGGCGAGTCCGTGCACGAGCCACGCTCTGAAAATGTTTTCCATGACAATTACACAATAAACAGATAAAATTTGATGAAGTCAAATCACAATTCAAAAAACGTGCATTTCTTTCACACGTGAAACCCTGGACATTAATATGTCAATTACATCACTGCACTGAAGAAACACTTATTTTTAAAAAAATTAAACATGAACTTGGAACCCTTCGGCCCATGCCCCAGATCTTGTGACAGTTAGTGAACTAAGAGGCAAAACAGTTGTCACATGAACCTATATGTGGCCCAGATTCTTGTAGATAGAACAGTGTAATTTATTAAACCTAACACAATATGTTTTGTACAGCTGGTATTCAGAATTCTGGTTTTTGATGGTGCTTTCATTTGCTATAGTGAAGAAAAAGGAGGATCAGTAAAATAAAATCTTTGGCTAAGATTACACAATTTGGTAGAGTGGTAAAGCAGCGATTAATGCGCACTTTCTGGCTTCACTCTGTACAACACAGCCAATAAATGCGTATCTATAGGTCTCTCCTTTTTACCTCAAATGAGAATGCTTCGTTTTTGCCTCTTTGTCCATGAGGGTAGAAGAGCAAGTGTTACAGGCACAAGCCACCGGAAGGCTTGGTTCACCTTTGGCTCGAGGTACCAACAGAACCTGGAGCTGAGCCAGAGCCAGGCTTAAGCCCAGCTCACGTTTTCAGCGGCTCGGCCCCCCTCTAAAAAATGATTAAACAAACTATACCAAACTTTTTTCGTATTATATTTTTCGTTTTCTTGAAGGTGCAGCTCTCTCCCCAGTCTCCCCTTGTGTAATTGATGTCAAGATCCCTGCTCCACCAACAGGTCTCTCCCCAGCCTTTATGTGTCCGGATTTCAAGGTATTTGCCCCATTCCTTGCCGCACTCACACACACATACTTGCGCCCCTGCTCTACACAAAGGCTTGTAGTGCTGGTAATCCTACCACACTGGGGAACAGAAGAGAACCTCCAGTGGGTGGCACAGTGTCTTGGGCTGGCCAGCTTACCAGAAGAGAAATACACAGGAGCAGATGTACCCGTGGCCGTTCGAGACCGGATAACCAAAAGATCAGGGATCTCCTAAACAAAGCCATTCACCGTTATCCAGAGGTGTTGGTGATACCAAAGAAAGAAAGAAAGAAAGAAAGAAAGAAAGAATACCACGGGAAAGAAGTCATCCCCTATATCTAGAGGGGCGTCATCCATATAAAAAGAGAAACTCCCGCATCCGGGGAAAAGGGGAGTTCACAATACGGCTAGGGCGTATCCACGCACCTGAAGAGATTTAAGGGCAAGGGAATTTCCCTTGATGACCACGTATATTCCTAAGATAATATCTAGGACCCAGCATAACGTGGATTTGGATCTCCATCTATCTATAAAGAAACAGTATTTTATCTTCAAGGAAGGATACATGATTTTAACCCCAATGAATTCAAAATTGTCCTGAGGAAGGTGTGCCAATATCCAAGGGCAGCGACACCGAAACGCGTCGACGCTTCTTTTTCTATAAGAATTCAAGCCCAGTAAATCTCAGGAATTAGGTTGATTGTAAATGAGATTTGTTCTAATAACATTCAAAGGGCCTTTTGAATCTTGAAATCAGTATCAGAACATAGGTGTTGTCTGATTCTTAGGGGTTTTTGCTTTTGATTTTTACATGTAGTATCTTTTGCCTTAGACTATATTGTGATGAAATTGGTAAGGATCTGTTTAAATGTACATTTTTTTTTTCTCTGTCTTATCTGTATACTCTGTTGAATTATTTTTAACTTCGTTTTTTATTGATTGCACCTAAAGTCAGTCTTTTTTACGAGTAATAGAAACTTATTATGTAATGTATTATGTTTTATCTACATGCATGTTCTTTTTTATAAATAAAAACAGTCTGTGAACGGTATAAATTAGTTTGTGACCAGTGATTACAAGTAGTACTTAGATCAAAATTCAGGGCTATATCTTTCTAAAGAGAATCTCATGGAGTATCTTCACATAAAGGTACTAAATAAACTGGATGGGAGGATAGCCCCCCAAGATCATGAGGCAAAGGACAATGATACTGCTAGAGATGTAATACTGGATAAGTTCTGCCGCTATGGGGAAAACTTCCTATCATGCATCATAAATACTGTCCCTCGAAAGGAGACAAGGCAGGGAGAGCCAGAAACCCCCCAGAAAGCTTTGGAGGAAGTCTGAATACAGCCAGGGCTTTTGCATCCTTGGACACTCAGAGGTAAGCTATGGGGGAAGTTCTACTGGTAAGGCGGCAGCCTGAAGAGGGCCTGTCAGTCAAGGCGGGAAGTGACTGGGAGTCTTCCAGTATGGAAGACGGGGGGAGGGGCATTGATGGAGTCAGTTACGAGTCACACCAGAAGGCGCTGGATACTGGTAGTATGTACAGGTACACAGGGTGTCTATTGGGGCTGCCACACTGTAGCTGTCTGAGGGCAGTAGTGTTCTCAAGTCTGCGGTCGGGGGGTAGTAGATTGGGGTAGTTAGCCCAGAGTGCACGCCGGTGCAAGGAGACAGTGTTAAGGCCCCCTCCTGCCATTCACAGAAGACAGTATCGCCATTTTAAAGAAAATGTTTCCGAGACCTGGTAAAGGGATATCGTGCATAGTCCTTGTAAGAAATCCAACAATTTTAAAATCAAGCACATACATTCAAATAAAGATCTTACGGCTCTCATCCTGTTCTCTCAAAATCAAGGGAATGAACAGTTTAAAGCGGGGAAAACAAGTTCACCGAAGTGGTCACGTTCAACACCAGTCACAAAACGCAAACTCCACTATTTGTGAAATAATCTCAACATATACGGTTCAAAGCTACACTTCTAAACAAAAGTGCCACAGCTTCCTTCAAATACGATGTTACGAAAAAGCTGCTTAAAGAGTAAATGTCTTGCGATTTCCTGGCACATGAGAAGACTGCACGGATTTTAATTCACTCCTGCCAAAAACATAATCAGCTTAGCAATATAATATTTCAGGCAAACCGATACGTTTGTAAAGGTTGTGAATGAGCAGAAAGCTACAATGCAGATAGTATTATATTTTCACACTGTGACGGCAGCTAATGTGAAATTAGCCTCCAGTGGCTTCAAGCCTCTTTGCATGAGCCCTTGAACTAAATAACCTCTGATACAATGCAAATAATTTCCACTATTATAGGTAAAAGCGGCTCCCAATCATTTCTCCTATCCAGAGCAAAGTAGCCCCTCACAAGGCTTTCTGGTGTATGTATATCCGCCCTCAGAATGCACGTGGAAAACTAAATATTTTGGGAAGTAGCCATTGTGATCCAACCAACAGGTATCTGAGCAATTGTAATGCTACAGTTATCACATTTTTATTGTACGACGCCTGCATCCTTATTAGACTTGTGAAGTAGTGCTACCTCCACAAGAGATAGGCAGCTGCGTCAGATGTTTGTGATATGGGGGGAAAACTGGATGCATCTCTCTGGACGCTTCTTCTGCTTTTTGCCAAGTGCTATAAGTCCCTGTTCAAAAGTATTAAATAAACTCCCAAAAAAAGACAGAAAACATGGCATCTGGAGCCATAATAGCGGATCGCCACATAAGATGCCTTAATAATAATTTAAGACAGTAGGCTGGATTTAAATAAATAAAAAAGTACAAGTACATTTTGCTAAAGGAGCACATATCCTGGGGCATAATGCCAGCAGTCCCTCCCTACTCCCAAATACATACTCAGAGGGTCAATGGGTTGTCACTCAGCATGATTCCAAGTTTTACCTGGTGTGAGAACGCACCTAAAACTCAATTCAGAACACATTTTCACCTGCTGAGGGCAGGTGGGAAATGGCTAAGATAAATGGCCCAGAATCGGGGAATCGCTTGCTGAACTGGGCCTGAAACTTCTCTGCATCCAGAGTCAGGGAACAATGTGGAACAAACTTTTTGTGGCCAGTAACAAGGGTTGGTATATCAGCTGGGATAAGTAATTCTCGACTCTGTTTCCATCCTTCAGTTACAACCATCTCATAATGAGGGCCCAACTGTTGCATGCGTCACTTACCAAAGCCTCGTACCCACTGTCATGTCGGGTGCCATTTAGGTAGTGTTTGCAACTTTGACCCACTTCAAACATAAAAGTTGACCTATACAATTGAAAAATGAAAACTAAAGAGAGCGTGAATGTACGAAGTATATTTTTCTCCATTAAAGAGACAAACGCACCACCGTGTGCATTAGGTGTGAATATATAAAATATTTACAAATCAATGCAACACGTACAAGGGAAATTAAGGGATGGTTCTCGTATCACAAGAAGAAAAAGTTCCCTTGAATCTGGTCAGTCACAATTAACTTCAAAATGCTTTAAATGTTGCCCATGTCCTTAAGTTGGTCGTCATAAGGATGACTTACTGGAGCCTAAATACTGCAACTCTTTACATAGTCCACCCCCAAAAACCAAAACCACAAGAATGATCGACAATCTAGACAACCCAAAAGGCAGACGCGCAAATACTTCCCGGGGATCCCATCTGACCTCTCAAATGCCCATATGTACTAAAGCTTTTTTACAAAGACACAAAATGGGTCAAACTCTTTAATATATCTGGCCCCAATTCTTTACATTGGCTTCCATTGGCACATCAATTACAATTGAAGATGTTTCTACGATCTACAAGTCCTTCTTAGGCAATACTATGCCTACGGCATGCTGAAGAGTAATATGGACACCATACTGACTACAACAAACGATTGCTTTTCAATTTATCCTTTTTTTCTGACCTCCCGCTTTACTACAATTGTATTTTTGGGGTTCAATCCCTATATGTGTAATATGGCCAACAGACCAGCACCTTTAATTGTATAGATATATGGAAAACAGTTCCCTTGTCTTTTCTCATGGGTTTTCCGTCTGTCACACGAGTGATTTTTATCAAGTCCTTATTTCCAGGACCTACGGTGAGTGAGCCACTGAGGCAACACCAACCTCGTTCTTAAGGGTATGTCGTTCTCTCATACCCAGGTCTGGGTCCAACTGAAGGAGGCAGGGGACCATTACATCTCTTTTCCCGGTGTATGCACATTTTTACTAAGCATAAGCAGTTACAAATTAAAGTGACCTAACTCAGAGGTATTTAGGCTCAATGATTAGAGCGGCAGACCCTGATGCAGAGGTCGAGCCCGGGACCAGGGTTCAATTCCCCGCCTCGGCGGGTCTTGGGCTCAAAAAAAATTCCACAGACCTGATAATTCTCGCCTCGGTGCCTATTCCAATCATGGAGTCCCACTCTGCAACTCTGGGCAATAGCTTGCTTAATCTCCACAACGGCCCCCACAACGCTAAGGATGCCTGGCCTCCACCTTGGGGGTGCCCAGGAGTGGACGCCTCACAGGGAAAGCCAGGATGGGTTCCACAGCGGTATTCGTACAAGCGCCTTGAGACCCTTGCGGGTGAGTAGTGCACTATACTAGTATCAATTTACATTTACAATCAGTTGCACGAGACAGCGTTGCTGGGGTAGGCACACAACTTCACCTTCAAGGGCACATACTTTCGGTAGATTTGGGACATCCATGTGAACTCGAAATGCTCCACAAGATGCAATTTGTTTATACATGGACTAAAGACTTTCTGAACCACATCAGAAACTGTTGCCATATCTCAAGAATATTTTCTCCATGATCTCCGACCCTTCAAAGTCATCCTCTGAACCTTATAAACTACCTGTTCAAAGTAAATAAGCAGTAATTACAAAAGGAACAGAAGGCCAGGCTCAAGCACAAGGAAAATATGCAGAATCTTAAAACTAAAGATTCAACACAGGACCACTTCCCAAATGAAGGCTTCTTTCATATACAACTCCTGAAATGTCTTCTACCTTAAGCGGAACTGACACGAGGCTGAAAATAAGGAAACATTCATAAACAAACTTGAACAGTCACCGGTTCGCAGCTAAACACCCCGTTGGGTGGACCACAGTAATAAATAAGGAAGTGAAGATAAAGAACTATATTTATGAATACGTGTTGGACGCTTTGTAAAAAGAAAATGTAAAATGCAGTGAAAGTTATGGAGGACCATTACAAAGCCCAGCAGAATGGAGAAAATTCCTCATTACATCCTGAATCTAAACCCTACCATAAATCAGCAGTGTCCAAAAACTCAAGCCCTTGAACTAAACCTATTTTTAGCCTAGCTTTAAAAAACATAATCCTGAACAGAGTATTCAATAACTTTGACCCTTAATTCTACTTCAAACACTACATTGAGACAACCCTAACGCAAACCTCGACCGTATAATATGTAGCACAACCTTAACACAAGCCTCTACCCGATTATCAACATTGTACCTACACAGCAATACCAAAGGCTCACAGGAATGACGCCCCTACAAATCAGAGAGAACTGACATTTTAAAACCTACAGGCCAGATTCAAGATAGGACTTTGGATTGGCAAGGGGTCTAATAGAGGTTTCATAATTAGGGCTCCCATTTTTATAGTATTTTTTTTTTAACATTTCCGTCTGTATTTATCCATATTTATTATTTGGCAGCCTTATCGGTATTTATCCATATTTATTTTGGTCTTTGAGAATAAATGGAGTCCTAAAATGGTATAGTTCCACATTTATTTAACTGAAAAATCATGCAACCATATTTTGGTGCTCGTCGTTTTTTTTTAAGCAAAATTAAGAAGTCAAATATAGCGAAACATTACAGCCCCTAGTTCACTTTCTCTTGGGACGTACCGATTGCTACCTCATATATTTTGATTGCTCACTAATGTCACTAATGTAATTCTTGATTCTGACTGCTACCTCATATACTCAGTCTACTCACCATTGTCACTATCGTTACATGTAATTTGTCGTTTGCACTTGTTTTTTGCTCCTGTTATCATTATTGTACACCCTCCTACGCCTACCTCTACCCAACATGGATCTCATCGGCAAACACACATATAAAATCATCTACCCACCATTACCCAACAAAAAAGCCGCTAAGCGCTTTAAACATAACTTCCTTAGGACCCACCCTGAAACCCCCTTTGTCGACACCTATTTCTCACCGGTGAATGGATCCATGAATATTGACATCATCTTCCACACCACACGAAGAGTCCAATGGAGAAAAGTGTTCTGCACCTTACTCACCGTCTCCACTACCAGGAAATCCGCTCATGGCTTAACACTCTCCATCACACCATCTCAACTCTTCCCAGGCAGAACCACCATCACTATCTATAATAACAGGACTGTCCTAATTCAATCCACAGACAGGAACCTGGAACTACTAGACAACATGTTCCCCACCTTCAAACAGCACCTCTCCAATCCACGGACCCCCACTCACAGCACCCCCAGTCCTCTCATCCCTAACCGCACAGCCTCCAATCACACCCCAGCTAACATAGCTCAGCCCCAAAACGACACGCACCTCTCCTCTACCCCCAGCACCTTAATTACCCACCCACCTTCTGTAGCTACCCCACACTTCTTAATCACAGACATAGATCTACCCCCCTCTACCCCCTGCACCTTAGTCACCCACCGACCTACTATAGCTGCCCCACACCTCTCAATCACAGACATAGACCTCTCCCCCATATACACCAGCCGCACCTCATCACAGCTGAGGAACATCTCACAGCTCTCCCCTCCCCAATCCGCGGTAATCAGTCACCCTCTTGATCATACTTCCCATTCCATACCACCCATTCATATTTCCCAAATTCCCCCATGCACTAGCGAAGATCACCCCCCTTCGCTCACTCCCGTTATCCCCACCCTCCTCACCCCCCACCACACAACCTCTGCGAACGTCGCAGATGCTGCTGTAACCAATCACCCATCCGATCTCACTTCCCCACACCCCTCATGAATTGGCGATTATCACCCCCCTGCACACATCCCCAATACCCCCACCCTCCTTACTCCCCACCCCACACCTCACACAAGTCGCGCAGAACCCACCTCCACCACCTTGAGCATACCTCCCGCGCCCCGCGACATGACCAACCCTCACCCTCTCTCCCCCCCCACTCTCACTCCCCACTACCCCACCCCATCGGCCAGACTCACGGAACACACCACCTCCCTCAACCTAACCCCTTATCCTTTATCCCCTCCCATTCTTAGCCCTCACCCCCGTATTGTCACTCCTTCCTTCTCCAGCCTACATTCATCCCTCAACTCACTTACACCGCCTTCCACAAGCGCCATCACCCACGCTATCAACCGCCCCCTGTCCTCATCCCCGCCCCTGGTTCACAAACTCTCTCATCCTTCGAACGCTACCCCACCCACTCGGACCGCAGAGCCCTGCTCCATCGCGCGCACATCCCGTCCCATTCGATCCAGTTCCCACCCCATTACCCGACTCAAACACTCACCCACTGCTCTCACTTCCAATTCCATCCCCAATCCAACACTGGACATGATCATCTCCACCCTCCTACAAGTCAAGGAAGAGCTCCACACCATCAAAGAACTTCTTCTCACACACCCCAGGCACCCACTACCCTACACTTCCCCGCCCAACAAGGACTCCATTCGCCCCTCAAACCGTTCCACCCTTCTCTCCCCGCGCTGGCCCTCTATCCCTGATCGCAAGGCCACCGGCCGTCCCCGTCGCACCCTAAACACCCTCTCGGGCCGAGACTTACACAATCTACTCTGCTCTGCTCTTATGGCCCAGGTCCCACAAAACGCTCACCCACAACACACCTCCCCATACCCACGATTCTCACAAATCCCCTCAGGCCACCCACACTGAGCGACAGAAGTTCTGTCCCCTGTAATCTCAAAAATATCCCCCTCTCCTTAGAACATTCTCCCACCCTCCTCACCCCTAGACTAAAGTGTATCCTGCTCAACTGCAGATCGGCCCGGAGACACTCCTCTGGCATCGCGGAGCTCATCTTATCAAGGGGCATTGATCTAGCCATTCTGACTGAGACGTGGCTAACTGAAGCATCCACACCTATAATGGACATACTAGTCCCCCCCAACTATCTCATTATTAGACTCGACAGGAATGGCAAGACGGGCGGGGGAATCGCATGCATCTACAGGAGCAACCTAGCTGTCACTGAAGGCCCCTCCCCCTCCCTCTCCTCCTGCGAACTCATCTGTCTTGATATTACTAGTGAGGGCAAACCTGTGTGCTCCCTTCATGTTATTTACCACCCACCCGGTGACAACTTCACCTTCTCCCAACAACTAATGGACACGATATCCACCAACGCCGGTCGACAGCTCAATCAAATTTACTTGGGAGACTTCAACCTCCACTGGAATGACCAGAAAGACACTGTGGTGAAGAGCCTTAAGACTTTCCTCGACGCGCTTGACCTCACCCAAATCTGCAACGGTCCGACACATGAAAAAGGCTCTATCATTGACCTTATCATCGCCAAAGAAGACTCTACCCAACTAGACACAATCGAACCATGTGACTGGTCAAACCACCACATCATCACCTTCTTCATCAACGAAAAGGTCAAACTTAACCCGGCGCAACCTGCCAAAACCAAGATTTGGAAGAGGGACCTGAAGAACCTTAACCCAAAGTCCTTGCCTGCCCACACAGGCAGTCTCCTTCTTCCCCCGACGGACGTCTCGGATGTGCATTCATTGACCAACCTCTACCTAGACTCCATGTCTACAATAATCAATGAAGCCGCACCCTTGCAACTAAAGAGAGTCTCCACCAAGAACTCGAACCCATGGTACGATGGCAGACTCAATGAAGACAGACGTGTGATGCGCTTAGCTGAGCGCTCGTGGAGATCGGACCCCTCAGCACTGAACCTTAGAACGCTTAAGAGTAAGAGAAACGCTTACTTCAGAAAAATCAAACGCACGAAATTAGTATTCTTTAGCCAACAGCTGGATCAAGCTAAAAACCGACCAAAAAAACTGTTCGAGTTAGTCAAAACCCAAACCAAAACGCAACCTCCACAACCCAACAACTTAACAAAGGCTATCCCAAGTTGCGAAGACTTCTCTGCTTTCTTCAAGCAAAAGAACGACATTATAAGAAGCGATCTCATCAAGGATGTAAGTCGATTCTCCGGCTCCATATGCATAACTAACACTCATGCTAAAAACAACGCTTCATGGACGTCCTTTGACACCTATTCCGAAGAATCAATTCACAAGCTGCTGGTCACCTTGAAACCCGCCAATCATCACACAGACCCCCTACCTGCCAATGCTGTTAAAGTCCTCACCCCCCTGTTCCTCCCACTCTGGACTAAAATCATCAACTGTTCCAAGCAACAAGGGCTCATCCCAGACTCCCTCAAGATTGTGCAAGTCACGCCTATACTCAAGAAACCCACAGCTGACCCGGCTGACCTAAACAACTATTGTCCTATCACCAATATCACCACTATAGCAAAACTGTTAGAAAAATGCGTACAACTCCAACTGACAAAACACATTGAGCAGTTTGACCTCCTCAACTCTCACCAATCCGGATTCAGAGCAAAGCATAGCACGGAAACGGCCATGACACACATAATGGATGATGCCCTCCAAATCCTTGATCACAATGAGTCTTGCCTCCTCATCCTTCTTGACCTCTCTTCAGCATTTGATACGGTCAAACACGAGAATCTACTGGAGCTCCTAAATACCAGAATGGGCATATCCGGGACAGTTCTCAAATGGTTCACGTCCTTTCTGCACAACCGGTCTCAGAGGTTCAAGAGCAACAACGCACTGTCCTCGCCTGTGCCAGTAACACTGGGCGTCCCGCAAGGTCCCTCCCTATCCCCCACATTGTTCAACCTCGTCATGGAACCACTCACCACCTTGCTTCAATCTTCTAAGGTACATTTCCATATGTACGCCGATGACACTCAGCTCTATCTCAAGCTTTAATCCCCTGAAGACATCAAACTGTTGAATGCCACACTAAGAAACACCCAAGCTTGGCTGGCCGTCAATCACCTCAAACTAAATGCCCTGAAAACTGAGTTCCTTCTGATCTCTCCTCCTGCGAAAAAGGCCATCACCCAAACCTGGCTCAATCATCTAACCGCACTCAATGTCCAGCCCACCATCGTGGACTCAGCGAAATCCCTTGGCATCACACTGGACTGCAATCTCGACATGCAGCAGCATATTAGCATAGCAACTAAAGGAGCCAACTTCCAAATCAACACTCTGAGAAAACTCAAACCCTTCCTACCACCCAAGGACTTCCAAACTGTGGTACAAGCCTTAGTCATTCCTCGCATAGACTACGGAATTGTGGCTCTCAGCGGGCTCCCCCTGACAACAACGACTCCCCTAAGAGCCTCCCTGAACGCGGCCGCGAGACTCATCACTGGCTCAAGAAAACATTCGCATATATCCCCTGACTTAAAAGCCCTGAACTGGCTGCCTATTGAAGCCAGAATTCTGTTGAAAATTGCCTGTATGACACACTCGGCCGTACACCACAAGGCACCCAACTACCTCTCTCATAAGCTGACCACATCAGGAGGCTCAAGATCCAACAGAAGCACAAACACTCTCCTCCTGAAACCACGGAGATTCCGGAAGGAAAAAACATACAAACGCTCCTTCTCTGGAATGGCACCTAGGATCTGGAATGCACTCCCGCCAGAAACCAGGCTTATCCCGTCCACTATTCTCTTCAAGAAAGAGGTGAAGGCCATCCTTATGGCTAAATACACCTGAACACTATTGATACTGGAACAATGACAGTATTTGGCTCTTTCATTATCGGCTGTCTGAATACTTATCTAGGTTAGTCCATTGTTTGTCTGCTTCTGGACCTAATCCATTGCACAGATGCTATACTATTGATTTCCAACTTGTTTATTGGGTTGTACACTAGGACTTGAGTGCCTCAATAACCTGCAACGCACCCACTACTGACTACTACTCTGCTTTCAACATTGTGTTTACTCACCCTCTGGGGTGCTATAATCTTATCCGTTTAGACATTGTACTGCTTCCATATTATTATTGCTTCTTGATTGTTATTACTCTGTATACTCTTGTATGATTGATACCCTATTTTTGCAACTCACTGTCTACGGAATCTCATATTGATTCAAGAGTCTTGTTTATCCTACCTACTGTTTCTGTAAAGCGCTCTGATATCTGCAAAGATCTTGTTCGCGCTATATAAAACTTTAAAAATAAATACAAATAAAATAATATTAATATGTGTTAACATATGCAGGTAGTTAGGGAAATAGCTTCTTTTTTTTTACATTGCCATGCTGTCTATATGCTCAGCTATGGTCCAGGAAAGCACGAAAGACAGCATGAAGAGCCACCCACAAGAAGCACCATTTTCCGTATTTTTCTGCTTTAACCCCTTCGCTGCGGGGCTAATTCCCCCGCGGGACTGGGGGTAGGGGTGCGCGCAGCGCCACGGTGCTTATGAAGAGCTCAGCTCGTCATGACCACACCCGTTTTTCAGAAAGTTCAGCACAGCAGTGGAATTAGCCTCGTGTGTGAACGCCGCGCGTGTCACGACGAGCTTAGCTCGTCATCAGCACAGCGCAACCGGGCCTCATGACGAGCTGAGCACGGGAGGGGTTAACAAAAATAAATACAGACGAGAAACACATTGTTTTCTAACTATCTGTAAAAATCAGTAAAAGTAGAAAACAGAGTCTTATTCATAATGAACGATAGTGGTTATTTTATGTGCAGTTACCTGAAGATGAAAGACTGAAAAAAGTTAAATATTTTGCTTTTTAGCCACGCTTTTGACCCCAACACCATGCTCACTCATTCCCGTCCCCATTGTGTACCCTAGAACCGGTCCAGGATGCTTGTTTCCGGTCCAGGGAGGACCTGTCCTGGCAGTTCGGTCTGGACTGTTCCCATGAGGCACAGGGTCAAGACTGATTTGCATATGGCTGGGTCCAAACTGGGGTGGCGTAATTGGCAAAAGAACGATGGATTTAACCCAGATCTTTTGACTGAGGGAGAATGTTTGCATTGTCAGCATTCTGTCCATCATATGTTTGCTTTAACCCATTGCGTGCAGCATCAGTGTTCCCATACTTTTTTTAACGCACTTGTGTATGTTTAGTGGAATGAGGTCAGTCTGTGACAGAAAGCACTTTGAATATGCAAGTTGTTATTTTAAACTTGCGGTACACACATTATAGGATAGGTTGCTACAAAAAGCGCAAAAAGATTTAAGATAAATAAAAATTCTAAAATATAGATTTTCGTAATACCCAAACTGAATGTAGTGCCATTTATTTTCATAACTATCTTTTAAAAGCATGCACTTCACAGCTCAGATGAGAACTCCTGTGTGCTGTCACTCAAAAAGAATAAATCTGTGCCATCAAGAAACTTCAAATAACTGTTAAAGTCAAAACCAGCTTCCAAGCACAATTTACATGTGCAGATTGACCAGTTGAGCAAATTTACATTTCTTTCATGCAAGCAGGCACTCTGACAAGAAGCGTTACTTAGCTGTCTGCCCTTCCTTCTGATTCACAACTCTGGAGAATCCCTGCCTTCACACTTCAGTTGTTGGATTGAACCGCCATGGAAGGGTTGTCATTCCACAAAAAGTAGGGTACATGTTTTTTATTAAAATCGTGTGCCTCAGCTCCTGGCCACTAGGACAACTGGGGGAAATCAACAGTAAAACCGGCCGAGCAGACCATAAAACAGGCCTGCAAAAGGCCAAAAATACAGCCCATGCACTAACCAGTCAGACCAGCCCTTTGGGCACTGCCTGATTGCTCTATAGGTCAGTCTGACTCTGGTACCAAGTGACAGCTAGTTAAAATAAGCAGCATTATTTCTGAGCAAATTTAGAGCAAACGTGGTCAACAAAAAAATGCACAACCCTCTTTATGGCTCATTCACCAAATGTTTTGTGGGTGCTGCAGCACCCCTGTGCCCCTCCTTCCAGTGCCTATGGGTAAACCAACAAATCCTTCAAAAAATGTTTTTAAAAAAAGCTTTACTGTCCGTGATTGAACACTAACTTCTAATCTACACTTCATATGACAGTATATGCACCATACAAGCTGCAATACTGGCTCTGTTCTTTACAACATTGTCACATACACAGTGACGGCGAGGTGTTAGCACACAGCGTGGGCCCCTGATAAGATGCTGGTGTAATTCAGGTGCGCCACAAGAAGTCACCTTGGCTCATCCACCCGACGTCTAATAAAGCTACTGTGCGTCATTCCATCAAGGCCCAGAGCTACATTGCTGGGCAGGAGACACCATCTATCACACTCACCGCTAAAAGGATTTTAATACAACAGATCCATTCCAACTCATTTAGGTTCAGAAAATGACATCCCATTAGGGTTTGGTAAAGCAGCTCTCACCCTGGCTTCAATCACAGAAAACTAGTTTTAATTCTCATGAACATGGATTAGGTTGAGTGTTAGTCATCTCAGATACTCTTGACATGCCTTAGCTTCGATCTGTTAACAGTACATAAACCTTAAGAGAGCGGCCAGGGGAGTACCAGCTACTCGACAAAACCCATATTCCGGGATTATATGATGATGATCTTAGCAAGGGTACAAAGCCCTCTGACCCAAGCCATCATTTACTCCAAGCCTGTAATCTTTCACAACCCAAGATGGCTATTGAATAAAATCTTAAAAATACGGGGAGACAACCTTGTGCTCCAGAGTGATGCGAATCGGAGATGCGATAGAACTGCTTGTGCTGCCACCTAGAAGGCATTCTAGGATATGACATATGAGCAGGGTGCTGGAATTATGCGATTCTGTGGCTGTTGCATTTTCTACCTAATTATGGATTTGCTGCATTTGCCGCATAATACCACCATCTGCTGCATAATCTGCAGATTTTAACCAACAACAAAAAACTGTCTCCAGCTCAAACGGATCAAAAGTTACTTAAAATGCTACATACAACCCCATGTTGCTGTGCCATGGAGGCCCTTTCCAAACATTGGCTGGTCACTTTAAAATTGCTTCATGCTGTGTTTGGGTGTTAATCTGAAACTAATTTGTTGAAACCTTTGCCCAGACAGTATTTATATATGTAAAGATGACAAAACATTGAAGTAATGCTGTCAAAAAACGTGCAGCATTATGCTGAAAAATGTGTGTTTTGTTGTCTCAACCTTGTCACACAATGTGGTCCCTCCGCTGTCGCAAATTTCCAGTGGCCCTGCACATAATCTATTATCCGATGTGTAATCTGCAGAGTTTAACAAAAAAATGTTTCTAGCTCAGTGGTTCCCAAACTTTTTAGAACCACATCCACTTTTTAGGTCGAAGGCCTAAAAGGCTGCGCTTGCGCAGTCTTAGGCCGGAGACTTAATGAGTCTGAGTAGCGCCGAAGGTCCCGCCTCCGTGCCCCATCTCTCCTTCATTGGCTGGCTTCCTAAACGGAGGCCAGCCATTGGAGGAGAGATGAGTCACTCCAAACAAGCCCCGTCCTTTTCGGATTTGGGGGGCGTAATTTTTGATGTTCTTTAGACAGTGACGTTGCCTGTCACTCAGAACATCAAAACCACGCCCCCAAATCGGAAAAAAATTTCGGAGTTGCTGGCGCCATTTTGGTTCACCGGTTGAGGAGTCCGCATCTCTGCTTTCCTTCCCTCCCCGGTCAATCCGGTGTAGTTCGGGGTCATATTTCCATGCCCCTGGCTCACTTCGGTTCCCTGCGATCCCCCTTCCAAGTTCCCTTCTGCCCAACCCGAGAGCATGCCCCTGGCTCACTTCTGTTCCCTGCGATCCCCCTTCCAAGTTCCCTTCTGCCCAACCCGAGAGCATGCACGGCGAGAAGCACAAGTACTGCAGCACCGCCATTTCAGCGAGGGTGAGGAACAATTACAAGGTGAGTTCTGTGTGTCGGGAATGTAGTGACTGGGGTCGTGAAGGAGTTATTTGCAGTCTGTCTTCCGTTTTTTGTGCCTCTGTGTTCCACTGTCTGTGCTCCGGTTTGTGTGCCTCTGTGCTCCCCTGTCCGTGATCCTGTTTTTGTGTTGCTCTCCTGACCCCCCCCCCCCCTCACCGCTGCAACTGGGCCTGGATGCCCGCCCAACCCGCCTCAACAGCCCGGAGCCCTCACATGGAGCACAGCGGGGTTCCGGGGTTTAATTAAAAAAAAAACAACGGGGGTCTCGAGCACACCACCACAAATGGGTCCGGAGCCCCCACCAGCAAAAACCCTCACAGAACCACCAGAGCTCCGCATGGAGCACAGGGGCACCTGTGGGGATTCAATTATTTTTTTTAAACCAGCGACGCTCGGGCTTTGTATTTTTTCTTTGTCCCTCTGAGACCCCAGTATTGCGGAGGTCTTTCTGTCCCTCCCCCCCCCCCCCACCCCCCCCCCTCCCGCTGCCATGAAGATGTCCGCTATGGAGGCTCGTGACCCAGGGACCGAAGCACTGGGGTCGTGAAGGAGTTATTTGCAGTCTGTCTTCCGTTTTTTGTGCCTCTGTGTTCCACTGTCTGTGCTCCGGTTTGTGTGCCTCTGTGCTCCCCTGTCTGTGTTCCGGTTTGTGTGCCTCTGTGCTCCCCTGTCCGTGATCCTGTTTTTGTGTTGCTCTCCTGACCCCCCCCCCCCCCCCCCCCCACCGCTGCAACTGGGCCTGGATGCCCGCCCAACCCGCCTCAACAGCCCGGAGCCCTCACATGGAGCACAGCGGGGTTCCTGGGTTTAATTAAAAAAAAAACAACGGGGGTCTCGAGCACACCACCACAAATGGGTCCGGAGCCCCCACCAGCAAAAACCCTCACAGAACCACCAGAGCTCCGCATGGAGCACAGGGGCACCTGTGGGGATTCAATTATTTTTTTTAAACCAGCGACGCTCGGGCTTTGTATTTTTTCTTTGTCCCTCTGAGACCCCAGTATTGCGGAGGTCTTTCTGTCCCTCCCACCCCCCCCCCCCCCTCCCGCTGCCATGAAGATGTCCGCTATGGAGGCTCGTGACCCAGGGACCGAAGCCACTTCATCTTTCGCCATTATGGAATCTTTACCCGACTGGCCAGGCTCACCACATTTTGGCAGCAGCAGCTTTCAAACTCCGGCGCTGCCACCCATTCCTTCCGCTTTTGAGTGAGGAAATCCAGATCCTCATGCAGCCACTGATCTCCCAGGTCGCTCCCGCAGCCATTGATTCTCCCCGGGCCCTGCCTTTTCCTATAACCCTTTAGTCCACGCCTGTGTCTTTGTTCACCTGCTCGTTACACCCCTAGTGTGTGCCAGCTGCATGTAAACGCTGCTTCAATGCCCTCTGCACAGTTATCTGCTAAAACAATTGTTGCAACCCATGTCCATGCTCTTTAGGGGCCCCTTGCCGCAACTTTCACATTCTGTGAGCACCTTTACTTTGTGCCCCAGTGTGTATGTTTTCCCTACATCCGTCTGTGGTCTCCCCGTCTATACCAGCAGCTCCAATTTTTGCGCCAAATCCCCTGTCCTCCCTCGCTTGCTGACAGGATGTAAACGCTGCTTCAATGCCCTCTGCACAGTTATCTGCTAAAACAATTGTTGCAACCCATGTCCATGCTCTTTAGGGGCCCCTTGCCGCAACTTTCACATTCTGTGAGCACCTTTACTTTGTGCCCCAGTGTGTATGTTTTCCCTACATCCGTCTGTGGTCTCCCCGTCTATACCAGCAGCTCCAATTTTTGCGCCAAATCCCCTGTCCTCCCTCGCTTGCTGACAGGACTCTGAAGCACTACAAGGCTCAGTCACTGAATAAATAGTCGGTGACTGCAGTTGAGCTTGCTCTACGTTATCCAGCCACCTTCATGCTCGTGGTTGTTCAGAGTTTGTGTTTGCAGTTCATACTTGATGTGGTTGCACCCCCTCACAGTTTTAACATTGCTCCAGCTGCAATAACCAGTAGCGGACTTTTTTTTTCTTTTGCCTTTCACGCGGACTGTTACATTTTCACATGTGACTGCAATTATTTAATACACTGGTGCTTGTTACTTGCAGGGAGATAATTCTCGAGGTTGGGCAGGGACGAAAAGGATTTGTTTTGAAACTATTAGCATTCTGCCCCTGAGGAATCCGTGGGTGCATTGTTGTGTCTCTGTGTGTGTGGGGGGGGGCTTTGTGTGTGTGGGTAGGGCTCTGTGTGTGTGGGTAGGGCTCTGTGTGTGTGGGTAGGGCTCTGCGTGTGTGGATAGTGCTCTGTGTGTGGGTAGGGCTCTGTGTGTGGGTAGGGCTCTGTGTGTGTTTGGGTGGCTCTGTGTGTGTGTGGGTGCCTCTGTGTGTGTGGCTTTTTGTGTGTGTGGCTCTGTGCCCGCGAATAATCTCTAGTACTCTCTAATGCTCACCCATTGCCATTGTAAATGACAATACCATTTATTTATGTTTTAAAAAAAAATGTCATGAGCAATGCCAATAGCTCTACCTTTAATAATGCCGAGACCATTGCATTGTAAATGCTTGTTTTAACTAACTTTTGAGACCCACCTACCTTTAATGGACATATAACAGGGTAATTTTTGAATGCAACTAAAGCATTGTGTGGTAGTGTATGTTCATTTACAGACAGCACGTTTTCATTGAAATGGGCACTAAATTTGCAGATATACACAGTTTTACCGATAAAACTATATAGTACCAAAAGATAATGTGAGGAAACCAGGTTTATGTGAATGTTGATCATTTCTGCATCACCAAGCAAATGTACGGATTTGTTTTGATCGTATTAAAATCTTTGTTTCCAGCATACTTCAGAATTACCAAAAAAGGCTTAATTTTTACTTTTGTAACTGCCAGATGCACACAGTTGATTGACATGTATTTACAATTTATGTAATGTAAAAAGCAACATCCTATATTATATGGTCTCATAATTCACTTTAAAAACTCTGCTCATTTTGCAGTCAAAGGAAGAAAAGTAAACCTCAATACTCATGTTAAAAGAATAAAGCAGTCTGACATTTTACCAGTCTTTGAATCACTGATAAGTGTGACATGCTAACCATAGACTTTAAAGTCATCTTTATTTAATGCTCTGATTCACGCGCCCCAACAAAAATCAGCTTGCGATCCACCAGTGGGTCTAAACCCAGAGTTTGCGAAACGCTATTCCAGGTTTAACGACCAAATGTCCCTAAAAACGCAGATACAAATACTGCCTCGCAGTGCAAGGCAATTTTCAAGTGTTGATTGGTCCCCCTTGTGTTGCTTATTGCTGTATTTGGATTTTGAAATAGTAATAATGATATGAAACCTTTGCTTGGAGTTAACTGGTGAAAAAAAAAGTAAGGAAGTCATGCTATAACAAAATGTACCGCATTATGCCACATAATTAGCATTTTCTTGCTGCTTAGTCCATCCTACTGCATAATTAGGTCCTCCATATGAGGTGCAGTGACTTGGAACTACAACCACCAGTGTGTACGGCACAGCACCACTATGGGCGGTCTGAACTAATGGGACAGGCAAACACCAACTTTATTTCACTACACCATGTCCTCCTGCTCTACTCAATCATGGGCATGTAGTATTTTTCTGTGTTTTTGTGTGTGTTTTTTTTAAACAACAACAAGGTTTTGTTCAGGTTCTGTATTTCAGAAAGTTCTGCAAGTTTAAGGTTGCCCTCTCGGTGCACATTTTTTGAAGCGCATAGTGAGAAGATTCTTTCTCTCAGCAACCCAGCCAAAACACCCATTTGCAGTTTTCTCTTAAGAAATAAACCTAGCTAAAATGTTTCTTTTCGAGTTTACCTTTTGTAACGTATTTTTTTCCGGTAAATTCGCAGTAGTGAGCAATTTGGGAAGCTTTCTGCAGAACCTCATGACACCGTTGCAAAGTAAGCCGCACACACCTACACTCCACTGGGTTTTATCCCGCAAGAACCTGGATTCTTTACTGCGTGGTTGTAATTCTTGAAGCCGACGCACATCCTTCACCTCAGACTGAGAAATGAAACGAGTTTAACGCGGCAGCGATGGTTTATTTATGTGTGGGTGCCGGTCCCGCCCCGTCCCCCTACTGTCTGCCAGATTGTGCTGACTCCAGGTCTGCCGGAGCGCGGGAAAGCCCTGAGGCAGCAGCTCACGCGCAGCTCTTGATCAGAGCTAACTTTCAACCTTGTAGCCGTCTCCACTGGTGAGCACACAAACAGAATAAAATAAACCTCGCGCTGGAACTGGAAAACAACTTACAGGGACCCCGTCAATTGGGGGTCAGGTGTGGCGAAGTCATGGGCGAGGCTTGAAAAGCAGAGTTTGACAGTCATCTTATGCATTTATTTTTAAACAAAATCTACTGCAAATTAATTGGCAACAAGGAAGGACAAAATGTGAGGGTAAATCTGTTCTTGCTAATCTAATTGGTCACAAAAAAGTCTGCATTTTAAATATCATACACCTGCAGCAGAGATCTTTGTGTGCTGGGCAATTTAGAGAGGATATTAACAGCAGTAACATAACCCTGGTGGTTAGTGCAGTTCTGGGAGGGTTCTGTTTTTGTTCATGTCACAGTTTTGACTCATGAGGTAGCATATTGCACAGGCCTTCTGTAAAGCACCCTGGTAACATGTAGATCACACATTTGTACTATGTAGAGAGATCAGTGTGTTACTGCTTTTTACACCAAATTTCATTTTATTACTTCCAGTTCATAAGTTGCAATTGTTCTAATATAGCACAGTGATATATTTACAGGCAGCAAGGAGCTGCATGCATGCTATAAGTCGTGTGTTTAGGTCCTTATTGTTTTTGCTCAATCTGTTATTTAAACATCACAAAGAAGGGTTCCTTTGGGAAGAAATAAAGTATTGTTAGGACAGATAAGAACAATTGTTACTTACCTGTAAACAGGTGGTTCTCCAGTATTGGTGTCTTTCATAGATTCACATGCTTGAATATTCCCCGTCGTCGGAGTGGGAGTCCCACGGTAAATAAAATAGCAATAAATGCTAAATATATAATAATATACAATAAATATATATATACATAATAAGGAAAAACCCAAAAAATGCATACAATAACCATCTGG
This sequence comes from Lissotriton vulgaris, assembly GCF_964263255.1. NCBI lineage: Eukaryota > Metazoa > Chordata > Amphibia > Caudata > Salamandridae > Lissotriton > Lissotriton vulgaris. The sequence continues at coordinate 1,738,388,193 of NC_141691.1, forward strand.
TACCTAACCAAGAGTTTCCACATAGGAATGCATGGGGAAAAGAAGTTCCAATGCAGCCTATCCTTGTCATTATGTTAGTCCAAACTGCAGCCAATCAGGCGCCAGCAGCCCTCTAGAACCTTCTCCTCAGAGCTCAAGCCCTCAGATTTTCGTAGCACAAGAGTGACCACAGAGTCTATGAGGAGAAGCGAGCCTCTGAGGGGAGGATGGGAGGGTCGCATGTGAATCTATGAAAGACACCAATACTGGAGAACCACCTGTTTACAGGTAAGTAACAATTGTTCTTCTCCAGTATTGGGGTGTCTTTCATAGATTCACATGCTTGAATATAGAATAGTAAGCAGTCCGTATCCGTACACAAAGTTTCCAGGATGCAATGTATACACAAAAGGTTGAAATCAACAGGATTAAATCCATGTCACGGAAGTTATAACACTGTATGTATACATAGAGAAGACATGCACAAGACTGGAAACCATAGGAGGAGGGTAGAACAGAGGCTCACCTTATTGAAAAAGATTCCGGAGCACAGCTTGTCCCACTGCGGTATCCCCTTCGGCCATGGCACCCAGATTGTAGTGCTTCGTGAACGTGTGCCTGCTGGACCACGTGGCAGCTCTGCAAATCTGATGCAATGGAACTCCGGCAAAGAGTGCAGTCGAAGAGGCCACAGACCTGGTAGAGTGGGCTCTCACTGCAGACTGTAAAGGCTTTCCCGCTTTCTGATGGCAGAAAGCAATCGCCGAGGCCACCCAGCGGGCTACTGTAGGTTTGGTGACTGGTCGCCCTTTTTGAAAACGGCCATAGGCCACGAAGAGCTGATCTGATTTTCGGAACTGGGCCGTTCTGCTGATGTAGAACTTTAAACATCTTTTAATGTCCAAAGAGTGCAGGCGTTGTTCCGCAGGTGATTGCGGATTGGCAAAGAAAGACTTCAGTATAACAGGCTCATTAATATGGAAGTCTGACGGCACTTTTGGAAGGAAAGTAGGATTAGTGCGTAAAAGCACAGAATCCGGTTTGAACTGTAGAAATGGCTGTTTAATTGTGAAAGCATGCATATCACTCACTCGACGTGAGGACGTCAGTGCGAGTAAAAGCGCAACCTTCCAGGTGACATACTTGAGATCTGCGCTATGAATTGGCTCAAACGGAGCAGTCATTAATTGTGAGAGGACAATGTTGAGGCGCCACTCTGGAGGAGGACGCCGAACTGGTGGAAAAGTCCGAAGAAGTCCTTTGAAGAACTGACGTATCAATCTGGATGAGCATAAGGAGGCGGAGCCATCATGGCGGAAGCGTGAGATTGCCGCCAGAAAAACTCTTAAAGTTGCATGTGACAAACCCGACTGAGCCAGATGGAGAAAGAAAGGGAGGAGCTCAGCGGGCGTGGCACGCAAAGGATGTACCCCGGCGTCTGCACACCAGTGGCAAAAGCGTTTCCACTTCAACTTATAGGTTTTTATAGTTGATGGAGCCCTGGCCTGAGCGAGGATGTTACGACACTCTTGAGGGATGCTTAGATGTGCAAATTCACAGTGCTCAGGTTCCAGGCTGACAAGCTCAGGGAAGAGGGGTCCGGATGGTAGATTTGACCCCTGTTCATGGAGAGAAGATCCATTCGAGGATGAAGAAGAATGGGTTTGCATTGAGACAGGAGTAGCAGCTCTGAGAACCACGCCTGTCGTGGCCACCTGGGGGCAATCAGAAGGATGTGACAAGGCTCTCTCCGCATCTTCCAAAGTACGCGAGGCACTAGAGGGATCGGAGGAAAAGCGTAGGCGAAGAGATTCGACCAATCCATCAGAAGGGCATTGCCTTGGGACCCTTTGTGGGGATGCCAGCTTGCGTAAGCGGGGCATTTGCGGTTCTCTGGAGTCGCAAAGAGGTCGATTGCAGGGCTTCCCCAACGGTGAAAGACCATATCGAGTGTTGGCTGGTGGAGTTCCCACTCGTGGTTGGATGATCGAGATCTGCTGAGGGAGTCCGCCAGGAGGTTGGACAACCCCGGAAGATGTACTGCCGTGATTTGGATTTGATGATTGATGGACCAGTCCCAAATCGCTTCTGCCAAGCGGGACAACACCGGAGACTTTGTTCCGCCCTGCTTGTTTATATAATGCATGCAGGTCGTGTTGTCCGTTTGTATCAGAACTGACTCTCCCTGCAGCACTGGTTGAAATGATTTCAGGGCTAGAAAGATAGCCATCAGCTCCAACTTGTTGATGTGCCAGGTCTTTTGATGGAAGGTCCATTTCCCTTTCACGGACAGGTCTTGGAGGTGAGCTCCCCAGCCCTCCAGGGAGGCATCCGTCGTCAGTGTTAGATCTGGGGTGTTGGACAGAAAAGATGTGCCTGCTGCTAGTTGGTGTGGTTGTGCCCACCATTTGAGCGCCTTTTTCATGGGAATGGTGATGGAGACCTGATCGTTGAAGGAACCGGTGACCTGACGCCACTGCTTGTCCAGAGCCTGTTGGATAGGTCGCGCTCGTAGTCTGCAATGAGGGACAAGAGCGATGCATGACGAAGCCATCCCCAAAAAAGACTTCAACAAGCGGACTGAAACGCACTTCTTTGCGAGAAGTAGCGATACTAGCCGGAGGATCCTCTGTTGACGTTCCCGGGAGACAAATGCTTTGGCCAGGGTGGTGTCCAACGTTGCCCCTAGAAAATCTTTGCAAGTTGTTGGCTGCAATTGAGATTTCTCCAGATTGATGGACAGACCCAAGGAACGGAATACTGTCTGGCAGATTGCAGTATGATGTAGAAGTTGTGCACGGGATTGTGATTTCAGAAGGCAGTCGTCGAGATATGGGAATATCTGGATGCCTTGAAGACGAAGAAAAGCCATGACCGGAGCCAACATTTTTGTAAAGACTCGGGGGGCTGAACGGAGGCCAAATGGAAGGACCCGGAATTGGAAATGAAGGTGCCCCACCTTGAAACGTAGGAACTTGCGATGCGCCGCTAGAATTGGGACATGGAAGTAGGCGTCCCGGAGATCGATGGTAGTCATGAAATCTCCGACTGAGAGCAAACGCAAGATCTCTGTAAGCGTGAGCATACGGAAGGTCTGGTCCTTGAGATAATGATTGAGTGCTCTCAAGTCCAGTATTGGTCTCCATTCTCCGTTCTTTTTGATGACGAGGAAAAAACGGGAATAAAACCCCTTCCCTCTCTGCGACTTTGGCACAACTTCCACCGCACCCTTTTGAAGGAGAAGGCGAACCTGATGAAATAGTTCTTTGAGGTGCGGAGGTGGTGGTCCGGAAGGTGGCGTTGGAGGAGGTACCTCGACAAATTCCAATGCATGGCCTCTCTTCACAATGTCGAGTGCCCAACGGTCCGTAGTAATTGAGGACCATTGAGAACCAAACAGAGAGATTTGACCTCCAATTCTCCGTTCGATAGAGGAGTCATTGGCGTTTGTTGGATTGACCTCTGAAATTAGACTTCCCTCTGTAAGTCCTGGCAGGCTGCTGACGGGAAGACTGCTGGCGGTTACCGGTGTAACGCTGGTTACCTTGGTTGAAGGACCGGTATTGACTGCTTCCTCCACGAAAAGTGGACGTAGTGCCACGTCCTCGAGCACCCCGAAAGGGCTGTTTCCTAAACTGAAGGGTACCCAAAGCACGTGCAGTGTCCGTGTCCTTTTTAATGGATTGTAGCGCCTCATCAATATGCGCTCCAAATAATGACTCACCGTCATAGGGCATATCTAGGATTCGTGCCTGAACTTCCTGCCGAAACGAAGTCGAGCGTAACCAACCCTGGCGACGCAGAACAGCTGCTCCAGCGAGCTGGCGAAAACCGGTGCAGGCTACATCCACTGCACAATCGATAAGTTCTTCTGCCGTCCTCTCTCCTTCTTGCAGAATTTTCTGTGCTTCTGCCTTGGAAACATCTGGAAGTAACGCTATGTAGGCGGCTAGATCAGCCCAAGCCTGACGATCATAACGGCCTAAAATGGCCATGGCGTTGGCCACTCGAACTGTAGTAGAGGACATGGAGGAAAATTTTCGTCCAATAGCATCCAGGCGACGGCCCTCACGGTCCGGAGGAGCAGTGATCGTAGATGCCGGATTCTTTGAACCCCGTTGAGCTGCCTGCGTGACGACAGAGTCGGGCTTAGGTTGGCCTGTAAGGCATGCTGGAGATCCTATAGGAGCTTTGTATTTCTTCTCTAACCTTGGCAGCTGCGCTGGTAGAGAGTTTGGCGTCTTCATTATCTTCTCCCCTTCAGACCAGATGAAATCTATAATCGGGACTGTGTGGATCTGTTTCAAGGGCTGGTTTTTGAAATCGTATAGGAAGCAATCTTCCTCTCGGTGTGCTCGTGGCAGTTTGAAACGCTGTGCTGCCCTATCCATTAACTGGTGGAAGCCTGCGATGTCCACTGGAGGAGAATCCGCTGCAGGCACCTGAGAAGGAGATGGTGTTTGAGCACGATAGTCATCCCACTCCGCCAAATGTTCCTCACCATCCTCATCTACTTCAGAAACTTCACCATCTTCACGCTCTGGAGGATTCTCGTCATCATCATCCTCTGGATAGATGGTAGTATGAACACGAACCGATGTAGTACGGTGAACAGTTACAGGAGACGCTGGTTGAGGAGGAGCCAGAACCGGGTTAGAAACCGGATTCATTACTGATGGGACCGTTGTAAGCTGTGGCGTTGGTGGGAAACGCCGATTGTAGTCTTCCAACATACTTTGGAGGTTTGATATCATGGAGATAGGCAACATTGCAGTTGGAATCTGAGTGTGAGTTGTTTGATGTTGGTCATAAACATCTTCCTCGTCATTACTGAATTCTTGGCACTTAATATTAAGGTCCGAAAGACTGTGAGCTTGGCCATCAGACTCTTGATCAGAATCAGTCGCAAACAGCGGAGATGGAGGATTAATCATCTCTTGCTCTGTAAGAGTCTCGAACTGTGGTTTGCTGGACTGCAAGGGCAAAAGAGGCATAGTAGCAAAAGAAGAGGCCGGCGTCGAAATAGTGTCCTGCGTACGCGTTGACGGCATGACATCAATTGACTTCTGCGATGGGATCGATTTGGATGCCATCGTCGACGAGGAGACCGTCGACGGAGCAGTCTTCAACGGTATAGATGGAGTCATCGTCGACGGAACCTTTACTTTCAATGTCTTCGTCGACGGAGTCATCGTCGACGGAGTCATCGTCGACGGAGTCATCGTCGACGGAGTCATCGTCGACGGAGTCATCGTCGACGGAGTCATCGTCGACGGAACGGTCGTCGACGGAACGGTCGTCGACGGAGCAGATGGAATAGGTCCCCTCGTCGACGGGATAGCCGTCGACGGTGCGCTCGTCGACGAGAGCGTAGACGGAGTCAAAGCCTTCACACTTCTAGTCGACGACGACCGGGTCGTCGACGAGTGAGCTCTTTTCGTCGATGACGATGAAATAGGAATCACAGAAGGCACAGTCTTAGAGCTGAGAACCACTCTCATCGACGATGAAGACGTCGACGCTAAGGCCGACGACGATCCAGAGGCCATCGTCGTTGTGACTGTCGTCGTCGATTTGGAACCAGAGACAGCCATTCTCGTCGACGGAGTAAAAACTCCCGTCGTCGACGGCAAATCCGTTTTCCTCACAGAAATACTGGACCTTGAAGCAGAAGGAGCCTGAGAGCTTTGTCTCGTGGGCCCAGACGTGGTAGGCAAAGGTGAAGACACCGCAGGGGCCATTGTGAGGGAAACTTTCCTCTTTTTAAGAAATGGTGAAGGCACCTCCTGCACACTACCACGTTTAGAAGCTGCTTGAGAACGGCCTGACCCCAGACTTTCAGCGTCAGAAATTACATTATCTTTGTCTTTAAGCCTCTGAAGCCAGACAAGTAAACGGCCTTCTCTGTCCTTTAGAGTTTTCTCTGAGAATTTTCTACAGAGTTTACAGGTACCCACTTCATGGTCCGGGTAAAGGCAGTAAATACACTTACTGTGTGGGTCATCATGATATAATCTCAGCTTTCCACAAGAGGAACACGCTCTGAAGAGAGATTTCTTACTTGAAGACATTTTGGAAGAAACTGGAACACTTGAAGAAGAAAACTGAGCAGAGCTCAGGGAGACTCCCTTACACACGACGTGCGGTAGAAAATCTGAGGGCTTGAGCTCTGAGGAGAAGGTTCTAGAGGGCTGCTGGCGCCTGATTGGCTGCAGTTTGGACTAACATAATGACAAGGATAGGCTGCATTGGAACTTCTTTTCCCCATGCATTCCTATGTGGAAACTCTTGGTTAGGTACCAGATGGTTATTGTATGCATTTTTTGGGTTTTTCCTTATTATGTATATATATATTTATTGTATATTATTATATATTTAGCATTTATTGCTATTTTATTTACCGTGGGACTCCCACTCCGACGACGGGGAATATTCAAGCATGTGAATCTATGAAAGACACCCCAATACTGGAGAACCCCAACTACTGTGTTATGTTTGTTTTTCCTGACCAGTCACTATTCAAGTTACAAGTATAAACAGTATGAGATTCCTACACCTTATAATCTGTAGATTGATTTACACACTAGTATGATTTATTGTATCTGTGCGTGATGTAAAGTGCTCTGGTACCCCACACTGGAATTAATAGCTCTATACAAGATTTGTTTTATATAGCAGGTACCATTTAAATCAATATTTGTGTAATTACTCATACATGCAGATACATCTGGCATTCTAACACTGCATTCACAGGCCTTATTTAGGATAGCTATACGAAGTGAAAAACCTGCCTCCAAGTCATACTTTCTCTACAGCATTTGTGAAGTGATGAGGTAGGTGGCTTTGTTTTCTCCATTGCATTGGTGTGTAGGTGTTAACCACGAGATGGTTCATAACCAGCCTGATACTTCAACAAAAGAACGACTGATGGCCCTCTAAATCAGTATTTTGTTTTGGGCCCAGCTGAAAGTGAAAAGTAGAAAGCCCCAATGCAACCTGTGGATATGGTTGATGCTCCATTCGAACAGAAAGCAGACAACATGCAGATGTTGCTGAATTGTTTCCTGGTGTCAGAAAATTATATCAGGACAAGTTCTGCATACTCACCAGGTCAGCTTGATCCCTGATCTGGCCCAGAAATGGCTGCCCGAACCAGGATTCACCACAGTTCCCTTACTTTCCGGCACCGACTAAACAATTTGCATTTTTTGTTGGGATTCTCCAAAAACGCATATTGAATCCCAACTATTTGAATGAAAAGTTTATGTTGCATCAGCATTCCAACTTCATTTGGAACTAGCAGACCTGTATGCAATACATTGTTAAGTAATATTGTTTGATCAACACATTTAGACATTATCAAATGCTCTCTTTCAATCCATTGTGTTTCACAAAGTTGACGGCTAGGCTAATTATCCTTAAGTTGTGATGACTCATTTCAGAAATATACATTAAACTGCAACCTGTAACATAGCTATAAAACTGATTTTGCATAAAGGGCTCTTGTTTATTTTCCATTACTGTTATTTTAAAGAGTGCATAAAGAGTTAACTAACTTTGGGTCTCTTGGCGGCACTAAGGCATGAATGCACTGAATGGCCAAGGAATGTTCACAAAAAGTAATGTTTTCAATAACTTGCAAAACTAGGGATGGTCAATGAAATAGGGGGCCAAGCAATGGGTTCCACAGCAAAGCAGTCTGCATTCAAGACAATTCTGTCCATCTTGGTGCAAAAGACAGAATTTTCAGCAAAGGACCAAAAGCTCTGAGTGATCAGTTATTGACTTATTTCACAAATTGTGTTCTTAGAAACAAGGGTCCAGTTTAAAAATAATCCTGATGTACCATGCAGAGTGTTGTAAACTTTGGGGACTCAATTCACTAAGAAAAGTCTCACATGCTCATAGCAAAACCTTTGTAAATAGGGCCAAATGTTTTGTGGAAAGGGCAGTCAGCCACTGAATGGAATGCAGTTCAGAAGCAACATCGCTAAATTTAAAAGGGGTCACTAAGTCTCTGGCTGGAATGTGTGCTTGCAAACATGTTATGGTACACTTCCGAAAGCCATAGTCAATGTGTGCAGATACACAAGCAATGCAGAGAGCAGCAAAACAACGCAGCCAGTTTGAAAAACCATGGAAAGACCTGAATCCTAGACAGTATCTAAACTGCAAATCACTTCCACCTGTCCCAGGTGATGGCCTATAAACCGGGGACAAAAGTGCAATTCTCACCAGGGAAAAAACAACTAGAATTAACAGAAGGTGTGACATGGTGGCATTCACAAACTATTAGAGACCCTTTGCCTGTGTGACTTGGACTTCATGATAGTGAGTGAGGACTATAGAATAGCCCTGTAGTCAACCCGACTCCTCCTACTCCACAAATCTAGACTTAATTGGATCTGCACATCACTCTAAAGGAGCGAGGAGGCGACTTGTAGCACTAAATAAAACGTACTAATAAATAACATTGTTTACTGCCACCTTACAGAATTTAGCACTTCGCAAATGCAATGTCACTTTTGGTAGAGCACTGCTTTTCTTTCACACTTTAATAAGCCAAGCACAATGCTGTACAAAATATCCTCGCCCCTAAATATGTGAAAATTGCCAGTCTAAAGCTGAACATTTATGTTAACCACAATAAGTAAGACAGCCAGACAGCCAGATTCCCCCCCCCCACTGCTTGGCTTAACAGGTGGGGGACCGGCCAGAGACCTACTCAAATCATCCCTCCCCTCAAATGGGAATTCCTTTAAGGCAGACAGACACGCAGACACCATCACTGCGTTAGAGAATATACCATTCTCAGGCCGTATTTATTACAATCAACATAAACACAACATTTTATATCAACAAAATTATTAGATTTTCCAAGCTTTCACATGACATTTGCAATATGTACATCAAGAGAATTTGATTAAGGGGAACTAATACATGTCCTTTCCTAGCAGCAGATCCTCAAAAGGAGTCGTGGCTGGCCACCCTCCAGGCACCATGACATTATCGGGACTGTGGTCCCCATAACTCAAGTTGCATATCACAAGGCACACTCACCAGCCCCCTCAAGATAGAGGAAGCGTGGGGCAGCATGAAAACAGGACCCCCCACCATAACCATGCCAGAGCCCACCCAAGAAAGGGATGATCCCCCCTAGCACCCAATGGGGATGGGCCTGGGCAACCGGGCCATACCTTGGACCCCTGGCGCAGACGCCACCCCTTCCCTCCCCCCCCATAAAATCCTCAGGGACCATGTAATGGAGTACCGTGAGAGACTAACCCTACTCTACACCCCCACGTCAACACCAGCCCCGCTTTTAAGCCAGAGGCTTCCCAATTCAGAATTTGCCTGCACTTCACTTACTGATACCAAGATTTTCCGCCTGTTTTGTGACCAAACATGCCTCCTTCCTTGCCCCAAGAAGGAACAAGACTGTCTAAGGGGATGGGAGGGTGGGAAAAAGGGCAGCTTCACTGCCGCGTTCAGAGCAGCAGCGTGGCAAGTTCCAGGGCGCGGGCACAGCAACAAGGTCGCTGGAGGCAGCCTGGTGAGGCAAACCAGGTAACTATGTGGGGATGCACTCTCCACTTTTATCCTCGCCTGGCTGCCCCCGGGCCTGCCCAGGTGCCCCCTCACTCCCACCGGCCAATCACAGGTGTCCCGCCCGTGAAAATTCAAAATTGCAGCACCACTTGTGGTGCTGCCGGGCACTGGTCCGAACCGGCCCACACCGGTCTTGGGGGCTCGCCATCGGTTGGCGTTGTCACCTGGGCCAAAGGGAGTGGTGTCCAATGGGGCTAGCACCACATTCTGTGATTGATTGGCAGGAAATGATTCTGCCCAATTCAGCGCTGCAGCAGACAGGACAGCACTCGCTCAGCTTGCGTTGAAAGCATGATGCAAATGGGTTAAGAATGCTATGCTTTACAGAAGAATTGCATATCCAATATCTCATGTGCAGTGGATTAGGTATCTAATGTTGAAACCAATATTACGAACATAGATTTTCTGGCATTCAACTGAATAGAACTCAACAGGGGACCGAGGCCCCTGGAGGCCAATATAGGATAAACATTGGCCTGTAAAAGGATGAGAAAACTGGTGGACAAGGGGCAAGGAAACTTTTCCTGGTGGATCTGGAAGACGCTGTTCTTCCAGTGGTTCAAATGGCATTCAATGGCAACTAGAATCTGGGTGACCTTGTCTAGGAAAACAAATATGCTGGCTTTTTACAACGATCCAGTGGAATTCATATCAGAGATGAATATGCCAATTGAAGAAGAGGCTCTTACCATGAATGCTCTTACCATTACCACAGATAAAAAATATTGTTTAAATTCAATCAACACCGTTAATTAAACAAAATAGTACAACCCATGGGAACTTTCCCTCATCCTTGGTGGGTCCACAAGTCCATGCCCGACAAGAAAAATGCAAGATTGTCGAGAGATAAATCAGATTATCCGAGGTGTACATATGAAACTGAAAGAATATTGCTGAATGGGTGTACATATTGACTGATTACACAGACCAGTCAGGTGTTAATGGCTCTGCTGGAGTTACAGCGATTAGTGATGGAAAGCTTCTGTTTTGTGTACTTAAGGTTCGCTCGCTGCAAAGATTTATGCCCTGGTGCTCAGGTTTTGCCAAATAGTGACTAGCCACTGGTCAGTAGACAGCACCAAATTCTGTGTGACTTCTTATCATAGTCCTGGTGACAGATCACATGGGGGCACGGGTGCTTCCGTAAAAAGTGAAGCACCCATGCAAGATTTTCTCAAATGTAGGCAATTAATAAAAGTTGGTGTCTAGGGAGTGCAGCATTCACAAAGGTTGGTGGGACTTTTCAAGAAAGTGGGTGCTACTAATAATTTGACAGTGCATGTTGTACTGAAATACACTTTCCAAGTAGATCAGAGGGCTAGGGGCGGGGTAGGATCCAGGAGTAAAGTGGTATCTAGGCACATTTCCCCTTTGTTATGAAATATTGCTGCTCTGCTGCTGGCCAGCAACTGCACTTAAATGATGTGTTCTCCTTTTTGATAGTCAGAACCTTAAACAGATGAATTGCACTCCCAACGCCCCTCCGCAGTCTCCTTTGACCTCAACAGTAAAGCCTGCTGGGCACAGTGATCTCATTGTTACAGGCGGGTTGTAAGTAGTATGCAGAACAAACCAACTGTATGAATATGTGTTTATAAGAAAGCTGCCAGGGTAGAAACTAGGTCAAATCCTGCAAGCGAAACACTGAATGGAATTATTACTCCACTGGTACCTCTTAGTTTGTTAGATCTGTCGAAAAAGATCCAAGTGCAGCCAGTATACTGCCTGCAGAGTTTGTTCAAGGCAGCTTTGGTAAACACAACCAAACATTTGTGTGTTGTTCTGGAATATATACCAATCTAGACAGCCAAGTCCAGTGCCTCAATTAGAGTCTGAAATCTCTGAACAAAAACTCAATTTCACACTAAAAGTATCAATTACTTGAGTACATTTAAAATGCATAAGATAACTAAATCTAGACTAAGAAAGCACTTTTCTTCTCAATGTCCCATTAAGGCTGAAAATCATTGACAACGCACATGAAATGGCGTCCTCGACTGGTTTAGTTCCTACCTCCAAAACCGTTCTCAGAGATTCCTAATCAATGGCGAACTGCCCGCTCCCTCCGCGGTCACGGTGGGAGTCCCTAAAGGATCAACGTTATCCCCCACCCTCTTCAATCTCTAGTTAGAACCCCTTGCCGAAGTCCTTCACATTGCAAATATCTCCTTCCATATGTACGTTGATGACACTCCGATCTACATAAAAATCTCTTCTCTTGCGGAGATCCTCACCTTGAATGAGGCCCTGAAGCTGACCGTCAGATGGCTCTCCTCCAACCAACTCAAACTCAATGCTAAGAAAACAGAGTTCCTTTTAATCTCCCCGCCCAAGAGCAACCCTGGGATCCAGACATGGATTAAAGCCATCACAGCCTTAAACTGTTCCCCAACCATTGTGGATTCGGCCAAATCTCTGGGAATTACCTTGGATTATAACCGAAACATGCGAGACCACATCAACGCAATGGCCAAATCTGCCAGATTCCACCTGAGCTACCTATGGAAAATGAAACCCTTTGACGCTCCTGACCTAAAACTAGCAGTCCAATCACTAGTTATCTCTCAACTGGAATATGGTTGCTCCACCCTCTCCGGCTTACCCGAGATCGCGCTGGCTCCCTTAAAAGCCTGCCTCAACGCAGCCGCCAGACTACTTACAGGCTCTAGAAAATTCGATCACATCACTCCTCACCTGAAAGCTTTGAACTGGCTTCCCTTCGAGGCTAGGGTCCACCTCAAGCTGGCATGCATCACGCACAAGGCCTTACACTCCAACTTCCCTGCGTATCTTGCACAGAAGCTTGTGATATCCGGAGGAAGCAGAAACTTACGATCGGCCAGTTCCCTCCTTCTCCGGCTTGCATGCTTTAGGAAAATAAAAACCTACAATAGGGCTTTCGCCGAGACTGCACCAAGAATATGGAACTCCCTCCCTCCTGACATCAGAAGAATCCCCGCCCTGGCACGCTTCAAAAAAGAGGCTAAATCCTTCCTCATGGGTAAATTCCTTGGCTAAACCCGTTCCACAGCTACCTGAGATACTATTGCCTCATCCTGCAACCCTGTACAGGACTTGTGTGATATCATGCCTATTGTATGACTCTTGTCTCTGTTAAATGCCCTGATGTATAGTTTCTCCTATCTCCTAATGTACAGTACGTGTGTGATATCCTGCCTACCTTATGACCCCTCGACCCTGTAGGCTCTCTGATGTACAGGTCTCCTGTGATGACCTGCCTTCTGTATTACCCTATGAATATGTAAAGCGCTCTGATACCCTCACGGGTCAAGTTCGCGCTCTATAAAACCTTAAAACAAAATAAATAAAATTCTATAATTAGAGTGCATTTCTCAGCAATTCATCGTGAGGTTACCACTGGAAATCTCTCTGAATGTTTGGCATTGGTTGATTAATCCACTGAAATGCTCAGAAAGGAACACCAGCTGTACACCAGACTACACTCACCTCCAACACAACACTCGCTGTATGGATCGCCTTTACTGAAGCCAGGCATTATTCTCAATTCTGAATATAGCACACATGCCAAAATTCTATAACAGAGATTTTGGAAAAAAGAAAATATGATACCATGCATTTTCCCCAGTGGCTTATTCTGAAACAGAGGCACTTTTAAGCGCGAGACATCCAAAATAAAGTTACTTTTGTCTTCAAGAATTGAGTCACCTGTCTGGATGGGGTCCATCAATTGGCATGTATGACAATAAAATGTAACTGTAGTGTGTGGGCCAAGCAAGGACGGACTGGCCATACCGTCATTTCCCAGGCAGTCTGGAAGGGTTGTGGGGAGGGGGGGGGGGCCAAGGGGGGGGGGTGGGGCGGTTGTTACTGGGGGCTGTTTTTATATCAGTGCAGCTGTTTTTAAATCACCCACTGCAGAGTTCCTTGTATATCAAGTACTTTTAAGGCAACAATAAAAGTGTCATGATAACTCTGGTGATTAATGTACACCTGCGAGAGAGATCAGAGTTTTGTCTGGTGGCAGTTTTACCTCATTCAAGGTAGCCCGCAGAGGGTTAAAGGAGCAGCAAAAGATGTGTGCCATGCAGAATCCAGAAAGTGCATAGCGAGTTACTGCTTTTTTGGTGTGTAGTTCATAAACTACAATAATAATCTAGCATCAAAGAGTTGCATTCAAGCTTCATGGTACAGGTTAGAAAATTATGTTTTTTCACAGACTTTCATTATCCCAATGTTGCTAAAAAAGGATTTGTTTGGGTAGAAATTAATTCTTATGAGTGAAAGCCAACCAAGCCAACCCCAACCAATGTGTTATGTGCTGATTCCTCACTTTGTGCTTCCCCAGACCAAGCATTCTTAAAAAGTGCCTACCACAAGGGATTAAATGAATCCTACACCTTTAGTCCCCTTTGTCTCACGTAATATTTTCTATACACTGATTTACACACTTATGATTAATCATCTCTGTATTTGTGTGTGATGTTAAGTGCACCGACACTCTACAGTGGTATGAGAGGCGCTATAAAACAAATTAAATGCATGGGAGAAAGGCTATAAAGTGATGAGGGGTACTGTTGAAATATGACCTGGTATTGCAGAGTCCCCTCCCCTGATGTGATCAGTTAACCACTGCCCAACACCCTCTCCCCACCAGAGGCATCAATAATAATATCCAACACAAGTTCTTTTGATTAGGGGTCATATAACCCCGGGCGTATTTATTACAAATTCATAGAACATTATTAAAATTCATTATCAAATTGTTTTTGTAAGCATATGCGCAGAAAACCCAAACACATTCAATCACATTTAGAAATACAGAGATTGATACATTTTATGGCTAACCTTAACAGGAGTCTAATACAAAGCCATACCTGACCTAAAACTGAAATATGTACAATTTGTTTTCTGCGTATCCTGGATGAGCCTACGTGCAAGGTCATGACTTTTCCCACCTACTTGTCAGGTCCGCCTTTACCAGAGTGACCTAGCGCAGGAGGCCCGTGTGCCCACCCGATTCCTTTTCCAAGGGTGCCCCCTACGCCCTTCCATCCTACCGCCCAGGGGCTGATGTTATGCCACGTTGGCGCCCAATGCGTACAGGTTCGCCCAAGAAGCCTACCGGAAGCAGGACTTCCTACCCCTGTACTCTTCAGCCTACCAGCCTCAAGTGCCCCCTGGAGTGTGATGAGGGACAACTGCCCCCAACCCCCCAGGCGTCTCCATTAAACAATGGGATGCCTACTAAGAGAAGTAAATATTTTCTAGCAATCATGACCTTACCGCAGACCAAGGATACTCCGAGACATAAACACGACAATCAAATATACATTTGACCTGTAAAGTAAGCACAATAAATGACATTCTTTGGAAAATTGACAACCCTCTTACAGCTTTAAACCTGATAAGCAAAACCTTTACACAAGCCTGACAACCATTCCCTAAACATTGCTGCCTCAGGCAATGGTGGGTGGGGAAAGAAAAACAAACTGAGGCTTCTTGGGAGACCTGCGCTGCAGGTGGACGTTTCTCCTCACTGGCAGAGTGGCGAAGAAGGAAGAGGCTCTTCCGCCGCTCTTCTGGTCTTTTAGAGGGGCCTCCTACCCCTGAACTGGAATAAACAGGTCCCGGCAAGATCCGGGACCCACTTTCCTTGAGTTTGCCCCGGACACATTTGGACTGCTTCCGGGGCAACTCTACCTTAGCCAATGGTCGAGCGCGTCCTAGCATGGACCAGGCCTCCCCCAACTCGCCGGGGATGTATACCGGGGACTGGCACAACCACCATATTGGCGGTGAGTTCCTGGTGTCACCTGCGTAGGTGATGGTGAGGGATTCATTGAATAGCCCCAACAAAGATTGTTGAATCCTGGTGCACAATAAGGTCATCATTTTACTATGCTTTAAAAGCTTAGGGGAGAGGATGTAGCCTTGCGGCTAGAGCGGTCGCCCTCGGACTTTGGGAACCGGGTTCGAGTCTCGATCCTGTGATTCTGGGCAAATGCTTAATCTCCCCGTGCCTAAAAAAAAATT
Organism: Lissotriton vulgaris; assembly: GCF_964263255.1. Taxonomy (NCBI): domain Eukaryota; kingdom Metazoa; phylum Chordata; class Amphibia; order Caudata; family Salamandridae; genus Lissotriton; species Lissotriton vulgaris. Next base: position 1,738,403,796 of record NC_141691.1, read on the forward strand.
AATGTGTTCCATCTGTAACAAAACTGGTGCTCATGTAAAGCGCTCCGATACCCGATGTCTCGGGTCTAGTTTGGGCTATATAAAACTCAAAAAGAAGGTTGCGGAGCTACGCGTGCGTCCAAGATGGCCGCGTGAGCTTACGGCTCCCGAGACCCCCGCTACCCCCGGGCATATCCTGTTATTAATCCTGTCTCCTGATGATCGATTGTCCCTGTAGAACTGAAAGTGCGTCGAATGCTGAAATCGGGGTCTCTTTGAGCCTCCGGATAACCGAAGATACAGCGCCATGAAGATTGAGGCCTGCTCGCTCTAGAACCGGGGTGTCAAGTTGGGATTGGGCCCCGGCTGGAGTTTGTCAACAATGGTGGCTTGAAACCGGAAGTCGCCGGCCCTCCCCCCATCTTGGGCCAGGTCCCTCACAAATCTGTCTAGCAGCTGTCCTGACACTACCATGAGATACGGACACTGGGTGGAGGACTGGAAGCGTACAACACCGCGAAAGTGGATATTGTCTGGCCCAACCGTCTGCTGCGGGCAGAGGACTCGCTCTTTTATTGTACTTGTCGCACGTAGTTGGTGGCGCTTTGTCTGCTCCCCTGAAAATGGCGTCAAAATCAGACACAGACAAACAATCGCTTAAAACTACTAGAGGGGTCAGACATACACAAGTCAATAAGATGGACAGATATACGCAATCTAAAGGGTCGCCTTCCGGGTCTGGGAAGACGCAGGAAAGTAGTAGTGAGATATTGATGACTTCGCCCGAGCCTACACTTCAGGACGTGATGGCCACCATTGAAGGGGTGAGGTCCTCACTCGGTCAAAAAATTGAATCTTTGGACCATAAGTTGGACACAGTCACTATCGAGCTCAATCTGATTTGAGTGGACCTCCCCAAAACCAGCGAAAAAGTAAAATCGCTTGGCTTTAAACGACGAGTCTCACAGAGGATGTGACGCAGCTGCAACAAGAGGTCCGTAATCTGAAGGCCTCGGGAGAGGCCAAATGCCGTAAGTTGGACGAACACAAAGGAAGGGCCTGACGAAACAAGGTACGCATTATTGGTGTACCGGAAAAGGCCGAAGGTCAAGCTGCGAACCTTTTTGTGGAAGACATTATCCTGAACCACCTGAAGCCGAAAGGCTTGGGACATTACTTCACTGTGGAAAGGGCGCACAGGATCCCGGGTGGAAGGCCGAAACCTAGGGCCCCACCTCGGCCGATGATCGCGAGGGTGCTCAACTTCAGGGACAGAGACGCTATCCTGCAGGCCTCCAGGACAGGGGGCCCCCTGAAATACGAGATCTCCTCTCTTAGTTTTTTTCCGGACTTCCCACAGGCGGTCCAGAGACCGAGGCAAAATTTCATGGGTGTCAAACGGAGACTTTGTGACAAAGGCATGAAATACGCCATGTTGTACCCAGCCAAGTTGAGAGTGGAACATGATGAAAGAGTATACTTTTTTGACAATCCTGAAATTGCTTCGGACTGGTTGGAGAGTCTTCCCTCTAAAGAGGAACCGCAGCGACGAAGTGAAGATGGAGAGGAGGGCTCGCAAGAGCAAGAATGAGTGCCTTGACTGTTGTTGGTACTGATTGCCGGGGCTGTGGTAGGCCAAAGACAGAATTCGGGAACTATAACATCCTTGGGGGCAAGCGGGGATTCGAAGGGTCATCCTACTCCAGGGGTCTATCTTTTAGTTAGTCAGATCGGTTTAGTTGTAGGGCGACAGGCACACTGCAAGTTGGGGACAAGCGAAAGCCGTGCGCAGGGGTGCAGGGTGGTGGGAGGTCTTATGGGGAGGGGGGGGGGTTGAGTTGTTCATTTGTTTAATTTATTGTATTTTTTGTTGTATTCAGCATGGGCAATGAGTCTCAGGGCATTCTATTGAAAGCTAGCATGTTAGCACAGGGTGCGGAGGATGACGACTTCCTTTTTAATTGCGATGATGAAGTGTTGGGATCTAAGGGTTTTCAGCTGGAATGTTAATGGGTTAGGGGACAAAATCAACCGCAGTGTGGTGCTTCAGTACCTCAAAAGACATGCTCCGGATGTGGTGTTACTCCAGGAAACGCATTTGATTGGGAACACATGTCATATAGGACATAAGTTGGTGGGTCATGCAGGGTTTACGTCTGATTCTAGGAGAGTGGGAATCCTGATTAGGAAGGCGCTCCCGTTCATGATAGACTCAGTGCTTGAGGATGATAGAGACAGATACGTTGGGGTTATGGGTCGTTGGGAGGGGCACACCCTCTCATTGTTGTCGATCTACGTTCCCCCTGGTATGCAGGCCACAACCTTCATTGATTTGGGGAGGCTCCTTCTCGACCTCCCCGAGGGACTGACACTTTTTAATGCTGTTGTATCTGGTGCCATGGATAGATATCCTCCCAGGGACGTGGGTCGAGCTCAGAGATGGTTGTCTGATTTATTAGAGGCTATGGGGTTGGTAGACTGGTGGAGATTGCTTCATCCAGAACAAAAACAGTACACCTTTCATTCTGGTGTCCATGGTAGCCTTTCTCGTCTGGATTATTGCCTGGTGCCTGCCTCCCAGGCAGCTTATATTGAGGAGGCAACGCACCTTGCTAGGGGGATCTCAGATTATTCTCTGCTCTGGCTCCGATTTTGCATTACGTTGGGGTCGGGAGGTAGAGTAGCCCCCATCAATCCTTGGCCCATGCGCAACCCTAAGATTCGGAACACACTTATCAAAGCTTTAGATCATTATTTTTGGGAGAATGTGGGGTCTGTTGCCTCCTCCGCTTCACTTTGGGAAGCCCTCAAGACGGTTATCAGAGGCCAGGCTCTCTCACTGATACTGGGGGAAAAAAGGACAGGAATAAAACCATTGTCGAGGCAGAGGTTGAAATAGCACGCCTTGAGGCGGGATTGGGAGAGGAGGAGACTCAATCTAAATTGCACGTCTTGAAGCTTAAACAACTTGAATATAGATCAATGGTAACGGATATTGCCAGAGCCCTACGCAGAGAGCAGCAGGGTAGGTTATATGATGTCTGAGACAAAACGGGGAAACTTATTGCCTGGTTGGACAAGAAAGATAGAGCAGATCGGGTCGTCCCGGAAATAGTGAATGCGGACGGTGTGCGACTCACTGACCCGCAGAGTATAGTGGACAGTTTCGCCGATTATTTTCGGACAGTGTACAGGTCGGTATCGGATCTGCCGGAGGAGGACTCTCTCCTGCGGGATCTACCGCTGCCGTGCTTGTCTGGTGAGGATCAGGACCTCATGGATGCTGTTTTCACAGCCGATGAGGTGACTCAGGCGGTGCGCTCATTGAATGCGGGCAAAGAGTTGGGACCCAACGGACTCCCGATTGAGCTCTACAAGTTACGGCCGGATAAGATCGCGCCTTACCTAAGAGACATGTTTGTGGAGGCCCGGGAGACGGGAGTGTTGCCTTATGATTAGAGGACTGCATCTATTGTGGTTATACACAAGGAGGGCAAACCAAAATCGAGCTGCGCCTCATATAGGCCAATTTCATTGTTGAACGCAGAGCCTAAGATACTCGCTAAGCTTCTCGCCAACAAATTAATTAAGGTAATCGGTGGGCTGATACACCCGGATCAATAGGGTTTCATTCCGTACAGAAACACGGCCTTAAACCCGCTCTAATTCACTGTGGAATGGCCATATTTACGGGCAGTCCTGGCTAAATTTGGTTTCGGTCCTGAGTTTATTTGATGGGTGCGACTGCTCTATACCGAGCCGCTCGCTCAGGTGGTGGTAAACAACCGGGTCTCGGCGCCATTTTGTCCTGGGCGGGGCACTCGACAGGGCTGTCCCCTCTCTCCACTTTTGTTTTCGCTTGCCCTCGAGCCTTTGACGGCCTGGATCCGCTGGGAGCCCTCGATTCGTGGTATTCAATGGTCTTCACAGTGTGAAGACCGGATCTCGCTATATGCGAACGATATTCTCCTTTTATCTGATATCACCTCGGAAATCCTTAATTGTAGTGTGTGACGTGTTGGCCTCTTTTGGCAGGAATTTGGGACTGTCGATAAATTGGGGGAAATCGCTTCTGTATGTTCCTTCCGGGGAAGCTCCGGTCCCCCCGCAAAATTGCCCAATTTAAATTGCCACAGAGGGATTTAAGTATGTTGGGATTTTCTTCTCATTGGCTCTACAATCCGCTACACCAGGAACCTCCTCCATCCTTTGTCCAGACTGAGGGCTGACGCACTCACCGGGAAGAAGCTCCCTCTATCCTTATTGGGGAGAGCAACACTTTTTAAAATGATGTCTTTGTCCCGATTCCTTTATGCCCTTCAAAACACGCTGGATGTGGTTCCGGCTAGTTACTTTTGAGAGGTGGAAGGACTGCAGCGTAGTCTATTGTGGGAGGGAAGGCCCCGCATTGCATTGGCCAAATTGACGCTTCCCTGGTATGATGGAGGAATTGCCCTCCCCGATATCAAACGTTATTATTGGGCCTCTCAGCTGGCGGCCATCAATCACGGGACCTATGGGCCTGTGTCAGACCCTGGTTATGCAATGGACAGGTGGCTTCTCCCTGGTGGTAACTATAATAGGGCACTATAGGACAGATCCTCGACTGTGAATCTCACTGGGCCTACTAAACACGCAGTACGTATTTGGCATGACACCACAAACTCGATGGGATGGCGGGATCGCCTAACACTGGCTACCCCGCTATTTACGTCTGGAAAATTAGGAAAGCTTTGGCATATGAAAGGGTTCGATAGGTGGGACTTGATTGGAATCTCGACCATTGGTGACATTTGGGTGAAAGGGAGGATTAAAACGTTTGAAGAATTACAGACAGAATTTGAGCTGGGGGGATCTGAGTATTTTAGATATACACAAGTTACACATGCGCTGAAGGCGGCTCTGCCTGTGGAGACGGACCTGCCTGAGGCCTCCCCCCTAGAGGATAGGATTTTGGACGGTCACATGCCTGAGATGACTATCTCCCTGATTTATAAAAAAATGATTAACCATAGGTCTGATCTTCTTATGGAGGTGAAGGTTAAATGGATGCGAGATGGTCTTGAAACAGACGATGAAGATTGGCAGTCAGCCGTCTCTTCACCGAAGGAGGTCGCGATCCCAGCAAGGCTAAGGCTTATTCAGTTAAAAATATTGCATAGGGTGTATGTCACTGGACCCCGATTGGTTCGGATGGGGCTATCTGAAACGGATTTGTATAGAAGAGGATGTGGTCTTGTTGCGACGTTCATCCACGTCCTCTGGGAATGTCGATATATTGTTGAATACTGGAAAAAGATACACAAAACTATGAGCGAGGTCTTGGGGATCACTTTGCGGCCGGAGGCTAGGAGAAGCATACTCAATATTTGGGAACCGACAGATCTAAATTTGGCCCAGACCAAGTGGGCGATGTTGGGTGCCATGATTGCAAAACGTATTATCGCTCAAAAGTGGGGATCCGGGGGTCCGCCTACTCTTGTGGGTTAGAAAGAGGATATGGACTGGTGCATGCTCCGTGAAAAAACTGTTTATGTGGCAAGAGGCCGACCCCGTAAATGGTCTTCAGTGTGGGGTCCGTGGAATCGATACAGGGGAGATATTTGTGTACCGCCTGCCAATTCTAACTTTGATGTTCCGGGCTCACCCTGATCACAGTGTATATATCCTTAACCCTTCTACTCCCCCCATTCCCTCCATCCGCATTCTCCTGTTTTAAATGCTGTAATATTGAAAGGTGTCTCCTCTGTATATTGCCTTTAACCTCATGATGCCTTGTTTTAAATAAAAAGAAATATTAAAAAAACTCAAAAAGAAGAAAAGCGAATAAAATTAAATATATAATGAAAAAAAGTGCGATTTTTTGCCCACATTTTCTTGGGGGGAGAATCCCCCCAAACTTTCCTTTTAGTGGTCAGGCTTGCTTCCTGCACTCACTATGCACTGTACGGGGGCTGGTCTGACAAAATTTGCCTTGCCTGCTTTGGGTTCCCAGTCCATCCTTTGGGCCAAGCAGTCTTTCTGGGCGAGCAGGCATGGATACTATGGTTGTATTTTTGCACTGTAAATCGCTGCATACCTCTACAGGACAAGCCACAGAATTTGGTTTTTAAGTTGCCATATCACTGCTTGTGGCCCAAATGTGTCGGATGTTACAATCTAACAATTAGTATAGCAATTAGAGGAGCAGGAAACCCTAGAAGCGGTCTCACAATAACATGCAAAATATACATATTCTGCATGAACTGAATAACTTTCGATTTCTAAAAACATCTTTTCCCAGTCATTGAAGATGTATAAGAAACCAGGCTGTAGGCCAGTGACGAGGCTGCCTCGTCCGTACACATTACACCTTCAAAACGCCAGAAAACCACACAAAAAAGGTGGACCAGCAAGCAAACCATTGTCCATGCCACTAAAAAAAAGAAATCTGAAAAATGTAACTATTTTATACTGAAATCAACACGTGTGGAGCTCAGAGCACCTAAATCGCTCTCTGAACCTAGAAAAGGCAACCGTTTGGAACTTGAGCTCGACCAAACCAATGACTTTCATTTCCTTACTAACGGGCAAGCACTAGAACAAGAGAAGAAATTGTGGACATACACCGGTAAATACCTTAAACTGTAAATGGAACAATGTTGAAATGCTTACAAAGAGAACTTGGTAAAACTGGTCGCCTTAAGGTATAACTTTCTCTATACTGTCTCGGACCCTTCCTTACAGGAAAAAGTCCTCCCTCGGCTGTTTCCCAAAATTACGTCGTTTTTCGATGGCAGGTTGGTAGCAGCAGTATACACGTGATATACAATGTAGAAGTGAAATTTAAGAGAACGGTTGAAATGCAGTTTCTGAGACGGTGTGTTATGTGCTGCCCGGAGACTGCGGGAAAGAAATGGGCTTGATTTCCCTTCAGGTGAATGAGAAACGCTATCAGGGAGCAGTGTTACCGGCTACCGCCGGGGAGGCAGAATGGGAGCCTCGCACTGTAGCGCTGACAGGGCCACGTGAAGCTGCTAATCCCGTGCGCCATTTTATGGACCAATTAGAGTTAAGCCCCGCATTTTCCACTTCCACATATAACAAGCAGAGAATCCTAAACTCACAAACCCTCCTTGTCTGTGTTCCAGCTTTCCATCGCCGGGACGTAAAGCCTCATAAAGCGACTGAAACACAAATGGCCTTGAGCGTTTTCTTCAATGGAAAACCACCTGCCACGAGGACTCTTGACACAGAGAAGCAATGGAACATCTGGGGCTCGGAAGCGCGCGCGCCCCTCCCGCCATGTTGGGAATGTCGACAGGGCCAGGCTGCTTTGATGTTCAGTGGAGCTGCCAAATGAGCTCCAATCAGACGCCAGAGATTCCTCCTCCACAACAAAGGCAACCATGCACACTTTCTCGGCGCACCCGCCCGCTTGTTACTTTAAATGAGCTACTTATGATTGCATTTATACAGCACTTTCTACCCCTAGCGAGGGGCTGAAGATGGGAAGGCAGTTTAGTGGCTTGAACTCAGTGGTCTTTCCTTTTGCTTTAGGGAAGGAAAGTGAAAAGCAATACTTCAATTATATTCAACTAAACTAGACCAACCTGCATAAACAACTACTGGAAGAAAAGCAACTGAAGTCATTTAACTGGCACAACATGATGAATATAGCCAAAAGGTGCTCAAGGTTTCCGCGCTCCAAATTTCGACAGATGAGTAGGGGGTACGCTAGCCAACAAATTAGCAGGGTGAGCCAAGCCAAGAGTCTGGCTCAGATTTTTCCCCCCGGAGTTTTATATAGCCAAACTTGACCCGGAGGTATAAGAGCGTTTCACATGAGCACCAGTTGTGTTACATTTTTGTTGGGCACGAGGAGATTAAGTGATTTTGCTCAGAATCAAAGGATGATGAGCGTCCCTGCAGAGGCGTGGACCTGGTTCCCCAGCTTCGAGGTGGACCGCTCTAGCCGCAAGGCCTCATTGCGGCCCATGAGTGAGCGGAGGCCTGAAAATATGTTTTATGTAACTCATACAACAAACCACATAAAGTATGCTAAAGTCTCTTCAAAATAAAAAAAGTGTCTTTTTTTAATGCTGAAGCTTTGACATTAATAGCAAAAATTCGAGCAGTGCACTGAGAGGTACTTATTAAAAGTGATAATTTTGTATAACTGGTAGTCTGAACTTACATATTCAAAAGTGCTTTCATTCGAGATAGTGAAGAAACAAAAAGTTTTGGTGAAATAAAAGATTGGCCTAAGATCACACCATTTAAACAGGAAAGCTGTCATTTATCCAGGTTTTCTGATTTCCCTCTGTATAAACCAGCTAGTAAAATAGGTAACGATTTGGCTTTCCTTATGCTAAGGCTTTGTTTTAACTTCTTCAGCATTTTTCAAAATATTTGTTGAACTCTACCCAAAGGTATTGGAGCGCCTTACCTGAGCACCTACATTAGACAAGGTCACATGCATGGTTTATAGGCATTATGTGATTAAGTGAGTTGCCCAAAATCACATGATGTTGAGCCGCGACTCGCCTAGTTTCCGTGTTCCATAGTTCAGGACCATGAGCTGAGCAAAAGTCAGGCGGCGGATCAAGCTTTCAATGGCTCGCCCACTTCTACAGATGAGTGAGTAAGAGAAAGTAGAGTGGAGTTCATTTGCTCAGGATTTGGTTGGTTATATCCGAAATCAGCTGTTTTCAAGAGTCGGCAGAGGGGGATGCTTCCGGAGGACCAAAGATTGGCCTCCATAATGGTTATTCATAAAGAGGGAGAGCCGGCAGAGATGTGCACCTCCTATCATATCATCTCACTGCAGATGTTAAGATTCTGGCCAAACTACTAGAGTCCCAATTCACACAAATCTTCCCCAAATTGGTTCACCTGGACCAATCCGGCTTTATGTCAGGGCGAAATACGGCACTCAATCAGCGTCGTCTTCAAGGGGTGCTAGGCCGATGGAATGCCCACATGGCCTTCAACACGGTTGAATGGTCATACCTATTTGCCGTATGGGAACCAATGTGCTTTGGTACCAAGTTTCTTGCGTGGCTTCGACTCCTCTAACCTAAATCAGTGCTCTTCTAGGGTATTCCTCCTCAGGCATGAAACAAGAGAGCGTTGCCCCCTACGCTGCTAATTTTCACTCTAATTCACTAATTTTCACTCTAATTCAAAGCCTTTGACGACCTAGATCCAGGGAGACCTACTAATATCGGGCCTGCGTTGGGCAGAGGACTGGGAGGACAGAATATCACTTATGCGGAGGACGTGCCCCTTTATGTCGCAGCACCACGTTCCTCCAATCGAATACTGAATATATTCACCAACTTCGAAAAGTATTTCAGATACACAATTAATTGGTCTAAATCCAAGATATTTGTCCTGCGCGGCCGATCACAAACCCTGCGACCGGAATGTGTATAACAGGTGGTAAAAGACGGCTCCCGATACCTTGGGAAATACATTACGACAAAACCAGATCTTTTTTATACCCACAATCTTCATGCCCCACTGACGCAACTGCAGGGAGATGTTTGGCATTGGAAATCACTGCTGCTCTCCTTAATTGTACAGACGGTCTTATTTAAAATTAGGGCACTTTTGCAGTTTCTCTACACTCTACAAAATGCACAGTTCCCAGAGCCTTATTTAAGGCCATAGTAGGTGAGGTTAGAGCACTACTGTGGGACGTGAAGCCCGCAAATAGCCACAGTGAAACGGACACAGGGTGGTTTGACGGGGGAATAGCAATACTTGATATCTGGAAATATTATGGGCTGTGCAAATAGCAGTCGTCAATCAGTTGTTGCACCAGCCTCAATACAAACCTGCATATTGAATGGACAGGAACTTCCTACGCCCAAGAGGATATGTACATGCTTTGTATACTAACCGCAAATGCCTCCATTTCACCGGACCATCGGAATAAATGGTTTGAATCTTGCACTTGGTGCATAGAATGCTAGGTTGATACGACAAGGTTACACAAGCCACAGGCTATGGGAAACAGACTAGGCATGTTGAATGAGTGCCCAGGTTTTGACAGATGGGACCTTCAAGGCATCTCAGGAGTGGGGGACCTGTGGTCAGGGATAAAGTGGTTCCATTCCCCACTTTTCAGCAGGAATATAACTCAGCAACAACGGAAACATTCCGATACCTACAAACAAGACATGCCCTCTTTGCGGTATCACATGAGGAGACATGCTTCCAGAGGCATCTCCATTAGAAGACAGTCCAACAACAGAGCATACAGATTGTAGGGCAATTTTCCTAACCTACCAAAAGCTAATCAACAACTCCCCGGATCCTCTCCTCCATCTTTGAGAACAATAGCAAACAGATTTGGGGGACATTGCAGTTGTGAACTGACCTGAAGCCCTAGCCTCTCCTTAGGAGGTGGCCATATCAGCAAGATTTAGACTGCTTCAACTCAGGATACTCCATAGATCCTATCTCTCCTGAAGTACCTCGGTTAAGATGGGCAGAGGTTTGGACTCTAGCTGTCGTAGACAAAGCGGGAGGGAGGATATTTTTTATCACATACTATGGGAATGCCCAGCGATGAGTGGTTTCCAGGAGGCCATAATTCACTACATGTAGGAAGTGTGCGGGTGGAGTTCTTGGCCTCACATAAGTTGTGTCTCTTAAACATATGGGAAGCTACAGATCTGAACCACAAGGAGCTATCATGGGTAACCTTGGGGATGACCTTAGTCAAACATAATATTGCCCGCCTGTGGGGAGCGCCCACTGCACCAACTCTCTGAGACTGGGAAAAAGACATGGACAGGTGCATGGTGGCCGAGAAAATTGTTTTTACGAGAGCAGAGGTTATCACAGAAAGTGGGAACGAAAAGTGACTGCCAAATATACAACTATATTACTGGGCGGCACACCTCAAGATTCTCAACCAATGGCTGCATACCCCACAGAATGATCCGGCATACCTTGCGGACAGAGCGCAATTGGGAACACACAGTATACTTGCCCCGCTATACCATAAGGGAATGGCAGCAAAACTAATAGACCCGACAAAGCACACAGTGGCGCTATGGCACAAAGGACAGGCCAAGCTCAAATGGGAAGGTGTTATAACAAAACTTACGCCTCTATGGGACACCAAGGCGCTAGGCCACCTACGACGTAGCAAAGGTTTCACCCAGTGGGACGACATAGGAATAGCCACGGTGGGAGACATATGGACAAAAAACGGGGTGATCCCCTTTGCACACCTTCAACAGCAATACAACCTAGGCCCTAACGAAACATACCGCTATATCCAAATAAGACACGCACTTCTGTCAGCTATCGAAGCAGGAGCGGAGGTCCCTGAATCCTCACCGTTGGAAGATCGCCTCCTAACTGAATATATGCAAACTAGCGCCACCTCCCTCACATATCGGAAGCTAATAAATAACCTGTCAGACCCCCTACACAAACTGAGGGAAAAATGGGAGGGCGAAATGGACGAGGCAGATTGGAATGCCGCGATGGCATCCCCAAAGGAAGCTGGCATTTCAGCTCGATTCAGGCTGGTGCAATTTAAAATATTGCACCGGGTCTACTTCACGAGAACCACTTTACATAAACTGCACAGGGCTGAACACCCGTATTGTCTAAGGGGATGTGGAGGGGAAGGAACACTGTGGCATACACTTTGGGAATGTCCGTTAATAGCTGATTATTGGCGACAGGTACTACGTACCATTTCACAAACTTTAGAGATATCCATTACACCTGATCCCAGAGTCTGCCTACTGAATGTGTGGGGGCCGAATGATTTGACACGCCAGGGACAGCAGTGGGCTATTGTGGGTCTCATGGTTGCTAAACGGGATATAGCGCAAAAATGGGGGGCGGCGGATGCACCGACCTTGGCACAGTGGTGCAGAAACATGGACATGCTTCTGGTGATTGAGAGGGCAGTATACAAGATGAGAGCTAATCCTCACAAATGGAATAAGATCTGGATTCCGTGGAACAGCAACCGGGGAGACTTGTGTGATCCTCAACAGGAGGAAGATATAAATAGTTCAGAGGATGAGGAAGATGTAGACTAAATAACGCAATGGATGAATGCAAGTGACAACATTGAGAGGTGCTAGACTTGAGGGGTAACATACCTAGTTCTTCTGAGATGTCCCGGGAATATAGGAGACAGAGTGAATGAGGGTGATGTTGTGCGGAAGTGGGAGATGGGAACATTTGTCCTTGTATATGGTACTGACCGAACCTAATGAGTCACATGTTTGGTTATGGTTATAAAAGAGAAAAGTAAGACACTCAGATTTGTCTAGAAATAAGAAGCGAACTTTCTGTTATACTGATGAAAATTGCTGCTGGACCGCAGGTTGTCGGCTTAATAGCTGTGTACTGCAAAGGAAACATTAGTAGTTATGTAGCAGCCGGCCTCAGGGTTGTAGGCAAAATGCTGTATATAATGTGCAGATGTCAAAGTCTTACGTTTAAAAACAAAAAAACACAAAGTGGGAACAGGTCAGGGGAACATGGAATGTCTATTGGGGAACTTTCTGTATGGCCCCCTCTGCAAGGCAGAGTAGTGCTGTAAGCCTGGGGTATGTCGTCTTTGATGAGTGTGCCGGTGGGGCTTGGCGGGGGAGTCTGGCCTAATACTGGAAATATGGATCTGTCCGTTGTATATCCTGTTGACACCCGTGGCTATCTTGGTGCATTTGCTGCTGAATACTTCAACAACTTAGTCACTAGATCACATGCATTTTCTAAAACATGGATGTGTAATGAGTGCGGCGTTCACAGTAAGGTTAAACTTGCAGTAAGGAAGTGGAGGAACACTACTTCTCCAATCTCTTCATCCTCCCAGTCTTTACCTCCATCAGATAGTAGGTCTGCGTGGAGTCACCATGCACCGTAAACATGTAACACCCACCTCTATTCCCATCTAGTGGTGCCACCTTTCCAAGAGGAAAATACTGGTCATTTGTTGTTGTTTTAAAAGGCTGGCAAGGCCCAGAAATGATTGTGAATACAACTTTAAACACGTACGTACAGATAAGGGCTAAAAATACTGTCTTTAGGTGATTTTTCTAATTTTTGGACCGCCAGGACATTAAAATACCAGGCTGCTGGTAGAAAACCGACCAGGTGACAACTCTGCTCCCATCTTCTCCGTCGGGCCAACTGTAATGCGATTGATGGCCCTCTAAAGGAAGGGACCATCCTTCCACTGGGCGGTATCTGAATGCACAACATTTTAATAGGGGAGCAAAATATTAAAAGAAATTTGGAAGGATACTTGCATTGCCCTGGGCGCTGGCAACCCACACAGCGCCCACTGGCTTGGATATATGTTTTCTAGGAGAGAGGTGTCGACACATCCCAGAATTCATATCAGGGCTTGGAAATGGAAACCTGAGTAATACCGAGAACCTGTAAGTAAGGGGCATGCTATTCAAGAACGTTTTTGAAGTGCCCTTTCAACCTATGCTCGTGCCAGTAAGAGGCCACCTAAGTACAGAAAGAGCAATGTATGCGAAAAACTTGCAACTGCTCAAAATATACATGGAAACTTACCATACCACAGGCAGATCTAAGTTTACCAACAAAATAATTAATTGTGTAAAAATGGCTACTGCCTGGGCTGCATGTTGAAGTACCAGTCAAAGGTTAATTAATCTCTTTGGATTGGGAGGTGAAGCCTACGCACTCCACCAACTTCTGCCACTCAAAATGTCTGTATCAGACACATTTTTCTTACCAATTTAGAAGGCCGTTGCTGAATGGCTGCGGCTGCCCGGGAAACGTCCTGGAATGCGTGCCACTAACTCCTCACCTAACCAGCCTCTCCGCCGCTTGACTGACTGCCCGGCCTACGTCTGATCACCACAGCCTTCAAGTGTCCGAACAACAGGCCAGGCCCCGTGGGGACCCTTTGTGGGCTGCCCGGGCTCGCGCTGAAGAGTGAGGTTTGCAATCCCGATTGTTCTCTTTAAACGTGCTGAATGGCGGCGGTCATCAATCGCGCCGGAGGCGCCGTTCAACATTCCGGGCTCTCGAGGCGCTGCTATTGATCCCTTTCCAGTCCAACGGTTTCAAGAAAACCACCCCCATGCCGAGGAACTAGAATCAATTTTCCAGACCCCGTGAAAATGAAAAAGAACCAGAATTAAAAGCGACACCTCATTGACGCCACGAGACGCACACAAAAACTTGGTTACACTGACCGCCGTGTGCACAGAATGGGATAACAAGTGCACAGAAACACAGACTCCTGTCCAGCTGATTCACTAATTACTAAACCCGTGTGGTCGTTGCGCAATGCAGCCCCATTATTTTAGGTGGTCGAAGCTAGCTTCCTTTGACTTTGGAAAGAAAAAGTTAATTGAGGCAAGCCTGGAATTATGCGGGAGGGGTTGAGTAAATTTTGCGCAAAACAATGCAAATTATGCAGCATTATGCTTTACTTTTTGTCCTAGTATGTCTCATTTTGTTGTCATTTTAAAGCTTGTTAACACTGTCTGGGTATTAGCTGTACCTCATTAGTACCCGTTTAACACCCATATATAGCAATAAGCAACAGAAAGGTAGCCAGTCACACTTTGCAAAGGGCCTTCCACTGCACAGCAACACATGTTGCTGTGCGTTTACCAACTTTTGAACCGTTTGAGCTAGAAACATTTTTTTGTTAAAATAAGCAAATTATGTAGCAAATGATAAGTTATGTGGCAAACGTGTTAAATCTACAACAATGCGAAAATCTCTTCTGCCGTACAATTGCACAATTCCAGTGGCTCTGAACACAAGGAAACAAACCATTACTTTACAAAAATAATTTTTATTAAGCAGTTCGAAATCAACAAAGTAGTGTTTGACAGCGAGTAAAAGCATTGTAGAGCACTCGCAGGGGGGCTGGACATCACTGGTTACCATTGTGTCACCCAACCCAAGAGTAGCATATTACACTGTACAGAGAATTGTCGACTGCTCACCTGCGGGCCTAAATTGACCACTTCCCCCCCTTATCAGCCTGCAATGTTAACCCCCCTATGTTGCACCCACGGTCCCCAGATCTTTTCGAATCTGTGGGGGCAACCTCTGCCCCTGTATGTTTAGCGTTCTACCAATTGGCACTAATTAAGGTCCTCTTCCGACAATCTGACCGTAGGAGGTCTGTTCGCTTCCATGAATCTGGCCAAGTTGTGTTTATCCACCCCTGCAGCCGTGTTCACCCACGGGCTAGATGGTTTAGGCCATTTTTCTTCCCCTGCAATACCTAACAAGAGCCATTTAGCTTCTAGTGGGATTGCTAGTCCTGTAACTTCCTTCATCACCTCTATAACCCTGTACCAGAAGAGCTGGATTAATGGACAGTGCCAGACTGTGTGATAAAAGGTGCCTATGGTGCCACATCCCCTAGCACAGGCGGTTGAAATGCTGCGCACCATCTGGTGTATCCGCAAACCATTACTTTTATGGTCTAAACCAGTGCTGTAAATAAACAGGTGCGATTGGGTACCGAGTACCTGCACTTCCTTCATTTGAAAGGGACAGTAGGTGCACTTTTAAGCTCTGCTGCAATACATTTAATGGGAGAGTACCAGCACTTCTCAGGATCAAATGAGTACTTAGAATAGAGGATACCAGCAGTTATGTATTTTCAGTTAAAGCACTGGTCTATCCTTGTCTAAAGGTGGTGTTGCAACTATGCGAATACAACCTGAATCCTTAACCACATGCGTGCGGGGGTTATTTTTGCGCTACGCGGCTTTTTTCCAAAAGCCGCGTTAGATGACGAGCTCAGCTAGTCATCCGCACACGACCACCGTGGCTGATGACGAGCTGAGCTCGTCATCAGCATCAAAGGGGTTAAGTATGGTGCTCAAGTGTTTCACATTGCAAATAAATAACAGCCTAGCATAGACGCTGGGTCAAATGACAGCTCAGGAGGCAGGGTTTGGTGGACTCTGGTCCTGAATCGTCCCCTCCATTCTGTGTGCCATCAACATGGCATACAAAAGCACATTAGGTCGGTTGCTTTGTCTCCTTATTGACCATGGATTTTTATTTTCTGAGAGTGAGATTTATCATTTTATACACAGAAATTGAACATAGTGGTATAGTGGTATTGTCCTGCACTTACACTGTTGGGATCTACGCATATTCCCTGTGCTCTTGAAGAGTTTCCTAAGAGACAGAAAATAAATGGGTTGCAGCAGAATGGGGTGTGTGCAAGGTCACATCTATAATCCACACTACAAAATATACGCAGAATAAGTATCTGCTTAGAAGCGATCAGGTAGGCGTAGTTGAGCTGAGCCACATGTGGCCACAGTATTCAGAAAAGGCTTACAGAACTGATATTGAAAATGCACTGTTTGTTCCTTCATAATTCTTCGTTCTCCCTCACACTTCTTTGGTTGCCGTATATTCACAACCATAAGGATAATATAAATGATATGTGCATTTGGATCAATTTATTTCTTAAAAATGTATACTATGGTTCTTGTATAAAATTATACAAATTGTACAGAAAATATTTGGTGCTATCAGAATAATTGAGTGTGTACGTGGTTATTGTGAGAAATCTGTTGGGAGAGAATGTGTATGAAAGTGAAGAAAGGGTTTTATGTTGCAAAAAGTACATGTATATAGATTGATGTTTTGTAAAAAAAAGTTTTCCATGAACAATTAATAAGTTGCAAAAGTAAATGAAAAAATTACAAAGCTAAATCAAACTCAAAATCAAAAAGATTGATTCAAAAAATAGACCCCGCCTACATAGCGTTTAATTCGTATGTGGTTGTTACAAATAAGTTTCGTGATTCATATTGGCAGTATTGGCAGTTGTTTCTTAGTAAATTCTAGGATGAAAGATAGCAATTACTTTTGTACAGAGATATGTATGTCATGGGTATGGGATTTTACTAAGAATCCTCATGCATAATAAATGAGGCTAGTTTCAAGGAAACAAATCAAAATTATTTAGTAGGTCAGTGCTAAAACCGTTATACAGAGTAAGGTAGGACAAATGTTGGTAAAAGTTCAATTTGCTACTTACGCCAAGTATAGGGAACATAACACTGGCACTTAAGGGACCTAAAATGTCCCTGGGTGTTGTCCTTGTGAAAGGGGAGAGTGCAGTGTCTCATAGTGAAGTTAGTCAATGGCATATGCGGGCTAATCCACTGCTTCATGCTATATGTTGTAGTGGCAAGTAGTAAAATGTCAATTAGACCAATGGATAAGAGGGCTGGCTGAAAGACCCTATAAGTAAATGTAAATATAAATGTATGTATACTTGTAAAGCGCACTATCACCTGACGGGCATCTTGGCGCTGTATACCGCTGTGGAACCCGTCCTGGCTTTCCCTGTGAAATGCTCCCTCCTGGGCACCGCCAAGGTGAAACCAGGCATCCCAGCGCTTTAGGGCCGTTGTGGAGATTAAGCAAGCTATTGCCCAGAGTTGCAGAGTGGGACTCCATGATTAGAGTAGGCACCGAGGCGAGAATTATCGAGTCTGGACATTGAGCCCAAGACCCTGCCGCGTCGGGAATTGAACCCTGGTCCCGGCCAGTCTTCTGCATCAGGGTCTGCCGCTCTAACCATTGAGCCACACTTCTCCACTTAACCTATACATACATATATTATACATATATAGGATGGAAAAGAGATCATAGTTTAACCAATAATTACAGAAAAAGAGGCAGGAGAAGAGTGAGTGATCTTATGAGGGCACATCTGGTTCTGTTCACAACAGAAGTACATTTCTGGTCGTACACATGGCTTAAAAGCAATGCCGTTTATGAACCTCAACAAGAAGAAAAACACAAACATGGGGTTAAACACCTTATAGGTTTCATCAACGTCTTCAACCAAATCAATTCATGGTGTGCAACGGAGAAACATTGTATAACCTCTAGGAACAAGGCACCGAGGCAGGCAAATGCAGTGTTAAAGTTAGCACCTCACTACTCTCCCGCTTCACTAATGTGTGGTGCAATATGTACATAGCATTCAGACAACATAGAATCTTAAAGAGAGCTTTCCTTTTTCTAAATATCACACATCACACTCCAAGAACTCTCAATTACCGGATGCTTCTTTTTTTTTTTTAATTAAAAGCTGTGAAAATGAGTTTTAGTGCACATTAAAACATGTGAAATCACAGTAGAAACCAATGTTGTTCCTATCTCAGAGTACTGCAAACAAAGTATACAAACAACCAATTCCCACGTTGATAGTTGCCAAATCCTCGTAGGGACAGAGCGCAGTGCTGGGTGTTGGAGCCCAATAACATCCATGAAAACATTGCTTCAAAATAGCAAAAATCAAAACCACAATAACACATTACATTCCCCAAATGCTTCCTTGTTTTCTGTGCAGAGTCAACTAGCCGACACGTTTTGGCTGAACTCCGCTTTGCTCATGGACGGTTGTGTTCAGCCGAAATATTTGTGGAATGTTTTTGCGAGCATGGTTTTGCTTTTTTGCTACTTTGAAGTAACATTATCTAACATACAGTATAGAAACTCTAGTCCCTAGGTTTACAAATTTTATTTAACAGGCAATAATTCACAAAGATATTGCCACATAATCTGTATACGTTTACATATTCAGTCACCTTTCAAAAACATTGGCCACAGCACTTAACCTGAACGCAAAGCATTGAATCTAATTTGGCAAGACAACTATGTACCGTTACTGGGTTGCTGTATATAATCAATCCTCCTCAAATACATCAATCTCTCACAAACGATAATGAATCCTTAAATAGCCACATATACATTGTCAGATCAGTAGCGTACTTGTAAACACTGACAGTAAATGCAAACACGCAGAAACTACTGACAATGGTAATAAAGGACATTATAGCTAATGAGATGAATATATATACCAGTCTACTGTGCCGGTTCACCTGAAGGATGTACATACAAACTCATTCAGCTCCAGATCACCTCAAAACCACTTCTTTCGTTCGAGTGATATGGCTCGAGGGCCACAACTTATTGTAAGAAGCGCACTAAAGAGCCAGCTGTACAAAGCCCTATACCCATGTATCTCAACTGTGATCTTGGGCTGTGCCCAGTCTAGGCTGTATTACTCTAAAAGGTAATAACATTCTTCTAAGATTGGCTAATTCTGGCGATACAAAAATAAATTCAGTTCACAAAGACAAACGACCCCAAAGCTTTTGTTATACCTTGAATCATCTCCTTCTTAACTGCTCAGCCAGAATGAATGGGATGTCTGCGTGGAATGTTGGAATGCTTGATGACAGAGTGGAATGCGTGTGTGCCTGCTTGTGTGTGGAGAATGACAGTTGAAGTGAGTGGGCTGAGCAGCAACCATGCAGCTCCTGGTGGGACCTTCCACATGATCTACTTAAGACTTCTACTTGACCTCAACAAGACTTCTATGGAACCTGTAACTAATAACCAATAAACCTCTTACATGGAAAATACTTCCTGGCTACCTGTGGTCATCTGTGGAATTTACCTTACACCAGCTTTCAGTACTATTACTTGAAGGTTTAAAGCCTGTAGTCACTAACATCAAGGCCGAATAACATCTCTGCTGGATGTGAACATTCTGGCTTGTCACCCTAATCTCCTCCAACTCCACTTTTCCACAGAAACAACTTGCACCTCAGAGCAATGCTGCACTCCGGTACAATGGGCATCACAGCTCCTAAGAACGAACAGGCCCCCTACATCCAATCTCACATTCAGTCAGCATATGGGAGAAAACGCCCAGGGTCCAGTGTTCACCTGCGATCACGGTGTTCCCCTTTCAGATGACACATTAACACGAAAACTGGCTGTACTGAATCACAGGTCAAACATCCAGGAGCCTGGGGACCTCTGGTGAGCTAACAAGCAAGATCGCCCAGGTAGGGCTTTTAAATCGAAATCTACTCCCTGGAATCACCTCAAATGAAGGCTCTTCAGGACAGCAGGTGAACCCCTCCCTCCCCGTCCTCAGCTCGACCCCAACCGTCACCAACTGTCTCAGACAGCTGTCTGCCCCAGCATTCCGTGATGACATCACAGACTCTACAACTCTGGTTGCACTAGAATGCTCCCCGAGTGACAGCACCTCAGTCCAACTGTACACACCAAAACAATAAGGAATCTGACATGAAAAGCACATTCAGACTAAAATAAAATGATGACACAGGCAGCGCACATCAGGTTCACTTCTGCCAAGCAACTCAGAGAAAAAGAATTCAATGGCACACATGCCTCGAGTTACAATATTGATTTAACAGCAGGTGTGTCCGACTCATGGTGGGTGGTTTGACCTTTTGTAGGGTCTTTAATAGATTTGGGCCGCTCTGGTTGCAGAAGGGAGTAGAGAATAGTAGACTGGAGAGGTGTACCTACATGGACCAGGACTCCCAGCATGACTTTAGATTAGAATTTTAAAGCGTACCCCCTCTTTGCAGATGGGTCCCATGAGGCAATGTGTTCAGAAAATTGAGAACAAGTGTTTCTGGATCCAGTCAGGCAAATCCTTGAACAATGAGCAACTGGCGCAGGCAGAATGACCTTCATTAAAGCAGACCATCCAGAGCAGTGGTCAGATGGCTAAAAACTACCAAGTCAAGAGAAATGGTGGCGCGTGTCCATAACAGTGGAATAATTGGAAGTGAGGCAATAATCAGCTATGTGGAATCCATGCCTCCAGATAAGTAGGACAAACAATCCTTGGCAGAGGAATTTTAAATTCTTACCAGAAAACATTTAAAAATCAGAACGATAGCTTACTACTTCATTGTCTCCTGCATGCGTTTGTGGGACAATATGGTGGGCCCGGATGGAAACATGTAGAGGTTTATCGCCGACCCTCAAGCCTATCAACTGCTAAATGTAAAAACTGTATTTATGGATATTATATAGGAAAATACAGTCACGACTATTTACATCTGAATATTTATGCACACCGTCAGTCATTGGAGGGTAATGAGTGGCTAAGGTGTGTACACAACAATCCGCATCCACAAACCAACGTGTGAATTTCTGTTACTATTGAAAAGCCTTTTTTTGCTCTGCTAAACTTTAGTTTGAGGAACATGCACAAATTTGACTCGTAGTTCGTGCATTCGGTTAAGTGTTCGGTTAAGTTTTAAACGTCAAGTTTCATGCAGATCTGTTCATAGTGAAAACGTTAAAATGGGTGGGTCCAGCAAACGAAGTATATTTACCTCTAGGCCCCGTAGGAATATTTGTTTTCTACTATAGAAAAATCCGCTCAATGCAATGGCACCATACTTGGCATAGAATTTTACTCAAACCTTTTAGGGTCTGGAGTAAATCTGCTTAGTAGTATTTGAGATATCTGAGAAATAAAATGGGGTCAGGAGGTCATAGATAGGTTAAGCTGACATGCACACATTTCTGCATTCAGTCAATCTAAAGAAAGATGTGATTGATTTATGAAAAATAATTTATTTTTCCTCTGTCTTCAAGAAGGGTATATAACAAAAATTTGGATAGATGCTGTGGAAAGTTTTTCACGGGCTAAGTGGAGAGTTTGTTGATTAATATTTCTGCAACAGAAACAGGCAGCCCTCTCTGTCAGTGTGTGGAAAATTCATTTTTCGGGGAGAGGAAATAATGCTTTCTGAAAAAGTCGAGAAAAAAACCCCCATTACAGACAGACATTGGGAGAGCGAGGAAAAGAATATGTCAAGTGAGCAGGGTGCATTCATGAAGCACAAGCATTGGCAAAGAGAACAGGTATTACCAGTAAGACCTATTGGTTTTGCCGGTGTTTTTATCTATATTGTACAGCACTCCAAGGTTTTAAAAAAAAAAGTGACAATGTAACTGCTGCATCATTTTGCAGGGGTACACAGGCCTTCAACACGAATGCTAATACTTATAAACAGACATGTTTTGTTATTTATTTACCATTTTGAGATGGTTCAGTAAAAGTAAAAAAGTAGGACAAACATGCTCTTCTGGGACAAAGCAAAAGCATTTGTTTTTTCAAACAGATGAGCGGGTTGCAGGAGTGTGTTGGGGAGGGGATGAAGCAACACAGCGGTTGGGGGAAGAAACAATGGAAGCAAGATGGCGGGCAGAGAAGAAATACGAGTGAGAAAATATAGGTGAAAGAGTAACGTGGTTTGCGGGAGGAAAAGCACATGGGAAAGAGCAACATGAGTGTGGGTGGAGGATGGGAAACATGTGAAAGAGCAACGTGGAGATGGAAGCACACAATGGAGTCAGCTGTAAAACGCATACATTTTTCATGGAGTCGATAAAAATAAAAAAGAAATTCCCTAGGGCCAAGCTGAAGGCCATGGGTTAGTGGGGTAACCTACTGGGCTATGCCAACATAGGGTCTTCGGGGCCCAGTGAGTTAGGTCTACACATGTTTCTGCACACAGATCCATCCTAAAGCCAGGCCTTCTGCCCAACCTATCTTCTGCTTAGCGGAAAGGCGTGCACTATTTATTAGCTATGCATGAGGGCAGAGAACAGGTTTGAGCCGCAGGCCTAACCTAGTGGGGTTAGCCGCTGGGTTATGCCCAAATGGGGGTCAGTATAGGTGAAAGCCTACAACTGTAGCCCTAACGCAGTGGGTCAGGCCAGGCGCAGCACCTGGCCTAGAACTAAACTCTATCTACAGGCTCCGCTGCACCTGTAAATGTAAATGTAAATGTACAGGAATTTATATAGCGCAAATCACCAAGCGGTTTCTAAGCGCTTGCTTAGGGAACCCGTCCTGGTATTCCCCTGTGAGATAACCCCGGCAGGGTATCCGCAAGGTGAAAGCCAGGCATCCCGCCGCGAGGGGCCGTTGTGGAGATTAAGCAAGCTATTGCCCAGAGTCACAGAGTGTGAACCCATGAATCGAGTAGGCACCGGAGCGAGAATTGTCGAGTCCGTGGACATTTTAGGATTCAAGACCCCGCCGAGCCAGGAATTGAACCCTGGTCCCGGGCTGACCTCTGCTTCCAGGTCTGCCTCCTCTAACCAGTGAGCCACACTTCACCTGGGGCACTTGTTAACTAGAGACAAAATGGTGCGTTGAAATTGTGCTCAGTACACTTCTGCTGGGGTGTACTATTATCCATTGCTTCAAGTGTCTGGGAATTTTCAAAACATCTTTGCCTTTTAGGTGGCATTGATGCCATTCTTGCGTATGTGGGTGTAGTAGGTCTTAATTAGTGTTACTGGATGATTAATGTGTGTATTTTTGAGTTGCCTAACCCTCAACTAACTATAATACTTGGAACTATATAGGGTACACGTGAAGGTGCCAGGTGATGGGCCGAATGTATACTGTTATTGACAGGTGAAGGTGTGATTATAAGTTGATATAAATGTGCCTGTGAATTGGCAAACGCTAATCCACCTTGATGGCTCTAGGCCGTGTGGCGTGCATGATGGTGCTTTGGGTTTTGTCCAATGAGTAATGAAGTTGCAAGGCTGAGAACGCATGTGGCATGATCAAAGTGTGCCATTCAGCTGTCAAACATTTAGCCAGCTACATGGTTAGTGCAGTGTTGTGCGCTTGATGGTGCCAGGTGCAGCGTCTGATGCATACTGTTGGACGTTTATCTAGAGTTCCTGTTGAGTTGACAGACACTTAGTCAATTAGGTGGTTTGAAACCTTGTTGTGCACAAGTTTGGGCCTGGAGATGTGTCCAAGTCTACTGGACGGAGGACTGTCCTTTGGGAGAGGCGGTGTTACGCAGGGACATCTATGATGTCATATCATACACCTGTAATACATGAGATTAAGGGCAAAGGATTGAGGGGGCGGGGATAGTGAAGCTGCGTTGCTCACCCACTCTCAATGGTGTCTATCTAGGTTTTGCCTTCAAACTAGAACATTACTTTAAGTGACATTAAATAAATAGTGTTTTTTAAAGTGACTTCCTCATGCTTCTATAAACATGTGTATTTCTTATGGGCAAAGGTATAACATAAATACTTTGTTGGAATTAAGTTAAAAAAAATGTGTCTGCACACACACACGCACACAAGATTCAATTACATGCATTCATGAAACCAGAAATGTTGTTTTTTTGCTACCAAACTGATAGCTCTATCTCTCCTACTAAAGCCATCAATACAGCTATTAGAACTGCAGCAGAGAACCTCGGCGCTCGACCATCCATTCGGCCCCACGTGCTCCAGGCCTGAGCCACAGTAGCTGAATAAAAGAATAAACCTTTTAAAGCCGGCGTGCCTACAAACCTCCCGGCGCTGTTAAACATGCTAAGGATTTCTCCGCATTATTGACTCGGGCAGCCTTTTCATCCTCGGCGTGCTATTTTAAGGAACTTTCTGCCAGCAAGAAAAGCTCTTTGTCAGGCTTTGTCAACATAGATGTAAAAGCCCTGCTTTCAGCACCAGCACGAATTAAAATAAAAAGATAACTTGTAAATAGATGCGTGAAGTCTGCATAGAGAAGCGCAGCTAACCATAAGCAACCCTGGGAAAAACGCTCCAACCGGCCCCCCTCTTCCTTTCCTCGCGCTCTCGCTCTCTTTTCATCCACCCATCCTCTCTCTCTACTCTCCCTCTTTGGTCGCTTTCTCTCTATGTACCTCTTTCTCTCGTGAAACCTCCTACAAGTAACCTATGGGAGCTGGGGAGAGTAAGAGAGGCACCAAGGGCAGTCCTGGGCTTTCAAAACCCACCTTCAAGCACTCCAGCCCACTGGGGAAATGCCCGGTGGATTAAAGGCCTGTTCAGCTGTAGCACAGCATGAATTCGGAAGTGAGGCAGCAGAGCCGGTTTTCCCAATTTCAAAGCACTAAAATAGGTATACTATTTATGATTTTTGTGTCAAGAGCGTGAACGTAACTTAGTGGCGTAGCAATGGGGGGCGGTCTGCCCCAAGCGACACAAGCTTTGGGAGTGGCAGCCTCACCCTCCCTCTGCTCCAAGGCCCTCGTGGGACGCAAATGCAGGAATCGCCACGCCACCCCACCCCACCCCATGTTCTTACCTGCGGCCGTCATGGGGTGGCAAATGCAGGGACCGCCACGGGAGGCAAAAGGTCTAGCTCCTCCATTGACGTTACTTTTGTTATTTGTTTGTTGGAACAGGCTGAAAACTAAACGACTAAACTGAACACTGCGTGCATTTAATTAGTACTTTCTTGTATAGCGCGCAAGCATATCCACTGAATCGGATTAAGAGCATTCGTATGTACGCAGCCTAATTGGCGCGTGCAATGAGACCAACAGAGGAGCAGAGGACATGAAGATTCAGCCAACAGTATGCCCCTCGGAACAACTAGTAGGCATTACAAAGGACAAAAGGACACACAGAGGGGCCCATACACAAAGACATATGTAAATCTGCAGCCACAGGTTCACACTCTCAGATGGGTGAGGACTTGCAAATCACAAAACTTTCAAAGAGTACTCCTGGAAAATAGCAACTGTCGCACTTTTCCGGAAATAACCCTGGAAATATTTTGAGAATCCCTAATTCACTAACTCACTGGTTAGAGGCGGCAGACCCGGAAGCAGAGAACGGCCCGGGACCAGGGTTCAAGTCCTGACGCGGCAGGGTCGTGGACCAGGGTCAGCGGACTCGATAATTCTCGCCTCGGTGCCTACGCTAACCAGGGATCACACTCGGCAACTCTGGGCATTAGCTTGCCTCATCTCCACAGCGGCCCCCCACATACGCCGGGGATGCCTGGTTTCACCTTGGAGATACCCAGCAGGGACCATCTCACAGGGAAAGCCAGGACGGGTTCCCCAGCGGTCTACAGCGCTGAGATACCCCATGTGGGGTGATTCACGCGCTTTACAAGACATCATTACATCCAGTTGGAGAATGTAAAAGAAAGGCGTCCTGCATGTATACCAATACATGGTCTATGTGAAATCGTGTTTTTTAAATTCCATGAGGAAAACCTAACCCCTTCCTGTGCAAACCTGTCAATTTCGGGAATCTTCCCTTCCCAATTCCTATCTCAAAGAGATTTACTCTTGTTCTTGACAGGAGAAATCTAGCGTTTTAAGAGTTTCAATCAGTCAGATGACTGTTGCCAGTAACCACAACCTCAGGTTTGTGGGTCTGCTAAACTTAACAGGGCACTGCTGCCCACTTCCTACCTATCGAGTAGGATCTACCCATGCGTAATATTGCAGCATTGTGTGGAAATATTTCACATGGGCAAATCGATTTACGAGTGCCATTTCACATTTTATAAATTCCTCGTAACCGTAAATCAAGAACTCTGCATTTGTAAATTAAATTTACATATACAATAACTGTGAATCAGATCCAGAGGGTTGTTAAAAGATCAGATGACCAAAAGACGGGATTACTCATGACCCATGATACGCGGTTAGAAAATACGGATAATTTCAGGGGGAAGGAGGTGTGTGTGTGTGTGTGTGTGTGTGTATAAGCCTTGATAGCTAATAGATTACAAGTGACAAATCCCAGGTTAAGATTAGAGACTGAAAACCAACACTACAAAATATCCAAACATTTCTTACACCGATATTGGGAGCTACTGATTAGAACTACCTTCTAAAGAGCTTTTTACTGCTGAAGTAAAAGCCATCTGAGGGATCTGGGAATGAATGGATAATACTGCTAAAACTAGAGGCAGCTAGATTTGTTACCAGAGATTTCATCTGTTGTGAACATTTTTGCCCATAGGCCGTCAGTCTTCGCTGCTATCAATATATTGGAAGTACTTTTAAAAATGGTACCGTGTAATAAATGAGAGTCACTCAAACAGTAATGAGAAACCCCTTCTTGCACTGCATTTTGGTGAATAACATAATTGAAATAACACATTCCTTAGGTAAGTTATAATACTACCACTAAACAGAAGATGGTGAAATGTTCCACAGACAATTAGAATCCAAAGTTATAATTAAAATGAGAACTAAGACTCACTGTGGAGAGGGACTTCATCTTTCTGCTTACATCATAATACTTCATGAAAGCTGGGGGTTGTTCTTTCCTGTTAGAACCAGTCTATTGGTTAAGAGCTACAGCAGATAAACATTAGAGACAAATATACTTGCATAGGGCTCTATGTTCACCCATATTTTATAGATTTCTTGCCAATATTTTATGATCTGATATGATGAGTGGGGTATCTGATGTTATGGTTTCCCGTTATTATATACATTATGTGAATGGATGCAGCATACAGCAGTAACTATTTTGTTCCTTTCTTTGCTCTTCTGGTACTTGCCTTGGGCTTATGCCATAAAAAAACCCTACCCAAAACCCCTCGAGCATTCAGCATTACCTGCACCTACGAAGGGGCTATTCGGAACCAGAGTCCATTTACACCCAGGGTGCTACCAAGATGGATAAAATGATTGCATCATGGCGACATCAAGAGCTCATAAAGGATGTTTCTTAGTTTCATGGTAGCCTGCACCGGATAAACTAGATCTTTGTCAGTACAAAAGGGGATACTTTCCCTCTGCAAAATAAAATAAAAGGCCAATCCGAGGACGTCTTTTGACACCAGCTCCATGACATTTAGAGGAGATTTTGACCTACTCTCAAAAGGGCTGGCAAGACCTTGTAAGGCTCTGTTAGAGGATGCCAGTGGCAGTAACAGACAATGAAGGGCAAAGCTTTTTCAGATGATGCTTAGAAAGAAGGCTGCATAAAGCTGTGAAACTTCACTTAGTCCAACTTTGGATTTCTTGAAAAAAGTTCAAATGTTTATGGGGAAAAAAAGAGAGTGGAAAGATTTGCTAGAAGGGTCTACAAGATAAATACACACATTAACCTATATATCTTTATGATTGAAGTACTGCAGTGTAGTTTTGAGGGAGGGTTAGTTTTTGGAGTGGTGACGGTTTAGGGGAGGGACGTAATGGGTTGGGCATTGGTGGGCTTTAGGGGTGCTCCATGTTAAGGACTGTGCTGTTATCTACACATACTTCATAGGACTGGTTTGGGTGCTCCGGGGAGCCGCCGCACAATTAATAATTGTTCTGTGATTTGTGACATCAGCTAAGTTCACTGCAATCCACCACTAGGAAAACCAGAAAAAAACATTTTTTTTGGTTCGCGACTGGAGATGTTTTACTGTACGGCACAGTGTTACATTCCAGGAAGAGTGGTGCTTTATAAAAATGAGAACAGAAATAGAAAGAATAAAAGATAAGGAATGAAAGAAAAGAAACAGATGAAAGAAAGGGACGAAAGAAGGAGCAGCTTAGCCGGGTTTTCCACAGACTCTCATAAGACCCTAACACAAAGAAGAAAAGTCAATGGCATCCTTCACAGTTACTGATAAATTGCAGACCTGTTATGGGTTTTTATAAACGCGCACTATCATTCGGAGGGGCAGCTGGAGCCGAGGAGGTGTGTGTGTGTGTGTGCGCGCGCGCGCGCGCGCGCGCGCGCAACAAGCCATGCCTATAATGGGTTGGTTAATTGAAAAGGTAAATCTTCAGCTTCTTGCGGAATTCAAGAAAAGCTTTCAAGTTCTGAATGGTTTGTGGTCTTCTGGCGAGTTGCTTGGTGATCTTGGCATAGAGAGTGTTCCCATGGTCCATCTTGCTGGGGACTAAGGCGCGAGTTATGGTTTTTATAGGGTTGCCTGGGTACCATTAAAAGATCTTACTCAGCATCTTCAGGGGATGGAAACAGGATGTAGTGACAACATTGATCTGCGTGCTCATGCCTAGTTTGCTGTTGATAGCGATTCCAAGGTTCCTTGAGTGGATGCTAGGTTGGGGTCCAGGTTCTGCCAGTCACTAGTTGAAGTCCCAGTTTTTTCCAAAGATTATTACTTCTGTCTTGTTGGTATTGAACTTGAGGCAGCTGGCTTTTCTCTAGTTGGTAACATCGGTCATACAGACATTGAACTTGTTTCTTGTGTTGGGGTCTTGTCCGAGAGGAAGAGTATGAGTTGCAGGTCTTCGACATAGGAGAGGATGTTGATGTGTACAAGGATAACGTTATCCAGAGGGATCAGTTATGCGTTGAAACAGGGTGGAGCTGAGCGATGAACCTTGAAGTACGCCACAGATGACTTTGCAAGCTTCTGAATACTGCGGTGACAGGCTTACGACTTGTGTTCTATCCGTTAAGAAGACGCAGAGAGGGTCCTTGCATGCCAATCTCTTGCAGGCGCCTGATGGTGTGTAAAACTGCATCAAATTCTGCAGAGAGGTCAAAAAGAATGAGAGCTACTGTGTCTCCTCTGCCACGGATCATGCCGGTGTCATCTGTGGCAGTGATGTGTGTTATTTATGTACTGTGGTCGGGCCTGAATCTGGAGTGCATGGAATCAAAGAGCTGGTGGTTGCGGAGGAGGTAGGTGAGGCATCAATGGAGTAGTTTCTCCAAGACTTTTGCCGGGGATGGTAGGAGGGAGATGGATCTGTAGCTGGAAAGCGTCGCTGGGACAGTAGATGGTCTCATGAGAAGGGGCAGGGTGGTGGCATGTTTCCAGGATTATAGCTGAGCTGATGGATGTGTTAAGGATGGATGTTAGTGCTTCCATGACTGATATTAGTTCTTTAGTGAAGGAATGGTAGAGGCAAGGGTCAGATGGAGCCCCGGAGTAGAAGGTCTTCATGGAAGCAGCAGTTTCATCAGTTGTGACAGCGCATGCCCCAGTCAGGGTTCGGTCTTCGGCTGTGATGGGAAGTTGAGTTGTGATAAAGAATGTTTCTGGTTGAGGTTCCAAACTGCCATATATGGAGGCGATTTTGTTATACAAGAATTCGGACAGCTTTTCGCAAAGGTTTTGCTGGGTGATGTTGCGGTATGTGGCAGAAGGCATGGTGAGATCTTTGATGCGGTTAGTGCCAGAGTCGCTGCGCAAGAGTTTTCCACTTAGTGTTTTGTATCTGCTGGTGGTAGTGTCTTGAGGTGCATTTGAACAGGTCTTTATTTGTGGTGTCTTGACTTGCTCTCCATTTGAGCTATGGTTTCATCAGCTGGAGTTCTTCTGTGTACCAGCTGGCCTGTAGTTGGGAGTTTTGCTGTTGGATTGCACTTGAAGGGATACTTTGTGTTGGCGCATGCAGTGACCTATCTGTTCAGTTTCTTGATGGCTTTCAGAACGTGTGTTTGTGCGCAGAGATGGTAGAAGCCCACTCCTCTTCCCTAATGCAGGTCCTGTAGTGGTAGGTCAGTGGTGGTGCGCGATGGGTATGCTGAAACTGATGAGGGTGTGGTCTTTCAAAGACTTGCTGGCTGGTCGACTGTGATGCTGCGGGTTGAGAACATTGGGTCCAATAGGTGTCCAGCAGTGTGGGTGGGTTTGGTAACATGCATGTGTTGAGGCAGAGGTTTCCAAGTGTTTCTAGAAGGGCCGTCGAGTTTGGGTCAGTGAAGTTGCCTAGGTGAAAGTTAAGGGTTCTAAGGAGGATGAAGGTGTAGACATTGATGATGAGGGGTGCAACAAAGTCTGTGATGTTGTTGGACAAACTGCTGCGCCTCCTGGAAGTCTGTATATCAGGGTTCCGTCCAGGGAGAAGATAACTGTGATGCTTAGCTTGAACATGAGGTGTTCCATGTAGGGGGGGGGGGGGGGGGGGTAACAGTGTAGGTGGTACAGCAGATGGTATTTTTGAATGATAGCGTCTCCACCTCTGAGCTTGCTCTAATGGTCTTGCCTCTTTCTTGATCTTGGGGATGGTTGTAGCAATGTCTGGTGGAGAGGTTGGGTTTAGGCATGTTTCTGTGAGGAAGAAGAGGTCCAGAGTGTGGTCCTGCAGTTCATCCCATATCTCTGCAGATTTTTTTAGTGAGCAAGAGGGTGTTGAGCACCCTGAATGGTGGTGGTTGGTCTCTGCGAGTGGGTGGGGTGCTGTCAGTGTAGGAGTGGTGGGTATAGGGTATGAAAGGGTGCATATGAAGAACTTGCAGGAGGTGCATGTGAACGCTCCTTCATTGTGCTGAGCGGCAGCAGTGCGGCCAGGGTGGAGAGTGCAGGGGAGCACCCTGAGTAGCATTCTTCCTTTATAGACTGTTTTGGTGGAACATCAGAGATGTCACTTCCTGTACAGATGGGTGATAGGAAATAACGACCATGTGCTTGGCTTCTTCTTTTAAAAACAGTTTTGGCAAGAAACGCGTTCAGTTTCATTATAGTTGTGGGGACTTGATACAAAGCAGCTATCATTTTTTTTAACTTCAACAGCTGAAAGGTTAACAATTACAAGTATAAGAGAGGTTACTTTCAGTGGAGCAGGATGCAGTGTCATGCCCTATGAGATGCTGTGGAACAGGACCGGAGATGGCCTGCCTCAAGCACCGGAGGGTGAGGCGATTGGCCAAGGGGATGGTAATGTGCCCATCTGCTAGGCACTGCTTTGATCAACGTATTTGCGAAGCAAATCCTGGTACTAAACTCAGCAATGCAAGCTTTCCTGTAGCCGGGATTCAAAAACAGAAATAGGCAAAACCTTAGCCCACATTCTACCCAACTGAGTGCAAAGTGCACAGTGTTAAACGTATCGATCAATTCAGTGCCAAGTACATGGCCTAAAACTAAAAACACGCACCTTAACATATAAAAAGACTGGGAAAAACATCGTATTATTCACACAAAAAGTTTAAAAGTGCGCGGATAAGCTTTAAAATTGAGCTCGGGTCTATGTTAATGTGTTCTCGAGCTAGAACTCCAGTCCCATACCTTGGCGAAAAACAACCTCACTGTCAACTAAAGAAACGAAGCTGCACAGAACACGCGTGACTCCCAGCTCCAAACAATGAGGCCGTGTCAGACTGGAGGTGGGTGAAAATAACTCAGCTGAGATCGTCAGGTAGAGAATACTTGTTACAATTAATTAACTGTGAGGACGCCCTGGGGGTGTTGTACAGACTAATTCGATATTGGCAGGGAAATGAAGTACAGATGAAAAACAGTACAGAAAATCTGCGGTTTTACAGGAAAATAACGGCACACACCAACCACGAAAACCCTCACAGTGCATAAAATACGGTTCTAAATAAACTAGATGGGTTGGATTAGTAGGGAAAAGGGGCCTCTCTTTCCGACGTGGGTGTCAAGTGTCCAGGCTGGGGGAAAGGTCGGTGGGCGGGCCGGGGGCGATCGCCTTTCGCTCACTTAAAGAATTGTTTCTATTCCAACACATGCAGGGAGAAGAGCTTGGGGATCACATCCGGTTCCGTTGCTGGGCAACCGCAGGCTGACATGTGAAGGCATGAAAGTCTGGAAGAATCATTACGGAGGGTTGGGAGCGATCGTAGATTGAGGGATTTTCACTGGGGAAACCCACCTGCGAAGCCTGCTCTGTACTTTAAGCAAAGTCCACCACTTAGGAGCATTAAAAAGTAATGGCGGCAGAATCCAAGCGTGACAGAAGGCAGGCGCGTGGAATCTAAACAAGTCCTTCAGCTGTGTCATAGCAAGCGAAAGCAATCGATGGGGGATGAAATGCAGGGCACGGTTCAGCGGCAGGAGAAAACTTTCGATGAAAGCCTTAGACACATACATAAGTGGCAAGGCACAAGTCCATCGCTAGGTGTGTTGGGAATCAGCTATTGAATCCTTGGGCTCTAGGCCCACATTCCGTGGAAATAGACAGACCCAACATCGTGATTGCAGCTGCTAGCAATCGCCTCGAGCACGTGCACTCCAGCTCCTTTTTGGGCAGGGCGCCTAATTGGAGACACCTGTGTTGGATGGGTGTGAGGTGAGTATGGGCCAGCCCTCGAGGGAGTGGCTGGCGAAACATTCATCTGTGTCCAACGGGACACAACACACGCAAGTCCAATTCCTCACCTTCCAATACCCCCAAGTGCCTGACAAGATTCAGACTTGTGTCCAGCAACAGCTCCCGCGTGCGGACAGGTGAGGCCCTCGCTCCCAGAAGTGGGGACGCAGCATTGTGCAAAGGGGCTTTTTCTGCAACCTGGACTCAGCTCCATCAAGACAATTTCTGAGCACATAGATGCAGAGCAACCAACCAACAGCGCGCCAAATCTAACATGGAACCGTATGGCCTATAAAAAGTCCACTTCACAGAGGGGAGAAGAAGAATGGTTGACATGGAATCTGTGGTTATCTCGTCGTATCCACTAGAAAGAGTGCTACCAAAGGAATCTGTGGTTAGAAGTATCCATCTGAACAAAAAGTTAAGTTACCTTCAGCGAGGTAATTTCTAGTGGATGTTTTAATCACAAACCCATCTCCTTTTGAACAGCAACCCATGGAGTACACTCCAATAGATTGTGGATCTGATGAATGGACTTTAAATCAGGAATTCCTGCAGGACTAAACAGGCAAAATGGCACTCCATGCGGATTTGAGAACCATACAATAGTTACTGGTAAAGGTGTGAAGGGACGCCATTGTAGCAGTCTGCCAGATAGCCTGAACTAGAACATCTTGCACAAAGCCATTGGTGTGTCCCTGACTGGATGAGCCTAAAGGCATTCAAGAGGCTTTTCCTTGGCCAAGGCGTTTCACATCTTGAGACAGAGTATGATTCATCTCAATAAGGTTTATTAACTTCCCTCCCCTTCTTTGCATCAGCAAATTTGTGCTGCTGGTCATCCACTCGATGCTCCTTCAGGGCTCTCTTTGGCTCTACCCGATTAAGCCCCTCTGCCTCCTTCAAGGGATGCAGCAGAAAGAAGAAAGTAGAAAGAATTATGGACTGCCACAAATGGATTAAACCCAGACCCTTGTGACTGGGGGTAAATGTTTGCATTGTCCAGCAATCCGTCCATCAATTGTTTCTTTTGTATATGTCACCTTAAGTGTGCACAGGCGTGCGTCCCGTGCTCACACCACCACTGGGTTCAAGGTAGCCTGGCTGATGAAGGGTGATGCCCTGAAACCGGTCCCAGGATGCTTGTTTCCAGTCCAGGAAGGACCTGGCTTGGCAGTTCGTATTGGACTGTTCCCATAAGGAACAGGGTCGAGACTGATGTGCATATGGCTGGGTCCAAACTGGGGTGGTGTGGTGAGCAAAAGAATGATGGATTAAATCCAGATCCTTGTGACTGGTAGTGAATGTTTGCATTGTCCAGCATTCAGTCCATCAATTGTTTCTTTTGCAAATGGAAGGGCTACACTACTTGCAGAAGAAAGGATATCCGAGTCCAGAGCACAAACGTAGCTGGAAAAAGGTGGTACACTGTGTCTGCACTGACAGTGCCTGCTTTTCACTTACAAAGATGCCCAAGTAATCACAATCAAGAACGGTATTAAGACTCTGCAATCCTAAAAGAAATAGCTCTGTAAGGACCAAATTAGGGCCCCCATGTGCCATAAAAAAAAAAGATGCAGAAGGAAACATATACAACAGGTGAATTAAACATAGAGGGCTAATCAGACAACATAAAAAGACTGAAAGGGCTAACATATAACCTTTAACAGTGCTCATAAAAAGGCCTTGCTGACCAGAACAAATAAAAAATAACCTCAGAAGCCTTCACTTGCAGTAGACTCACCTGACAGTCCTTACTTTTGCCACAAACTTTGCCCAGTGGGTAAAATATATCAACTTGGTGGACAGATGACTCAACCAAAATCGCATCTGCCACTTCCGAAAGGCAGATCAATATCACAAAACTGGTTCAGCTCAATCTTCGTGCATGGAGGAGTATGTTGTGGAGGTATAGATGAGGAGTTCTACCCGGTTGTTCTGACAGCAGGCTTTCCCGCAGAGGCAGACTCCACAGCTTAGAGTACCATACCCTCCGAGTCCAGCCCGGGGTCATTAGGATGAGCATAGCTCTGTCCCTCCTGATCTTCTTCAGAACTTGGGGAAGCAGTGGCAGAATATGGAAATGCATAAAGGAGGCCGGAGTCCCATGGAAGTCACAGCGTGTCTCCTAACAAGTCTGAAGTGGAAACTTCATGGCACTAAACACAAAGCAGAGACTGTTCTAGGTGGTGACGAACAGATCCACCAAAGGCCCACTCCATAGGGTAAATACTCCTTGAGCCACCTCATGTTGCAAACACCACTCGAGGCTGGCTAGATGACATTTACTGACTTTGTCTGCTCCAACATTGAGGGAGCATGCTAGATGATAGACTGCTAGGAGAATCTTGTGAAGGTCCTGTCATTTTCAGAGTCTTTGCACTTCCTGGCACAGGACATGCAACCTCACTCTAACCTTCTGGTTGCAGTACCACCTGGTGGTTATGGTGTAGACCAGGCCCTCAACAGGTTGGCTCTCTATGCAAGTCAACATTGCTTTGAGTGCCAATCAGATGATACACAGCTCCGGGATTTTGATATGGTGACACTACTTCACTGTAGTCTAGAGGTAGCTGAACTACACCTCTTCCAGATGGCACTCCCCAGCCCAGAGATGATGCACCACCGTGGGTACTGGCTGAGGAAGAGAAAACGATCGGACACAAGGGTAAGTTGGCCACCATCATCCTGAAAATCTTGGGCTGATTCATACAATAAACAATGTTGTCTGCGAGTCTCAGGCGATCTCATGGAAAAATAGTTATTATCGGAGATACACCTCCAGTGATGCCATCTTTGAAGGTGATGCTTCCACTGCAGCACCCTCACATGCCAATTGGCACTAGTGAGAGGCATAATTCCAGGAGACCAAGACACCTTAGAACCATCCAGGGCGGAAAAGAGGACTGAGCTCGAAACATCAAGATCATATCCTGAATGTCCTGGACTCATGCCGTGGCAGAAAAAACGTTGAAATTCGCCATGTCCAGATGGACCCTTTAAAGGGAATCTTCTGAACTGGCTGGATAGAATTTTGGTTTACTGACAGACAACCCAAGGGAAGACTGTAACAAGAAAGTTGTCCATAGGCGGTCTGCAACTGACTGTGGCGAGTTCGCCTTTAATAGCCAGCCTGTTTGGCTGCAGTAGGCAATGAAGATGAGGATGACTGCTGTCCTTGCCGATGGCCTTGGCCTCTGGAATCACCTAGTCCTCCAGAGTGTCAAAAAAGCTCTGCGGGCAGATGTACAGGTTGAGAGAGTTCCTCTGGCAACAGGCAAGAGTAGTATCAGAATTTCGGGTACTACTGGTGAAACTGGCAGGCCGGAGACAATAAGCTTATGAAGCAAGCCATAGCACCAGAGAAATCTTAAGGATTTTGGAGGCCCTGGACCAAAAGTATTTTGGGGGCTGCAGGTTCAGAACAGCTTTGAATTTATGATCCAGTTTCAGCTCTTTCATGCCCTTTTTGGCCAGGTCACAGAGTGGCACATCCTACATGTGTTTACATCTAATATTCAGGGATAGTGACGTATGTTTTCAATATTATAATATAGCTGTAGCTCACAAATATTATTGCAAATAATCTTTGCGACCCCGACCCATTTCTCAAAGTGAAGTCCCGTTTTGATCTAAAATAAACTTTTTTGTGGATGTTCCATGAAACAAACTGAACATTTCTCTGCAAAATGTATGTAATAAACTCCCATGATCACCCACATTAATAATAAAATAAAGGAAAATGGTATTTAAAATAATCTGGTCAAGAATTATTCAAAGCCATCAGGCCAAGACTCTCTAAAGAACAGAGCTGGCTCATTCAGGGGGCACCTTAAAAGGCTGGGGTCCTGGGCTAGAGTCCACTTTGCACATGCCTTAAAATGTCTCTGCGTAGTAGCATGGATATCTCTGAAACACTCCAAGGCTAAATCAGACATAGCACCTGACAATCACACGGGTACCCACAGCAAGGCCAACATAATCTGTGGTGTCCAAACCAGCTCACAATATCTACGTGGTTGCATCCTGTCCATTAGGAACCATCTGAGCGAACTAGTTCAAAAACTCCTTGGGTAGAGTGGGCAAGACCTGGCTCACCATATTCCAGAGGGCATGTGTGTACTGCCTCAGAAGGCAAACAGCATTTGGCAGATCTGAGACAGATATCAGTTTTCTAAAGGTGCAGCACGGTTTAAAGCCTACAGGCTCCGGATAGGGCATTATTCCTAAGCACACTGTCACTAGGTTTTTTGGAAGTCTGTGAAAACCTTTGAAAAGTCCATCTGGAGAGCTTTGGATCTGGCACCAATATACAGCTCTGCTTCACCTCTTCTGAAGGTGGTGCAAGCCTGCTGCAGAGTCCAAGAGCACCACATTTCAGCACGTGGGAACTGTTGCAGGAATAAGTTTCCCGATCCAGCCTGGCAAGTGGGTAAAATGAGGAATCTGTAGTCCGAAGCAGCCATCAGAATTCAAGCTCCCAGTCATTCATTAACGTTGGCATGAAAGAGCACTGAAATACACAAGAGTTTTGGCTAAAATTCAACAGACAAAGCACTAGAATGAGGCCACGTCTCTACAGACATGTATTAGGGATTATAAGAAGGTGTTCAATCAAGGCATTTCAAAACAATAATACCTCAAAGTTTCCTTTCGTTGCATACACACCAAGGGTGCATTTGCAGGTCCCTGGAAACGGCACGGCACAGGCAGTAACGGGTCATGTCTCATCTAGAGGCGCTTTAATCCTTTGGCAGTGGTCTTTCAAGGGCGGCTGCTAATACAAACATGACAAACAGTACTGGAGCCTGCTTGTCACTGGCACGTGACGTGGTGGGAACTTCTGCATTAGGTATGTTAACCAAGGCACGAGTCCTAAACAGAGAAGTGGGGGGACGCTGTCACCGAAGGAAGTGACGTCACGAAAGTAATTGACGTCACGAAAGGTGCGCTCCGATCTCGTCCCAGAGGCCTAAGAGTGAAGTCCGAGTGAAGTCCAGCTGTTTGACAGGTGGGACGGCGTCCCCCTGGTAAAATAAGTAGGGGGACGCCGTCCACCCGCGTGGTACCCCCGACTCGAGCCCTGATGTTAACCAAACCTCCCCTTCCTTTGGCTCTGCAGACACCTGGGCCAGCAGTGAATCCTTGGCCTTCAGGTGTAACGCTCTCTGTTGGCTCTGCGGGAGACCCTGGCAAGTTAAGCCTGTGCCAGTGACATCACATCACCACGCGACTGCAGTGGTTCAGGCAGCAATTACACGGAGAGGATAAAAAAAGCCAATTTAGAAGGGAGCAGGGCATTACACACTGACGTGGTGCGGTCGAATGCAAATGACTAGGTAAGATTAGGAGGGTATATTTTTGAACAGCTTGAGAAAAACAGAGAACACACACTGACCACAAACAAGACGCTGCTCTCGTTTACTATCTTCTTTGGAGGCTTCAAAACGTAATATACAGCCCTGACTGCAACGCAGGCCAAATCCGAGCTTTGCTCCCTATCGACATACGCAGTGCACAGCCATCTTTTAGAGCTGAGAATGGATTAACTTCTTTTCAGTGATTAATTTGTAATTGTGCATGAACCGAAAAGCTCCCGGGGAGGGCAGATTAATCGCGCTGCTTACCGTGGCTAAACCGGAGGCCAGTGTTTTCCTCTACGGCCTAGCAGGCAACAACACTATGACATTTTTTCTGCCATGTGATGTTCGGCGTGTATAATTATATATTGTGCTTCATTGCAGAATCTTCGGTACCGCTCCCGCGGCGGCCGGAAGCAGAAGGGTGGCCGCGCGCGGCGCCGAGTCACCCGCCGCTCTTCGGCCCCATTAAAGTTGTGCAGAGGGATCAATCCGCGTGTAGCCTCCAATTACAGAATCACAGCTCTCCGCCACCAGCAGACTTCAGCACAGCTTACACCAGCTTTGGTGCACACAGATATAATTTCACATGTTTTTCAACATGGTAGGACTCGGGGCATTAAACAGTCCTTTCCTTTCAAGGTTGGACAAAAATGTGCGTTTACAGCTACGCCAAGGGACGGTTTGTTTTTGAAATTCCGAAGCTGCTCACAGAAAGGCACTTCAAGGGATGCACATAACTGAAAACGAGCAATGGCAAACCAATGGGTCTGGTTTGGGCTGTCATCCTTTTGGCTAGGCTATATGCTGTGTCATGTTTTTGTAAAACTTTATAGTTGGGCGAGCTGCTGGGCCCGCCGCAAAATAAACAAGCATTGACAAAGACCTATTGGCATTGCCAATGTGTTTCAACAATGTTGAACACTACATGGCTGCTGTTCAACATGATTAAAAATTTCAGGCATAGAGAAGAGTGGCAAGGTGTAGAGTGTCTTGAAGTTGCGTAGAGAGGAGATGGTGTAGACCGGCACAGAATGGAGGGATGTAGAGTGGTTTAGAAGGGCACTGAGTGTTGCGGCGTGGAGTAGACGGTCGTACAGTGGAAGGGCATAGATTGGCATAACCTGGGGTGAAGTAAAGTATTTTAGAGTGGAGTAAAGTGTCGTAGAGTGGAGAACAGTGTCAGAGTGGAGAGGCGTGGAGAGGCATAGAGTGAAGTGGAGAGTAGTAGAGTGGAGTGTCAGACTAGTGTAAAGTGGATTAGAGTCTCGTAGAGTGTAACGGAGTAGAGTGTCAAAGAGTGGAGTCTCGGAGTGGAGTAGAGAGGCTTGTGGTGTAGAGCGGCATAGAATAAAGTGGCATTTAGTAAAGTGGCGTAGAGTAACATGATGTGGAGTGTTGTAGAGTGGAGTAGACTGGAGTGGCGTGGAGTAGAGTGTCGTAGTGTATTGTGGAGCAGAGTAGATTGGCATAGAGCGGAGAAGAGTAGAGTGTCAGAGTAAAGTTGCATAGAGTAAAGTTGAGTTGAGTATGCATGCTGTAGTAGCACACTGCCATTACAGACAACTCATTTTCAATTAAAATGCCAATTACATTTGCACACACAGTTTTACTGATAAAACGATACAATGCACAAACAATGTGTTGAAATGGCATCTTCCAAGTGTATTGATTTGTTTTGATCGTAATAAAATATTTGTTTCCTTCACACCTCAGAGTAAAAACAAATTCAGATGTAGTCTGAAATATTTGCACAGTGCATTTACAGACATTTACATTTTGTTGTGTGCTAGAAAAAAGAATCTATAGCTTATGCTCCCACATGGGTTGCTGGCAGGATTATAACATAAATCCTCTCACTTGCAATGTGAGTTTAAAGCTATGCAAGTGACTGTTTAAAAAAAAAAAAAATACAGAAGCTGCCCACAAACAGGCACTTAAAGGGACGCACATACGTGAAAATGTTCCACGGCAAATTGCTCCGTTAACCTATTGGCTAGGCTATGTTGTTTCAAGTTTTTGTAAAACTATTATTGGGGGAGCTGCTGGAACCTCCACAATATAAGCAAGCATTGACAAACCAATAGGCCTTGCCTCTGAAAGACCTATTGGCATTGCCAATGTGTTTTAGCCATGTTGTACACCTGCATGGCTGCTGTTCAGCATGATTACAAATTTGTTGCACAGAACAAGTCAGAGAAAGAAAAGTATAAAAGGTCCCTTGAAAGACAGATCCTGACATCTGACCACTGTCTTTGAATGCACAGCAAATATGACAAGATAAGAACAAGATTGTAGGGCCTGTTTACAGAAAGTGAATATTTGTGGAAGAATACAGTAAACAGGGTATGCTCCACAAGAGGGACAAATTAGTTGGACAGGCTAAAATAAATCAATTTGGCAAATAGAAAGCAAATAAATGTGAGTAACAAGCCACAAAACCAATAATAGGCAATTGGAGGAATGTATTCTCGGGTAAGCTTTCAGAACGCCCCCAAGAAGTCTTCTACATACCAGACAGGTGAACAGTCTGGCAGGCTTCAGCCTAAAACGTAAAACATTGGCTAAAGTCAAATATTTTGTTTTTATCTAAAACAACACACATTGCTATAGTAGTTCTTGGAAAAGAAGATATCTACTTTGTGTGCAGATGTGTTTATTGTGAAAGAGCAGAGTGTACCTAATCACAGTGAAGTTAGCCAATAACTGAAGTAGAGCTGTAGTGGAGGAAGAAAAATGAGAATGACAGCAACAGACCAATGACTGAAAGTTCCTAGAAGCATATTATTTATATAATTGTATTAGTGCCAGACCTACAAATAAAACGGTGTACCTGGCAGTGGGTGCACGCCAATAGTAGCTGCGTAAGAGTAAATAGGCATTCATAGATCCTGAACCAGGTTACTACTACCATGCGCTTTTGGCTTAACACAGACTGATTTTGCACATCTTCAGCAAATAAGTGTGACAAGATACTATGCTAAGTAACAATGCATCTACACAACCTCCTGTACACACTATACACTGCTTAGTATAGACCATCAATGTTCACAAACCACAATTTTGCCACATCACATCAACACCATACTAAAAGCTCACAAGCTAATAATTACTTTTAATAGGCCTCTGCCCTCAAAGTCTTGATGAAGTCCTATGGACAAAACATGTGTTGGCTGTTCCGTGAAGAAAATTTGCTCTAGGTTGAATCAAACCTCCATCAAGAAAAGCAAGCCACTAATTCCTCTTGAGGAACTACACTGTTGCGTCCCATTGCCATGTACCCTGTTGTGAGTGACTACCTTCCAGTCACTTTTGTAGCTTCTGAGGGTACCCCAACAGTAAAGCACCACTTGGCTATGTAGAGACAAAGAAAATTCACTTTTGTAGCTTCTGAGGGTACCCCAACAGTAAAGCATCACTTGGCTATGTAGAGACAAAGAAAATTCATATACAAAAACATTTATTTTTACTATAGCTACTCCTGTGGGTGTGCAACTCGTATATCCCTGAACGACGACTCTTGGTTTCTTTCTCTTAAAATGGTAGCAAACACCAGAGC
Source organism: Lissotriton vulgaris (assembly GCF_964263255.1). NCBI lineage: Eukaryota > Metazoa > Chordata > Amphibia > Caudata > Salamandridae > Lissotriton > Lissotriton vulgaris. The sequence goes on from NC_141691.1 coordinate 1,738,445,333, forward strand.
TAACAACAAGCAATGGCAATGCTAATAGGTCTGGCAGTGGATTCCAGCCGTTTAGCTTTGTCAAGGGTAGTTTTGTTTTGTTATTTGTAAAAAAAAATATTATGAACTGCCTGGCCCTCCATCAGCTAGAAAAACATAAAAGTGCCTAAAAGCAAAAGGTCTTTTTGGTCTCAACAAACACACATTACCATAGTAGCAACTGGCACTCAAGGAACATACATTGTGCTCCTTAGCAAGAAAAATAGAAGTATGTTGTAACTCACAAAGAAGTTAGCCAAACACTCACTGCCCCAAGCTATAGTGGGCAGAAGAAAAAATATGAGTGTCTCAAAAGCAAACCAAACGATGAAGAGGGCTGGCTAAAAAAAAAACCTCGAAGTATATTCTATGAATAATTTTAGTAAAATCCTACAGTCTTGGTTAGCAACAGACCTAATGAAGCTAAAACAAATCATGACCATCCGAAAATACCACACATTCAAACATACCTATTCTGTATATGACAACGAAATATTATAACCTTGCACTATTATATAAAGGCTCTATGTTTATGCCGTGTACTAGAAATAAAGATAATGAAGATGATGGTGAATACGAGGGTCTGCTTTTGCATCACCTACCAGTGAGCAGTATCGAGCAGCTGAAGAAGTAGAAGGCTGACAATTGGTTGCCAAACATGCTGATTTCCTTAATTATTTCCTTAGCCTACCCTTAAAATAAAAAAAATGCTTGCATATTACTCTCTGGTACTGTTGCCTTGAATTTACGCCCGCCACCAATTTACAATGCAGGACGGACTGCTACAAACATTAACATTTTAAAATAAATCCATATACTATTGATTAGCCCAACTCCTCCAGCTTTAAAAATATTTCTTTATTGCAGAGAGGGTGGTCCCACTGGCGCCACTGCACTGGTCGTTAAGCTCGAGGGGATGCCCTTTGCATGACAGGCCAAAGCAAGATTAGAGCATCCTACATAGATGTTTGAGTGCCTGGCATTTTCCAGTAAATAACAATGGCATGACAACTCTGGTGGCTAATGCACTTGATAGAAAGATCTGTGATTTGTCTAGCAGTTTCGACTCTTAAGGTACTTTGCGTACCATAGGCGGCACAAGAACGTTCCCATGCAACCACTAATGGGTTTTGACATAAACCCCTGTTTACTAACTGTGGTAGAAAGTGATTTGCATCCAAAAATTACACCTCCTCAAGGAAGGCATATTGCTAGAGAAAAGATGTATTTTTTATTTATTTATTTGTACAACACACATATAAAGTGGTACAGTGTTAAACTTTGTCAAAGCATAGAAAACATATGCTTAACATTATGCACACATCGTTGCACTATGCTGCAAGGGTGTGTGTAGTGGTGCAAGGCAGCCTAAGGTATGCCAGGATAAGAGGAAAGATCTTAGAAGATCTAGTGCATGCGGTTGTGCTCTCTCCTTTTCACGCACCATGCGCAGTAACTTTTGTTACTACACGGAGTAAAAACTGCCCGATTAAGAGTTTGACAGTCTTACTGCCATCGCAACGTTATGGCGGGACGGAGTACTCCGCCGAGCTGAAGGCATTCCGGCCCGCCATATTAAGATGTTGCAGCTGGAGTACTCCGCCGCCATCAGGCTGTGAGTGTACCGCTGACCCAATTTGAATGTGGCCGATGGGCTGGTGGTCTCTTGGCAGCAGTGTCCTGACGGATGACATGTCGCTGCTTTAAAGATAGGTAAGTACTACATGTCAATATCAGAAAATACATATATATGTTGTGTATGTGTCGTTATGTATATGTAGGTTATTTGTATGGTTTGTTTTGTTGCATGTAAAATAACAAGAGCCAAAAATAACTGTCAGCATACATCACATAGGAGACAGGACAGAGAAGCCTACCTTTGATTCTGGCGGCAACGGGGTTGCCGAGTGACCTGATCTGGGGCAGTAGCACAGGAAGGATCTGGACATTGGCGTCCAATATGGATTTCGAAAAAAGGCGAGTATGCATCTCCTTTCCCACCTTTCCGCCGAGTTGCGCATGGCGATGTCCACACCAGGAAAAAGCTCAACGGAAAGGCAAATTGTAATCTGGACGACGGGAAGCTTGGTGGGGTAGACTCCTAGACCTGCCTCTGCCTCTCCAGCTGTCGATGTGGGAGCAGGAGTCTTGGTGGTGGTGGTAATGGTGGTGGTGGTGGTGGCGGCGGGACTGCAGCAGTCTTGTAGCAGAGTTCCCACCAAGATCATAATCGGGCGGTCCGCCCCCCACAGCAGCGGGTGCGAAGACCACCGAAAAAGCAAAGGCAGCACCATTCCGCCAAACTCCTAATATGGCCCTTAGTAAATCTGTCCGCTTCATTTCTCCAAGTCAAATACCTCTCAACATATAATGCCTACCAGGATGACACGTGACTCCTAAACCATTTAGTGCTCAATCTTTCAAGTGATATTTCCTGTACATTGATTACCACTTGTATGTCTCTTGTCTCTGTATAATATGTTTGTAATGTATTGTGCTCTGACACATGAAAAAAGAAAAATTGATGGACAGAATGCATAACAATGTCATACATTCACCCCAGTACAGAGACCAGGGCCTAAATCCATCGTTTTTTTGCTCACCATGCTATTTCAGTTTGGACCCAGCCATATGCAAATCAGCCTTGACACAGTGACTGGGGGTGCGCGTCGGAATAGTTTCAGCGCTCCGTCCATCATCTTCTTGTGTTTGCTTTGTGCTCTGACACTCCACACAGGTATGAGTAGCATTATCTAGTAAATAAATGTGAGAAATAACCACCACTTGAGGATGGTAGTGAGGAAATCCGTGCAGGAGGTCAATGCGAGGTGGGGAGAGCGCTAATAAGTGTATCGCACCGGGCGCTACCAGATCTCAAGGCAGCCCTGGGTGCAACATTTCGGCTAATAAAAAATCCTGTTATTCAGCACACTTGTGCACATACGAAACTAGATCACCAGAATTAAAACTATATTCGACAGAAAGCTGCATCTACAAAAACAATTAACATACACGGCGAAAGGATGAATCTACAAAAATAATCAAAATCATATTTGCAATAAAGATACGCCTACAAACAAAAGAATCCTGTTGTCAGCTTTTGGCAGACGTGTGCTGAATGAATCTCGTTAAACTTCCAACTGCCAGCCATTCACTGTAAATTCATGCATGTAAACAAATTGTTCAGCTGCAGCTTCACAAGCGCCCTGGAGACACGAGGGGACACACTCACTCCTATCGCAGCCAATGGGCGTTGAGGTAACAGCTATGTCTAAACAAACCACAGGCTGACATGTCTAAGGCGGGCACACATTCCAGGGCCCGGGCCTTGACAACAGGCGCATTGTGCTCAGGTTTCAGGCCAGCCATTTCAGAGTCTGGCTTCACGAAATCTAAAAGCCCGACAGGAAATATCGCCTGGTTCCTTCCTGCTTTAGATCTCGAAAACACCCAACAAAGTCGGTCTTCTTTAATATAAATCAACTCCCCACCGACCGGCCAATCACACCAAACGTTAAGCGCGCCATGCAAATTAAGCAGAGTGCAAATGTTTATACAAGTCAAAATAAGTGCTTTCACATCCCTGCAAAAACGCGCTACTGTAATTAAAACAGTTTACGCGCTCAGGTGTCCTGAACATGGAAAAAAAACATTTTATGTAACCAGCTATTAAGGAGCCAAAACGGTAACTCAGCTCACCTCCTCTGCATCAATATTGGTTTCTAAACATTTACCCTTAACCGAGTTTTCTAAATAATTATTAGGTATACATTGAAAACTGCATGATAAGATGCAATGATGCATTATTATGCTTAGCAAGAGTCACAGGTGGACAGTTTAGGGACTACATTGCCGATCTTGAAACCAGGAGACATGAGTACTAAACATAACTCAATTGAACAAAATCCCGAGTAAGGGAATGGCGTTCCTTTCGTGTGTTGCTTTGCTTCGGTAACAGATTTACGCCAGTGTTAAGCTCTATAATAATATATTCTTATGACGTACAGAGCGTCCTAGAAGCCATTTTCGGTGCAAGCAAAACCTGAACAGGATGTAAAAGACGGTTGAATGGAAACGTGAGATTGCATGGGGTAAGTGGACTGAAAATAACAGAGTGCAATTAGTGACTGTGTTACCGAAGCAGACAATGTACATCTTGAATGAGAACAACAAAACCGGGTGGGATCTGGAAGGGTGCAAACTATTTAGTCTTAAATTCAAGTTGGCCGATGGTGCTCAGTGTGGGTGTGCGTGGGACTACATAGCGCCTTCACCATGCGCTTTACCAGTGCGGGACCAGGGCGCCAGTGTCTCTCTTGAAGACCGCAGACCTCTGCTAGAATGTAAGGGCGCTTGGACTTGGCAACAAGGGATGGGGGGTGGGGGTCAACTTAGTGCTACCGGGAGAGCATTCCAATGCATGGCTGCTTCAACGGAGCAGGCTGAGCCGCCCCATTTCTTTCGATTGGTAGGAGGGATACATAGCAGATGGGATGATTGAGATCTTAAGGGTCTATTAGGACTGTAGGGTGTCAGTCTGTCCTGTAGGTTGTAGCAATTGAAAGTCGGAGTCAGGTAGATGAAACGAAGGATTACGTTTATGACAGTTGGGTGTAAGGGAAGGGACCAGAGGCAGTGTGGAATGTTTGGGAACCAATGGGAAGGGTGAGGGAACAATGGGTGCTCTCGCGCAGGAGAGCTGGTAGACACCACTTGCCTAGGGCTCACGGGGAACCAGAACTAGGTTACAACATAGGTATTTGGGGCCTGTCCTGTGGAAGGCTGTGTGCGCTTCTGTTAGTCTTTTAAAGATAACTATTTATCGGGGTAGTTGAATCAGTCATTTATTTATTAGAACGTGTAGAATAGCAGACGCATCTCAGCAAGCGATTTTATTAATGTCCGCATTTCGTGCCGCGAAGTTCATTTCAGTATACAATATAAGCAAATTCATTGGCTGAGAGCTCACAAACAAAGAAGGATTACTCTCCAGGCGAGTCACTTGCTCCCTTACTGCAGTCCCCATCTCAGAACATACAAAGACATATAGAAATTCAATTTCATCCATTGCAGCGAGTACTGCAGTTGGTTTCCATGTTCATGTAAACGATAAATGTCACACTCAATATTATAAGCATGATTTAAGATACTTTAGAAATTACGAAATGGAGGAGCAACAAATGTGTTGGCAAGAATTAAATGATCGCAAAATGAAAATCGTAATGCTAGTTTCTTGTGACAATCACAATGTCCTTACATGGGTCTCAGATGACCAACTGAAACATTGACCTATAATGTGAGTTCACTAAACCACTATATTTTACATCTCGGCTCAGACCAGTGGAGCATGAAGCTCTCTCATAATGTTATTGGCTGTTTGGGTGCATCCTTCCACTTCAAACCAGTGCTTTCCCTACACTGTGTTACTTTACAAATATATCTCTCTATGCTCACTTCTGCTGGCGTTCTCCTCTTAGTTACACTTGCATGTGTTAACGTTACAAGACTTAGCACCTTAACCCTACACCTACTGGGATTGCCATGCCTCGTTTAGTATTAGTGGGGATATTTGCTGAAGCAAGGACAAAACCATAGTCCAGACAGGAGATCACCAAAGCGCCCGCTGCCAGCTTCAGACCATGAAAGGAGAGAAAGTATTTAAACTTCTCAAGTTAGTTAGGCGTATGGAATGACGTCTGGGAGCATGAGTGAAAACAGCGTCCAAATAGAAAGTACTAGTACTATGAGTGGATAATAGTTCCTGTGCATTTGGCGGTGGAGGATAGCATATCCGTAGTTCCTTCCTGGTCGTAGAGGAAATGTTTACCTGTTTGTGATTGGGGAGCTTAGCACCATACATCCAACTAAGCAGGACCTGTATTTTATTTTATTACAAGCCTTGAAAAAGCTCCAGGCCTGCATGCACCAAGGGGGGCGAAACAGGTGTTCAGTGAATGAGAATTAAAAGAAATCAGGAGGCTAATAAACAAGGTTGAGACAACTCTTGTGATCTCTCCCACAGACTACGTGACTCAATTTGTACCATACAAACAGAAAAATATGTAATTAATGATTTAACAAGTTAATATAGAGTAAGCATTTGATAGGTCTCCGAGCTGGCATTTGTCTGGATGGGAGGGGGGAGAAAACACGATTACCTAAGAAAATACTGATGGTACAGAGGTAATAGGGCGGAGTGGCACGCCATAATTTCACTCAATACTACAGAGCAGCCTATTTGCGAATAATTGCTGAATGGGCACATAAAAACTGAAAACAAATTGAGGTTTTTGGACAGAGCCGTAGCTGGGCGAACTCTGTGCGACCTTCTGTGGCTGCAGAAACATAGCCCTCGAAACGTGTATCTGCCATACCATGTTGAAGCAACTCTACAAGTGTGGGACTAAATAGCAGTAAATGAGAGCTTAACAACACTCCCATCTTCTCATACATCATAATCCAGATTGCACATCAGCAAGCAGTACTTCAACATTCCAAAAGCAGAAGAGGGAAGTGTAGAGCCCTAGAAGGCAGGTTCACCCAGCGAAAATTGAATAATTTAAGGAATGCACGGAAAATGTGGAGTTCCACATGAAGATAGGGCCCGATTCGGCCAGCTGAAGCACTATGCCTTGTACAAGAGCCGCCATCAGGGCCCCTTGCTCATTTCAAGAATCCAATACGAAAACATGCATGGTCAAGAGGTCCCATGTAGAGTAGATACAAATTGCTCCAAATTAGCTGTATATCTGAAAAGGAGTGGTAGTCACTGATCGGATATTACCAAGACATTCAGAAATATATCTCAAAGAGAAACAGCATTTAAGATAATGTATAATGATACAGGACTCATTCATGCTGACATTGCATTTACCTCATGGCCTCTGAACTCTGCTGGAGATGCAGGGACCAAGAGGGCTTCTTTCTACACACATGGTGGCAGTGTTGTATGATACAGACATCTGGACCGAAATACGGAGTCCCATCAAAGGGATTGTGGGATTCTCGATCCAATGGATCCATCTATGGTCATTTTGGGATTGTGGCATGCCAACTTTGAAGATTGGGACAGACAACCAGGGTTAAAGACAGGGGTGGACAAAGGAAGGGCGTGCCATGTAGTTATTTGGTGGGGAGAAATGAAAGGTAAAGAATGCAATAGATGGACATGCATTGTAACATAAAGCGTAGCATTGATGATAATGTGTTGCAATAATATATGTTTTGAAGAACCATAGTGCTAATTATAGTTTTATTATGAATTGCAGTGACCCCCGAGGAAGGGCACTCTATGGCCCGAAATGCATTGGGTTTTAACGCAAATAAAGACTGCTTGTGATGAACATGGCATTCGTATTCTTTCAAGAGGCCTGTGGCACAGTTTGAATATCAGAAAATTGAAAATTGGCATTGAATTCGGTTTGTGGATTTGGACAAAAGTGAGAAAAGAATGATTTAAGAGAAACTGAAAATTATGGAAAAAAGTTGGCATATTATGGAGAAATGGCTAAGACTTGAAGTAAACATGCACGCCAGGGGCGGCAATGTGCTGTGCAATTGGTTCATTGGGGCTAGATGTAGTCCCATCCCTTAGAAACTTTGAAGAAACGCCACAAAGTGAAAGTGTGCTGATCTACCACATGTTAAGAGCATCAAACCACTCAACACTAGTGGTGGAAATAAAAAGAGGCTCCACGTGTAGCCCAATGGCTTCTCAGGTTATGGTATGTACTCACACTAGAGAAATTAATGAGTAATATATATTCTCAAACGAGCGTGCTGCGATGTTGCACTATTTCAGCAGACTAAAACATTTGTGTTTCTTGCCTCCAAAGTTGTGAGATTTGCAGCTATACGGCCTGCATGAGTCAGAAAGCCTAATGAGTACAGAAGGACAGACAAATAGAAAGTAAAGAGGTCAAAGAAACAAAGGGGAAATTGTCACAAATAGGCGTATACATAATAGAGGACACTACGGACAGTGTAGAACTCTACAGTGATCTGAATTAATTTACAATGAACTGGGAACCTGGTATTGGGGGAATAAAGAAGAGGAAGGGGAGAACTACGGTTGGGGGCAATAAATGTGAAAATGTAAGCACCAGATAAAGGGAAAGTGTTGAAATATGAATGCAATGCTGCAACAACACTTTAATTCGGCAATAAAACTGATAAAAAGACTAAGTCAAATTTCAGTTAAGTCTAGTAATATAAGGAGGCACAGGTAGTCTTTTTTGAAGGTGCGGAGGACTGGGTGAGCGATAAACTCGGCTGCTCTGGCGGAGATATGCCATCCACCAGAAAAAGCCAACCGCTGCATGGCTGAGTTTTTCCTCGCACGTGGCTGGCCAACGTTAAGGTTGTGAAAATGGAGCTCTACGCCACCTCCCGGCGTGATATCTCAATGCCTGGTGGGGAGGGGGGCAGGGGAGGGGGACAAAGAAGGTCGCTACTATTTGCGTTGAGAAAGCGGCCACTCTTGTTGAGAAAACTGCTGCTTGAGTAGAAAATGTACTCCAGAGGCAGAAAGCAGCATCACCCTCTGGCGCACTGTGTCGTGCTGTTCACACGGATTTTACAGCACGGGACATGCCCCTGGCGCTAGAAATCAGCACGAGCAGCGCAATGTACTGAAATACGTGCTCGCTGAACTCTGTGGAATCTCGCTGAGTTTTTAGGTACCTGCGCAAGTTCTTTCCACCCCTTGTCAGACTAAAGCATGCCAATAGATCACTCTCTTGGTTATGTTTTATCATTTGAAGAGGATACTGAAGTTATAAGCCAGTTTGGTGCAATGCAATTTTGCTGAAACAAACTAGTGAGGGCACACCAAAGAGGAAGAAATACCTTAACAGGGTCTTTAGCACTGGCAGGAGGGACTGGAATGGCAGAGTACAAGGGGGGTGTGGCATCAGACACAGCTTAGAGAAGCGTTTCCTTGGAAATGAGGGAGAATGGATTCCAAGATGAGATTGGTTTATTGTTTGAAAGGCAATCGGAATCAGAAGGAGGAGGGAGTTTGAAGGGGGAAGGATTTCCGAGAGTTCCGTCCAAGTTGAACAGATAATATTGGAGAGGTCAAACTCCTGCCTGACTGTGACCATTGTCAGTGAAAGGTGACACAATTTGGAAAATCCAGAAGCATCAGGCCCAGCGGGGCAGGTTGCACGGATTTGCAAGTAAATGATCTGTAACCATTTTTCACTCCGATCTGTTACAGGAGTGTTTGATTTCACAGTGGAGGCTTGCAGCTTTAGCTGAGAGGATGGAGGATTTGAAAAGTTACCCTTTTAGTTTGAGCTGGGTGAGTGACAAAGGAGTTTTGTTTGATCATCATTTTTCAGCTCTTCTGAGCTAGCAGCTCTTGAAAAGAAGGACAAGAAGCAACTAGAGGTTGTGTTTCTGTGCAAGTTTTCTAGGAGGAGGGGTTGATCTCGTTGACAATGGCTTCAACGGAAGAACTGAATTTATCAAAGAGATTAGTAATTCGGAACAGACAGGAGGGTAGCAGGGGTGAAGTGGTCCGACAGTTTCCAACAGTCGCTGCCCCAGGAGAATTCGATCTTGGTTTGCGAACAGGTGGCATTTGTGGTGATGGACATGAAGAAGGGGATAACAAAGCTGGTCAGAGCAGTCCAATAGGACTGAATCTGGAGTTTGGACAACGTCATGCATAGAGATATTACAGTCGTGTATGGAGCCTTTGCCAGGAGTAGATTTCTTACAGAGTTGAACAAAAGTTGCAGCGTTCTGGTCAGTGCAGTCTGTTGTCTAATCATCCATAGGTTGCCATGTTGTGTTCTGGGTTAGAGCTCATAGGAGGAAGTGTCTCAGAAGAACTTTTTCAGGTGTTTATGCGGATAACTCACCTGTTGCACATGCTTCACACCAGCAAAAGGAGCTAGAGATCCGAAAACCATAACAAACTACAACGGGAACCAGAGAAAAACTCTTGCTTGCAGCACTTGCAGTCAACTTCTTTTGATGTATAAGAATTACCATGGCAAAACAGGAAAGGTGCTCTCTAGCCAGACCCAAAAACCACATTGAATGAAGCTTTCATTTAAACCAGGTCAGCAGCCTGAGCATTAACCCACAGAGCGCGAGCTGTACTTGTGGCCAGTTGGTCACAGGTACACAGCCCAGCAGAAACAATGCATCCTTCTAAGCGCATAGAGCTGGGTAATTAAGACACTTACTATGAAAGTAATCAATGTCATTCAGTTTGTGATGTTAGTTATTCGAAAGAAGACTGTTATTGTGACTAGACAGCTGTGCATTGTTTCACTGCAGGAACGAGGGGAGCAGTGCTTACCACCACCACTGCTTAGCCGCCCTGGGGTGTATCATTACTGCACCATCACCTTGTGTGTGTCGCCACTGCATCACCACCCTAGGGTGTATCATCACTGCATCGCCACCCTGGGGTGTATCATCACTGCGCAGCCACCTCGAGCGCGTCACCACTACATGGCCACTGAAGGGTGTATCAAATTGGCACTGCCTCCCTAGAGTGTATTACCACGGCATCACCCAAGGGTCCATCACTACTGCATTGCACCCTAGTGTGTATCACTACTGCACCACCACCCTACGGTGCATCACCACTGCAAAGCCACCCTAGGCGGTATCACCACTGCACCACTACCCTAGGGTTTATAACCACTGCGTCACCATCGTAGGGTGTATCACCATTAAACTGCCACCCTAGTGTGATTTACTACTGCACCCTCACTCTAGTGTGTATTACTACCGAAACCAGTCCCAGGATGCTTGTTTCCAGTCCAGGGAGGACTAGGCCAGGCAGTTCGGGTTGGACTGTTCCTATTGGGCGCAGGGTAAGACTGATTTGCATATGGCTGGGTCCAAACTGGAATGGCATGGTGAGCAAAAAAAACTATGGATTTAGGCCCAGATCTCTGTACTGGGATAAATGTATAACATTGTTCTGCATTCTGTCCATCAATTGTTCTTCTCATCACTTCTGCATCCCCACCCTAGAGTGCATCTCCACTACACTGCTACCCTAGGGTGTATCCCCACCCCAGAGACACCCTAGGCCCAGAGTGCATCACCACCACACCTCCACTTAGGATGTATAACAATAGCACTGCCAACCTAGTGTGCATCACCACTGCACCACCACCCTAGGGTGCATCACCACTGCACCACCACCCAGGGTGTATCATCATTGCACTGCTGCACTATGTGTATCACCACTGCACCACCACCCTAGGATGCATCACCACTGCACCACCACCCTAGGATGCATCACCACTGCACCACCACCCTAGGATGCATCACCACTGCACAGCCACCCTAGGCAGAATCACCACTGCACTGCTACCCTTGGATATATCCCCACTTTACAGTCACCCTAGGGTGCATCACCACTGCACAGTCACCCTAGTGTGCATCACCACTGCACAGTCACCCTAGGGTGCATCACCACTGCACAGTCACCCTAGGGTGCATCACCACTGCACAGTCACCCTAGGGTGCATCACCACTGCACAGTCACCCTAGGGTGCATCACCACTGCACAGTCACCCTAGGGTGCATCACCACTGCACAGTCTCTCTAGGGTGCATCACCACTGCACAGTCTCTCTAGGGTGCATCACCACTGCACAGTCTCTCTAGGGTGCATCGCCACTGCACAGTCTCTCTAGGGTGCATCACCACTGCACAGCCTCTCTAGGGTGCATCACCACTGCACAGTCTCTCTAGGGTGCATCACCACTGCACAGCCTCTCTAGGGTGCATCACCACTGCACAGTCTCTCTAGGGTGCATCACCACTGCACAGCCTCTCTAGGGTGCATCACCACTGCACAGTCTCTCTAGGGTGCATCACCACTGTGCAGTCATCCTAGGGTGCATCACCACTGCTTTGCTTCCCTAGGTTGTATCATCACTGCACAATGACCCTAGGGTATATCCCACTTTACAGTGACCCTATGGTGCAACACCACTGCACAGTCACCCTAAGGTGCATCACCACTGCACAGTGAGCCTAAGGTGCATCACCACTGCACAGTCACCCTAGGATGTATCATCACTGCACAGTGACACTAGGATGTATCACCACCGCATAGTGACCCTAGGATGTATCACCACTGCAAAGTGACCCCAAGATGTATCACCACTGCACAGTGACCCTAGGATGTATCACCACTGCACATTCATCCTAGGGTGCATCACTACTGCACAGTGACCCTAGGATGCATCACCACTGCACAGTGACCCTAGAATGCATCACCACTGCACGGCTTCCTTGGGTGCATCACCACTGCACGGTTTCCTTGGGCGCATCACCACTGCACGTCTTCCTTGGGTGCATCACCACTGCACGGCTTCCTTTGGTGCATCACCACTGCACGGCTTCCTAGGGTGTATCACCACTGCACAGTGACCCTAGGGTGTATCACCAGTGCACAGTGACCCTAAGGGGCATCACCACTGTACAGTGACCGTAGGTTACATCACCACTGCACAGTGACCCCAAGCGGCATCACCACTGCACAGTGACCCTGGGGTGCATCACCGCTGCACAGTGACCCTAGGGTGCATCACCACTGCACAGTGACCCTAGGGTGCATCACCACTGCACAGTGACCATAAGGGGCACCACCACTGCACAGTGACCATAAGGGGCACCACCACTGCACAGTGACCCTAAGAGGCATCACCACTGCACAGTGACCCTAAGGGGCATCACCACTGCACAGTGACCCTAAGGGGCATCACCACTGCACAGTGACCCTAAGGGGCATCACCACTGCACAGTGACCATAAGGGGCACCACCACTGCACAGTGACCATAAGGGGCACCACCACTGCACAGTGACCCTAAGAGGCATCACCACTGCACAGTGACCCTAAGGGGCATCACCACTGCACAGTGACCCTAAGGGGCATCACCACTGCACAGTGACCCTAAGGGGCATCACCACTGCACAGTGACCCTAAGGGGCATCACCACTGCACAGTGACCCTAAGGGGCATCACCACTGCACAGTGACCCTAAGGTGTATCACTACTGCAGAGTGACCCTAGGGTGTATCACCACTGCACAGTGACCCTAAGGTGCATCACCATTGCACAGTGACCCTAAGGTGCATCACCATTGCACAGTGACCCTAAGGGGCATCATCACTGCACAGTGACCCTAAGGTGTATCACCACTGCACAGTGACCCTAGGGTGTATCACCACTGCACATTGACCCTAAGGTGCATCATTCGAGGGTGCATCACCACTGCACCTCCACCGCAGGGAGTATCAAGTACGGTGAATATTAATGAAAATCCAGCAGTGCCGATTCACAGTGACGAGTTAAAGCGGAGGGTTTCACTGGATGGCAGAAGTTGTATCGAGACGATGCAGATACAAGCATCTTGTTCTGAACTAGCGCCACGAAGAGGGTGGAAGACACGCAGCCCTTCAGCACTTAAATAAATGCATAAGCCATTTATGGTCAAAATCAAAAATAGCGCGCGTGGCGGAGTAGAGTTGACGCTACCAGAATACTGAAGTGGTCTCGAATCGTTAATTAACATACTCACTTTGTGACCATTGTATTTTTCCGAGCGAGAACAGCCGAGCGAGTCGACCAAGATCACACTTGCACGCCGCCTCAGCAGATCGGTCAAATTATTAAATAAACAATAGCCCCGGTGTAGACTGCAGGCCTCGTGACGGTCAGGAAGGAGGAAATGCGTTTTACTCAGTTCGTCTTTTTCATAGCATTGGAAGCGCTTACAAACAACCCTGTGAGTGAATGCACAAAACAGCCCGAAGGGTCATTTTCATCCGTCAAAACGTCTGGCCTCCCGTTGACTCGCTGACCTCGGGAGCTAACCCGCTTCTTCAAATAAAGTTTCAAATAACAAATTCAGTACGGAAAAAACACAGAAGGAAACCCCCAGGCTGCAGTAACCGTTCTCACGAAGATAGCTCACTGAATATTAAACGTGGTGGCTGTTTCCGCTGCGACCATGTAGGCTGCATCAATTAGAAATGAATGTGTGCGAAATTAGAATTCCACCCGCAGATTTATACGATGGTGACAACATTCTCAAGATCCGAAAACTGACAAATGTGTACCCTCTTAACTGCAGGACAGACAACTAGCTCACCAAATGTCCCCCTTCCCCAGAGAATTAACCCAGACATCCCCTGATCCATTACTACGCGACCAGTGACCGAACGCCTGCTCACGGCCAGAGTTCACTACTGTTCTGTGCGCTTGCACACATTTCCGGCCAAAAGTATAGACGATTATGCTGGGCAGGGTGTATTGTAGATGTAAATATGCATGGTGTTCGCATGGACGGGTGACAATGAGTGCACAGACAGACAGACAGATAGATGGCTTCCAGAAGAGGAGACAGCTGTCAACATGTTAAAGTGCTACACATTCCTCTCCAAAAGTCCCCTCAATTCTGTCCATTCCTGCCACAATGATCTTCCTGACCCAGCGCCCTCATTTCTCCTCGCACCGCCTTTCCATCTTTCGCAGCTTCTGATCTTCCTTTTTATTGGGGGGGGGGGGGGGGGGGGGGTCGTGGGGGCGGATGGAGTGGTGCGGGGGAGAGAAGGTGGGCGTGTGGTAGTGGGGTCTTACTCTCATGATGATGACCTAAATTCGTGTGAGCCTCCACTCAACCTAAGTAACTTTAGGCATTGCGTGAGACAGGCGGAGATCTTACCATGTCTCCGATAACATCCTACTTCTGAGGGAAAATAAATACAATGGATAATATATGTAATAGCTAAGTGACATACTCATCTCAGGCACCGATTTAAAATGAAAACATTTCATTCCGTGCTGGATTACCCATCTCACCTGTTAACATAAATGTATTATTCACGGATTTAAAAAATGATCTCAGATACCTTCCTACAATGAACATGTAGACTGATAAATAAACAGCCCATCTAATCTAGTGGTTTAAAATGGGTTAAAACATCATGGCTCAAATTCTGTTTCACAAACAAATCTTCGGTTTGATTTTCTGTATCAACATGACATGCAAGAGGGTCACATAATGAAACCTTTAGTGCCACTCACCAGATGTGCTCACTGGAATGGGTTTCATATACGCTGAAGGTGTCAAGGTTTTCTTAGTTAAGAAGTTCCTACTAAAGCATTTCATAGCATGAAGCAATCATTGTGTTGTTGATGCCCGAGCGACGCCTTTCCACAGTAAAGCTTTTAAAGAAAACTATCAATGCATAAACAAACAGCTAGCTTCACACTAATGCATTGGAAACAAATGCAGGTGACTCTCCTGGTCTACATAATAAGACATGCCTTCACCCCATACATGGATGTGTGGGTGATTGCAACTGAGAGACGCGCGTCGGCACTGCCACTGGCGCCTCTTTGTCCACTGTCACGTAGTCCTCCCTCTCTAGTGGGATGAGTCTTCTAAGTCCCCAGAGAACCTGTGCAACAGCTTAGGTGCCGCTGTGGACTCTTATGATAACCACCACTAAACCTGGGGAGAAACATCTCCGCGGTATTAAGCTTTGACGCATGCGTCTACCAAACCGACCTGATTCTCTGCATCTCTCCCCAGATTGAGCCACTGACTTCCATAACAATATCCTCCTTCGGCGGTCCGTGGCACCTCTGGGAAAAATCTTAAATATTAATACTGGTAGGCTTTCAACTAGGAAACCCCTGGGAATGCCACAGGAAAGCACTTCAGGTTCACAGGCCAGGTGAAACCCTCTCATACTGGAAATACAAAGGTACTGTAGCTCATAGCACAGATACCTCATTGTTTAGAAAGGAGTGTAAAAAATATATGGAACATTTTAATAAATATTGAAGGAGGTTACGTTTTAAAAAAAAACATATGACGTTTTCAGTATGCCTGAATATAAAGCAAATCATTGTTGAATATAAGGGTCCAAGTTAATATACTAATTGTTCTGAGTTTTGTACCAAAGTTTGATGCAATGAGGTATTTTTTTGGAGAGTTAAGAACATATTCCCACAGTGTTCTCATTCTTGTTCTTTTACTAACAAATAATCCTGTTTTTGGTGTTTAGGTATCCAATCTTGCCACCTAATGCAGGGACGACAAAATTGAATTTGTACAGCTGCATATGAAAGTGTCTTGATCAATGGCTTCCCATCCATCTCTACACTGATTCCCCACAGAAGTCCTGTGTCTCTTCAAGGTGGTTGCTAGATGTCCAAAGAGGTCCAGCTGAAGACTCTACATTACCATGAAACATGGCTTCCATCTCGTCTGGAAACTCACGGCGGTACAAGAGAAGCTCAAACTCTTTCCAATGAAACATCAACTGTCCCTACACCAATAGGAAATTAAAACCTTCCTATTAAAGACATTCCTCGCGTGCAAGCAAAGGGCATGCCATTTTCCAAACCAAGAGGCCAGTTAATGTCCACTAGAGTGCACTGGAGGACCCTTCAACCAGCACAAGAGTGATGTTCTTTATTAGTTTACCTGCCTTAGTCCACACAATGCGCATCCTCGAAGGCCTACAGCACAACATACTGCATTCACTGATCTTCAAAGTACACTGCTACTCTACGAAGGTAACAACTGTACAAATCCAAGTGAGATGCAGCCTATTCAGGGTACCACCATGGCAGCTTGCATTCCTTGTACTGGAGCTCAGCATTAGGTCGCCTCACCTATATCAGTTGCCATACAGATGCTTCCATTGCACTCTTTAACTCATCCAACACGTGAGCTCTGTCACAATCAAGACTCTGTGAAACCTCTGGGTGGTGTAAACTCAACCGCCCTTTGGAGACCTGTACAACTGATTTTGCTCTATACCAACTGTATCTTCATGGCTGTGTAATTGAGGTGTTTTCTATTCACTGTGGTATTGATCTCTTTACTTGTACACCTCCTCGTGTAGCTGCTTACGCATAGTACACTGACACATGTTACATCCTTGTTCGCACTTTACAAAGCCATGAACTTAGATAAATGCATAAATACCGGGATACAGTGTTGAATCTAACTCCTATCTATGAACTGATATCCTACATTGTTTGGAATCCGCCTCTGCTGGACTGTCTTTTGACTGTGCATAAAAAGACCTTGGCAGCTCACCCTGGTAGCTCTTGGCCCAATTAAACACTTATATTTGGAACTTGCATACCAATTTCAACCTACAGTGTCCTTCCTGTTAGCCGGGCGATCACATTACATACAGACCCTTCCGCAGTGCCTGTACAGGGTGCTTTTCTCTGCATATCTGAACTGGGGTATTGGAGTGAGCTAAAGAATGATGATGGATTAAACCCAGATCAGTTGACTGGGGGAGAGTGTTTGATTTGCTCAAACGCTCCATCCATCATCCTCTTTGATATCGCTTTGTTCGCCCTAAGTTGGCAGGGTATGCCCAGACGTGGGTCCCTTGCTCACTTTGCCACTGGATTCAAGCTAGCCTGGCTGATGAGGGTTATGAACCCGAAACCGGTCCCACGACGTATGTTTCCGGTCCAGGGAAGATATGGCTTGGCAGTTCGGGCTGGACTATTCCCATGAGGCACAGGGTCAGACTGATTTGCATATGGCCATGTCTGAACTGGAGTGGTGGAGTGAGCTAAAGAATGATGATGGATTAAACCCAGATCAGTTGACTGGGGGAGAGTGTTTGATTTGATCAAACTCTCCGTCCATCATCCCCTTTGGTATCGCTTTCTCTGCAATAACTTTATATCAGGTGTGTTCAAGGGCATCTCCAACATGGGATTTTGTTCAAGAGTTTAGGCAAGGAGCATTGGTAAGAGATTAACAGGAAAGAACAACCACCGGCCGGATCATTGCAAGCTGATCTTCAAGGAGCCCACAATGTCTGTGAGCCGCTCCCCGCAAACTGCCAATCCAGATATCTCTACTAGACATTGCTTTTTTAGGGTCTCTGTAACACATTCTTTACCTCAAACAAATAAACGAGCTACTTCCATCCCCAAGAAACTCAAAGTGATGACCCTGGGGTAAAATGGCGGCACCCTTTTCTGTCCTCTCTGGAATGCCCAGGCATTCGCAGAGTACAATAAGCCCAGTCTCTATTTTACAACCTTATACTCCGAGATTAACCCACAACACACTATCAGTCTTTCTCCCTTCAGTAAAGTACTCTGCCCCTGCTTCCACAGCATGTCCAGGGTAAAGAAAATGCAGTTTCTCTTTTCATAAAGCAACACACCTCAGACTTTTTGGGGCTCAACAAGTTAAGACACTCAATGCTTCTTGAGACGAGTCCACTCTAGTCTAGACTAAATTCAAATTAGGTGCAGCAAAAGTGCCATGCGTTGGCATAAGGGATCTGAAGAGATTAACTTCAACAGACGGAACGGACTACCTGCGAAAATGTGTCAGTACAACAGAATCTACAATTTACTCTTTTTAGGCTTCATGCTGCCTCCTGCGAGACCTTTTGTTGCCTTGCAGAGGTCCTAGAGACCGCCCACTAATTATGATTGTTTGGCTTCAATGTCACTCATTTGCATGCTTCTTATTCATCAACTACGAGAGGTCTCCTTCCTCTTAAGGAGTTTGTCCCTCTCTTCAATGATAGATGCATTACATTGTTTTTCCAATGCTTACCTTTTCAGGGATACTACACGCTAAAGAAGAATACATGTGTTTTCCAGCTGTCTTTGTCATATACCTCTCCCTCTTCTGGGCTCCTCCCCCCAGACCAATAGCACTGGCCAAGACATACCACTTTTTATCATTAGTTTTGGCCATGCTGCACAGCATAGCTACAAAACATTGCTAACATCCATTGTTTTTACAGGCGAGACCTGTTGGCTTTGACAATGCTTGTTGTGAGTAGAGGTGGGAACGGGTTTGCCAGAGGAGGTGCAAATGATAATTGGCGAGAAGACAGTAAGCGGCCACTACAGCATTCGTTTGTAGGGATATGCAAGCCTTCCTGGTGGTTTTCTTAATTTAAAGAGAACTGAAATTTAATGATTCCTCCCTCGAAAATCTCTATTAGAAACACAAGTTACAGGCTTGAATCCATAAAAATAAAAACACTGCACCCACTGATTTATGCCCACAAACACAAGGTTTGTGTCCAAAGCAAAGTAAGATTTTCATCAAACCAACAAAATGGATGTCTTACATCCAAGGCGGTCCTAAAAAATCTATATTCAAAGTTTAATTTAATGTAATCTACAAGTTTTTACTTCGAACTGAGGATCTAGGAAAAACTCGATTCATGTAATCTACATAACACAATCTATGTTCTAAATCTTCCACCTCTCCCCTTACGCCCGCCCCGGTCCTGTGACTAGTGTCTGACTGGGTGACCCTGTCTGTATCAAAGCTCAGATGCGACGGTGGCCAGGATTCACCCTCAAAAATGGCGTCGCAGTAGCAGAGTTATTCAATGACATGCATACGCAGATACCGTCAGGGCTGGAAGCCGGCCTGGTCGCCCTACAGCCTGTGGGCATGGGTCTGGGCTCAATGTGGCTAAAGGTCTATGAACATGGAGTTGGACACCACCCCAGAGGTCAATGCAAAATCCTGGAACACACTCCATGCCAGGCCTGGCGGAACACCACATCAAATCTGACTTGAAGGACGTACTCAAAGTAGCGCGTGCGGTCCACAGTGCTTTGGGGCTTCCCTGTACCCAAGCAGCTGAACAGAAACAGCCATTCTTCAAATAATCCACAGCATTGCACTTCTGCAAGTTTAAACTACCACTACACCAATAACATGCACCCCCGGTTCAAGTCAAAGCATAGACAGCGTAAGGAGAGGCACACCTGTGCATGCATTGCCCAGGGTGGTCACCTCGCTCAATGGCCACTGAAAGTAATTCAGGTACGTCAGTCTAACTGTTTCAAAACCAGACTACAACTCCCAGAGTACATCATGCTGTCATACGAGCATGGAGGACTGGAATTAGAGTGTGCATGATTGCATGGATTGAGGGTTGTGCCCTAGGGTCGGAGGGCCAGCTCCTCACTTCTGCTCAAGTCGCCATGTGGTGTCAAGCGGAGGCTACATAAAAACGCAACCATCCTGTAAGAAAACACAAAAACCTGATCTATGGCGGGATCCTTATTATGGGACCTTCCTGCCTCGCTCAGAAACCCTGCTGGAAACGGAGAGAAAGTGTTCCTGCCCTGAAACCAGAGACACAGCTTCCTGCAGCCTGAAGTGAACATCTGTGAAAGAAGTTGAGGGTAATTGGACTCTGGTCGCCCCAGTAACTGCCAACTCTGCTTTCTGCCAGAATCAAGCAATTAACACAGCCACAGTAATGATCACTGGCACAGAACTGGGTATTTCTCTTAAGTGGCGTGCACTGCTGTGGGCAACATGGCTGATGTGGCAGTGTGTTCAATCATAGTAGACGTACACAAGGCGCTACCAATGGCTTCGAAGCCTACGTTAGCCAAACGCTGCCAGTGTGGTATAGGCAGGGTCTGTGTTAACTGTTCGCTTTCTTGTGGCCAACAGGACTTTCGCGGTGAGGAGGAGGATAATGCACTGTAATAATTGATACACTTTTGCACAAATGCAGTTCCTCTCAAGAAGTTGAACTCCAGTCAAAGATTATTTGGGATCATGTGTCTGCTGCAGGTCAGAGGTAGATCACAGAGGGTAGGAGAGGTTGGCGCGACTAGCATGGCCTCCACTTGAAGCACTCCACTGTAAAGAGCATGAACTGTGCTACTTCTGGGAATTGCAAATGTGCAGCCTTCTGTATGCACCAGCGGGCCCCAGTTCATGGACAGAGTCCATCTGATTTACACAGGTGGCAGAAGCGGGCAGTACTCTTGAAGAGCAGAGGGGGGCAAAACGTGGTTCTCCGGTGTCAAACAGAGTGATGTGTACCCTCACCTCAGCACACTTCTCCATAAGAGTAAATCATGCTGCTTTTAGTGAGCTCCTTTCGCTCCATCCCGCACGCCGCCAGGTTAGGGACGAGGTGGTAGGGTGTGGTTCCTCTGCCCTGCTGCCTTAAGTACGCAGACAGATGCGCTTTTTGTTCAGGTTCAGCAGACATTATCGTGGCGGTGCAGCGTCCAGGGCCTGCTCCCGGTGCACCTTCAGAAGACCGAGCTACCGGTGGCCGAAGTGAGGGCAGGCTGGCTTCCGGTGAGACTCCGTTGACCCCCCAGCGCATGCGCAGGCAGAGTCCCTCTGCCAGACTGAAACAGAGACCACGCCATCTTGAGCTCTCTAGAGGAAGCTTGTCACTGCCAGAGGGATCACAAAATCAACTCCAAGCCCATTGTCTGGCTTCAGAATGAGCAGAGGTAATTCACCCAATGCCCCTACATCTGCCAAATGATAACGAGGAGGGTATTCGGATGGTGAATCTGGTAAATTGCCTGTTTCTTAGGTTTGCATCAAGTTATGAATATTGTTTATAATTGGTACTCCAAAGCACCATGGAAACATGGAGCAACTGCCTGCTGCAATGTAGAGCAGGTGAAAGCAGTTTCCTCGAACAGTAGACACTGGGAGCTGATAATTCCTGGCCACTCCCAATGAATAGAGTCGCATGGAGGACTTAAACAGATACATACAAAAATATACACACAAGTGCATAACCTGCTCTGAGAACATCCTGGTTCTTGCAGCTCTAACATATTTTCTTATCATACTTCAGTTTGAGTAGCTCACGCTTTGCCATTTAAACTTGTGATGTGGATCAAAAGAAGCTAACACAAAAAAAAGGTTAAAAAAAAGGGACTGCTGTTAAATGTGCCCGATAGCGTTACAGGCTACAAATTACATTATTGCAATGGGACATATCATTGTGTAACGGAATGGTGCTATTCCATTCCTTTACTATAACCAGTGGCCCAGAAAGATGAATGGAAATTAGGTTGGAAGAGCGCAGAGTTCACAGGCCACATGCTCATAGAGTCTTCAAACATTGGGTGGCCACCATACCCCAGACCTCGGATGGCCTCTGTTCACTGGGCCACCAACTGCCAGCCATTATGGTGGCCCAGTCATGAGAAGACCTTCTGTGAGCATGCTGTCCTTTAAGGTGTCGCCGCCACAGTGTCAACCTCCTTTGGCATTCTGGGACCATTTCCAATATTTCTGCCAGTCTGTGCATACTAGTGGCCATTAACGGCATGAGGCTACTCTTAACATATGAACTGGGATGACATATTTGAACAAATAGTGCATATTTTCAGAAAACATGAAGCAACATTATGACACTATCATAATACATGTACAGATTATAAATGTGTAGTGTTTACAGCCGAGTTTGAACACATATTGTTACTTTTATTTTCTTGGTGCCAGCGAGCACTTGCTGCTGTAGCAGATATTTCACGACTCACAACCCAGGCAATTCACCCTACATAGTGGCAGCTCTTTCATGGCATTTTCAACGCAGACCCTGTGTCATTGGTGTAACTTGATAACTATGGCTGCTACAGGAATGGTGCCTACTCCAAATGGTAGCTTTACTGTCTGGGCCTGTGTGATTATTTAACTTTTTACCACTTTCTATGCTTCAAAATATTTGCAGTCATGACACAGGAGTGAAAATCGACTTGGAAGGGCAGCATAGAACCACGAAGGAAGGTGGATTGTCGAAGAGAAGAAAGATACAATGTGCTTTGTGACAAAAAGATGATAGGACGACATGTCCCGATCCATAGTCCGATTAAAAGCTTTTCCCCAAGAAGGATCAGACTTGTCTGGTACACCATGAACCTATTAAACTATTTCCTTCTTTTTTGCCAATTTTTTTGAAATTCATACTGTATGTACATCATAATGAACATTTTGATACTCTGACCCCATTTATTCAAGATGTTCTTTGCAGGGAGAACCCAACCCAAACTACCAAAATAAAGTGATGCTTTCTAGCTTCCCTCATTCTGTACAACTTGGACAGGCCATTGATTGCCCATCGTGTTCGCCAGTCACTGCTCCTGGACCCCTGCTCCATGCCGGTCCCTTCCTATCCAATCTCAGTCTCTCTGCTCTTTCTCTCCAGGGTCTACATCCTTCTGTGTCCGTCTCACCCCTCCTCAGCTTCTTCACTCTTCACCACCATGATCCTCGCATCACTGTCAAAAACCTTTCTACGCATGACAGCCCTCCGGCCTTGAGCCCCACCAACATCCTCTAGGGCACGCCGTTGCAAGGATTATCGCATATTTCCATTTGGACAGTGACATGGATAAATGTGCCTAAATCGGTGTTACTTGTTTGAACACCCTGATCCTTTCAAAAACAAACACTGCGATAAATTTCAAATCCCGCCAAGCCTACACTCTATCTAGCTATAATGCTGCAATAGGCATTTATTAAACAGAAATCCCTACCTAAGAATGCATGAACCAAGAGTTACCCACAGCTTAGCTTCAGCAAGAGAAATCAGAAAGCAGCTACAACAAGGCGGGCTTGGATGATGCTCACGACTCAGGGCTCAGAAAGAAAGTATTTGGGAATTAGGCAAACTCAAAAAAGGATCTATTTACTCCCGCCTTTTAGAACTCGGATTACTGAGAAAATGCTCTCCCTTTATTGGCCCTTTAGTCTCAAATGGCTATTCATAGATTCCTGACATACCTGCGATTCTTTTCATTCATCATCCAGGAACTCTCATAAGATTTAATGAATCGGGGAAACTCTATACGCCACCAAAGACAAGATGCTTCAAGACACACAATGATGTGTTGTTTAAGATCGCAAAGCAGTGACGGCTCTTTCCACGTCTGCTAGGAGGAACTAGGTGGATTTTGGAAATCGATTTAAAGAGAAGACCAAGGCACGCTTTTTTTCACTGAAGAGTAATTCAAGCCAGTGATCAAAGGTCAAATGCAGCTACAGAGAAACTTTGGCAACATTCCCAGGGAGTCTTGGGTAATTAATGGTTGTCCCTTTAAAGAGTGGCTTAGTACAGCATTGTCTAGCGATTCCTATATATGGTACAAGAGTGTCTGTCGCACACACTTCGACATTCCTGGCAGGCAGCCGAGCTGCATTAAATAGTCTCTGGTAGAAAATTCGTGGAAAATACTTCATTCATCTCTGCAGGCACAATATCCAAGATAATAGTTTAGGGAGAGGGTCCCATCACTCAAATAACACAAGAGTGGAGGCGCTGGCGCCCCAAGGGAAACATTAGGAGTACATTCTGAGGTGGTGGAGGGAAACTGGGCTGGTGGAATGGAAAGCAAGCTTTACTCCAAGACCTAAAATAACTGTAATGCATTAAACTATAGATTGTCAGTGGTCAGAAATGTGGTGGGTGTCCAGCCTGAGGTTTAAATTATATCCCGCACGAGAGTGAAGCGCGAGTTATCTGTTGTTCCTTGGAACCACGAGGTGCAAACTGTCAGCCGTTGTTGTCCATCTACAAATTATGCTACGCATGCCCTCCATTTCAGCTGATCCCATGGATAAGCTATGCAGAAGCCGAACTACTACGGGAGAGACTAACAAATGCACCTCTATGCCCTTGGGTCCAAAATAAAAATTAAATAAACACTTGTCGCTTTGCCACCCTCCCCCATCTTTCTTGT
The DNA here is from genome assembly GCF_964263255.1 of Lissotriton vulgaris. Lineage (NCBI taxonomy): Eukaryota > Metazoa > Chordata > Amphibia > Caudata > Salamandridae > Lissotriton > Lissotriton vulgaris. The sequence goes on from NC_141691.1 coordinate 1,738,469,886, forward strand.
AAACCCTCCCAGTCTCAAACCCAGATATTTTAAATAAATACTTGGGAGTCTAGTGCTCCCCCACTCTCCCCCCCACCCCCTCCCAAAAAAAAGTTAGTCTTTCCACCCTCTCAGTATCCTTGTGGGACTTCCCTCTTTCTTCCGAGCCGAATGCCAAACTCTACACTGTCAACAGAGGACAGAGCAGGTGTTGTGCTAAAGAGACTCTGTGACAGCTGCTAACAGCACAGAGAGACATCTCACCCTTGCCACAGGTCACCCCAGATCAGGCAGTAGGCGGATAGGGGCATCGCCCACTCCCCACATCTCTCGGGGGTTCCAGAGACCCCAGAAATGCAGGGAAGTTGAGTGACAACAGAACTATAATCCGCCATTCCACCGCCCCTCAGGTCTGTGGAGTCCTGGCACAATTACCATCAGCCAAAACTCTCGACACTTTTATTCCTTATTGTTCTTTCTAGGAGTTATCAAACAATTTCAGTTCTATAGCAAGTCAAATATAATATGAATAAAATTCACGAGCCCAAATTAATTTACAACTTCCCTTGTAAATCTTACGCAAATGCAACCCAGAATCCAAGTATACTTAAGTGTGAAGATCCAGAATGTTTTGCTAACCAGCACCTATTATTGTAAGTAAATCACGCAGTATCAGTGTAAAGGCAGTGCAACTCCATGAGTGACTTTCTAACGTAAATGATGTCTTAAAAAATTTTCAAATATCAAAAATGTTTGTCTGTTTAGCAAAACGATCCAAAAACCGGCGAAACCACACACTTGTGACACAGGTTTATCTAGCAATTCTCCTACAGATTATGTAGAATAAGAATGCAGTAAAATACAAAACATTCAGATGAAAAAACAAAAACTACTGAGAGCAGCTCCTGAAGAGAGAAATGCATTAAGATGCAAACAAAAATGGATGTGTAGCATAACAATGTGCAAAACAAATTATATACATGGCAACATTCACAACCGGTCTTCTCTTAGGTCAAATATATGAATTCTATACATCGAATCCCACATACGATACGTTATGTTGAGGCTCTCCTGGGTCAGCTACTAATATTCATATTCAAGATATATGTATAGATCACGCATATATTTACCTATGGGTTTAGCGTTTTGTCATATTTAGCTGCTTAATTAGCTAAAATGTGACATGAATCAAAGTATGACTGCATGTTTATCAGTGACATACATATGGAACTATACTTTTTTACAAATTCATCGTTTTTCAACACACAAAACAATTTTGGATAAATACAGACGTGTGAAAAAAATTAATCTCATAAAACTGCGAGCCGTCTCTTCTGCTACGTCACGTAACAAACAAAGATCAGGTGAATGGAAAGGGGAGACCACTCGGTCACCCCAAACGTATGGCTGGGTGCCCCGATCCCCCGGGAAGCCTTTGCGGGCGGGAGGCGTGTCCTGGGCGGTATGCCCATAGCGGCGTGGTTGGAGCACGCACCCGCCGCCTAAAAGGGTTGTCCTAAACACCCGCCCGGAAGTCCGTGCTCCTCTGGGCGGGATGAGGTCGCGGTCCCGCCTTCCCGCTGCTGGATAAAAGGCGCTGGAATCCAGGGAAGCGTCCTCTTGTTCCTGCGCTCTGAAGGCTGCACCACTCGTCACTCGTGAGCCCTCAAGGGAACAAGCTGCAGTTTTTGACCCACCCACCAGCCCCTGTTGCAGAAGTTTGGGAGTAAACAAAGTTCTAAGTCGCAATTTGATTGTAATAAATAAACGTCTTGTTGGATTTGTTGCTTTCATCTTAAGTCGATGCCAAGAGTATGCATGCAACTGAATACTTGCTTATAGGCCTTTTTTCCTTTGTAGAAATGTTATGGAATGTATGCAATAAAGAACGTTCTCTGCTATAGGACCTTTTCTCCTTTGTAGCAATGTTTATAGTTCAGTGGATATATCGAGCTGTAATTTAAGATTAAGCATAGGTTTTTTCCCCCTAGTAGGTAACTAACTGTCGTATTTATTTAGTCTTCGGTCGGGCGGTAAGGTCATGATCGGTGAGCAGTGATTTCAAGGTCCCTTGGGGGGGCGCCACCCATTACGGATGGGATCGCCCAGGGGGAGACGGCTATATGCCCCTCCCCAGAATTTCCCGGGGGCCGGATATCCGCTCCGGCGGAAGAGAGTGCGGGGAAAGAGGGGGGGTCCACGCTGTCCTTCTTACGGATACCCCGCACGGGAACTCGGACGACCTTAAGATGGCGCCGAGTGAAAGGGGGCCCCCACGACAAGGGAAGTTACAGTTGGCTACGAGGGTAAAGTCCTCTGCGCATGCGCCACTCACACGTGAGGGCGGAAATTTGGTGATAGGGACCTGACACCGGTTAAGACCTTGCCGTTGGCCCCTAACGTTAGGATGTACAAATTTGTATGCAATGCATTATGTCATGATGTTAGACTCGGTTAGGAAATCTTTGTATTAGAGATTTGTTAAGGTTAGCCTGAATACCTGTCTTCATCAAATGTAATGAAAGTTGAATTTGTACATGATACATAAAACGTTTTAATTTAAAGTTTTACATTTTGTTTCATATTTTAATAAATACGGCCGGGGGGTCGTGAGGCCCCCCTGCCTTCCAAAAGTTCAAACTGTGTCTGTCTCCTCCCATTGGGATTGGTGGTGGAAGGGGTGGCGGGCATCCCGGTCCATATGGTGTTTGTGCCCTCAGCTGTCGAGTTTCTCCAATGCAGGACGGATTTCATTAGATCTGTACCAGTGCTAATTCCTTTCTTGCACACAATACACAGATGATTGAACTAGCTTCTTGCGGTCTTTGGCAATCAAATGGCACATGTAAACTCCCAGTTTGCCTAGCAGCAAATTAAGGTAATTTGCCTGAGTCGGCATGATCCATTGTGCCATGACATGCAGACTTTTTTGGGATGTGATGTATTCCCTAGGGCAGTGTTTCTTACCCTGTGGACTGGGGGTCCCCAGCTTCCAATAAAGCCTCAGTGGGTTCTCCAGACTCCAATAATGTGTCCACAGAAGCCAAAAGGTTAAGAACCACTGCCCTAGGAAAGTGAAGGCCGATATGGAAAAGCAGTAAAATAAGAGGGAGAGAGAAAAGAGCACGAGAGTGACTCTAGGAGTGAGAAAGTGCATCTCTGTGTGAAAGTGAGTATGTGAAAGAGAAAGTGAATGCAAGAGTGCATGTGTGCTCAGAAAGCAATATTGAGCTTAGGGGTAGGGAGTTTGAGCAGTTTTAAGGGACAAACTGATTACTAAATTTGCATCTTTCAACCACCAAAAGTGGAGTAGCCCAAAACATTCAATTGTCTTTTTAAAGAGTCCCAGGAGGAACAGACAGCTAGTACCAGAGACTGCTGCCTCGCGACAGCATCTTAATTAATACTCTGGGGTCTACTAAGCACCAATGCGTTCCTTAGGCTCTCTTCAGATTTGTTAAGAGGTTCACAACGTTCCTACATAGGTTCTGGGCACGGTCAGCAAGGCTGCCTTCCGACTGCTCTACGCACTTCCGCGTGAGCCCCTTCTGACTGTTTGTTCTGTTCCGGCTTGCTTTTAGAGACTAAACATCAGTATATCCTGCTCAGTGAGGGAAATCTTTCACTGGGTCCACTGGGCAGACAGCGAACGCGCATCTAGTACAGGACTCAATTGGCACCATAGGACATTCATGTTCCAAATGCTTTGAGATAAAGAGACCTGTGCCACATATTTACCAAGGCTTGGGCATGACCTGCTCAGCCGTTCAAAACTGTACCGTATACATGTTTAAATATTTTCAGTCTTGCCTGCTCCTACATTTGATCATTTACTCTATTTCAAGAATAGTTCATTGAAAAGCAAGTAGGTGCACTTTTCCAGATACTGCAGTGAGCACATTGTTCCAAGCCTTGTTTTATATCAATTCCTCATCTAAAGATTACATTCTTCTGCTTGCTGATACTCATGTATTTTTCCATACAGCTAGTAGAAGTCTTAAACTGAGAAACTAGCAAATAATCTTGGACACTTAAGAGTCAGGATCCAGCCACACGAGTGAAAATTATATGTTTTTGCAATCTGGCTAAATGTTTTGAAAGCAGTATAAACTAGACATAGGATTTGCACATTGTCTGGGTGGGTAGGACCTTTTCTAGGCTGCAGTACTCAAGATTAACTCTTTAACAGCAGCACAAATGACTATTGTTGGTTTCACATGTTCTACTAATACATTTACTTCAGTAAATATAGCACCAGAAGATCTAAATAGCGACCAGTTAGGCTAGATGGAGCAGCAAGGCACATACATTTATGTTGGATTTTTACAGCAGGGTGTCATGGCCTCTTGTCTCTTGTGAAGAAGGACTGACACATGATAGCAGTTGCGGTCCACAGAGAATGAACCACGAAAAGGTGCACCCAAAGAAAAGTCCACGGTCCTTGGTTATGGATTAATTTTCTCCAGCGAAGAAGTTTGGAATAAAGGCTAAAACTCATCTATAACAAAGGACTGTGGACTTTTCTTTGGGTGCACCATCTAGTGGTTCTTGCTTAAACATTTCGGTTTAATAGAAATGCCAAGCAACAGCTGACACTTTGCTTATAGTGCACCATATTTTTGAAATTGAAGGGAAATGTGTAGAGGAGCGGGCCCATGGTACCGCCGTTGCTAGTGTTGAGGTCACACAGAGACTCTGAGGTGTCCAAAACCTACGAACATAAGTTCTCCTTAGTGGAGGCCACACTAGGTTATGGTATATGTATTATGAAGCCATTCCTACTTCTGACTACGCGCTGAAGTGCTCTATGGACAGACAGAAGCCAAGTGTTTATGATTTAGCCATGCATACAGTTTACAGTTTGTCGGGCTGCTCCCGTTTAGTGGCACGCAATCTTGAGTTAGCGGGACGGTTCTAACTATTACTAACACATCTACACAGGGATGCTAGGTATCACTTTGTCTGTAGTCTACTTGACTTGCGAATCCGTGGACCGATTTCAGGCCATTTGTGTAGAGATACATTTGTTGGACAGAACTTAAGAGTGACGGTTATTCTGATGGTATGATGGGTAAGATAACTGCCCCAGGGGACAGCAAAGCACACTATTTAGACACATTCGCCACCCTACAGCTATGCCTCACATATCAAATTTGAAACAGAGAAATGTACTTTCGTTTGGACTGCCAAGGAATGGGCTATACTGCTGATCCAATACTCACAGTTTTGAGGTAGGTGATGGGGGGGGACATGCAGCACAACTAGAATATAGAATTTTTTGTTTAACACACGACTGCTGACTATAGAAGCGACGGCACGGAGGACACCCGGTACAAACTCTTTTAAATAAGTTTCAAATTTATTCACCTTTGCTCTACAACCGGGTCATAGGTTTCCTACCCTTACTCCGGAGGAACAAGGACCACCATGAGCACCCCCACATATTTTATTATTCGTATGGAAGGGTGATTCTTTGATTGACGTTATTCTGGTATTGGAGCTATATAAAATAGCAAGGATATTGGTCCATTTGCGGTTGATCGAGACTGAGGTACCCCGTAGATTTTGTAACTCACGGGCTTTGAATAAGATATCGACGAAATTCAGTTGAGCCCGAGTGGTCCTATAGATCCAATAAGTAACCTATACAGCCACAGACTATACCTCATGTGTGGAATAGGTCTTTTTATTGTTTATACATTATAAGAGAGACAAATATTACTTGTGTCTTGAGGAAGGTGGTTTTTAACAATCAAACGCCACCGAAATGCGTCGACGCTTTTGTCTAAACACACGTTTATATCCAAGGAACGTGTTTGTGCCTAACATAGGATCTAGCTGATGGACATTGAGCGTATTGTTGAAATGGATTCCATGTGGAATAACTAAACTATGATGTGGTGATTGTGTTCACACTTTTATTTTTGCGTCTCTCGGATAAAATACATGTGGTATTTTGTTTTTTAAATTTATGATTGTAACTTTGATCAATTTGCAGGATTGTCTTAGCCATAAAGAGATAGGAAAAAGGGGTAAATAAATATATTGTTTATAAAATCTTGTTGTTTATCGTGTGTATTATAATTGTTGGATAGGGTCTATTAGTATTTGGTGTGGTTGGATTATGTTTCCACTGTACAACTGGATGTTGAGATGTGCATGAGATTATAGGCAATTTGGGAACCTTGTGGTAGTCCCAAGAGAGTCTTAACTCGGATTGTTTGTTTAACTGCCAAAACGTTACTGCCCGTTACTAACCAGGATGAAGGACAGTTTTAGAAGACGTCCCTAAAAGAATCTCCCTACCACACAACGTTTTCGGCCTGCCCTACAGTCTCCTCCAACACTGGCTTTGGACTCTAACGAAAAGTGGATGACATGAGTGGGTTTCCTCTGGTGTGATGGATTCGGTCTATAAACAAACCAGTGGGCTTTTTAAAACTTTAGTAAAATGCTTCTTCTGTCTAAAAAAGATTCCAAGACACTCGACACGCTTGGAGCACTGCAAGTAACAGCCTCTCTTGTGTTTTTAGACTGTTACAAACAACTTGCAGGTTCACTTCTGGGAATCAAATCTGCAGGACGGTCTTTTCCAGAATAAAATTAATGCTTTAACAATTTACAAGTCAATAAAAGTTTTCTTTTGAAATGGTTGGAAGAATTAGGCTTTACAAACCGTTCTGACAAACCCTTAAGTGCCGCGAGGGTTGAGATCATAAAAAAATGATTGTTAACTTTCAATGACAAATGGGTTTTAATCACACTGGTGATTTTTTAACATAAGAAAACTTACAGTCTTAACCGTTTACAAACGTTGGCTACATGAGCACCAGCCTAAACAGAACGGTAACAAAGGCAGCAGGTACAGCTAACAACTCGGGCCTGACAATAAAAAGTTTCAAGGCACTGTACCCAACAAACTGAAAAAAAAAACATCTGACTGACTTTCTGTCGAGACTCATGCAGTAAAAAAAACCGTCCTGAAAACACTGGACAATTATACTTTCGCCACTGCACTATTTTGCTTTTAATATATTTTTTAGTACAGATGCTATAGAGGCTTCTCATTTTATAAACGTTTGTGATAGTAATAGTCCCTAAACTGTTTTAAAAAGGCTCCTAATTAGTAAGGTCTCTTTCGAGGGTCAACAGACCAGCCTCGTATATACAATTACCAACAGCAAGGGACGTTGTTCTAATTACTGGACAATACAATCCGGGATAATTTCTCGCAAATTCTGAATCAAAAAGAAAGTAAAACTGTAATTATATATATTAAATAATCCATTATTATATACTTTACGTGTCTAATCCGATAATTTTTGCTCAGAGATTCACCCTCTGGATTCAATATGCACTGGCATTTTACCAGTCTATTATTTGTGGTTACTGTACCTGATCTGCTTTTCTGAATATGATTTCTGTACCACTTACTGGTGGAATGGAAAGAGAAAGCATCTAATGTAGTTCTCCATCAATGAAACAGGATGCAGCCCTCACTAGAACAGATTGCTGAATGTGGATTTGTCCAGGATCCTGCAAGTAGACCGTGTATAGAGAGATCCTTGCTGGACAATTGTTGAGTGTGGTTTTGCTGAGGTCCCTCCAGGAAGTAGAATATATAGAGGCAGGTTGAAAACAGGCCCCTCGAGAAAGAACTACTGGTCTGAGTATTCCCGCAGGACAGTGGGTGCTGCCACTACAGTAGAACTCCCTGCTGCAGCCTCAATTTTTCCTTTCTCCAGTAGTCAACAACTTCCTCCACATTTGTTCATTTTTTGCTGCTGTGTACAAGGATTTTGATGACTCCTCGCCTTTGGCTGTTTCTTGCATCAATGTGCGCCTAGCAGCCCTGCTTGTTGTATTTCTTCATTGAAATGGGTCTGCTTGGATCGAATGCTGTCCAAAACCTGGAGTTCATCATTATGGGAACAAAAAACGATTGTTTCATATTTGGAGAACATACTGGGGGGTGTGAAATAGGACCAAAGCAAAGCTTATCACTTAATCTTCTGGCCCTTGTCTGGAAATATGCTGCTGTTAGTCGAGGCGTCCTTTCACTGCCGGTAAGCGTGGACATTTTATGCAACACTTGATTCCATCTGGCACCACATGACGGATTTCTGTGCCCTTGCCTCAGACTGAAGCATCACATTGCGAGTTCCGGGAATTATGTCCATCGCAATGGTCGGTTTCATTTTAAAATCAACTCAGTCTCTGCAAAAGCCTCTAAATTGCACTTGGTTCCATGAATAGCTGTAGGCTACCAATGGGTGGTGTGTGTGAATGAGCGCACAGCCTCTGTGAACCAACCCCTGGGGATCATTCTGAAGTACAGACTGTGCAGTGAGCGGGATTGTAGGGAGTGTTTAGGTGCACACTATCTTTCAACTATGCGGTCTAAAGACAAATATGCTCTTAAAAAACTCACATACCGCATAATTGTTATCAATGGGAAAAAATCCAACCAAACCGGTGTTGGCTGATGGATCGTCTATTTAAGGAAGCGGTCTGCCCTGGTGAATCCCTAAACATTTTTGTTTTTTGTGCAGGCAGATTTTTTTTACGTCCGGTCTTGAGTCATACCAGTCTCAGCCCTCCTGTGCTTGTGTTCAAATAATAACCCCTCGTCTAATGTGTGCAGCACACTGGTAGCCAGGCTTACAGCCGAGTAAAAAGGACTTCATCTTTGTATAAACTGCAATTACACCACACATGGCCGGCTTTAAACCTGGGCCCAGGGCGCAGAACTTGACTTGGACGCAGAGATTTGACTGCATACAGATTAGGCAGCAGTCTCCATCTGACCGGACTCCAGAGCTCCAGCCCACAAAGCAATTAATCATTCTGGGATTTGCTCTTATAGCGGCTGCAGGCGCCCTGTTTAGCATCCTATCCCTCTCCCATATTTTTCACACCTCCACCCTCCTGGTAGCTCACCTCCAATTTAGCGCCTTTAGGAATGAATGAGACCAGGGCCAGATCGGAACGCAAACCGGCCCAGGCAATTGGCAGTGGGTGGGGGGGGGGGGGGGGGTGGCTAGTGGGGGGGGGGGGGGGCGGCGGAGTAGGGGGTGCGCGCATGGAAAACACTGGACTCCCGGTAACAAAAACGGCCCAAGGGGTCCAAAACCAGCCCCCACCCTGTTGGCGGCCCACCGGGGAAACGCCCGATGCCTGCAAGTCCGGCTCCGAATGAGATGAGCTGTGGGTGTTTCAGGTAACGGTTGATGAGGTAGTTGGGAAGTTTGCTTACTTAGCCAAGGTAATGATTAGAAAAACCACTCCCCCAGGATCAAACAGTTGTCACTTTTTAGGGCGAGCCTAGGAAACAGGCATGCACTGTCTCTCGACATGCTGGAACTACTTCTGTGGGCTTTCACCACTCCCATCACTTTCTTTTGTTCTTTGGCCTTTCTTTCAAAATTCTTTTGGTTTCTTTGGTAAATGCTTTACATTTGCCCCTCCTTTTAACTGTTTTGTTCCCGCCCTGAAGACTGGCCCTATTACATGGATCAGTCTACTTCTGCCCATTTAGTTAGTTTCGGGGCACTACTTTTTCCTTTGACTCCGCTCGCGGAGCTGTCCCCCACCACCTCCTGCCTGTCGCAGCGTTGTTCCTGCTCTTGTCAGCGCCCGTTGCTACCACTTCTCCAAGTTGCAGGCTGGCGTCACTTCTCTACTTCTCGCACTGTGTTTTAGGATTGTTTTTTTTGTGTCAAAAGTATGTTTATTGAGTTTCAAAAAATAAGAAGAAGATGCGACAATCCCGCACATTGTCCCACACAGGGGATAGCATTGCTTCCGCTCATATGCACCCCTTATCATCGCGCAGCAAACACTCTCGTAATGCATTTGGTACCAGTCACTCTTGGCGCCTTTTATACCCAATTCTACACTGCCCAGTGTTGGCCTACCCAAGGCAATGTGTGTCAGTCGCTCTGCGATTGGCCACACCGTGTATGTATGTGCTGCATAGCTAAACACTTACAAGGTCCCAAAGGCGAAACCTGTTTGATATGCCAATGCTGGTTACCTAGTAGCAGTAGGGTAGAGGAGGTCAGACAAGACAAGAGCGTGCCAGGCAGTCAAGGTCTCAGTCTGGAGCAGCTGAACCCTAACTGCCAATTATTGTTTTCTAAACCTGAACATCTTTCTTTCTAGTCAACTGTTTGCAAGTACAAAATTAGTGTTTATGAACTTCCGCAGTTTTTCTTTGGATTCTAGTACTTGCTGTTTTGATTGCCCTCTATACAAGTACCAGAACGCAAAGAATGCATGTATTTAAAAAGTCAATTCAGTGAATTGTTTGCACATTGTTTAGCTTTTATACCTAGTTGTGGCTACAGCTCGGAGGAAATGTGGGCAAGGAAGGGGGGCCAAATTTGATTCCGCCCAGGGCGCTCTCTGAGCAAAGGCCAGCTCTGACGCCATGTGTGGTAGATGAGAGCCACCTATTTTGTACAACAGTATGCCATTTTAGAAAATGCACAGCAGAGACAAAAAATGTCTTCCCCGGCTACAGTGTTTCAGCAGTTCTGTTGGCTGTATGCCTGAATGACTGAATGCAAGATATTCCAATAAAAAAAATGCAAGGTCAAATTTAGCATCTTCTATGGCTATAAAATAGTACCTAGAAATTAATCCAGCCTTCGATGAATAGAGGCTGTCCGAGCAATTCCCCGATGAGCTAAACAGATGCGGGCATATGCTGATGAATCCTTCTGGGGACCATTTGCAGCACAGCCCTTAAAGTGTGACCTGGAAAATCATTTCAAAACACATTAAATAGGTGAGGACAATTCTGTGGTTGCAGGGCGCAGGCCTAGCTGCCTAACTAAATCCAGCATCGGACAACTCTTTTTGCTCCATTCCACCACAGAAAATTCCTATAATGTCGTGAACACACTAAACAAATAGTAATGGAGATCTTACCAAAATCAGAGCTTTTCCTCATGGGATGTACAAGAAATCACATGTGAATCTTGAGGGGCCTGAAAACGTTCACTAGATTTTTTCAGAGGTCATATTAAAGTAGCTCTACATTTATTTATTAACTTGTGATCACCCAAAGTTATGTTGACAGAAATCACCAACAGGAATCCAATAATTACTTACAGTGGCTTACCAGGAACCACCGAGCATTGTACCTTCGAACCAAAACGCTGTCCATTCTGGAAGAGCAGGAGCTCCACATATCTAATGTCCAGCTGAACTTAACCAGGACCATCAGAGTTGGTTCAGTGACCAATTGAGCCCTGCTACAAATGAGGAAGGCATGCGTTGCCCTGCCTGCGTGGGGTCGGGCACTCAAGTGCTTGGAGACCCGAGGTGAATTGGTATCGGCAAGACCAAGAGCATCGTATCTTTTAATGCATTTATAATTTTGCTCCTCGATACTTCTAATAAAAGGTTCAAACACACTGGAATCTGTACCCCATCACTAAAGCCCAGTTCAGTCATTCGATGTACGACTAGATGACAGCAAGTCTGCAATGCCACCCAGGCTCCCGGTAATCCCGGTCTACCAAACATTCACTAGAAGACTGTCTGGACTGCCTTTAGGAAGATTGCCTTGGACAGGGTATTAAAATATGATTCATTTTGTGCTACAACACTAGTTTAGAATCGTGGCAAAACGTGTTTGAGTTCACAGTGTTTATAATTTAGTGAAATGTAAATTAAAAAGTGAAGAAGAGTTACAGGCTGTGGTTGGTCACCCCCGGAAAGATAACAGGCTAAGCTGCACCTTAACTTCTGTGCCCTGGTTGTGGGCAGGAATGGAGCCTTTTCCTGAAATATTTCAGGGAGTTATGTAAAAAAAAACGGTCTGCCAAAGAGTCATTGGTGCGCAGCACTCAAATACTGCCAAAGGCAACTGCGAAAGAACTTACAAAGTGAGGGCTCCCTTTGGAAGACAAAGTTTCAGGAACTGCATTAAGCGGACAGCCCTTCTCCATCTTTTCCAAAATCTCCAGCATGCATGCCTGCAAACTGAATAAGAAGTCAAGAAGCCCTACTTGTCCTTATCCATCCTGATGGGAAGAGCACATTTATGGAAAACAAATCGAAAAAATAATTAAGATAGAAATCAAGAGAAGCCGTCAAGCATATCCAGGCATCATCAATTTAACTCCTTCAACTTTGTGGGGGGGGTTTCACCACATTAGCCGAAACAGAGTACTGGACCTCCTCATGGACATAATGAATCCTTTTGATATATCCCGTTGGTTGCGACATAAATGCAGAAAAAATTATTTGGGCCAAAGACAACTGTCACCACTGGAGCTAACCAATCTTCTTTCCCAACAGTGTATGTAACCACTTTCACGTCAGGATTTTTTTATTGCAACCAAGGCACTGCCAACAGCAACAGCAACCTTTCTCGAACCTTTTCTGGGATTGGTCCACGATCTCCGCACAAGATATGAGGGTCTGGCGGTGATGGGAGATTTCAATGTCCACTGGGAGGAGCCTACGAGAGACGCAATGTCCAAACAGCTTGAAGAGGCTATGAATGTATTAGAACTAACCCAGATAGTGACAGGCCCAACACACAAGAAGGGTCACACTTTGGACCTGATATGGACCTCAGTACCTGTACTGTGCCCGGTCACTATCTCACCTTGCATTTGGGCGGATCATCACCTACTGCAGGGTAGCTTAGCTTTCCCGGGGCAAGAAGGAATCCCCACCGCCGAATGGCGGATGGTGAGAAGGTGGAATTCTATTAATCCTGATACTCTTATCTATTTTAGAGCAACCCTCCCACCTAAACAGACTACCAGAAGATGACTTGGAGAGGGCCAGTCAAAAAATATCTCAAAAACTGGAATATGCTATTGAGGCAGTGGCACCAGCACGAAAGGTAAAAATCAGGGATAAAGGAAAAGGGGCCCCCTGGTTTAATGACGATCTGAGACGCTTGAAACGCGCCCTGCGCCAGTGCGAGAGAGCCTGGCGAAAGGGGTATGATCCTAATTCCCAAATCTTGTATACGGAAAAACTTTCCACTTATAAACAAGCCATTAGGACTAGGAAAAGTGAGTTCTACGAAAGCAGAATTGCTACAGCACCCAACCCCCAGAAGGAAATTTTCAAAGTCCTTACAGAACTGAGAAAAAAGAAGGAACAACCCCCCTCCTTCACGCAAGAAGACTGCCATAAATTCCAGTCATTCTTTACCACCAAGATATGGGCCCTCCTGACAGAAATTGAGAACACTCCTAGACTGGACTGTCCTGTAATCACTCAAACTTCCTCCCCCACAGTCATCCAGCCCTTAACTACACTACCCTTACTTACCAAGGAAACCCTGGAAAGAGTGATGAATCAAGTTAAATCTGGCTCTCGGTGGACCCATGCCCTCTGCGGATATTTAAACAAGCGTGGCCAGGACTGGAGGACGACATATTATCGCTCCTAAATAGTTCCCTCACCTCCGGACAAGTCCCCTCTAACCTTAAGGAAGCGCGATTAATTCCTCTCTTAAAAAAGGCCGGGACTGACACTAAGATCCTGAAAAATTACAGGCCCATCTCTCAACTTCCTTTTTTAGCAAAAATTCTGGAACAGCATGTGTTGTCCAGCCTCTCTCACCACCTTGAGAGCAACTCCTTGCTTGAACCCAACCAGGCCGGTTTCAGGGCCCACAATAGCACGGAATTGGTCATGCTCTCCGTGCTAGACGATCTGCGACTTAAAGCAGATAATAAAGATCCTTGTGCCCTGGTGCTACTCGACCTCTCCGCGGCATTTGATACGGTCAATCATGACCTTCTTCTGTCGCGGTTGGGGGAGTTTGGTATCCAGGGCACGGCCCATGCCTGGCTGACCTCGTTCCTCGGTGAACGGGTCCAGAGAGTACAACTGGATGACCTGGTATCAGAGGCAGCAAGGATTACATGCGGAGTCCCACAGGGCTCAGCCCTGTCTCCCTTGATGTTCAATGCATATCTGCAGCCCCTCATCTCATCTTTGAATCAGATGGACTGCAGTATATACAATTACGCCGATGACACTCAGATCATCATTCAAATAGGTAACTCCCCAACTGCAGATCAAAAATTGAAAAATATCTTAAAATTTATCGTCAACTGGATGACGGCAAACTTTCTAAAGATTAACCCTGATAAGACGGAGGTGCTTGCAATTACGGCATCATCTAGCCCTTGGAGTGACCTCCTATGGCCCACGGAATTAGGAAACCCCCCAGTACCGGCAGTAACAGTGAAAAGCCTTGGCATAGTTATCGACACCAACATCACTATGTCAGCTCAGGTTTCAGCGGTGGTGGGCACTTGTGTAGGCCTATTGAGACAACTACGCAAACTGTCTCCCATCCTGAAGGCGGACACTCTCAGGAGAGCAGTGGCAGCATTAATCCTGGCACGGCTGGACTACGGCAACGTCATGTATTTCGGCATTCCGAAAAAATTAATGAACAGACTTCAGATTGTCATGAATGACGTGGCCAGACTCATTTTTAATAAACCAAGAAGGACCCCTGCTACCCCCCTTCTTCGTGAACTTCATTGGTTGCCAGTGAATCAACGGGCCAAGTTCAAAGGCTTATGCATCACGCAGAAAGCCTTATATGGGCAAGCCCCTAAATATATTAAAAAACGCCTTGTCCCGTATGCCCCTAGCAGGAACTTACGTTCAGCAGAGGCTGCACTATTGATTTGCCCAAGGTTTAAACTGTCTTCCCTTGGAGGGCGTACGTTCTCCCACACAATTCCCAAAGCATGGAATCAACTGACTGAGAACCTGCGCAAAGAAACAAAGCTCCTGCCCTTCAGGAAAAAGTTAAAAACCGTGCTCTTCCAAGAGGCATGGGGTACCATCTTGCCTGTCTTCCCTCTACAACTCTGTGTCCACTCGCCGCTAAGCGCTTAGAGACCCCTGGGTGATAAGGCGCTCTACAAATCAAAAATACAAATACAAATAAAAAAAATACAAATACAAATCTGTAGGGGCACTTTGCTTGCTTTACCATCTGATGTCTCTCAGAATCTTCCTCTGGCTTTAACATATCACTTCAACTAGTTTTCCTCAAATTCATTGGGTCTATTAGTTAACTACTGAAGGGTGAGGTCTGCACACCTCTAAGAAATCTGTGGTTAGACTCAGCAGGATTCCCAAAACCAGATTGTTGTCACAGTTTGATTTCAGCTTTACTGCCCAAGAAACTTTACAACTGATAGAAAGATACTTCTTTTCAAACAGATTAAAAAGTGATCATCTCTCTGTCCTTTCTCATGACGCTACACCCTCAAGCCATTCTGTAGAAACAAGTGCCTATTTTTTTCACATTCATGACGTACGAGGCCTTTAAATCTACAAACTTTAGCTAGATTTCATCCCACATCTGTGATATCTCATGCTGGTGCCTAAACATTTCTGCCTGGATCACCATGGTTATCTTGTATATTACTAGGCCAGCCTTTACAAACACTACGCACCATCTGCACCTGAATTTCATAAGTGAGGTAACTCTGTTCTATAATGCCAAATAACATGCTTAAAGTAGTTTCATGAATGCGGACAGCATCTACTAAAAGACACTCAATGAATGTGCCAAGAAGACATGGGAAAGCGTCTACCTGGACTATCTTCAGCTTCCCAACTAAATGGCCTTCACTTTGCTATCTTCATGGCTTCCCTCTTCTTCCCTGGTTTCCTGATTCCTTACCACTCTCCTCACTGCGAGTACAGCTCTCTACGCCTTCTTCGTCTGCCAATGTAACTTCTCTCAGTACCCCTCACACTGGTACCTCTCTACCGCCCCTCTTAGGATGAACCGGAAGTATTTCTATACCCTCTCAGGTTCTTTGCTCTTCTTGCGTTGTCTGACCGTAGGACTTGACCCCTATTGGACTCCATCCCAACCCCGCTATTCTAACTCGAGCACCAATCCTCGCTGGTTTGAAGATCGTCCTTTCCTCGAACGCGGTTCACGTGACATTGCTGCATAGAGGCTGCTTGCATCTTCACACCGTTTCTGCTTCTCTGCATAGTGTGCAATCTTTCCAGTCATGTAGTAGCTTATAAACATTCAAAATAAATGCAGAAATGATTAAGGCGGACCCTGCTAAATACATGTCTGAACAAATGTAAGTAACTTAGATTAAAAAAGATGTTATATTTATACAAGGACAAACTGTCTGTGGCGGACCTGGAAGTTATCAATGTGTCAGTGGAAATGCAAATGAATCTCCCCCGCCCCCTCCCCCAGTCCACCACCATCCAAAGCAGCAGGTTCCTGACACACGTCAAACCCTTTCCGGCATCGCAGCCCAAACAAGCTATCGGAGAACGATTTTCTGCCCAGCGATCCCTCATTACCGACATCCGGAGCACACGTAGTTCAAATACCGCACTATAAATACTGTTGGCGCCAAAGGGCAATGAAACAACTTTGTCGGGGCGGCCCCCTTCATGTTAACAGCCGAAATTATTTTCTCATCAAAAAGTCATTACGCGTGCCTCTTGTATATCATTGAATTCATCCTCAAACCTCATTTCCGCTTGCAGCAGGAACAAAGCTCTACAGGTCTGCAGCACGTTGTTTTGTTTAGTTTTAAAGTATAGTGCCTCGCCCCGAAGCAATCGCTGCTCAACGCTGCTGTGTTTACAAATGGGACAAAACGCGCCACCATCGGTAACGTAACCTGTTTTTTTCCCATAATTTTCCAGGGGGCCAAGGAGGGGGAAAATCTTACACACTCGACTCGTGAGTAGACGCTTTGATTTTCATCAACAGTCCTTGAAGGGCGCAAGTCTGCAAAAAAGCACCACCCTGCAGGCGTGCCGCGTGGCCGCCCACCCACGTGCATTCGAAAATGGCGATGGGCCTCTAGGCTAAAGTTGACACCATATAAAGCTGACAACTTTTCCAACCGCGCTACCCACCACCATTGCGTTCCAGCGCCTTGTCAGGTGTCCGAGGCGCTACAGAAATGAACAACACAAATACAATGGCCTGCTCCCCTTTCCTAAAATTGCTTGCATTAAATCATAGACAGATCAATGGCATTTGAAACCTGTCACACAGGTGTGCCTCAGTATCGCAAAAATCCCTAAAAGAGCTTCAGAAAGAGTAATCTCTTCTATAGGTTCTCGCTTTCAAACTATATGGATGCACATTCATATATAAATCCGTACAGGTACATATTCAGAAACCAACACCCTGAAATGAATACGACTAAAATATTCAGGTTTATGCGCAAATACGATAAGCAGAAATGCATTTTGTTGCACACCGTACTGAAAAGAGAAAACATCTCAACACCAACGCAAAGACCAGGCACCACACGTCCCTCTGGATGCCTCCGCAGCTTTTTAAAGAGGAGGACCAGTTATATATTGAACATTCACTGGAGGCTGCAACGAAGGGGAGCCGCGGAAGGCCACGGCATCATGAAATCTGAATTTATGAGAAGGCTCAACGTGAGCTCTTGGTCGTTCCTTTGGAACTGAGACAGATCAGTGATCTCCTTCCTTTTACAAGGCTAAAAACGCTGCCGTTTCCGAAAGTTTAGCTGCTTTAGTTTGACCTTGCCGCTCTGTTTGCCTCTTGCCTTGTACTCCGAGTTTTTCAGCGCCAGGATGCCGTTAGGTGATAGAGCGCTTTATAAATGAAATAAATAAAAAAATAAAAAAATAATGCAACAATATTCAAAGACGAAAACTACTGGCGAACGAGAAGACATGACAAATTAGAGGATTGTAGGTTTCTAAAAAGTTTACAAAAAATAATAAATAACATGGTCGCACAACATTTCACCTTGGATACACCAGGCAGGTGGAGATGAGGGGTTTCTGAGACTAAAGTCCCAATGCAGAACCTCGGAGCGCAGGTGAAATGTTGCATGCGCCCACAGGTCTAAAAATGACCAGGACCAGAAAGGGCTGTGTGAGAAGAATCTGCGACTCGACAATAGAAGTGTTCTGAACCTGCAGCTGGAGGACGTTAGGTTGAAAATGTATCTAACCATAGGAGATGTTCGGGATATTTCATGGATCTGGAAATTCTTTAAACTGTCAAACGTGGAACCGAGTTATTCTGGTGGCTAGGAAGACCAGATATCTAGTCGTGGTTTACACACTTCAACAAATTGTTAATTCGAGCAGGTCTCTGTATCTCTGTACACTTCTCTTCTAATACGTACAAAAGTTCTATTCACACTTGGGCGAAGTCACAAGAGGTTGAAGGTACAAGTTTCCGTTGAAGTCAAAGATCAGAGAGTGTCCACAATGCTAGCTAGGGATCAATGATACCTGAAGGAACAGAAGTGTTTCTGCAAAGAGACTATTGGGCATGTCATTGGATTCAGATGCGGTACGCTCTGGACAAGGATAACTAGAACCTCAAGAAACCAGTACATACCCACAACGGGAGCAGGTCAAAGGGACAATCTGTGACGGCTCAACACTGGTCAGGATACAGTCGGAAGCAAGGAACAGGGCATGGGCCCAGCACACACACTGTCCAGCCCTATACAATTCAGATAATAAACAACTACTGCAGCTTACAACTAATAAAGGCTTTTTCTTTCTCTTTTTTAAATTTTTCAGATTGTGGCTTAGTAGGACCTGCACCAACAGGTGCTACAGTGTTTTATTTTCACATATTATGTGGAACAGTGGAAATAACCCTTGTCCACAATATTCAAAACATGGCACCACTGACTAGTTACGAAGTGCTTAAGGTTTATCTGGCATCTGCTCCACCGGGAACGGACGTCTAGTGGGGGAGGGGAGAAAGGAGAGACAGCAGTGTGAGAACATAATGCTTACAGAATAATGCCATGCAGGCACTGGCGAAACCTTACGGTACAAACGTTAATATTTTAGTCAGGTACAATATTGCTCAGCAACGTAATAAATCACTAGGTAACTACAGAGCGCAATATTTTCCACGTGGTAACTTACGGATGTACGTAGAGAAGTCATAATGGATAGGACACACATCTAATTTAGAGATACAGAAGAAACTAGGCAGAAAATACAGACACAGCCCAGGGAAGAGAAATGTCCACCAAGCCCTAGAAACTTGTCAATGAAAGGAGAACAGATGATGGGGGATGCATTGTGAGTGTATGAAGATAATAAGGTGATGGGAGGCCAAGATAAAGCTGCTTACAGGATGACTGATAGGACCAACATGTTTAAATAGGCAAATGCAGGCTGGCGCTCCATGCTATCAATGTGGTCATTTAAGTGCTATGAAAAATGCTAAGAGGTGTCTATATATTTGAAAGCACTTTCAAGTGTGAGGAAAAGAAAAGATGCACTATCCATGCATGTGATGGAGGGGTGCATTGTGTAAATCAGGACCAATGTGGCTTTAAAAGACTAGGGCAACGAGTGTGGTATTATATGTTAGGAAAAAGTGTATCCCGTTTAAAATTCCAACTACCCAGTATTCATTTATAGCAAGGAGTATTTTGGAACTCATGTTCGAGATATATCATTAATGGATTACACTAGTGCTGGGGAAAGGCTCTAGAGCTTTCAACATCACCAGATATTATTTAGCCATTTTCCTAGGTAGGCTTGTCAACAAGAGATTCTAGGCTATTTTAAGATTGGGTTCAAAATGAAGCCATATAAAACAATAGCGGAGGTAGCCCCTTTCAGGTGGTAAACAGCAAGGGAGGCTCCTACAGACAATGCAACCCAATGCAGTGAATGAATTTTATTAGCAGAGAACAATCTTAACTGAATAGTGGCGAGTTGCACCCCATAAAGTTCTTAGAGAATTTAAAGTGCTTCCACAAGAGATAAAACTGAAAAGCTGTTATACAAAATGAGGATTCTTTGGGTGAATATGAAGGAACAGTGGAGAGAGAAGCTGGATAGGCCATGAGATTTGGACGCCAATGAACATACGGAGGCAACAAAATGGCTGACCTAAATTTTGGTCATGTGCAAGCTGAATAATCCATAGCTGACATGTTTGCAACCACTAGCAAATATCAGTTGTTGGCTTCAATGGAAATAATGGAGTGATTCCAACTTCAGACTTCTCGACAGTGCATCATCAGTCTTAATTCAATAAAGAGCCTGATCACCTGACAGTTTTGTCAATCCACTTGAAGCATTCCAGTTCAATTGCTTGTCATTTGGGCTTGCTATTGTTAGAAGTGTGACAAATATTTGATAGGATGCAAAGTGCAAGTCGTTTCCATCAATATGCATTGATATATGGGTCAACATATAAGCAAGATTTTCCAATGGCCACACAATATCAGGAAAAACAGTGATTATCATGTGGTCAAGGAGAAGTTGAGCAGTATCTTGGGTTGTGTCATTGACAAATATTGGTGCAACCCATGCTTCAGAGGGTGCAGCTAATAAAGCTGGCCCATAAATGTTATTTACAGAGGAGAAGATCATGAAGTGAAGGTAGGTGTTTGTACTCATTGATAATTCCAGGTGGCTAGTGAAAGTGTTTGCTAGTGAGGGGCCTACTCAGAAAGTAATACCTTTTCGGAACTGTTGGTCTAGATGACAGGGTGGTCTCTCAGAAGTGGTAATGGATTACAAGGGATGACAGAGCTATTCAAATAAAGGCTATTAGGTGTCCAGCACTGTAAGATCCGCAGGTGAGGGGTCAATGAAGAGAAACAGCAGAAACATCAAGTGGAGTATTCAACTGACCATAATGAGATGGTTACTATGAAGGAAAGATGTAAAAAAATATGTTGTGGGCTTATTATAAGCGGAAAATACATGCGGGCGGTATCAGCCAAACTGGATGGGAAAAGACACCGAGATCAAGATGGGTGGGGAGATTGTTATTGTACTGTTGAAGAAAGAGCTGCTAACACACATGATATACTACGAAGAGCGATTCAAAAGACAGAGAGAGTACAAGGTAGGAAATGAAGGAAGTGTGCATAGCTCCAATATGGTGATTAAAGAAAGACTGGGTATTTTGGCACAAAGTATCAAAGGGAAGGTGAGAAGAAGGCAAGTCAGCTTAGAGGACAGGGCAAGACAGGACGAGGGACAACTAATCGAATGGACTGATGATGGAGGCTGTGGATGAGAGAGAGAGCAGAACTGCATAATGAGAACAAGTCCTGCTTGTGTGAGAACCGCATTTAAGCAGTCGGAGGACTAGGATACGTTTTGGGGCACTGTACATATTATGAAACCTGGTTTGGTGGCTCTTTTACAATTATAAATAAGCAATATGTATTGTGTTTATACAAGTAAGATTTTCGGCCTCCATGTTGAAGATGAAAGATGAGGATATTCTAGAAGGACGGTGAGCGGTGTCAAATGATAGGAGTGGTAGAGCGACCTCTAGCGTGAAGCATCTCCAATGCAATGCACATTAAACATAGTATTCTAAACAGCTGTGCATCTTGTGACAACAATAAAAACAATAACACATTGCCTATCAAAAAACATGGTGCTTATATCTTCCAAGGTACCATCATAATACACTTTACAGGAGTTTACGATAGATCGTCTGAACTCTGCTTAGCGGGTCACCCACACTCCAAAAAGGGAGCATTTCTACCCTCCTTCATTGCTGAGTGAGGGCTTACAGACATCGATCAGATGGTACATTAAGGGTTACAGTCAATGCATGGACCGCCTCTTCCTTCATAGACTTTCAGATCATCCAATTTCCTGTTACTATTAGATGCAAAAGTAACTTTTCTTCGCTTTGTGAAATATTTTTTATATCGTGTATTGAAAACAGCAGCTCTACTGCTCAACAATGACCTCAACACGAACACAAGCTGATCAATGTTCCCATAGACCCTTCCCTCATCGACTAGACCTGCAGAGGCAGTCACCCGACTCGTTCAGCCTATATTCGGACTCCAAAGTCATTACCTTAATGCTATATTATATATTTTTGTGACTATTTAACCCTACCTCAATTCTGTATTGTATATGCTTTCTTTACTCCATTGTATGAAGACTGTTCTGTCCCATATGAATTCCCACATGTACCTCAAGTAAAATTACTGACATAATATGTCAAGCGCTCCGATACCTTCTGGTCTTGAAAGAGCTATATTAAAAAAACTCAAAAATAAATAATACGTTTTCAGGCAGAAAGTACTAAAAAATGATTGTACACAAGACAGTTTCCAAAACGAAACTAAAAGGCACATAAATCAAAGCTTAAACTAGTGGAAGGCTGAATTAATACCACCTGAGAGGGAAGGAAGGACCAAGGATTGTTGTCTCTGGGATAGCCACATCTGCACATTAAACACCCCTAGTAAGTAAATCCCTTAGAGAAATGATCGTGTTGAAATAAATCCACTCAACCTGGCTTCAAGCATTTCACCGTTTTTTTTAATGTCAAAGAACACCGCAAACCACAAATATGAACAAGGCACATCACTGAATAACAAAGATTGCGAGAGGCGAACCCTAATAAAAATGCCACATTTCAATTATAGAAAAATGAGCTCAACTAAACTATTTCATATGTATGGAATACTCGGAGGAAATTACTTAATCCCAGGATCTGGAGACAATGAGTCACAGCAGTGAACACTAAGCTCTGGCAACATATACCAGAGAAAAGACCCAACAGGCTATCCTCCCTCACTAACCACAACAGCAAACAATGGATGAAGTTCCATTCTGAGAAAAACAGGGAAACCAAGGGGAAGATCGAGATCAAAGTCAACGCTTCCCGGCTAAGGCGTATTTGTGCTGGCAAACATTCACCGAGTCACGGAACCACAACTGCAAAAGCAACCACAAATTACAGTCCATCTAATGAAAACAAAGCTGAAGTGTATTCCTAAATGTAAGTAACAATATGCTATGGTTTTGCCACCTATAATTTGTGATCACTCACCTGTAGAGAATGTGCTGAACTGAGGGCATTCCTCACTCGCCCACTGGGTAGCTAGGAGCATTTGTAAAGGTCAGTGGTCTGAACTTCAACGAGCACCTATTTTCATACCATCAAAACTGTTGCAATGGGCTTGCACTTCAAATGTACAAAAATATTACTTTTTTTGTTTTCTTTCGGAGACTGCAATT
Organism: Lissotriton vulgaris; assembly: GCF_964263255.1. Taxonomy (NCBI): domain Eukaryota; kingdom Metazoa; phylum Chordata; class Amphibia; order Caudata; family Salamandridae; genus Lissotriton; species Lissotriton vulgaris. Next base: position 1,738,492,899 of record NC_141691.1, read on the forward strand.
TTACACAAGAAGCATAATCATCTGCTCCCAAGTATCAACACCCAAAGACACAAAGATTTCAAAGGGAATAGACTGCTGCAGATACCAAACCAGTGTTTAACTACAAGCGTGGCTCGGTAGGTCAGAGGTGATCCATGAGCAGGACACAGCCATCACAAATTGTTGCTTGTGTCTTCTTAGGTGTGCTCCGAGGCCAATCAACAGAATTGGTACAGCCTCCTTTCAAATTTTGATTGGGCAGGCATGCCGCTCACAAGAATATCCCGACGCTGAGGACAGAGAGATGCTCTTTTCAGGAGCCGGAATAATAAGGGAGGGTCGTTTAACTATGTACAGTGCACCAAATTGCTAAACGGGTACCTCTATTTTAGGGCTGGGGCTGGAAGATAATGGGTGGATAAAGGGAGATGAGGGGAGTGAAGATATGAGGAAAATAATGGTAGCTGTTCCTATGGGAGCAGGAAAGCCCATGACTTGTTTATGGGTGGTTTCTGAAGTAATTTTTTATTTTAAAAAGGGGAACTGGACTGCAGCCGAATGGTCACCATTTATTCAATACTTCAACCATCACTTATTTTTTTTATTTACTAGGCAAGCACGAAAGGTTAAAAAATACATTTCTTCGAGTAAGAACCAGGGCTAATTTCTCTTTGAAGAAGAAGGCAGGCTTAATCTTGTGTGGCCCATGAACACATTTAAACAGTACATCCTCGCAATGCTCTCTGCCTTCCCCCATCACCTCCATCATCCTTGCTGGGAAGTTCACAAACCTACTATGACAGAGAAGGCTACAAAAGTCACCAGCTGTCAGTCTTATGATCTGTCAGCAATTAATATAATTTATGTAATTTTCACTTACTCCCGACACATCCGGGTGGATTCTCCCATCAGTTCTTGGTTCAGCTATGCAAAAAGTCTGTACACAGGTATGTGCAAATCAAAAGCGACCCAAAAACCTTCAAGCAGCCAGAGTTGCACTGGTGGATGGACTGAGATGGAAAAAGCAGGTCTCTGGTGGGCAGAGAGATCTTCTCTGGCTTAAGATGCAGCATCTCCATACAAGGCCTCCTACAGACGGGTCATGTACAGCTTCACTACAGAAGTAATTGTAACCAATAAATCCACATAAGCAATCAAATGTGTTCGTGTTTTTACTGCACCTTGTGCTCCTTTCCGCATGGAAGAGACGTAGAGCCGATATTTATCGTTACTACACAACAAGGTTTGAATGAAACTTTAATTACTCTTACGATACAGGCCCATTCTCCATGCTACTCTCTAAATACACAATGGGCGCTTTCAACTTCTAAGTACGCGCAGGATACATCATGTTGCCCCTTTAATCAATCCTGATCAGTCCTCATATTTTCCCTCAAGGTCTAACAATTTGACAACTGGGAGAACAAACTGAAGTCTGCCCATCTAATTGTACTCCGGTCCATGCTCTACCTACACATACCCGTCCCAATGAGAACTCAGGAAACCACAACCCACAGTGTTGCATTACACACTGAACCAATAAAGCATATATATCCCATGGATGGCTCAACTGGCTGAGCGCACACTCAAACTTGCAGATCATGTTTAAATACTGGAAATTCCAAATCAACCTTTCATCCTTTGGGGCTTGTTAAGTACAATTAAACAACAACAATTTAGCCACTTGGAGATCAGTCAGTTTGCGGTGCGTACTATACAAGTTGCCATCAAAATGATCGGTCCTGAGCAAAGTTAAAGTCGCACACTTGGACTCTTTTACATAAGAAAAAATGTGTCTCTAATGGATAAATGTAGGCAGTATTGAAATACCTTGAAGGATTCTGAAATGCTTAGAGGGGTTGATTGAGGATTTGCTAATACTGTACAGTGGCATAGACCTCTTAAATCCATATTTCCATGTACCTGCTTTCCTTTTCTGCCGCTCAAGTAGATGTTGACGATCGCGAAAGAGGAAAAACCTTGCTGGGAGGTTAATTTTCCTCGCTCTACGATGCCTACTTGACGTTGACGAACACGAGCGAGGAAAAAAAACCTCCCCGCAGAGTGGAGTTTTTCGGAACTCTGTGAGCTCCGCATAACGCGGAGTGCAGAAAACTCCACAAGCTCCGCGAGCGGAGTGGAGTTCACTGTCAAGGCTTAATAACGCTCGCTAAAATCCCTAGGCTTGTTGGGTTAGGGCTATGTCTGGAGCAGTATTTATTTATTTAGATTTGTAATGCGCCTTATCAACTAGGGGTCTCTAAGCGCTTGTCAGAGGGTTCACACGGACTAGATGAGGGCGCAGAGTGAGGGCTGCTAGGACGGTAGCCACCAGCGGAACTTCATTCACCATGAAACTTTGATGCCACAGAAGAAACCAAGGATGTATCCTCTGGATACTGCATTTTCTCCAACTGTCGTAGGATTTTCTGTCGCCACACAATTCTAAATCAGGGTATATGGTTTAAGAACCCAATTCACAAAATATTTTTTCCTAATAGACGTGTGCAAATTAATGAAAATTGCATTTTAAAACTTTTTTATTTAACAGTTGCGTTAAAAAAATGTTCCGCATGTGCGCAAAATAAACTATGGACAAGGAGACCGCTTAATCCTTTGTTTTTGTCTGGAGGCCAAAGGCAAGCATTCCGCCATATTCAATGGTGCTGCTGCCTACGTGAGCTATGTCTCTGCTGTCCATCACCTGCATGGTCAATCAAGCTCTCCTTACCCCCTCTATTTAATGCTCTTGTACCCCTCTACTCTCTTCCACAAGCAACCACGTAAGTGATTTTCATGCTGCTTACCAACTGGCATCTATGAAATTACCCGACCTCTTACTGTGTAACTACTTCATCGTACTCTACAATTCCTGGATACCTGTGGTACGTTCACTTCTCTCTCCTAGCTCCCCTCTGCCTACCTTCTTTCTCCCTCATCTGGGACATGGTGCACTCTTTGCTGGTATGTACAGGACCAATGTGCTGGGGTTGAAGTGGGGAGGAGGTTCTGCCTTTTGTGGGTCTACGGGGATATGCGTCACACTTTCATAAATACCAGTTCTGTTGCAAATCAGCAACTCTGTAAACATCGGAACAATGCTGGTATATACTCCACAGATGTACTTCATATGCGACCAGTTAATGCATGGTTGTTTTCTTTCGTTAAATATGCATTGTACCAAGCCCTGAAAGCCGGTTTAGAGTTCACTCTACATAAGACAATAAACCAAATGGGATGCGTGCAAGGGTCTTGCTTTGGCCTGTAGTCGTGGGCCTGCCAACTCTCCCCCCACCCTCCCCGTGTCCCATGGCAACCAGCGAATACTAAAGCGCACGAGCAGGGATGGGCACTTATCCTTCCTTTGTGAATGGCCATCCGCGTCCGGATCTACGTGGACGCAGATCAGCAACAAGACACCTAGGGCCAGACAATGCGCGCCACTCTGAACGCGGCCTGCGGCGCTCCGTAGACACGCTCACAAACGAGCGCATGCCGAAGACGCATGCTTCCACAGTGATCTTTGAAAATGTAAAAACCTTAACTTTCACTCACTAAGAAGCCACCAGACCAGCTCTTTTCTTCGGAGTTTTTTCTTGCGTCCGTAATTTTGTTCACAGCAAACCGGGGGGGAGGGGGTCCCTGCACCTGGTCAGACTTCAGGCTCACTAATCCACAAACAAGGTCATTCCACACATAGCTGTCCAATCAAAACACACACATCCAGGCACTGCAGATCCGGAAGGCCACTCGTGCAAGGCCGGACGGGATGTTCAGAAATGCACCCTCGGAGCCCTGGAGATAGGACCGCAGAGCAGCTACTCCACCCCACAAGAGACTGCTTATTGAAGAGTACACTGGGAGAACACACTGCCAAGCAAGCCACATTTCAAGACCCAGGATCTGGACAGCTGAACCGGAGTGGGTTAAACTCAGGTGGGACAGCCTTCCACTTAAGGCCTAAAAACTTCAGTGTAAAGATCCTGCATAGATGAGAGTGAACATATAAAAAAAATATGGGGTGGCGTGAATGTATCACACTGATTGTGCAAAGGTCTGGAAGGCACGCCCTGCATCTTTTCGACTCACCCCTCAACACAGCCTCCACAGCTTTTCACAATCAAAAGAACATAACAAGAGGGGACAGCAGCTGCTCTGAGTTCAAGTGCGCACTGAGGTAGGTACCGATGTAGTATTTGCCAATACCATGTACTGCACTGTAGCATTTACACTTCACCCCCGGGCTGTGGAGCGCTCCGGTTTGCACCGAGACCCCTAGGTGAAAAGGTTTAAGATGGCGTGGGTTCGAGCGTGACCAGGGCCTGGGATGCTGAGTGACGCGTGTGAGGTCTAGAGATGTGCTCTAAGCTGTGGCGGTAGCACTACACTTAAGCAAGAAGCCTTGAGGAATAAGAGGGGGGGGGGTATTCTTTGCGCAAGCGCAGATCGGCCCTCTCACATGGCTGGTTATACTACTTTGCGCAATGGCTGCGCAGCCAAGTTTTTATGTGCTCCAGGTTTCATGTTGTTTGCAAACTCCTCTTATTCCTATTAGCACGGAGTGGCGCATCTTCGCCTTTTGACCCGGTGCGAAATGTGTTGAATGAAGGAAGGTACAGATAGGGAGAGGGGCCGCTCCATGACACTGGTATTCTTGATTTAAAAATAGGTGGTCGGTGTAGTGAAGAGGTCCAAACGTGGGTTAGATGGAAACAGCTTTTATTGCAGGAATGACAACTTAACATCCACAGGTAGAATAGAGCAGTTAACGGAAGAGAAACCCACAGCAGAATGAGAGCCTGACACACAGGTTTCTAGATGACATCATAAGTTCTAAAAATGACATCAAATAGGAATACAACACACCTCCCACCGAAAAACAAAAAAAAACAAAAAACGATAAGCCCTAAAAGAGAAAGGAAAAAGAAAAAAAAAAAAAAGGAAAAGAAGAAGAAAAAAAAAAAAACATTAAGAGCAAACATAATCCTTAAGCTTTACAGGAACATGTTTTACACGAGAACTACTGCGTAAACTGACAGGCTGGGAAGAGCACGCCTGAGAAACAACATTTTGAGAAACAACATCATGAGGCACAGTATTTTGAGAAACAACATGATGAGCATTAGACGGAACGACCTGAAAAGGAAAATTGTTAGAACAAATTCGAGGTAGAGGTACCTGAGAAGAATGCAGATGATCAAAGGCTTCATGAGAGCCATGAAAACCAGAATCAGAGGAACTAGGATCTAGATGGACATGCTTCTAATCTATGACATTTGACCTGCAAGCTGAAATACGCCTGAAATTCCAGATCTTACCACCCTCAACTCTAACAGCTTTGCTGAAGACTTCTGTAACTTTGACAGGCGAAGACCACCTAGATATGCCTTTAGGAATGATACCGCCAAACTTCACCCTGACCAAATCACCAACAGAAATTTTGGGCGAAACAAATTTCGGGGAAAAATTCTTAACCATTTTGTCTTGGTATTTACCAACACGGTCTCTAATTCTATTCATATCCAACTCTAAATACCCAGAATCTTTAGTCTTCAGCCACCAAGGGAAGATCTTAGTACCAGGTTTCCTGCAACGCAACATTTCAAAGGGGGACAAACCAGTAACAGAGTTGGGGGACATACGATAGGTGAACAAAGTGGCCTGTAGAGCTTTTTTCCACTTCAATCCACTCCGTAGGGCCAACTGGCAGGACTCCTTAATCACTCTGTTAAAACGTTCCACCTGGCCATTGGATTGTGGAGAATAATTCGAAACCCTTTTGTGAAGAATGCCACAAGTTTCTAGAAAAGCAGAAAAAACCTCGCTTAGAAATTGCGGTCCATTGTCGGAGACAATTTCTTCTGGTAAACCCTCTCTACAAAAAACTTCATTTAAAAATTCAACAACAACTTCAGAATTGACTTTTTCAACGATTTTTAGCTCGGGCCACTTGGAGAAATAATCTACGAGTACCACGGCAAACATATCTTTTCCTGACTGGTAATTGAAAGGACCGATGATGTCGATTCCTAACTTCCTCCAAGGTCCACACACAAATTCAATGGGAGAAAACCCAGAAGAAATAGGTTTAACAGATTTGTCGCTCAAAGAACAAGGAGAGCAATTCCTTACCCATCTGTCAACCATAGCGTCCATACTAGGCCACCAATAATACTCTCGGATTCTTCTTTTAGTCGTGGACATCCCCATGTGACCTTCATGGGCTAACATGCAAATGGATTCACGGACATTGAGGGGAGGAACAATTTTGTCATCTCTGTAAACCATATCATCAATTACTGACAATTCGTCTTTAACTTTGAAGAAAGAGGCTAAGTCACCACACAACTTCCTCTCTTCAGGCCAACCAGCACTCAAGAAGGTTTTGACCTTAGCAAGGACCTCATCGTGACACATGGCATCAGACCAAACGCTTTCAGTAATAGAATTTCCTAAATCCTTACCACCAATCAGATTAACATCACTAAGAGAGAAAGCGACATCACATTCGTCAGAAGGAACCGTGTTAGAAGTATCACCAACAGGAAGACGTGACATACAGTCAGCATGTACATTAAGTCGTCCAGGGACATAGACAACTTCACACCGGTACTCTTGCAACTTAGCAGCAAGACGAGCCAGACGAGCAGTGAGAGTTCGACCACCACCAGCTGACAACATGTTAATAAGAGGCTTGTGATCGGTCCTCAAAATAAATTTCGTGCCCCAAAGGAATTTTCGAAAATGCTGAGTAGCCCAGGTGCAAGCAAGAAGCTCCTTCTCTATGGTAGAGTAATTAAACTCAGCGTCCCGTAAAGTCCGAGAAGCATAGGACACAACATATTCCCCAAAGCGATCCTTTTGCATAAGTACGGCACCAAGCCCTACATTACTGGCATCTACGCAAACAATGCAGTCTTTGTGGACAGAGAAAGGTTTAAGAAAGGGAGCATTGACAATTTTGCTTTTTAAAGAATCAAAAGAGGTTTGCTGTTCTGTACCCCAAACAAATTTGGCTTGTTTTTTAAGCAAAGACCGCAAAGGGTGTACAATAGTAGAGTAATCTTTTACAAATTTCCCATAAAATTCGGTGAGTCCTAAGAAAGACAACATTTGTTCCTTTGAGGAAGGAATGGGAGCATCAGTAATACTTTTTACATGGTTTAGTTTAGGTTTTATGCCATCTTTAGAGATCTCATGCCCCAAATATTCAACTTTAGGTTGCCTAAATTTGCATTTGTTTAACTTTAAAGTAAGACCCTTTTTTTGCACATTAGACAGCACACAATGTAAATTCTGATCATGTTCCTTGACATCTGCCCCAAAAATCAGGATATCATCTTGGAACGCGATGGCTCCTTTGCAGTCAAGAAGAACCTCTTTCATCAGGCGTTGAAACACAGAAGCAGCACTAGCGAGTCCAAAAGGCATTCGCAAATACTGGAACATGCCTTCAGGAGTCACAAAAGCTGTAAGTCTTTTGGAATCTTCGTGCAGCTCAACCTGATGGTAGGCGCTAGCCAAATCAATGGTTGAAAAGACAGTTGCACCTGTGAGAGAAGAAATTAGTTCATGGATGTTAGGGAGAGGATGTTTATCTACCCAGATCTCCTTGTTTAAACTGCGGAGATCCACACACAGACGGAGTTCCCCAGAACTTTTGAGCGATAAAACAATGGGAGAAACCCAAGGAGAGGATTCTATGGGTTCAATGATTTGTTTAGATACAAGATCACTCAAAATGTCCTTTAGCTTCTCACGATAGGCTAATGGAACATTCCTGACCCTGTGTTTGACTGGAATGGCATTATCATTCAGGATAATCTTGTGTTGGAAATCAACAAATTTACCTAAAGTGTCCTTGAAAACATCAGGGAACATTTTTTTAGTGTACTCTACAAACAGAGAATTGTCTTCCACATCACAAATACTCAAGACATAAGGTTCGCCTAAATAAACAGGGGGATTGGCATTGGGATCAAGTTTAATGCCAAGTAAACGTTGATGTGGCCAACTTAAGATAGCGACACCTTTGGTGGCAACATAAACTTTCCCTTTGGTTAATTATCAGCAACCTGAATATCAGCCCAAAAGAAACCTTCCATGTTTATTTTTTTTCCAGTGTAACCACCTGGAGAAATGTCAGAAGTCAACAACTTTCTGTCACCCCAGAGGTTTTTGAAAAGATTCAAACCAATGATGGAATACCATGAACATGAATCCATCATTAAGAGAATGGGCTGGTTGTCAATTAAAATGGTGTAAGAGGGAAACTCTTTCTGTTCGGAATCATCCACAGATAAAATACAATTGAAACTTTGTAAAACTTCCTCCTCTTCCTGTGAAATGTAATTAACCCTTTGGGAAGAACGACAAACATTGGCAAAATGTCCTTTCCTTTTACATTTAACACAAACTCTATCCCAAGCTGGACACCCTCTATAATTTCCCAAATGATTAGAGCTACCACATCTGTAACAAACATTTTTCCTGTAGGAAAACTTATTTTCAACAATATTCTTATTTTCAGGAACTTTCTTTTCATTGTCTTTTCTAGGAGGTAACCTATTAAAATTAGAAGGCGTGTTTTGACTCTTCACTAAAGAAACTTCAGTTTCAGGAACTTGAGATTTGGAGGTTTGACCTCTGATTTCCGAAACAAACAATTCGGATTGCTCAATACCTTTAGCAATATTGATGACAGAGCTCAAGGAAGATTCTGTGCCCAACCAAAGTCTTTCCTGAATTTTCTTGCTTTTGGTGCGCATCATTATCTGATCTCTGAGAACTTGTTCGTAAGAGATAGTTTCAAAGGCACATGAACAAGCTAGGGAACGTAAAGCAGAGACATAATCCTCAATGGATTCATCCTGTTTTTGAACGCGGGAATAAAATTTGAAGCGTTCCATAACAGTATTTATCTTTCTTCCGAAGCGAATTTTCATTTGTGCACAAGCCTTCTCGAAAACATCCATGTCTCCTGCATCATCAATTGATGGAAGATTGTCAAACTCTTTAATGCCAGCTCCTCCAAGGCAGTGTCTGAGAAGGGCTAACTTGCGTTTAGCAGAACACCCATCTTTTTCTAGAACATCAACATAGGCTAAAAACATGGGGTGCCATAAATCCCATTCAATATTGGGATCACCAGCAGTTTGCAAGAAGTGAGGTGGAGCAGAGATATTGGACATGCTTGTTGTATTTTGTAAGTAAAATTAACTTGAAAATGAAAAATAAAAAGAAAATAAAATAAAGTAAAGATTCCAATACCTTGTGGTTAGTAGACCACTAGCCAGCAAATCCGGTGGAAAAACGAGTTAAAATGATGAAGATATGACGAAAAAGAGAACAGCTTCGTGAAAGTTGCTTTCCGATTCACGAAGTAAATAACCAAAATGGCGGCACGTTGTAACGTCAGACGTTGTGAAGTTGAAAGGTTAATGCCCAGAATGCACTTGGTTTCCGGAATGAAGCGATCGGCGTGAGAAGACAGAAGCTCTTCAGCGTTGCTAGGCGCAATGAAGATTCTTCCGTGTTGCCTGGATGCAGCGGGTGCAGGTACAGCGGGTGCAGAGGTTCTACGCTGTTTAAAGGATGCGTTTAACGGAACCTAAGACTCGGTACGTGAGATATTTTGCCAAATTGTATAATAAGTGAAGAAAACTCACGGCTACCACATTGAAAGTGGCAAGTTCAAAGCTGGATAGTAAAAACGTTGGCAGTGTTAATTCGAAGGCGGTTTCCGTAATTTCCAGCTGAAAAGTGAGCGTTGTCATCCAAAATGTCCTTCTTGAAGCAGAAGTAGCTGTAGTTACCCAGTCGTCACCAGAAATTATGTAGTGAAGAGGTCCAAACGTGGGTTAGATGGAAACAGCTTTTATTGCAGGAATGACAACTTAACATCCACAGGTAGAATAGAGCAGTTAACGGAAGAGAAACCCACAGCAGAAAGAGAGCCTGACACACAGGATTCTAGATGACATCATAAGTTCTAAAAATGACATCAAATAGGAATACAACAGTCGGTTTTTTTTCTGGCGGGAACGAGGCCATGAGCTGTGGAGAGCACTGTGACGCACTATGCGCTAACTTTAAAGGCGAGAGATACATCTAGCAAACGCTAGTGGGCTTTTTGCAGGACGGTTGTTTGGACTACTAGGATTATTCGATTTGGTGGTCGCAGAGTTTTCTGCATTATTTTGGATTTGATGCACTTGCCACATAATCTATCATCATTAAGTAGATTTGAATAAAATGTTTTTAGCCCAACGTATCAAAAGCTGCTGAAAAAGCTACCATACTTGTTGCAAGCAATGGCAGACCTTTTGGTGCACAGAGGCAGGCCACTCGACAGTTGCGGATTGCTGTATTTCGGTGGAAAAATCATATTAATGAAGAGAAACCTTTGCCCATACAAATTTTAACGTGTAAAAATGGCAAATAGTGAAGTAATGCTGCCGTAAAATGTGCCAAATTACGCTGCTTAATTTGCATTTTCTTGCCGCATTATTTGGTAAACCCGGTCACATAATTCCAAGCTTGTTTTTTGTTTGTTTCATTTTTTTAGAATGTGTTACGTGGATGCAATTAAAATCACTTTGTTTACGAGCACTCACCATCGAGTACAGCAAACAGACCCACGTTCACATAAAATAGTAGAAGAATTTGCATACGCTGCCGTGACAGCTTCAGTTTGGCACATAAGACATCCAGGTCCTCTTTCAACAAGCCTGCACAAAAGACAGCCTTGTGGGGAGAACACTCGAGAATTCTGTATTTTTTGCAGTCACACAGTGCTGCAATTAATAAATTACTACACTGATGCCAAGAGTAGAAGGAGCAAACGGAACATTGTTCTTTTTTTTTAAATATTGCTCTGGGTGCCCGAAGAGGGCTTTCGAGCGTTTTAGTGGGGTTCGAGCGTTAAGGAGACGGGGGTACAGGGCTAGTTACACATGGTCTACGGTTTATGCTCTATAAATAAGGACAACACGTCAGCCTTGGCGCACATGAGAACTGAAAGACCAGGAAGCATCACAGATTTCGTAAGGACATCCGTTTTATGGGCTGAGGAGCAATCACACACCGTTCCACTCAAAAACACTCAAACTGGTCCAATTCACAAGGAACTACTCGGACCCCGAGAGCTCGGATTGGGTGTTTTTTGCTACAAGTTTCTTTCTTCCTCTAAATTATCCACCCTGCTCTTTGCGCGCCGCCCAGCCTTTCGAATATTGACCCTGGTCTGACTTTCCAATTCAAGGAGCTATTATTACTCTTGCAAGAGGCTGCACAGTTCAAGCGCCCATCCAAAAGAAGAGAAAGTCAATCACCCAGCCCATGAAAAAGACAAAAATGTGTATATTAGCTGGAAAATAGGACACTATCCAATGCTTGTCCAATGAACCTATTGACTCTTATCAAATATACGCAATTTTAGTTCTCCTTATAATCGCATCCCTTACGCAGATTGGTCAATGAAGGCGCTCCAACACTGCAATCAACAACAGACATGTCTCCATCCTAGCTCAAAGAGGCGACCGAAGAAAGGGAGACATTCCAACCCCAGGCCCAAGCAGCAGGTGGGGACCGCCTCTCATTCAAGGAAAAGCTAATCCCCGCACAGAGACTCATCACCACAGCTACTGGCCAAGGCATTCCAGGGCGAATTTATCAAATGCTAATGTTTGGAAGCTACTTAAGCTGAACAGAAAGGCTGAAAAATGACCCTGCACACCACGCGAAATTCCACACCCATGTCCTGCCGGTCACTTAGAATGAAGATCTATTTCACTTGATGTTTCACACAAATTATAATATTTTTCAATGAAATAAGCTAAAAGGAGGTTTGTAAGCTGGCAAAATTCACCCAGACCAGGGTGTAGCAGAATGCCCCCTTGATCGGCTTGACATGCAGGAAAGAAGACAAGGCCTGAGTACAAATTATTATGTGGGTCCCCTAAGAATTAAGCAAAGCACTCCGCTGCCACAAATACACAAAGTCCTTGAGCTGAGCAGGAGTCACATTAGGGTGGCACTCCCTTGCACTGGAGCACCAAAGGCGGAGGTCTTACGACCATGATGCAAAGAAAAGGTTCACAGAAAAGTCGCACATACTATACTCTGTTTGATGGAGCTGCACTGTCCAACGAATCAATCGGAGGACACTACATTTCTTGTGTTACATTTTGCTTCCTTATTTCTATACACTTTATTAATCTGTTAATATTATTTAGTTTTCACAGCAGTCTTGGGCCCAGTGGCGTAACGAAATTTGAGCTCCCCCCTACAATGTTCAGGGAGGTAGCCCCACGTGCTCCAGACCCAGCCAGGAGCTCTCAAACCAGAGTCCCACCGCCCGTGCACAGTACCAGAGGGGGCACCTGGAGCTCGGTGCCACCCGCACCGCGTGGCTATTGGTACGCTACTGCTTGGACCCCTGAAAAAGAGCAGAGGTCACCCCAGTGATACCCGAACTACAGGTCAAGTATCTATGGAGTTTGAAAGGGATAAAACACCAATTATTGAGTTCAGATCCAAAAATGATGGTGGGTAGGGGGGTAAAGGGCAATCATCAAGCTGTGGAACATGCTTTCTGTGTGCTCTTGCTTGATGCACTACCTAAGCAATGCAGTGTCAAAGTATTTGGAGCACTTTGAGATGGACTAAGCAGCAACAAAATCTGAGGGAGACACCATCTTGTTGGCTGGTGGTGTAATAACAAATCACATTACTAGGGTTGTGACTAGCACGCCTTTATTGCCGGTTTATCTCTTCTTCCGCAAGGCATCAACGTTGCACAAAACCTGCAGGCACCCAGGAATGAATGGCTAAAGGGGAAAAAAGTTAAGCACTAGGAAAGAAAGGATAGTGAACCTTCCTGATGAGTGGCGAGGAGATTCGTACTGTTGTGTATGCCCACTGGTATAGAACAGCTGAACATTCCTTTGTATGGGCTAATAACAGCAGTTAGCCCACTCACAAAGCACCACACTTCATGAAGATTATTGCTAAGAAGGGGTTAAACTCAAAGGCATACTATTCTTTACCAAGCTTGGCAGGATGAAAGGCTGCATGGCCCCTCTGGAAGCTCAGCCTGACACCTTCAGTGTACACAAAGAGCTCTGCAGTTGATGCACTGGTTTACCTGCTGTCTCGCGGGCATTCAATATGTTATTAACAAGGATAATCCATGCACCAAACCACTAATTAAAGAGCAGATAAGCATGCTATTTCTCTCCCAGAAGATTGAAGGAAAAGACATATTCTTATAAGAACTCCTAATTTCAGACTTTTCCAGCTAAGGTGGATGCAAGGCATTAATTCTGTACAACATAACTACTGAAAAAGCCAGAACATGTTACAGATCTGATGTGGGTCGAAAAGCACTGCTCACATGTTACTGCATAGGGTCTTGAGATGTACAATATAAAAATAAATAATACTCAGAGAATGTATTTTATGTACAAGTCGGATGCAAATTCAGCTGTCACTGTGCTCATTACCTACGACCTCTAGGCCAGAGCACCAGGAACACTAGTGTCAAGCAAGGAGCATTATATAGACTATGGCCTTTTTAATTACCTTTTGGTGCACATAAATATACATTGCAGAACATCTGAACAGGTCTGTTTAGTGTTTAATAAATCATGCATCAAGGAGATGAATCAAAGTTAAGTGGCTAATCTCTCACTCGTGGAATCCCAGAGTACCAGGGTGAGGCGGCACGGACCCAGTGAAGACCAGGCGCCCAGCACAGAGATGCATTTTTCTCCTTTCATATGGCTCTGTTCGAATCAGCAGTTCCCGGTTGCCCCCATCTCAACTATTGTATTGCAGCATTTATACAGAGCCTACTACTCCTATGTGGGGCACTGAAGCACTAACCTACATGGGTAGCATTTTACACCGTGTAGGGGTTGTGGTTGAAAGGATGCCGTTTTTGTTTTGATCGTATGTTGGAAGTTTCCATGTGTTGCGTGATGACCAGGGAGGTGCAGATATCGTGTTAAAGGCTGCAGTGCATAGCAGTCTGTTGGATGATGAAGTGTGAGAGACAGACCCACAGTTTTATGTTTTCCAGTTTGCTGTTATCATTTATGATATTTCCTGTGATATAGTCTGCTTAGTTGGTTACTGCACTGGGGTGTTCCATCTGAGAGTTTGTGTAGAGTTGTAATCCTGAGCTGACATGGCTGGAAGAAGCGAGAAGTGGAGAGACCAGCTGGGATCGACATTTTTCATGTTCATCATCTACCAATAGCTGAGTGTGGTGGGCTATAATAAAGTCCTCCGAATTAGCCAGCAACGTATGATAAATCTCTCTCGTTCTTCCTCGTTTGTTCATTTGATGGTGTGTTTTTGGCTGTACAGTGCTGCTGATGAACAAATCTCACAGCAGATACATCTCACGAGAATTTAAGAGGTATAAGTTACAATGTGCTGCTGACCACAGTGTATTATGGTCTCAGTATTATAGTGGAACATAACTGTTCTTTATGCAAGCACATAACTATATAGTGCCACGGCGAACCGTAGGTCATCCCTTCTAAGTGTACCTGCATATCGAAAGCAGTTAGCTAGTGGAGTTCTCTTCAGTTCATGGGTTGTAGGAAGGTTGTCACCTGATGTTGTGAAGGTTTTCTGGGCTCTGTTGCCAGAATGTGGGTGGTAGAGGTACCTAGGATATAGACAGTTTCAATTGTCTTTGGAAGTTTACATGCTCCTGGATGCTTCTAATGCTGGATGGTAGTGTATTCCAGAGCTTCGCAGATCGTAATCATTCGTACTGGGAAAGCAGTGCCCCTTACAAATTTCTTATAGTAAGGTGGTATGATAATAAGTGACGCAGTATTTGCCTCTTAACCACTACCCCCTTACCCAAACCTTTGTGTCAAGAAATAGGACCATTGTGTTACTTTGCTGTCACTTACTCTATGCACAGCAAAATATCCGAGCATATGGGATTGCCCAATTATAGCAAATTCATATCAAGCAGAACTATCCAATGTTAGCTGCCCATGCAGGGAACTAAAAAGGAGTCTTGCAGATTGCCTAAAGTGGTAGTACCTCACCGGAGGGGGCAGAGTGTCTGTTGTCAGTCAGCTGCCTCCCACATCTGTCAACAGTAAGGGAGAGCAGGTTAGGGAAAGACAAAACTGGAAAAAGGGGAAGGGAGAAAAAAAGGGGGGACGACAAGTGGTGGCATTGAAAGAACAAAGTTAGAAATCATGATACTCTTAAAGAGGTATAGGGGCATGCTTAGCTCATGACACAAAAAGGCGAGACACTGTATTCTACCCCCGGTCTCCGCCAATAAGACTGGAACTCACATTCTTAATGCATAGTGTAAAACTATGCTGCATTTGCTTCAGGTCTTCTGGGCGACTAGCAGGATGGATAGATTTGCTGAAGCTTGGCCTTATGACTAGCAGTCGGTCTAGAAGAACAACAGTGGGAGAGCTTAACTTTGCAACATAACCCAACGTACATTGGGAACCCCAAGTCACAAACTAACACCTGCTTTTTGAGCAAAATCTAGCATTTTTCCAGGGGAACCGCTCTCTTCTGGTGATTTTCAGAAACCTGGCGTGCTCAATTAACAGGCTTATGTCCACAATCCCAAGCAGAGCAGCCTAACCTCATCACATTCTGTGTGTGTCTGGGCAGCAAAATTCTTTAAAAAGGCGTTGCTTAAATTCGACTGTGCACTAAGACTTGTATTGTGTGCTTGTGTTTCAGTTGTGGTAAATAATTTGGCTAATGCCGGCCACGAAACAAGAGAAACAAAAGGCAACCATTCTCTCCCAATCAGGACAATCAGAAGAAATGACGGCTGCAACCTCTAGACTTCTGCAATTGCCAAACATGCTTTGTGTCACCATACCAAGTACTCTGATTGGTCGAGGAAAAATCTCAGTATTCCAAACAGAGTGCCAATACGTAAAAGGTTCTAGATACCTTCAAAATACTATCGTAAAATGGTCATATGCTAAATGAACAGTGTTCGTGTGAACCAGACTGAGATCTAAAGGTCTTCATGCAAGACATTGGTGATCTAGGAAACCAGTTATTAACTGATTGCACTGGCACCAATAAGTTTCAATGACAAAACCGGTAAAAAACACAATTATACACACTTAAATGAATTCTTGAAACCACTACACAAGCAGCGGAGGCAGTAATCAAGAAGAATCAATCGGTGCTTGGTTCATACCAAGCACCGATTGATTCTTCTTGATTACTGCCTCCGCTGCGTGTAGTGGTTCAGGTACTTTTATTTTATTTATTTTTTACTGTGTTGCTTTTTTTCCGTCCCACCCACTACTTCTTCGAGTTGCTGAACCCTGTCCATCGTTTCTCCACTGCTTGCGCGGTGTGATTTTAAGTAAATGTAAATGTGTGTATACTTGTAAAGCGCACTATCACCTAGAAGGTATCTTGGCGCTGTATACCGCTGTGGAACCCTTCCTGGCTTTCCCTGTGAGATGCCTCTTACTGGGCACCTCCAAGGTGAGGCCAGGCTTCCTAGCGCTTTCGGGGCCGTTGTGGAGATTAAGCAAGCTATTGTCCAGAGTTGCAGAGTGGGACCCATGATTAGAGTAGGCACCGAGGCGAGAATAATCGAGCCCGTGGACATTGAGCCCAAGACCCTGCCGCGTCGGGAATTAAACCCTGGTCCCGGGCCAGACCTCTGCCTCAGGGTCTGCCGCTCTAATCGGTGAGCCACACTTCTCACCTTTTATAAATGTATTTTCACGCATGACACTGTCGCTGCCACTCGCCCTACCACTCCATGTTGCTCCCTCCCTGCCCAATCTGCTTTCTGACCCCCCCACAACACTAATTGCTTTGGCTCTTCTATTGTTATTCATGAGCAACAATTATTGCAACGCCATATTTATTGGTTTTGCCAAAGGTTGTTTTTTTAGCTAACAGATTCGGCAATTGGGCCCTCTTTTATTTTAGTGCCCTGGCCTGCTTTCTGTCCCTGTCCGACCCTTCCCTCCCCTCAAGTGCCGATTAGCTGTACGTGGCTGCCCTCAGTGAAACCTGAGAGCACACCCAGGCCTGGAATTCTTAAACACCACACCAGACAGAGCAGCAAAGCATAGCAGCGACGAAACTAACGCACACCGGTTCCCAGTGCCTGCTCCCGCCTACAGGCCTCCTGCCGGCGAGTCCCACTGACACGTTTTATTGGAATTCTGTGACAATTTAGTCATTTGGAATCAAACCGCATGTTTAAGAGGCTAGCGCTGGATACCTGGGGCGGCCTGGGAGGGGGCGGCCTGGGCTCACAGTGCTAAATCAAAGCACTCAGACAACAGCTGCGCAGTCCGAAATAATCCTTAAATAGTCCCCCTGAAAAGCCGGTGCCTCCATCGCAGGGACGCGGCTTGGCAACATCTCAATGCCTGGTGGGTCATATAGATTCCAGACACTGGTCCGTGCCTTTATCTCCATTGAGATCTGGCAGAAAAGTGAGGGGAGAAATCCATTAAATATGAGATTAGAACCCCAGAATGAGGCCTGTGGCCACAATCCGGTCTGTGACGGCACCCTCGGGACCAGAGCGTAAACGTACCCCGAACTCAGATGGCGCTGCGAGGCCATACAAAAGTCAATATAGCGCGATACGAACATATGACATTTTACATCATATAGCCACAGGTTATGAAGCGCTAGGGAATATTTGGTGGTGAGTTAGCTCAGAACTATTCTCTGCTGCCACAGCAACGCCATTTTTATCCCCCCATCACCCCTAACACTTAATTCACATTTCACCTCCACTTTACACTTCAAGAAAGCTGTTACAGTAATAAGTGCAAAAGACCAAGGTCACTGCAAACATTTAGTATATGCTTAATTTAAAGGGATTTTTAAAGCGGAAAAGAGCGTGCAACGGGAGGTATTTTACAACACATTAATTGTACTTTTCACAGCATAACTACCTGGATTGTCAAAGGTCTGGGGCAAAGGAGGGGGGGTGGAATTATGCATAAAACAGACAAATACGCACCTCACTCTACCCCTCTTTGCTTTGAAATTCTTAAAAAAATGTAGGTTATTTTACAAAATATTGTCTTTTCTCCCACTTAGTACTCTTAACAATCCAAATTTGTCTCTCCTGTTCCACTGCCCCTTTGGCCCCTCTCATGTGCCCTGCTTGTCCTATAATGTATTTTAACAGTATATGCCAGCGTGATTACTGAAGCTCGCTCAAACTCCACACCTCAATCTTACTGACTAAGCTACGCCCCTGGTCTGGGGATAGAAAAGTCTCTTACCCTTTTTCCATCTTTGAAGGAGGAGCCGGGGGTGGGGCACAACATGCCCAGTTAACCACCAGCCACATCAAGTCTCGAAGCCATTCAAAGTGTTGCTACTTAAGAAGCCAAGATGGTGAGGGTGTCATCCCTAGCATGGCATGGAGGCACTTGGCTGCTATGGCTTTAGAAACAGGTTCAGGAAGGGGCTTCCTGCTTTTCCATACAACGAAAGCTGGTGCAGATGTTGCCATCTTTAGGCATGGTCCTAGGCAGCAGCGACCTTTACACAGATGAGGCCTTCCCCTCTTCCAGCTGTTCAGAGGTGGTCTTTTCAGAGTTTGGTGTATTGGAAATAAAACCCATCTACTCTGTTCAGGACTAAATCACCTGACCCTCACCTCAGAGGAAACTATTAATACACAGTCCTTCTTTCATTTTATTGTTGAACTTTTATACAACACGAAGCGAGCTCCAAGGGCATCAAAGCATTGCACAAGATACAAGAAAAGAACAAAAAGAAACAAAAAAATTACAAAAAAATAAATGAAGGCGTGCAAGGTCGCTCTGGTCGGAGGAAATCCAGATTTTGGGGGAACTCGTCAGAAGGACTGATGTAGGCACTCCCACTTTATTTTTCACGGGGATTACCAGACATACCAAACCTCCTCCATTTTAGAAAAGCACTGAAAACTCTCCTCTTCCCCTGATCTTCCCGTCTTTTCCGCTACTGCTCCCTCCTGACTTTCTAGGTTCTAGCGCTGGGATGCTCACGGGTTACTACGCGCTCTACAAAAACCTTAAATAAATAAATAAATAAATAAACATAGCTTCCTTTGGGTTAGCAGGTTTTGCGGAGGGTCCATATAGGGATATTTTAATTTTGCCGACAAGGTGCCAGGCTGCGCTTTGGTGGATTGCTGTACAGATCAGACAAAACATTTTGAATACAAACGGTCTTCAACTGGCAGCTAGCGCAGGTGGGGCTGGGGGGATGATGCTGAAACAGAACGTGGTAAAAATGAGTCAAGCATCGTCATCTTGCCCTACTTTTAGAGGGCCTGTGAGCAGAGTAGGACCATTGGACCAACTTGACAGAACCAAAGCCTGAACCGCTGGGCACAGGCAATGCACTTAAATCACATTTCAAGGACAAGAGTTTGTAGTGCACAGTAAACCACAATATGCTTTCATGTGATTCTTAAGGTCACGCCTGCTGTGCAGAGTAAACGCAAGGGATTGAACATTCGACGCCACCGCTGGAATAAGTACTTTGGTCGAAAATTGATTTATCCAGGTCTAGATGCAAGAACGAGAGGAGGAAAAGAAGAGTAGTAAATTATTTGGTTGAGCCTCAGCTAGTCCAGTTATGAATAAGTATGAAGTAGTTGTGTAGATGATGGATTCCTTTTTCCATAGTCCATTTTGGATACAGTTGTGTGTAATCTGCATATTGGCCAATGGCTATATTGAAGCTTCTCAACAACTCTTCCAGACGATCCATGTGTGTGAAAAACAGCTGCAGGGAGAGGCAAGGAACCTGCGGCACCCATGTCCTCAATAGGAAGAACTTGCATTAGTCACAGTTTACTTAAATCCTTCCTTACTCTCAGAGGTTCAAGCAAATTTGGCAGGGATTCAATAGCATACCTTTTTCGGGTTTGACCTTGCAGATGGATATCTTGTGCACAGTTAAAGATTTTTCATGAATTCCGTTTGCATGTAATTATGTGCTAAAGGGCTGATCAAAATAATTCCACATCTTTTACAGCGTGTTTTTTAGCTTTACCTTGAAAACGTGAAAGAAAGCCTCAGCAGGAGAAGATGCATTCATAGGTGTATTCTATTTACAGGTATTTACACTGTGTAGTGTTACATTTTTTTGACATCCTACACCCTTTCCTTTTACGCATCGTATCCCAGCAAGACTGTCACATAATTCGCTTTACTTTTTCTCTCTCGGACTGTAAAGTGAAAGAAGTTTGTACACAACAATCCCCATGTTAAAAAACACATTGGTGTAACAGTCCCCTGCAGCCCCCGCGGTGCCAAGCTCCAAGAGGCCCCCTCTGCGCAGTACTATGACCGGAGAGATCCTGATTGAGTCCAGAGGGTGGCCTTCCATGTACCTTGCAGGGGAGGCCCCCATCAAGTTTCCTTACGCCAGTGGGAAAACGGCAGGTATGGGTGGTACGAAGGCACCTGGCTACATACACCACACTGCCTAATAGAAGTATTCATAAACTCTGTTGCTGCAGTAGTAGGTATTAGATTGCTATTGGGTCTTAACTATGAAGACGCAATATTGTCCAAAGGCATGACCTGCTACTTCTGGCCTGGAAGAAAAAAAAAGAGCAAGGTTGGCTCTGCCTTCCTTAGCTCCCCGAAGGGGCTGATGGTACTGTCGACCACCAAAGGAGGAGGACCACCAAGGACCTTGTCTTCTGCAGTTGATCCAATTTCTATGAAGCCCGTTTCTACTTCTTTTCAATGGATAAGGAGAACACATCAGTGATGCTCAGAAGACAAGGCCGTTTTAGTGTTAATTAAAGAGATGTGTGCACCAACCCAGGATGCTGGATATTGGGGTTCTATAAAAGGCCGTTCTCAAAGACCTAGAAGCCCATTCATATATATAAAAAAACATTGGTTATGAAGGGCAACAACGTCGATGCATTAACGTACAGAGCATTGGAATAAAACCAGTCCCTTCCTGAGATTTTTGCCGAGTTTGATAAAAAATGCATTTCGGGTCCATCCCTCGGATGCCTTCCTCTCTGGAGCTCGATCTCACCAGAGGCATTTTGCAGCTCGCCCATGTCCAAGTTCGGCCCAGCTTCCTGACAAAGGTCTACTACACCACATAGAATTATTCATTCCTTTTCAGTACAGTGTCCGGCTTCACATTTCCTATAAATGACGGATGGACGCCGATAAATAATACAGCTCTTCCGGAGCCATGGCCTACCGGTGATGAAACACGTACTTCTACTTCCGGCGCCTTCCAAGTTACCTACCGCTAATTGTGTGGGGAAAGGTCGTTTTTCAAAGTATATATATTGATTTTTACTTTGTTTTATCTTCTGAAAGACTTGGACATAAAACATGACAGTTTAAAGCAGTGCACTGTACATCAGAAGTCAGATGACCCACTGCGAGGGTTGACATTTAAAAATAAAGGAGCGCAAATTAACTTTAAACCAAAGGTGTGGGGCTGCGAAAGTGATTCCAATATAGGCTGCAGGCCGGTTATCAACGTGACGCGAAAAACGACATTTCGTTTTTTGTATCACCTTTAAAATTACACAATACTATTCAAAGCTTAATAAAAACGAGCAAGGCCAAAATAAACACGCCAGTGTTGTTAACTGTGCTGAGAGTTTAACCGTGTTACTCGGAATCCCTTTTTTAATTTCAGTCAGTGAATCATATTTAATGAACTGTGCCCTTGGGGTATTCTAACATTCCTTCACTTCGGCAGATGTTCTAAATAAACATTTAATTTGCTCACAAGCCCCGTTCCTGCAAGTATTTGAGCAGTGTTATCAGGGCACGCGTGGAGTAAAGTCTTGGGCGAGATTGGCATGCCGCCTGCACGCTATGCAAATGGACGCCTCCAGCGCGGCCTTCCTTCCTCACAGGTCAAGCTGTCCAGCGTGATGCCTCGGGACGCAGCCGCATATTCAGAGCCCCCCTCGGGCGCATCTATACGGGAATAGAGACACGAAAACATGATCATGAACAGACACCGTCCTCTCCGGGGAAACACCTTGTTATGCACCGTGGAGCCGTAAATAAACAGCCACAGGCTGGCATCCCCAGGGGCAGGGGCTGCAGCTGTAGTAAAAAGTTCTCACAGCAAACGCAGGACTGCGTGGCTTCGTAAACAGCAGCCAAGTGCGGCACCACCTCAGACTGCAGAGCATTCATGTGCAGAAGAGACGAAAAATGCAAGAATCTGAATCCTGCAGACTCCTTTTCTTACCAATGTATAGTTTATGGTAAACTTCTAAATAGTACCAGCGCGTCTCGCCACAGATGGTCTATGCAGTATGACGCCATGGCCGCAAAGGCCATTAAAATGTCAAAGTGGTTAGATCAGACTTTATGGAAACATACCTAACAAGTTTTAACTGTCATCTGGCCAAGCAGATGGAAATGTATTCATATTGAGTGCTTTGCCATAGTTCATGCCATGTACTACTTTTTCTTGCTCGAGTCATTCATTGAAGCAGGACAACCCAAAGCAAGCGAGGCGGTCCGCGTGTCAAAGTATTTAAGAGATAGTTCGTTTCCGAGCGCATGGCCAGGAGAGTGGGATCCATAACATGCTTTCAATGTATCCACCCATAATATATTTACAGACAAGTGTATGTATTCAAATTAGCCTCATTTACAGACGGTGGGCGTCTTGAAAATGTGGCATGAATCGGACTGAATGAACACAAGCGGAGCATTCACGCTATGAAGTAAGCAAGGACCTGCTCTCGCTTCACCATATATTCCTCCTTCCACTAAATGTGGAGTCCTCACAGGGCACAGGAGGGCCCAATCTAATGATTTACAGTGTAATTATTCTATAGAGAAAATACGCCGGCAAAAACCTGCTGCAATTGGGGAACATTGGTAGAAACGAGGCAGGTTGACTTAACTCGAACGAAAAAAGGAACAGGGAATTTAAACAGACACTTGCTTCAGATATTGGAAAATGCTGGACAAAAAAAAAGCAATTTTCCTTTTCTTTCGGTCCACAATTGTCGCTCCTACCAACTTAGTACTTTTTCCAAAACCTGAAAGTGCAGCTTTCGAGGACAGAACCAGACGGTAAGTTTAACATCAATGGCCTCCATTATTGAGCTATATGGTTCCCATTTCCTGGACCAGCAAAGAGGGTATCTCCCTGCAGCAACTTCTGAACCAGAGATCCTTGAGGTAGACTCCTATCCTTTAGTGGCCGCCCAGAAATCACATTCCATGGCTGGTGTGATGGAGTCTAGCCTGCATGAAACTTGGGCGAGCTGCTGCATATGGTCACAGCCCGAAGGTCTATGTAGAGGTATATTATTAAGGAACAGAGACACCAAGTTGTATGTGTCTAGAGTGAATACACAGAGCTCGAGAGCAGTATTCTGCTCAGTTGGGAACACAACAGCATTTCACTAGCCTGTGCTAGTGGTTTAATCTTGAACAAGACTGTGTCCAAGCCCATAGCAGGCATCAAGAGATTCTGCAAGTCTTGGTCCCAGGCAATTGCAAACTTGTTTCTTATCTAGCCACCAAAGTTGCTTTAAAGCAGGTTTATATAAGGGGCATGTCACAAATCACAATTTGACGAGAGTGACAAATCTGCATAGGCCCTTCCTAAAACAGTGGTATGCTGACCAAAGAGCAGGTTATTTAATGAGCTACTTTCTTAAAACCTGGCTTGTAGTCCTTAGTTAAAGTTATAAGCAAGGAGGTTTAGAACTTTTGAAGAAACACAATTAGAAACAGGTCATTTAGCTAATCCTGGAACTGGGTTATCCACAGCAAGAAAGATCCAGCACATAAGCCTCTTGGCTCATCAGGAGTTATAACTCTTGGAGGCAGACATATTTACTTAAAATGCAGACTTTTTTTTGGATTTCTTTAGACAAGAACGAATAGTTTGGGAAAGGCTGTAGCTCACTTTGTTTTGCACGTCTGTACAAGAGACCACACACCTAGTTGTTGCTAAGGACACGGCTAGACTAAAGTAATTATTTTGGGATGCACCTTTAATCTTCGGGAGGCCCAATTCAGGTCTTTCCTATTGTCAGTTCTTCCTCCATGCTATTTGGCAAAGTAAAATAGGGAATTGTGTTGCGTCTTAATGCATCCGACTCAGCGATTCAAGTCCTTGTTGCTCAGACAGTGTGTGAGTTCATCTGATTGTAGAGAGTTTGTGGGACGGGAGTGCCAGTTGGAGATATGGGCTGAGCCGCAGGATGCTGCGCCTGGCGGGGCTTAGCTATCTACTTGTAACAAAGATCTAATAAACCCTTCTTAAAACCAATACTAGAGCCACTGGACTTACTTCCATTACAACAAATCCCTACTCCACGGATACCACTTCGGTAATAACATAAACCTACAAGGTCATTTCTGAATTTAACTCATATTCAGTACCTGGTAGCATAGGCAGGCCATGACAGCCCTTAGCAGGGAGCTGAGGCATGACCTGCCTCGCCCAGTATGGAAATGGTCTCACTCACACTCCATACTGCAGCCCCCTAGTCACAGAGAGCACATACATGCTTTGACAGGCGCATACCATCCACGCACAACAAGGCAAACATACATAAACCATACACCCATTCACAGTCCCACTTATTTGCACCCATACATCTCTCGGACTACAGGGCTGTCCCGAACACAACCAACCAATTCAATGTTATTCGTTGCACAACAATAGGATTTTATATTAGAACAGAATATGGCAAATCTTTCACGTGGGGCTGGACAGACATCCTGCTTGTCATCATCCAGAAAGCTTCACCACTTTATAGCACAACTTTACCAGTTTCAGGCATTGTATACAAAAACTAAGCCAAAAAAAGAAAGTTACCATCTATTGGAAAAAGAAAAAAAATCCGAGCAAAGTAGCAGCATGTTTGTATATAGTGCCAAAGACAGTTTTCCAAGGGTTCCAAAATGTTAAATTCCTGGAAGCTGAAGTAAAGAGAATGTAAACAGTAAAATGTACAATAGGCAAAGAAAATATGAACAGGAACGAGACAGCCGCGGGAAAATAGATACTAAAATATGTAAATTCAACACTTGAATTACCATCTGGAAATATTTGTAAAAACTCTCAAACTTTCTCTCAATGATAGGTTTTCTCTCAGTCTATGAAAACTCAGCCTTATTTCTACCCCAACTATTAACCACTCCACAATATATCGTACCATATTTAATCAAAGTTATTATTTACCCCATTTCAGTACCACGAATGGTGTAATAGTGGCCCTTGTCACCTAAAGACTACAGGCACTGAACAAAGCATTTTAAAACAATGCCAATAGATCTAGCATTACTGTCACCCTTTTGGTTTTGGCAATGCTGGTTTTGTTAATAAAAAAAACATTTTGGAAAGTGGAGCTGTGGCGCAGCACATACTAGGAAAACGTAGAAACACGTTTTTTTAAATTTCATAACCCACATACCATAGTAGTTCCTGCCAATAAAGTTAACTGATTTGTGTGTGGGTGTGCTCTTTGTGAAATAGGCTAATAATGTTATTTACTGTGCAGTTAGCTAGTGGTACAAGTAGAACAACACATTACCAAACACGGTATTACGTAGTGGGAAAAAGAAGAAAAGAAAAAGTGGATAAAGAAGAAAAAGGTGGAGTATGTCTGTGTTGCTAGTAAAAATCAATAAGTCTTGGCTAACGCCAGACATAAAAACAAATAATCCTCCATTACTGATTTATCTACAAGAGATGGTCAGCATCTCATTAGTCACAGTTAGCGGATGATCATCTACTAAGGCTCCCATGCTCCTATTGCTATAAAGGCTAAATAAGGGATGAAGTCTCCCCTAGGCATCATTTAGTCCATCATTTACTGCACTCCAAAAAGAGTGAGCTCAACAGATAATGTACTGCCTTTAAAGACATTGGAAGACCTCACCCAGCAAGGGCAGCCACTCGAGCTCGATTGCTGACAAGATCAGGCCTCTTGGCTCTTGTTCCACTTTGTCTAACCCATACCCACACACGAACTGTCTCTCCTCACCTACACGTATTGGAACAGTAAACAGCAGAACAGAAAAAGTCAAACCTTCGGGTGTTCAAGGCGAGAAAGGTTTACAAGTTATAGCTTACACAAAGAAAGGAAAGGACATGTGGGAATAGGAGAGTAGGATCCTGCAGTTTCCATCTTCAAGCATTGCCGTAAGGAATTTCCTAGGTAGGCGTCACTAGGGGGGTGCGGGGGGTGCGGACCGCACTGGGTGACACCAAAACATGGGGTGACACCAATGAGCGGCGGCCAGCGCAGATGCCATGTGAAGCTCTAATTATTGTATTCACCGATGCAGACTGTCGCGCATTAGTTTACTTTAAATAATTCCTGCTAGCAATCACTGATTCTAGTTAAGAACGGTCTGTGTCATTCCCCCTTGTGACACCTGGAGTCTCGCCTTGAGTGCCTGTGGCCATGCATGGTCTGATTGGTCAGAGGCACAGGCGGGGGTTTCTCCTTATCACGCACGCATGCGTCAAAGCAGCGCCATTCCTCCAGCTCTCATCCTGTGCGCGCCGGGGCCTGTGGCTGTCCCTGTTTGGAGCCAGTGCTTGCCCGGCCTCCTCCTTCCACGCACAGGTCACCAGGTCACTAGGCATGGGAAGATTCATGCCGTGTGGGTGTGCTGCTAACACATCCCTGATCCAAGGCAGTGTTTCATCACGGAACGTGCTGTTTGGTAAGTACAGTGCTGTTCATATTATCAGAAACAATTGCGCGATCGAGTCAGGTGCTTGCATTTTGTTCGTGGAGGGGTACGCACCAAAATGTAAAACAAGTGTTGCTACTAGTAAAATGAAAGTTTCCTGTGCTGATAAAAGGAGCACATTACACGTTAATTTTTGTGTGAATCAATCTGCTGAACGTGCACCTCTTTTGGAAGCACTAATCTGTTAATAACACTTCTCCCGAAGTAACATGAATTGTGAAGTCTCACTAATTAGTTTTTTCAAGACAAATGAACAAGTTATGCAAACTTTGTGTAGTTCCTTTCAATATTCCGACAGATGTAGTCTGTACTGAAGAACACTATTTTATTCTATATGGTGTCAACATTACAGTTTGGGCCAGTGATATTTTCTCCCAGTTAGTAGCTTATTTTAGTATCTACATGCAAATCTGTTTTTAAGGGTGGGACTCCTGAGCCTTTAAACGTTCACTTTAACTACAAATATATTTATTATTGAGGTGCATTCTCAGAGTCTGTGTGACCCTCAAGGCCCTATGAGTTAGTCCCCTGCAAGACTGTGGAGTATTAACAAAATGTGAGTGTGCAAGAAACGTTAATAAAGATCTTGGACTGAGTTCAGCAGTGGACTGTAACTGAATCTGTTTACTCTATGAAATATTGTTTTGCCCATAAAGCTTAGATTACTTTCAGATTAGTAAATTGAGTTGGTGTCAATAGTCTGTGCAGCTGGATTGCAAGGAGAAGTCTCCTGTTACCGCCCTTCCATTTCTGTGCCTTTGTTGCAGTTTTAAGATCTCCTTTGAGTTTTTCATTGCTCATATGGGTGCAATTTCTGATATCTATATGTTTCCCTTGTCTTCACTGCTAGATTTTGCTTGCGAGAAAGTGTTACTCATAGTCGTTGAAATGTCACTCATAACTACCCTGAAATTATGAAAATGTCACACATAGCATTCTGAAACCTTGGCAGCTATGATCTGGTTACGCTGTGTTGGCTGCTGGCCAAACTTTGCAGCCTCGCCTCTGCCATTATATGGGCCCTCCAGTCCTTTCAGTATTACCTTCTGGGTCGTTCCTTACGGTGGACTCTTGGCCCGATCGGCCAAGACTGGTAGGGGAGTACTGTAAGGAAAAAGCCTAAGGGGCTTGTGGCTGGAGCCCCAGGGGCACCAAGGAGTCCTGCTTCCTGGTCTCTTCCTCTGTTGCCGGTGTAATACGTCCCGTGCAGGGGGGAGGAGGGACTTTATATTCCGCGATGACCCGGAACTGCAGATGGGAACTCGGATGCAAGGAGGTGAAAGCAGGAGAGCAGAGAAGGACAACGCGAAGGAGGGTGCGGTAGCGGACGCTACGGAGGAGAAAGCGGTGGGAGAACAACCAGCGCGACCAGAGGCCGGCGGATCCAGAAGGGACACCCTGACCAAGGACGTGGACGAACTGGAGGTCTGAGGGAGCCATGATGACCACCTGGAAGGCGTGCCGGACGAGGCGGCCTTGGCTCTGTCACAGAGGAGGTCCATGGGGTAAGTCATGAGGGGGTGACACCATGAGTTACCCGCACTGGGTGACACCAACCCTAGTGACGCCACTGGGGCAGAGTAAATTTACATTCCCAGGATGTGTGTGATCCGCAACACTCCGATCCACCGGGGCACCAAAGGGCTGCTACTCTGCTCTTCCCCCTGGTTTGGTAATTCATCTTGTGATTTGCTGTACCTGAATGGAGGAAGATTTTTAGAGCTCATAATGGTGGATCTTGTTCTGCAGGAACGGTGGAGCAGATCGTTTGAGATTCTGGTATGCAAGGCATGAAGGACACTCCAGTCAGCACAGGGAGCCAGATAAACTTCTCAGCCAACAGGCAAAGTATTGGGGCCTCTTTAGTTTGGATACTATGCACTTTGAGTATTTTGGAGGCTGTATTTACTGTATTGGGATAGTCTAGTTTGGCGCTTCAGGGTACGTTTTTCCATTCCTGTAAGAAAAGTTTGAATATGGATGGTGGGAAAGAACAAGGTGACAACACTATTGGTGGCACTGATCGTGGCCAGTCCTAGGCTGCCACTTCCCCATAACCCCTTCGGCGCTTATGACGGAACCGTTCCGTCACGTGCCTCGGGTGAGCAGTGCTAGTGACGGAACGGTTCCGTCACGGCCCGCTCGACGCGCGGCGCTGATTTAGCGCCTGCGCGGCGCGTTCTATTGAGTGGGCGCGTTCGTGACGGAACCGTTCCGTCACTAGCACTGCTCACCCGAGGCGCGTGACGGAGCGGTTCCGTCACAAGCGCAGGTGAGCCGTGCGACCCCCCCCCCACACCCCCTAGCACTGCGGCGGAATTGCCGCCGCAGTGAAGGGGTTAAATGCATCCATCTCCTCCTCACCCTGAATAAATACACATCCATCATAGCATCTTCTTGAGTCTGCCGTGCTGTTCACAGAAACTCCTGTTGCAGCCATGCTGTTAACCTTTGCTGACTGCAACCGGTCATATCTTGATCCCAAAAATGCAGTGCAGCTTAGGGTGGGTTGGGTGATTCTTAGCGGATGTTCTGCCAAGAGTTCCAGGATTGGGAATAGTTGGTGACCCCAGTGATGTAGCAGCTGTTAAGGATCCATTTGGTCATCTCTCTTAGCCTTCGCTCAGATAGAGTTGTGCTGGTCTGCCGCTGTAAGTTTTACTGGATGATGATTACTCCATAATCAACATCAATAATACAAATGCCAGGTGAAGCAGCAGACAATCTGATACAAAGACCCAATATGAGCGTACAAAAAAAAATCATCAATTAAAGCCATAGTGTATAAAGATGAATCTTCAAAATTGTGTTGAATTCGAATAAAGTAAAAAATGATCAGTGCCACTCATTCTCAATAAGATGAGCAAACCTAAATAAAACATTCTGCTATGCAATAATTAAATATGCCCTCGAGTCAATTTGACTCAGAAACTGAAAAAGTGTGCAACATAAAAGCGTTCTCTATGTTGACCACCTGTCTATCCAAGTAAAGTGAAAGTAAATTCCTGCGAAGGGTTCAACTTACAAGTTTACACTAGAACTGGTCATGGAGAGCAAGCAAAGTGATGGGGAATTTCGAATGGCAATGGAGCACTAAAGCATTTTGTAACTTTCTGACGCTCCCAGCTGAAAACACGAAGGGTTCCCTCAGTCAGTCACTTGCCAGGAGGCAGTCCGAGGCCATCTGAGCATCCAGTATTCTTATTCTATACTCTCGGTGACGTCTCCTGTCTTACTTTCATGCCAACGATCTCTCACAGGTATCATGAAAGTATTGATAGCAACTAATCACAAACTCTTCTGCAACAAGGAAGGTACATTGTGTTCGAAAAAAGATAAGGCAATGACATTAACCTCTCTCTCCAAGATATTAATGGTGAAAGCGTCACAACAATCTCTACCCTGGACCACGGTCCCCTTTACTGCTATGTGAACCTGAAGGCCTTAAACAGAAGAGGAAATCAAGGCCTGAGGTTCCGAATCTTTCTCATCAAAAGTGGCTTAAGGGGAGCCAAAGACATTTAGGTGTGTCAGAGTTACCACTTGGGAAGAAAACAAATAGAAGAAGCTACTGGTATCTATGGAATTAAGACAGACAACAGGAGTTAGGAAAGAAAACAGCCATTGAAACAAAAAAAGATGTTATAGAAATGAAAACCCAAATATTGCATAAGGGAGTCAAAAATCCAAACGAGGAGTCACTTGACATAAAAAAACGATCTGAATACAAACGCAAACGTAGTAGTAAACACGTTAAAGGGATTAAACATCAATACACAGAAAAGAAGCAAGCAAAAAAACATATTAAAAAGAAAAAACTCTAAAACAAAAAGGAGAAGGATCCACATCCCATCAATGGAAACGGAAAAGTGAAAAAAATGTATTTCTTCTGGCAGTGTAAGCATAAGATCTGCAACCCCCATTCTTTAAAAAAAGAAACAAATATGCAGTTGTCGCGACTCACTTCGCCCAATAAGAACTGGTAGGGGCAGTTCTACCTCCGAGGCAAAACTAATAACACTAATGGCCCTTTTACTGCAGAACACAAACAAAGCCACACATTACAGAAACACCTATTGAAAGCAGAAAAACAATTTCTGTACAACAGGCTCACAGCGCAGCTTCATGCAAATGTCCACGATCAACTTCACATCCATCCACAGAGCTTTCCTCTTCTCAAGTTCAGGCAAACCACCCGGTTATGGTCGCCAGTCTTCCCTGGTCTCGGTAACTGTGCCCACCAGTCTTGGCAGCAAGACCGGTTTGAGTAACAAAGTGCAAAGGCTGTTCCTAAAATAGCTAAAATAATGTCCAGACGCCTGTGAAGTAGCATTCATTACTCATACTTCAGTCTGGGAAATATTGGCCTCAAAGAGAAGGCCTATCCGATACAGAAACTGGTGGGTCGTGGTGGGTTTTCACATTTTTGGAAATTACTGGCCCTAGAGGTTTCACAGATGACAAGTGAAATATAAAATGTCCGGCACATTTTGGCAACTGTGTACTTTCAGACCCACAGTTCACGTACGTTCCTTGGAAGGTGACAGATTCCATTGTTAAAATATCAAAAAAGCACTTCTGTATGTTGTAATTCCTCTGGTGGCATACATAAAAGTTCTATGCTCAATTCCAATTTAACAATCACTTACGTACTGCTCAATGAGTAAAACATGATAGTCGGCTGGATTAGATATAGGGTTTGATCTGGATTAGCCAATGGATGAGGACAATTTGTGTGGAAACACCTGGAAGGGAATGGTGAAATTATACAGCTTTTAAATTAAGCTAGGTTGAGTCTTTGTTCTGGTCAGAAAGTGCCGTATTCAATGTGTCGCCTAATGACTCTGCGCCTAGCCCACTACACTGAGGTCACACTCGTGCCAATCCAGTGCCAACTTACCCAGCGTGAGGGGCAAACTGGCAGCAGGGCAGCCAAGATGTGGCATTTGTACAGCCCGACGCCGGAACCCTGCTTGTCACACGAAGGAGGAGCAGCCGTTTCAAGCCTTTTGTTCACTAAGCAAATTAAATAGCCCTTAAATACAGCTGTAAATGGTAAACCTGAACTATGTAATCTAGAGGTGCATCAGTATTTATCCAGTGGTTAGTTCAGACATAGGTAACGACAGGGTGCAATAAATACACATTAATCTGTTCCTCTTGGACAACAAACTCTTAGCAGCAGCTAAATCGCTCTGGCTTGGATGCTACTGTAAACTACATTAGTCTTTAAAACAAGATGCATTCTGCAAATTTGCATGCACAAAGAAAATACATATGCCTGTCTATCTGGTTTGTTTGTCCACCTGCCAGTATGTACTATCTGAGAGCTGACTGGGTTCTGATTTCCACATTAAACATAGCAACTGAGAACTCGGATATGTGAGTCATAAACTAAGCAGCACAAGGGCCAGGTGAAAACAACACATAGTACAAAAAGTAGCACCATACTGGCATTTTAAAAAGTAATTTTCACTAAGTTGATTCTGAGAATCATTTTGATACAGAATAGGTTAAAAGGTGTGACATTTTTGTGGTAGATTTTGAAGGTTCACTAAGGAAGGGACTTAACATGTTTTTTCTCCTATATTTTCCAACCACGCTTATTCCTGTCAATTGTTTTTGTTCTTTGGAGTATGAAACGATGGCTCCTGCAAGTGTGAAGCAGGTGCGCTCCACTGTTTGGCGAGCTATAACTTACGGTCCAACGACATTTTCTTGGGATACCGCCATGTAAGAAGTGTCAACACGTTTACAACGTGCCTCTCTCACTTTTTTTGGTCCACGTAGAACTCACACATCTGATATCACTCTTAGTTGAGGGCAGTCCACAGGTCCTGGGAGAATGCCTGCATCCAGCTGACAGCATCCTACAACAGGGCTACCCACATAAATCCAACAAAGGAGCATGGGGTAAACAATATATATAAGGAGCAATGGATCTCTGGCTTTAAATTTGCAGAGTAAATTGATCTCACCACAAGTCCTCGCTCAGGCAGATCACCAAAAGAACATGGTACAAGAGTGTAATACACAAAGTAAACACAATGAGATATCCAGAACTACATATATTTAATTGACATTTACTGTTTCAATGCTAAATACTTCAGTGAACGCGGCACAATGCACAGTGAAGAAATGGTCAGAAAAAAGAACAAAGATCTTGTGCATAGAAAATGTAACCTAATAAATCATTGTGTGGTGTAGAATAAAGTCTACAATTGGAAAAGTAGTCGACATTTCAATCCTAGCTGGCCGCAATCAGAGATTCTCTTTAGGGCGGAAGCCGTCTAACCAAAGCCTATGTCAAAACAAAAACACTGCTGTGGGTGCAACAATAGGTTGAGAAAACAGAGTGACCCAAAAATGTGGTGAGATATTCACAGAAGGAAAGCGAGCAAACCTTATCTGAAGCGTTCAAGGGATCCAAGAGATCTCAAAATGAGAAATCATATTGGCCCAAAAAAATACAGTGCAGGTAGTTAAGATGAACTGATCATCCAAATAACTCATTACGAGCTAGTCTCAACGTTAAAAAGACTTGGCCATGCATGAACATCAATTATAGAACTGGGGCAAGAAGGAAAGAATGGTCAGGTCTCTGGAACTTTAATTGGAAAACAAAAAATTCAGTTACGTTTATTCTACACAAGGTCATCAAATATTGAAAAAATGAAATACCTATAAAGCGCCTCATATTAAGAGTTTAGGAAAATAAGCTAACATATTAAGAGTTTAGGAACAGAAGCTAACATCTAGCCTAACAAATCACTACACTAGTGATTCATAAAGTAGACCTCACACACAAAAAAATAATATTATATATATTAAACCAACCCCTAGAGAGAAGAAGCAAGAGAAGGACGAACGGAACATAGAAGATAAACGCAAGAAAGAAGAAGAGGAAAGACACTGCTCATAATGTGTGTGACTAGGATTGCCTTTGATTCTTCAATGTCTGAAGCAAGGCCTTATATCAAGGAAGTGATGATTGTGAAGATATGTCCACACTTCATGGAAGATTTATAAACTATACTTTGGCTTTGAGCATCGAACAGACTCTGTACCAAGGTTGGCATACTCCAGACTATGTTTAAAAGGGCTGTCCTAGGGTAAGCACACAGCAGGCTAGACTATTAATGTTTAAGTGATGTGCACACTCGAACTTGCATGTTTTAATCGGTATGCCCCGGATATGGAGCACTATGTATAATGTTGTCTTTTTTGTTACGGCTTACATCTTCAGATTGTTGCCTCCAGCTTACATCCTTAGATTGTTTGCTTCCTCAGAAAGCCACCTTCCACTATAGCCCTAAAACACTGCATGAAAATACTGAAATGGGCGTATTCTACTTAATTCCTTTACATTCAACCGTCTCCTTTCTTCAGACCCTCTTCTAACCTTCTATCCTCTGCATGATTTCTGAGTATAGCCTCCTCTCAGTCTC
This sequence comes from Lissotriton vulgaris, assembly GCF_964263255.1. Taxonomy (NCBI): domain Eukaryota; kingdom Metazoa; phylum Chordata; class Amphibia; order Caudata; family Salamandridae; genus Lissotriton; species Lissotriton vulgaris. The sequence goes on from NC_141691.1 coordinate 1,738,527,070, forward strand.
ACCCTTGTCTGCTTTATTCTCTAATCGTAATTCTGCAAAAGGCGGACACCTCATTTCATAGACTACAGCCTCTCCTACATTAAAATTCTGTCTCTGCAACCTAATATCACCTAATCTCCCCCAGCCTGCTTCTCTCACCAGCCATTCACCTGAAACCGCATAGCCCCCATTTGGGCCGCACCAAACTGGCATTAATATAATCTATCGCATAGTAACCGGAATAAATGCAAATAACCAACATTTAACCACTGGATTAACTACTAACCATGGGTTCCGGAGTTGCGTGCTACTAGCCATACAGTGCTTCAATTCCTCACCGGGGGAGGTAAGCGCTATATAAATACAGTTACAATATATAGACACGGTTTAGATTTTCAACTTTAGGATTGATGTATAGAATAGTGGAATGGTAGTTCACTCACAAACTACTTGGAAGAAATTATGGAATGAGAGGAGTGATTTATCTGGGATCATTTCATATCCTGACTGTCTGACTTGGAACCCTTGGAGATTATGGAGCAGACTTGAATACTTCATTCATCGACATAGTGTGGTGTTTGAAGTATTTGGAGCAACCAAACACCACAGTCTTTGTACTGCACGGCTGCCATTATGCTGGTCCCTTTAACTCCAATCATCTTTCAAGAGATCTCAAAAGTAGCTGGTGACTATCTTCAAGTCCATCTAGCAATGCCTTCTTCCAAGCACCGCTGGTGGTTTTGCCTTAAACGTGTGATGGCACAAAGCAGACTCCACATATATGTACTTGATTAGCTTCCACAAATACAGTTTTTAATTTATTTTTTAATGGTACTCCCTGCTGCCGCAGTGGTTGCAGTCTAAACTAGAATTCTCAATGGGAACTGAGAAAGAAACATACATGTTAATGTACTCAGTCCTACTACACTTTTTTTACGTTGGGCAGCTAAGAAGGGAAAAAGCCATTGCAATCAAGAAGAAAAGGGGAACAATCTCAGATGTGGTCCTCTGGGAGGAAAAACTCAGCAGTACAATTTGAGGGTCTTTCTATAAAAACCAAGCACCCCTACTATATAAAGCAGGGTTTTGGAAGGGGGGGGGGGATATAAAATGAAAGCAGTTAAAGCACAAAGGCAAACAAACAGGCTCAATACATACGTCGAACAGTTGAGATTATGTGGACATCAAGCTAGATAACCCAGGCGCAAACCTATGGGCAGATATACTCGTTGGGTTTATCAATTTCAACTAAGCCCTAGACCACTCAGCTAATACAGGGTCACAGTACATGCTGCGAATCTGGTGGTTGCCAAAGGGCCACTGATGTGAACACTGCTGCTACTTCACTGAAGAGGCAAATCTAGCAAAAGTGTGTACAATATACAGGACAGTCCCACAACACAAGGCTAAGCGCTCTTTAGCTGCCCATGTGCTGGCACCCCACAAGGCTGACTAAAGGAAAAGAAAGTGCAGTCTCTTGTGGTCTAGCGTCATCCAGTTCTGGCTGCGTGAATGTTATCAGGTAATGCAAATGCCCATGTCTGCTATTGGCAGAGCTTGTTTGCATATGCAAGTGATTACCAGGGAGAAACCATCAGTGAAGATAACAAGAGCAAGGGACAGCAGTATTCTTCAACCAACACGTGCCCTTTCTTTGCTTTAAAAGCTAGTTACATTTGCAGGAACACAAGCATCTCCTAACAACCACAAGCCAGCCATATGTTACCTCTTCTAAAAGTAATAGGACTAGTCGCTTCTTCGTTACGCATACAGTGACGTATTAGTTGCTCAACCTGCGTGACCCTGCTCAGAAGTGGACAAACCTTCTAGATCTTCCTTTATACGAACAGAGATGATCAGGTGGCGTGCTAGACAGACCTCCAGCAGCACCTTAATGAAACCACTGCACGGGGTAGCATGTTCCTACCGCTTCCAGTCCATGATCCTATGCTGCGCTCCATTTCCCCAAGCCTTGCCCCATTCTTTGGACAACCATGGGACCCAGCATCGGACTGTGCGAGAGAACACAGAAGGCCAAATCAGAAATCAGCCAAGAGATGCTCATCTTTCTGTCATTTTTGACCCACAATTCACATCTTTACTGGTCTCAATTTCCTTGTGTTCCGAATCTGCCTTACCAATACATACATTTCTTGCGTGTAGCACGTCAGTGCATAAAGATGGAGTGCATCGTTTCCAGCCTAGTAAACCAGAGCACAGGACCCAACAACGGCTAGAGTCTCTGGACTCCCCTAAGTGAGATTCAGCATCGAGCAAACCTAAAGCGATGGGAGAACGGTCTCAGAGACACCTTACTAATGTCATTACCTTCAGAAAATTCAGTTTAGCTGCCATTATAAATCAGTAAGCAAATATTTATTCTTTAAAAGCATTCTACAATCACCCCTAAAGTCCAGGTGTACCGTTTTTTTTCCTCTGCGTTCGATTATTTTAAAGTGGTCAGAGACCCAACAATGTATAATTAAATGACTTTGAGAGAAAAAAGTGCATTAGAGCTGGTGTGGTTAAAACATTTTGTGTGGCTACAGCCGGACCATAATGTTCCTACATATTTTATTTACATTTCTTTCTCAGTTTGATCGACCCGATGTAATGTGTCTGCTAAAGTAATTAAGCAGTGGCTGGTTCTTTTCAGTTGCCAAAAGCAATATTCTCTTTGCCAGCACAATGACCGAGAGAAGGAGAGGCAGGTGTGTTGGGAACTGAAAAACCTGCAAGGTAAGCCAATCAAAAAGTATATTGGGGGGCGGTCACTTCACCCATGAGGCGAATTCCAAACACACAACTCAATCCCAACTGGCTAGGAAGCATCTGCCAGGCGAACACACCACCTATTAGGCAGCACCACATGTAGGCCGCCAAGGAAGTGAGGGACATTTGTACCGGTCTCCTTTAGGGTTAGCTTTAAAGAGTCCCCCTAACTGTTCGACGCCACCCATGAGACCGCACTTCACTTGCTATTCCTGTCCTCCAACCTCGGTGGAGGTGAACCTAGGACGGAGGGAGGCACTGGAGCAAGGTAACAGACTTGTTATGCAAGACTGAGCTGCCTGGCTCTGTGCAGGGTCAGTGCTTTCTCAAGGCTCCACGGGGTGCTCTGCTGCAGCACTAGGTACACTAAAGCAGTGTGCGGCTCCCTGGCAGACATGGGCGCAAATAATCGAGAAGTCTCCTTTTGTTGGTTACACATGAGCGAGAGGCTCAGTTTCCGAAATCATGACCAAAGACTACCACAGAATCCTCGGAAAAGCATTGTATATAGCAATTTGACCTCTCTTTAACATGGTATGGCCTGCAATGGAGGTTCAGTCACAATGAGCTTGAAGTCGTACAGATGATCATTCATGGACGAAGGGCATGTTTCATTACTGGTCAGGTCTCACCTGCGACACTGCTGTCCATCACCCAGTTGAAATAGCTCAACTATTCGATATAGCATGAATCCGGTTCTGGTCTATTTTGCAATATTGCTTCTGAAAATTCACAATGGTTGCAATGACTTACTTACAATAATTAGTAAACCAATGTAGAAAAGACTGCAAGATTCAGCTTTTCAACAAGTGAGGACACATCAAATCATTACCAGATGCTAACCCTACTATCAACAGTATAGACAGCCCTTAAAAAGTAATTTGCCGCAGGTGCAGACTATGTCGACCCTCACTCCACTCCTGGTCTTAATCAGTGTCCCCAACTTAGTCACTAATGGGTGAAATGGTCAAGAGAATAGAGAAAGAACTACACCAGACCAGTAGGGCGGGAACGTCTTCCAATGAACACTCCTGTATCACCCTCATCTTCAAACAGCAGCAGTCGAGTGATAGAGCGTTCATTCACCCCTTGTGCCATCTGCGTGCTGAACAACAGATGTTTATTATGGTTACCCGACTTCTCTAACTTTTGAAAGAGACACCAGGGAAGAGATGTGCAAGGCTGCAGAAGGACTCCAAAAACGGGTGGAATTAACAATATAATATTGGCACACTATTGAAGAACATAAACAATGTGGACAAAAAAGAATGGAATTTATTAAGGGTAATCGAGACAAATCTTTCATTGTTAGTGCTCATGCCTTAGCACCACAAAACAATCTTCCTTCAATAACCTTCCCTATCTTTACAGCAAGACATCACATCCTGCGGTCACTCAATTCATATATGCAACAATTGCCACTGTATTCCCAATTCTCAGGTGTACCCCAGTGTAATTCTTCATTTGAATGTAGTTTCGCTCTGGATAGTATTTCCTTATGTTCCACGCACATATTCATCTTCTGCCCAGGGGATGCATTAGCATTACCTACTTCAAAAAGCCATTACATTTTCTATGGCATCCTCATAGGACCACCGGCCTTACTGTTAGTTGAATTTGATAGGAAACCTTTGGCGACAACGGTGCATTTTTGTTTCTGAATGTATATCCATATGCTGATGACACTTAACTTCTCATTAGACTTAGTAAATCCACAAATTATGCCAACACACTTATGTCGTTTTTTAGTGATTCACAGCTTTCTAGGACAACACTTGCACGGACAAGACCGTAAGTCTGATGGCCAGCAGGAAACACAACATTTGGCAACCAAATTTCTGGCCTGTCGACTTCGGTCCCGGTTCCCTTCCTGCGACTAGTGTAAGGAGTCTAGGAATTCGAATTATTATTCCCTCCAGATGAGTGGTCAACTCTTCTCTGTCATCTATTCATGAATATTTCATCCAAGATGTCTTCGTTCTCCATACTCTCATCTGAATGCAGACGAGCCTGTGTATCTGCTATAAATAGAGCAAAACTGAACTGTTGAAATAGCTTTATTTAACCATAACAAATTAGTTTCTTACTTGGGTACAAGTCAGAATCACGCAGTCTGGCTGGCGGTTAGTTTCTCTCGTTTTAGTCTCACTGAGCCTATCCTAAGGGGACTGTAGTGCTTACCTATTCAAAATCGTATACTCTTTAAAGTGCTATGTCACGGCGCTCTCTAAGGAAAGCCCCGAAATGTATTTCTAGAAAATGTACCCAATATACCTCAGTTCATCCTCCTCAGCCCTTCTAGTAATTCGCTGGTTTCAGAGACCTTGCGACAGATGTATCAAAGGGGTTTACCCATTCTGTGTCTAAGAGAAAATGTGTTCGTACATATGGACCCTTGTCTTGATGGTAGGTTCCTTGGAGTCTAAATCCCACAAATCTGGAAGCAGGTACCTCAAAAATGTCTAACTATGATAAATTATCTTTCATTCAGAAAAGCTCTAAAACACTGATTTTTATTGTAACTGCTTTTTTGTTTTCTGGTCATATCAGTGACAGCCCAAGAGACCTTTAGTGGTCTAAATGTAAATTCAATTAAAGTGTAAATTATGAGGAGCTTTGTTCCCCTTTGATACCTTTCTTAAAAACAGGATACGTTTTCTACGCGACTGTTAGGTGAATCCAAAGTAAGAAGAAGAAGAAACATTGTGGACTGAATATATGCATAACCGTAACTAAATTGAAGTACAGATTAGGAGGGGGAAAAATTGACGAATGATAGAAGTTTTCGTTATACTTGTATTGGCTGTATAATATTTAGGTCCTGAAGAGGGTGGTACAGATGGACTGAGTCCACCAACACAATTCATCAACGCTTTTTTAACTGAATTTAGTGGTTAAGGACTACAGTATGAATTTCCAAATCATGGATTGTCAACTGAGAATTCTCTGCATTACAGATATCAGATTTTAGTGCGTTTGCAAGTCTATATGAGTAAGTAGTACAGGACAAATGGGACCTTTCCTTTGTATGATTTTTTTTTTAAATATATATATTTGTATGCCTTTTTGATTCGGATAAAGAGAAATGTAACATTAAACAGTGTATTGGTACAGAATTGGAAACAAAATAACTGACTTTAAATAATTATAGGTAAAAAGTGGGCAACGTTTTTTGATTGATGTTTAGTAATACTGACACTCCTCCATTCCACCATTATTGGGGGTTGCTTGTGTTTCGATAACGAATTTAGCAAAGTTTCCATCCATGCTTTTCATTGGAAAATAATGATGCGCAAAATGTCTTGAAATTGTGTTTGTTGATGAACTCTTATTGCCTTTTTATATGTCGTCCTTGCGTGTTTAATTAACGGACGATCATTGACCTTGATCGATCGTAGCAGCGCTTCTTTCGTTTTACGGCACTGGCCATTATACCACTGGTGGGGATGTTTTTTCTTTGTTCTATTTATTTTTATCGGGTAGAAGAAATCGAATGTGACCTCTTCTAATTAGGCATGGTTGTTCATCACCTTCTCTAAATCTATGCCCTACCCAGTTTGGTTTAATGAGAGGGGAGCAGTTTAGAGCACTGGGACCAGAACTTCGTGAAGGGCGCTCATTTTTTCTTGGGATCGACTAAGGTCCGTCCATCTTGCACGTAGCCTGCAATTAGATATGGACAACCTTGAATCTATAGAGTTATCCTTTGCGTGGTCACCCCCTTGATTAAAACCCTTCAAGTCCAATGCCAGCGCATAATGATCGCTATCAAATCGTTGGATGACCCTGAAATCTAGAACCTTCTCCCAGGATTTGGACTCAATTAAAATATACTGAAGTAGATAACCCCGTTCATTTCGATAAAGGGTATAACTGTTGGAGGTTTCAGAGGTAGTTCTACCATTACAAGCTCTGATGGAGTATTTAAGTGTGAGGCAGTTCATTTGGATCACCAAGGAAGACCATTTTTTTTTACTGGGCGACAGCTAGTCTCAGGGATTAACCAGTAGTGGTCCTCTTCGAATAATCCCTCCCTATATAAACCCGCCAGAAATTCGAACTGGCAATTGAAATCCCCACCCAGGATTAGCATGTGCTAATCAATAATGGTGCTTAGGAAATTGGATAATTCCTCCAGTGTTTGTGATTCTTTAGCTAAAGCTGTGGGTCTTGAATACACATTGATTAGGGCGACAGAAATCCTTAGGGGGAAATATAATAGAACACATAATATGTCTTTTGACCATGTGTTTATCTGCTCGACTCGGCATCCTAGATGGGCACCCACCCACGTAGTAAGACCCCCTGATGGTCTCCCCTTACCTTCAGAGGTTGCTGGGATATTAAGGGTGGCAAAGCCCAACCTGGGGATCGCCCCTCTAGCCCAAGTCTCTTGGAACATGCAGATGTCGAAATCATCGTTGAAGGAACCCTAAGTGGGGTCTTCCACCTTGTTACTCAACCCGGCCACTTTCCAAGATATGATTCTTATTATAGGGGGAATCGGTAGATTTCGATAAAAGGGACTCTACACCGGATGAAGGCGTTATTACTTTTATAGTCCCGGGGTCAGTCGTGGGGCCAGATCCTGGTGCTAATATGATTGTAGTATTGGCTTGCCTTGCAGGTTCTCCTTCATTTTGGGAGGAGGCAGGGGAGCCGCTCATGCTCCGTCTGCCTTGATCCCCTGTAGGAGTGAGACATGGCTCTGGAGTTCCCCCCTCCACATCAATTACTGGTTGCACTGAACCTGTTCGTATTATGGTGGTAGAGGACTCATCCCTCAGTCAATCTACTCCCTCTAAGCTGCTTTATCTATTTGCAGTGGGTATAGAATATGTGGGTTTTCCCTGCCATTGCAGATCTGGATAGTGTGGTCCATGGATTCTATTATCGTTTCTCCTTTGCTGTTAACTTTGGCAAAAATCGTAAAAATGAGTATTGGGGAGGGGGGGGGGGGGGGTAAAAAAATCCTAATGGAAGGGCCTGGATACCATTGAATGTTTTTCCTGCTTGTCAACATAAAATAGTTTTGGTCATCCTGGGATCTCTAAAATGAATTATTATGCCATCCCCGACTAGGTCTTTCTGACATCTGCCTAGCCAACCCACCCTGCGTGTTGTTAAAATTTCCTCCACATTCTCATATCTAAAATTACAATGGTTTACCAGCCAGTGGACACACTTATTCTTAAGATCCTGGTGGGACTCAAACTGGTCCTTTCTGAGTTCGGGAACACCTGCAAGAATAAGGACATCTGGCGTGGATGCTGGGGGGAGATTGATGACTCTTGGGGGTGCTGACCATTGATATCATTATTATTTTAGGAGCACAATCCCCTGCCTGCCTAAGCTTTGCTATTGGGTGCTCTGTAGGAGTGATCAACAGGGGTATACTTGTAGATTGATTTGAGGTAACCTCCAGATGATTTACCGTACTGTCCCTGGTGGTTTCCTTACCATGCGGTGCCCCCTTACTATTTGAGGGTATTGCTTGAGCACTGGATTTCGGGTTAACACTATTTGGAGCAGATCTTGAGGAGGTTAGTGGCCCATTCTCAACATTAACAGGGCCAGAGGTTATGCCTCTCTGCATCCAGTCTTTAAATAACTTGGTCAGCCCCTCTACTTTCTCTTGGATGAACTTAAGTTCATTCTTTACAATATCCCTAATTTGACACTGCAGGTCCACTATCAGCTTAGTCACCCATACTGGCTGTTCACTAACCATTTCCATAATAGCCCCTTGCTGATTCCCCACGCCCGTTTTCTCAATGTCTACTGAGTGACCCTGGATCTTTTTCCTCCTTACGGCTGGTTCAACTGATTTTGTTTGACTATTTCTACCAGGATGAACTCGTGGAGAGGCCCTAGGCTCGCTTTGGGTAATGGCTTCATTTATTGGCAATTGATCACTGGAAATATCAGACAATAAAGCTCCTAAAGATTGTGCTGTTACATGGTCTGAAGAGAGGATTTCCATGTTCGTTGTCAAGGACAAACACCTCTCAGTCCGTTCTATTTCAGATGTCACAACACCCAAGGCCTTTTCTAGCTTCTTATCAATGGGAGTGGGTCTTGCTGGTTTAAGCAACACCTGTTTCTTCTCTACACAGGCTCCTTTCCCCATTCTGCCTGTGCTATGTTTAAGTTCCCTGGTAACGCTAGAATTGGTAAAATATACAACACACCACTCTATTCTTGATGCGCTTTGATCGTTCGACCAAAAGTTCTTGGTAAACACTGGTCTGCTATAATCCTTTAAAGGTCCAGATGATGCCACATAAAATTAATCAACAATCGTGTTAACAGTACCTCAATTTCAGCACCCCGATTTTGGATGAAAGGGGGGTGGCCCGGCCCAGCCCAGCCTCTTCCGGCCTTTGACGGGCGCGCCCTTGGCCCGGGCGTCGCCCAGGCACGCCCGCGCGCGTCCCGCGCTGCGTGAGGGGCCTCTGTTTTTTTATGCAGCCCCTGGCGCTCTCAGTGACGCATTGGAGGTGCGCGACTGGATGCTTCTGGGGGCTGCAGTCCTCTCCCTCCTAGGACGTGGGAAGTGATAGCAGCAACACGAGCGGCAACGACCGCGGGAGAGCAGCAGGCTTCCACTCCCCAGCTGCGTGTACCAACAGGGCTATTTCTGGGCTCCGGTGAGTGAGGTGGTGAAAACAGGCGCGTCCTCTTATTCTTATTTGCCTGTCGATAAGATTGATAAATGTAAGCTACAGCAAACCCTCTATTAAATACTGCGACCCTAATAAACCACTGACACAACCTTAGCCACGGCCGAATTTGACGCGTGCGCAGATCGGACGGCCTCTGGCCGTCCGACGCACACACCCACCGTGAAGTCGGACAGCCGGGGGCCGTCAAACGCATGGAAAAGGTTACACAAGAACAACATTCTTCCTCCCTCTGTATAATAAACAAACTTGCAGAAACAGACACTTTAACCGGGGTCTATAATTTTGGTTCTTGCTTCACGTCTTAAAATAAATCTAGCTGAGCTCCCCAAGTTTCCAAATCCTAGGAGCTCAACTGTAAATTCTTTCAATCTTAGGGGATTTGTGTTACTTCCTTAGCCAGACTCTGCTTCGGGCACTTCCAGATCTTGGCGAAAGGTCAATTTTGGGGGTGGTGCCAAGACTGTCACGCACTAGCCTGAGTTTCCCTTCCCTGCTTTAATCTCAAAAGACTGCTCAGCAAAAAAAGTTGCTGTTTTATAGACTAGGCCTCTCGAAAACACAAGTCTTTTACACACAACCCTCAGTATTCACACACAATCCCATTGCAATATTTAAAATGGGAAAATAATTACTATGCATTTACCTAGATGACTGTGGACTTCCATCAGTGCAATCTCCGTCACAGCACTAAGGACTTGAGAGAAGCATTTTAGCTGTGCCATTTGGTCCCCATACTAGTAGGATTTAAACCTCCTCAGTGCGACAAGGAACCAGGGTCAGTCTGATCACCCTGCTTGCAACCTGGGACAATTCTGTGTCAAATTCCCCGTTGGATGTGAAGGAACATAAATTGCTTCTTTTATCCAGACTTGCTGGTATGGTTTTCCCCAACTTGCAGGTTTATATTTTAAAAAATTATTTTAAAGAGCTAGCACCAGCTGATAGAAAACCAGGCATCTGTTACTCTAAAAATGTTTGTATATGTATACTCACTGAAGTACTGGAGCCCCATTACACAATTCTTTAAGTAGAGGAGAAAAAAGCATGGAACAAAAACAACGATATATAGCCAGATTATCTTTTTAATGAAAAAACCTCCTGGCCTACAGCTCTTGTTTGTCGTGAAGATGCATGTCATTGGGTCCACCCCTACAATGTCAGTGTTCATGATGGTATTGATATTCCTACAGCATATGTTGCTGATCTTCAGAAAAAAAATAATCCTGCAAATGTTAACAAAGAGTGAAACTTTCAAGCACATTTCTTCCAGGTGATACTGCAAATGGAGCATCATGCTACAGAAGAGCTGATTGAATCCATTGACTCTAATGAAGTGCAAGGATCCATCAGCCATCTATGCTGATAACCACACTGCAGGGAAGATGATGCAGGATAACCTCTTCACTGATTTGTAAGCAATGTAATCAAGTGCTGAATAACTAACCACTTTAGTTTGGAGGAAAAGATATTTACAACCTCTGAACTACCTACATGTGGAGGGCATGAACGTCTCATATTGGCTCTCACCCTAGACAACCTTCGTGGTGCTTGCACCAGAAGTATTGTCTGTTTTCTATTAAATCTCAAGTTGCTGTCTTGGAAGAGCCTCCTAGCAGAAAGAGTGTTTTTTTTGGAGGGGGGGGATCTGTGACATGCAGTGCGCCATATGCGCGGACGTCACATACTGAAAGCGTGCGCAGTCAAAGTCTTTAGGCTCCTGCAGCTTCTACTGTAATAAGTGCTCCGGGCATACATCAGCCCTGATTATAGCCATGATGACCAGAACCCCTCCCCATTTCTTTCCTCACTTTTTTCCATGGTAGCCTAGTGAGCTATCAGCCCCACTGGGTACACAATAGGCTGAATACCACCTAGGCACCCATCAACAGCCCTGCCAAGTGCCTTGCATCATGGATTAAAATTACATATTTTTTTTTGCACAAGCACCAGAGATTGACACGCAATTAGTTTTCAATCTCAGAGAGCGGTGCCAATCCTATGACTGTCATTATTCTTAAGAGCTTTGCCCAGGCGATCCGTTTTTGGTAATAAAGCAATTCTTACACGCTTATCCTCGATGACGTTCACTGTGTTCCCATTTCTTAGTGGAAGGCTGGACTTTCCTCTACACTCTCCTTGCTGGCACTGATTGGCTACTCAGAGCAGAGTCAGTGAGTCAGAAACCTTTATTCGATTCCAGATAAATCATAAAAGTTCACAAGGAAGACATACAATCATAAAATAAGACAATATTTACAAAAAAGCATAAATGATATTTCGCAGACAACACCCAATTACGTACTTGTACATTGCATATTGTTTCCTTATTATAAAAACAATTTTTATAAAACTAAGCACAGAGCTACAATTGGAAACATTTGCTAGGGAATGTAAATAATTAAAACCCTCTCTATGGGAGCGGAAACAATTTTCGTTTAAAATCGGTTTAAGAAAACGCACCCTGTGGTATTTATATAATGTGCAAAATAACATAAGGTGCATAGTATTTTGTTTGGCTGTGTTGTTACTAGGACAGGGGGGTAGCCTCTCACACCGCCCCACCTGTTTTGGAAAAGCCACAAGAAAGTGCAGTGTGCCTAAACGAAATCTAGTCATTAAAGACGTGTATTTCCCTGTAAGCTAAAAGACAAATAAAATTATTGCTGTTTTAAAAAAGGGGGGTCTGGTCTGTCTGTGGACCTAGAAGATATACTCAGCTCAGATCCAAAAGCTTCTTTTATGGACATTTTCATGTTTGGCGGTATACACTCAGGCTGATCATAAAAATCTTCTAACCCTATTTTATAAAAAGTTTGTTTAACATAGCATAACCAGGGTACCGCCATTGCATTGTCTAGGTTCATGCAATCTTTTAAGACAAGTCGGGAGAAATTAAGTTCCTCTGAAGACCAGATTTTCCCCCATAAAAACAGGGGTGCCATGTGTATTCTGTCTGTAATGTAATCCATGCCCACCTCCGAGTGACAAAAGGAGGTAGGCAAACTAGACGGGATAAATAAGAGTCTCTTCAAAAATGTGTTCTCAATTATTTGGATCGGTGTACTCTTTTGATATCCCCACACTCCTGCACCATAAGTTGCTCCTGATAGACATTTTGATTTGCATAGGGTTATTAGCTCTGCAACAGGCTTATAACCAAGTTTAGCCGCAAATTGAAACTGCCCCTCAATAACTCCTGAAGCTTGTTGCACCCGAGATACTAAAAGTTGGTCCCAATTTAGGTTAGAATTAAAAACATTTCCCAGATAACTAACAATTTTTTACCTTCTCAATAGCTGTCCAATTCACTGTGTATTTTCGTTAATTTGGGCCCGCATACCATGACAAAGGATTTCTTATAATTCACCTACAAATCTAGTGACGTCCTATATTCGGTGAAAGCATCCAAACATCCCTGAAGGCTGTTGGCAGTCAAGGCCATCAGGACCGTATCGTCAGCATACGACAATAAAGGTACTTGGGCACCTGCTATTTTTTGGACGTCCAAATGTTTGTTTAACAGAAACTGCTCCAGCCCATTTGTATAAACCAAAAATAGAAACGGGGCTAGGATGCAGCCTTGCCGGACCCCCTCTGTCGACACGATGGGCTTTGTCTTCTCTCCCCCTGAGCCATACCGGATGACTACAGAAGTGGAAGCATGTAGTCTGCGGAGTAGAGTGACAAGTGGTTCCTCGAAGCCCATATCTTCCATCAGTGCCCACAACTTGCTCCTGCACACCGTGTCGAAAGCACTGGACAAGTCCATGAAAGCCATGTGGATCGACGCTCCCCTGGCCTTCCTGTACTTGCCCATGATCATCGACAAGTTGAGGCATCGTTCGCCGGTTCCCATTCCTTTCCAAAACCCATATTGGGTATGTGATATTAGATCAGCATTATCAGCCCATAACTCCAGGCGTGCCAGAATCACCCTCCCCATCACCTTACATGTGGCATTTATAAGGGAAATCGGCCTGTAACAGGTCGGATTGTTTGTATTTCCCTTTTTAGGATTTGCCAATGCGCTTGCGCATTGCTCCGACGAGATTATAGTAAGGGGAAAAGAACAGTCTACCAAAACGGCAGATTAGAAATAGTTCATGTGATCTATGCGCATGCACAAACCAGCCACGTCACACACCACCATTTGTCTGTGCCTCGCATCAGACTTCAAAGGCTGCCGCTCCCGCCCCAATCAGACTTCAAAGGCTGCCGCTCCCCCGCATCAGACTTCAAAAGGAATCCGCTCCCGCTCCCCCGCCACAGCAATGCAGAGAGCTGGTTTTGCTTGTGTGCTTGCATCTTCCTTCCTTGGCCCGGGTGTTTTCCGTGTTCTCCCATTCAGTGCCTTCTCAACCCCGTACTTGATTGCTGTCCAAGCCCCAGCCCTCGCTGCCTCTATCATTATACACTCTCCCTGTGTTGTCCTGTTTCCCCTTGCTTTTTCCCGGCTCAATCATTCTGTGCTTTGAAACTGAACGCCCTTTGTAGAACTCAACCCTGCGTGTTCTTAGCTTCAGTCTCTGTGCTGCTGCACCACATCACTCAGGGACACCACCAAATCGCTCAGGGACACCACCAAATCGCTCAGAGACACCACCAAATCGCTCAGAGACACCACCAAATCGCTCAGAGACACCACCACATCGCTCAGGGACACCAGGGGCACCACCACATCACTCAGGGGCACCACCACATCACTCAGGGGCACCACCACATTACTCAGGGGCATCACTCAGGGGCACCACCACATCGCTCCGGGACACCGCCACATCGCTCCGGGACACCGCCACATCACTCAGGGACACCGCCACATCACTCAGGGACACCGCCACATCACTCAGGGACACCGCCACATCGCTCAGGGACACCGCCACATCGCTCAGGGACACCGCCACATCGCTCAGGGACACCACCACATCGCTCAGGGACACCACCACATCACTCAGGGACACCACCACATCACTCAGGGACACCACCACATCATTCTAATACACCACCACATCACTCAGCCCAACCACATCATCACCCAGCACCACAACAGCACTATCCTTGCTTGCTACCAATAAGCATTGTCATGGCCAATAGGACTCGCATTAGGAAAGTGTAAGCTATTGGCTTTGTGCATAACAATGCTATTAATTTATATATTTTCAAAGCCAACACATTTAAAAAAATTGTCATTTACAATACCAATAGCTCACACTAGCCTAATGCGAGACCTATTGCATTGCAAATGCTTGTTGAATATTGGCACTACCACAGAGCAGAGGTCCGGCTAATCCCACATGCACTGTGAAGCCCGGTGTGGCCCAGGACCAGGAGTGATTTTGTGAAAGAAATAGCTGAGGGGTTGATGAGAGCCCTTGGTCTGTGACCCATTCAGGGACAGGTGACGGTACTTCCACTATGAGTAACAATCTTTGACCTCCTCAGTGCAGTGAGAAACAGACAGCAAGAAAGTTAAATAAACTTCATGTTTATGCTCAGAAACATCTTATACACATGAACCGAGGGCCGGCTTTAGTGCTGGTGGCGTCTGGTGCAACAATGTTTGTTGGCGCACCACAATGACCTCCTTCTCCACTGGTTCCCTCACTACCACCCTTTAAGAGAGCCCCTAAAGTCTCCATAACCACTCTCTCATGCTTTTTTTGTTTTATAGCATCACTCATAACAGTTTATGGTTTCAGAGCACTTTGCATCACATACACATTACACAGAGATAATGAATCATGAGTGTGCAAATCAGTGTATAGGAAAAGTTACATCAGACAGCAGACGACAAGGCGTAGGAGTCACAAGTCATCCCCACTTGCAGACAGTACAGTCTAAGAGTGCTTGGTCTGGAGAAGCACAACCTCAGATTTTAATAAAAAAGTAACGCTATGGTTGGGGGTTGGCTTTACTAATAAGAATTGATTTGTACCCATATGTTTTCCCACATGCTATCTGTTTAATACCTGTAATGCAAAATACATGCTGTATCCTTGTACTATAATACTCTACTGTTGACCAGTAACGTTGAATATATGTAAAATCGCTCTAAAAAACCAAATAACAGATCAAAAAATAAATCAAAGATTTGATTTGAACCCAAGTGAACACTTTTTGCAACATTAGGATCATGAAAGACTGGGAGCTCTAGTCTGCCAATCACTGTCTGTCCTGGTCTGAAATCATCTACTAACACAGGGCCCAGAGGTACACAGAAGGAAGAACATGTTGATGGCTGTCCAGAGGCCAGTGTTGTGTTAGAAGAGTACCAGATTAGTGACATTGCACAAGAACTTCTCAGAACTGCAGCTCTTTTAAGGGATTTTCATTACACTTCACTGCAGGAATATTTTTTTGTAAGTACCTCATATCATGAGCATAACATCTTTGCTCAACACACTATGCAGTGTGTCACTCGAGTGTCACACACAAGGCATTCAAATGTCACACACAGCCACCCCAAAAACATGGAAGTGTAACACGTAAACAAAGGGGTGTCAGAATGCCTGTAAGAGAAAATAAGTGGGAAAGAGTGGGGTACGTACTTGCCCAGCCTGGCACTGCACTGCAGCCCCTCCAGCCCCCACAAACCTGATAGTATTTCTGCCCACAGGGATAGACCGTTTATCTCAATCTGGAAGTCGGTATATCAAAACTATGCCCAAAGAAATCTCCATCACTTGCCATGTGATATGGCTGTACTAGTCTGGCTGCAAGTCAGCCGGTAGCCAGGGAACCGCACCAAACTTGGGCAATTCTGAAACCAGGAGGACCAGGAGGACCAGGAGAACCCGGAGTGGTGTGGCTTGCATGGGTCCCAGTATGTTTTCTTAGCCAGAATGTCATGTGACTGTCAAAGAATGGGTCAAGAAAAGACTATTTTCCCATATTTAAGTGACAGAAAATTCAGGCACTTTCAGCCAATGGCCAATCACACATGCACATCATAGAAATGGTCCAAAACTTTAACAATGTGAAGACCCCAGTTAAAACTACTCTGACTTGACACAGTCAGAGTTTATGTGACGAAGTGATTAATACGAAGACAATGTAGAGATGAGCCATTTTTATTGTCTAAAAATGGTATCTAGTCAGAAAAAGAGTAATAACTCATGATACCTCAAACCATAATGTGCAATTCACCCTGACCACTCTCGCGGAGCAACCACTTCTCAGACACATTGGTGCACAACAGCAGACATTCTTTCTTTTGACGCTTAGTGATTTGCCTATCAAGGATGGCTCATATGTTTGGAAACATGTAAATACATATAATAATGACATTCTGAAAGACTTGTATCCAACATCAGTTCCCATCATACCTAATAGCTTTTACAATATCAGCAGCCCTGCAAGCACTAGTGAGACCCACAGAGCGCCCAGTTTTGATGGACAACACGCTCTCTGCTGATCATAGAGAACAGTAGTCATCTCTGTGCTAGTCGAATTCAGTCAGCAGGATGCAAACACAGCGCTCAGATCCTTCAGTCACGTAAATCTTGCAGTCAATATATGTTGACAGACACTTCAAAACTGATTTGCACTTCAGACTGCAGCAAAAATCCGTTAGAGTTCATACATAGTACAAAGTATCCAACTGATCTGCTCGACAGAAAAATGACAATTTTTGTTTTCTCTCACAGTATCTCTTCACCTCTGTCACTTTCAATATGTCCGAACTGACAAAAGAGGTTCTTAAAATGGCTTACCCAATCAAATATGGAGGCACAGTACAACTCCATCTTCTAAGGCATGACGGATTTTGAAGCTTAATTACATTTCCAAGAGTTGTTTTTGTACAAGAATGACTTCTTTTTAAAGTTTATACGTGTTGGCTGTGATAAATCATACATATATAACAGTAGCGAATTTTCCATATCCTCTCCCTCCAGAAAGGTATATTGAAGTAAACCATCAAATGACTTTCTGAACCTCCAACCCAAAACTTTGCAACAACTGCTGCTATTCGCTTTGCTAAATGTTTCACTGTTAGTGCTGCGAGAAGAATATCCAACATGCCCTGGAAAGGAAGAGTGTCCAGTGTTCTGACATGTAGGAGAATAATTCAAAATTAGCCCTTGGTGGGTGAGAAAGTGCATAGGTCACATACATGCATGAAAGGTAAACAAACACATCCAGATTAGGTCATGTGATATTGAAAGGATGAAGGCAGACCTACATATAGATATTTTTGTTTAAGATGACACCTATAACTTGTTGAACAAATCCATGCACTGATAGTTCCGGCTCTTGCAATCAGTATCAAGCTATGAATGAAACATTTGTATTTCAGTGGTGCTAAAATATCAAATCTTTCTGCCTTCGACAATCGTTAAAGTTTAAAGCTACACTATTTCGACATTTTCAGGGTATATTTAGCAAGGAATATTTTGATGAATCTGTCTGAAGTTCATGAAATACAATGGGCTAGTTCATTATATCAACAGAGGAAATTATGAGTCGAAAGAGTGGCAGATTCTACTTACAGCAAAAACAACAACAATTGATGGACCGAATGTTACACAATGGCAAAACATTCACTCCCAGTCACAGATCTGAGTTTAATCCATCGTTATTTTGCTCACCACACCACCCCAGTTCAGACATGGCCATATGCAAATCAGTCTTGAACCTGTGCCTCATGGGAACAGTCCAGCCCCAACTGCCAAGTCAGGTCTTCCCTGGACCGGAATCGAGCATCCTAGGACCGGAATCAAGCTATCCTGGCTGAAGACGGTTGATAGCCAGAAACTGGTCCTAGGATGCTTGATTCCGGTCCAGGGAAGACATGACTTGGCAGTTCGGGCTGGACTGTTCCCATAAGGCACAGGGTCAAAAATGATTTGCATATGGCCATGTCTGAACTGGGGTGGCTTGGTGAGCAAAATAACGATGGATTAAACCCAGATCTGTGACTGGGGGTGAATGTTTTGCCATTGTGCAACATTCCGTCCATCATCTTGTTTGTTTTCCAGATTCTACTTACAGAACTAATTCAAGTCATTGACTGAAGAGGGCTTACACTACTTCACATTTAAGCAAGGAGACCACCACCGCTTTTGATAACACTCAATGACGCAATCTTCCAAACTGCTGGGCTTTATGCCAAACATCTGCAAGACCGAATGCCCACCTTTTTGGAGGGACCTGATGTTTTCATAGTGCTCTAAACTAGCCATGGAAAGATAAACAAAGCAATCACTGAAAAGAATGTTCTGCATAGTTGGTAACTAAAAGAGGCTCTAGTAAAGATAACTTATTCCATATGTCCTGGCTTAAAAATGTCCTCACACTGACCACCATATTCACATAACCATAGGCAGTTGTTAACCTCTAACTGATACGGGTTTATTGTACATGTTGAGAAAAAAAGATTGAAATATTTGTTAACACTGAACTTAAACAGTTGTGTCAGACAATATTGACTACAGGATCAAGGCCAACTTGATTTAGACTAACAACAAACTAAGAGCCCTCATAAGATTTCCGAATCTCGGCTGGTTCTCACCGGATAAGAATCTGATTACTTTGCAAGAACTGTAGGCTCTTTGGTCTGTATGTGGGAGAGTTTATCCCTCCATGCTCTATAATGTTTTTTATTTCTAAACAATGGATTAAGGTGTTGATGGAGCGTGAAGGACAAGAGGGAAAAAACACATACATCAAAACAAACCTACTGCATGAAGATTTTGAAGATAATAACTTACTTGACTGTACAGAATTCAGGCATGCCGTAGCATTCACTGTCTGTACTGTTTTTTTATTTCTGTTTTGTGGCATTTTTTTAATAATGAAATTAAGCCTCAGAAATGCCCGGTGCCATGCAGAGAGAAAACAAGCAACAAAATAAGATAAGAAAAACTGTTTAATCAATATGGAGCAGGTGGCGGTGAATACTTTCTTACTCCCTCCCTCCCCCGATTAAAACGATGTCAGCATTAAAGAGGCCCACAGATCTAGGCCTGTAATGTTAAATAACTGCCTAGGTGTTGCTAGATTTGCAGATTTCAAGGATCATTTCCCAGGCTCTTGTGCGGCGTGCCATGTAGGCCCTCAAGAAATGATGAGATGATGGTGATAAATGCCATCCAGTTATTAAAGTCTAATGTGTTGAAAGAACACCAGGAATACGCTTTATCCTTTATCAATTCTTTAATAAGACATTACTTGCACTTAGTACACTAAAATTATGTACAACGTGCTTTTGTCTGGAGGGGAGTTTAATGGTTTTACAAATCTGCTGCTGAACAGGTGGTGTTATCCCAAAAAACAAAAGATAAAGATTTACAAATGCAGTATAGTAAATCAAAATGAAGACTTTCTCTGTAGGAGGATCTCTTTTTGTGAAGGTATTTGTTTATAGAAAGGGGGTGTGAACCATAACAGCATAAGATGACACGCAATACATGTCATCTATACACAAACATTTCAGAGAGCAAAATTATACTGTGCACAAGGGTTGCTCTTCTGTACAAATGATTCTCAATGTTGGCATCTGCTTACCATTAAATCACCACTAAATGAGTCCTAAAACTAAAAATGTCCATTCCTAGTTCAAACGTCAGGCCTTCTTGAACCACAAGAGGAATACAACAGCCAAACGCCCAGCATAAATACAAGCAAAGGACTCGATCATAAAATATTTTTAGATTATACTTGGGACTCTTACAGTGGAAGAGGTGTTGGGCGGAATGTTGCTGGCTGTCCTCCACTACCAGCTACAGATTAATGTGGATTGGCCCACCTGCGGGTTGTGGGTTTCGGGCTCATGTCCCTCCCCGAGGAAAAGTGAGACTGTTTTCTTGTTCTCTTGTGATTCAGTAGCCCAAAATAAAATTTCTCTTCCTCTCAGCTCCACTGGCCTCTTAAAATGGGGATAAACCCCACTACATTTACTGTAGTGCTTCTGCAATACGCAACAATATTATTTTAGCCAGCCACTTGGGAAAGCCATCCTAAAAACATCTGCTCTCGAGCGTGCCTCTTGTTAGCTTCTTGAACAGAGGGTCTCTTGTGTCCTCCCTTGTGTGTGTTTGGAGATACGAGCTTGCATGGAATGCGGATCACACATTACATATTTCTGCTTCCCAAGATGTCAGCTTGTTTTCCGAAGCCTGCAGCGCGCGCCCCTCTAGTGATGCTTTGAATATTCAAAGCATTAGGCGCATACAAGTAAAAGAACTACAAAAGTCAACATAGAAAACCAGGAATATAACCATCCACTATTTCAGAAAAAAAGTATCACAAATTTCCAGCGACGACATGTTTATTTTTGTATCTGCACAGTATGGGAACTGTTACCCAAGATTCCATCGGACAACTCAACAGAGATTTTCAGGTATCTTAGTACCATCACCAGCAATGAGTTGTAAAGATTTTTTTTAAAGCCATGCAACCTGGGAGTACAGATTCTGCATGTTTAGAAATTGCATTTGAATTCTTTAAAATATCAACGAAACTGCACAGTGTTAACCTGTGTATCATGCATGCATTCGACGAAATACATTTACAACGGTTGGCACTGGCAGCCAAGGTAGGACTTCCAAAAGTCTACCTGGTTCCATAGCACACCTTCCACTCTACTCCATTAAACCTCCCCATACTTAAACAGTGAGGCCATATTAAGTGTGCACAAAAGGGGCAAAGAAGCCCTGGTAGGCCTATGTTGACAAACTGTGTTACCCTCTCTGGTCGACAATATACTAGCTTGCCATGAACTTTGGGACTCGTTTGTAAAGACACAGGAGCCTCTAAGCAGCCTACTTACAGGTCAACATTTTGGGAGGCTTTGACAGTGTATAGGATGGGCCACCCTATCAGGCAACTTTTAGTTAGTGCAATAAAAGGACCAACCCAAAAGATAACTGAAAGCTGTAGTTTTTATAGTTGTGGCCTTAACTAGTATTAGACATTAACCCTTTCTCGAAGTCTTCGGACTGAATAATCCCGATCTGGGCAGAGCTGGTGCCCCCTCTGTGTATTTGAAATATGTGTTTACATTAGGGATTGGTAAGAGCTGCGATGTGAAGACAGACCTAAAAAGATATATTGTTGCCTACAGAGCGCGGGGAATCGATGAGGTTTTACAAAGTACACTTATGTATCGATTTTCAGCAGCACTGTTCAGTTTGCTTGACTTTATAAACTTGCTTTTCTCTACATTTTCATACTACTACTGACAGTTGAGGGTATCATTCCGCCTTCTGTAAAGAGTGAGGGACTATTTTACATCTAAAGTACACAGAAACGTCACTCATCAAGTTCCCCGTCTCCTGGATGCCCTGTACACAGACAACAATCATTTGTGTTATGTTTTTTTTTACTGCAACAAGCTTTTTACAAATATTTTAGGACTAAAATTGCATGCCAGACCTTATTGGCTATGCCAACAACGCCTGTTTCCTTTGGTGCAATACCCGTGTCTCCTGGACTGCTGACTGTAGAGAAACTGAAAAGAACAGGAACTCCGCCTGGAAAGGGTTTCTTTGAAGAGTGCTGGCGCACTCAGGGGCTCGCATTGTTCGTGTGCAGAGGGGCTTCTGCCGGCAGAAAGGGGGACTTCAGTGGAAAACATCTCGGGAACTGTTGTGAAGCCGCTAAAGACACAATGAGAGGTTTCCTCGTCACACAGACTTTGGAACAAACAGTGCACACCAGCTGATGCAACTGTTGACACGCCATAGCACGGAGGGTCAGGAGAAAGTAGCCACATGCCCACGGCAAGTCATTATATTCATTAAAGTCACCCAGTGACACAGCTAGAAAGATTAGCACCTGCGTCAGGGGGGTCATTAACGCCCCGTGAAGCCTGCATCTCCGCCGGCTCTCATTTAGTGTAATTATACGGTGCGCCCCTGTGGCGCTTTCTTCGAAAACCAAGCAGGGATTCACATGGACTGTTTTTGCCGAGAGCTGGAGTGCGGCGGGGAGATGGCTTCTCTGGCCACTGGACTGCCCCTCGCGTCGCCCCACCGCTGCCACAAGGCACAAAGAAATAAGTGATTTGTTGAACTTTCACATACTCGTCCACGCTAAACGACCCAGAAAACACAAAAACTACACACAGCTTCTTTTTTTTTATTAATAACGAAATGACAACGGGGTCGTCTACACCCCGCACTCAACATGCGGGCACAGACTTGTTCTATAATAAACCGACGCTGGCCAAGTGCCGGACACACCAGTGCAGTCTGTCACACACCATCAGCTGTAATGTAAAATCACGCACGACACTCACACCCCACGAGGTGCCCCGGGCACAGCAGTGTATCTGGTCTGTTCTGTCGGTGGTTGCAAGGGGTGAGGCGCGACTTTCCCCACACACCAGCCCCGAGGTGAACACTCACTTTTGATAAGCTCTCTCAAGCAGTGTATCTTGTTTCCAGACTCAGTTTTAAGGTCACACACAGACAGTACAAAAGTCCCAGCAGCCGCCGCGTGTGGGAGGCACAAGGGGGTCTGCTGGGAGTATTTAGGGAACGGTGTACACATTTACAAACCCTACCATTACCACTGGGATTGTCCCTATCCCGCAATTTAGCGCCGTGTAAACCACCAAAATACATTTATTATGGGGAGGAATGGGGGGGGGGAGGTGCTTAAAAAAGACCTAACAACAAACACTTGGAACATTGGGGGTGGGCAGGTGGTTTGCCCTTGCGGGTACAAAAACCGTGATTTAATAGTGCAGCAGAAAGAATATAACCTATCAGTTTAAAGATGCAAGCCTGTTGCACGATGGGGGGCGGGGGGTCGTAAGCCAGCCTCGGGTATTAATGCGGAGCAGGGGCAAGGCTGGCTGGAGGTCCCGAGTCCCCCGGCGCTCGCTGCCTTTCATGAGCAACAGGCTGGGGGCTCCCGGTGGAGCCGACCCAGAAAAGTTACACCAAGAAATAAACAGTGCATCATTTTTCTCGCTCAGTTTCCATCAAGATCACCGACTCCCCAGACCTGTAAGACGAGCCACGAAGGAAGGCACCCCCACCACCCCCGCAAAAAAAGCAGAGCCGCGGGCGCACTCACCGTTTGTCCCGAGACGCAGGCTGCCAAGCCGAGCGCCACCACCATCCACAGGGTGGGCATGCTGCCGGCGGAAGAGGGGCCGGGGTGGGCGAGGGCCGGTCGCGGTGGGTGGGGGTCTGTCCAGCCGCCGCTCCTCGCCGCTCTCGGGCTCCTCTCCCGGGGACGGCTCGGGTTTCCGGCTCCCTCACAGAGCTCCCGGCGCCGGTGTCGCACTGGCTCAGTCCCCCGCGGTAGCAAAGTTTCCTGCGGACCCTGCTGGCCGCGCTGCGGTGGGTGCGTGCGTGAGGGGGTGTATCCGTCCGGGCGGGGGTGCTGCTGGTCTGAGAGCTGCGGCGCGTGCTCTGCTCCCTGCACTCTGAGGCTCCCGCGCGCACACTGGCTGCCACTGCCAGAGGGAGCGGCCTCCCCCTCACGCCCGCCGCCCTGCCCTGTCCCCGCGCCTCGTCTGTCTCCCCCTGGCTGAGCCCAACAGACCTGCCTCGGGATCCGTCTGAGTGCGGGAGCGCGGCTTCCTCGCCGCGAGCTGCGTCTGCACTGTGGAAATGTCTCACTCGCTTTCGTAACTCCTGGGGGCGCACCTGCCCCTTGCCTCTGTTTGCGATGACTCGCCACGGTATCTTTTTGCGAAAGGCCGTGATTTTACTCCCCTTCCTCTGAACATGAGACAATATTGTTTTCCCCGCCTCTTTGTGGGAAGAGTCGGGCAGTAGTTTGACTCGATGTAGCTTCTAAGGGGGCCTGACCGTTCTTAGTAAGTTGGTGTCGAAAAGAATCGTTTATGAGGTCTGAGCGAGTATCAGGGCACAGTTTACCACTGTTGGCGCCTACAGCCCCCACCACCTCCGCCACGGATTCTCCCACTCTTTAACAGTGCCACTCACGCCTCCACAACTACTCCACCTCAGATGCATTTAATTCGTTTTCTAGCGCCACTCATACTAGTGTAGGGTGTCGGAGCACTTTACATCACACACATATTACATAGAAACAATCAATATGTGTGAAAATCAGTGTATAGGAAACGTTGCATAAGACAGAGGATTTCAAGGGGTAGGAGTCACATGTCATCCATACTGGTAGGCAGTATAGTTTGAGTGCTTGGTCTGGAGAACAAATTCAGGATTTAAAACGTAAGACCTTGTTTGGGTGGGTTTCTTTACTAATAACAATTGATTTCTACTCAAATGAACCAATTTTGCAACATCAGGATAAAATGAAAGACAACCGAATGAGATGACAACCCTGATGGGAAAGATACTACTGCAGGAGACTGATCTCAGGATTACCTGTTGACCCTGAGTGCGGACCACATGCTAGGACTGACCGGTATGGTAACATCAATAAGGCGAGTACAATGGAATATAATACACTGCGCACTGTTGGACTGACCAACACCCATATACGGAGGTTTTTGACAATTCGGCCGCATGCACTGGAGGGTCGTGGTTTGGAAGGGGATTGGGGGGGGACTTTTGTTGGGTATTAATTAGAGCTAGAATGACACACAAGATGATGGACGGAATGTTGCACAATGGCAAAACATTCACCCCCAGTCACAGATCTGGGTTTAATATATTGTTATTTTGCTCACCACACCACCCCAGTTCAGACATGGCCATATGCAAATCATTCTTGACCCTGTGCCTCATGGGAACAGTCCAGCCCGAACTGCCAAGCCATGTTCTCCCTGGACCAGAATCAAGCATTCTAGGACCGGTTTCTGGCTATCAGCCGTCTTCAGCTAGGATAGCTTGACTCCAGTGGCTTAGTGAGCACGGGACCCACGTCTGGGCATACCCTCCCCACATAGGGTGAACAGCAAAACACACAAGATGATAGACGGAATATTGCACAATGGCAAAACATTCACCCCCAGTCACAGATCTGGGTTTAATTCATCGTTATTTTGCTCACCAAGCCACCCCAGTTCAGACATGGCCATATGCAAATCAGTCTTGACCCTGTGCCTCATGGGAACAGTCCAGCCCGAACTGCCAAGCCATGTCTTCCCTGGACCGGAATCAAGCATCCTAGGACCGGTTTCTGGCTATCAGCCAGGATAGCTTGACTCCAGTGGCTTAATGAGCACGGGACCCACGTCTGGGCATACCCTTCCCACATAGGGTGAACAGCATAGGGCTAGGATGAATATTCATTTGCTTGGCCATAGGTGAGACTGACAAATGATAGGGAAGGACTACCCTATGTTTACTATGTTTAACTGCATTAAATTGTAAGATGGAACTCATGTAATTACAACAAGCTCTGTGAGATGTTTTTTTTTCTATGTCGTCTAAAATTCAAAGAATTTGTTCACATAAAAAAATCAAGATAATAAAAAACGGGGAAAAAATATAACGCTCTTACCTATACCCTGCAGTTTTCACATTGCTCTTTGATGACAGTTAATTACTCATCGTTCTACATTAGGATTTTTACTTCTAAACTAAAAGTAACAATAGGATATCTCTGACAAAAGCAGTAACCTACAGGCCTATTTTCATTCTATGCTCTTTGTGATTTGCACAGTACACGTTCTTTGCAGCAGGCATATTAACCCTCTGCGCTACCTTACGGTGAGTCAAAACTTCCACTTGACAAAACAACTTCCACTCAACAAAACTCTGAGATATCTCTCTCTCTCTCTCTCCAGGAAAAACATTAATCACCAGAGTTATCTTGACTTTTTTAGTATTGCCTGAAAACTGCTGGAAGCAAAGAACGCAGCAGCAGGTGCTTTTAAAACGATAATATATGGCGCCTCCACACAAAGTGAGCACCACTTGCAGTAACACCAGTCGTACCGCCCTAGAGCCTGCCCTGGCAAGTTTTTATTCGTGGAATGATACTCTTTCAGTCTGTTGGTCATGCACGCATTCCAACAATATGTTATGTGGCTTTGTAACATGGGTATCCAGGCCAGAGAAAGGTGTGTGAATGGAATCATCCCTGCTTTTTCTGGAAAAGCCAGGTCTTTAGCTTCTTCAGGAAGTCTATAAGGGAGGGTCGGTTCTGAGGTGTAGTGGGAGGTCGTTCCAGGCTTTGGCTGCAAAGAATCATTCCCTGCATCTGTTCTGATGTGAAGGGTGCATGCGGTAGCTTGGGAGGCCGACTGAAGATGTCTGGTGGGTTGGTAGAGGTTGAGGTGGTGGTTGAGGTATACTGGTCCTGTTTTGTGGAGATTTATATGAGCCGCTTGAATTTGCATCTTTCCTGGAGTGGAAGCCAGTGGAGTGCATTGAGGTGCAGTCAGATGTGGGCGTTTCATGCGATGAACAAGATGAGTTTAGAGCCGGCGTTCTGGGTGGTTTGGATTCGGCCTAGGGTGCGGGCTGGGATTCCAGCATAGAGGGCATTTCTGTAGCCGAGTTTGCTTGTAATTAGAGCTTGGATGATGATTTGTCTAGTGTTCCTAGGGATCCATTTGATGATCTTGCGTAGTATTCGCAGAATGTGGATGCTTGATGAGGAGACAGCGTTAATCTGTTTATTCATAGTGAGGTTGGTGTTTAGGACGATCCCAAGGTTCTTAGCATGATCAGTAGGGGTGGGTGGGTTGCCCAGTTCGGAGGGCCACCATGATGCATCCCAGGGGTAGTAGTTGTTTCAGAAAATCAGGACTTCCATTTTGTCTGAGTTGAGCTGGAGACAGTTGTTACTCATCCATGATGCGATGTTGCTCATGTAGTTAGCGAAATTAGTTTTGGCGGTGTTGGGTCAGTCCATTATGGAGAAAATGAGCTGTCACTGGGGTATTATACAATGTTGATGCTGTGTGATCTGACAATGTCTGCGAGAGGTGCCATACATAGATTAAAGATCTTTGGGCTGAGGGACGAGCCTCGAGGGACCCTGCAGATGAGATTTTTGTGTTCTGAGGTGTAGGGTGGTAGTATCACACGTTGCGTTCTTCCAGTGAGGAAGGAGGATATTCACTGAAGGGCTGGTTGGCTGCGGATGCCCAGGAGGTGAAGGCTTCTGATCAGTGTGTTGTGGGAGACAGTGTAGAAGGCTGCGGAATGGTCAAGGAGGATGAGGGCGGCTGTTTCTCCTCGGTCGAGGATGCTTCTGATGTCATCGGTGTCCGCAGTGAGCGCTGTTTCAGTGCTGTAGTTCGGGTGGTAGCCTGATTCAGATTTGTAGAGGAGTTGGTGGCACTCTAGGTGGCCTGAGAGTTGAATGTTGATGGCTTTCTCATGATTTTGGCTGGGAGAGGTTTAAGTGAGATGGGTCTGTAGTTACTGAGGTTGTTGGGTTCTGCTGACAGCTTCTTTAACAGGGTGGTGACTTCTTCATTTTCCTTTTTGCAGGGAAGGTGGCACTGGTTATGGAGTAGCTTATGATTGTGGTAAGAGCAGGGGAGATGATGCTGCTTCCTAGATTGTACATGAACTGGGGGAAGGAGTCAGTGGGGGCTCTGGAGTTGACATTTTTTATTTGAGCAGTAGTGTTTATGTTCGAGAGGGGTTTCCAGTCGTTAATCTTCTGTTTGGCAGTGGTGGCTCAGTCCAGCTTATCGAGGAGGTTCAGGTCGGTGAGTCAAATTTGTTGTAGCTAATGCGATCTTCTGGTCGAAAAAGTTAGAGAGGGCATAACAGAGTGTTTGGGATGAGGTGATGTCACTGTTGGCTGCTTATGGATTTGAGAATTCCTTGACAATGGTAATGAGTTCTTTGCAGTTGTTAGAGCTGGCGTAGAGTCTGAGGGTAAGAGCTTTACTTTGCATCTAGTAGTTGTTTGTGGTACAGGTTTAGGGCTGCTGTCTTGCAGTGGTGTTTTTGTTAAGTAGGAAAGTGCCTCTTTTTGACATGGTCACCCCCACTGTTTCCCTAGTACTTGTTGTGATTTCGACTGGAGTGCACTGGGCAACTACTAACCAAGTCCCCAGTGCCAGATCTATTTCCTAAAACTGTGCTATTGTATCCCAATTGGCAATACCTTTGGCACTCTCTGTAAGTCCCTAGTAAATGGTACCCCTGGCACCTAGGTCAAGAAGGCTAAAGAGGAACCTCAAGGGCTGTAGCACAAATTGTGCAAACCTAAAGGACCCCTCACTAAAACGCATACAGACTGCCACTGCAGGCTACTTGTCTTGGTGCAGACAAACGTGAAATTATGACCTGGAGACATCCCTCTGTGCCCTGCCCACAGACACTGCATGCAGTATAGGTAAGTTACCTGTAGGGCAGGCCTTACAGCCTTAAGGCAGTGTGCGCTATACTACATGTGAGGACATATCTGCATGAGCAGATATGTTACTGTGCTGGTCAGCTCAATGGCTGCAAGTATAAGTGAAAAGGGGAGCCATTTTAAGTACATGTGCTGGACATTGATAAAAACAAGTTCCCCAGCTACATGGAGGCCTCACTAAAAGTAGGGATATTTGGTATCAAACATCTCATATTACTAAACCCACACTGATGCCAGTGTTGGATTTAATAATATATGCACACAGAGGGCACTTTAGAGGTGCCCCCTGAAAACCTACCAGCTCCTGGTATGCTGACTGACTAGTTTTCACCAGTGTGCCACTAGAGACTGCGGCCGTCGGGGGGTGGCAAACACAGGAATTGCCAGCACTCCCCTCCCCTCCGCCATTACATGCGACCACCACAGGGCGTAAAATGCAGGGAACACCACGGGCAGCCAAGAGTCTAGCTACACCACTGATGTTCTTATGTCCCCTAGCATTACAAGACTTGAGCCCTTAGCTTGGTTTAACCCGACTGGCTTCCCAGTCAAAACCTGCAGCCTTTTTTCATGAAGACCAATCCCCATAGACCAGAGGTCTTCAAACTTTTTGTTGCAGAGGCCCCCTTGTAAAACCTTTTTAGGCGTAAGGACCCCCTTCCGACAAAAGTTTCTAGAAACTGGTACTCCTCATCATCAACTTTTGACAACCATAAATGCGCCTGTTAGACCTCATCACATCCCTCCATCATTCATCCACCCACACTTTCACACATCCATCCATCCACCCTTTCATCCTTCCATCCATACATCCACCCTTCATCCATCCACCCTTTCATCCTTCCATTCATACATCCATCCTTTACCCATCCACCCTTCCTCCCATCCACCCATCATTCATCCACCCACTTTTTCACACATCCATCCATCATTCATCCATGCAACCTTTTATCCATTCATACATCCATCCACCCTTTCATCTTCCCATCCTTCATCCACCCACCCTTTCATCCTCCCATCCATACATCCATCCTTCACCTATCCACCCTTTCATCCATCCATCCACCCACCCTTTCATCCATCCATCTACCCATCATTCATCCCCCACCTTTTCACACATCCATCCATCCATCATTCATCCATCCACCCTTTCATCCATCCATCCTTCATCTGTCCACCCTTTCACTCTTCCATCCATACATCTATCCTTCACCAATCTATCCTTCATCCATCCACCCTTTCATCCTTCCATCCATACATCCATCATTCATCCACCCACCCTTTCATTCATCCATACACTCATCATTCACCCACCCACCTTTTCACACATCCATCCATCCATACATCCATCATCCATCCATTCACCCATCCTTTACCCATCCACCCTTCCTTCGATCCACCCATCATTCATCCACCCACCTTTTCACACATCCATCCATCATTCATCCATGCAACCTTTTATCCATTCATACATCCATCCACCCTTTCATCCTCCCATCCATACATCCATCCTTCATCCATCCACCCTTTCATCCTCCCATCCATACATCCATCCTTCATCTATCCACCCTTTCATCCTCCCATCCATACATCCACCCACCCTTTCATCCATACATCCATCCACCCACCCTTTCATCCATCCACCCATCATTCATACCCCCCACCTTTTCACACATCCATCCATGCATCATTCATCCATGCAGCCTTTTATCCATCCATACATCCATCCACCCTTTCATCCTCCCATCTATACATACATCCATCCTTCATCCATCCACCCTTTCATCCTCCCATCCATACATACATCCATCCTTCATCCATCCACCCTTTCATCCTCCCATCCATACATCCATCCTTCATCCATCACCCTTTCATCCTTCCATCCATACATCCATCATTCATCCATCCACCCTTTCATCCATCCATTCACCCATCATTCATCCACCCATCTTTTTACATATCCATCCATCATTCATCCATCCACCCTTTCATCCATCCATCCTTCATCCGTCCACCCTTTCATTCTTCCATCCATACATCTATCCTTCACCAATCTATCCTTCATCCATCCACCCTTTCATCCTTCCATACATACACCCATCATTCATCCATCCACCCTTTCAATCATCCAGTCACCCTTCATTCATCCACCCATCTTTTTACACATCCATCCATCATTCATCCATCCACCCTTTCATTCATCCATTCTTCCGTCCACCCTTTAATTCTTCCATCCATACATCTATCCTTTACCAATCTATCCTTCATCCATCCACCCTTTCATCCTTCCATCCATACATCCATCATTCATCCATCCACCCTTTCATTCATCCATCCACTCATCATTCATCCACCCACCTTTTCACACATCCATCCATCCTTCAGCCTTTCGTCCATCCATCCACCCATCATTCATCCACGCACCTTTTCTGTGCCTCTCTCATGGGGGGCGGGGGGGGGGGGGGGGGGGATCACTATCTCTCTGCGTCGTCTTCATTCTTCTTTCCCACTCATGGGAGGGCATCTCTGTGCCTCCCTACTGGGGGCGGGGGACGTGTCACGGGACCCACAGCTCCAGGTGCGCAACATCCATTGAACTCAAAGGGCTACACTACAGCCACTCCCCCAGCCCCCCCCCCCAGCTCCCCCCAGCTCGTGTATGTGAGCCTGGCTGTAACAGCTTCAGGGACACACAGTGTCACACCCAAGTACTTGACAGGTCTTTAAAAGACCTTTTACTTGTCAATGAGGCGTTGATGTTTTTCACACCTCGGTGTGAATTAGGCCTCCGCCGTGAGCACCCTCAGCCCAATGCCAGGAACTGCACTCTGCAGAATCTGCGACCCCCTTCCCAGGACTCCACGACCCCCCTGGGGGTCGCGCCCCACAGATTGAAGACCGCTGCCATAGACTAACAATGGGCACCAAATGCTATGTTGCACCCCTGCACCTGGCCACCCTAGTGCCACTGGAGGTGACTTGCTGGTGCTGCCTTGGACCTTGCCAGATACTCACCTTAAGGCCCGGAGATTGGTCTCCTAAGTTGCTGTACTTTACCTGAATGCCTTAACTGTTTATCCTTCCATAGTATAACATTGCAGATTCTTATAAATGCACTAAGTGTCGATTTTTTAACCACAACCGTATTTCTCTTAAAAAACGCACTTGGGGGGGACTTGGCTTGGCACCGACCAAGATGGGACGACATAAGCGTTCTCCGAGGAACCACGTAGGCCCACCCTGGCATCTGACACAAAAACCGCACGCATCATTATGTAACTGATGGGCACCTACCCCTTTATTCTCTCCGTGGCTTATGGCCGTTGAATCAAAGGCCAAGGGAGGCTTGAGCTGCTGGCGGAACAGTAACTGGGCTGCCGCTAGAGAGCAGCTGGGGTCGAGGGGACTCGACCCAACCTGCCCGACAGGCTGCACAGCGATGGACTGCGGTGGGAGGGGCAGGGAGCACCATCGAGTTTGCCATAACTATCCCCTGGCCTGGGACAGGCTGGAGGCGCCCCTGGAGACTGATGTGCTTAGCCAGGCATTGAGGATGTCCTCTTTTTGTGAACAGATTTGGTTTAGGAGCATGGACACTGGACCTTTATTGGCTCCTTGGCCCCCCCCTCTCTTGTTGAAGTGAGGATGTGCAACCTAGGCCTGAGGGCAGAGTAACCATGTCCTGGCTGCCGGGACCGGCGAGCGAGGAAAGTGCTTGAGTACTAAGCGGTGCCGCTTTGTCCTCTCCACAACTCCAGATGTATGCCACTTGAGGCGGTGATCAGCTCACGGTTGGGCCTTCCCTCAACAATATCCCCAAGATGGAAGCAGGGGCTCATTTTGGGCTGTGCGGTCTGCTGCTTGACTATTGTGAGTGCAGGAAAAGCTCTGAGTCCCTGATGAAGGGACCTCCCGTCTGCATCGACTGGCGGCCTACATCCAGATGGCGGTGGACTGTGAGTCCCTACCCAAGAGCTGGGGTCTGCGCAGTTAAGGCAACTGCAGCCGAGGGTCCCTTCCTGGCATCAGTTGCTGAGGTAGGCCACCGACACTTAGGTTGGGGACGCTAGTTTCCTCAATACTAACAATCATGTCTTGGAATGTCAATGGCCTGGGAAGCAAAATTATACAAACAGTATTGCAATTTATCCACCAGCAGTTTTATCACCAGAGACCCAACTAAAAGGAAACTATTATAGAGCCCTCAACCGGTGAGAATATTCCCTATAAGCGGTCATGGGGTTTACCTCCAACTCTAGGGGCACTGTCATACTGCTTAAATCATCAACACCATTCACTCCAGTCCAAACCTGGCATGACCCGCTCTGCAGGTATGTGCTGCAAGCGGGAGTTTGGGAGGGTTGAACACTCCATCTTGACTCCATGTATGTTCTGCCTACACTACAGGGCCCTATCCTGCAGGCACTAAGCTCCTCATTGCTAGATATGCCAGAGGACACTTTGATGTTAGCGGGAGACATGAACGACATAATTGACCCGAGAGTTGACAGACTTTTCAATAGGAGGGAAGTGGTAGGTACGACCCCACTTCATGCATTTGTAGACGCCGCTGGGCTGGTGGACCTCTGGTGGGTGCACAATCCAACCCTGGCACAGTAAACTCATTTGTTGGCCCGGCATGGAAGTCTCAATAGGTTGGACTATGTTTTTTTTCTCACCACTTGAGTGCAGGACAATTCCACAACATAGGTTATGTGCCACATGGAATCTCTGACCACTCTCCAGTGATGGGCTCCCTCGAGGGCCCACTCAGGGCATTGGTGTTGCCCCCTAGGCTACCCTCTTGATATTTTAAGGATAGGAAACACCAGGACAAACTTTACGATTGGGCAGACCTGTACTTTCAGGAGAATGAGGGATCAGTGGACTCAGTGTATACTCTGTGGGAGGCCTTTAAGGCAGTCCTGGAGGGCCATGCCCAAGCCATCATCTGGGTTACAAAAAAGGAACAGTCAATTAAGCACAGCGAGTTAGAGAGGGAGATCACCTCCTGGAGCTAAAACTAATGGGTGGGGAAGGCCAGACACTAACTTGCTTCACTGCTTACAACTCAAACTGCAGGAACTCAGAGACCTAGTGGAGAATGCTTCTTGGGCACATGTCCTAGAGACCCAGAGGTGGCTTTATGATATTGGTGATTAAGCTAATACACGTAAAGCCTGACTAGAGCGAAGAGAAAGGGGTAGGAATTGGGTTGTGGAAATCCGGGATCCGGCCTGTAGGTTCCACACACCCACAATGGACATAGCAGAGACATTTGCGACGTATTACGAAGCCGTATATTCCTCGGGTCCACCCGCATTGGTCATGATTGTAGCGATCTCTTAGGAGATATTTCCCTCTGGTCTCTCTCATTGGAAGAAAGGGACATATTAGACTCCGATCTAAGTAAGGACGTTTTAGGGGGAGCGATCTGCCGGCACCAGTCCGGTAAGGCGGCGGGGCCTAATGGCTTTCCAGTGGAACTATACAAATGTATCGCAGACAAAATAGCACCCCACATGCTCAGTATGTTTCACACAAGCTGATGTTCTTCCAGCTGACCAATGGGTGGCCACAAAGTGGTTCTCCCAAAGAAAGGTAAATCCCCCACTGTAAGTCCTACAGGTCCATATCTCTATTAAATCTAGAAACCAAGGTCCTGGCGAAGGCCCTGGCAAATAGATTAGTGAAGGCAATACCTAAAGGGATCCATCCGGATCAATCAGGATTTGTGCCCCACAAGAGTACAAGGCTGAACCTGAGGCTGCTGTATGGAGTGCTGCACATGACGGCTTATCCCTGATGCGAGGACGCTCTCCTGCTTTCTTTGGACGCGCGGATAGCCTTTGACAGCTTAGAGAAGCCCTATTTATTTGCGGTGTTGATTAGACTGGGCTTAGTCCCCAAGTTTTGTTCCTGGGTCAGACTCTTATATCAAGACCCGTTGGTGAGGGTGTAGGTCAATGGGGTGCTCTCTTGCCCCCTTGCCCAACACAGGAGGACATGGTAAGGATGTCCCCTGTCGCTGATGATCTTCACCTTGGCATTGGAACCATTGGCGGCATGGGTCAGGCACGACCCCCTCGTGTGAGACATAAGAAGAAATGAGTCTTGAGAAGAACGTACCTCCCTCTATGCTAATGGTATCCTATTGTATGTTATGAGGCCCGACCATTTGATACACAGACTCCTACATATCTTCAAGCTTTTGGGAGTTATTCGGGCTACCAGATCAATTGGGATAAATGGCTGCCGAGAACATGCGTAGCCCCGGTGGTAACACAGGGCTTTCAGTATGTGGGGGTTTTGTGACCAGAAGTGCAGAGGAGTTTTGTAGGAAAGTAGGATCTGCTTTTATGGTTACCCCCAGTTTTTGCCTGGTGCTTTTGCCTGGCCTAGATACACTAAGATTTGGCTCACATTAGCAGCGGGGTGGCACAGCGGAATATGATCAAGGCATGGGGGCGGGCTGGCCCCCGACAATCCGTGAATGGGAGAAGGACTTAGATTGGTGGCAACAAGCAGAACAAGTGATATACCAGGGAAGAGGGTGTCCCAGGAAGTACAAGAAGATCTAGATGGGATCCCAGGCCTGGGTAGTTGAGGGCGGGAGCGGCAATTGCGTAGTGCTGGGCACCGGGGTGGTCAGAAGAAATTTCACTCAAATCTACTTCTCCACAACAAGTTTGTTGATGTGTCTATTTGCTATTAATCCATCCTCCACATTGGAGAAAGGATATTGTCAATGGTAATCATATGTTTGTAGTGCACTGAACATCAGTCAAATAATTCCTTTAAAAAAGAAAGAATAACTTACTTACCTGATTGTATTGGTTCTGGTGCGTAAAACATACATAAACCTGCATGTTATTTTTAATAAATTGGTATGGATCTCCCTATTGAGTCATGTGCATCATTTGTTGACTACTGTGTGTATTTGTAGATGTCTAACACTTCTCTCTGATAAGATGAAGGCTGCTTGACCACCCCACCCCCTAGAAGAGCACCATGGGATTGCTAGACCAAGCCGCTGTCCACTCATAAGGGAACCTCTGGACTCTTTGTACAAAATGACTAATTTTGGTTTATCGTATAAAGAGCCAGCTTCCTACAGTCTTCATTATCTTGGCATTTAATCACTGCTAGCTGCTTGGGGAGGAAGACTGCTTCTGTCAATGCGGAGACTAGATCTCCATGTAGGATGGGTGTGCTGTGTGAGGTCAGGAACCCTCTTTCTCTCCACAGGAGCCCAAAATGGTGAACCACCCCGAAGGCATACTGGCTGTCGGTGTATATGTTTACTGTCGTACCAGCTGCTAAAATACATGCTCGTGTGAGGGCAATGAGCTCTGCTGCTTGTGCGGATCGTTGGACAATGCGGGCTGTCTCTAGGATGGTTTGTGCTGTGGTGACAGCATATGCGGCTGAGGTGGTGCCATCGGGGAGTTTGATGCACGAGCTGTCTACCCATAGTTCCCCATCTGGTTCTGAAAAGGCAGTGTCTCTGAGATCCACTCTACTCTTTGTTTGTTCATCATTGAGGGTCACACAATCGTGCAGTGGAGTCACACCAAGGTCATTTTCGGGTAGGGGTAGCAATGTGGCTGAATTGAGAGTGGTGCATCGCTTCAGAGTGATGTGTGGTGCCAGCAGGTTCAACTCGTATACTGGCAGTCGTGCGCTAGTTAAGTGTTGGGTTTTGATCTGGTTCAGTAGTTTGTCGACTGCATGTGGTACTAACACGGTGATTGGATTAGAGAGCACTATTCCTTCGCTCTGGCGTATGGATACTACTGCAAGCGCGCTGACAACACTCTAGCTACTGGGTCGAGGGTGGCAGAGAAATATGCACAAGGGCGATGTTTGTGACCAATTGATTGTGCTAAGACGGACAATGCACATCCCTTCCTTTCATGTGTGTAGAGGAAGAATGGTTTGGAGTAGTCTGGGGTTCCTAGAACAGGTGCCAAGCAAAAGGCATCTCGCAATTCTTTGAATGCTGACTGGCATTCGGGTGTCCAGGGGAAAGGTGAGGGGATGTCTTTGGCTAGGAGGGAGAGAAGGGGTTTGACAATGAGGCTAAAGTTCGACAACCACTGTCGGCAGAATGAGGTGAGGCCTATCAAAGAGCGGACTTGCTTCTGATTCTTGGGAGCGGGAGTGTCTAGAATTGCCTGGATCCTGTTGGGTGTGAGTTTCCTCCCTTCCTTCGATAAGAGGTGACATAAATATGTTACCTGTGGTTTGCAGAACTGCTATTTCTTTCGAGAAACTTTGTGGCCATTTTCTGCAAGGAAGTGTAGGAGTTGGATGGTGGCTGTGACGGCTAGTGGAGTGGTGTCTGCTGCTAGAAGGATATTGTCTACATAATGTATCAACACCACCCCGTCTGGTAACTGTACGGCATCTAACTGTCTTTTGAGCGCCTGGCTATAGATGTCTCTGTGTACCCCTGGGGTGCTCGACAAAATCTATATGAGCGGGATCGTAGGGTAAATCCGAAAAGATAGCGACTGTGTTGGTGAATGGGTATGGAGAAGAAGGCATTCTTGAGATCGATAACGGTAAAGGTGGTAGCAGTGGACGGAATTAGGGACAGGATGGTGGTGATATCAGAAACTACTGGGTACTGTGGTACTACTATTTTGTTTATCTCCCGCAGGTCGATGATAAAGCGATAGGCTTTTCCATCTCCCTCTGCCTGTCTTTTTACGATCGGTAAAATAGGACTGTTACAAATATTGCTCACTACCTCTTCTACCATCCCTGCTTCTACTAGTGAGTGTATGATTTCGGTCAGTGCTTTCTCACCCTCTGGCGATATCTTGTATTGCTGTACTTTCGGTAAGGTTGCATCTTGTTGTATTGTCACGTGTACTGGGTCAATCATCATTCGTCCTACGTCCGAATCAGCCCTAGCCCACAGATACAATCGTAAAGTGTCTAGTAGGGATGTATCTGTCTCAGAAATGGGATACATGTGTTGGGAAGGATTATCTCGCGGGTGTTGGTGGTTGTCATATAAGATGACCCGTACCCCGTCCGGTGAACATCTGATGGTTGCATGAAAATGCTTCAACAGATCGAGACCCAATATGGCGTCTGGGGTGTTGGAGGAGAGTAGGAATGTCGAGTTGATAACGTTGTTTTCAAGTTTGAAAGGGATCGGTCTGGACAAAGGGTTGGTGGAGGGCATACCGTCAAATCCTATCGAAGTTATATGTGAGCCAGACAAAGGTGCCCTTGGAATCAGTCGATGGTGCACTACGTGTTGCTCCTGTGTCCACCAAAAATGGCGACTCTGTGCCCAGGACCTTTGCGGTAACATAAGGGTCTTGCTGGTCAACATAGAGCTCGACTGGATCCCTCCCTTGCCCTTGGCTATCCTACGGAAAGTCATACGTGTCGTCGTAATCTGACTGCTGGTACTGATTTTGTCTGGGATGATCAAATGGGTTTGCTCTGCCTGGCCTTTCCTCGTTAGCTTCATTTACATACCCTCTCCCACGTCCTCTTCCTTTCAGTCCGCTTACTATTTCCCTCGCCCCTCTGCCCCTACCGATTCCTAGCAGAATCGGGCATAGGGACTTCCAGTGTCCGTGCTCCTTACAAAATGCGCATTGATCCTATCCTAAGTCTTGTCGTCCTGTATATGGCGTTGATGAAATACTTCTAGGCGGTTGTGCCCTAGGGGTATTCTGT
Source organism: Lissotriton vulgaris (assembly GCF_964263255.1). Lineage (NCBI taxonomy): Eukaryota > Metazoa > Chordata > Amphibia > Caudata > Salamandridae > Lissotriton > Lissotriton vulgaris. The sequence goes on from NC_141691.1 coordinate 1,738,565,424, forward strand.
TGGTATGCTCCCTTATATTGCGCCTGTATTCACCCCTTGGAGCTGCGCTATCATTACCATTTCTTTCAAATCTTCTTCTTTTCTGTAGCCCTATCAATTTCATTTTTCTGGTGTTCATAATACTGGGCCATCTGGAGGATGGCTGCTGGTTTAGAGGCTGCCCAGCTGCTTTCGCTTATCTGCAGTTTTTGCGATACTTCCGGTAGCAGTCCCTTAACATAATTCTGGACATACAAGTGGTGTCCGGTTGCGGTGGACATGTCTTGTCCGCTGTAATTGGAGAACACTGTTTCGAATCTGGAGAAATACTCCGAGACATCCTCGTGCGGTTTCTGGCGGCATGCGGTTACAATGGGCCAATCAATCTTTTTCTCCAGGATCATAGTTTTTACTTTCTGTACTATCTTGTCAGGGAGGTCTAGTATGGCTTTTACTGGTTTCTGTCTGGGATTTTGCTGTTAATCTAAAACACTGAGTTGTTCCCAGGTATGGCCGAGCAGCTCTGTGTGGTCTACTTTCCTAATTTGTTTCCACACGTCCGCTGGCAGACATAGCCCAAAGAACAAATCGATATCGGCGAGTATCATAATGGTGGATCCTAGAGCGGTACCTAATTCTGTGTAAAATACGGTGGGATTCTTACGTAAATCCGGTAAAGATTTACGGAACGTTAGGATGTCTTGTCTGTCCCAAGGCTGATATACACAATTGTAGACCACCCTTCCTTTAGCATCCTGGTGGTTTATGTCATCATTGTTTCCTTCTCCTCTAGGGGGGACCCAATAAGGGGCAGCTTCTTTTATTGGCATCATGGTATCCGGTTTTTTCTATCGGGGGCCCTGTCATTGTAGATGTCTTATCCTTAACTACCTGTCCTTGTTCAATGAGATGGCGGAATACCTCTAGTGTGTACGAGAAGAGTTTCGCTACATCACACTTATTTTCATCTCCCGTATCTACCTTTCTATACAGGGCCATTAGTCGCTCGGGCCCTACATCTTTGTATTTTTCCTCGTAATCAGTGAGTGTGTGATAACAGAGGCGTACAATGAAGTGTCGCTTGTGGTTTTCGACATAGGAGTTGCATATGTCGGTTATATACTCTTCGGTCTCTTTCCTATCTACAAGCGTTCTTACTATTTTATCGATACCTGCTCGTTCGTCTTTACTTAATCGTGGGATCCACGGCAACCCTTCTACTGACGCGCCTTTTGATGAGGCATTAGGCACAAGAGACTCTGTTGGTGCTGAGGCAATGGGAGTCAAGGCAATAGTGCTGCCTTCGACTACGCTTTGGGATTCCTGACGTTTTACTACAGGATGGGTGGGGGCATAAGGAGGTGGCATGTAGATGATCGGAGGACCTAATAACAAATCATCATCTACTTTCTGTTTAGTTGGTAACTCAGGGTAAAGAGTTGAGGGCGTTCTAACAGGATATTGACCTGAAATCTTTGACTCTTGTTCTTTTCTATCAGTCTCTCTTTATATCTTCTTCTTACTTTTTACAAGCTTGGTGAGCTGCTTTTCGTATCTCCTTATCTAGTCTAGCTTCGTTTCTTTTCTTTCGTTGGGTTGCTTCTTTCTGCCACAGACCAAAGCTGTCAAGCATGGCTGGCGTAGTTCTCTTTTTGGAAAGGGCTATTCCTAGCGTTTCTATTTTATCGGGTCGAAAGATTCCGTCAGTGGCCACTGATTTTCCCGGTCTTTCCTAGTGCGTTTATGCCATTGTTCGCTATACGTTACAGTGGCTAATCCATATTTCACATACATGTCCTTATTAGGGGTGCCCTTCAGCGGTGCTGGATGACTGCCGTCTAATAAACGGTCCGGTCAAAAACAATCAAACAATCTTGAGAAGACAGACATGACGTAACAAAGGTCAACATAAATATCTCAAATCAAATTTAGGCAAAAAGCCCGCATTACGTGTCCTTCACTGTCTACAAAGAAAGAGAGGATTCCTAATCTCTGTTTGTTTGCACGCAGGGAATGTCTCAACTAAGGGGAATACTAGTATTCGGTCAAACTTATTCAACCAGTCAATCAATCAATAATAAGTAAGAATCGATTTTTCAGGTCCTTACCCGGACCGTATGGAGAGTTTCTTCATCGTCCCCTTCCAGCGCCCGTTTGTCCTCTCACTCCAACAATGCGGCGTTCCTGTAAGGTCCCAGTCAGGACCGTAGGTCACTCAAGAGAGGTCCATTCGGAACCGGTGAAGTTCAGTTGATCGGCAGCCAGACAAGGGTCTCTTTCAGGCAGGTGCACTCCAATCGTTTTAGATGTTCACTCCGTTGTTAGGACCTCTCTCACTGGACCCACATGTCGCTGATGGGCCCCAACGTTGGTGCGCCAATTGATGAAAAGCAGCGTGACTCCCAAGACCTTCGATGCCCCTCGGTGCACACCACCTCTAAATCACCTGAAGATTAGCTATCAAAATAACAAGGCAGGCGCTAGACACTGGAAGGCGAAGAACAGGTTTATTACTCCAGAAGAGAACACATAATTTCAGACAGTGGGGCTATCGTCAGGAGGTGCTCTAACTGCATCTCTGTGGTTCGCTCTTTTATACACATTGCGTCAGTTTATTGCATGGTCAAACATTCTTAGCATCAGTTTATTGCATGGTCAAACATCCTTGGAATCCCCGCCTCAGGCTAGTTCCCACACAAACCTAGCAGCAATCGCCCCCCCCACCCAGATCTAACAGATAATAGCTATCTCGCAGCTGGACATTCTGACAGGATCTAAAAGTACGTGGGATCGGTCAGATCTAAGGGGTCGTGTCATTGATTAAATCAGGCCCCTTTGTTGGTGAAAGAAGCCCTGCCGTGTGTGGGTAATAAACTATGTCCACAGGGGTCGGTTAGTGCCTGGGACCGGATTGAGTGGCTATGGTGCATGGAAGGAGGTTATCAAAGGGGCTTGCCCGTGCATGGAGGATGAAAGGACAAGCGGGTTTGGTGCGGGAAGTGACTCCAGGGCATTGTCATGCTGATAAGGTTTTACGACACCTGTACATGTGTTCAGGCTTAGTCAGAGCGCGGAGGATGATAGCGAGGTAGGGGTGACACACAGGTGACCAGCAGTGTACGAAATGGCCGTGATAGCTAAGACGATTGCCGCTTACGCGCACGCAGAGGCCCTCACTAAGCAAGATGGCGCTGGCAATGTTCATGTTTGTCGTTTTTATTTCTACACCAATAGGTACCAGAAACTGAGCCCAGGTTCATTTGGTGAACATCGTGTTTCACCTGGCAAGTTTGTTGCCTTATCAGTTGTGCATGACCCACACTTTCCCCAAAACCAACCCATTTTCTTACAGCCCTCAATACAAGTAGCCCTAGGAAGATGCAATATTTTTGCCCTCAATATAACTCAGCACCACAGGGGTTGGAATTTATCAAGTGCAATAAATAGCACCTATTTCAAATTGCCCCTAATAAAATGTATTTACATGCAGATTTTAGTGCTTAATACAAAAAGATCTGCATGTTCGGTATTTACCAGACATTTTCCCCTCTTAAGCACGGTCAAGTATTATGAGTGTAGACATTTTACAGTGTATATGAACTTTATCCCACTCAATAAAAATTAGGTGTAATAACATTCACATAACTTATTATTCCAATTCCTGTGCAAACAAAGTTTTGTGCAGTGGTTATAAAACATTGAATCACCTGCACTGAGGGCTGTAGAAAAAAGCTAGTACTAGAGATGTCCCTTTTTATGAGAGGGGTGGAATGAAGGCTAAGCCCCCTGTAGTAGGCAATCACAGGACTACATGGTTAACCAGGACATATATCCAGATGTCACCACTTTTCCTCTTCTTTGTTCTGTCCTCCATGTAGTGGTGCAAACAGGAGGGGCGTGGATGAAGGAGATACTTAACAGCTGCACAGAGCAAATCCTATGAAAGGTGCAAACAGTGTAGGAAAAGCCATAGCTGAGTTTGGCCTCTGGGATTCGAAAAGGTCAATTAAGCGTGGGCATTGGGCAACTAAAAGACCTGACAAGTATAAAGCCACCATGTTTGGTACCAAGATAAAGATCCAACCCTCTCAATGCTTTGGATTAGAAGTTGGGCCCGGTTGTGTGAACTAAATCTGTTAATTTTGTTTTTTAGCAGCTGTCACAGGTAGATGGCAGGTATAGAAGTGATCAGTGAGACAGTATGAATACTCAGGTCATTGGAACATATAAGGACAGTCTTCAGACAAAGAGATGTCAAAAAGTAAGTGCATTGAAGGAAAGAAACTATGCCCCTTCAAGAAAGGCTGGTTCTCGGCATGTGCAGTGTGAATAGCAGCCGTGGTGTAACGTAAAATTATGGGACCTCCCTGCAGAATGTGAAGAGAGGCCAAGAGTCCCCCATATCTCACAAATATTAATTTGCCTTTAGTTGAATGAGCCCACTTGAATGGTTGCGGGCCCACCTTGTACCACAGGGGCCTGGTATGGATATAATGGTGAATCACCATGTGAAGTCTTGGCGGAGTTGTGCCACTAGTGATAAATCAGCGAAATCATTGATTACTGATGTCTCTCATTTTCAATTTCTGACATTATTGGTCTATTTGCTGTGTTGTCCCGCAAGAAGCTTACAGGGTTGTTGTGGTGGATTAGTTTTCAAAATGGCCTGACAGAATAGGTAACTTCAGAGATGGTGATTGACTTTTTGGATGAAAATGTTTTGCAGGTAAGGTATCCCGGAGGAGACTGTGTCAGACAGTGGTCTGCAATTTGTTAGTACATATATTCAAGGTTATTATAGGCTAATCTCAGTTGTCCATCCTGTGTCCAATAAACGGGTTGGGAGATTTAGTAGGGTGGTGAAGGATGCAAATTAACTCCCTGTCAAGGGTGGGTTAGACTGGACAAAAATGTTACGGTCTATGTTGTTGACATATAGAAGATATAGAACTACCGCTAATTCAGTGACCCTAGAAAGTCCTTTCAAGTTGTTGGGAGGACAGAAGCTAAGTACCAACATGGTGCCTTGGTGGTTGTAGAATTAGGAAGGAAAACAATTTTGAAATTGGTTTTCAGTATATAAGGAAGGCAGTGGAGAATTATAAACACAGAATGAAACACAATATGAATGTGAGAAGGGGAGCCTGTAATTAACAGCATGTGGTGATTGGTGATTTGGTACGTCTCAAGAAAAACAAAGTTATAGGAAAGGGAGCAGCTTGTTGGCCTGATCCAGTGTTGGCTATTGAAGTTTTAAAAAATGCTGTTCCTGTAGAAGGTGGGGTTGCAGTGCAAGCGTGGTTAACATTTTCTGTACTCTTACTCTCCTTACTACTCTAACCATATTGGGCCTTTAACGATTAGCCAATCTTCAACATTTTCATTTACTGCAGAGGCAATGATCCTCTGCTAAATCTTTCCCCACTGATTGGGTTGATGGAAATTCGGATGACTCAAACACCAAGTTATCTGTCCAAGTAGGACCATAAATTGACATCATTTGAAATCTGCTTTAAATACGCTATTTTCAAGACCATGCTGTGGAAATAAAAATTGCGATAGGAAGACCCAACCTCCTAAAGAAGTTAAATCAGACTAGAATTATGCAGACTAAATGTTCTACCACGGCTAAACAGAATAAAACTATCAAAATTGATATTCCGTAAATGCCCATTGAGAGTCCCTACAACTCATTTAAACCATTACAGAAATAGCATAGTTTCAATTCCCTTAACAGTAATTTTGCCACAGTCAAACTATCATTCCTACGAGAAGGATAGGCTTCAACCGGTTTTGAAAAAATGCACACAATGACCAAAACAAATCTTAAGTATTTGCATCTGGTTGAAAGGACCTGCATATTTACCAATGTGACTCATAACAACTTGTGTTTTCCTTCCTGGGTTTTGTTGCTGGCACACCACACAACAATTGCACCGTGTTTCTCCATTTATTCTCAATCTTGGATTGAACCACACTTGTTGACATAGACGCATAATTCCATCTCTCCCAACATGTGCAGGACCATGATAATGTCTTGCCACTGGGGACAATAAGCTGTCAGGTAATACTGGTCTGCTATTAGTGTAAACCTACTCTTCTTCCCTTTTGGTGCAACCATCTTGCACCCAATCCTGCTGTTCTGCTCCTGTCACTTAATCCTTGTGTTTCCTCACCTCCTCCCAGGTATCTAAAGCTGACAACAACAAATTACAATCTGTAAATTTGTGTGTATTTTTCAGTATTTGTTCATTACACATATGTGCATTTAACTCAGAATACTTTACCATCTCATCAGTATATCGGTTGCCAACTGTCACATAGTAGGTACCTCGCCAATAAGCAACACATTTCACAACAGCAATTTGGTCAGGGAATGCAGAAGGCTCCTCGTGCACTCTACATTTCGAATGGGAGAACCAGAGAACGTCATGAACTCATGCTGTGACCACAATTGCCCAAAGTCATGTATGACTCGAAAGCCATAACGACTATCTGTATAAATTGTAACTCTGAGCTGTTCTGAAATAGAACATGCTTGTGTCAGAGCTATAAGCTCTGCAACTTGTGCAGAAAACACTCCCTGCAACCATAATGCCTCCACAGCACCTCCAACTGTACACACAGCATAAGCAGCTTTCAAATTTCCTACATTGTTTTTCAAATATGAACCATCAACAAACAAAACATGATCAGATTTAGGCAATGGCTCATCTGAGGTATCAGGTTGGGGCTTGGTACACAATTCAGTCATATCCAAACAATTGGGCGTGACCTCATCAGTCTCGTTCTCATTTCCAGGCAATGTAATCAAAGTAGCCAGATTCAATACTGTGCACCTTTTAAGAGTCACACCCAGTAGGATTTGCTTATACTTAGTCAATCAACTGTCAGTTCGGTACTGTGATCAAGTACAAGTCAACAGTATCTCCTCTGAATGGTGCACAAGTACTGTCAGTGTGTGACCCATAACAATACTTTTACACTGCTCAAGACACACACGAAGATTAAACCAATTTCAAACATCCAGGCAATGCAGCAGCAACGGAATCAAGTGTTGCCGCAAAGTAAGCGATGGGCCTGCGAATGCTTCCATGCATTTGTGTCAAAACGGAAAGAGCGCAGCCTTCTCTCTCACTGCAAATATATGATTGTATGTCAACACAACGCGGGCTTTTACCCCGCGTGCCATTACAACGCGGATTTTACAACGCAAGTCGTTCCCATGACTTGCGCTGTAGGGTGCTGGACTTAGGAATAGTAAGATTTACTATTCCAACACCAGCCTACGTATAGTAGGGAAGGTGTTGGAATAGTAAATCTACTATTCCTTAGCCTAGAGCGCCCTCCAGCGCAAGTCGTGGTAACGACTTGCGTTGTAAAGCCTGCGTTGTAATGGTAGTGCCGTGTAAAAACCGTGTGGTAATGGATGTTCCCCAAATATATACAAAACATTTGTTGTAATTAGCCATTCCCAAAGCTGGTGCGCTGCAAAGGCATTCTTGCAGCTCTGTGAAGGCCGTCTTGCAACTGTCATCCCAGGGTACCGGATCAGACATGTTTTTGTGTGTCAACCTCTGGAGAGGTTTTGCTGTTAATGAAAGATTTGGAATCCACTGTCTGCAATAGCCCACCATTCCTATGAACATGCAGATTTCCTTTGAAGTCGCTGGAGGATTCATGTTAAGAATCGCTCAGATTCTTTCCTGCAAGATTTTCCTCGCTCCCTTCTCAATGTGATTTCCTAAGTACAGGACCTTTGTTTTACAAAACTACAACTTGGTCGAAGATACTTTATGTCCATTCTCTGCAAGATGGTTCAACACAGCAATAGTATCAACTTTGCAGGCCTCCTTCGTAGTTGACACCACCAGTAGGTCGTCATTATACTGCAAGAGCACTGAATGATTCGGCATTACCAGAGGATTGAGATTCTGTTTGAGTATCTGGTTAAAGATTGAGGGACTCTCCGTGCACCCTTATGGCACTCTGCACAATGCCAAAACACAATCGCTGAAGTGGAAAACAAAAAGATACTAACTATCTTCGAACAATGGGATAGAAAAGAAGGCTTGGCAAAAATCCACAACTGAAAATCATTCAGCTTTGCATGGCATTTGAAATAATATCACAGCTGGATCGGGTACCACAGGACAACATAGAGCAACAATAGAGTTAACCTGACGCAAATCCTGCACAATGCTGTATTTGCCGTTCGACTTCTGCTAGCCCATAATGGGAGAGTTACATAGACTTCCCATTATCTCCTTCTGGATTCCCTGCTCAATGATTTAGTTGATCACAGGAGTAATTCCAGCAATAGTATCTGGAGACAAATTATATTGTAGGATTCTTGGAACTCTGAATTTGGTTTGACTGTAATTCAGACTGGGTCCACACCTATGATTAGTCTGATATATTTACCTGTAAAGTCCCAGACTTCATGTAACACTGTCTTTCTTAATTCATTGGGCAAATCATCACTCGTCAGGAGAGGATACATACCCACATCTGATTTCTTTTGGGCAAGTTTTAAAACAACATCCTCATCATTGGTGCCAAATTCAATACCTCTTGGTGTGCAATAGATTGAACAATTTAATTTACATAACAAATCACATCCAGGCAGATTCACTGGACATGTATCACACATCACAAATCGATGTTGATTTTTATCTGAAATTCCTACAACTTGGATACTTTCTCCCGAGAGGGGTAGGTTAGGAAACTCTGCTGTTTTTACAGTAGAGCAGGTAGCACCAGTGTCAACAAGGAATGAGACAGGATTCCCAGCCACTTCTCCATCCATGTAGGGACTACTCTGGTCTGCCTCTAAGGCTGCTCCAAGCACGCAGTCCTACTTCCTTCTTAGGCACTGTTAGGCTGATGGGTCCTGGCCAATGTTGTTTAATTGAATCAAATACTGCTGTGATACATTCTGGTTCTGGAAAGAATTTCTAGTCATCTGCTTATTCTGATCCTGTTGAGTCTTTCCCATGTTATGGCCTTGAGACTGCATATTCCACAGTCTGCAAATGAGTTCCTATATTATTCATAACAGACTTACACTCACGTCTCAAATGTCCATATTTCCCATAAGCATGACACAGATTTGTTTTCTTCAAAAGTGACACATCAACACCAGATCTGGAATCTTCGAGATTACCACGACCTCTACCTTGCAATGGAAACTCTGCTACTGAAAACCATTAACACCCTGCATCACTGGAGCTTGATTATAACCTCCCTACATTTGTACTGTATTATTAAAACCCATCTGATTTTGACCTTTCTGCGTAGCTCTTATCTGGGCAATCATTAACTTCTCTTTAAGCTTCTTGTGCTTCATCTCAAACTCGTTGCCTAAATATTTTGTTTAATGCAAAATCTCATCCAATGGCTTACTTTGCCAATAAAGTAACCGCTGTTGAATCATGTTGCAAATTTCAGGTCTGAAACCATGCACAAATCAGTAAACAAAATGTCCCACATCCTTGTCTGCAATACTATCCAATTCACAATACTGCTTAAAAGCTAGTACCAATCTCTCATAATAGGCATGCACTGACTTGTTGAGCTCTTGGTTCGTTCTGTCAATCTGTTGCCAATCAATCTCTTTAGGGGAAATCTTAGTCTTCAGATGATTTATCTCCTGATGGTATTTCTTCAATACCACTGGTCGATGAAGCTCCTGTTTAAGGATCTCTCTGGGAGTTTAAGGATCTCTCTGGGGTTCTGCTTCAGGCCATTCCATAGAGATCTGACATTCTTCCCACAACTCTGCAGGTACCACAATGTCAAACTAAGTGTTTAAAACAATCCACAAAACCTTCAAAATCTTCACAAATCCCTCCATCTCTCTGTACCATTCCACAGGAATTTCTCTCCATTTCGGGAAACTGTTTGTGAATACGAAAATGTCTGTTCCTGTCCAAGGTACATAGATGTAATCTCCTCCAGTTACTTCTCTCATAGGGATCATCTGTATCTATACTACACGTCATCAAAAACATCAGATGGTGACTGCACCCAAGCCTGCTTTGTTTCCCTATTTTTCAACCATCTACCTTTCCATTTTTCTCTTTCTTCCGATTTTCTGATTTGTGCCTTTAGTTCTTTTATCTGCAGTTTCTTTCCTGGTGCCCTCATGTTCTCAATGTCTTTGTCAGTAAAGTCTAACCTGTATAATTTTTTTAAAATCTTTGAATTTTAGAATCTAGTCCATATTTCAGAGCCAATTCTACCAATCTCTCATTGTCAATTTTACTTGTTGTGTAATGTCTTTGCTATGGAACAATAATTCCTCCTCCCCTTGGTAAAAGGATGCATTCTAATGAAAGGCAATAGAAACACAAGGCCACTTAATTAATAGCATGTTATTTCATCAACAGATGGCAATAATGTATTCTCACTAGTGCATCTTATTTATATGCATTAGTATTGTTTTGTATTTATGTTTCTTCATCTTTCCTTTCAAAGCACGTTTCTACGATGCTTCTACTACACTTGTTTCAGTTTAGTGCTTTACTGTGTCTAACATGTGCAAGGTACACTTTCAGCTGTTTGTGTCTTAAATCAATAAATGTGTTGTGTATTATGATTTTTGAAATCTTGCTTCATAAGTGGAACGGTGTGCATACTTAATCCTGTTTCTCTTTTTGATGGGTGAGTGTGGGATGTGTAAGAACAAAAGTAAAGTATTTTTCGATGTCCTTGAAATTAAGGGAGGAAGACCATTGTGCTATAATTCTGTATCATCGCCAGAGGGAATTGCCTATGGCAGTACTATACCACAAAATGAGTAAATTGCTAGCGGTATACTATACCACAGAATAATGTTTATGTGATCACAAGAATTCAGGTGTGGACTCAGTGGCATAACGAAACTTAAGTGGGGGGAGCTGCAATGTGCATGGAGGTGCCCCCTTCCTGACTTTATATGGAGCTCTCAGGCCCAGGTATTGTGCTGAGGAGGCCCCTGGAGCTCGGGCCTGCGCACTGCAGAGGCTTCGGGGGGCCTTTGTTACCCCACAGTGTGGACTCTGTGGACAGAATGCAGTAGTGGCGCTTAACTCAGCAACAACCCCTTGGGCACAGCTAAAGAACCTGCGTAAAGCGGGTTATAAAAACACTTAACAAAAAACTTTCCAACAAAGGTGGTTAACTGTTCATGCGTTGAATTCGTTATTCATTCATGTGAACTTGTTGTTTCTTTTCCAAACTAGATCAATTGATTCTTGATAAATCCATGTGTCCGTATATACTTATCTCCCTATGCATTTCGGGCAGGTCGCCCTTCGTCAGGGGAAGTATATTCCGGGTGTTCAGCTGTGGCGTTTGTTAGAGCTGGTGAATAACTTTGCCTCGCGCGAATGGTGTTGATAAAGACAGAGGCATACATAACACGCAACCTGTTTGTAAAATTGAACAATTGTATTCTGCATTGATTATTTATATGATGCTTTGTACTATATCAGTTCATAGATGACAATCTGTTTTTGTTGCCTTTTGAAAGGGAAGATGAGATGATATGTGAACATAGACATTTGAATTATTCGGTTGTTGGTATTGTTTTCAGGGAATGGAGTTCGAGATTCGGAATCAGCTGCTGGAAGCTGGGAGCTGTCTATACAGGCTTATACACTTGTAAGGCGACCACCTGGCTCCACTTCATTAATGACACTGTCTTCAGTCCTGAACATTTTACCCACAACCATTGACTTCAGGTCCATTAGCCAAATTAGTCTATCACAAATAAAAGCAGGGCTGGAAATAGCGCCCCTGATGAACTGGAGGGAGGGGTCATCCTAGACCTTGCCAGGAATGCACTTGGTTTAAATCACTGATCTTTGTGGCGATGCACGTTTAGCACAACTTAGTATTTAGGCCGTCACTTAATGACATGACATTGCCAGTTTTTAACGGCATGTTGTGTACACTGTGTTAATGAAACTGCGGTGACACGACTGCATGGGTCTCCCTCACCTTTCCCCTACTCCCCTCCCCACTAGCTGCCTGCAAACTGAGAATTCCTTCGTCTACGTGATGGAACGTTCAGCTTTTATTGAAGGCACGAGCCGAGCTCAATCACTTGGCGTCCTCCGGAAGCCCTGGATTCACGCGCGCTGGAAGTCGACGTGAAGCCGGGCCTCTCCCCCCTCTCCTTCCGCCCCCTTCGCCTGTCGGGCCCGAGCTGACAGGGCAGCAGACCTCGTCATCGGCCTCTTTTCTCTTCCTACTAACCTACTCCCTCACCCCCCTCCCCTCCACCTCCTGGAGTATTATGTGCTGATCCCGCTCTGCCACCGCTGCCTTAAACCCCGGGGACATTCCTGCAGGATTACAATGCGTACAGATTGGCAGCTCATCCGGCCATGCAAGGGGAAGGCTTTCTGCTGCTTTACTCTTTATATGTTTCTGTGTGTTTTTCTTTTCTTTTCCCAGCAGCTCAATGCGTTAACGCTATCCGAAGAAGTCCGAAAGCCTGCACTTTTTTTTCTCCATCTGGGCAGCATATTATTTTCAGTCAGGCCAATCAAAGGTGTCAAGACCCGCTCTGTTTGGACTTTTCCTCCACACAACGGAAGCTGGTGTTTATATGTTTTCCCTTCGTGTTGCTTGCTTCATGCAAATGGAAAACATTCGCTGCAACCACAGGGGGCTGACAAAATACCTTAAAAATGTGCGCGCTCGAGGCCGGATTTGTTTGGCCCTGGTGAAAGGAACTGATTCTGCAAGTTTGGTTATTTAAAGACGCCCTGTGTGTGCCCGGTTTGTTGTGAGATGTTATGCTGGAACTATTTTTGGGCAAATGGTCAGTTAGTCAGGGAGCTGCCTGGAAGGGAAAAGTAAACAGCTGGCAAAACTTAAGAAAGAAGAGACCGCAAAAAGCCATCCACGTCTCTCAACACACTCTGCACAAAGGCTTTGGGTGGAAGCAGTGCGCAACACGAGACCACAGGCTTTTTTCAGACGTTTGAGTCGAGGGGGTGATTTGAATACCATTTGACGTTTATGTGAGCCGGCCCTTGTGTTTGGTTTCCAAAAATGCAGTTAGTTCGGCGTTTGATTTTCTTTTTTGGCAGACGTGGTTTAGAAAAATAATTTTTTGAAGGTAACACCCCCTCCCCCCCCCGCCCCCGACCATTGTTATCTCTGACTGACTGCTGCTGAGACAACATGCACAGAACTTGGAAGGAACTTTTGGCCTCTTCTTATTCCAACATGTCTCTGCAGATTTCCCAAAATATGGTAGAGGGACATTTTCCCAAGAATTGCACAGTTTTACTTTTGTTGTGTTTAATGTAACAATGTGCATTTTGTATCCCCAGAACAAGTTTTGGCAGAAAAAGCGGATCCAATAGACAGCATAAAATGTTGCCTGTAGGGGGACAGGAGGCCGCTACAAAAGGTTTTCTTTTGGCAGGGGAAAGGGAAATAACAACTGACGTATGAAGAGCTTCAGGCACTATCTTTTAATTTCTTTCTGTTTGTCGTGAGCATTCGAGCAACATAAAGAGACACTGACATCTGTTCAGCGCCCATCATTCCTTGCTAAAGGCTGAATGAAATGTTCTGTATTAGGGTTTAGCAGATATTTTAGCCATGAGCCCACCGCCACGTCACCGTTTTTCTCCAGCTGATCCAAACCAGCTTTTTCTTGCAATGCTCAGGGTCTTTATAAAAAAAAGTCGCTGGAAGCTAACCATACAGTCATTTCCTCTTCCAAGAAATCTATTTTTACAGAAAGATTGTGTTGAATCTAAATCTCTGGACTTTAGCAAGGCAATGTGTATTAAATCTATTAGCCCTACAACTTATTTTCTTTGGTTCCAAATAAACAAGGTCTAAAAATCCTTTAGTGAGATTTTACTCAAAGTTAGAGCTATGACTTATGGCGTTGATCTTATCCGACTACACAGTGATCCCCAATCTAAGTTGGAGTCAAGTCAGCCAATGTCAGACACCTTGGTCCATGCCCCGTCTTCCCCTCAGAGGATTGCCTCCTTGAAGTTGTTGATGGGCTTGTGCGTTTCAGTGACCAGGACCATGCCTGCGAGAGCTTGGTCTCCAAGGCAAGGTCGCCCATGACGGACAAGTCTAAAAGTAGAGATCAGACAAACGATGATCCACTTGACCTACAGGTTGGACACAAGGCGAACAACCTTATCCCCTTGAAGAAAGCAAAAACATTTGTTATGAAAATAGCAGCAAAAAGCACTAAATCCTGTTGGCTCAAGAGACTTCCAGAGTCTGTAGGAGACATGCATGCTTGACAGTAGTTAAAGCAGCAATGCATATAATGACAGAAGTTCGGAGAGCCAAGTACAAGTCCAGAATTGTATTCTGGAACATACTGACTATGTATGACACAGTAAAGCTGGCTCAAGTACTATCTGAGATGAGGCCAAATAACATCTGCAAAGTTATAAAGGAACAAAAGGTGCCTTGCCAAAGAAGTAAATGCAATATTCTTTTTAGAAAACAAAATTATTTTTATAGAGACCTAAAATAGGGTCAAATGCATGACAATGTTAAAGAATGTTTTTAGAAAACGCAAGGAAGAGGAGTGGCTCGAGAGGAAAACAAAAAGAACAGGGTGGACACAATAATTTATGTACATATAACAAACTTAGACATTTTTTGAAAGAGGTGCTATAAATATTGATATAGCACCACAGCAACTTATATCATGCCCATGCTATTTAAATCTCAATACTACAATTCTAACAGTTGTAGGAAGGTGGAATCTGACTGCATGGTTACCCCCACTTTTTTCCTGGTGTTTCACTGTTTTCGACTTAGACTGGTGGGAATCCTGCTATCCAGGACCCCAACCGAGCTGCTTTCTCCTATAAATTGATCGCATGTACTTTAGGTACACTCCAGATTGGATTCTGGGGTGCCCTTATAAATCCCTAGTATATGGTATACTATGTTCCTAGGGCATAGGTACCCCAGGGCCTGCAGCATGTATTGTGCCACCCCTGAGAGGCCACTCAAACTGACACCACAGGTCTGCTACTGCAGCCTGTGTAAGGTGGTGCATGCACCCCATTACTTAGATATAGGTTTACTATATATACCTTATAGCACTGAAAATGTAAACCTATCAGTCACCCCTATGGCAGGCCTTATCAATCCTGAAGGCAGGGTGCTGGGTTTTATGTGAGAGGGTGCCCATGCATGAGCAGAGCCCCTCTGCAGCCTTCAGAATCTATTCTCCGGGGTTGTTCTGAGATGCAGCCAACCATATACTCTTAAGTGCAAAATAACCTAACTTTAAAATGGCTGCTTAGAAACATTTTGTGTTTATTGTCAAACACCTTGGAATCATACCTCCCCGCCAGTAACTGGCAGGGGAGGTATGATTCCACTCTCTTAAAGGGACATATGCAACACACCGGTACACCTTTCTAGACCTAGGCCTCACAAAATGGATGCTGCCAGACACAGACACAAGTCTGCCCTCCTGCTGCTGAGCCAAGCTCGAGCAGGGGAAGGCTTGACAATAGGCTTCCACCTCCCTCCCAAACAGGCTTTAGTGTATTGGGGCTGGGTGGGTGCACTATCAGAGTGCTTTGATGTCTGCACTGGGGCACATTTGGTGTCCCTGTGCATAGTCCAGTTCCAACCGGTTGCAGGAGCCATTAGCTCCTGCTCTGGTGCGTAACCACCCCTCTGTCCTGACCCTCCCATAGGTGGGCCCCCAGAGTTTGTCCCACCCCTTCCTTGGGTATAAAGTAGGAACCCCTACAGGTCTTTAGATTTTACCTGGACTAAACTCTGCTACAGAAACCAAGTACTTTTTGGATGCTTTTCATTTTGGTCTTGTATTCAGATAAATTTTCCAAATTTTCTAAACTTGTCTGAAGTCTTTTTGTGGTGTTTTCATTGTGTTATTGTGTGTGTTGCACAAATACTTTATGCATTACCTCTTAAGTTAAGCCTGCCTGCGGTGTTCCAAGCTACCAGAAGGTAAGCATAGGTTAATTTAAAGTGTTATGCTACTTACCCTGACTAGGACTATGGTCCCTATTTGGACAGGCTGCAAACATTTGCCAACTAGAGACCCAATTTCGAATACGGTAGTTGTGCCACAGAATTCAAGAACATTGGTGAAATACCTTGTGGGGGTCCAGGGCATCGGTGGCCAGGTATGTCCCAGCATCTAGAGGGGGAGTAGGCTTTCTGCCCCTGATACATGTACTGACAGACGTCAACTAATTTAGAGTTGGATCTAAGGGGCTTAGTTGGAAATTGGTACCCAACAAACTCTGACCTCTATAGATGCTCTACAGGAGTGAGTCATTTTGGAGAGGGGCTCAGGCTTATAGCTATTAGAGCCCCATAAAACTGTTTCCTGGGACCCTTCCCCTTCCCCTGAGTAGATCTGCACTTAGGTATATAATCCCTCCAAAACAGAGACTGGAGGGTGAATTTGAACATCTGGGGGAAGTCGTGCCGGCAGAAAGTCTCCCTTTCATATTAACCCCTGGAACACCACTAAAGAAGAAGTTGGGGGGCAGAAGTGGTTCCAAGGATGGGAACACCCCTCCTCCAATGCAAACAGAAGTATATTAGTGGATTACACCATCTCTTAATTCTTACTTTATGGTGATGGAGAACAAAGCAAAGTCAGGGGCGGATAGACCTGTTCTATCCCACTCACAACATCAGACTGTCTCTGGGCAGGGATCACTGGGTAGCTCAGTACTACACAAGGTTCTTTCCCTGAGCAAAAATCCCCATAGCTCTATAACTCTTTCTTCGCTTCCTAGCCAAAGGACTGCCCCTGCCAATGCTTCCTTAGTTAAGCTGGTAAATAGGTATTCTCCCATGTCATCAATGAGAGATCGGGAGATTG
The DNA here is from genome assembly GCF_964263255.1 of Lissotriton vulgaris. NCBI lineage: Eukaryota > Metazoa > Chordata > Amphibia > Caudata > Salamandridae > Lissotriton > Lissotriton vulgaris. The sequence goes on from NC_141691.1 coordinate 1,738,582,270, forward strand.
GCAGAGAAAATATGGTGCAGAATTTGACCGCCTCCGAGCTTGAAGTTTCCGCTCCCCCTGAAAAAATCAACAACAGCAATAGCCCTTCTATTTAAGATATCTTACTGCAACTATAGTGTCGGACGTTGAATAAACTTAGTACATCAGAACATAATCAGTAAGAGATTCAGTAGGTCTGGGGGACACTTGTGGGTAAGCTTGATGCTCTAGCAGTACGTGCCACAGCAATGGAGGGTGAACTGCCAGCTGTAAATACGGAGTTGATTGAGAACTCATGGTACATTAAAGCATTAACGGTAACAAATTGCCAACAGCAGCAGAAAGTGGAGAGACTGGAGATCCATTCAAGAAGGAGTAACCTTAAATTGCTGAATCTTCCAGAGGACATTGAAGGCAATATCTTAAAGGGGTTCATTAAACAGATCTTAACAGAGGATTTCAAGAAGGAAGTTGGGGGATTCATCTTAGAAGATGTGATCCAAAGGACCCACAGAGATCCTTTTAGGCGAAACACCACACATACGACCACAGGAAGATACAAATGAATCTCTATCCGTACACGCTAAAATAAAGGATTCTCAGGGAGCCTTAAAGAACAAGCATTTGCAATGCAATAGGTCTCGCATTATTAAAGTTAGAGCTATTGGCATTGTAAATGCCAATGCCTTTTATTTATGTTTTTGTTTTTAAAACATAAATAAAAGGCATTGTCATTTACAATGCTAATAGCTTAAACTCTCGCAAAAGTGAGACCTATTGCATTGCAAATAAACTCACAGAGGCACCCAATGCCGGTCAGGTGGTATGCTGCATAAAGCACAAGATTTCAGTGTACATGTTTAAGCCACGCTCTCAAATACATAGCCCATGCCTCTTTGAAGAAATTGCTAGTTACACTTCTTTTGCCATGCCCCTTTTAGAGACCCTTTTTCATCCTATCTGAAGCACTAGGTCTAACCTAAATCGAAATATATGAATTAATTATTCCAACAACGTACAGTTTCAGCCTTCATTGATAAATGCAGCAAGCTGAACTCACTTACTGTGATGTCATCAGGCTTATTGTTGTGTGATAGGACCTTCTTGCAAAATTCTGGGGCATCGGTCATGTGATGTCACACCTGTGATGTTATTAAGGTCAAACGGCGTATGATGTCCCTTCTGCTACCCCATGTATTTTGGTGAATCACGTGCATGGAGGCAAGTAAAATGATCATGACCTCAAATTAAATGTAACCTCCGTGCATGTTAACAACCCCAACCCAAAATCCTGCACCTACTTAAATGACATTGATAAATCAACGTTTTCAAACAATCCTACACACCATTACAAATCGTGTATGTCTAGGTGAAAAAGACTTGCTCTCAGCTCTCAGACTAGCACCTTACATGTTGCATTCCAATTTTAGGTATGTTCTTAATAAACGTATTGGATTCGGACAGTGCTCAAAATAAAATAAACAAGTATACGAACTTCATGTTCAAAATAGTGGCATTATTGGAAGTTACTGGCATACGAGAATTAAACAGTGTAATGGGCGAGAATGTCACCCAAACAAACTCTTCCATGAATCCATAAGTTTATAAAATAGCGCATAAACACAGTCAACCGCAGGCAGGCGCTACGTGCACCATACAGAAAGAAAAGCAGAAAGCGAGTATACAGAAATACAGAAGAGCAGGAAGAGAGTTCAAGGTCAACAAGGTGTCATCACAGCCCCGGGCTGCAGAAAGAGAAAGTTCTGCCATGCAGAGTTGAATATCTCGACGGGTGAAGTAGTCATAAAGGCAGAGACAAGGTTATATGAGGCCCTGGCCCTCCAGACAAGCAATACTTTCAGAGCTGACGTAGGAGCTGTCCTCAGCTGAGGTGAATGCTGTGGCCCGCGTCAGTCACATGACCTGCAAAAGAGGCGACATGACCTGAAGCGCAGAGTCATGCAGAGTATGACGACGATGAGGCACGGGCAGGGTGCGTGGAGGACAGGAGGCAGAGATGACGGTGCTCCCTGCTCACCTCACCTGGATGAGTGTGCTTTGAGCGCGAGGGGCACAGCCAGGATGGATGGGGAAAACGGCAAGGAAAGGCTTAAGTGCAGTGAAGTGGATACTAATATTGTGTGCCCAGTAACAATCAGCATACGCTATTTATGGCATGGTAAATAAAAGGCAGCCTGTGCTCAACGGTCACACAACAAACCAACACGTGAAGTACACATCTGCCACAAAACACAAAAAAGACAACACGCATCCTGCTTGCACAAAATGTCATAAGTTAGTGGTGTTTTCTGGACCGGAGACATGGAGGTGAACCGTTTTACTTCACACCGGTGCTGCGCACAGGGTTTGATCGCGTTGCCTTGCACATGTACATGTAGCAGTAGCCACCAGTGAGGTTGCCAGGCCGCCCAGGAAGTGTAAGGTGGCATAGGGTATGCTGGAAGGCTCCGGTCAAATGTGGCAGATTCAAATAAACAAACGCAAGGGAGGTTTGTGATGTCCCCAAACTATCTTTAAAAAACCGAACATCGCCGCCGGCCTGCGACCAGGAAGTCAGGCAGGCCGTGCGGGACAACCGGAAACCGGAAGTAGGAGGGCGGGAGCCTACCCCGCCTCCCACGGAAGAGCCGCAGCTGTTTTGAGCACCGGAGCAGGCAGGAGCCTACCCTGCGCCCCGGTGCCGAAGGAGGGAGGAAGAGTCCTGCTGCCGGGCCCTGCAGCTGCCGATGAGAGGAGAGCCGCCGCACCAAGGAAGCTGGTGAGTGGGGTTTCACCTTGTTGCTGAGCTGCGAGGGCAGGGGGCATGTGTGTGTGCGCGCGCGTGCGGCGGCGGGGGGCTGTGTATGTGTGCGTGCGTGCGTGTGTATATGTGTCTTGGAGTCTGTGTGTGTGTGACTGTGTGTGTGTGTGTGTGTGTGTGTGTGTGTGTGTGTGTGTGTGTGCGCGCGCGCGCACGTGTGTGTCTGTGTGCATGCACGGCTGAATTGCTGCAAATGTAGACGGAGCCGACGTGCACGAGGTCAAATCCAGCGGAAAAGCGAGTGGCACCCTCTTGTCCGTCATTCCCCCGAAGTCGATAACTATAGTTGTCGATCTGGACTGCATCCTACTGATGCTTACCAGCTCGACCTAAAAAGGGTATCCAGCATGGCATATTCTCTTATCAGGTCTGAAATTGCGTGAGCCATAGCTCAGAGACAGTGGGAGTAAGGGGGCAAAATGGCTGACCTGAGGAGGTTGGGTGTCCTTGTCCAATTTAGTTTCTGGCAGTGCTGAAAGCAATGTAGCGTAACAAGATACATTTCAGGAGGGGTAGAGGGGACAGACAGCTTAATCGGAAAATCAAGTTGAATCTCTAAGCACCGTCTCTGTTGATAGTTCTTTATTTTGGCACAGGGTAACTCTGGGGTTCTGTGCTTGGTTGGGTAATGCTCCTTTTCCCCCAACAAATATGTTAGAAAACCATCTGCCCTCTGAGTAGTAAGTAAGGTTTAATCAAGTTTCTCTTGTATATAGCTCTGCAGGCACTCCTGCTTCCTTTGTTTATTTATTTCCTTATCATAATCATTTTATCTTCTCTCCTTCTGCTCTAACGTCCTCCTAACGGCAAGAAGATATCAACATAGTTAAAGGGTCTGGTTCTTCAGGAAGGGTGCACCAGGGTGGGGATAATCAGGGAAAAAATAATTCTTAAATCACCAAATTACATCCTATATCACCACCACATAACGTAGGAGGTCTCACAATATGTCCTGATAGTGGGAGCTATAGATCTTATGGATAATACAGTAAAAATCCTATCATGGAATATTAATAGCCTGTGGGAAAAGAGAAAGCGGATGACTACTATATAGTATATTAACAACATAAATGCCCAGATAATTATTTTACAGACTCACCTGGAGGTAAGAGAATATAGGGATTGTTTTTCAAAAACTTTCTTGGGTCCAGGAAGTCATCATTTTGGAACAGCTTGGAGCTACAAAGGAGGTAGCAATTATTATTATTAAATAACCAGATCTGAAACTGTTGGATCATTGGACAGATACATTGGGGAGATAGCTACTTGCAAAACTGGTGGTCGGTAGGCTAGAGTTTCTATGTTGTGGTTATTATGGCCCAAGAATTAATGATACCCTATATCTGAACATCATGGAACAAAGAATCTTGGATGTCAATCTCCCCATGGTAATAGGGGGTGATTTCAATGTGGTTGACAATGAGGCCTTGGATAGAAGGTTTAAATATAAGTAGAGTTTGATGAAAATAATGAGATGAAAAATCATTTATATGAAGAAGAAGCTTGGTCTTATGAATATTGGTTGGAAGGTAGTTGGCACACTGAAAATTCTTTACCTGTCATAGCAAAAGATATGGCTCTAACTCCTGTATTGACCTCTTCCTCTTAGACAATACCTTTTTAGTTCAAGTGCAAGCTGTGGTCCATCATTCGGCCTCTATCTCAGACCATGCAGCAGTCACCCTATCAATTGCCTTTCCGATGCAGAGACCAAGACTTAGGTGAACCCTGGATAGAACTCTGTTAAAGGATCATGCAGTAACCCATGACTTATCTATCCAGACCCACCGGTACTTAAAAGAAAACGTGGGCTCCACTGGCTTAGCGGTTGTCTGGGATATCTATAAGGCATGCATGAGGGTGTTTCTTATAAAAGCTGCAAAATCCAACTATCGGAAAGCACGCACACAGGAGGAGGAGCTGATTCAAGAACATTTAACCCTCTCTGCTATAATTCTGAGGTACTGAGGTGTGAGCTTGATCTGGCACAAAATTAATTAAAAACAAATCTATATAAGAAATCGCTAGCTAAATGGAAAGCAAGCAGGCTACAACATTTAACTATGTGGAAAACTGAGGGATATTCCTTGCATAGAAAATAAGATCTAGTACCGCTAGGAATTTCATTCACCCAACCTGCTCACATTTCGAAAACTCTTAAAAACTTGGCTTTTTAAGAAATCCATCACTTAACCTTTCCCTCTGCTCCCCTCACTCCCGCTCCTACAGTTCAACCCACCAGTTTGTCTACAGCGCTGGGACGCCTTTGGGTAGCCATCGCGCTTTACAAATCCTCATTCCATTCCATTCCAAAGGAGCAGGCAGGAACAGCAGCTTTGCTCTCCACAATGGCAGAGCTCAAGGAGGAACTAGCTAATAGCCTAAGCTTGGTATACCAGGTAAATCTATAGCCTGATTTCCTATATATCAAACGTTGGCTTGCCCCGACTTGCCCCAACTCACAGAATCTCAAATCCAAGAGATCACTGTAGAAATCACAGAAGAAGAGATTATTGCCCAAATTAAGCTACTAAAAATTGGGAAAGCAGCAGGCCCAAATTCGATACCCACAGAACATTACAAACTATTCACTTTAGATCTTGCCTCTTCAACCAAATCTATTTGGATGGCCATCAGCCGCCAGCCTCCTGGGCTGAGGCAATAGTTGTGATGATATTAAAACGAGTAAAGTCACCAAGCCGAGCGAATTCATACAGGCCTATATCACTGTTGAAGAGTGACTATAAAATATTTGGAAAAATAGTGGCAGGAGGGATAGCCTTTGAGCATCAATAGGTAGTTAGCAGAACTATAGTGAGTGCAGACTACAATCTTTGATCCGCATATAATTATGTTTCCATCCATCGGATAGACTGCACCTTTTTTCGCAAAAAGTGGAACTGAAAAACACCGTTTAAAAAAAGGAAATCAGCACCGGAGGTCTGTTCCAGCAATGAATTACATGATGGAGAACACCCTCTTGGCACAGCCATGGGATGTACACTATAAATCATTATAATTTTTATATGTTAAGGGTGGGCAAATTAAAGATGGATTGCGATGTTATTTTATTTGTATGAATGTGTTTAAGCAATTGATTATGTGGAAATATTTGCGTATTCTGTTTTCACTTTAATTCTTTTGTTATAATGACTTACCTATTAATGGCCCGAGGGTGGGTGGTGCCATGATGCAGGCAGGGAACTGTAGTTCATAGTGTGCAGTTTTCACTGTTCACATCATGAGAGTCTGTGTTTGGTTTCTTCTTTGGGTGGACCGGGACACCTGTGAGTTATCAATTGCACGGGAGGTTTAGCAGACCGTGATGCACAGGAGTTCACTGGAATTAAGACACCGATGGGGCAGCCTTCAGACGTTTGTTTGAAGGACGACATGAAATAAATGGCGACTCCGACAGCTAGCTTTGAAAAGTGGGATAGCGTTGCACGGGATCTATGTTGAATCATGGTTGAAGTTTCGGTAAGCATTTCAATAGACGTTCAACATCAGAGGGGTTTTCTTTTTGTTGGAGGATGGTGGAATTTTTTTGCATACATTAGATGATTTTAATGTTCACAGGATTTATGCACGTGAAGGTGATGTTTGAATTATGAAGAATTAGCGGTGTGTTAAAGGTGTTTATTTTGGAGATTCAGCTCTTTTTGCAGGCACGAATATTGAGTTGGGAAGGCTGTCACTTGCAGCATAAAGCAAAGTTTAGTTGTTTTACACTAGTTTAGGTGTTTGGATGACTTTTTTTTTGTAGAGTTTATGTCTCATTTATAAAATCTGATGGGTTATTTTTGAAAATGTTGTGTTTTGGTTATCCCCGAGGAAGGGAATCATCCCGAATTGCTTTAGGTAGCGACTAAATACGCTGTGATAGGAGGTACTTCGGAATCTTCTGTGCTGCTGTGAAAGCCTGGATAGGCAATCTTGAACATAAAGTGTTAAAAAACGAAAGGATCATGAAAATTCTGAATGAAATTTGAAGAAAACTCTGTAAAAAGGTAGAATAAAGAATGATAAACAAGTTGAAGATTGGATTCATTATTCATGTGGCTGTGCATATTGTTTGGGGGGGGGGTTATGAGGCTTCTTGTTTTTCACATTCAGGAAGGATAGCCAGCCACATGCAGCAACTAATACACAATGACCAAAAGGGGTTTATTCCAGGCAGGGGACCTAACACACTTAGTAATAGGTGCTATAAACCTCTGATCATCCACTAACACTTGTCATTTCAGATGCGGCATTCAACCTGGTTAACTGGTCCTATCTATGGGAGGTCCTCAGATGCGTTAAATTCCATGAAATCATTATTACTGTAATTTAAAAGCTATATCACTCACCAACGGCCAGGGTTTTAGCTAATGGAGAGTTATCCCTAGCAATCACTATAAATACGGGTATGTGGCAGGGGTGCCCGCTTTCTCCTCTCTTGTTTGCCCTTGTGAATCCTTTGCACAGATGATCTGCTTGGATCCTATAACTAACCCATTTATGTCACAGTCTCTCACCATAATATTGGCTCTTTATGCAGGTAATGTCCTTATATATACTGCAGATACACAGGTCACAAATCCCGGGCTTTATGAATTTGCTTAGGAGTTTGGCTAGCTCTTGGGATACCAAATTAACCAGGATTAAACAGAGGTTATGTTATGGTCTAAAGGTGGATATGCACATAATTTGAAACATCAAATCAGCTATCTAGGGGTCAAAATAACCCAGAAGCTTGTCAACATAGCTCCATCCAATATCACTTGAGTTGCTAAAGAAATCAGCCTACTGATGGGAAAGTGGAGGAACCTCCCTCTAAGCATATGCAGCTGAGCAAATCTGATAAAGATGATGATTCTCCCAAAATTGACCTGTTGTTTTAACTGCATACCATTCATTTTTCCTAAGAAAATGATAAATGAGTTGCAAGGGGATGTGAGTTCCTTTATATGGGGGTATAAGATGCCCAGACGTTTGTGGAAAAAGCTTAGGAATAAATTAAAGAGTGGTTTCTTAGCATTACAGGACGTTCTAGTATACGCGTATGCCTTTCAGTTCAAGAATTTCTGCATCTAAATCTCAGCCCCAAAGTATTCGACTTTGAGGTATCTCTTTTCAGCTATGTTAAAAGAGCATGGTCAGGAAAGGAGTCTCTTGAAATTTTGGAACCCGAAGATTTTCAGAAAAGGCTAAGGGTACCAATAGCGACCCTTATGGCAATGGTGTGACTCAAGGAAAATCTTCAGAATACCCTATTACTCTAATAACTCGCCGATCAGAGACTACCCTGGAACATCTGAATGCAGGAAAGACAGCCTCACTATCCCTCTTAGGATAGCTGGTGTTTGAACTTGGGAAGATCTCAGATCTGGATCTCAGTTAATGTCCTGGCAGGAGATTTCCGATAAAACTAGGGGCTCACTTTCTAGGTTGAAATATTAGCAAATTGCTTCCTGGTAGTTAGCTCAAGTATGGGCAGGGCATAAGAAGGAAACTGAGGATAAGATGGTCTTCAAGTTACCACTGGCATTGGGAAATAATCAATGCAGAGAATACTAAAGTTAGATAGCCATATCTAATTTGGGTAGATACAGTCCCACTCACGCTTCTTGAAGATCTTTGGCTGAAATCTTTCAAAGTATTTGATCAAATAGTTAAACCAGCCCACCTAAGCGTATTAATTTCGTTAAGTTGCATAAGCTGCACTAGTCGCCAAAATAGGTGGCAAAAATTGCGAAATAAACACAAGTATGTTTAAGGTGTAAGGTTCCTGAGGCGGATGATGAGCATCTTTTTAGCTCATGAGCAAAGCTCTGTCTATTCTGGCAGTATATCAGTAATTTTTGTGAGTGTGGTTTTTAAGCGGCATGTAAAGTTAACCAATACCCTGATTCTATTTGATATTGATCCCGAGCTTAATTGGAGACTTAATAAAGCAGAGGAGCAGCTGCTACTTTATCTGATCTTGTTTGCACCCAGGGAAATTTGTATCCGCAATCCCCTCTCACACAAACACAGACACATATGTATACATTATAGACTATCAACATTGGAGTTTCCAAAAGGTTAGGCCACCTTACCACCAGTTCACTACTGAGGCAGGGAACCCCTAGCTCCTGTTGCATGTGTACAGTGCGAACGGTTAATGAAAAACCAGAGCGCTTTTCATCTGCCACTGGCCCAATACAGTTAATGATAGCATAGTGTCAATAGAAAGGTACAGACCAAGAAAGACCACCTGCATACATACTGGCCCTTCAAATAAAACAAAGACAAGGTTGTAGGATGATTCACCCTGTTGATGCTAAGATCAAATCTGTGTTGGAAGTACCTACTGTCCAGAGACTGGTGAGATTGTTTCAAGGACTCACTGGCGATTACAGGAACTTTAGGGCCAACTGTAGGATCCCAGTTGTGCCCTTCACTACACTGACTTCTATGAAGCAGCCTAAGAATGTGATTTAAACTGTGGAGTACCAGAAGGCCTTGAAGACCTGAACACAGACTATGCAATGCCTTTGTGTTGAAGGCAAATAACTATAGGTAGCCCTTCATTTTACAGAGTGACATTTCGGAGAAATACTTGTAGCATCAGTGTCTCAATTCAATGACAATGGTATTGAAAATCCAAAGACCTTCACTGGCAGAAGACTACTACCTAGGAGCAGAACTGGGCTGGCATTGAAAAAGAATGCTTTGTAATAGTGTGGTTTGAAAAAGTTCTGGACTTACTTGTTTGGTACCAGGTTTGTTGTGCAGATAGATCACAAGCCACTCAAGAGATTGATCACCAGGAAGGGTGAAAACCTCAAGTTGTTGATGTGGTCTGTCACTAGAGTACACAGGTGGAATGCAGGGTGAAAATGTAGATGAACTTTCACACTACTTTTGCCGGTCCCACGCCTGAACCTCTGCAACACTGGAGTTTGATTCCAGGTTGTCTTATCTCGGAGGGGCATCTGTTGGGACAGGAGTGTGCAGTGCTTGGTATACAGGCATATACTCCTCCTCACAATGACCTGACTGCACGTGAAGCTGCTTTCCTGATTCCGCTGGCACAACTAGCACACAAATCTAGAGTGTGCACGGAGTATAAGTCCTGTTCATGGTAAAGCCAAGGTCCAGAACCGGTTCTGTGACATGAAGGGGTGCACCAAGTGTGCCCTGTTTAATGGCATGGACTTCTGTCCATTTTCAGGTGTTTGTAACATAAAGAGGTGGTGGTTGTGTACTGACATTTGAAGATTAATAGCCCTGAGCAGAACCTTCATCTGTTCTAAAAGGGAGTGTGATCTCCTGGCCAAACCTACTGGCCACACTCATGAAAAATGTCAGAGAGACCCTTGCAGTGACATCCTGTGTGCATGTTAACTGCAAAAGAGTGTAGAGGTGTGGTACATACATAACAGTAAGAATGTGAGTATGTTTGCTGGGACCAGAGGGATCCATTTTGAAAGACCTCAGGTTTAGGATGGCACAAGATGGAGGTTGAGTACAGCTTTCCCATACACACAAAGTGCATCGACTGCATTCTGATGGTGGAGGGTGGTGACCCAGGCACTGCAGCGATTGAGAATGGAGACGGGGCTGCTCCTAAGAATTCAATGAGGACATTTTAACAACAGATTCCTGAGTAGGGTTTTTTGGATGGTAAGGGAGAGGGGTTGAGTCAGCCAATTCTATTGTCAAAAGTGGGTGAATTTCTAAGCAAGGTTTATAAGATTGTTTGTGGTTCCAGGAAGGCTGATAAAGCCAGCTGCATATTTTTCACACTTCATTTAGTCCATGTTTTAGATACTTCTGCTTGAATCCCACACCATCAATACCTGCTGTGAGAGCCTACACCTTTTACCAAGGCTGAGTCTTCTCTGCAGCCAGAAATGTACCAGTTTCAGAACCTCAGACACAGAATCATCATCTTCAGTCTGGCAATGAGCATACAAGAGGGGTGCAAACCACTCCACTTTTTCAAATTGCATGCTACTTCTGTAACCAAGGGACAAAGTGCCCCTCAGAGTACTCAAAACGCTGAGGTGAGATCAGGGCTGGTGTCTGCATGAGAGCTAGTCTCCCAGAGATGAGTGGATATCACCTGAAGTCTGCACAACTTGAAGGAGAAGCTGAGGGTCTGCCTAGTACCTAAAAACATGCCTGTCTGCTCAGAGGGGCAAGGAATGTGCCTAGCCCTGTAGGAGGAGCATCTGTCCAGGACGAGACTCCCAATGAGTTCTGTGCATGTAAAATACCCAGAAAGAGTTGACTACTTTTGGAAGCACAACCGTACACACCAAGATGTGAAGGGTTATCTGATCTCCCTCCGTGGTTCATATAGGTAACTTCATAAGAAAACTTGCAACTCAAGACCACTGTGTGCTGTCCTGAGTATGTGCAGCTTTTATGACTGGGCTAATATTGTTGCTTCTCACTGCGTGACATGCTGAAGAGGATTGGTGTTAATTGCTATAGTCAAAAACCACTATATACACCTACAGTCTCTCACATGTGTATACAATGTTTGAAGAAAAGCCCTTGTTTCTCTCTCAACTATCAAAATGTGTTATAACACAGGGGAAGGCATCCCTTAAGGATAAGACCCCTCACTCACCGAAGGTGACATGCTTCATCATATGGGTCCTCCTTACCAGTGGGGAAAACCTAGTCACCACTGGGAGCTACTACTTCAAGGTTAAAGGAAGGAGCTCAGAGATGTTTTGAGTTTTCTATGGAGTACGATGGTAATCTCATATGTGTGCTGTTGGGTTAAGTGAGGTATATTGCAGCGCTGTGTGAAGGAAGGGTGTGATTCAAAACTGCCTAGATAGATCACCAATTAACTTTATTACTGTGTACTACCTGACAGGATTAAAATGTAACAGCACAGTGGTATGGATATAAACCACTGTTAGGGATAGGTAGACATGTTTCAGCCTGTTGATCAAATTTCAGTATCAGCGGCTTTCTTCAGGACTAGATGTTTATACAATGCTGCTGCAGTTAGTGTAAGAAATAATACATTTTAGAAATACATTTTAATACACCACCAGTATTCCTGCTCAATTCTTTTGCTTGTGTCAGGCCATACTCTGGATATCTGTGGAAAAGAACAACAGATGCAGAGGTGGTTTTCAGGAGGGAAGGAGAGAAAAGGAGGGAAGGAAAGGGCAATTCAAACCAATTTAATCGCATGTTAAACTGTGCATTGTGCTCTGTCACTATGTCACAATTAAGTATTGCCTTCTATCTGTTTATAAGCATCATGGACTTACCCACAATTGTTGGATAACCCAGCCTCACCTCTACCTGTCAGGTTGCTCAGGAGGGAGGCCCGCTCTACGGGAAGAAAAAGGCACTGTAGTGATTACTAACCACACTGTCTTTTTATCTAAAAATCTAAGACTCTAAATTCTCTATTGTCTAGAGGGACATTTACACCATAAGGCTATGAAAAAAGCAAGGTCAGTATATACATTCAGGGCAGGAAATGTTCTTAATTACAAAAATTCCAGCTATCTAAAGTATGGAAAAGTAAACTTGATCCTGGCAATTAAGCTAGGCTATGCTCCAGTACTATGGAGCTTCTGTTTAGCCTGATCTTGTGGCAATATGCTTCATTGGAGTAGCACTACTAAAAGCCCATATTAAACTAACAGTAGGTAATTCAAGAAGCAGACCTTACAGAGCAAAGCGACTCACCTGTCCGTCGGTACCTCTTCGTGGAGCAGAGCTAACCCCGGGAGGTACCGAACGGCAGGTCTGCTCGTGTATCAATAGTCTATTCACCAATTTCCCACCGCTGTGCTGAAAGACGGGTCCTGACAATAGCGGCCGTCTATTCTTATGCGTGCGTAACATTGCGTTAATGCGCATGTGCAGTTATACAACACTGTTTTATAGCGCATGGACGAGACCTGGTCTACGTAGTCGTCTGTTCTATTAAATTCGCGGTACTTCATAAATGCGCATGTGCGGTAAAGAGCACTGTTTACTCGCGCATGTGTTTCATCGTTCATCATTAACACTACTTCCCACGCTACCGCGCTGAAGGGATTACATCGTTCTGCACATTTGCATACTGGGATTGACTTCTTTTCAGAATGACATAGTCCATTTATCATTCATTACTTTAAAACAATGGAAGATGTGGGGGAAAGGGGGATGTTTATAGTTATAACTCTGGCCAAATATAGACATAATCCTTTGTAGATCATAGATTAGATCTATATAAAGGGGTTACTCAAAGCACAGTTTCCTTATGTAGGCGCAAGCTATTCGAAGTTGCCATTATTCCATTAGCTACTGCGCACACGAGATTCCATTTAATTAATCATAATGTCCAATGGGTATCGCTACTTAAAAGGAGAGTTACTCAAATATTTATATATATAATATATTTATATTATTTTAATAATATATTAATAACGTCCCCAGCATAACGGGAGATAATGTCAAGATACCTGCTGATAATCATAACGGGTACTATTATCTATATGCTGACTACTTGTTATTAATCCTCCCATAGAAGTCAATATATAAGTACAGGTATTTGGTCTATTGGTTTTGCCAGTAAAGATTCCAGGCAAAAAACAAAAGATCACAGTGTATGCTTGTAACTTTATATCCCAGGACAAATTCAAGTGTCGTGTACCACCTAGTGTGCATCGCCAGATTGTATTAGTGATGGAACGAGTGTGGATATAATTGAGTATCTAACCCTATATTACTCAGTCTTATGATTCTGTTGAAAGAGCTCAGGCAGGCATTCTCCTCATCCTGCTTTCCTGTTCCACTTTCGTACATCTATACTTGCCCCAGCCCACACATGTGTCAATACTTTCTTAGTACATTCAAATTAAGGTCCAAGGTATTTAATCATTTAGACCCTTGGTGTCTGTTCTCAATTTGTATAACCACTGTTGTTCTTTACGGAATAGTAATTTAGAGGGGTCTGTCAAGTGTGATGGATTCCACGGTTTTTCTAACACCACCCATTTTAAGTCGGTATCAGTATGACCTTTGTCCAAAAAGTGATTGGTCAATTTTGTTGACTGTTTGGCACATCTGATAGTACTCTTATGTTCTTGAATACATGTTTTGACTTTTCTAGTGGTCATACCAACATATCGAAGCTGACAAGGACACCAAATCAGGTAAATCAAACATTCGCTATTGAAGTTGGTATGTTTCTCAATTCTCCATGGACGTGACGTTCTGATGTCTAGCTCTAAGGTTTTTTCTGTTTGTGGGCAGACTGAACACGTACCACAAGGAAAGTGGCCTACCACTGGGGGCAAGTTCCACAAAGTCATCTGTGTTCTTATGTTGCTGTCTTTTTGTGGGCGAGTATGGACTAATTTGTCCCTCAGGTTGGCACTACGTTTGTATGCAAATAGAGGTCGGGGGAGTTCATTATTTGCTAAGTTAAGAATAGGCCAGTGTTTGTTTATACTTTTTTTGACAGAGTTCGAAAAACTGGAAAAAGTATTTACAAATGTCATTCTTTGGTTAGGTTCTTTTTGTGTTTTCTGCTCTAATAACGATTCTCTGTTGTTATTAGCGGCTCTTTTCTTAGAGTTCCGAATGATGTGATTTGGATATTTCTTAACTTTAAGATCTTTTGTTAGTCCTTTAGCATGTTCTTCGTAGAGCTCCAAGTTTGTGCAATTACGTCTTATGCGTAAAAACTGGCCAAACGGTAAGTTCTCACGCAGAGCTCGTGGATGATAACTTTGAAATGGTAATAACGAGTTACATGATGTAGGCTTACGGTATAGCTCTGTTATCAGTTCTCCATTCATAGGTCGAATCAATAGATCTAGAAATGGTAGTTTGCTTTTGGAGGATTCCAGAGTAAAACGTAAGAAATCATTTTGATTGTTAAGCCATTCATGGAACATGTTTAGAGTTTCTTCCTCTCCTCGCCAAATGACAAAAATGTCATCTATGTACCTTTTCCAGGTACGAAGATGACTGAAGAACGGTTGCCTGTTGTCAATATTATCTCCTGTTCTACCTTGTGGACATACAAATTGGCCAAACTAGGAGCACAAATGCTGCCTATACAAGTGCCTGATATTTGCAGATACAGTAGGTCCTCAAAGCTAAAAAAAGTTCTCTTTGAGTACCATTCTTGCACAAAACATCACAAAGTCAATGGGTGTGATGCTCTCCCATGTAGTATTTTCAAGCATCCCTCTTATGGTGGCTAATGTCTCCTCTTGTGGAATACACGTATAAAGTGATTCCACATCGAAGGACACCAGCCATTTCTTTTCTATGTCGAATGGAAGTTGTTGAATATCCGTTAAGAGGTGCTTGGTGTCTTGGATGAAAGTAGGCATTTTGGACACCATAGGTCTTAGAAAGACATCCACAAAACTGGATAGAGGCTCTAGTAAAGAGCCGATTCCCGAAATGATTGGTCTTCCCGGTGGTGGTCTAGTGGGTTTATGTTTTGGGTAGCACGTAGAAGTAGGGTGTTATTGGTGTAGTTGCTACCAAATATTGGGCTCCGTGGTCCGTGATCAAATACTGGTGGTGTATTAAAATGTATTTCTAAAATGTATTATTTCTTACACTAACTGCAGCAGCATTGTATAAACATCTGGTCCTGAAGAAAACTGCTGATACTGAAATTTGATCAACAGGCTGAAACATGTCGACCTATCCCTAACAGTGGTTTATATCCATACCACTGTGCTGTTACATTTTAATCCTGTCAGGTAGTACACAGTAATAAAGTTAATTGGTGATCTATCTAGACAGTTTTAAATCACACCCTTCCTTCACACAGGGCTGCAATATACCTCACTTAACCCAACAGCACACATATGGGATTACTATCCTACTCCATAGAAAACTCAAAACATCTCTGAGCTCCTTCCTTAAGACTTGAAGTAGTAGCTCCTAGTGGTGACTAGGTTTTCCCCACTGGTAAGGAGGACCCATATGATGAAGCATGTCACCTTCGGGTGAGTGAGGGGTCTTATCCTTAAGGGATGCCTTCCCCTGTGTTATAACACATAATGATAGTTGAAAGAGAAACAAGGGCTTTTCTTCAAACATTGTATACACATGTGAGAGACTGTAGGTGTATACAGTGTTTTTTTAGTATTAATGAGGGAACGAACACCAACAAGTCTATAAACATTCCCTTCAGACCCCCAATCCACTGTAGTGTTATCAGTTAATTGCTATAGCCCAATGGCTGGAGGATACAATTGCCTGGGGCAAAACACCAGACATACAGGCCTGCTACACTGTGCACCGGAGTGACTTCAGCAGGGACTGAGGCTTCCATCCATGGTCTTGCGCTACTTCTGAGGATGCTGCTGGTGCAAAACAGACAAGTGTGCTGACTGGAGCAGATGCAGTTGGATTCCCTTCAAAAAAGAACACAGGCCTGAAAGAAAGAGATGGAGACTTTATCTTGAACTGTAAAAACCAGCCTGATGTTAGGACACAGCATTACCAATGTGAAACTTTTTAGCTCAGGATCACACAAACTGATCTATTGGTTGATACTGCATAGTGATCACTTAATGAATTCACATTTCTTCTGTTCTTTCCTACCCCTTGATATCCCCTCAAGATATTCCATGACCAGTAACCATATCGGACCAGGAAAGGGAGCACTAGAGATGTTGAGGCTCCTACCTGTAGTCAGGAACACCATACCATGTACTGAACCTCAATCGAATGGGTAGTGTTTTGTTATACTGTGACATTAAAGTACTTCTCTTTATGTTAAATAAGTACTGAACCTGATAGTGAACTATTGTGCCAGTTAGTTGACTGTTGAGTTCTGAGTTTTTGATCTCCACACTACCTCCTTGAGAAGCCTTTGACCGCTCGTCTTTACTACCCTGAGAGTGAAGTGTTGAAGGTGTGTTCTTACCCTAATTTGCAGAGCCACAGTAGGATAGACCCTGATGCCCAGTTGCAAATGACCCCAACCATCACATTTGTAACCCAGTAGCCACTTTGAGCCTTATGGCCCCCCGAATGAGTACTTGGACAAGTTTCTAGAGACAGAAGGATGGACCACAAGACACCAATGACAAAAGATCCA
This sequence comes from Lissotriton vulgaris, assembly GCF_964263255.1. Lineage (NCBI taxonomy): Eukaryota > Metazoa > Chordata > Amphibia > Caudata > Salamandridae > Lissotriton > Lissotriton vulgaris. Next base: position 1,738,599,141 of record NC_141691.1, read on the forward strand.
CTCTACCATGGTTGTGGCCCAATAGCCCTTATTTGTTGTGTGGCCCTCGAAATGGGGTCTTACGGTCTATTTTAGTATCTGCATGTGCATTCCTAACCTACTCATTGATTTTCCATTAACTTAACCCATTTAGTACTAGATATTCCCCATTTTCCTGCCGCTCTCGTCTGCCCCTTTCCTAATACATATATTTTTATGAGTTCTATGCACTTGTGTCGAAGAATTCTGCACATACGAGATCCCTGCCAAAACCAACGCACTATGAGATAAATACTAGTACATGTACTTTGTGAAATTGCTACATGATATACAACATGTCACTGTAAAATGCAAAATGTCAATAAAAATATGTTAAAAAAAAGAGATCCCTGCCAGTAGTTCAGTGAATAACATTTGTATATATGCAAAGCAGTGCCACTGGAATGCTACTTTACATATTAAAACATACTTTTGTGAATAGGCCCCATAATTTTTGTCTTCAAAGCGGACCTAGGATTAAACCGTAAGGTCCCCATTTTAGTATTTCCTGTAGGTTTTTTTTTCCAGTCCTCATTCTGCCATTGCTCTTGTTTGGACTCCTCCTGTCTCTCTATACCAGCATGTACAAGCCCTCTGGAAGTTAGAGAGAGCAGAGATTCCCCACAAGATAATGCTGTTTCCACTTCCATCTCCTGTTCACTTATGGGGGCCCTCGGAGTAATACTGGAGAGGCTAGGACCGACAGCATGTTTGGCTTAATCATTGGACTCACTTGTCTTCTCCCTCCAATTCACCAGTGCAGACCAAATCCTCTCTGCTTCTTGGGTCGCAAGCCTTGTCTGATTCACTAGTATAAGTAATGTTCTTTAAACATTCAACAAAGATTTGGAGAATTTCTCATTTCCAGAGCCTGCATATCTCTCGCCCCACCAATATTATCCAGTAAAATGTTAGCTAGAACTAGGTGGATTCAACTGATAGCCATTCGTAAGTCCAAAGAATATCAAACTGGTGCTTACTTCCATTGGTTTCCCAAGTATTTTCTCCAGGAAATTGCACACCCCTGTCCAATAAGGTTTAATTATTGGGCACTCCATAAACAGATGCATGGCATCTGCTGCAGGATACTTGCACCTTGGACAGTTATACGTGTTACCTTTTACTTTTGATAACTTTTGTGGAGACCTATAGACTCTGTAGGCAGTATACAAATGATTCCTCTTAAGTGATGTAGGTTTTACTACTGTCTGTAACATACCGAAAGAGTCAAACCAGAGTTTTTTGATGTCTTCATCTCTGTATTCTCTACCCCATTAATTTCTAATTTCAGTTTCTACACTATCCTCAGTTTCCAAATGAGCTCAATACCAAAAAGATATTTCTTTCTTCCACTTATCTGTTCTTGTCACTTGGTCCATGTAGTAATTCAGTCCAATTTATATAAGATTATAGGTTTATTGTGGGAGAAGAACACAGTACAGCAACTGCTCAGCTCAGCAGGTCCAAGACAAACCCTCACATGGAATCTAGAATATTCAAACCATGGAAACAGATTGCAATAGTAGATTTAAGAGTAAACCTCTAACAGGATGAATTTAAAGGGACAGATAATAATAACATATGTACACATTGTATGAAATACAACTGTCCAGTTTAGGGTTTTCCTCCTCCTGTGGCCAGTTTTGTGTCGCCCACCAGGAGCACAGCTAGTAATATTTAAACCTAGTCAACCTACCTCTTGTAAGGTGATTAAGCACTTCCCAGCTTACTAAACTGGATTCCTTTTTGAGATCTGCCCAATAATATATGCCGCCCATTCTCAAAGGCTGGCTAAGTTGATCTCTCAGGCAATCAGGAGTGCCTGGAGATTCCCAGATCAGAGCCTGCGATGAATAGTATGGGATCTTCAATCTCTTTCTTATGAAAACCCAGGTTTCTAAAGCCGCCCTTAACATCTTCAGCCTTATTTTTTTTATAAATGTGGATCTCCATATTAATAGAGAAAATGTTGCTGACCTTGACAAACATCTCCTAACAAGGCATTAAATAGTAATGCCAATGATGATCTATTGGTCTTACTGGCCAACGTACAAAGTTTTTAAAAATGAAGGCATAACAGTAGGTAAGTAAATCCGGTAACGCCAATCCTCCCGCATTAAGCCCTCTTCTAAGCTTTTTCCAAGCTATTCTTACACCTTTCGAAGACCAGATAAAGCTACCTATTTTTCCCTGTAGCTTAGCTATATCTTCTGTCCTGAAAGAAAGGGGGATAGAGTTATAAAGGAAAGTAATTTTGGAAGGATAATTCTTTTTACCAGGTTTACCCTCCCATAGATGTTTAAAGGGAGGTTTGCCCATCGAGAAAATAAACAATCTCCTTGCTAACTTTCTTCCAGTTCACTACAGGAATATCCTCTAATTTCTGGGCTAACTGTACACCCAGGTACCTCATTTGGATTTTGGTTCCCTGACTCCTCGACCCCTGATTCCACTCCATTATTTCTGATTTTCCCATATTGACCTTTTACGCTGAGATTTCACCAAATCTCTCTGCCTTCTCCATTAGACTAGGGATTACTTGTTGAGGGTTTGTCGTATAAAGGATCAGGTCATCTGCATAAAGGGCTAATTTAATTTCTAACTCGCTGAAACTAAAGGGAGAGATTGAGGTGCCTGCCCTGAGCCAATTAGCGAAAGGCTCAATTTATAAATCAAACAAGAGCGGGACATGGGGCACCCCTGCCTTGTGCCTCTTGTAATGCTAAACCAATCTGTTAAGTCCCCATCGACCAGTACCTGTGCCCTAGGGCTTAGGTATACATTTTGCACTGCCTTAACCAGGTTTCTCAGGAAACCAAAGCTATTTAACGTCTCCCGCAGATATTTCCAGTCCACTTGATCGAAGGCTTTGGCAGCATCTATTGCAACTATAGGTAATGGAACCTTTCTAGTTTCTGCAATATTTATAGCCCCCATTATCTGGAAAGTTAATTCATTGAGCGGTCTCCCTGGTATAAAGACCCTCTAGTCAGAGTGGACAACCCCCTTTATAACCTTAGCAACCCGTGATGCCATGATGCCTGAGAAGATCTTATAATCTATATTTAATAAAGGTATGGGTCTATACTAATCTATTGTCTGCGGATCTTTATTTGGTTTTAAAATTAGTGTGACTGTAGCCCCTGACCAGCTACATGGATTTTCCCCATTTATATATATATTATTAAACATAGTTTTTAAGATTGGCACCACTCTATCTATGATGCACAGATACAACTCCACTGGCAGACCATCCAGTCCTGCTGCCTTTCCCCTTGCCATTTTTGTAAACTGTACCCTAACTTCTTCGTCTGTAATGTCTGCTTCTAAGAATATCTTCTGTTCTTGTGTTAATTGGGGTAGTGTTATCATTTTTAGCCGGTTCTCTATATTCTCTCGACCTGGTGTTATGTCTTCGCTATACAGATCGCTCATAAAACTTCGAGCTTCTTCATGAATATCTATTTCCGCCTGGATAGCTTCTCCTGACCCTCTTTTTATTAGGTTCCTTATCGTATTTCTGGCCCTATCTGCTTTAGCTTTTCACGCCAGCAAGGAACTGCACTTCTCCCCATATGTGAAATGCTGAAGCTTACTTGCTCTCCATCTGTCTAATAGCTTCTTATCTAGCTGTGCCTGGAACTCAGCCTGCCGACTCTCTAGCTCTTTCGCTAACACTAGTACATTACCTAGGCCTTCCATTGATGCTTTCTGCAGTCCTCCTTCTTTTTCCTTAATCTCTCTGATTTTTCTTTCTTCGTCTTGTTTCATAGTCTTTCTCTTCCCCCCATTATGGACCTGATTATCCCCCTTAAATATGCTTTGAAAGCATCCCAAACTATCTGATCCTTAGCTGAACCCACATTAAATTGAAAATACTCATCAGTTTTTCCCCCCACATCACAGATCACTTCCTCATTTAATAAGATCGTCCTGTCTAGTGTCCACCTGCTCTGCACCCCTTTTTGCTGAAATCTCAAAATCATGGCCACTGCTGAATGATCCAATAATATTGCAGGGATATGATTTACTGTCTCCACCTATGTATACAACTCCTGATCTAGCTTCCCCCATCTTGCTATCCCAAACATCCAACAAATTGAATTCTCTTACCATATTCTTTAGGCTTGCAAATGTTTTTGATTGACTATTGTATTTTATTCTTGAGGTGCGATCTAATTCTTTGTTTAGATTAAAATTAAGATCACCTCCCATAATAATCGGTGCTGTTGTATCTAACAGGCAAGATTCAAGCTTTGACAGAGCCCCTGGATTGTCTTCGTTCGGCCCATAATATACTGCACACACCAAGAGTCTGTTCTGAATCAATATAGTAGCTACCAACCATCTCCCTGATTGATCTGTCTCATAATTAACTACTTTAATATATGCATTGATTCTTATGATAAGGGCCACTCCCCTTGTACTTGCTCTATGTTCAGAACAGAGCGCCTCCTTGACCCATCTTACTTTACTATAGCTCTGTCTACATTCTTGTTCTTCCAAATGAGTCTCTTGTAAAAAGATAATGTGTGCCTCACTGCTCTTTAAAAATGTTGTTACCTAAGACATCTTTATTCTATTCCTCAGCCCATTCACATTCACATTCCATGTTAATAATTTTCTTGTGGTCGACCTATCCATATTTAAATCTTTTTTCCTTGTAAAATCCTAACTTCTCCAGTCTGAGGCCCAACTCGATCATGAGGACTTCATTTTTTCTTGTTTTCCCTTTGCTCCCTACACCCTGTACCTCCTCCTCCCCCAGGAAACCCCTTTTTAACTCCTTTGGCGGTTCAGACCGCCTTCGTGACCCTCCTATCCCAGCGGGAAGCATTAAACATGAAAATGAAGAAACAGCCTATTTCGTCTGTTAAATAATCACAGTATCTTGATCTCTACAGACGATACCCCCTTTCTAATCTCATATGACTGTTTAAGACTCATCCCTCCATCCAAAAAAGTATCCACGTCCTCTGGACTACTGATTTTATGCATTTTGTTTTACCACATTATTTTTAACATGTGTGGAAACTTCATTTGGACCTGGGCACCCCTACTTCTCAGATCACTCAGTCTGGTCCCCAGCTCCCACTGCCTCTGAGCCGTTCTTTTCCCAAGATCCGATCTTATTTGGTAGCTGAATGACTCGTACTTTAAGGATGCCTCTTTCAAGGCTCTCTCCAGTACTAACTCTTTCACCGCATAAGTAAGGAAATTTACCAATATTTTCCTCAGCACCTTCCTGGCTGGGTTTAACTTGAAAGGATCTCTGTGGACTCCCTGGATCTCTTTCTCGAGCTCAATATCTAGTCTATCCTTCAGAATTCCTTCTCTCAACATTTTACATACATAGGTCTTAATGTCTCCTCCTTCTGCGCCTTCCTGTACTTTAAGGACTCTTAGGTTGTTTTGTCTGGCCTGCATCTCGAGCCTCTCCATGTCCTCTTGCAGTGTCCTGTTCTATACTTTTAATTTATCTAGATCTTTAATGTTCTGTGCGCCTGCTTCTGACAAGACCTTCACCTCGCTCTACAGAGCCCTAGTTCGCTGTACAATGTCATCCAGCTTTTCTTCCAGGATATCACATTTATTATGAATCTCTTTCTGGTTTGTCTCAGAGATCGCAAATTTCGACAGGTTATCTTGTCTCAAGCTCAAAAACATCAATTCAACCTGACTGTTCACCAGCTCTACTCCTTCCGTGTTTTCCATGTTTGCCCCCTCCAAGGCACTGCCACTACCTTGAGGTTTGCTAACACCAGAGGTGGAAGAGGTGGATGAGGTGGAAATGGTGGAGGAAGGATTGGCGTTCCTATCTACCCCCTGGCTTTCACACTGACTATCCCCGCCTTGTTCATTTGCTAATGGAGTAAATCGATTTTCCAACTGTTAGGGGACCGAGTTTGGCTGGGGGATCGTATTTCCTCCTTCCTTAGGTCCTGCAACATGCGCCATTATTTTAAAGTAAGAGCTGAGGGACGGGGTTTTATCAGGGTTTGAATTCCCTCATCACCACACTGTTTTAGTTTCCCCCCGGAATTTGTCACTTTTCGCTTTGGGGAAACTGGTACCACCTCCCTAACCACCTGTTCTCTACCCACACTAGTTTTGCGACCTCTACTTTTGGCCACGGGTTGGGACCTTAACTGATATCTATTTTTAGTCTGTGTTGGGGGACCCCCTTATTCAAAGATGGATTGAAAATGCCTCTGCCTGCCCCTTCCAGTATCTCTGAACCTCTCTGTGGGCCAACTGTTCCTTCCATGGCTATAGCTTCGTCCCCCTCTCACTCCTTCCTCATCTCTTTATCCCCCTGCAGTGCCTTACATTGGCAGAGTTACTATTACCTTTATTTGTTGATTTTGCCCGCTCCTGCACCTTACCCCCACCTCCGGTCGGAAATTCAAGCGGGCTCCTCACCACGGCACCCACCACAGCTCTTCCTGGGCTTTTCCGCATCCCTCGACGTCCATCGTCTTGTTCTGACACTGCCACCCCCGGCCCGGAAACCAACCAACGCTGAAGCCGCCCTCATTCTCCTCCAGAGGTCTGCTACTTGTCTCCAGATCCCCAGCAGACTCTCTGTATCCTGACCCATGTAAGCGGCCTTCGTAAGAATGTTTTTTTTTTTTAAGAGGTCCATCCTGTCTGATTGTCTCCGTTTTGTCCGTCTTGTTTTATGTATCTTTTCCTGGCTGAATCTTCATTTGAAACTGCGCTTAATTCAGCTCATGCTTCACGCTGTTCAAGGAGCTCCAGCAACCGGCGTCAGCCTGCCGTCATGTATCCCTCAGTTGTGGCTGATTAGGCAGGACATCCAAGTACCCTTTTCTTCATGCCAAATTTCCTTCAACTTGGAGGTAGTCTGAAACTTTTATAACACCTATCTTCACTCAATGTGCGCCCGAAGAATCATCCCTTCTCTTGACCTTTGCACCTTTAGTAGTTATGAATGAATGAATGAATTTATGATTTATATCGCGCTCGAATGCCCAAGGGCGTCTAGGCGCTGCAGCGGAGGAAAAATACCAGAAAGTGAGAGATCAATGCCTGAAAAGCCAAGTTTTGATCGCCTTTCTGAAAGAAAGAAGAGTTGTGCTTTTCTTTATAGATATCGGCAGTGTATTCCACAGTTTAACAGTGTGGAAAAAGAAACTGCTACCTCCCCAGAGCACCCTCCTGATTTTAGATACCTGAAGAAGTTTGCTCATGGCTGAACGGAGTGTTCTGTTTGGATGATACCATAGTAAATGTAGGCCCAAACCCCGATGCCTGGAGCGACACCTGGTGGCCCACCGCCCTCGAAACCCGCCAACCCCCACAGACCACGCACGCAACCTGGGAATCATCCTGGACTCCGAGCTAAAAATGGACCGCCAGATCAACTCTGTCTCATCTTCCTGCTTCTACACCCTCCGCCTCCTTCGTAAGACCTTCAAATGGATCCCCCTTGAACACCGAAAGACAGTCACTCACGCCCTGGTCACCAGCAGACTCGACTACGGCAACGCACTCTACGCCGGAATAAACAAAAACCTCATCCGCAAGCTACAGAACATCTAGAACGCCGCTGTAAGGCTGGTCCTCAACCTGCCAAAACACTGCCACATCTCCCAACACATGCGCACACTCCACTGGCTCCCCGTCGAGGCAAGAATCACCTTTAAGATGCTTACCCACGCACACAAGGCCCTCCACGGCACCGGACCAGCATACCTGAACAGCCGGCTCAAATTCCACGCACCCCAAAGGACCCTATGATCAGCCCAGCTCTCCTACGCCGAGGTCCCCCGCACCAGAAAGACCAGATCGGTAGGCCGCTCCTTCTCCTTCCTCGCGGCCAAAGCATGGAACGCCCTTCCGCTCCACCTCAGACAGACAACATCGCTCCCCATCTTCGCAAGAAACCTCAAAACCTGGCTCTTCGACAGACCCCCTCCTTGATGGAATGGAACCTGCACCCCACCCCCCCCCCCTATCCCTAGTGCCTTGAGACCCTTACGGGTGAGTAGTTGCGCTTTAACAAACTCCTGATTGATTGATTGATGTTGTTTCAGGTATTCAGGTCCTGTCCCCTGAAGGGTCGTGAAGGCCAAACATAAGGCCCTAAATTCAGCTCTCTTTTTCACTGGCAACCAGTGAAGATGTTTAAGGCCCTGGGACACCGACTGAAACTTGGGAATATTCAGCAGCATCCTTGCAGCGGAATTTTGAACCTGTTGAAGCTTAAAAAGATGTTGTTTTTTAAGACCCAAATACAGGGCATTGCCATGATCCAATTTGGCTAATGCCAAAGATGTTACCAGTGTTTTGACTGTAGGTGACGGAATATAAGGTTTCACCTTCTGAATCAGTTTTAGGTTTAGATGTACCTGAGAAGCAACCTAATTGACTTGAGATTGAAACGTAAGACCGTCATCAAAGATGACTCCCACATTTTTGGCCTTTTTTACTGGGATAGGAGGAGTTCCCATCATCTGAGGCCACCATTTCTCAGAACATATAGATGGATCTGAGCCCAAGAGAAGCACCTCGGTTTCACTTCCGTTCAACCTTAGGCAATTTGTACTCATCCAGTGGTCTACAGATGTCATACATTGATTGAAATGGACCGCTGTCTCATCTGAATTACCAGAAATAGAAACCACGATTTGGGTATCGTCAGCGTAAGACACTAACGAAAAACCAAACTGCCTGATGACACCTGCTAGGGGGATAACATATAAGTTGAACAGCGTAGGGCTCAAAGATGAGCCCTGTGGAACCCCACACGGAAGCGAAAATTGCTTCGAACATCGGTCATCAATCTGGACAAACTGGCGCCTATTGTTAAGATAGGATTTAAGCAAACTTAATGCCAAGCCTGAGACTCCCAGCCTGTGTACCTCCCATCGGCCCCATCACAGCTGTCAAAGACTTGAACTCCCTTAGTCTTGGCTATATATCCAAATCTACTTTCAACTTGAGAACACAAATGCCCTTGCAATTATGCATATCCAGCAACATGTAAGTGGGAAACATCACATCTCTGCAGCCACTAGCAAACTCGCTTCCATTTCTGCTACATGAAGTCTTTCTAAATACTGCGCAAAATGTACATACACACCATCTGAATCATTTACAAAGTCATCATGACCAGTAACTCTGCATTATATTGCAGACACACTCACTATCTCTGCTGGCTCTTAGCACACCTAGAGCTATGACGGAAGACTACAAATGTAAAACATCAAAACAAGGGGGCAGGCCATTTCCATCAATGCACCCAGTATCAAGAACAGCATTCCCATATCTATCGACACAGGACCAATGCTACTCCAATTTAGGCAATATTTGAAGACTCACCTCTTTAGAAAGCAGTACAAAACAATGTGTTAATTGCCCGCCCCCCCTATCCCCCTATGGTAATATGCTTGTCTTTCACCCCGTACAGACTCCTCTTCCGTCTCGCTAGGTCCACGCTATAGAACATACGATATACATATATACCCCAGACTCTCTGGTACTGAGAGGATATCATACTTGTCTTGTGCAAGGTGGATGTATAATCAGGAGTGGAAAGGTTACTATTGGGAGTATCGTGTAGAATTTTCATTTAACCATTTTCTGGTGCACACCGGTGACAAGTGTGGCTCACCGGTTAGAGGAGGCAGTCCCTGATGCAGAGGTCAGACCCGGGACCAGGGTTCAATCCCCGACGCGGCAGGGCCTTGAGCTCAAAATGTCCACGGACTCGATAATTCTCTCCTCGGTACCTACTCGAATCGTGGGTTCACAATCTGCAACTCTGGGCAATAGCTTGCTTAATCTCCACTACGGCCCCACCGCGATGGGATGCCTGGTCTTCACCTTGGGGATCCCCAGTAAGGGTAATCTCGCAGGGAAAGGCCAGGACGGGTTCCCAAAGCAAGCGCCTTGAGACCTTACGGTGAAAGGCGCTATATAAGAACGTATGATTTACGATTTACGATTTACACATCTAGGAACCACTTTTTTAATGGGATAACACTAGCCCCAACTAGGTTGTTCACATTTAAGTTATTAAGTTTTCCATCATAGTTAAAAGAATTCTCACATTTTATACTGTTATTGCTTGTTTTTGTGTTCAGTTCAATTGTAGCACACAAAATGCATATATGTAGGTTATGGGTGCCTGAGAATTGCTTCGCAGAGATGAACCTGAGACATATTGACCAGGGTTATAATTTGACTTTAGTCTGAGGATGCTTTCAACATAGATTCCTCTTTGTTATGTTTTAGAGTGAACATTTGAACAGCGGTCTGTCTGTGTGCTCCCACTCAGGGAACAAACTCAGGGAATAATCTAGGGGTAGCCAGAGCACCAAAGAGGCTGTGAAGATATCACAGACTATTGAGACCAGGTGTTGAATCGCAGCTGTGTGTGACTTCCTTCATGGCTTCAATCGACTTCTTAGAAATAACATCCTGGGTAGATTGTGCTCTAAAAGCCCACCTAGACCCATGAGAAAAGCCCAAGGCTCCTGAATTATTGACCATTTTCAGGTTTGCCAGTATCTTCCTTCAGTGAAGGGCAGAGGGTGAGAGGTGGCCCTACAATCACAGGATAGTAGGTGGACCATCAAGATCCCCATTCAGTGGCACGGATAGAAGGTTCAACCCTCAGATGCTGACAAGATGACAGCAGATAAGTCTGACAGGTTCAAGAAAGTGCATGAAGGCACTTGCCTTCCCCATTGAAGACTGTAGTCTTTAGTACTGCAGAACAGTGCTAATTAGAAGGACTGGTGTCCTCTGTATCCTCTCCTTTGTGGAAAAGAGGAGAGTTTAGGCTAAAAGGAATATCATTGTTTAGTCACAGGTCTAGCCGTTGATAAAGGAAAACATCTCTCACAAATGATTTTTGGTTCCAATAAAAATAATTGATTAGTATATGGAAACAGACCTATAGCCCTAAGATTATTGTAGAAGGCTAGAAGAACTGTTACTGAAAGTGGGATATACCAAGACTCTGCCAGTGCAAGGGATGTTCTCCCTGAGGAGGATAATGTAAATAAAGAATCAGCATGGGTCACTGAAAGAACACCAATACAGTACTGTGAGTGTTTTCTGTCTTATTCAGGTACAGGCTGGAGTAAGGAATGATGTTCAATTACTTACAAATTCACGGTTTAGCTATAGAATCACTAAATAGATGTGATTCCAGTGGTGAAACAGCAGCGGGGTTAAAGTAAATGTCAGTGAACTCTACATTTGGACACTGCACAGGAGTCATCTTACTCAATATTCATTCAGAGGCAGGCTATTTTTGTACGCTGGTAGAGTTCTCTGGTAATAATTCTCAAACTGAGCAGATAAAACTCTTCTCCAGTGGTAGACTAGCACTACTTCTTACTCTGTTGAGAAAAGACAGGTAGTAGGAGCTCCGTGTGGACAATCTTAATGGCACAGGATGTTTCAAACCGACCTTCTGCATTTTAAGTACACATGTTTGAGCAGTTCAATAACATTTAAATTGGTTTTCAATCAGATGATAGCCTTGGATAGAGTTTCAAAGTGCTTACTACCTGCATTTCTAAAAATGTATTGTGTAATGACTCTATGCATCATGCACTTAAAATATACAGCTTCTTAAAATGTTTAGAAGGCAGAGGGTAGGTACTATGTAATATATTTTCATTATAAAGCATAATTTTGTTAGAATGCTCAGAGGTTAGCTATGCCCTTAAATGATGGGGCCATGCCCTTGAATCTGGTGCTTCAACCCTACTCCTCATCCCACAGTCTGTGGTTTATGTCTTTATTTATTTATTTTTTATGAGAGCCTGGCAGCTGCCAAGGGCTGCACACTTTCTTTTTATATTTTTTACCTCTTTAATTTGCTGGTCTAACATGGTTGTCTATCCTCTTAGAAAGTAAATCGGTATGTTTAAAATGCCTACATGATCTAAACCACGGAAAGCTCATACCATGATGTATGTGCACGAATGCCTTACAAGCTGCATACACGTGACAACGCGTGGCATGAATTGTAATACCTTTCTTTCCTCTCTTAGAGGTTTGATCTCCTACCAGGCTCATCTGTCTAACCTCAGTGATTAACTATATTTTTAGGTCGAACATTCAAGACTTCTTGTATATACTTTAGTATATACTTTACTATATACTTCTATGTGTATGTACTTTGTGGGCTGTGGAGATCAGCCCTAGGACTTGTCTGCTTCGGCTCAGGGACTTTTTTTCGGTTCAACTGCTTCTATTTAACTGTCTTGATAGAAAACGACCAGCAGATGTCACTAAAATACCAGAATTGTTTTCTGCTGAGGGTCTTTCTTTTTTCTATTTTTCGGCTACTGCCTCTATTTAACATTCTTGATAGAAAACAACCAGCAGAGGTCAGCAAAATATCAGAATCACTTTAGCATTCTCTATATTGCAGTCCATAGAAATTGTCTTCCACGAGCACCCATAGACAATATTATTTTTTTCAAATCTTGTATTTTCAGTGATATGACCACCCAAGGCCCTGATTTTATATTAGAAACAGAGCTTTGGACTATACCATTTCCCCCTGAAAGGCAATATTTCTCTCCATCTGTTCCCATACCTGGCGCGTCACGCAGTTTGGTGCTTACTTTCCCTCCATGTTAAAGAACAGTGGATGTTTCAGCACCCAGGCTAATGTCCTGCATAGCTAAATACATGTAAGGTCCCAAAGGTGAGACCGATTGCATTACAAATGCTTGTTTTATAGATCATCACAGTAGGAAATATTCTGCTAGTTTTTTGTTTTCAAACATCGCAAAAATACCTAGTTTTACTGTGAATTAGATACCTGTAAATGGCATGTCATACCTCGGGCGTTGTTTTACCAAATACATTTATTTACTTCCTGAAAGAAAAATGTAGGCATAAACTCGAAACTTAATAGCTGTCTATGCCACAATGTGTTGGTTGTTAACTGCTGCGATTAAAAATTAATGCCAGCCAGAGGTTAAGAGGCGTGAAATTGAGAAGAGGGTTTTTGCAATGATTGCAGACAGAAATCCCTTTGTGACACATACGGGTTTTCATAAGACAGCCAGTTGAGGCCTTGGCACTCGCTGTGATAGTTGTGTAAGAGAGAAGTCTTCGAAGCTGAAATTTGTCTAGACTGATTGAAAAATGCACATACCCTCCTGCCCTACCCTCATTCGCTCTGCCCATTGTCTCTGTTGGCATTAATGTGCAAAATGGCTGACATGCTGCTGTACAGCGTTAAATATGATTATACGTTATAACAGGTATTTGTACATTATTTGTTGATCGTCACACCTACCGGAGTACCCAGCTGGGTGGACGGAAGTATTGGAGTGGTGCTCATATTTATGTCCCCCACCATTCACTCCACACCCAGGGCACAAGTCGCGGATAAACGCGGTTGGACGGTGTCCACCCACTATTTTCACAGGGTGGACGCTGTCCACCCTGCGAAGAAGTTGGGCCCCGCTAATTAATGTGCTTCATTCGTCCCAGTGTAATTTTCAAACACCGTAACACATTCAGCAGCGCCTGCAGGTTGTCTGCTTTTGATAAGCAACAACTGCAGGCGAGGACAGGCGTTTTTATTTCAGACTCCAGCAGGGCACATAACAAAAGCCCAATTTAAGGGGTCATCGGGCCTCCTCTTATTCGAGTCTCCTGCCTGGGAGCAGTCAGGAGACTTGCCTGCAGCAGACATGAAACAAAGGCTCACAGCTTGTTAGCACTTCACACATACTTTAAAAAGGCAGCTTTTCACTTTGTTCAGGCCCTGCTTACGAGATATGCATGCACTGCAAGAATGTCAGATGTGTTGATCTTCTACAGTATTCACACAAAAGAAATGTATTTTATATAGAGCTTACTAACCCTGAGGAGGCCTGGAAAGAATTTACGTACCACTATGTTTTCCTGTGTAGTACTACTCATCCCAATGCAGGGAGTCAGAACTCTTTACACTACTCTTACATATTACATTTACAATAAATCCTCTGCATTTGTAAATCATTGTACAGGATGTGTTACGTAAATTAGAGGGGGATTACAAGGTGTAGAAGTCACATATCATCTTCCATAGCTCACTGTGCTACATTAAAATGTTTACAATGCAACTGCAAGTAACAGAAGGATCTCTGTGTTCAAATCAGTAACCCACTTACCTAGATACATTAAAACAATAGAATCTGACATTTGCATATTACATGATGTGCTTTGCATTAACCCTCTATGCTACTTTGAGTCGAAAATGAGGCTAGATAAAACACAGATCTTTCCAGCAACTGCATTAACCTCCATCCAAAATTATCTTACAATTATTATTCGTTTAGATTTACTGGAACACACAGATCTCTAAAGCAGGTGCCTTAACCTCATAAGATATTTTTAAATACAGTCTTTGCAACCAATTAACCAGAACAGATTTACTGTCAGTTTTCTTCTTGTTGCCACTTTCTTTGTGGGAGTTTAAATAAAAATAAATGTACAAGTGTACTCGAATTGTACTCAAATGTACTTAAGGAAGACCTGCTAAACATATGTGAGGGCTTAAGATTTGATGTCATTTCTTGTGTTTCCTCTTCCTGTAAAGTCATGACTTGAGATGCCACTTCTATGATGTCAATTCCTGTGATGCCATGTGTGATGCCCCGCGCCGTGAAGCCGCGCACTGTGATGTTGCACGCAGTGATGTCGTGCGCTGTGATGTCCCTTGCATATTGCCTAACTAGGTTAGTCCCCCCAGTTATTTTTTTAGGACAGTGCCCTGCCCACACCACCATGCTTAAGCGTTTCATGCTTTAATGTGAGGCACGGAAGTTTTGCACTTTGTCATCTTACATTTGGTAGTCCATCCAAGTATCACCTAGTAAATAGTTGAGAGGCAGTGAAGTGACTGATAGAGTCTTCATCTTTAAAAACAATTGATTCTTTTGAAAGCCCTGCTTTGAAAAAATCTAAATTCTACTTCTGTAGGTTTACTTCTACGTTTGATGAAAGAGAATAATTTAGCATTCAGGAGTTTTCCTGGAAGTATACAAAGGTTGCGCACCTAATGAACAATGTATGCTCACGCCTGTAAGTCATGTGTTTGTGTATGTAACTTTTTTTCTTCACTGGGAAAATCGAGTTGGCAGTCTTTTCGCTCTAATTCCCACTTTACAAACCAAACAACTCCATCCTTTTTAGGAGTAACCCGACAAGTGTTTCCTGCGTGGGAATGGCGATGACAAGTGTTTGTGAATACTAAGGGGCACACTAAGGATGGCGGGCGGACAATCCCGTCGTAAAAAGGGACCGCCCGCCATAAGGGCGGGGGTCCCGTGGGTGCCATTAGGACGCGCCCGCCACAGTGGCGGGCGCATCCTGCATTCCTAACATTGTGATGGGCGGTGCACTCAGCATCGCCCGCCACAATGCCAGGAAGGCATGTCTTGCACTTCCATGCATCACATTGCAGGCACCGCAAGGTGCCTGCCATGTTGTGCATGGAACCGCAGGGGGTACCATAGGTACCCCCCATGTGCACCCCCCACCCCCCAGAGTCCCTGGGGGCCCGCAACGGGCCCCCACAGTCAATTCCCGCATGCCTTTCCATGGCGGCATTAAGGCTTGCTTCCGCCTTCATAGTTATATGGCTGGAGGTGTCTAACAGACACTGCCACCATATAAACTGCTTTTTCGCCCGGGCGGATTGCCTTCCGGCGGAAAACCGGCGAACGGTCATCCCATCCGCCGGGGTCCCCCTCACCATGGTAATGTGGCGGGGGGGGGTAATTGGTAGGGAGGGAGGTTTTTAGCGGGAGGATCGCCACTGCCATGCGGGCGGTGGCGATCCACCCGTTATCCTAATGTGCCCCATAGTAACGTGCTTGTTTGCGGTGTACTCTCTCCATTTCCTGCTCCTAACCCTAAACTTACAACACCAGAGCATCTACTATGCCAGTAGATTTTCTGCAGGTGAACCTTACTATTCTAAACCTCCACCTATCCTCATTCTGTGAAGCAGGATGTGGTATTTAGAATGGTAAATAACCTTTATTTGCACGCATAAGTTACACTTGGGTGCGCACAAAAAAAATACGAGTCAGGATGTATGCACCTAAGCCCCAAACTGAGTACAGAGGGTGGTGGCAGAGAACATAGACTGCAAAAACATGCGAAACAGATGGCATTTAATAATTTTTCAGAAGAAACTAATGTCTTGGATAATGCATCAGCAGTCTTGGAAATAAAAAACGAGACACGTAAGGAGAAATTTTTCTGTGCCTTTTCTCCACAAAAGATAAGCTCTTCCTTAACCTCTGTCTAACCTAAACATATTATGGAAGAGCCCAACAGTCAAGGCAGATGGAAAGCCCGACTAACACCAGATCAGCACGATACTCCCCAGGCATCGCGAGAGATGCACTTCCTGGTTTATAACCATTCACAAGTGTTCTTGCCCTCAGTGTGGACACATCCGACTTAAGCTATCAGACTGCCCAACCTGTAGGATGCACAAGTGCTGTGGAGTGCTACTGAATTTATTTATTTATTTATACTCTTGTATAGCGCTGGAAGTCAACCCCCGAAAGGGTATCTCCCCGCTTACGCTTTACCAAAGAGCCAGGATCTAGTACTGAAACAGTGAAATGAAGGGGGGAGAAACCTAACAGGAGACAAATAAAAAAGTTTTCAGGGACTTCTTGAAGGATTGAAAATTGATAGTATTTTTGAGAGCAGGGGGCAGTGAGTTCCAAAGGATGGGGCCGTTGTAGGACAGGGCCCGCCCTTCCTGCCTAGCTTTTTTTATCCTAGGAACCTGGAGTTGTGGCTGACTGCTGGAGCGCAATCTGAGACACATCACACATTAGGGAGAGGAGTTGGCCTAATGGCTAGGGCGGTCGACCTTGAATCTGGGGAACTGGGTTAGAGTCTCGGCAATGACGCTGAACATCCTGTGATTCTGGTCAAATCCCTTAATCTCCCCGTGCTTAACAAAAATGAATGTGTCCTCATGTAATGCAACTGGTGCTATGTAAAGCACTCTGATACCCGATTCGGGTCAAGTTCACGTTATATAAAATTCTGTAAAAAGAAAAAAAAATCACACAACACATCATGCACCCCCATAGCTGCCAAGGTTTCAGATGACTTATGTGTGACATTTTCAGAATTTCTGTGTAATTATGAGTAACAATAAAATATACACAAACTGGTGGTGAGGGTGGCAAGCAAAGTACACACAGGTGTCTGTCCTCGGATACTTATTCTCAAAGTTCTGATCATACTCAACTTTATGTGGTCCCACCGCCACTGGGCCACCAACAATAACTACAATGTATACAAAAGGAGTGTTAGATTCATCCAAATAATGGTAATGTTCCAAGCAGTGTGCTCACATATCCTCCATTCTCTGTGTATCCAACCAAAAAAATCCCAATGGAGTCTTGTTTAATTGGAAAGCCAATTCCGAATTTATTATTCAATCCAATTTTAAAACACAAAGGTACATTATCCAATTTATCCGGCCAACGCATTTCGTCCTAGGCGGACATCATTTTTTTTTTTTGTAAACAATTTTTATTGCAGATCCAATTACAGAATATATCAATCACATAAGTATCATCAGTGTGAAACCCCCCTTTCGATTGTAAGCCCCCATCCAGTATACACAGCCGTTCAGCCCACATCCCGGAGGTCAGGCGGGGAAATCACAAATCGGTGCAATCCTCACAATCGGAGGTCATTATACGGCGCATGGGGGGGTTCCACTGTCTGCTTTTTAATTTTTGCCCTAGGCCCCACCCTCCCTGGAGGACATCATCAGGGCTTCTAATATCATGATAATCATATGACTTTAAATTCCATGTTGTGCGCCCATCCTTCTTCTAGTATCAATCTTTGTTTATTACAAACGTCAATTATGTTCCATGCTTTCTTCTAGTGCATCTCCAACACTGTCCTTCTTTCATACGCCATCAGACCACGGGAATCTTTGCCTGTGGCCAAGGGCTGGTGAGGCAGTAGGGGCACAGCAGGTTTTTAAAACACTTCTGCTTGGTATCAGTGTGAGCTCGATCTCCTCCACAATAGAGCAGCACTGAGAGGTCGCAAATGGACTGGAGCCCCTCAGTCAGGCCCAAAAGAATATTTAAATTCTAGACAGTACTTTAAATAAATAAATACATTAAATCAAGAGTCAGCTGACTCGAGCCTAGTCTGCTGCGGCACCACCCTGAGCCTGGAGAGCAGTGAGTAGAGCTACAGGCTCAGTGTCTGTCAGGCTGTAAAGTTTTAAAAGTTTTAATACCTCAGTTTGCCACGCAATAGCCTCTCCATGATGACAGTGTCACTCTATAATGTGACCTCTCGTTTCTGACCAGGTCCAGTCGCAGGACTGCGTCATGATGAGGCACCGTGACCAATTGGGCACAGGCAGCGGTGCGAGCAGTGGCTGCCGCTCAAACTAAAGAAACAATTCATAACTGCCAGCTGCTCACACCGCGGCCCCGCCCGCCTCCTATCTCTCCCTTAGGAAATGGACACACTGTTGCAGTCCTAATGCCATGTCACGTGAACCCAACGGCAGTGAATGCAACAGCCATCTAACACCCCACACCCTCCAGGCGACCTGGCCTGTGTGTGTCTGCTAAATGTATTTTAGGGGCAGCACTGCACAGAGTAGTACGGTGTCATCCCATAGTCTGTCTAGTGCTTAATTTGAGGCAGCTCTGTCACAGCAGCGCCTGCCTGGCCAGCACGTGGTCCCGACATGCAGCCTGAGTTGACCCTGAACTCAATTGTGAGCAGGCTGTAACTGAGTTCTAGGGTACACTTACAAGCTCAGAATGATGATGCACTCTGCTTCTAAAAACTACATTAAATATACATTTCGAGATACTGGAGTGATTGTCATGGACCACTGCAGGCTATCTCTTCAGCATCCATGATAGGGCAAATCAGCACAAGTTGACCCAGCACCAATACCTACTGCAGCAGCGTGAACACGCGTGCTGCCAGCTTTCTCTTACTCTGTCAGTGCTAATTAATAGCATCGCTCAGGCTTGGCAGAGATGCTATAAATGCGCAACTGTGCATTTCAGTGGGGTGATGCGGACCACAACGCTGAAATGCTGTAGTCTAACACCTGATGCGTGGTACTTGGCAGGGCTGCACCTCCAAGCGGACGTGTTTCTCACTGATGCTGGACAAGTATCCAGAAGTTCAGTTGTATAGAGATACAATGTACTGGCTGCATCAACACATGATGAACACCCTACTTTTTTTTTTTGTAAATAGCGTTTTTATTGGCATTCTTAAATAGAAGGAACATCTAGTACCACATTACAGTAATACGCACCGGTTCCAAAATACAACATAATCAGTGATATTCATGCCTTTTATACTGTAAGCTCTTTTTGCCCCTCTCCAACGACCCTCCCAACCCCTGTTAGTGCGCCCCGCTCAACTCATATAAATGAAACAACTATGAGTACCCTCCTTCTAGTAACGTGCTCTATTTTACCCAACAGCGTTAGGGGGACAACGTCTGTGCGCCCCCACCAGTCCTATGGTTAAAAAAGAAAGTACGCTGGAAAGCGGGCTACCCATCCAGCCCCCGGCTCTAGAGCACAGCCTCCTCCTCGTCACTCAACCCATCCATGGTGAACACCCTACTACCACCCTACTACTTGTGAGTAATATAAAGTGACTGTAATGCTGAATTGCATGTCCCATGGATCTGGGAGAACAGTTGGTACTGTGCCAAATAGGGTGCTCCCCTCCTCCGTAATATGATATTTTGTGTTGTACTTGACAACAGCCACAAGAATACCCTCTTCCAGGGCTTCCACAATAGTGTTGAACTAAATGACCATACTTGTCATTGGTCACTTTGTCAAAACCGACAACTGGAACACAGAAGGATATCCATCAACACGTCTACCCAGTATCAGACATATCGACACCAGCATCCTCCCCCCATCACCGGGAGATATGCATCACCCTACGCTGTCCCACAACATGACTCCTTGTTTCAGTATGTGATAGAGTTTGCTTCAGGGTCGACAGCTTGTCGTTTCATGGCCATCACTTGCATTCTCAAAACGATCTGAACAGTAGGATCCATACCCGTCCGCCAGGCTGGGCCCTTGGAAAGCAGTCCTTCAGACTAACTGTTCACCTCACCGTATGATCTTTCTGGGCTCAATTCAAAGTCTGGACTTTTCAAAGTCAGATCATCGACTTGTTGAGATTCACAAAGCATCCCAGCTGTACCCAAGGGGATCTCCAATAGAAGTAGTCTTCTTGGAGTATTCATGAATACCGTTTACGGAGATAGAATTTCCACCAGTTGGTAAATTCTGCAGGACAATGTAAGGCAGGTGTGTTTTTGCCCATGTGACATTTTACTTCCCTCCACCCCCTTTCCCTATACCGACTTTGAATACGGATGTATTTCTTCCACATTCCCAACGGGGACATGGATTTCCCCCTGCTTTTGAAAGGAACGCATTGCAGGAATTGCATAGGTAACTAGCCATCAATTGCTGGTTTTGATGACTTCACCGACGAAACTCTCACAATCCCAAACATTACCTCCTACTTGATATTCCAGCAATTCTGCCACACTCTTATTCCGTCAATTATTCAGTACTGTATAAATGTAAAATCCCACCAGCGTTAATTTGGCATATCAATATTGAAGTTATTTGTTCGCAAAGAGCTCATTTTGTGCATGCAACTTCAGTGTTCAAAATACTACAAAGTTCGTAACCTTTGATGGCCATAAAAAGGTGCTATTGCAAACGGTGTTCATGGTATCTGTTATTAACAGGGCTCAGATGCATTTATTTTCTTACCTTTCTGGTCAGTTGTTAGAGTTGTTATTATTACTGTAATAATATTTGCATCATCTACCAAAAGTTTGGGATTCATATGCGGTGGCATCTCCTTAGTTATTTTTTTGCTAAGTGTCCATTTGAACTTCAGACCCAGCTGCATTCGTGCACATACAAGAGGCGCGCAGTAGGGATGTTAGGTTCGGGTAGCACACGTCTCCCTGCTAGCGCCAACAAGCTCCCAGCGCCTCGGGCTGCTGCAGGTGTCCTCAGCAGGTGAGGTTCCGTGGGGGCCAGGAGTGAAATCTATACCTGGTTACTGACGACCTCAGGTAATTGTACAGATGCATATATGTGGGAGGTCACTGAAGGTCAAGCGCATCCTTCACACACCAGCAGTGACGTCAGGCTGAGTCAGATTCAACTGAGAGCGTCAGACAGGGAGGATAGCCGAAGACAGGGGGCAGGTGTGGTGAGGGGATTAAAGTTTATGCGTGCGTGTTGGGAGGAGATTAAAACAGGAAAGAGAGTGCGTGCAGTTGTGGAAAACAACTGGTGATCCCAGGCACAGTTATTTAAAAGAAGGGCAGATCCTCCCCTGGTCTAGAGGGATTAACTTTCGAGTTCGGTGTCTGGTATTTTTCTGAATCCTTTAGAGCAACAAATAAATCCCAAAACAGAGCTTAGAAGTCAATAGTGCAAAAGGGTACTAGAGGTCGTACTGGACCGGGGTAAATCAAAAGCTTCAGGCCAACCTTGATGGAGGGCAGGCTGATTACAGGACCCATGCAGGATCTGCTGAAAAAGTACCTTGGATGGAGCAAGCGTCGGCACCGAAGACTCGATACATCGGGGCCGATTAACGCCGTTGGGCCAATGCGTTGAAGGAGAGCCTCGCAGTCGGGTCCTGCGTCATTGTCGAACCCTAACGATGCAGGCACTGCATCATCGTCCAACCTCGTAGTTGTGTCCCGCATCATCACCGAACTGCGCAGGGATGTCCTTGGCTCGGCACTGCCTCACGTTGTCGGATACTGTGTCGGTTCAGAGGTGACAATATGAGGATTTTGGAGCAAAACAGCTCAGATCATACTACTGAGCCCTTGGACTGGAGAGGCACCTCATGCAAGTTAGGACTCACAGATGGCAGGGTCTAGTGGAACTGAAACAGAGTTGAAGGAAGTCTTTGATGGCCCTGAGACTTCAAGAACAGGCGGCAAGGCTACCAGCTCTTGGAGAAACTTGGGTTCAAGGATGCTTAGAGTAAGTCCAGTCCTACTCACTCCCAGGCAAGAAGCAGCAGCCAGCATGCCAACACAGCAAAGCAGGTAGCAAAGGGGCAGCCCCTCCTACAGCACTGCAATAAGCAGGCAGCAGGCCAGCACAGCAAAGCAGTTAGCAAAGTGGCAGCTCCTACTTCAGAACAGCAGCTCTTCTTCCAGGAAGAATGTCTTGGTTCCAGCAAAAGTTCTGATTTGGTGGTGTCAGGGGCCCAGAACTTACACCCAAATGTGCCTATGAAGCTGAAGAGACTTCAAAAGAGGCCTTTGAAGATCCCAAAGTCCTGCCTTTCCTGGCCTGGCTTCAGACTCACTACAGGGAGGGGTATGTAGCTCTTAGTGTGGGGACAGACACAGCCCTATTCAGTGCAAGTGTCAGCTCCTCCCTCCCAATCTATGTAAGGAAGGCCCATCAGGATGCAAATATCACACCCCAGTTCCCTTTGTGTGACTGTTTGGAGGGAATGCACAAGGCCAGCTGTCACCCAAACTAGATGTGACTTCAGAGACAGGCAGAGGCATGTAATGGTTAAAGTAGGAAAATGACAACTTTCTAAAAGTGAAAGGAAAGAAACAGCTGGTTTTTGCACTCAGTTTTTTATACTGCTCAAGTAAACCAAGTAAACAAGAATTATGTAAAATTTCAGTGTGCACCCTCTGAGGTGGTACTACCCCCTGCCTGTTGAAATCAATGGAAATTCTGAGACTGCAAGGTTTCAGACAGTGTGCACTACTATGCACTTAAAAAACCGTCATACCAAGATTAGCTGATGTATTTAGTGATGTGTGATATATTCGCACATTAGCAAAACATCATTTCACTTGACATGTGGAATAATTCTACAAACAAATAGCAATAAACCAACAATAAATCATAGTTGCATCAATACATTGTTTCATGAATCTTAAGGCATACCCAATGTTAACCTGTGGGAGAGATTGGCCTAGCAGTAGTGAAAAACGAATTCAGCAGTTTTTCACTATCAGGACATGTAAAACTCAAAAGCGCATATCCTACCTTTTAAATACACGCCACCCTGCCAATAGGGCTGCCGAGGACTTCCTTAGGGGTGCCTTATATGTAATAAAAGGGAAGATTTGGGCCTGGAAAGTAGGTTAACTTTCCAGGTAGAAATGGCAGTTTAAAACTGCACACACAGCCTCTGCAGTTGCAGACATGAGACATTTATAAATGTCTACTGAAGTGAGTGGGACAATCAGTGTTGCACGCCCACTAGTAGCATTTACTTTGCTGGCCCTGGTCACATACAGTGCACTTTAATAGAGACTTATAAGTAAATTAAGTATGCCAGTTGTGGGTAAGCCAATGTTACCTCATTTTGAGTACAGAGCATATGCACTTTAGCACTGGTTAGCAGTGGTAAAGCGCCCAGAATGCTAAAGATAGCAAAAATGAAGTCAGCAACACCGGAGGTCAGAAGGCAAAAAGTCAGGGGAAACCACACCAAGGATGTCAGGTCTTACAAGAAGACCACACGAGATCAGAACCCAAGAACCCACACTCAGCTGGATGTGCTTCTTCATCATGGGAAAAACCCAGAAAGTCAGACTCCCTCCCTTTACACCGAAGACCATAGCTGGA
Source organism: Lissotriton vulgaris (assembly GCF_964263255.1). NCBI lineage: Eukaryota > Metazoa > Chordata > Amphibia > Caudata > Salamandridae > Lissotriton > Lissotriton vulgaris. Next base: position 1,738,622,864 of record NC_141691.1, read on the forward strand.
CTGGAACAGAAAATAGGCAGAGGTACCAAAACAAAAGTGACCACCATTGTGAAATCAAAGTGGCAGATGTTTGCAAATCGGGGAAGTTTTGAACTCGTAGGGACATGCTTCATAAGTGTTTTGCAAGGTATGGAACTCTGCATGGATTCGAACTTGCTGCTGGCAATGCATTTTTTATATCAGAGAAGTCAACAGTAATAAAAACACCTCACCAGACCATAAAACAGGTAAATTTACAGCCCAAAAACGGCCCACACACTGACATTTGAGACCAGCCCATATGGCACTGCCTGATTGCCAGAGACCAAGAACCTAATCTGCGGAATCCGCCAGGGAGCATCTCTCAGCTAAAAACCTGTTCAACATCTATATAACTTCACTCGCCAATATAATCCGATCCTAAGGCATCACCTTCATCTCCTATGCCGACAATACCCGGATCATCCTCACCCTGACGGAAAAGACAACCAGGACTGGCAACAACTTCACCAATTGCATGATGTTGGTAGCTGCATGGATGAGAACCAACTGCATGAAGCTCAGCTCTGACAAGATTGAAGTACTGGTCTTCAAACAACAAGACCTTCTCAAGGGACAACACTTGGTGGCTGACAGAACTAGGAACAACACCCACCGACCATGACAGAAATCTAGGAATCAAATGGATGGCAAACTCAACATGATGGCTGGGATGCAGGGCGCACAACGAAATTCGTTTTTTAAATTTAATTATTTACTTACCTCCAATCATCCATATTTGGGTGTTTACCACCCCCCACCCTGACCCTCCCCCGTCCCGCCTGTCTGCTCCAAGGAACTCCCTCCACGGGCCGCGGCTGGATGGAACGTAGAATGTTGAATTAGGAGTGAAGGAGCAATTTAGGCAACTCAAACTTAATTTCATTCACAATTTTAAGTTTAGTCAATGATGAGAGTTGTATTGTTGTTTCACAGCTTTATTTCTCATTAAGAGGTTAGTAAAGGTATTTTCTTTATTTTTGGTATTTATTTAGTCCATTATTCAAATAAGTTTACAAAAATCTCATCAAAAAGAATGGTTAGAACAAAGCATCAATTTATACAATTTCATTAAGCGGGTTTCATAAAGGAATATTTTCACTATTCTTGAAGTCAAGATCAAGCTTTAGATTTTATAAACCCATGAAGAGTTTGAACTCAGTGGAAAAGAGTGAAATCAAAGTAGCATGAAGCTTAAGAGCCGAATTAGAGTAGCAGACCTTCCAATAAAGAGTGGTTCATAAGGCTCAGTGGAGTCTCAAGAAATCCAAGTAGGTCAGCATGCAGTTGCAGAAGCAATCTGTCAATTCAAAATAGCAAAGAAAAGCAGAGAAGAAAACGGTTACAGCAATAGCCCACAACTGCCCAAGGTCTGGGGTCATCCACCAAAAAAAAGCATTGAAAGTGCCTGGGGACGCACACTAATATGAAAGTCAAAACATATTGAAAACATTGTAGCAGGCTTCTTCCCCTGCGAACCAAAGAGTTCTTCAGTAAGCAGGTTCAGCTCCTCTGTTCACACAGATCGACCTTCCACATCTAAATTTATTTTATTGCAAGAACAATGAACTACTAATTGAAAGGCAAAATCACTGCTATGAAAAGCATTCCTTTACACTATGAATCAATCATTATTGTTTAAATGCACACATTTTTCTATTCAAACTTTCTATGGAGCATAAGAGAATAGGAAGTTCGTGACATCCAAGAATAGAAATGTTGCTTTATAAAGTAATTAATTTTGCTAAACCAAAAGATTCTGTAGCTATGACAGCATCTCTAAGCAAGTGTTTCTAGGATCAAGGTTCTAAATCATGTTGTGCACATTTCAACAATACTGAGTTAGTTCCCTTCTAGCTAGAAAAAGCTTGCTTCATGGCCGTTCTATGGCCTACTAAATCCCAAAAGGCTTTGATTCTCCTACATTTGAATTTGATTTCTCACTTTTTAGAGATTCACAAATGTGTCCTGGAGTATTTCAGAAACCGAAGGCAGTCAGTATTTTATGAAGAATTGTGCATGCTCAAATTAATTTATAACTTTTACCCAGCTTGAAAATATTTTCAATCAATCAATCAGACAGCTTCACTTGATCATTTAAAAATAATTATTAACGCACTTGAACATTAAAAAATTAAATTATAACGATAAAAACATAAATTGAAGATAATTAATAACATCAAGCCATATTTTATGACATACAGGTTGGTTTGATGACCTATCTTGAAAATGCAAAGCTAATCGACGTTGATTAAAAATGTCAGTATCAATATCATATAATAGAAGTTTAAAATAATTCAAAAAGTTGAATTGATAGCATTTGCATAAAGCAACTTTCAGAAAACACCCCACAGAGTAGCATACAAACTGATTAGAAAGCATGCATAAAAAGTACAAGGCTGGTTTATGTTGATAAAATCCTTTAGACATAAAAATAAAGTATTAAAAATGCCTTCATAAAAAGGTACATAATATTTACAAAAAAACCAAAGTGAACCCCTGACTATTCAGAAGACTCATCACAGGGGAAACCAGACCCGATGCAGTTTCAGATTGTCTATGGTGGATACACAACACATTTCTAATCGCCCCCGCTGACATTTTGTGCGGAGCAATCTATCCAGGATAGATTTGGTTCAATGCCATTGCTTGTCTGAGTGATTGCAGAACTACGCATAAAAAGGTTAGCACAATTCCTTCACTTCTCCGGTCGCATTAAAAAAGGACAAATATAATTTTCGCCCTGTAGATATCTACATTTGTTTTTAGCAGGTAAGCTGACGTTATTCTATGTTTTTAATATTTATATAAGTGACTGCATAAATAAGTAAATCTTTTTATCATAACTATTTATCTACAATTGCTTCACTATTGTTCTATAAATATACAGAAACGCGTAATGCAGGCAGGCTGCTGATACTCTAAATGAAATTACTCACCTGCACTTTCCTGGGTCAGCCTTCGTTTGTTCCTGTGTGGTCCCAGACACTGGGGGATTGAAGGAGAGCTTGGATGAATTCTTCGACATATCTATATCTATATATATATATATATATATATATATATATATATATATATAGATATAGATATATAGATATAGATATGTCGAAGAATTCAATCTGTAAATTTATAACATGTCAAACTAAACATGTGGTATACTGTTTAGTGTGTCCCTGTAAATTAAAATACATCGGTAGCACTATACATAGTGAAAAGGTGAGAGTTTTGGAGCACATGCGTGCTATTTATGAATAAGGATAAGGATATGGATATGAGTTATCCAGTGGCGAGACATTTCGCTATAAAACATAACAGCAACAGAGATCTACTCCAATACTTTGGACTGGACCATGTACCAGTCCATATTAGAGGAGGAGATAGAGTGCTCAAACTAAGAAGATTAGAGTTGAGAGTGATAATCGACTTACAGACAAAAACTCCTAATGGTCTTAATAGCGGAGAGGAGTTAACAGTACACCTGGGGACCTAGGGTATTGAACTGTATGATATACAATAAATGTACATTTTGATAATTTCTTGAACTAACTTTAACAGATGGAAAATATTAAGCCGATACACGGTGAGAACTAGATGTAGAGTGTGGGACTAGGCGGCTCCATATAGCGGAATCACCATAAGCCGATCTACATCGAGATTATAAATGTGATGTGCATTATGCCGCGTTTGATTGTGTATATATATGGAGTTACACAAGAGGATGTAAATATTGTACATATATTATTTATAAAAAATATGCAAAGATTTTTGCTAAAACCTGTAGATAAACGTATGTATGAAAATCGTTACTACATATATAACATTTTTTGCACATTAGAAGATGGCGCCAGAAATGATTGTGGTGTGTTAGTCACTTGTACTGCCTGTCAATTGTGGTTTTAAAAATGGCACCTCGCTTTGTATTTGTATACACACTGACGAAGGGAAGCCCCGAAACGCGTTTGTGTGAAAGCGCTGAATAAAAACTGTGCGAGAAAGAACCTGCGAGTGCTGCTACTTTTTCCCGGCCGGGAGAGAGGGTTTGGAGCGTTGATTCAAACACGGAGCACCACCGTATGAAGTGGCACCCGCCAAACGAGTGATCTGTTTTCCAAAGGTGTGGAGGAGAAAAAAAAAAAAAAAAGAAAAATATATATATATATATATATATATATATATATATATATATATATATATATAATTTAAAGTACAGCAACGCCTGAAGCCAGAGTTTATTTAATGCATCTTTAATCTACATATACTACCTTCCTCTATGCATCTGTATGCCTTCCATGTACATATGGATCTATATCTTTATTACTTTTGGATCTATATATTCACTTTTACTTATTTATTACTTTTCTTCTAATTCAGCATATCCAATGCACTACCCTATTTTTCACCCTATATCTCTCACAATATATCCTTTGGCTCAACTCTGACTCATCTCAAACCTCTTTCTACTGCTCTTTCCAATGCAGTAGCCTATTTCTCACCTTATAAATCTATCAGTATATCCATTACCTCCACTCCCTCATTCATCTCAAACCCCATACCACTACTATGATACCCAAAATAACCCTTTCGAGACTCTTCCCTACTCCACCCTTATAGGATCATCTCATACCTCTTTTTACTAATCCGGTCCCCCAAAACAAGCCTTTCCAAACCCTCCCTCTGACTCTTCCCCCTCTGCCTCCTTTTTACTTAACCCCCTCCACCTCCTTTTTACTCATCTCAAACCTCCTCCTAATACTATGAGCTCCAAACAAAACAAACAAATCCTTCCCTTCTCTACCTCCACTATCATTTTCAATCCATAGAACAGACTAACATGTCCACCACTCAAATTAATTTCAAATTTCACTATACTAATTCACCACTAATCCTTATAGGTACCGGAGTAGCGTGCTACTCGCTAAAAAAGCACTTCAGCACCTCATCAGGGGTAGCAAGCGCTATACAAATTCAAACCTTTTTAGCCCTTCTACCCTTTTGCAATCCTTCTCAATCCAAATAACTGACTAACATATCCACCACTCACATTACTTTCATATTTCACTATACTAATTCACCACTAACACTGTTTGGGTTCCAGAGTAATGTGCTACCTGCCGAAAAAAGCTTTTCAAACCCATATCAGGGGTAGCAAGCGCTATATAATGCAAACCCTTTTTTCCTTCTCTATCGCTCAACTATCCTTCTCAATCTAAATAACTAACTAACTAACATAACCACCACTCAAATTACTTTCATATTTTCACTATACTAATTCCCCACTAATCCTTTATGGGTTCCGAATTAGCGTGCTACTCACCGAAAAAGCACTTCAACGCCCATCAGGGGTAGCAAGCGCTATATAAATTCACACCTTTTTCACTTCTCTATCCCTCCACTATCCTTCTCAATCCAAATAACTGACTAATATATCCACCACTCAAATTACTTTCAGATTTTCACTATAATAATTCACCACTAATCCTTTCTGTGTTCTGAAGTAGTGTGCTACTCGCCCAAAAAGAGTTTCAACACCCTATCAAGGGTAGCAAGCGCTTTATAAATGCAAACCATTTTCCCTCTTCTATCCCTTCACTAAACTTCTCATTCCATATAACTGCCTTATATATCCAAAACTCAAATTACTTTCATATTTTCACTATACTAATTCACCACTAATCTTTTATGGGTCCCGGGGTAGCGTGCTACTCGCCAAAAAAATGCTACGACGCCTAGTCAGGTGTATGTAGTAAGCGCTATATAAATGCAATTACAATACAATACATAAATAACAATGATTGTTAAGTTTTAATGGCACATTTAGCTTACTATGTTAATTCATTTTTCGTTCTAATGAATTGACTCTCTTACACCTGTGTAAACAGATCTATCACGGTAGTTCACTTTCAAACTTTAGGGGTGTAAGATGATTTCTACTTTGAGTGTAGGCATCATCTGAGAGCTCTTTTCAGTTCACAGTCTGCCTCGCTGTCTTCAGGGAGGTGCTGTGCCTCCCCAGGGCGTGTGATAGGCGCTTGTTCTGTCATTTGTGTTCTTTTATTGTAGCAATTTAGATATTCTCGTTTCAGTTTACACAATTTCCCTCAAACCTATGTTTGTATATACATATCCCTCTCGATGTTAAGCATTTAAAAGTTTAAAATAAAGTAAAATATTGTCTACTGGACCACTTATTTCACAATCCGCAAGTGATTAGTGAGGTTAAATATCACGACGAACCTCACTCAATATTTGCCCACTAAATCTCCTGTTTTTCGACGTTCCAGTTGGTTTCATTCGTTTTTTGTTGTACATTTAGCATTGCATGCCCATATATTAAAATTGTATTGGCGCCCTCTGCTGGTGGCTGTTTTCTCTGTCAGTTTAGAAAATACTAAACCTACACACGAAGGCTGAGAGTGAGACTGACAAATTTGACAGCGGGTGTGTAATGCACTCAGGGAAACACAAACAGAATAGGGTTGGCATGTTATATAATAAAATAACCGTGCAATAAATGTTTTTTAACACTTATTAGTTCCCATGGAAAATAATACTTCACTACATTTTGCACTGAAATGTTGCTTCCAGTGTGTCATGTAGGTCGTGTATTCATGTTGACTAATGAGATGTATCGCCGTTGCTGGGTGCGTGAGGGCCACCGTGGCATGCCATTTTGTTTGCGGTTGGAATCTGTCATCCATTTTCCCATGAGGAAGGTGGATGTTGCGGGTAGGACTCACTCCTTCCGGGTCAAGGGAGAATATAATGACCACAAGGCTTGTGATTGGGGACCCAGGGAAGACGGTGGCGTGAGCCGGTGTCCCCCTGGGGCTGTTCGCACGGTGGAACGATCCACACATCGTGTGGCGATTTTTCTGTCAGGGAAGGGGGCAGGGCTTGGGGAACCTTATATGTAGGTGGCGGTTGCCGCGAACGTTATTGCGCTGAGGAGAATCGGAGGCGGTTTGTTGAATTGACCTACAGCCTCTGTGTCTTCTCCTCATATTTCCTGTCACGTTTTCTCATTATTGTAATGGCGGATTCATCATCTGTGAAAGACGCGCTTCGCGTCATTTACGAAGCGGGCCGTGAGGATCTTTTGATCCCAAGCGTGTCTGTGGTGCTGGCTGCTGCGGGGAGACGCCCGAAGCTCGTTGAGGCGCAGGGGGTCTCAGAGGCTGTGGCGACATGCCTACCTTCACATTCCCGATCCCAGGCGGAGAATGAGCGGGTTGAATCGGTGCCGCAGCGTCTCCCTCACAGAGGCCGTGCTACGAGGCGTGCTGGTGGTGTAAGGCTTCAGTCTTCACGCAGCGCTCCCCTGTCTGACGGAGGATCAGGTCAGTTAAGGGCGCTCTCTGCATCACGTGTGGGACGTACTGGGAGGCGTGTAAGGGGAAGGGGTGGAGCTGCCTCTGTGAGCCTTCCGGTTTCATTGTCTCGTCTGAACGGTTGGAGAGGGAGGGGTCAGGTTAACCCCTTCGATGCTGATGACGAGCTCAGCTCGTCATCAGCCACGGGTGGCGTGTGCTGATGACGAGCTGAGCTCGTCATGTATCGCGGTAATTACAAAAATGCAGCACAGCACAAAAATCACCGCAGCAGCAATGCGGTTAAAGGGGACGAGGGTGTTTTTCTATTACCGGCTCCTCATACCATTGGGAAAAGAGCACTGTTAATTGGCACGGTGCCTAAAATGAAGACTCTTTTAAATGACAACACAAATGTTATTAATATTGCGCCTCAGGTTTCTATTGAGGGACGCTTTCCTGCTCTTGTTGATTATTCCAGTGACAGTGGGGAGGAGGACATTGATTTTCCTGGCCATAACCGAAAAATACGCACTTGATCCGCCTTGCTTACCAACAACCTTACCCAAAGCCGCAAACTGCTCTGCATTCATAAACCTGGAAACCCCAGGTGCCATATCCGGAACTGTGGATACTGTAGACTTCAAGCCACTCGGGCCCGAAGGCGATATCAACTTACCCAAATCTGACACCTGGGCCGAGCAAGAAGCTGATGATGAGGAAGGAGTGGAATGCTCCACCCAGACCCATTGGCCACATTGAGGCCCTAACGTAGAGTCAAACGTGCACAATGAGGAGGAGAGCGAGCTTCTGGAAAGAGAGGTTCAAACCTTGAAGAATAAACAGTAGTATCTGTTTGTAAAGAAGAACATGCATTATGAGACCGAATGTCAACATCAGTTTGGACATCATCCCCATGACTGTTTTAATGAAATCACCTCGTTCAGATGCCATAGAGTCTTGTAATTATAAACTATTGTTAGCTCCAGGAGGGCTTCTAGGCACTGGAGACAAAATCATTCCTGAAACATGAGCATCCTCTTCTGAAACCACAACCTGGCCACTATTAGTACCAGAAACGCTGTTGATATTGTGTGACATAACGGGGACGGGGAAATGCCGGGTAGTAGTCATTCTGTTTTGAATTTACCTGAGGACAATCCTGGTCATGTTACGGTAACAGAAAATATAGATGCAGAGTTACATGATGATACTTAAAATGTTGTTGCAAGAGCTATGGGTCAGGAGCGGGCTTTGAGCGCACAGGGTTTCGGGGTCAAACGATTGTTATAGTTCTTTACAGAAGTCAAGAGCGGACAAGTCGGCCGGGCAAGAACGGCTTCATGGTCAAGAAAATCGTGATGATCCAAGGGAGTTTCAAAAGCGTGCTGCTCAATTAACATCAGGTAGGTCTCAGTGGTGGTCTTCTTGGTCACGACCTTTAGCGGGCAAGCATGATACACGTTCTGTGGGGGTTGGAGATTCATCTGTTAATGACGTTACGGGTTTGGGAGCAGGGGAGGTGGGAGCGAAAACATCTGAATTGGTACAAGTTGGTACGGTTTTATCTGAGTCAAATAAAGTGTCCAACACTGATAAGCCGGTTCCTGAAGTACCTAAATGTAATTTAGTTCAGGATTCGGTGGTGATTGGTTCCAGTCATAAGAAACTACCTTACATGGGTTTGGCTATGCCTCTGGGGACACATTTGGCATCAAAAACCAAAGAAGAGAATTTGGGATCACAAATTTGTTGACGTTTTCAAATTCTTACATAGGGACATTCAAGCTAAGGAAGGGTCCAAAAAGGAAGAATGGAAGCTTGCTAGATGTCCCAAAGTCCCAAAGAATATTGAAAATTGGACAGCCGCAGTTTTAATTTATGCCAGTGTTTCCTGTGAAAGACATCAAGACAGGGCCGTGGCCAAGTTTAAATACATGGATATTATTCGCAAAGCTCACTTACAATTCGGTGGTTTCGCATGGCTCAGCTATGATAAGGAATTCAGGGCTAGAGTCAGTATGTTTCATGACAAACCTTGGGGGGAGGTGGATCAAGAACTTTGGCTTCAGTGGATGTCCTCTACCCAACCGCCTGCCACGACCCATACTGCAAGTAGTCTTCCAATTACTTACCGGCCCTTTCTGCCTCGCCCCGCCCAGGTTGGAGCGGGGGACTTGGGTAGAGGACAACTACTTATTACAGGATGCTGTTGGAACTTTATTTGGGGATCATGCATCAGGCAGTTTTGTAGGTTCAAACACGAATGTTCACAGTGTGGGGGGAAACATGCCATCGTCCAATGTTTTGCCAATCAGAGGTTCAGTGATCAAGGGAAATCACGAAGGGGCAGAGGTTCTTTTCCACAGTTTATCCCAAAGGGCTCATATGCCAATTAAATTATCCAGCATGATACCATGGTTAGAAAGGTACCCTGATTCAGACTCTGCCTCTAAACTTTATTGGGGTTTTAAGGAGGGTTTTAAGTTAGGATACCAAGGTCCACGTTACGATAGATGGACTGACAATTTGAAATCTGCAAAAGAATTACCTCACGTGGTTCAGGAAAAACTAGATGTGGAGTTGAAAGAGGGCAGGACAGCAGGTCTTTTTAGGCAGTGTCCCCTGCAGACATTGATAGTATCTCCGTTGGGTTTAGTTCCTAAAAAAGGGGCTGGTGAATTTAGACTCATTCATCATTTGTCGTGGCTGGAGGGCTATTCCATTAATGATTTCATTTCCCCTTTAGATTCTAATGTATCATATATGTCTGTTGATGATGCCTTACGGATGAAATGTGGTGTCGGGTATAGTGCCCAGCTGGTAAAATGTGACATTCAATCAGCTTTTCGCTTACTACCCATCCATACATCAGACTTTCAGCTTCTAGGCATGTTTTTCAATGGTGATTTTTACATCGATAGAGTCCTGCCAATGGGTTGTTCAGTGTCCTGTGCTCTGTTTGAACTGTTTAGTACTTTTTTGCAATGGTGTTTTTCAGAGAGAAGTGATCACAAGCAGGAGTGTCACTATTTAGATGATTTCCTTTTCATTGGTGAGGCACATTCAGACAAGTGTCATAGACTTATACTCTTATTTCAAGAGATGGCTGAGGAGTTCGGTATTCCGCTGGCTCTGGAGAAAACGGAAGGTCCATGTACCAAACTTACTTTTCTGGGTATAGAAATTGACACGGAGATGATGGCTCGGTTGCTAGCAGTTAAGGTGAATGAAATCCGACCCTTTTTGTTGGAAATTATTGACAAAGAAAAAATTGAACTCAGGCAGATACAACATTTGTTGGGCTATTTAAACTCCACTTGCCGGGTGGTCCGTGCGGGCAGAACTTTTTTCAGACAATTGGGGATGGCTGTGTCAGGAGCATTCCTCCCGCATCATCGGATTAGAATCACTAAAGCTATCAAAGAAGATCTGTTGATCTGGTTGCACTTTTTGAAGGATTTTAATAGTGTCTCTCTATTTTTCATTGAAGATAGGACTATTTGGCAGTGTCAGATTTTCTCAGACGCATCTGGAGCACATGGGTTTGGCCATTTTTGGGAAGGGCGCTGGTGTGCGGAAAAATTGCCTCCTCACTGGCTACTACAAGGTCATAGTATAGCGTTTCTTGAATTGTTTCCTCTCTTGGTGGCATTGTTCATATGGGGTGAGGAATTTAAAGACAGAAGTGTTGTCTTTCATTCTGATAATATGACAGTTGTTGATCTGATAAACAATCAGAAGGCAAAAGATATGCGTGTGCTGCGCCTTTTGAGGTTTTTTATGTTACAGAGTCTTAGATTAAATGTTGTTTTTAGAGCTAGACACATTCCGGGCGTTAATAACTCAATAGCGGATGCGCTGTCTGTTTCAATTGGCAGAAATTCCACAGCCTGGCACCGGGGGCAGACAGTGTCAAAACTCCAATCCCACAAGACATCTGGGTGCTGGGGGAATGAAAATCGTTGATTTGGATGAGAAATCTATAGCCCCTTCTACCAGACGCAGTTATCGGCAGGCCTGGACGGAATTTTTAAGTTATGCTAAGTTACAAGGTCTTGATCAATGTTCAGTGGGTAACAAAGGTTTTCTTTTACAGTTTGTTCTGTATTTAATTAATAAGGGATTGTCACATACAACCATTTCTGGTAACTTAGCTGGTATTTCTTTTTTTAGTCAGTTGTGGTGGGGGCAAGAGTTGGTTGGGGATGTTTTGCTACATCGTGTGTGAAGGGTTTGGGGAGGGAGCGTTCTATGTCCTTGCCTCTACATGAACCAGTTATTTTTTTACTGTTACAGCAACTTTTAGTCCAATTACCAGTTTGCTGTTATGATGGGTGGGAGATTTCTCGTTTCAGACTTTGCATGATTTGGTTGTTTTTTGGTGCTTTTAGAGTCTCTGAATCGCTGGGAGTGCGTGATCAACAAGGTATTCAGTCAGGGGAGGGTAAGGTGTAGGGAGGGAAGCTCAGGATTCTTTTGAGAAAGTCCAAAACTGACCAACTGGGTAAAGGCACATGGATTCAATTACACAGTAGTGGTGTACAAGACTGGTGTCCTTTGTGGGAATGGGAGGTATTCACAATTTCGGAGCATTTTCAACATGGGGCCATTTTCACTCATCATAATGGTAGCAGGATTACCAGTGCACATTTATTGGCTGTTTTGAGGAAAGCCCTGATATTGTTGGGCAGAGATCCTTTATGTTTTGGGACACACTCATTTCGTATAGGGGCAGCTACAGAAGCATTCAGGTTGGGTTGGGTTGGGATGACATTAAACGAATTGGCAGATGGAAATCTGATTGCTGTACTCGTTATGTGAGGGAATAATAATACAATTATTTTGTTTTACTTAACTACATTTTAATTAGTTTTTTATGTCTAGGTGGTGTTAAAAGTCCATTATCAACAAAGAAACGTACATGGATAGTAGGCCACTCTTTTGTAAAATGGTCAGCCATTTTCGCAGAACAGCAGATCTACGGCAGAGCGCTTGGTTTGTCTAGTAAAAGTCATGAAGTCTTATGGGAAGGGAAAGGTGGTATGAAGTGGGAGGGTTTATTTTCCCTACTTTCTGATTTGTCCTTAGCAAGAGGTTTTCCAGATTTACTAATTTTTCATTTGGGGGAGAATGATCTTGTGAAATTGTCTGGTTTATCACTTTTAAAGAAGATGAAATTGGACTTAGCTGTCATCAAGAATAATTGGATAGGAACAGCACTGGTTTGGACAGAATTTATTTAGAGGCACCATTGGCGGGGAGCTCGTAATCACACTGCATTGAAAAGGTCTTGCAGAAAGCTTAATAGAGAAATGAAACTTTTTTGTTCGGCAATGGGCATTAAGATTCTGTCTCATGATAAAATCACAGGTGTTGAGTATCATTTGTTTAAGGAGGATGGGGTTCACTTGTCCCAAATGGGTCAAGCATACTATCTAATGGAATTGCGTGACTTATTGGCTGAATTATGGTCCGAAAATCTTTGGTGCTCTAATAACCCAGATTAACTTCGCTTTCTCGTAATCTTTATGGGTGGGGCCAGGAAAACCCTTTGGTTTTCCTGGGTGGCGGGATTCTTGGGGGTTTGGATGGTCTGAGCTGGCTTATCCTTACCTCTGGGGTGGGGGAGGGGGTTAGGAAAGCTTGATTGGGATTGTACATTTCATGGGATATTTTTGCTGAAAAAGTATTGTTGGGAAGTTTTGGGATTTTTCTATCAAACGTTTAATGCTTAATGATAATGTGGTGAATTTTTCAACAATGTTTATTTCTTGGAAAAGACTATTTTTCTGTTACCTGGGTTAATAAAGTGACCTTTTATGCTAAGTAAAGTTTTGGTGTGTGGTTTGTTCTTATTGCACGATGGAGACCCAGGGGGACCTTGGCGTGAGCCGGTGTCTCCCTGGGGCTGTTCGCGCGGTGGAACGATCCACACAGCGCGTGGCGATTTTTCTGTCAGGGAAGGGGGCGGGGCTTGGGGAACCTTATATGTAGGTGGCGGTTGGCGCGAATGTTATTGCGCTAAGGAGAATCGGAGGCGGTTTGTTGAATTGACCCGCCCACCCTCCCTCTTTTTATGTTTATTACTTTAGGCATATATGTTTTTATAAAAAAAAAATGTCACGTTAGGTCAGGTAAAAGTGGTTTCCTTTATTATTGGTGTTTCTTTAGTATAGGCGGGTTTCTTGGGGGTTTGGATGGTCTGAGCGGGCTTATCCTTACCTCAGGGGGGGAGGGGGGTTGGAAAGCTTGATTGGGATTGTACATTTCATGGGATATTTTTGCTGAAAAAGTATTTTGTTGGGAAGTTTAATGCTTAATGAAAATGTGGTGAATTATTCAACAATGTTTATTTCTAGGAAAAGACTATTTTTCTGTTACCTGGCTTAATAAAGCGACCTTTTATGTTAAGTAAAGTATTGATGTGTGGTTTGCTCTTATTGCGCAAAGAGTGATTTGAGAAAATCTTTAAGTTTGGTTGAACATGCATCAGCTCGTATTTTTCAATACGGTGAGTCAATAAAATATCTGTTTTATGTCACTTTGGTTGCATGAATTATTTGTACACTTTTAATTTCCCTATTAAGTACATATCCAAGGTCTGCTTGGAATGCACGTGTATTAAGTTATTTGCCACCTCTGACTGTCTCCTTACAGGTTTAGATTGCCTTTGTATGCTGTTTTTAGGTCGAGCTATTTATAGCTCTGAACTATTATCCTTGAAACAAACTCTTTGACCAAGAGGATTCCAAGCCGAATTCCTCCCAATGCATGTTGTCTACTAAAGCATGACGCTTTGCCAGGCGCGCGCTTGGCCTCACTCACACACCATAAGCTTTCCCTCCCACTCGCTCGCTCCTCCGCCAGGCTCTTGAAGCGCGGCGCTCCGCTGGTCATAAACAGGACCATCTGCTCAATTCTTAGCCCTTCTCTCAACACCTCCCCCTTTCATGTTCTCACCCATCCATCTTCTCTCCCGTGCATCTCGTCACCCTTACTCTCCTCTATTCTTCTCTTCTTGCCTCTCGTCTTTGTTGTTGTTATTTGCGATACATTCGATTTTGCCTGAAACAACTTCTCCATTAGAAACTGTTTTTAACCCTGGTGATTGTCATTTATTACCAAGATTAAATTTCATATGCATGCTTAATGATATCTCATCTTCCAAACCAACATTGCCAGTCTTCTTGACCCACGTAATCTCAACAGATTATGCATTTCGATATGTTGTTACTCCATTCCAAGGGGCATTCCATTTTAAATGAAGGCAGTTACCCGAAAGAAAGGCCAATATTGCCTTTAATTTTCGAGGGGTCACTAAAATGCAAAGTTTTTCTATTGTACCTATTGCGACTTTGTCTCAATGTTATCTTCTCGAGCTCCATCTCTTTTCACATTTGTCATCCGTATACATTTCAACAACCGTTTTGCCAGGCACGTTAAGCTTAACCAAATACACTCTTCATACATCAACTTGCTGTAAGATTAACAGTGACAGGGCTGCTCCAATTCGCACTAAACTGAAAGCCCTGCAAATGGAATACAGTGTAGCAATCCTGAATCCCTCACCCTCACACCCCCTCACCCTCACCCCCCGTCACCCTCACACCCTCACACCCTCACACACCACTATTCACCCTCACACCCCCTTACCCCCCTTACCCTCACACCCCCTTACCCTCACTCCCCCTTACCCTCACACCCCCTCACCTTAACACCCTCACACCCCCTCACCCTCACACCCCTTCACACCCCCTCACCCTCCCACCCCCACCCCCTCACACACCCTCACCCTTCCACACCATCACCCTTACACACCCTCACCCTCACACCCCCTCACCCTGACATACCATCACTCTCCCTCACATACCATAACTCAATCTCACACCCCCTCACCCTCACAACCCTCACACCCCCTCAGCTTCACACCTCCTCACCCTCTCACTCTTACACCCCTCACCCACCCTCACCATCACACCCCCTCACCCTCACACCCCCTCACCCTCCGAACCCCTCACTCTCACATACCCTCACAACCCCTCACACACCCTTACACCCCCTCACCCTCACAAATCCTCACCCTCTCACCCTCACACCCTCACAGTCACACCCCCTCACCCTCACACACCATCACTCACCCTCACACCCCCTCACCCTCACACCCTCACACACCCTCACACACCCTCACACACCCTCACACACCCTAACACACCCTCACCAGCATAGCATAACAAAACATAGCATAGCATAACAAAACACCGCATAGCATAACAAAAAAAGCATAGGATAGCAAAACATAGCATAGCATAAGAAAACAAAGCATAGGATAGCAAAACAAAACATAGCATAACAAAACAGCATAGCAAAACACAACAAAGCATAGCATAGCATAACAAAACAAAGCGTAGCATAACATAAAGCATAGCAAAACAGCATAGTATAACAAAACATAGCATAGCATAACAAAACGTAACAAAAGATAGCAGAACAAAACAAAACAAAACATAGCATAACATAACAAAACTAGGCATAGCATAACAAAACAAAGCATAGCATAACAAAACATAGCAAAACACAACAAAACATAGCATAACAAAACATAGCAAAACACAACAAAACACAACAAAACATAGCATACATAACAAAACATAGCATAGCAAAACATAGCATAGCATAGCATAACAAAACACAATACAACAAAACATAGCATAACAAAACACAGCAAAACACAACAAAACATAGCATACATAACAAAACATAGCATAGCAAAACATAGCATAGCATAGCATAACAAAACACAATACAACATAGCACAGCATAACACAACAGCATAGCATAACTAAACGAAGCTGACCATAGCATAACAAAACATAGCATAACAAAGCATAGCATAGCATAACAAAACATAGCATAGCAAAACAAAGCATAACATAATAAAACGCAACAAAGCATAGCATAACAAAATAAAACGCAACAAAGCAAAGCATAACAAAACATAGCATAGCATAACGAAGCATAGCATAGCATAACATAGCATAACAAAACATAGCATAGCATAACAAAACATAGCATAGCATAACAAAGCATAGCATAGCATAACAAAACATAGCATAGCATAACAAAGCATAGGATAGCATAACAAAGCATAGCAAAACAAAACATAGCATGGCATAACAAAACATAGCATAACAAAGCATAGGAGAGCATACCAAAGCATAGCAAAACAAAATATAGTATAGCATAACAAAGCATAGGATGGCAAAACTAAACCTAGTATAGCAAAACAAAACATAGCATAGCATAACAAAACATAGCATAACATAACAAAAGACAACACATAGCATAACAAAACATAGCAAACCACCACAAAACATAGCATAGCAAAACAAAACATAGCATAGCAAAACACAGCATAGCATAATAAAACACAACTAAACAGCATAGCGTAACAAAACATAGATTAGCATAACAAAGCATTGCATAGCAAAACATAGCATAGCCTAACAAAATTGCATAGCATAACAAAACATAGCATAGCATAACAAAAGAAAACATAGGATAGCAAAACAAAACATAGCATAGCATACAGCATCACTCAGCACCACCACAGCATCACTCAGGGGCACCACAACATCACTATGCGCTACCACAGCATCACTAAACGCCACAGCATCACTCGTTCACCATCACAACATCACTCAGCGCCACCACAGCATCCATCTGTGCAACCATTCAACAAAACCTGGTTCAAATATGTTCTCTCAGTGTTTCAAGGTTTATTACAAATGTAACAAAAAGATGTTAATATTTCACTTCTGTTCTTGGATTTTCGTCACAATAAAATACACTAAACATACTCTTCACAAAATGTATTTACAAAACTTTAAGCTATTGCCATTATAAATTACAATAACTTTTATTTAAGTATTATTTATTTAAAAAAAATTAAAAGCAATTGTTATTTGTAATATCAATACATGTAAGTCACGTAAATACAACACATATTGGATTACAAACGCTATAGGTGTCACATTTGCGAAAGTTATAACTATTGGCATTGTAAATGACAAAGTTATTAATTTCGGTATTTTCAAAAACAAAACATAAATAAAAAATGTGTCATTTACAATACCAATAGCTCAAACTTTCCTAATTCGAGACCTATTGCATTGCAAATGCTTGTTTTCTTAGTTTCTGTGTGTCTCTTTGTCTCCATCGCCTCCCTAACAGGGATGCCCCCTTGTCTTGTAGTGTGTTTCTTTGCACTATTCAATTGTTTTCGGTATATCTGAGGAGCAGTCAGTAAATGTGTGTGCTGATCTGAATGGATCCAATCTCATCCTTCACTGTGATCACTTGTTTGGGTTGTGACATAGCAGATGTAGTTTTCTTTATATGCGTTTCTGACTGCCCGGAAGGAGTTATTGAACTCGAGGATTGTATGGCCGGCCCACTATTGGATCGTGTGCTTGCACATTTTCATTTCTGATGTTGAGATAGGCAGTGATTTTGTGTGTGTGCCTGTGCACTCAGTTTTGACGTTATATTTCATTTGTTGACGCATGTTACATGTTGAGAGGCACATGCCATCACACGATGTTTGTGGAAGGTAATGCTGTTAAGTAATGTGTTGATTGTTTTTGAATTGTTAATCGTGGAGGATTTTTTGTGCAAGTTGTCTATTTACATGCACTTCACACACACACTGACGTCAGGCCTTTTCTCCATAGACACCATAGTAACAGCTTTAGACAACTGTTTTGTTGTTACGAATGGCAGCTTACTGCTTGCATATTTACATCTAATAAGATTTCACAATCTGCTCTGTTGATAATCCTGAACATAAAACTGAGCATGAGGGAGGATAAAATGAAGGGACTGTCGCTGCCAGCCTCGCACACAGGGTGACAATTTGGCAGGTAGCAGCTTAAAGCAACATTTCCCTGCCAGGCTGTACACCTCGCTGCTTTATCTCTCTCATGGTAGGGCTTGTGAGGATTGATTGTACCTGGGGAAGAAGGCCGAACCCCTTAAGCAAAGTCACTTCTGGGGCAGGGTCCTCCTTATATACTCAATCAATCAATCAATCAGTCAGGAATTCTAATAAGCATGGGTGAATTTTGCGAATTCGCGGTTCGCGAATTTGCATATTCACGAATTCGCAAAATCCGCGAACTCTCGCAAATTTTTTCTTTTTTTTGTGTTCGCAAGGGTTTCTGCCAGTTTGCAAGGGTTTTGTACCAGTTCGCAAACGCGAACTTACTTGTCAGGTCGCAACGGTCGCGACTATGTTGTTTCTACGTCTGGTTCATCACAGCACCCTCTGTTTCACCACTGCCACCCTCTGGTTCACCCATGCCACCCTCTGGTACATCACTGCCACCCTCTGGTACATCACTGCCACCCTCTGGTTCATCACTGTAGATTATGGGGGGAAAAGGCAGCACACCTGCCCTGCTTCAACTGACATGAATTAATTTGGGGTTGATTAATGTGTCACTGAGTCTGGCACCTGCTTCCTTATCTGTAATTGCTTTCTGTTCCAGTGCAATTTTTTTTCACAGGACCTTTGTGGTCTACTTGTAGCTATTCTCTGAGCCTGCTGTGAGGGTCAGAGCAGGGTCATAAAATAGTTGCAAGTAGGCAACTGAACTCTTGAGGGGGCCCTCAGGAAGCACTACAGGGAATGGTTACTAATGATGAGGTTGAACTTTTGCACCTGCTGAGTTTTCAGTTTTGCAAAAATCGTTTTTCTGCAATTTTGTGGGATTCGCGGGGCGCGAATTTGCGCGAGAGCAAATTCGGAAGCCGCAAATTTGTGTGAATATGCGGCGTGTTAGTTTGCAAGGTTTTGTGCGTTTTAGCGAGCCGCTTGTAGCGCAACTGCGTGAAGTTACCCTCACGGTCGTTCACGGGCGCGGCCATTTTGTTTGCGTGACGTATTTCCGTTTCCGGGCGCTATGTGTAATCTCGCAAAGTGTGCGGTTCGCTAGTACAAGTTTGCGTGTGATCGCGAGGAAAATCTCACGCAAACTTACCCACGCGGTCGTGAACGGGCGCGGCCATCTTGTTTTTCATTCATTGCTATGGTTCTGGGCATGCTTTCTGTATCCTCTGTCAATCTCTGCCATCCTTTGCTTGTTTGAAGTTTTTTTAAATCTATTTTACTTATTATCTATCCCTCTATTTTTCTAGCTCTATATTTTTGTGTTTTCTGCTACTTATAGTTAATTTTAAACTACTTTTTTTAACTCTTTTCTTTTCTTCTTCCCTATTCTATTTCTTCTTTATTATTTAGCTTCCTTTCTGCCCAGACCATGGTAAAGGGAGCTGGGAAGCAGCCTGAGAAGGGGAAGGGTCCCGCACCCCGTGCCCGGCTCCCGTGCGGGCATTTGAGGGGGGAGACAGTCACAGCCCGGAAGATCTTTAGCGCGGAGGAGGTGGCCGCACTAGTCTTTTATGTCCAGCGCCGCCTTCCCAGGACCATCATGGCAGGCAGCAAGATCGCTAGCAGCTACGGGATCCGGGAGCGCCGGAAGCGGTGGGAGAAGGTGTGCCGGGCCATGTACCAACACTCTCGGGTCCGGCGCACCTACAACCAGGCCACCCACCGTTGGACGGATCTCCTGGACAGGGAACGCAACTTGATCGACCTGCACGGTCTCGAGATCCCCGGGCTTGGTGAGTAGTAGTAGCTATTTCTTCACTACTCTGTTTTCTCCTGCAATAATGCTGCTGATTACATTGTAGGTAAATTATATTTCAAAATCTTCTGTGCATTTCAGGTGCACTGCTCTCCTTCTCAGTAGCTTTGCTCCTATGCTTATTTGTTTTCGATTTTGTGTTCATTTCATTGGCCTGAGAAATTATGTACTGTAATTATGTAATGCTAGACACTAAGGGTCAGATTTTTAATTACCGGCGCATCCCTGCAGAGTAGCAGGGATGCGCCAGTAATTGTGCGCCATGCCACCATCACCCATGGTGCTCCGTATTTACAATGCGGCGCACCATGGGCCCAAAACGTCACCGAAGCGTTACGCATCTGTGCAGTAAAGTCAGCGCATTGCTGGAGGTGCGTCGCAACGATGGCGCAGCTCCAGCAATGCTCTGGGGTGCCCTATCTCCCCAATGCTGCATCAAGCCGTACGTCTGCTTCAAGCAGGCGCAGGGTTTGAGTCACGCATCATTGTCCTAAAAGTGACTGATTGAAATCTTGTAGTTTTCCCTCAGCCACTTTTAGGATGCGTTCCTGCGCAGGAATGACCTCCCTTGCGCCGGAACGCCCCCTGATGGCGCAAGGCTGTACAACGTGATGCATCTCCCATATGCGTCACGTTGTTAATATACGCTGCACCATGGTGCCTCTTTTGTTCTGCCGCTGCGTCACAAAAGTCACGCAACAACGGAGCAAAAGAGCCGCAAGGGGCTTGTAAATCTGCCCCTACAGACTCAAGTCCAGTCCTTCCTTTGTACACCTGGCAATAAGAAGAAATAGTGGTGGTGGATTGATAGTTTGAGTATTTTATTGACTGGTTAATGTAGTAGGAAACTTTTTAGTGTTGTCGCTGATCTGCAATCACAATGGAGTTTGTCTGTCACTTCGCGTGCTGCGGACTGCTGCCTGCCAGTCCTAGGCGAACCTTTTTAGTAGTTTGTTTAGTGAGTTACATAACTTTTCAAGTCGTCGGTCCGCAAATCAAGCAATACTAATATCGTAGTAGACCACATGAGATAGGTCAATATATCCCGTGGAATAGTTGTCTATTTGCTATTTCGCCAAAATATTTTGTTATTGTTCTTTTGTAATGTTTGATTTGGTTGACAACAATCATCCATGTTATCGGGTCTTTCTTTCTTTCTTGTTGTACACCAGCTCCCCCCAGGGGCAAGAGGACATTGGAGGAGGCTGCTGCTGCTGAACAAGGCCAGGATCGGTCAGGCGAGGGCTCCTTTGCTGGCCCCGGTAAGTTTTAATTTTAATATAGAGTACCTATTTTTTCCTAGCGTTCCTCATTCAATTTTTTTCTAAATAGTCTTTCATCTTCTTGTAGACTGTATCTAAAATTCTTATCCCGCCTCGACTATGACTCCCTGTGGTATTACTAGATTATTCTTATTAGTCTGTCTGTGTAGCTAACTAAGATTGCACATTTGGCAAAAGGTGTTAAACGAAACTCCCATTCTAGTTAGCAATAGCTCTCTATGCACTGAGTGCCGTCCTCTGGGATTGTCCATAATGTCTTTTCAAGTCTTCTAAATGTTTATGCTTTGACAATTAGCAACAATAAAAAGGTGAATGACCACCAAGAAAGAATAAGATACTACTTTACTTTTGGTTTGGATAGGAGGACAATCCATACTACTACTGTTGCAGGGACAAATCTGCACAAACAGAACTATGGACACTAAATAGTGCATTGTTTATCAATTATAATAGGCGCAGGTAGACTATCCACATACCTCAGTGATATCAGTCTTTGAAGAGCCCCCAATCTTCTTACTGACTAAATAGTGTGGCAGAGTCATTTAGCTCCCGAATTCATTGATGATTGATCCCCAATAATGATTATCCAACGCAGGACAAGAATACGGAGTCAGAGTCCAGAAGTGTCAGAGGCACAGACTCATGCTTGCAAATTGCAAAACCTTTTGCTCATTCACTCTTGACCAAAAAACACAGAGTCTATTTAAGTTTTAAAGCTTTATTAAAAGTAAAAATATTTATTAAAATCAAGCTTGTCATAAAACATAAACAGTTGATTAAAAATGGAAAAGTGCTTGTAGTGATTTATTTCACACATTTATTGTGGGCGAGCCGAGCCCTCACCTGGTTTGAACTTTAATTTTTCTATTTGGTGCTGAATCGTTGGTCCATCTGTCCTAGTGGTGATGATGATTTGTTCTTAGAAGTGAAGCTTCTGTCTGTTATGAGAAAAATGGTGCGTGTTAAAAATCAAGCATTCATCAGTTGTGCCAAAAAGTGCAGCAAGACAACACCCTTCCCTGGAAAAAGGGACATTTTTACTTTAGAGTAGACAGTCACAAATTATTACATTGGTTTCTGTATTCAAATTTCTTCATTCCTAGACACAATACTAGTGAGTGGTGTATGTCTATGACATCTAACATTCTTAAATGTACTTTGTAGGTGGAGCATCTGGTGCTGGGCCCAGCGCGGAGGTGGAGGAGGAAAGCTCTGGGGAGGAGGCGGTGCAAGTGCCGGACGAAACTGCTGAGCGGGTTGTCACGGTAGTGGCGGGCAGTGGTAAGCTCTTATATTCCTTACTTATTGAGATTGCAGACTGCATATTGTGCTCCCCGTGAGAAAACATAAGGTTTGTCCAGATGAGAGACATGAAGAAGAATGATTGACATATAGTTTGAATGGATGGATGCCTGGACCATGGTACTATCTGACTCTTAGATAGCATATGTGTATCTAGAGAGAGTAGACGGTCGCTGGATGAACTAAGTATTACTTTGAAGAGCATGTAACACCGCACCCGCACGTCCGTCCCAGTGTAGGAAAGGCAAGGAAAAGAAGTTGTAATTTTGTCCGAATACTACCATGAATAGAAGCAGTAGTTTGTATTGCAAGCACAGCATATATCCGGCTATTACGATGGCCACTCACTACCTCTGTTAATAGTAGAACTCGGTCATTCATGTGTGGATGTATCACTGTTCACGCAATAAAAAGCAAAGCACCTAAAGTCATCCCATATGTAAGCAAATACATACCATGTGCAGTGATAGATAATCAGAATATTTATCTTCTTCATTTTCCTTTTCTAGTATTCATTTGCACTTTAGGGTGAAAGTTAAATTAATTAAGCAGTAGCCCTTGTAACAGAGTATTCTCAGTGCCACCCATAATAGAAAAGTAAGAGCATCACCACCTGCATGTACTGGACTGGTACAGTAACGCAAGTCTGTCTCATTCATCATGGCGGGCGTCTGTTTTTCTCGGGTGCAAGTTGACTGCGCTGGCATTATGCCGGCTTGCAGAAGTTAACGTACCAATTTTGCTAAACAAGATAGAAGAAGAAGAAGAATAAGACTGGTGTACTGTCATAGTCGACTCTAATGGAGTGAGTCCATAGTGCTTGTAGAATTGATTCCTTAAACTTCCACTAATGTTAGAGCAAGGATGAAGAAGTGAGAGGTTAGATAGATACTGGCCACAATAGTTATGTACTGCGCTTGCAAGTTGCTAGTTCTACTGTGACACAACTTTCTGCTGAATCATTTTGTGTTAATCTTAAAGAGCATTGGTTACAGACTATGTCTTTCTTTTTTCATATAGATGCTCCTTCCAAATCAACACGGAAGGAGCTGGCTAAAAGGGCCCTGCAACGGAGGCTGGAGGCCACTGTTGCCGAATATCGGCGGCTGGTGGCCCAGGAGGAGGAGGACACACAGACTAGTACATCAGCAACATCCACAGCGACACCTGAATCCTCTTCCGTGCTCCCTGGGTCAGCCAGTCAGTGCAGCAGGTCTCCAGCGGTACGGAGCCCGGGTACCGCAGCCACCCGCCACCGCCGAGCAGCAAAGAAATCAGCTGCCCCCCCACAGCAGTTGCAAAAAAAGGATGCACCGCCTTTCCCTGAGGGTTTCCTACCTCGAGCAGGAGCTCCTCAACACCAAAACCCTGCTCGAGACCCTCTGCAAGGAGCATGCCGACCTGGCCCGAAAAGTCCACAGCAGCCAGCAGTAGGAGGAGACTGTCCCTTGCCCCTTTTTTAAAGACTTCTGGGGGGTGGGAATTGGGAGTTGGGTTTTCTACTTTTTTGGACTTAGTTTTCAGGGACATTTGTTGGGGTTCGGGAGGGGGGTGGGTTGGGTCTTGCGGGAGATTATTTATGTTAGGGATATTTAAATATACTTTAAACTTTATCTTAGCATACATGTTTTTTACTGCTTTTGAGGCTGGTGGGTGGGGGTTTAACAGTCCAGAAACTTAAGTGGCATCTTGATTCAAGTTGTGTAAGTACTAATGGCCCAAATGTTTTCAAAACTAAGTGCCTCTCAGAGAGTACGTGAATTCAATAGTCCTAGGACCGTCAGTCTCTCGTCTCTCCTAATACTCCATTATACTACCTCCCCCCAAACGCTTATCTTACCTGTAATTTGTGTTTGGAAATAGGGCTAGGCACAGGGCTGGCTGCACGCGAAATGGCGATTAAGGTTGGCAATCCTGGGCGGATGAAATGTCATCATTGCGGTGGTACTTGTGGTGTTACACAGTGGCAGTTGTAGCATCTGAAAAAAAAGAAAATGAAACCTTGTTTATCCTTACCGTAGCATTAGAACGGTATGCTAGAGAATATAGCAGGTGACAGTACACTAGAACAGTGCCACAATGTAGCCTAACAAATGGTAAAGTATTGAAAGTATAACTAGTACTTGCGTTGAATTTCTTTGACATTGGCTACTACTACAAGAAATAGTACTAAAGGTGAAGGACACAGCAGCGTAATAATTTGCCACGTCTAGGAGGAGGATGTTCTTGATGACCAATCAAGTTGATGGCGCACATGAAAATCTGCTTTCATTTGCCAATAGTGACTGAGTGTCAAGCTGAGTAAGAATAGAATATATCCTCTGATTCCTTCACCAGCCTGTTGCTATGACCTTATCCTCCCCAGCAAGTGTGTGGAATTATTGCTGTCATTTAGGCACACATCAATCAAAACCCCACAGCCCGGGGGAAGAGGGTTAGGGTTTGGAAAATGGATGGGAATGGGGGATTTTGGTAAAGGTTTGTTGAGAGAAGAAAAAAAAGCACAGCATGGACAAACAATAATTGAAGATAAAGAAATTTTTGGGTACAAAGCTAACCATAAATCTTTTAAGTGACATAAAGGAAGTGCATGCACTACTGCATGCATAGTTACTGAAAAGTAAGTAGTACTTTAGACAACCGTGAATGAAAGAATGCGACAGTACAGGGCTGCAGTAATAATTATGCGTTTTCACTTGCCTATCTCTGCACTCAGAGAAACACTTCGTACATTAAATTATGTTTGAAAAATAGCAGAAGTAAAACCTATACAATGGCTGTAGGGATGAATTTAGAAGCAGAGATCAAAGAAATGCAGAGTCACACTCATAGAAGTTCACAGCAATAACATTACTTAAAAGATAATTAGAAAAGAATGGATACTGTATCTGTATGTTGTTGTAGTTGTCCTGTTGAATTTGGGAAGTTGTAAGATGCATCCAACCATTCCTCTTATTAGCGTGACTCCTCCATTCCATCTGACGCTCCGTCCATCAATGTTGGTGACCAGAAGACACCCTGTCCACTGCCTTCCTGGCGGATGCTGAATTGCGGCTCGCTAATGTGAAGCCTGACTTCATCCTTTTCCCATTGCACAGGCTGAAACCCGGCCTGTAATTATTGATGGAAAAACAGGAAGTGATATTAGAACACCACTGACAAATAAATATAAGGTATGTACGCTGTGTAGTGCAAAAAGTCACACTTTGAGTTTCCTAATAGACAGTACAATATTTTTGAAAGTGCGTACTTTGTCTGAATCTCCTTTTGAAGGATAAATAAGTATGGGCGAATTAATTTAGCGGATCTTTCCCCTCAAGATATGTGTACTGTCAACTGTGTTTTAGAACAAAGTTAGACCTTCCCAGCAGTGCTCCCAGACCCTTACTAAACCCAGTCGCAAAAATGTAGAAGACCCCCAATCAGATCTCAAAAAACGAGGCCTAGTAGAAAATGGTGACAAAACGTACTCTGAAAGTAAAGTAGGCCTAAATCCCCCCTTATCCACCGTGGATTGTATTCAAACCACTTGCAAGCAAGTAAAAGTATCCATACCCAGCATCGCTCCAAGACTCGCAAACCCCCCACAAACAGCCCCGCCCAAACACATGCAATACAATACTGCTAACCCTAACGAGCCCTAAGTTAAGAATAGTGGCAAACGCTTTCTTTAACTAGGCCAAATCCCCCCTTTCCCACCATGGATTTTCTTCAAACCACTTGCAACCAAAATTACACATTCCCACAAGTGCTCTAAGACCCCAGAACGCAGTTGCAAAAATCTAGAACACCCCGAAAAGACATGCAATCCTGCTGCTAGTGCTAACCCTAACGAGCCCTAAGTTAATGTGCCAAAACGCTTTTCAGCATGGATTTTCTCCACACCACTTTTGTCCTGTATTAGACCTTCCCAGCAATGCCCCAAGACCTGCCAACCCACCCAACAAAAAGCAGAATACCCCCATACAGGCAAAAAGCAAAAATGGAAAATCTCATACTTAGAATATTTTCGGCCTTCTTTCAATTCTGTCCAAACGCGCTGTGCAGCTAGGCCCTAACTCCCCTTTTCCACCATGGATTTCCTGAAAAACAAATGCAATCCACATTAGACTGTGCCAGAAGTGCTCCCAGACCCCAAAACCCACCCACAACAACCTAAAAGCCCGCCAAACAGCACCCCAACGACAGGCAAGTGATCAAAAGCGCAAAATCTTTTTCTGCTCCGATTTTGTCCAAACCACTTTTATCTGGTATTAGACCTTCCCAGCAATGGCCCCAGAGCCGCCAACCCAGGCGGAAACAAGTAGAAGACCCCCAAACAGCCAAAAAGCAAAACTAAAAAAATGGGGACTTAGTAATTTTCAGGCAAATTTCAAAAATCACTCCGCGCGCGCTCTGCAGCTAGGCCCTAACTCCCCTTTGCCAGCATTGATTTACTTCAAACCTCTTGCAATCAAAAGTATCCATACCCAGAAGTGCTCCCAGACCCCAAAACCCACCCACAAACACCAGGAAGCCCCCCAAACAGGCCCCCGAAAACATGATAGTGAGCAAAAAGGCAAAAACTTTTTCAACTCTGATTTTCTCCAAAACACTTTTATCCGGTATTAGAACTTCCCAGCAATGCCCCAAGACCCGCCAACCCACCCGCAACAAAGCACAACACCCCCAAACAGGCAAAAAGCAAAAATTGAAAATCTCATACTTACAATATTTTTCGGCCTTCTGTCCAAACGCGCTGTGCAGCTAGGTCACAACTCCACTTTTCCACCATGAATGTCCTGGAAAATAAATGAAATCAGCATTAGACTTTGCCAGCAGCGCTCCCAGACCCCAAAACCCACCCCCAAACACCAGGAACCCACCCAAACAGGCCCCCGAAAACATGATAGTGAGCAAAAAGGCAAAAACTTTTTCCTCATGGATTTTCTCCAAACCACTTTTATCCGGTATTAGACCTTCCCAGCAATGGCCCCAGAGTCGTCAACCCAGGCGAAAACAAGTAGAAGACCCCCAAACAGCCAAAAAGCAAAACTACAAAAATGGGGACTTTGAAATTTTCAGGCAAATTTCCAAAATCACTCCATGCGCGCTCTGCAGCTAGGCCCTAACTCCCCTTTGCCAGCATTGATTTGCTTCAAACCTCTTGCAATCAAAAATATCCATACCCAGCAGTGCACCCAGACCCCAAAACCCACCCACAAACACCAGAAGCCGCCCAAACAGGCCCCTGAAAACATGATAGTGAGCAAAAAGGCAAAAACTTTGTCAACTCTGATTTTCTCCAAAACACTTTTATCCGGTATTAGGCCTTCCCAGCAATGCCCCAAGACCCGCCAACCCACCCGCAAAAAAGCACAACACCCCCAAACAGGCAAAAAGCAAAAATGGAAAATCTCATTCTTACAATTAATTCTTAATTTTTCCCATTGACCCCCTTCCTTCCTCTCGTTCCAACTTTCAATCCACCATGCTCAACATCGCTGAGTGGATGCTCCATAGTCAGCTAAAACTGAACCCTACAAAAACTGAGCTGGTACTAGTTGGGGGCTCCACTAATCCGTGGAATTCCACCTTTTGGCCCTCCTCTCTTGGGACTCCACCTAGCCCAGTTAGCACGGTGAAGAGTCTGGGGGTGATCATCTCTGAGGACCTCTCCATGAGGCCTCAAATCAACGCAGTTACCTCATCCTGCTTTTTCCACCTTAGGCGGATCCGCAAGATCAGTAGGTTCCTCACTAGAGATGCTCTGATTTTAGTCATCCTAGCATTGATCACTTCCAGACTCGACTATGCTAACACTTTGTATGCCGGAATTCCATCAATCCACCTTCACCGGCTGCAACTTATCCAGAATCAGGCAGCCCGCCTGATCTTTCGCCAGCCAAAATACCAGCATGTCACTCCTCTTCTGCGTAGCCTCCACTGGCTCCCCATCACCAAACGCTGCATCTTTAAACTTGGCTGTGTCAACTTCAAAGCCCTATCTGATTCAGCCCCAGCATTCATTTCTTCCTGCCTGACACGGTACGTCCCTCATAGAGACCTCCGTTCTGCTACTCACAACCTCCTGGTTATCCCCAAAACCAGGCGGAAAAAGCACGGTGGCCTCAGCTTCTCTGCCATGGCACCCTCCACCTGGAATTCCCTTCCCACTGCACTCCGCCTCTGCCCCAATTACGATCACTTCCGTAAACTGCTGAAGACCTTCTTGTTTCAGTCAACACCCGAGTAACTCCTCCACCCCAGCTGCCGTTATGTCAAGAGCGCCATGAAACCGTTGGTGAACGTGCGCGGTACAAATATTTTTAACGTAACGTAACGTACAATATTTTTCGGCCTTCTGTCCAAACGCGCTGTGCAGCTAGGTCATAACTCCACTCTTCCACCATGGATGTCCTGGAAAACAAATGCAATCAACATTAGACTGTGCCAGCAGTGCTCCCAGACCCCAACACCCACCCCCAAACACCAGGAACCCACTCAAACAGGCCCCCGAAAACATGATAGTGAGCAAAAAGGCAAACACTTTTTCAACTCTGATTTTCTCCAAAACACTTTTATCCGGTATTAGACCTTCCCAGCAATGGCCCCAGACCGTCAACTCACCCGCAAAGAAGTAGAACACCCCACAACTGCAGAGTCTTTCTTCATTGGGCGTAATCGAGGCATCTGCTTTGAGGGAAATAGGAGTCTGGAGGAGGAGGATAGAGGAGCATGTTCTTGTGAACTTGTGAACCTGAGGAATGCAGACTGCGGCACCTTCAAATCAATAAGCAAATAAGTGAAGACAGTTGTGCTGATGGGCTTGTTTTTGTGATTAGGTGATTAAAGTTTTTTTTATATAGATTTTGCAAAACAAAGAAAGGCAGACACACAGGAATAAAAGTGAATAAGGACGAAAAAGAAAGATATTGATTCATTGGCTCATTTTCAGGGCTCGGTGTCAGGGAAGAATAGTTTGTCCTCATACTCTGCGAATTCAGGCGGGAGTAGGTCACCTAACAGAGAAGAACTTCCCTCATCTAAGTTGGTGTCCTCCTCGTCTTCTTCCTGCGTGTATTCTCGTATTTTGTAATCTGGTGGTATGAGGTGCTGATTCATCTTGATCATTGTTAACCTCTCCACATTTTTGGGCGAGAGGCGGGTCCTTTTGCAAGTTACAATGCCACCAGCAGCACTGAAAACACGTTCAGAAGACACGCTTGCGAGTGGGCAAGACACGTAATTTATAGCCAGGTTGGAGATCTCTGGCCACAATTCTTTTTTCCCATGCCAATACGCCAATGGGTCATCATGAAAATAGATCTCTGTTGAGTCATTCAGATAGTCCTGCACCATCGACTCAAGGTTTTCCAGGGTTCCTCCACATTGCTTACTTTTTGCTGGGACCTTTTGAGAAGCAAACCCAAGCTGAGTTAGCCAATCCTCTTCTTCACACAATGTTACTGTTGTGTCTGGTGCAGATGATCCGGTTTCTGGTGTCTTTAACGGCTGAGAGGGAAAATCACTCACTTCTGCCACAGCCACAGGTGCAGAAGGATTCTTTTGACTCCGGATGGCCTGCTGATGCTGATGTACTGCCTTTTCCTTCAATTTCCTGCCGTTCTGTTTCAAACCGAGTGGCTGATATAGCTAGCCAACGTTTGTACTTTGTAACTTCTGCGTCATCAAAAGGAAAGAATACTCTGCCTGCCAGTGCCTTTTTGTACCGTGGATCCAGAATAGTAGCACAAATGTAATGCTGTTCTGTGTGGATCTTTTGAAGACGTTCATCCCAAAGTAGGCGCTTTAATAATTTCTCCGCCAAATCAAAAGCTTCTTGCTTTTTTTCATCTTTTCGAAACGTAGAAGACACCGCCTTCAGTTGGTGCTCTAGCATGCGCAACAATGGGATAGCTTTTCCTAAATTACAGTCATCCCTGAAGACCTCAAAAGGACGAAGCATGTCTGTCAGTCTTTGAACTAGCTTCCATTGCTCCGCCTGTATCCTCATGTACTTCATAGCTGCACCCTGTGTAAAGAAATACTGATCGACTACAGCACACTGCTCATACAGATGCTCAAGCATGTAGAAGGTTGAGTTCCAACGTGTTGCCACCTCCTGGATGAGTGCTTTCACTGGCAGTTTACGTTCATGTAGCAGGCCCCTCAGATGCTTCCGGGCCTTAAAAGAATGGTTGAAATGTGTGCACATTCTTCGGCAGGTGGTCAGTAACTCGCACACTGGACTTTCTTCACTCAAGAATTTTTTAACAACCAGGTTTATACAGTGCGCCAAACACGGCACTCTGAAATACCGTAGTTACCCATATCCATGGCCTTAACTACATTGGCGCCATTATCTATGGAAACATAACCAATCATGCGTTTTCTTGGGGACAGCCATTGGAAGACCTTTGTGTTAAACTCATGCAAAATATTTTCTCCTGTATGACTTTTCTCCATGCCAAACATGGCTAGTGTTACATGTTTCTGAGCAGCTTTAAAAACGTTGTCCGGGTCAACACCTGCCCTTAGCTTTGCTGTAACCCCTGAAAAAGAGACCCAGTGTGCAGTGATGCACATGTAATCAGTGGCTGTGCAACTGGTCCACATGTCTGTTGTCAGTTGTATAGTGTGGACAGCACTCTTCTGCAAAGCTGCCCCAATCACCTCCAGCACATCTTCATGTAGTGCTGGAACCGCAACTCTGGCAAAATAGAACCGGCTAGGAACCTTCCATTTAGGGCAGAGAGTTGCCACTAATTCAAGAAAACCAACCCCTTCCACAAAAGAAAAAGGGAGAAGTTCCAGAGCTAGCATTTTAGCCAGCTTAGTGTTATACAGACGAGTCATTGGGTGGTTGCGTTCAAATGGCGCATCTGAAAACAACATGCTTCTAATGGTGGGCTGGACCATTTTACGGGATGGTGATGATGATGACTTCTTCGACCCAGTTACGCTCGGTGATGTTGATGAACTTTTTCGCATTGGTGTCTCACTCTCTCCCACACTCTTAGTGTGGCTCATATATCTTGCAGGGGGTGTGCTGCTGACAGGGGTACTGGATGTAACTGAAGGAATGTTTGACGCTTCTTCCTCCTCGTGATCATCAGATGAAACATCAACGGATACAGTTTGTTGGCTTGCAATTCGGGCTTCCTTGATCTCCTTTAGGTGCGCATGCCATTTGACAGTGTGCTGTCTCTCAAGATGACCTCTCTGGCCTCGGGTACCATAGTTGGTACCAAGCTTACCACGACTAACTTCAAGCTTACAAATGGTACAAATGGCTATGTTTTCCCTTGTTGTGCTAACACTGAAGAAGTCCCAAACTGCGGACTTCAAATGTCTGTGGGGGGCGGAGGAGGCGATACTGGTCATGCTAATGCCAGATGAAGTGGAGGATGTGTGTTGCCGAACTTTACAACGTTGTGCACTTGCAGCACCACTAATTGAGGAAATGGAGGTCGAGGTGGATGGAGGTCCCTTCTGGCGAGAAAATATGGAAGCGGTAGGTGGTGGTGTACTAGTTAACTACATTGGTGGTGGTCCCATTCCCACGTCGCCAACATCACGCTCAGCAGCATTTTGGGCTAGGGTAAAAATGTCTGTTTGCTGCATGCCCGCTGAGCCTGGAGTGACGTTTATGATGACTGCGTCGTCGTCGTGAGAGTCTTCATCAGCAGGAGTATACGCCACTTCTTCTTCAGCGTCATGATCACACTCCATAAGTACGAGACTTTCGGGGACCTTCCTTTTACACTTAGCTACCTTTGTCAGATCATGGTGTACCTCACTCTCAGACGGCTGTGGTGGTTCCCAATTTAGATCCATATCATCAGAAGGAAGGGGGCTTGAAGAAGATGTAGACACCATCCTTGATCTTTTACTTGCTAGGGATCTGGAAGACAATGAATAATCAGGAGGAGTGGCTACCTCAAATGATACCTCGGCTTGAATGTCGATTTCCTGATGTGCCCCTACTTCGGGAGGAACAACTATTGTGGGCACTTGTGCCACTCCATGCACCTCTGCTTGTGCATCTCCTTGCGCTGCCTCTCCTTCCACATGTACTTGGGCTTGTACTTGCACATGCGGTTGTTGTTGCGTCTGTGGTTGTTGAACACTCGTCAGATGAGTTACAACAACCTGTGTTGATTGAGGGATGCTGCTACTTTCTTGCGATGAGCCAACATCACTGGTCGATGGTGATTGAACAACTAGACTGGCTGCCTCTAAAGCACTCAAGGGCTTGGACTTAATTTGGCGTGGTGGTGGTGGCACTGAGCCCAATGGAGCGGGGGCGCTGCTCCCAGCTTGGTCCCCAGCAGATCCTGCTGCTGGTGTACTTTTTTTTTATTCCCAAAAAATGTGGCGGGCGGCACACCAGTCTCCTTGGTAAGTGGTGCCACTTGCTTCTTCTGCTCCTTACTGGCAACTTTCTTGCTAGAGGAGCTACGGGGAACTATTTTTGGGGCCATCTTCTTCAGATGTCAGAACAGCAGGCCGCCGTTGCACGAGTTGCAGAGTTGTCTTGTCTGTGGCCACACGTGACGTCGTGTGACGTTATGCTGCACACACTGCTGCAGGACTTCTTCCTGGCACTGGTGGTTCTCTTGTGCACCTAAAAGCAATGGAAGACAGAGGAACATCAGTTATACACCCCAAAAAGTCGAAAAACACACAAAAATCAGCACAATCCCATGCCATCCATGCCCTCAATGATGTTTAAATTCAAGACACCCCACAGAAAGACTAGGCCCATGCACCACTCACTACCCCTGGGCATAAAGGATGAAAGCTAGGCAAAATGGGTGCAGGCCTGAGAACACGGCCTGCCTTCAAAATGGCCCCTTGCCCCCAGCACATGGCCAGGGCCTGCCTGTACCAGCACTCAAAATGGCCCCCACCCACATGGCCAGTCCCCATCAACACCCCAAAAAATCGAAAAACACACAAAAATCAGCACAATCCCATGCCATCCATGCCCTCCATGATGTTTACATTAAAGAGACCCCACAGGAAGACTCAGCCAATGCACCACTCACTACCCAGGGCAAAAGGCCCCAACAGCAGCCAAAAAAAAATAATCGAAAAACACAAAAATCAGCACAATCCCATGCCATCCATGCCCTCAATGATGTTCAAATTCAAGACACCCCACAGAAAAACTAGGCCCATGCACCACTCACTACCCCTGGGCATAATGGATGAAAGCTAGGCAAAATGGGTGCAGGCCTGAGAACACTGACTGCCTTCAAAATGGCCCCTTGCCCCCCAGCACATGGCCAGGGCCTGCCTGTACCAGCACTCAAAATGACCCCCACCCACATGGCCAGTCCCCATCAACACCCCAAAAAATCGAAAAACACACACAAATCAGCACAATCCCATTCCATTTATGCCCTCAATGATGTTTAAATTCAAGACACCCCACAGAAAGAAAAGGCCCATGCACCACTCACTACCCCTGGGCATAAAGGATGAAAGCTAGGCAAAATGGGTGCAGGCCTGAGAACACTGCCTGCCTTCAAAATGGCCCCTTGCCCCCAGCACATGGCCAGGGCCTGCCTGTACCAGCACTCAAAATGGCCCCCACCCACATGGCCAGTCCCCATCAACACCCCAAAAAATCAAAAAACACACAAAAATCAGCACAATCCCATGCCATTTATGCCCTCAATGATGTTTAAATTCAAGACACCCCACAGAAAGACTAGGCCCATGCACCACTCACTACCCCTGGGCATAAAGGATGAAAGCTAGGCAAAATGGGTGCAGGCCTGAGAACACTGCCTGCCTTCAAAATGGGCCCTTGCCCCCAGCACATGGCCAGGGCCTGCCTGTACCAGCACTCAAAATGGCCCCCACCCACATGGTCAGTCCCCATCAACACCCCAAAAAATCGAAAAACACACAGAAATCAGCACAATCCCATGCCATCCATGCCCTCCATGATGTTTACATTAGAGAGACCCCACAGAAAGACTCAGTCCATGCACCACTCACTACCCCTGGGCAAAAGGCCCCAACAGCAGCCAAAAAAATCGAAAAACACACACAAATCAGCACAATCCCATGCCCTCCATGCCCTCCATGATCTTTACATTAAAGAGACCCCACAGAAAGACTCAGTCCATGCACCACTCACTACCCCTGGGCAAAAGGCCCCAACAACAGCCCAAAAATCGAAAATTCCAAAATTGTAGTTGCAGCAACTGTAATGCCCCAAACAAACGTACTTGTGAAATTTCTAATCCAAAAGTGATCCAAAGAAAGTCAAAAAGGCCTCAAATCCAAATATCCAGCAGCATCCACAAAAAGTAATCCTTCCAGGTCAAGATCCAAATGAAAGTGACCAGCACATGAAGAAAGCACTGGGAGGAGCCTGCTGGACAGGAACAGGAAGTTGGAGACTATGGGGCACTTCCTTCCTCCCACCTCCCCACCAAAATGGACTCCTTGCCAAAAAAAGTGCAGGCAAATGTCAACCTGAGGAGTTATTCTGATAAAAATCATCATTTTCAGAAGGTTTATGCTGCTTTCTGGTGGATTTCTTGTGCAGAATTGCAAATTTTGCAATTTCGCGAGTGCGAGATTGTTGCTGCCCGCCGCATCTACGTGTTCGCAATTGCGAACTCTCGCGATGCGTGCTGTACAAGGTGGCAAGCCACGATGATGTAATCGCGGTCGCCAAACTCCCGAGGGATCCTGCAGCAAGATCCAAAATGGCGCAGCACACGCAAAATATGGAGAAAAACAACTCTGCAAACGCTGAATGATGGTAAGTGAACGCCGCGTGCCGCAATATTGTATCACCAAGCAAAAAAATCCGCTGTGTGCGAATTTGCGAATTTTCGGCAAATTCGCGAGAGTTCGCGGATTGCGAATTTGCTGAAAATCCGCAAATTCCGCGAGCGGAACGGATTTTACGCCCATGCTTAATTTCTAAAGCAGGGCTAATCATCTGACAGGGAATGCAGGTGCTTGCAGGTCCCGAAAGCTCCTTCGAACAGCCAAGTATTGAAGGCCCTTCGGAATTACAGAAGAGGGGTGGTGGTAGTTGCGTGGGAATGCTGCACAACAAACTGGGGTAAAGCAAGGAGAGAATAGTGAAAACGCAGGAAAAACAAGAAGAAAACATACAAAACATGGGGGAATAGCAAGGTGAGAGCAGTGAAAAACGAGGGAAAAGCAAAGAGGAGGCACATCAAAAAACTGGAGAGAAAGCAGGAGAAAGCAGTAAAAACTAGGGAAAAGCAGGGAAAAGGCATTAAAAAAACGGGGTAAAAGGCAAGGAGAAGACAGGAGCAAGGGCAATGCAGCAACTAAGGGAGAGCTGGGCTATGGGTCTATGACTCCAGGGGTCATCCTCATTGGGCGAACCTGTCTATATTTATGTTTAACACGTTTGCGGTTTACAATATTTTCAGTACAAACCAACAGACTGTGTTCCACCACATATCTACCTGCTCAAACAGAGTCCATCACTTCCAATTCAACAACTACACTAGTGCTACTAGTGTTTTTGGTTGTATTGTCTAAACCTACTCAAGCAATTTCAAACCTCATGCTATACCCATAGAATGTGTCAATCATGTCGTACACACACCAGAAAACAGCCAAAGGATTGAGTAACCACTCCAAACTGGTTGTATTTTAGAATACAATGAGATCAGCTGGCTCATTTGCCAGCATCAGGTCCAATATAGCTTCCTTTAATGCCACCTTATTAGAGATCCTTGTGAATTACATTTGTTCCCAGATCGACCGTCCACCTTACGGTGAGTGCCATATGACATTTTTCTTTCAATGAAAGAGGTCTATAGGATATGCTTCCAATACAAAAACTCTTCCCTAGGACCATCTCAAATGAAGCGTCCCGCTCTTCAGGAAATCTGGACCCCGTTTGTTTGTATGGTTTTCATGTGGCTCCAACTAAAGCAACCTAAAGCCTAAATCAACATACCCCTGCAAACCGATTTCAGGGCCGAAAGATGGTGGGGGTTTATCTCCAATTGGCACTGATTCATGTAGCACCAAACCCTGACAATACATGCTAAGTGGGTGTAACTGGGTGGGAACAAACACCTTTGAGATTTCAGGCAAAGCCAGATCTACTACAATCATGCCTGGCTTTGCATGGAATACTAGCACCAAATAAAAACAGGTAAAACAATAAGCATGTGGAATTTGCATGAAAAATACGCATATTATGTGATTGGCCTTTGGTCAGTCGGCTTCTGTAAAAATTTGTATTGAAGGGTGTGCCTTGAGTACAACTCTCATGCAAGACATGTCTAACTTGCCTCTGTGTCGTGGCCCAATGCTAAAACAGGTTTAGTATCACATAAACACAGCATTATTAGCACTGCAATGTTTCGCTAGTCACACAATGCACCTGTGGATTTTTGTGCAGCCTGGTGCGATTCTTGGTAAATCTGCCTCAGGTTTGCAGCTTATTTGAATCTTCAGTTCAACCCCCAGTCTGTGTCATCTGCTGCCTTATACATGCTTTTCAACCAGCATTGGACATAAATGGGGTGCAAAAAAAATTGTGTTTTTACAGGGAATGAGCAAAGACATCCTTGAAATGTATTAGCACCATAATAGGGCAACCCAACACCTCCCCAGAAAAAGGGCTTATGTTTGAAATGTAGGAAAGAAGGTCTCGTTAAAGGTGATTAATTTGGAGATATGTTTAGGAGCAATACCACGGACAATCTTAAATTGGACCGGTGTATTGATTGGCCTTAAAGATCATGACCAGAACACTGAAAAGAATATATGCATACAGAAGCAGACAATATGGAAGAATTGTGTAGTGTTGCTGGTTAAACCAGAAGTGTCCAACATTGGTTCACTTGTGTTAGAGCCATACTAGATATTCAGGAGCTTCATGGACTATGAATCGTATCCCCACCTAGATTCATGGAATGGACATTTTCCTATTGTGGATATGACATTGATGTGGCACTCATGGCACCCAGACTAGTTGAACTGGGTAGCCAGTGAGTACCTTACCTCCCCCTTCGCTAGGGTGACCAGAATTGCAGAGCCAAAAACCAGGTCATTTCACAAAAATAGAAAAGGAATACAATTTTACTTCCACACAGAGAACAGAATGACAGTGCTCCTTAGCAGAGAATTACAGAAGAGGCAGTACGAACATACATAAAATGCTGTTTTTAAAGCAAGTAGCATGTCTGTTAATTAAATTAACTTCTTTTAATGCAGCTAAGTGTCCCTGCTTTGCAAAACTTAATAAGATACCTCCCTGCGTTTTCAGCTGACCCTCTCTAAAAACCGGGACCTGAGCTTAATTTCTTGACGGGACAACTCGTGAAAAACTGGGACTGTCCGTCCAAATCCGGGACGCCTGCTCACCCTACCCTTCGCCCCAGCTCTGCATCCTGCTTTCGTCCTCGCTAGGGTCTGTCATTGACGAGCACTCTTTGTTCTCACTAGCTGCTTGATTACCACACTGCAGGCGCTCCCGCCCACCTGTTCGTTGCACCTCTGTTTGGCTAAAGCAGGGAAGCGGAGGATGGGGTTTAATTTATCC
Organism: Lissotriton vulgaris; assembly: GCF_964263255.1. Lineage (NCBI taxonomy): Eukaryota > Metazoa > Chordata > Amphibia > Caudata > Salamandridae > Lissotriton > Lissotriton vulgaris. The sequence continues at coordinate 1,738,661,031 of NC_141691.1, forward strand.
CTGCTAACTATCCAGTGCAAATGGATCAACCACCTCCGTCAGCCTGCCCGATGGTGGCAGCATGGCCCGAGCTTTATAGTGGTGGAACACCGGACAGTCTGGCTGCTCTCGCCTGTCCTCTCGCCCACATTTGTGTGAACCAAGCAGCAGCTGGCATTGGCTCCCGAGAAGGATAGCCATCACAGATATCTAGCTACTGGCCACCAGCCCTCACCAGCTTGCCAGGCATTTGTGGATCCCATGCAGACCTTGCACACCTTTCCCCTCGTTCGCCTCAGCACTTATTGCCACAGGGTCGTACCTCCCTCTACCCGGATTGTCGAGCGGGATCCTCTCTCTGGTACCCATGCCGTCCCGGCACTTTATTTTGGCATAACGAGGCTGTGCTACACCTCTATTCCTTAGATAGAAGGGTCCCAGGATATGTTGCTGGCTCAGGTCTATCGGTCATTAGGGCCATCAGGGACCAAACCTCCATTTTGGGTCTCACTTTGTCTCTGTCTTGTTGCGCACACAGAAGGTGGCGCCCCCTCACATAGAAGGACAAATGAATGTAAAAGTGCAACTAAAACTAAAACAGGTCTAACCCCTTCCAACATACAACCCTGAAGAAGGGGCGGACATCTTTGACTGCATATGTCGAATACCATTGACCCATAAAAGAAAAAGAGATTAAGACGAATGGGGGGAAGGGAAAAACTCTCTCTCCTCCTCCCCATATACTTGGAAATACTTCAAGAACCATACTAAATACTTTTTTCTTCTGTCTTTGAGGCTCCTAGTCATTCCCCAGAGGTACCATCCCTCATCATATAATGGACAAAAAATTAGAACGCTCAGATCTTCATGCCTGCTTCATTAATTACCCACCCAATCTATCCAAAAATGCATCTAAAAGACTTTAACACCAGCTCCTCAAAACCTGCCTTGAAACACTTATCTCAGACCCATATTTCATGCGGTAACAAGGGCAGATTAATCAATTACCTCATCTTCTATAACAAAACACGTGCACAATGGAGGAATGTCTTATATACCATGCTTCGAATCACCGACACCAGGAAAACACATTAGGGCCTCAAACTATCTGTCTCTCCCTCGCCCTTCTGCATTGCGAACACTACCATATCCCTATACAACAATGGTAATATTCTAATACAATCCTCGAATGACAACCTAGCTACAATGGATGAGATCTTTCCTATCATCAAGAAGGTGGTGATCAATAAGAGTTTACATTCCCTCCCAAGGCACCCTAGCTACCATGGTGGCAGTCTCACACCCCACCCAATGGCCTTTGTTACTCCAACGTCAGTCAGCCTACTCCCTACCACCAGCGACTGCTACCCAACCTACTCTCCTGACCTAACCAAGCCAGAGTCCACATCCCCAACAGGGCTTAGGAATGAAGTGGTGAGTTACCAACTCATTGCACTTGCCCCACTGGCCCGTATGTGGACAAATAGTGATTCCCTCATCTCTGGACCCTTTCCAGCTCATTTGCTCTATCTCCTGTCCGTTGAACTATTCTGCGAGGCTCCCCCAGGTACATCCACAGCTCCTCCTTATGCCCTGAAGATCTCTTCCTCAGAACCTTTACACCCCAACTTGATTAACCTCTTACCACCCACGCCTTCCACGCAGACCATAAGCCTACCTATCCTCACTCTCCCACCCCTGCCCCAATCTCCACAGAAGCGGGCCCTCTGCAATACCTCCCTAACCCACAAACACCCCATGGTCTGAATGATGTTGTTTCCGCTCAACCACCTCTCCCATGTGGCCTCTCCCTTCTACTAGTTCTCACATCATAACCCATAACCAATTGTCACCACACTGCCTGGGCTGCTCGCATGGATGAGATCTCTTAGATTGCTCCACCTCAAGGTTGAACTCCAGAAACTGAGATCCATCACCAAAGAGCTTCTGCCCACGCATAGACCCAATAGTGCTTTGATGAACCGGACTAGCTATCAAATGTATGTATGTATGTATGTATGTATGTATTGGCATTTATATAGCGCACTACTTACCCGTAGGGTCCCAAGGCGCTTCGACCGTTGCGAAACCCTTCCTGGCTTCCCTGAGAGATGGTCCCTTAATGGGTATCTCCAGGGTGAGACCAGGCATCCCCGGCGGTCTGGTGGGGCCGTTAGTGAAGATGAGGCAAGCTAATGCCCAGAGTTGCCGAGTGTGATCGCTGATCAGAGTGGGCACCGAGGCGAGAGAATTATCGAGTCCGCTGACCCTGGTCCAGAAACCTGCCGCGCCGGGAATCGAACCCTGGTCCCGGGCCGTCCTCTGCTCTCCGGTCTGCCGCCTCTAACCAGTGAGCCACACACCTATCATCTCAACTCAAAAATACCCTTCCCTAATACCTCCTGTCGTCCCAGGAGAATGAATGCTGATCTAGCTGATAGTGACATCCGCTACCTCTTCTTCTCTTATTCCCACTCGATAAACACTAATGAGTCCTACCGGAGTCAAATCCAACACGTTCAAGCTAACCTCTACAGAGAATCCAGACACAATCACAGCTCTTTATATAGCGATAACCTCAAGCGCATTAACATCTCTTGGGCTGCCACTATCCATTCCACTAACCAACTGAAATGCATACATCTCAACTGCAGATCAGCTAGTAAACAAGCACCCAATATTTACAATCTCATTCTCACACATGAGCCCAAAGTCGTTATCCTTCGGAAATCTGGCTAAACAGTTCATCTTCCCCTATCCTACACTTACTAGTCCCTCCAAGCCATGGCATAATTTGACTTGATAGAACTGGGAAACCTGGTGGTTGAATAGCCTGCATCTACAGAAACACAATCTCTCTTTAAACCAATCAGAAAAACAGTCAGTCACTCTTCCTACATGTGAATATCTCTGCATCAGCATCACTAGCAACAACAGCCTCTTTTGCAAACTACACTCATTCTACCGCCTTCCTGGAGACAATCTGCCATTCATTGAGCAAATCATGGAAGTCATCACATCTGATGACGACCCTCAAGTGGCCCAGATCTTCCTCGGAGACTTCAACCGCCACTGGAATACCCCAAACAACCATGCAGTGAACTGCCTTAAATCCTTCCTATCAGACCACGATCTGACCCAATTCTGCAACAGGCCCACCCACAACAAACGAAAGACACAGGACCTTAAAATCCCTAAAAGGAATAACATCACATTGGAATCAATTTTCCCCTGCGACTGGTCAGCCCCCTACAGCATCACCTTCCTCATCAATGTGGAGGTGACCCCGCAGAGAGATTGACCCAAGAAACCAAAACAATGGAAAAGGAATCTCCAAAACCAAACAATTGAAAAGGAATCTCCAAAACATTAATCCCAATGACTTATCTACCCGATGTAACACTACCTTGCCTCATCATTTGGGCATGGTAGATGTACTTGACTTCACAGAGTTCTATAATACCTCTATTCTAGACATCCTTGATTGTATTGCCCCCCTTCAACAAAAAAAACATTTCCACTAAAGTCTCCAAACCTTGTTTCAATGACAATCTAAACTCTGAAAGACACAATCTACGATTAGCAGAAATAACCTGGAAATTCATACCATCCACTGAACTCTTAAAACACCTCAGATCCGTGAGGGACACATACAACAGGAAAATCAAAAATGCAAAGACCGATTTCTTTAGAACTCAGCTTAACCAAGCTTAAAATTGACTCAAAGAACTCTTTGAAATCGTCAAGCAACAATTGCTTGATACCCCAAACCCGCTGGTTCCTGGAGACAGCACTCCCCAAACTGTGAGGATTTGACCTTATTCTTCTTTGGGAAAACAAAAAACATCGAAAATTACCTACAGTCAAAGAGGGAACTTGTCCCAGCTACAGGGCACACTTTTCCATTCACCTCCCAGGTCGCTGATCTGATTGTCCTCATCAGGATGTCCTCAAAAACAATGCCTCCTGGCACACTTTCATTCCTCTCAATGAAAGTGACAGCTATAACATTCTTCTAGCGGTTAACCTATCTAACAACTTCAGTGACCCGCTACCACCATCAATCTTCAAGGAGATAAAAACTGCTCTCCTCCCCAAGATTGTTAATGCCTCACTACGACATGGCACTATCCCTGACTGCCTAAAAGTAGGGCAGGTAACCCCTATTAAAAAAAAACTACACCAGACTAATCAGATCTTAACAACTTCTGCCTCATCTCCAACATACCCACTCTGGGGAAACTTCTAGAACAATGCATGCTGATTTAACTCTGCAACCACATAGAGAACTTCCAACTCCTGGATCAACACCAATCCAGTTTTCGTCAAGGTCCCAGCACAGAATCTGAACTCATTCACATCATGGATGACATGTTAAAAATGCTAGACCAAAATGAATCACTTCTTCTGATACTACTTGACTTAACCTCTGCTTTTGACACTGTTAAACATGACTGTTTACTGTCCCTACTGGAATGGAGGGTGGGCCTATAAGGACCTGTGCTGCAATGGTTTACTTTATTCCTCCACAACTGAACCCAAAGAGTTAAGGTGAACCAGTCCCTCTCCCAGCCCTCTGGGGTCTCTCTGTGGGTACCACAGGGTTCCGTCCTTTCACCCATTCTTTTCAATTTATTCCTGGGACCTCCTGCAGATGCATCTAATTCTGCTAACAGTCTTTATCATATGTATTCAGATGACATTCAATTGTATCTGAAAATCTCCTCCCCAGAAGACATCATCTCCCTCAACTCTACTCTGCAGAACACTCAAAAATGGCTCACGGGGAACCACCGAAAGCCCAATGCAACCAAAACATAATTCTTCCTCATCATTCCTCCGAACCACACACCCAAGATCGACTTATGGATGAAACCTCTAACAGCCCTCAACTGTTCTCCTCACATTATAGACTCTTGTAAATCCTTGGGAATTACACTAGACAAATGCCTAAATATGCAGAGTCATATCAATCAATCAATCAATCAATCAATCATAGGCATTTATACCGCGCACTACTCACCCGGAGGGTCTCAAGGCGCTTGGGGGGGGGGGGGGCTTGGGGGGGACCACACTGCTCGAACAGCCAGGTCTTGAGCTTTTTCCTGAAGGAGAGGTGGTCTTGGGTCAGGCGTTGGTCGGTCGGGAGGGAGTTCCAAGTCTTGGCGGCCAGGTGGGAGAAGGACCTTCCTCCTGTTGTCGCTCTGCGGATGCGGGTGACGGCGGCGAGTGCGTGACTGGTCGAGCGGAGATGGCGTTTTGGAGCGTAGAAGTTGAGGCGGCTGTTAAGGTAAGTCGGGCCTTGGTTGTGTAGGGCTTTGTGTGCGTGGGTGAGGAGCCGGAAGGTGATTCTTTTGTTGATCGGGAGCCAGTGCAGGTCTCTCAGGTGTCTGGAGATGTGGCTTCGTCTGGGGACGTCGAGGATGAGTCTCACTAATGTCACCAAAGGAGTGAATTACCAGATGAATATCCTGAGGAAGCTTAAACCATTCCGCCCACAAGACGAGTTTAAGATGGCAGCCCAAGCTCTTGTGTTGTCTAGGCTGGACTGCGGTAGCTCCACACTATGCGGCCTTCCTTGATACAAACTGGCCCCACTAAGAGCCTCCCTTAACGCTGCTGCCAGACTGGTCTCCAGAACAAAAAAAGAAATCACATATCCCCAGCGCTAAAAGCGCTGAACTGGCTCCTTCATGAGGCAAGAATGCAACTAAAGATAGCTTGCATGACTCATAAAGCCCTATATTTCAAGACCCAAAAATTTTTGGGGCACAAAAGCTAGAATTATCGGGAGGATGCAGACCTTCACAAAGTGCGAGCTCCCTGCAACTGAAACCACAGATTTTCCAGAAAAAGAAAACGTGCTACAGAGCTTTCTCGGGTATTGCCTCGAAAATATGGAACTCTCTGCTGCCAGCTGTCTGCCTAATCTCATCTACCTTCTCCTTCAAAAAAGAAGTGAAAACTCTTTTGATGAACAAGTTTCTGTCCTAAGACAATCACCTTATGTGCCATTGATAACACTTTATGTCTTACTGACTATACACCTGTCTACTACTCCGCTACGATGCATGACTACAACATTGATGATCCTTCATAGATGTCAAACTGACTATTCTCCGTTCATATATGTGACGTTCATATATGTGATACGTTTTCGTTCTCACATCTATATCTTGCCATCCTCTCTTGTAAAGCGCTCAGATACCCTCTAGGGTCATGTTCACGCTATACAATACTTTATACATATAAATAAATTAAATAAAAACTCATGGCCCCATGTTGGAAATTCCATACATGGAAAGTATGACCCATCGTCCTTGACTCTGGAGCTGCTTACAGCAATGCACGAGCTCTTCACAAGTCCATAAAAAGAACACTGCCATGCTAAAGACACGAGCTCTCGAGGAACAGAGGTGCATTGGATTGTCTTAGGGTTTCATGGAAAATTATATATTGGAAACATAACCTATAAATTCTGCATTGCATTTTCTTTTTCTTTAGCCACTTTGTCCCCAGATACTTACAGATAATGAAATAAGCAGCTGCAGAGACCAAATAATATTTCCATAGAGCCTCCAGTCATAGGAAATAACAACATTGCTTCTTTTCTAAATTAAATTCTTTAATTTCAAGAGTTCAGTAATAACCTGAGGGAAAATGAAAAAGAGCTCTTCCTGTCTCGTGCATTCTTGTTTTTATTCTTATAGGAAGACTTCCAACTTAATACCGGTAAAAATGGAGTAAGATGTCCTCAAGCAAGCTTGGTTAGGAGACAGCACCTGGCACTGCGGTTTATCCCTTTGCAAATGTTTGTCCTGCTTTTCTATATATTTAACTTGGAGTCAGAGACGCATCGTTTTTGTTTATGCTTTCTTGAACTACTTTGCTGTCCTTCATTAGTTTTTTCAGTTGTACTGATTTGTTTCACTTCTATTCAGCTTATTGTCATGTCATACTTGACAATCGAGGTGACGCTCTCCCGCTTCATTGTCTAGCATGTCCACAATGAGGCCACTTCACGAAGCTTTTAACAAGTGTAAAGTATGCTTACATCTGCAAAAACCAGCAACATACACATGCTTGCATTACAGTCCAACCAAAAGTAAATCTATGTGTGATGCTGACGTGTAACCTAAGTGTGCCTAATGATCTTTTAAACGTGTTCTAGTCACGCCTACATTCATTCACAATCTAAGATCCAGGGGAAAATCCTGATAGAGGTGTGGCAAAAGTACTGGAGAGGTGTGAAATTGCTAATCTGTTTTCCTTCACAACATTGTGAAATCTTTTTAACCATCACAATTCTTGTGAACATCGTGACTTTTGAAAAAAACAAAAAGAGGATAGCAGCCCTGTTGGGAAGTGTTGGGCCTATTCATGTAAAATATTGCAGGCAGCTAAAAACATATGTTGGGGCTGGCCCATTGAAGGTATAGGAGCCCCATTGTGAGCTGTCGACATTTTATAAAGGTAAGCATACCTGTTGAAATATGTTGGTACTGTCAGGTGAAACTAGGGCAGTTCTATTCAAAGGATAAACAGCCCTGCTCAGAAGAATTGCCACTGACTAATAAATGGAAGGCAGTCCTGCTGAGAACTGCTGGGCCTGAGTCACAAAGGGCCTCCGCACTCGTGACAGAGGCCCTGCAGTCGTAGACCTTCACTGCGGCAAGACCTCCGGAATGGGTAATTGTAGTACGGAGGTGACGCAACGAGTGAGCAGTGGCAGGCTGTGACTTTCAATGCTGCAGGGGTGTTGAGGAAACCCAGAGCCAAACCCAGTGGGCAGGGCCGGTCTTAGGAATTGTGGGGCCCTGGGCGAAATGGAAGATGCGAGGCCCCTCTAATTATCATGTGACATCTAATGAAGTGACATCATAGAAAACCGACATCCAGTGGCGGAGGAGGTTCGCCCCAGTGCTTTTAAGCAGTGCCACTTAAGGAAAAACTAAATTATAATATCTAAGTTATTATTTTTGCTTGTTGCGGCAGCTTTGCAGGAGGGACGGGGCGTGGCTGCTCTACTGACAGAGCAGGGAGGTGAAGGAGTGGTTTGCACTCCCTAAAGTGCGCATGAACGTTTGGCCGGCCATTGGGGCTGGCCAAACATTAATGCGCACTTTGCCTGGTCTCCTTGCAGGCTGCATTACAGCCTGCATGGAGAACATGCCCAGCCTCCCATTCTCTAGCTGAGTGTCGATCCATGGTGCTCAGACCACTATCAGGAGGCTAGGAGTGGGATGCATCCTGCTTCCTGCCCTGGAAGTGGGGGAGAGGACCGAGAGGAGGCAGCAGTGATGGCAATCGGCAGACAGGTAAGTGTGTTTTTTATTTATTTCATTCCCTTTCCCCGCTCCGTAAAGTGTGTTTGTACTCAGTACATGCAACAAACAAGGCTAAATAAGTGCAAGGCCTAGATCCTTGTGTGTGGTTGTTAATTGAGTAACTGGATTGGATAGTAAATCTGTTGACCAACAAAGCCTGGAGAGGAGGCAAGCAAAGACCTCCGTATCTTCACAGATGATAGCAGAATAGTTTTGTGAGTTGCACCCATCTGTATAACTGTATAACGGCTGTATAACTGCAGATCAGTAGTTTGAATCTATGTGTTGGACAATCATCCTTCCAGGATCCAATATGTGAGCGTCATTATATAGTATAATAGCAACTCCTTAGAAAAAGTGGAATTAAACACTTTTATATGGTAGTGGTAATTCAAATGACAGCTAAAAATACCTTTATCACTCCATTACATAGGTATTGTGTGTTTCACTACTGTGTTAATACCCAATGTGTTGTGTGCATCTTTTCATCGTATTCTTGCAAGGGCTCAGAATAACATAACCTTTAACAAGCATTGGCAAAGCCAATAGGTCTCGCCTATAAGAGCAATTGGCTTTGGCAATGTGGCAATGTGTATTTGGCATGTTGTACATTAGCGTGGCTGCTGTTCCACATGGTTAAAAGTTAGTGGCACAGAGTGACCTTGAGTGGAGTGATGGGAGTAGAGTGTCAGACTGGATTTGATCGAGTGGAGTGTTGCAGAGTGGAGTAGGAGGGAGTACAGTGTCGTACAGTTGAGTAGAGGGGAGTAGACTTCAGTGGTTCAGTGGCGGTGCAGTGTCATATAGTGTAGTACGATAGAGTGGAGTGCCGTAGAGTGGAGTGGGTTGGAATCGGGTGAAGTGGGTTGGAGTGGATTGAGACAGTGGGCAGATTGGATTGGAGAAGTTAGGGGTGGATTTGACTGTAGAGTGAATTTGATTTAGTGGAGTGAGGTTGATTGGAGTGGATAGACTGGATTGGATTGTAGAGGGGTGGATTGAAATGGGTGTGTTGGATTGGTTTGAGGTAGGGTGGATTGGATTGGGTTGATTGGACTAGAGTAGGGTGATTTGGAGTGGGGTGAATTAGACTGGACTGGAGGGAGTGGATTGGATTGGAATGGAGGAGGTGGATTGGACTGGTGTAGTGGGGTGGATTGGACTGGATTGGGGTGAATTAGAATGTGGTGGGCTGGAGGGATTGGATTTAGTGGGTTGGATTTAACTGGGGCGGGGTGATGGATTGGAGTAGATTGGGGTGGACTGAATGGGTGGGTGGAGTGGGGTGGAGTGGAGTGGGGTGAACAGGAGTGTGGTCCACAGGAGTGGAGTGGACTCGACTGGAATGGAGTGGGGTGGAATGTTGTGAGGTGGGGTGGATTATAGTGGGGCGGATTGTAGTTGATTGTAGTGGGGCAGATTGGAGTGACCTAGATTGGATTGGAGTGGGGCAGATTGGATTGGAGTGGGGCAGATTGTTGTGGATTGGAGTGGGGCAGAATGGAGTGGGGCAGATTGTTTTGAATTGGAGTTGAGCAGATTGTTGTGGATTTCAGTGGGGCAGATTGTTGTGGATTTCAGTGGGGCAGATTATTGTGGATTGGAGTGGGGCAGATTGTTGTGGATTGGAGTGGGGCAGAATGGAGAGGGGCAGCTTGTTTTGGATTGGAGTGAGGTAAATTGAAGTGGGGCAAAATATTTATGATTGGAGTGGGGTACATTGGAGTGGGGAAAAATATTTTGGAGCAGGGTAAATTGGAGTGGGCAAAACATTTTGGATTGGGGTGGGGTAAATTGGAGTGGGCAAAATATGTTGGATTGGAGTGGGGTAAATTGAAGTGGGGCAAAATATTTTGGATTGGGGTGGGGTAAACTGGAGTGGGGAAGATTGTTTTAGATTGGAGTGGGGTAAACTGGAGTGGGGCAGATTGTTTTTGATTGGAGTGGGGTAAATTGGAGTGAGGCAGATTGTTATGGATTAGTGGGGAAGCTTGTTTTGGATTGGATTGGAGTAAATTGGAGTGGGGCATATTGTTATGGATTGTGGTGGGGCAGATTGGGATGGGAGGATTGGAATGTGGTGGACTGAGGTGAATTGGTTTGGGGTGGATTGCATTAAGTGGAGTGGATTGGTGTGGGGCAGATTGGGGTGTACTGCACAGTTATGTGTCAAAGCATAATTTCTGAAAATGCACATGAGAAAGAAACAATGTTGCTTTGCAATAACATAATCCTCATCTTTTGAGATTAGTGTCCACAAGCAAAAACAAAAGGAAGCATGAGTGCATATTAAGAAAAGAAGACTTGGCAAAATAAAAGAAACTTGACTATAGAAAATAAATCTTTGCAACCCTGCCCTGGGCCTCCCAGCACTACCTAATGGATATAACGCCCTGCAAAGGGGGCCCCACTCCAGGACCTTGCTGCCTAGGCCCTAATGCAATGCTGCGAGGCCCACCTGCTCTGGGCTTCGCCGCACTGGATAATGGGCCAAGTCCCAGTGAAATGGGCCCCACAGATGGCCTTGTAACCTGATCGAGTGCTTCGAGGCCCATGGGATGGAAAAACACCTCCTCTGTGCCTCAAAGCAGCAGCGAGACACTTTTCTTAACACTGTACTACTGTGCCATGCCAGTCTGATCTGGATGCTCCCTCCTCCCCTCAGCCACCTCTCCTTACCTGTTAATGTCCAGCTAGTCCTAGACACAAAAGAGCCTTCTGTTGCTGGGAAACGGAATACACAAAGGGCAGACAAAGTTTTTAACAGCAATGCTGCCCCGCCCTTGTCCCGGAGAGGCGGCATAATTGCTGGCCTTGATGCTATCACCTACTAGACCGAGCTGTTTGTTGTCTTCCAGAAAAGATTGGGGCCTGGCTTCTGGCCAGCCACTCTAAGCCAGCACTAATATAATTCACAACTGGAGGAGGAAGGCGATTAATTAATCAATACAATTTGGAACTGACCACGGTACTAACACTCACGGCTATTGGAATCTCCTTTCGGATTAATGAGGTAGCAACAGCGACAAACGAAAGATTCGTGTAAAGGTGTATTTTTTTACCCGGATCAAGTTGGCCGTTCTACGTCGTCATTTTTTTAAAGTTGGATACGTCAGCTTGAAACAAACACCAATGTACATTTAGTGCACTGTTAGGTGTAAACGAGCCTTTCACTGAAAGCTTACAACCAACATGACGCGGTTTGTTGCACGTGTATGTACTTTTATAGAAAATTCAGGACAGGAAGCCAGGGATGTGATTTTGTTTATTTACATAAGCGTAAGCGCGCGCACACACCCTTATCCCCCCATCCCTCAAAAAACTTTGAAATTCACACTGGAATAAAAACACCATGCCGGGGCCCCCCTGAGAAACACACACACTCTCAATATTATTGGACGGACGGAAGAATGCACTGTACTGTGCTCACCACTGCGCAGTGCTTTTCCCCAGGCCATCATCATTTATTATTCCCGCAACTGCGGGGCCGGCGGCGGGGCCCCCCTGAGTGTGAGGCCCTGGGCAGCTGCCCATACCGCCCATGGCTAGGACCGGCCCTGCCAGTGGGGGCCAAAAAGATTTTAAAAACCCAAAAATTTACTTACCCGTGTTTCGCACTCCTCTGTTTTTTTCTTCTTTCTTCTTGGATGCAGTCAGCACGAAGGCACCTTGTCCAGAGGCGGCTCTAAGCTCATGGTAGCCCTGGGCAGGGAGTGTAGGTAGGGGGCCCCGGAAGAGGGGGTCCGGGCAGGGCGGAGCGGGAGGCCAGTGAAGGAGGGGGGGGGGGCAGGGTGTGTGGAAGTGGAACAGAGCCGGAGGCCGCCAAATGCCTGCCAGGGGCCGCCACACAACTATGTATCCATCCTCAGAGGATTATTATATTAAGGATATATATAGGCGTGGTGGCCCCTGGGGTTTGGGGGCCCTGTGCAGGTGCACAGCCTGCACATGCCTAAGGCCGCCCCATACCTTGTGGAGCCTCAGGCAACTCCCATCTGCAAATCCTGATGCTGCTCCCATGCTGCAGATTAGCAGCATGAGAGCAGTGTGATTGGCATGACGCCTCAATGCTCCAGCTTGACAGGAGGCCTATGCGTGCTCTCCACCCAGCTGTCAGAGACAGCTAGGTGGAGAGGTTTACACTGCGCATGTCACGCCGGCCGTTGCAAGACGGCCTGCCAATGTGGCTTGCGCAGTTTATACTGGTGGAGTGAGCACCACTCTCCTGCTACCAGGCCCTTTGTGAATCAGGCCCGGTTATCTTGTTCATGGCAGTTCTGCGGAGAAACATTCAAAGAAGGTGGAGCAGCTACTGCCTCTGAATGGTACAACAATCCTGCTGAGATGTTTTTTGTATTGTCTTGTTATAGGAATGAAATAGAAAAGGAAAGGGTGCGCCGTTTGAGACCCCATCTGCTGCACTGCTTAGGTAAAGAGACATTCCTCGTACATAAAGTCCGTCTATCTTAAACTCATCACAATACTCCATAAACTTTTCTCTGTTCTCATACTTCGTATCCGCTTCAAAAGAGAAACACTCCGGAGACAGCCAGGTGGAACTTGAATGTTTTAATTTGCATTTTCAAATGTCTAATGATGCCGAAGCTTTTTCACAGACATGTGCTTCCAACATTTCTTACGAACAATCCAGTGTCAAAAACCCAATGTATTTCGAACTTATGTTTAGTTCTTCTTCAGGGGTACTGAAAAAAATAAATGAAGGGCCACATCAACAAATATTGGAAAATAAAAATTTCATTAAATTAAAAGATGCTATAAATTAATCGCCGCAGCATTTTCTCTTATCCTTAATAAACCCAAGTATGTAAACATCCTCTACTCTCCCACAGTAACCGTTACATGATTTACAAATGAATCCCACAGCATCTATAACAACCCCTTACAACTTAAGTTCGCCCTCGCAAGTACTATTGCTAAAGAGAAAGACTTAGTTCGAATAATGTACTCTCCCCACACCCCTAACTGGTCTTAAATTACTGCCACTCGATAAAGATGTAAAATGTACCTGGTTATCTAAAAAGCCAGCAGCTTGTAACAAGTCTTCTCTCTTACGTGCCATAAGAGATCTTGGCTGACCGTATGCGAAGTCTGAGGATAGAGGTTACAGCATTAGATCTCCTCCAATCCTTCTTGGTTAACAGACAACATAATGTGACGATGAATAAGTTTGCATCTATGCCTTTTTCCCGGCCCTGTGGAGTTCCCCAGGGATCGGCATTGAGCACAACACTATTTAACCTTTATGTTTCTCCACTCGAGACAACTATTAAAAATGCTGGTTTTCTCCTGGCGTCTTATGCCAATGACACCAAAATTGTGGTGTCACTGGTAAAACCTGAAAACAGCTCTGGTTTGGCATTCAGAACATGCATGAGCAATAGGAGCAAGTGGATGGACCACAACTGCCTTAATTTAAATGCTGCTAAAACTTAGGTCATCCTCTTTTGGTAACGCCCCTCATTTTAGACACTGGATTGGTGGTCACCTGATTTGGACTCAACTCCTGAACCCTCAAACAAAGTAAAAAACGTAGGCATCCTGGTAGATAAAGAACTGAAGTTCAAGGACCAAGTAAATCAAATTTCATCAGTGTCATTTTGCTCCTTAAGGCTCATAAAAAAGATTTTAAAAATCTTGCCTCCCGAACTTCTGAGAACTGTTATCATTGCATTGGTACCTACAAAGAACGATTACTGCAATAGTCTCTATCTCACTGGTGCAGCGGGTCTCTTGCAGAGGCTTCAGACTTTGCAAAATGCTGCTGCCTGTTTCCTTTTTAAAATTCCTAAACATGAATCGGCTAGAGGAGCCATCAGAAAACTACACTGGTTGCCAGTTAGACAACTATATAGGTTTAAGGCTCTCTGTCTGGCTTATAAATCATTGCATGGACTGAGGCCAGCCCACTTCAAGGAGAAACTCAAATGGTACGTCCCAGTGAGAACACTTTGCTCAGGCTCTGCCATGAATCTGACTGTTCCCTCATTTAGGTGGATCAACTGGGGTGGGAAGAGCTTTTTCAGGACCACAGCTGTGCTCTGGAACAGCCTTAGACTGACATTAAAAGCTGCTCCCTCTTTACTTACTTTCAGAAAGGCATTAAAGACCTGGCTTTTCTCGTAGGATTAGAAGACACCTGGTCATCTGCCTGACTCGCTTTCAACATCTGCTGTAACTATCATCATTTTCTAAAGCTCCAAGACGCCCAGGGGCATAAGTTGCGCTTTATAAATTACATTCATTCATACTAAATTTTGTTATAAGAATTGTATTGGGTTTTATTAAAGGCAGCATTCCGTATGACAACAGACATAGTCCTTATCAGTGAGTGTTTTGGATCACATTTGGTAACAACATATCTGAAAGTGAGAGTCAGCATCTCCTACAGCAGTAAGTACGTAATGACAGGCACCATGTTGGTACAGTCGCGGGTACATTTAGTAGTTCAACCCGGCTTTATGAACATCACAATTAACTAAAGCAAGCCTATACTCTATTGTCCAATAAACGCATCATCCTTGCTGGGAAGGGTTGGGACTGTCCAGGGAGACAGTCGTTGTCCAGATGGATGTGCTTACACTGTCCAATAAAAGTAAGGCAGTCTATACTTCAGCTGCAGTCCCATTACTTTTATGGCAGCACTCCTGAGAAATGTTTGTGCTATCCATGGAAAGCATATCAGGCTTGCTGAGACCTATTAAAAAAGGCCAATAAAACACAGCACCTCTGCTGGTGATTGTTGATGCGGTACAATATGTGTGTAATTACACTGCTGAGAAGCACGCTGAAACTGGAAGGGAAAGTTATGGACTTTCAGAAAGCAGTTTTCTCCTGCCCACGTTTGAGGAATCATACCAATATGAGGAATTGAGCTTGTGAGTACCACTGGTTTGGTTTTTAAACAGTTGCACATATATTTAAGGAGGTTGGTAAACTGGAAAAGAAGATACAAGGACGACTAAGCATGGTCAATCATTAAGCATTTATAGTAAAGTCTACATATTTTCCTGCTATGATTTTCCAGATAATGTGAAGGACTTAGGACTCCAAAAGTTGAATGGCATGATTGCTTATTTAGAAGTATGTTTTTTTTTCATATAAAAATATACCACCATGCACTGTGTGACGGACTGCTCTTTTAATGAACCCAGATCGTACTTTTTGGCATGAGGAAGGCCGACAGAAAATTCATAGCTGACTAAAATGGCGTCTGTGAATGAGGAACACCGAATACTTGCTCTTAATGTGTGCTAGCCTTTAACATAGCTAGGTAAAAGTGCGGATGTGCAATGGAGGGGCACAACTGGTTATGACTGGTCTTAAAATATCCTCAACTTTAGATGGAGTGTTGTGGTTTTGATAGTTTCCTATTTATTGGAATTACCATTCTAAAACATTTTTTTTTTACCGGAAATCATTCACACATAGCCAGCTATATGTGTATTGGTTTGACATTTATAGGTAGGCAACTAATTGTATTTCAGAAACTGGAAGCAGCATTTACAACGCTGGTAATACCACGCAGGTAGGTTACAACGTAGACGTTACATCGTCCGCGTTGTTACCACGCAAGGTATTACATCGCAAGCCGTTTCAACGACTTGCTCTAGATGGCGTGCAACACCAGGGAATGTGGTGGATTTTAAATCCAACACATTCCCTGCTGTTGCACTAACTGGAGTAGGAATAGTAAGTCCAGCGCGCCATCTAGCGCAAGTCGTAGAAGCGACTTACGATGTAAAGCCATGCGTGGTAACAACGCGTTGTAACCTACTGCAGGGTAACGTTATATATTCTTCAGAAACAGATGGATTTTACTCAGATTGCAGGTATTGACCAGCACATCCTGCACACCCAGCAAGTTCCCCTCTTCTCTCTCTTTTCCTTTCCTCAATGGCCACCCGGTGCCACCTGCAAGTCCATGACCTGGCCAGTACCCAACACCTAGACTGGTTTAGGAATCCTGGTTAGTCAGATAGTGTCAAGGGACTGCACATGCAGGAGGTGGAGGGTTGCGGAAGGGACTTGTACTTGTTATAAGAGGGACCTCTGCAGTGTGGGATCCTGTTGCACCCTCTTGTCTTAATGCAATAAGCTTTTAAAGTTCTGTGGTGTCTGGTGTCTCAGACATCTATTGCGTATGGTGTTGTGTGTGGTGTAGACAAGAATGGTGTCTCAGAAATGTACTGGGATCCAAACATTAGGATGGGAATTTGGGGCCAATGAGGGTCTGCCATTTCATGCTGGCAGAACTGAAGATTGACACCGTTGTGAGTTGAGGGCAGAACTGTGGCAGATGCGGGACGTATAGATTATTTCTGGCAGCCTATGCAAACTCTCAGCTTTCCATGAAAAACCGTTGGGTTCCTTGCAAAAACTAGCTGTGCCTGTTAATAGCTCATGTGAACCTCCTATCCTAAGGCAAAAGACGAGCCACAAAAAGGACAAAGACCTATGAAGAGAGGATCCATGGCCAGTTACCAAGTAGAAAATAAAACCAAAACTAGTGACATACAAAAGTGCAGAAAGAATTTTACAAATGGATCAGTCAAATAGAAAGATCGCAGGGTGAGGGGAATGTGAAAGGTAGGACATGTACGGGGTGTTTTACATGTCCAGACAGCAAAATACTGTCAATTTTGGTATGAACTATTGCAAGGCCTGTCTCTCCCATAGGTTATCTTTGGAGCTGCCTTGTAACATCTTATAAGTGTAACTTTCAATTTGGAAGAGATGGAGATTTGGAGTTTGGGCTCCCTAAGCTCAGAATTAAAAAAAAGACGTCTTTTAATGGAGTTGGTTTTTAAATTGTGTGTTGAAAATGTGTAGTAAGTAGATCCGCTAAAAGTTGTATTTTGAAGTGAAGTTTTATTGTGATAAAAAGGTGCTGTGCAGCAGCCGGCTCAAACGAGGCATCAGTCTCTCCAACCGTATCTTTTTCAAAACCAAGACTCTAAATTGAATGCTTGTGGCCAGAACATCATGGCACAAGCATTCGAACCCTGGATAGAGAACACTACATTATCCTCCTCCTCTAAAACATTTGAAAAATACAAAAGAACAAAAATACAAACAAAAAAAATAAAATAAAAAAAACACCTGCGTAAGGAGAGGATGAGGTAAGATACTATATCTGACAGGAAAAAAACGTTGATGATAACTTCTTCTCATACCTACCATGGCAGGAACAGAAGAAGAAGCATAATTTTGAATATATCTTGAACTTTGATTAATATCAAAATTGTTGGAACTAGACAGAGGAATCTGACTCAAACGTTCAGTGACTTTCACAACTCTAGATAAGTTCCACCAATTTTTTTAATTGACTCTTACAGCATTACCCCACACTTTGTCCACAGTAAAAGGTTCAGATTATTTTGAATTTCCTTTTCTCCCACGAACAGGAATCTTAATCCGTACAATGTCGCCAACTTCAATTTGTTGAGAAAAAGATCTCTTCCTAGAGTCAAAATACAATTTTTGTTGGCATTGAGCTAGTGAGACATTAGGTCTTACAATATTGTCTACATTACTCACAGTATTCAATTTTACCCATCTGGACATCCATCCAGGACATACTTTAGAGCAGGGTTTTCTTCCCGAAGAAGTTCATAAGGGGGCACCTTTGTAGAAGAATGGGGCGTAGTACGATAAAACCATAACATAGATCTTACTGCATTTTGAACATTGCACTTTCCTGCTAAGGTCCATTGTACACAATTATTGATAACTCTGTTCATTCGCTCCACCAACCCATTCGTTTGCGGATGATAGAGCTCACTTTTGGAATGTGTGATACCACTTTGGTGCAAAAAACATTCAAACTCTTGGGTAACAAACTGTACCCCATTGTCGCTTACTATTATAGAAGGAAAACCTACTCGCAAGAAAATATCTTTCAGAAAATCAAAGACATTGCTAGAATTAAGTTCATTGATAAACCGAACCTCTGGCCACTTCAAATAATAATCTATGGCCACAATTGCAAACCTGTAAGTGGTAGGAAGTGTATTAAAAGGCCCAACCAAGTCAATCCCAATTTTCTCCCAAGGTCTACTAGGTAACACGATGGGTTGAAGAGGTGGTGTAAGTACTTTCAAACTCTTCTCCGAGTTGGAGCATAACACACACTCCCCAACAACCATATCAACATCCTTATCCATTTGTGGCCACCAAAGTGTTCACGTAACCTTATTTTAGTAAAAGTTTTGCCTACGTGACCTTCATGTGTGCCTCGGATTAACCTAGATCTCAATGCCTCCGGAGGAATCAATCTATCTCCATGCACAAGTAAACCATCCTCAATGGAAAGTTCCTGTGAAACTTTTACAAAAGTTTGCAGAGAAAGATGAACATTCTTCTCTCTCGGCCAACCACTTCTCACACAGTTGATGACTTCTCCAAGTAAAACATCTCTGGACAATTGATCTCTCCACTCCGCTTCACTAACAGCACACATCTCATCCAAAACCACTGCAGCCACAAAACAATTTTCCTCATCATCGTCATCACATTCATTTTCACATTGCACAGGATGTCTTGAAAAATAATCTGCTCTGACATTCTTGTTCCCTAGGAATGTAGGTAACCTCAAAATCAAACTGCAAAAGTTTAGTTGACAAACGTGCAATCCTTGGTGTGTGTTCTTTCAATTTATCACCAGAAAGAATGGATACAAGTGGGCTGTGATCTGTGCGTAATTTAAAATATTTTCCCCAAATGTAAGGACTAAATTTCCTTATGGCCCACCAGCATGCCAATAATTCTCTTTAGATCATTCTCTTTCAATCACTGCAAAATGTAATCCCGAACTACGCAACACTCTTGAAGCATAGCCTAAAGTGTGCTCATCCCCTTTTATGTTTTGGTTGAGAACAGCACCTAATCCCACACCACTGGCATCCACTGTGATGGTACACATAACATTGAGGTCAAATGGGTTGCGTATTATGGGACTAACAAGACGTTGCTTAATCCACTCAAAAACATCATTGCATTCTTTGTTCCATATAAAAGGAACACTTTTCTTGAACATATTAGAAAGTAGTTAAACTCTGGAAGCGTAATCAAGTAAAATTTGTGAGTAAAACTCACACAAACCAATGAACGATTTGAGGCCTACCTTGTCACACGGAGCTGGACATTCTTCTATGGCTTTAACAAGACCTGGCCTTGGTTCAACACCATGTTCAGCAAGGACATGACCAAGATACTCTACTTTCTGTACCTTGAACACACATTTCTCGTTCTTCAAAACTACACCTGCATCACGTAAAGTCTCTAACAGACAAAAAACTGTCTCATCATGTGACTCACATGTTTCACCATGGACCAAAACGTCATATTGAAAAACGACAACTCCTTTAATATTTTTTAGTAAATTAGACATGAATCTCTGGAAGACTGCAGAGGCCAATCCAAATGGTATGCAACAGTATTGAAAAGTCCCAATGGGTGAAACAAAAGCAGTTAAATGCCTGGACGATAAATCCAGGACAACTTGGTGATAGGCTGATGCCAAGTCTAATTTACTAAACCATTTAGAACCATTGATTAGCGATAACATGTCGGAGATTTTTGGGAGGGGATGAGAATCTATCCATATATTTTTATTGAGACTGCGTAAATCTATGCAGACATAAAGTTCACGATTCTTTTTTTAGCCACGTCCCAGGGAGAAAGCCAAAGAGATGACTCAAAGGTTCAATTATCCCCTTTTTACAAAGAGCCTTGAGCTCCTGTTCTAATTGTTCTCCTACACTGAATGGAACATTTCTGAGTTTGTGCTTAACTGGTATAGCATTTTCTTTCACTTTGATAAAATGAGTAAAACCCCTGATCTGTCCAAGACCGTCGCTAAAAACTGATGGATAACGTTCAGACAAAATATCTACAAAATCCTCGTCTGAACGAAGGATAGAGACTTGATCCTTTGTGCCTGGTCTAAGTACCATTTTGAAAAGCCCCTGATGGAACCATCCAAGGATATTTAAACCCTTGATGGCCACGTATACTTTATCAAAAATGTTTCAACCCCTAAATTCCAGGGTATCTTCAAAATATCCTGCTAGTTCAATGGTCCTTCCCTCGTATGATACAGGGGATCCATCTGGAGGTAGCAATAAACGAGATCCCCAAACTTCTCTGAACTTTTCCTGAGTTATCATAGTGATTCTTGCACCCAAATCAACAAGTAAGAATACACTTTTTGTACCAACTCCTATCTCCACATAAGGGTCAACACACTCGGAAGGTTCATTAGGATCTGCATTCATATCTCCAACCACAACAACCATGTCCCTTAAATTATCCTGAATGTTATCAAAATCATCAGTTTGGGATTCTGACGCTGAAACATTTGCAACAGAAGATGACAACCCGGTAACCTGTTTAGAATCTTGAGGAAAAGAAAAATGTATTTTCCCATTTTGATAAACTTTAGAAAAATGACCTAGCTTACCGCACATCCTGCAAGTGACATTTCTAGCAGGACAGGGGCTTACCGATCTAAAACGCGGAAAGTTACCACATTTAAAACAAATATTTGTCTGTTTAAAAAACTTGTTATCATTAAAATGAAAAGATTAATTTTTAGCATCCTTAGGCCTTATAACATTGACAGAATCTTCTTTGATAGATGTAGATGATGGCTTTTCATCTAGTTCCTTCACGGAAAATTTTGAAAGTTCGATGCTCTTTGCTATGCGAATAGTCTCCTCAAGTGTTGGGTTTCCTAAGGAAAGTCGTTTTTGCTAGATACTCTTGTCAGTGCACTTACAGATATATTGGTCCCTTATAAGTTGATCTCTAAATCCCTCAAATTGACATTCAGCACTTAAAACTCATAATGCTGAAATAAAATCTTCAACTTTTTCACCAACTCTCTGTTCCCTCTTAAAAAAAAGTATGCCTCTCGACGACTAAACTGGGTTGGACATCAAAACGTAGTTCCAATTTTTTCATAGTCTCAACAAATTAATTTATCTCCTCCTCATCAACAGCACGCACTAGAGGAGGTAAATGTTTAAAAATGGATCTTCCTTCGAATCCTAAAACATTTAATACAATTATTTTTTTCCTCTCAGCTCTATAATGTGAACCCCCTATTGCACCAATGTAGGTGATAAAAGCATCATACCATTTTTTCCATGAAATTGGTGGATACTCCGGTGTTTCGAGAAAAGGTGGGGGTGGAGAAACAGACTGCATAATGAATAACACTACTTTCCTAAAATATTTAAAAATTAGAAGTAGAAAAATTATTAATGTTAATATAATTTTCCACAATAATTTTTTTTATGATATCTGTTTGAAAGATAACTATTTTGGAAAGGTGTATGTCATAACTATTTTTTAAAGAGAAAAAAAAACATTCGGTGTGCACATGACTCTTGCCCAAGTTATACAGATAAATTGTTTGTAGCACAGTATTACCACCAAAAACAAAAGAGTTTGAAGTTTTCTAAATCCAAACAACACCACTAACCCAGTGAACTTTGAGTAATTCTTGTATGAAAGATGTTCATACACAAATGGAACCTAAAAATAAAAATGATGATGATGGATGGACTGATGTGCGTGTCATCGAAAACAAGCACAAGGAGAAAACGTCCTTAAGAAGAAAATGTTAATGAACTGAACGTGGCACGTAGCAAAATAAAAGCTCAGATGTGCGTGTCATCGAAAACAAGCACATTACGATTAAACCGATTAACTTGAAATTGACATAAATAATGTGTGCATTCCACCGGTAGTGCACACGTTGAATATCGAGGATTAACTTGTTTTTTTAATGTATTTAAGAAGCGCACTGAATAATGTGCGTTAGTCTCACCGTTGCCTGAATCAGCTTAATGATCGTCTCACAGTTCCCAACCTCATCGCTGTCTTGAGCCGTGTGATCTTCGTCTCACCGTTGCCAAGACGTGACCAATTGATTGGCAATTTTCTGCTCCGTAAAGACGCTCTTCAAAAACACTATTGGATATGACAATCCCAAAATGGCTTCTACGCACTGTGTTGTTTTGTTAAATGGCTCCCACGTTGGACAAAATTTGAAAGTTTTGTTTCCCTCTACGATTGTTTTCTTGTTTACACTGTAAATCATGTTTTTATTGATGTCTATTGTGTATCTATGTGAACACCTTTTATGTATTCCTTGATTGTCTTACAAATTGTTTCTACTTTTTAGTAAACTATGTTTTTGTATTAATAACTGTTTTCTGTGTTGGGTACCCTCTTAACATTTCTCTGTTTAATATTATATTTTTGCTTTTTATGTGTTGTTTGATTTGATTGTGTTATATTGTTTGTGGATTTTGTAAGAGTGCATCTTTTAGAAACTGGGCATGTTCTTGTTTAACCTTCCTATGCCTGTGCCTGCCTGTGATGGAATCAACGTCTGGTTTAGACTGACAGGAGCCTGTTTGTGCATTCACTCTAGACAGTCACACAAACGGCACTAAGGTGTGCCCTGCATATCCTGATGGTCCATCACCAGGCTGATAGATCTTCCTGAGCTAGACTGGTGGGAGGAGTTGTCACTGACACCTGAATAGGGCTGTTCCTGTCCTCTCACAATGTTGTCTCCACCCCCTCTAAGTGCCTGGAGCCAAGACAGGGAAAGGCAGGGCTTGTGTGCTACAAAGACAAGATTTTGAAGTATGCCTACTTCAAAGGCCAAAAGGGGTATACGTATTGGACCTAAAACTCCACACTCTGGGATCAAGAGGACCCTGCCAAGGAGAAGAGCTGGCAGGAGGGGTACTGCCCCTTTGCTGTGTGTTGATTTGCTGGGTTGGCCTGCAGTTGCGTCATCTATGTGTGGAAAAGTGGGTATATTATCTTGCCATTCACTCCACCATTTTGTAATTCACTCTACCATGTTGTGCTTTAACCTTCATGACTGACTTTCTCTCTGTATCACAAACACTCTGGAGCTCCACTTTTGAACTGTTACATTCCTGCACGGACACTCTGTTCGTGCTTTGGCCTGCCACAAACTGACCAGCCCATGCTCAACCAGTCGGACAGGGAGTTTCTCAGATGTTTGTCGCCCTCACCCTGTATATTATGCCCTGCAGGTGTCCAACAACAGGCCTCTCCCTGCTTGCTGTGTAATCATACCTCTCACCTGTGCCCTGCAGTGGTAAACAGATAAATATTTGTGGACTCAATTGTATAAACATGCTTTTCACCTACACCCTGCAGGGGCCTCACCGTTACCTGTGCTTATCAGATTAACCTTTGTTTAACATGTAATCATGCTATGCCCTGCAGTACCAATTAATCAGAGTGACCTCTGTGTACTATGTAATTATAATGTTTTGCCCATATCCTGCAAAAGCCCCCAAAGGCTACTCACCTGCTGATTCTCCAGATAGACTATTTGTTTAGGAATGCAATCAAGTATTATTGGTACAACTCCCTTACATGCCTGAGGCAGAATAAAGGGTATATAAGCTGTAAAGTAAGACCATTCTGCAGACTGCTTCCTCAGACAGCTATGGGTGTCTGTTGTTGATGCCTCTCCATCTCATAAGATTGTAATAAATATCCTTTCTCTCTGGCTCCAGCGTTGGTCCTTGTTTGTATTCCGGACCCCCGTGGATATCTTGGCAGTGGTTAGGGCAGCGTTGTCTCTGACCGGGTAAGCTTCCACCCATTTGCTGAACGCGCAAACAATCACTAAAACATATTTAAGGTTGTTGCATCGTTCCATTTGGATATAATCCATCTGCAGGACTTCAAAAGGTGATGTAGGGATGGCATATCCTGCTTGTGGTACCCGAGTACCTTTACCTACATTGTAGCAGAGACAAACCAAAACACTGTTGGACCAGCCTGGAGGCAGTAGAACGGAGGTGGTTGTTATCCCACACTTCCTGTAATATTTTAGCCATGGTGGCAGCATTGGTGTGTGCTGGCAAATGAGTCATGTTCAACAATGGGAGGAGATAAGCATTTGGTAATTTCCAAAGTTTTCCATCTTTGGATCGCCAACAATTCTCTTCATCAAGCATGCCCTCCTTCTCCCAATTTTGAAGTTCTTCAGAGGTGGCAGTGGACTGAATGTCCCTGATCTGTTGTCTAACATCATGCCATTTCTCTGCTTGGGATTTTACTATGTACATAGGGGTATGTATTCTTTCCTGTGCAGTAGCCTGGGCTGTCTCATCAGCAAAAGCAATTCCTAACCTTATTTCGTCTGTGACCTTCTTGTGTGCATTGCATTTAACAATAGCTAATGTTCTGGGTGGTGTCAAGGCTTGGAGCAATGCAGTGACTAAGTCACCATCCTGAATGGGCGTACCATGTAATGTTAAGAACCCTCTCTCCTTCCAAAGGATACCAAAACTGTGGGCTACGCCAAAGGTGTACTGGCTGTCGGTATAGATGGTGACAGCGAGATCCTGGCTAAGGATATAAGCGCGGGTGAGAGCTATATGTTCTGCGGGCTGGGCCGATTTCTGAGGTATGCGTGCAGTCTCAACAATGGTGTTGGTAGTGATGACGGCATAGGCAGCAGATGTGGTACCGTTTGAAAGTTTAATACAAGACCCGTCCACCCACAGTTGCCCATCCTGTTCTGTGAGAGTAGTGTCTTTTAAGACTAGCCGTCCTTTAGTCTGTTCTTCTGTTCGAAAGAGGCAGTCATGTGGTATGTCTGGGATGTCAGAATCTGGTGTGGGCAGGAGTGTGGCAGGGTTCAGGGTCGCACATCTCTTTAGCGTGATATGGGGTGCTAACAGTTCGTATCCTGTTAGTCATGCACTAGTGAGGTGTCTTTGTCTGATTCAGTAATATGATGACTGTGTGTGGAACTAATACCATCAATCTAGATCCCAACACAATCCCTTCACTTTGTCGGAAAGAGACAGCAGTTGCTGCAACTGCTCTAAGGCAGGAGGGCAGACCTCTGGCCACAGGGTCTAGGGTGGCTGAAAAGTAAGCGCAGGGGCGTTTTTTGGTGCCGTGAATTTGGGTCTTGACTGAGAGAGCACATCCTGAGCACTCATGGGTGTAGAGGCAGAAGAGTTTACAGTAGTCAGGTGTGCCCAATACTGATGCAGAGCAAAGAGCCTGGCGTAAGTCTTGAAAGGCTTGGTCGTGCTCATGTGTCCAAGGAAGAGGTGTGGGTGTATCTTTTGTGAGCAAAGCAAGGAGTGGCTTAGCTATGAGGGAAAAATTTGGTTTCCATTGACGACAAAAGGAAGTGAGTCCTATTAGTGCACAAACATCTCTTTTGGGTAGTGGGAGAGGAAAGGTGTAGTATTGTTTGGATGCGGTCAGGGTTGAGAGTACGTCCCTCCTTAGACAGCAGATGGCCGAGGTAGGTCACCTGCTGTCTACAATACTGTAGCTTATTCTTGGATACCTTATGGCCCTGTGATGCCAAAAAGCGTAGTGTAGTAAGAGAGGCAGTGCGAGCCAGTGCCGGAGTGTCTGAAGCCAACACAATGTCATCGACATATTGGATGAGAACAGCGCCGTGTGGTAACTGTATCTGGTCGAGCCTGGCTGTAGATACTAGGGCTTTCAGTATACCCTTGAGGAACCCAACAGAATCTGTACGATCTATTTTTTATGGTGAAACCAAAAAGATAGCGTGAATCAGGATGTATTGGAATGGAGAAGAAGGCCTTTTTGAGGTCAATAACTGTAAAGGTGTTAGCAGTTGAGGGGATCATTGTCAATCTAGTTGTTATGTCAGAGACCACAGGATATTGTGGGACCACTATTTTGTTAATTGCGCGGAGGTCAATGACAAAACTGTATATTTTCTCAGAAGTGGACGTACATTTCAAAACTGAAAGGATGGGGCTATTGCAAATGTAAGACTGAACTTCCTCAACTACCTCAGATGCAATCATATCCTGTACTATAGCCACAGGGTGTCAGGTAACTGGGACAAATCCTGCTGTTCGGAATCAGTGAGACAATGAAGGTGGGATTCATAACCAAGGGCCCCCTTGGTTATGAATCCCGTCTTTATTGTCTCACTGATTCGGAACAGCAGGACATTCTGAGGAGAACAGCCAATGGTGGCTCTGAAATGCTTTAAGAGATCAATCCCCATCAAATTGTCTGGGCAGTTTGGGGAGAGCAGAAAAGAGGCCATCACTGCTTTCCCCTGCATGTCCAGGGGCATCTCAGTAGAAAGGGGGTTGGTGGAGGGCGTTTTGTCAAATCCTACAGATGTGACCGATAAGCCAGACAGGTGCGCCCTAGGAATCAGCTTATGTGAGAGGGCACTTCTAGAGGCCCCTATGTCGACCAAGAATTTTCCCTGAGTTCCAACCACTGTAGCTGTGACATAGGGGCCTGATTGATCAACTGGAAGTTCCACTGGTTCCTTTCCCTGTCCCTGGCTGTCTCATGCAAATTCATTGTCCGGGAAGTGGTTACCAGAAAAATTGTGTGCAAAAGCCTGTCTATTGTTATCGAAGACATTGGAGCGTTGTCCGTTGGAGGGTGGGACTCTTCCTCTACCTCTACTCAATCCCCTTCCCCGACGCATTGAATTTCGCTGTAAAAGAGGACAATCTGCGCGCTAGTGGCCTGTTTCTTTACAATAAGCGCATTGGTCCTGGGCCAGTTGACGTGGGGGTGGGTGTGTTCCAGTAGTTGCAGGCATATAATTATACTGCGGACCTCTACCGTTTCCTCCCCCTCTAATGCTTATTTGGGAAAGCATTACTTTTTCTTTGAGTTCTTTTCTTATCTTTTTCTTCCTCTATCTTATTCTGCAAACGTTCATAATATTGGGCCATAGTCAAAATCTGTGTGGGTGTTGCAGCAAGCCACGTGCTTTCGCTACTCTGTAAGTTTGTGGAGATGGGTGGCAACAATCCTTTAACAAAAGTTTGAACTAGTAAGTGTCGACCTGTCTCAGTTGTCACGTCCTGTCCACTATAGTCAATAAACGCATGGCTGAGGCGGTAGAAGTAGTCAGATGTAGTTTCCTCAGATTTTTGTTTACAAGCAGTGATAGCTGTCCAATCTACCTTCCTAGCTGGAATTGTGGCCTTCATTCTTTTTACTATATTACCTGGCAGCTCTAAAATAGCTTCTGCAGGCCTTTTACCTGGTTTTCTATCCCTATCCATTGTCGTCAAATCTTCCCACTTATGTTTGAACAAGGCCTCATCGTCCACTTTCCTTATCGGTCTCCAAATATCTGGGGGCAGAATTAACCCAAGGAACTGATCTATGTCAGTCAGTGTCATTGTATAAGTAGTAATAACCGTGTCCAACCCTTCGTAGAATCCCGTAGGATTCTTCTGGGGGTCAGGCAAGTCCTTTTTGAAAGCTCTCCCCTCCGTCAACTTACGATACAATCATCTAACATGGTCTGCTGGTGTCACTTTGTGGCGTTTCTCATAAAGAGAGAATATTTCATAAGCAAATTGTTGTAGGAAGTAGCCCTTTTGAGGTGGTGCATAAGCCTTATAGATAGCATGGATCTGGCTAGAGGTAAAAAGATCCTCCAGGCAGGTGCGAACTAGACCATCCAAGGCCTGTTTCTGTGCAGATGTAATGGGGGGTGTGTGGGATCCCGCAGAAGATGTGGTCTCGGGGTCAGATTGAGGGGGAGGGGCAGTGGGATTGGGAGGTAGGGGTTTGGCATTCTCGGAGGGTACATTTCCAATGGCCGGCCGTGGGATAGAAGGGGGAGGGACATGGTATGGATGGAGAAGCTCCTCTTCATGGGGGTCTGCTCGCGCTAGTGGTGTATGACGCACAGGATACTGACCAGACACATTCAACCTGTGTTCTCTATCTGTACACGCAAGGTTGGATGCAACTTTTTCCTGT
Source organism: Lissotriton vulgaris (assembly GCF_964263255.1). Lineage (NCBI taxonomy): Eukaryota > Metazoa > Chordata > Amphibia > Caudata > Salamandridae > Lissotriton > Lissotriton vulgaris. The sequence continues at coordinate 1,738,689,176 of NC_141691.1, forward strand.
TGTAATTCTATTAATTTCTGTTTATCGCTTTTTCTAGCCTCTTTCTGTAACTTTGCCTGAATCCTTCTCTCTCTTTCAGCTCCCTCCTTTTTCCATTCACCTAGGGCGTCAAACATAGCTTGTCGCAACTTTCTTTTAAAGAGCTGTATGTCTACAGCTTCAATTTTGCGAGATTCAAAAGAGTCATATATGGGTCACTGAGACTCTTTATTCTTGGACGTGTATTTATGCCATAATGAATTATACATTATGGGAGAAATACCGTATTTTATGTACATATCCTTACTTGAGGTACCTTCCGGGGGAGCCGGCTGACTATCTTCTAGCACCCTCGATCGAGGTATACAACAACCAAACCATCGTGCAAATTTACTAAACGCCGGCATGTTTTTCTAGTTTCTTAAAAACGTCTCTACAAATTTCAGAAAATTGGACAAATAGTCCACTTTACTCGCTTAACTTTCGTTATTTGCAAATATCGAAATACCAAGTCTGGATAACTAGAATACCAACAATAAAAGGTGTCATCAACAACCTTATCAAGCGGATTTACCAAGTACGGACATGCTTTTCTATGTTATCTTAAATAATAGTTCTACAAATTTCAAAGGTCGGACAAAAAGTCCACACTACCCGTTTTATCTTCAATCTTCGTAAACAGTGAAATTAAACAAAACCAGACAACCAAAACCAAGTATAAACAAAAAGGTGTCGCAAATCAGCGACCCTACCAGAATCCTTTGTCTCATTCTCCAAGTGGTTTCTATACTGCAAAGATCGTCCAAGTCTATCAAGGGCCCGAGTCATGACCGGAGCCACTTGCGGGGGTCTTTTCGGAAGTAGTGAAGGTCGGGTGGTAGGTACAAAGACGAGGGTCTTTTTCCCGTAGGCCGGCCCACCACCGTGGACTATAGGGTGACCCTGACACCTTTGGTGGTCTGCCAAAAGACCCCCAAATCCACATATGTGTGGGCAAAGGAAAGCACTTGACTTTTAATTTGCTGTATCCTGCATGAGAAGATTCTCCAAGGGCTTGAAGTAGAGCTTGCCTCCTGTTAAGAAGTCTCAGGGATATACAGACTTCACCTGCTTTACCCTTGAACTCCACTGCTTGGAGTTCTGACCTGCCTTGTGGTGCCAATTCCAGTTCTGGTCCCTTGGAGGTTGTTCCTGCTGCTAAAAGCTACAAGAAGCCTGAAAATCGACATATAGCCCTCCCAGCACCTGTTATTCCGATGCAGCAAAGCCATGTGGGACGAATGTCCATGCTGCGCCCCTGTGCGACTGAAGAAAAAGATGCAGTGCCCAAGGAGAGGGACTGTAGTGGAAGGAAAACGTGCCAGATGGAGGTGAGGTGCAGTCAGTTGCATACAAGGAGCCTGTTGCGCAACATGAGTTCCCAATGCAAAAACAGTATGGTCAGCACTACGTAAAACCAATAGCACAGAGAATCCCAGAGACGTACTGGCCTGTACAGGTAAATGAGCAACATATTATTAGCATCCTCAAGAATAAATGTGCCTACAAACCTCGCAGGAAAGGAGCATGAGAGTGCAGAAACGGTCATACATTCAAAGTATTCCATCCGCGTCTAAAATGGTGATATTAATGTAATACTGTAGTCCATACTGATACACCCATACTGCAGTTGCCAATGCGGCACAAGAATCCTAGACCCTAAAAAAACGTGAGTTAGCCTTGCTGCCGTGTGATTCAAAAACATTGAGGTTTTAATATTGCAACAATTAGGAATCCTTAATATATTGTCAAGGTAGGCAGATGTGCAGTTAAGAATGGGAAACCGATACAGACAATATAGTGGTAGTCAATATTGTGAAGTCAATATTGCTACAGTCCGATATGTTTTTCCTTGATACTCAACTATGCAGCACTTCCTGTAACTGTCAAGCTTTCGTAGTCTACAAAGTGCTGTAAGCAAGTTGAACGTATTCAGGACACAGATGGTGACACTTACTTGCATCAGAAATTAGCAGCCACTATAAAATATAATGCTACAGATGTGGTGCTACTAGGCCTTGAGCAATTAAGGAGAAATAATCCTCTGATTCTACACTCATCCATGCTCGGATTATGTTTGACCAAAGCTAAGTGAGCTTAGGGAGTCAAGCATCAGGTTTGCCAAATGGGTGTTCCTTATGACGGAGTTGACAGGGGCTGCGTGACCCTGAGCGCCACCATCCGCCTCCCTCTACAGTGCACTGTTGTGTTCAGAGGAGGTCACACTTGACATCTGCCTTGCTTGGCAGATACCCAATGTCTACCCTCCTCTGTTTATACATTGTCATTCAGGGAGGAGGGTCAGGAATTAGAGAAGAACTGCCCAAGGACAAAACACACCTCTTCAGAGGGCATGTTCAAGGTGCAAATGGAGACTCTGAGGAACTTTATCATTTTTTATGTAGGAAGACTCCAAGAAAAAGAACCAGCAGCAAGACTAACACAAAAGGTATAATGATGACATTGCCTATGATTACGAATGCCCCGTTGCTGGGTGCAATGTTTATTGTGGCTGATAAAATCTGATACACCTGGGTTAAGTATTATGGGGCAACACATATTGCATGAAACAAGTTAAGTTCTTTAAAGTGGGGCATACTATGTTGATTTTGTTGCTTTCCGCATCAAAATCCACATGTTACTGTATTTTCTTAGCATTTTTTACCAATAAATATCCTGAGGAAAATTGCAGTGGAGTGGACTTTATTGTACCCAGTATATACCTGGTGTGATATCTCTGCACAATTTATAATTCATATAATTTTGAAACAGGGGTTAGCACCAGGATCGGCTCGTATTGGGGAAAAGAGGAGGGGCGGGGAAGGAGGAACACAACGGAGATTAAAATATTTTTTACAAAAGATGCTGGGAGGGGGCGGGGGGTCAAGGGATACAAAATCAAACTTACCTGCTACCCTCCAGCATCACATTCCGCTCATCCGCTCCTCTCTGCCACTCCAGGCAGGCACAGACTCCCAGCCTGCCTTCGGCCGATCCTGGAGCTGCACTTGCATGAGAGCAGCTTCAGGATTGGCCTGAGCGCCGATGATGTGCGCTCCAGGACAGACTGGGAGTCTGTGCCCGCTCTCTCCAGCATCAACAATGCAGCTGGTATTGGAGAGGGGTCACTGCGCATGTGGTTTTCGGCCAGCCTGAGACCGCTGGCCAACAACCACATGCACAGTGGTTTTTGACTAGCCTGAGACTGCTGGCCAAAAACCACATGCACAGTGTAGGTAGAGCCCACTCCTCCTCCTGCCTATCATAACCATGGCCCGCCCCAAGCAAAATAAAAAGATAATAAAACAGGTTTTTACCCTGTTTTATTATCATTTATTTTTACATTTTGTGCTGACAGGGGGGCGACGCTCCTCCACCATAGCAGAGGAGACGCTGCTGGTTAGCACAGAGTTCAGAATTTTCCTGCTTCCTAATCAGGCCCTAAGAAATCTCCATGGCTTAATACATGTAAAACAAAAGTAATTTTGAAACATTATTTTGATGGAGCACATATCTAATATTAATCGAAAATTAATAAGCTACACTTCAAAGGATAACATGATTTTCTTCATGGGAAATCTGCCGCTTGTGAGGTAACGTACATTTTATTGTTTAGTTAATTAAAACCTTAACAATTTTGACATAAAAGGCAGGGTACTGCAGGTTTCATATTTAGAAGAGACTTGATAAACATTTAATCAAGCATTAATTCGTTAAGTGGAGGTAATCAAAAAATATACATTATGTAAGAGTGCAGATTGCATAAGGCTGGCAAGAGTTGGAAAACAGAAGCTTCATTCTTGAGATGAGACAAAATAAACATTTAATCTGAAGTTGGTTCAAAGATAAACACCCTAAACACGAACTTTATTCTTAAGTAAGGACCTAATGAACACTGCTTTTTGAAATTAATTTCATGTACAAAAGGAAGAAAAAGAAGGCTCCTGATGTTGTTCATGTTGTGGGTACATAAAGTGCATTGCGTTTACTTCAACCTGCCTCACAGGCTTCATTCTTCAATTGAAACATGATAAATACTTCACCTAAAGTTGATTCAGTGTGCAAAATGAGCAAAGTAAACTCAGAATTAGTTCACAAGGAGCATAAAGTGCATTCTGCTTACTAGAACACAGGATTCATTCTTAAATTGCAACAAGGTAAGTACTTCGTCTAAATGCTGATTCAATGTGTAAAATGCACAAGGTAAACACAAACTTCGCTCTTACTTTAAGACGTTCTTAAATTGCAACATGACACTTCATCTAAGTGTTGTACCCAGTGTGCAAAAAGAGCAAGATAAACACTAACTTCATTCTTAGGGCCTGATTACGAGTTCGACGGGCCGTAAACCACTGTCTCCACAGTTGCGATCCTACATGCATCGGCCTTTGTGGCCCGACTGAGGTATTACGAGATTGTCTGATTGCTGTTGGCAAGACTAGGGGTGAACCTCCGATAATGCCAACACACCTCAGACCTCCGCGCCTGCGGTCTGGGAAAAGCAACTGCCGTAGGGTGGTACAGAGAAGTTTCACAGCCCTCTGTATTACACATTGGCTTTACGAGGAGTCGACTGAGGTGGTGGGACCTCTGGCTTGGCATCAAAGGATTTGGGGTGCATACTCACCCCATTTCTGTTCTTCCTGTCAAAGTTCAACGTGGATCCCTTTCTCCAGGCCTCCCCTTCACAGCAGCAACTTGACCCCGAAAAATACAACCCTGTTTGCGGCGATATACAGGTAAGTCCATTTTGCACCAGGTACCTATTGACTGGATTGGCCACATACGGGTCAGACTCCAGCAATGTGTAGATGGAATTTTTTCACATTTATCATGCATCTATCATGCATAAGTGTGCTTTTGACACACATGCAGTCGAAATATATACAAATGCATCGATAAACATGGAAAATCATTGACCACTGCCGCAAGACCTCAGCAGGCACACCGCAGGCCCAGCGGTCAACTCGTAATACAGCGGTTGGGCTGCTAAACTCGAGTTTAAAATATTCTTAAATTGAAGCTTGACGAAAAGCTTTATCTAAAAGTTAATTCAATGTGCAAAGTGAGCATGTGAAACACACACTCTTCCTTAGTTTAAGAATCTTAAGAGATTGTGTCTTGTTATTTCAGGTGGGGCCTTTTATGCAGTATCAGAAAAGGACTACTGGAAGTGTGGCTTTGACAGCTAACAAAATTATCTCCAGTTTTTGAGGATACATGATAAACGCTTTATTTCCAGAATTATTCTTTATGACTAGAGCCAATAATTATGTGAATATTCTCTTATTGATCAGTATTTGCATAATATTCTGGGTTGATTAACAAGTTTTTTTTACACTTTACTAAAGAGTTTAATCCAGCTGTTAACTTTGTATACTAGTTTGACCTTAAATGTAAATTGATCATAGGCTTTGTCACTGAGCCAAACGTTGACACCCTTTTCTGAAAATGGCAGGCTCACATTTCTGGAATTCCATTCGACTAATTTTTTTAAAACATTGCCCACCATTTTGAATCATAATTTGCAAAGTTACATACTCGATGATTTTTTTGTTTAAATCTGATTATTGTATTTTCATGAAACAATATTTTAATACAATTCACAACGTTTCACAACTCTTCAGCTCTGACATACACAGTACCTGCTAACGAAAGAGGGTATAATACTTTGTCATCTGAATAACATGACATTGGCACAAATGCAGGACACGTTTCGGCTGCTGGCATGTCATAGTACAGCTGGGGTATCAGCATTTGTGATTTCAAAAGCAGTCAGTTAATCCTGTAAATAAATTGTGAAGACAACATTGATGACACTAAAGGATCGGATCATTGGGGCGTGCCTCCCGTGGCCTGCTGTGGTATTCAGTCATCGTGCTTATCATTCTGGCAGGCGCGGCCCGAGGTAAAGGTGTGGGGGTGGCTATTGTGGCTGCTGCCTAGTAGAGGAAGGGGAATGGCTGTACCAGCTATGCGGTGATTGCGCGTTACGGCCCCGCGGGCTGAGGCACAAGGAGTATTCTGTGGTATGTGCCCTGCACTTCGCAATTGCGCGCCAAGGGGGGAGGGGGCATTTTCCCATGGAATGTAAAGTTACATACTCAGTGATGATCTGCATTCATTGTAATAGTCACTTTACAGTCAGGTGATTTCACAAAAGAATTAAAAAGCAAGCATATTTTGTGTGAGAGGAACTTTCTCGATGTCATGGGAAGACGCACAAAACCATTTTGAAAAGTCAACAATTTTCTCACTGCACATGTGCGTCTATGATTGAGTAGTTTTGTGACTTTTTGGGATAACTGCATAAAAATAGTTTCCAATATTTATGCACCAGAAAATACATCTATCCATATGATGGGATCTGAAAAATCACAATCGGAATGTTTGTGAATTGTAAGACCTCAGAATGTGTAATGTGTTCAATACCTTTTCAATGTCCAACACCCTGCACCAGTGGCCCATACATGTCAACATGTTCAAACTGGGAAGTGGAGGATTTTGAAAAGAAAACAGAGGGAATGTACTTTCCCCATAGGGTTATATTGAAACAAATGCAATTTTAGGTGGGGGCACCTAAAATAAAGCTTTATTTGGCTTCAAAAATCGAGAATCTCCCACCTGAATAGGGTCTATTGCCATACATGCACCACTCCAGGCAACTCACATCTTCCCACCTCTAACCCTAAAGTTTAAACTGAGGCAAAACTGCCACATTAACAGATTTTCTACGGTACTAGTTAACATCTGTGGGCATAAATGTTCATAGAGTCTGATTATATGAATCGCTAGATTACATTTTTGAACACCTAAATTGAGGTTAAGCATACACAAAATGTGGTGCAGGGGGCCCTCAATGTTTAACAATACAGCTGCATTGCTTCCAAGGTTTCGATAAAAATCTAGTGGGTATTTAAATGCAGCACACATTTGAGCTAAGAAAAAGTCCTGAGAAGGCCCTACATCTTGGCATTTGATGCATTGATGTGCACGTTTACCAGACAGAAACAGTAGACATTTGAAACTCAATAAAGAAATCGAAAGCTTGGAAAAATCACGCTCACACACCAATTTAGAATGTAGTCCATGCCAAAAATGAAGTATGTTTCTAAAATCTAAAGCAGACACAAGTTTGTTTTCATACAAAGTAAGCATTTTGGCCTTTGGATCGCAAAATACTAAAATAACGATATAAAGCAAATGCGCACTGAAAACAAAAGAACTATAAAAAAAAAGGTACACACGAATGTAGTCTGGCTTCCAATCGGAAATGAAGTCAGGACTATTACAGACATTTGTATACTTGCGAATTTAAGTACGTGTAGGAAGAAATGAAGCATTCCCTTGCATAATTACTCTTGTAATGGTTTTGGAATGGAAGAATCTTGAATAATGACATTCTAGGGCGGCAGAGAAAACATATCTAATACCTATCCAACGTATTTAAAGGTGATACATCTTTGGGTCTTTCATGCGGGCTCTGATGAGGTCACTGCTCAAGTAACTGGATTTGAATGAGTATCACTCAACGGGCACCAACATTCCATTACAGTAAAAATATTATCTTCGTTCAGTAAGAAGCAATGCTTAAATGTACCTGTTCCCTTTGAAATTGAACTTTTTGGATTTTACCCTAATTCAATTTGTAGGTTTAAGTATTTTATTGAGAATGTTAGAGATTATAACATGTGTAACATTAACAAATACTTTACTTATTTTAACCCTAAATCCTTCACAGTCCCAACACTACCCGGGTAAGTAATAACCAAACCTTCCACTTGTAACAATTAATGATTCATACGAGATAGCTCAACTATCTCACCTTAGTCGACTTGCTATGCTCAGATATAACTTGTTAGACCTGGCATCTTTTGACGTGTTTCCCCTGTCTTTTAGCTTTCTGACCTCCTGGTTTTCAATCTGTTTTTGCTGGTTTAGTGTCTCTGCGCACTTTCTCACTGCTGACAGAAAGAAGAAGCAAGGTTAATTCCCACTGTACTACCTGGTCTGGTCACTGATACGTAATTACGTGTAATGCCCACCTCAAATGACCAGCTGCCACATGGCCATAAATACAAGACAATTGGAGCAGAGTGATGAGAGGCAATACAAAAAAAACCCATAAAGTTGAGTTACATAGACAAAAATAGTTATTATTCAAATTCTCTTGGTTGTGTGTTGCACATCTTTTGATTTCTTATGTTCTTCAACAAAGTGCATACAATCAACACATTTCACCCTAACAGGGCTTCTTCAGGGCAAGAGAAAAATTGTAAGCACAGTTGAGATTTTTCACAATTATAGAAGCTGGTGGTGGTTATGTTCAATCATATCCCTTTTCTCAGACAGGTATGTGCCAATTCCAATCTATTGGCATCCTTAGCGCAGTTAACAAGGGTCAAGCACAGCTAAGCACATGTAGTTGCATTAAGCAAATTCCAATGGGCAACTTCTTCCAATTCCAAAAGCTTTCTCTGTGTACGGTAAAGGCCTACTTTCTCACTGCTGTTCAGTGTTAAAGTGCAAGTGCTCCTATTGCAAATTGTATTATGGATTGGTGTTTCCATTGTTGGCATATTTGACTTACTGGTAGTGGGCCTGCAGCACTGATTGTGCCACCCACATGAGCAGACATTCAAAAAGTTCTAGGACCTGCCACTGCAGTGTCTGCATGCACTTTCTACTGCAATGTTGACTTGGCAAATACACCCACTTACCAAGCCCTAACTTTAACTTTTATTACATGTGAGAAATGCCTAAGGTAGGCCCAAGGTACCCCTATAGGCAGGATGCAGTCTATGTGAAAGGTAGGACATGTCCTGGTGTGTGTGACATGTCGCAAAGGGTTAGTAAGGGCGCACTACACATTTGTTCTAGTTTGTATGGTTGTATGGTGCTCCAAGGTATCACTCTCCGATGTAAAGTGTATCGAAATGACTCTGTTGGTTGCACCCCCATATATATGGGGTGTGTCCCCCGGGCTCCAATGATTCCTGCTGCAAGGAAGGCTATTATTGGGTCATCAATAAATGCGCACAATAGTTCATCTTTTTAGAAGCTTAATGTTTATTCCATCTTGTTATTTTCACAAAGATGTGAAGTTCATATTTTTTCACTTTAGTTCATGAGTAGACATTTAAACCTTCCCAATGCATTTCGGCAAATCATATGCCTTCATCCAGGGGATCTCTCTCAAACAAAACACATAATACAACATTCAATTTTGATCCTACGTACTTTGCTTCCCAGTAAACCTTAATTAAACATATATAAATCATAATTCATGATTCTATAAGTTAACTGTTAATCTTTGCCTCATGGCGTTATATTCAAGTGGATATGATATGTTAAGGAAAACATTGCAAACCCCAAGCGTCTTAACTGAGTACCCGTATGTGAAGCTGTAATTAGCTAGACCCGCTTCGCATGCATGTTCGAGTGATTACTATTGATATAACTGTAGGCTGTAAAAAATAATGATACTCGAGTCTGTGGCGAAAAACGTGTGCTAACACACAATTCTATTGATGTGGGCTAACCAAAGTAACGAGGCAACAAGGCTCTCAGAAAGCGGGCTTACCGTACGAATGTTTAATGTGTCCCATACTTCTCTCATGAACCGGGAGCACTGGATAATGCTCCGGAAGTTTAAATAATCCCTGTGACGGGTCGCGTCTGTTGCTGAGCAACACTCGAGTGTTTAAAAAACGTCAACATATACAATGTTTATGTGATGTAAATCCTACTGGTGTAGTGTGTGACGGAGATATGAAGCGCTAATAACAGAAAGATAGTCATGGTACTGAAACATGAAATGTCCGTATTGGTGTGGTGTAGTCTCAATATAGAATGTGAAAAAAGAATCTGAAAAAAAGATGATAAAAAAGATGTGAAGTGTTGCATGGTTTCAGACCAATGTTATGGTTAATGAATACCCTAAGTGAACATGTAAGTAGTTTAAACTGGGTAGGATCAATGAATGGATGTGAAAAAAGCCACTTATCGGATTAAGGAACAAAAACACACATGATTATAGATAACAAGTAAATTCCATACAGTCATTAAGGCCGTAGGGGGTCAAGCTGGTCAAAATGGAAATCCAATAATTCTCTCTTTGTAGTAGTCTCTTTTTATGATCTTGTCCTTCCACTTTTGATACGTTCTCAAGAACACATAATCCTAGTTGACTGATGTTATGACTCATATCCATGAAATGTTGAGCCACTGTTGATTTCAATTGTTTTGTTCTGATATTTGATTTATGTTCGTTCAATCTGATTTTGATCTTGCGTTCCATTTGTCCCACGTATATCTTCCCACAGGGGCACTTTAACATGTATACCACACTTGCAGTGTCACATGTCGCTGTGGCTCTTAGGTTGATTTTGTTACCCTTCATCGGGTGATTGATGGTTGTTCCCTTGATAATGCTGTTACAGTGGTTGCAGTTCCAGAAGGGGAGTGTCCCCTTGTGTAGAGTGGGCTCAGTATGTGATTGTTTTAGGCGTTCTCCAAGATTTTTGGTTCTGGTATACGCAAAGATAGGATCCGCATCAAAGATATGGATGAAATCCTGTTCGATTAGCAAGATTTCCCAGTGTCTTTTAATTATACTCCTGTATTTCTTGCTTGCCGTTGCACAGTAGATGTCACAGCATTGTATACCTCAATACCACACACCAAAGGAATTGAAGCCATAGAACACTGCTTACTGAGAACAGATCTCGAGGAAAGTTTCAAAGTATTTCTAATGGAACTATTGGAATTTACGCTATTTCATAGCTATTTTTCATGGAATGAAGAGTGATATCAACAGAAAACAGGAACTTCAATGGGAAATTCGACTGGGCCCACTCTGCACAAGGGGACACTCCCCTGCTGGAACTACAACCACTGTAACAGCATTATCAAGGGAACAACCATCAATCACCCGATGAAGGGTAACAAAATCAACCTAAGAGCCACAGCGACATGTGACACCGCAAGTGTGGTATACATGTTAAAGTGCCCCTGTGGGAAGATATACGTGGGACAAACGGAACGCAAGATCAAATCAGATTGAACGAACATAAATCAAATATCAGAACAAAACAATTGAAATCAACAGTGGCTCAACATTTCATGGATATGAGTCATAACATCAGTCAACTAAGATTTTGTGTTCTTGAGAACGTATCAAAAGTGGAAGGACAAGATCATAAAAAGAGACTACTACAAAGAGAGAATTATTGGACTTCCATTTTGACCAGCATGACCCCCTACGGCCTTAATGACCGTATGGAATTTACTTGTATTTATAATCATGTGTTTTTTTTGTTCCTTAATCCGATAAGTGGCTTTTTTCACATCCATTCATTGATCCTACCCAGTTTAAACTACTTACATGTTCACTTAGGGTATTCATTAACCATAACATTGGTCTGAAACCATGCAACACTTCACATCTTTTTTTCAGATTCTTTTTTCAGATTCTTTATTGAGACTACACCACACCAATACGGACATTTCATGTTTCAGTACCATGACTATCTTTCTGTTATTAGCGCTTCATATCTCCGTCACACACTACACCAGTAGGATTTACATCACATAAACATTGTATATTTTGACGTTTTTTAAACACTCGAGTGTTGCTCAGCAACAGACGCGACCCGTCATAGGGATTATTTAAACTTCCGGAGCATTATCCAGTGCTTCCGGTTCATGAGAGAAGTACGGGACGCATTTAACATTCGTACGGTAAGCCCGCTTTCTGAGAGCCTTGTTGCCTCGTTACTTTGGTTAGCCCACATCAATAGAATTGTGTGTTCGTACACGTTTTTCTCCACCGACTCGAGTATCATTATTTTTTACAGCCTACAGTTATATCAATAGTAATCACTCGAACATGCATGCGAAGCGGGTCTAGCTAATTACAGCTTCACATACGGGTACTCAGTTAAGACGCTTGGGGTTTGCAATGTTTTCCTTAACATATCATATCCACTTGAATATAACACCATGAGGCAAAGATTAACAGTTAACTTATAGAATCATGAATTATGATTTATATATGTTTAATTAAGGTTTACTGGGAAGCAAAGTACGTAGGATCGAAATTGAATGTGGTATTATTTGTTTTGTTTTAGAGAGATCCCATGGATGAAGGCATATGATTTGCCAAAATGCATTGGGAATGGTTCAAATGTCTACTCTGAACTAAAATGAAAAAATATAAACTTCACATCTTTGTGAAAATAGCAAGATGGAATAAACATTAAGCTCCTAAAAATATGAACTATTATGTGCATTTATTGATGACCCTATAATAGCCTTCCTTGCAGAAGGAATCATTGGAGCCCGGGGAACACACCCCATATCTATGGGGGTGCAACCAACAGAGTGTGTAACATGTCCTCATAGTGAACTACAGTGTAATATGTTTTTCACTATCCCATAGGATAGAATGGGGAATACTCTGTAACATTTAAGGAGTATCTTTTCCCATTGGGACAAGATGGAGAAATGGAGTTGATGCAGGGATTTCTGCTCATATACAGAACATAGTGACACAGAAAGAGAAAGGTACAACAAAAAACACGTAGCACAACTGGGTAGTAATTCAAGGAAACCGTTTTGAAAGAATCAAGCTTGAAAGAACCTATATTAATATAGGCAGGTTTATTCGACACTACCGTTTTCCGGAAACAATAGCGAAGTTGTTACGGACCGATATAAGCACTACTCAAGTGTCATGTAATAAGACCACCAACGATCGGGCGCCATGTTGCAGGGATTTCTGCTCATATACAGAACTGTGCATATAGACTTGGAACCTCAGTGAATTAGGGTGTGCCAAAACTCACCTCAGCATCCAAAATCCCCTACCAGACTAGCTATCAGTGTTTCATTGGTGTTTACAAAACCCCAATGATTTAGACAACCCAGAACATGGACTTAGATCACCTCAGGTAATGTGGAACACATGAACACTCTTTCATTATACTAACATTCAAGCCAGAACTAGGAGTCAATGAGGACACATGCAAGTTTGAAATGTTTATTTCTAATGCAGTGTTCTCAAACGCAGTATCTTAGCTAATACAAGCAAACATATTATAAAGATCAAGGTTAAAAGCATAGTTACTATTCCATAAAATACAAAGGGTTAAAGCATGTTAAAATTCTAAAGGAAACAGGTCTAAATAGAACCTCGGTTTACCCTCCCTAGCTCGTATATTATATTATATCTACAGAAGGTCTCTTTGGGTTTAGAAGGGTGGGCCCATACCTTTGGGTTCAGTGGAAATGGATCACATCATCTCCTGCACAAACACTCTGCATGCGGATATTCATCAAGTTGTTGTCCTGCTCTGTGCAGTGTATTATTATGCGTTCCTAAAACCAAAGTTGGTCACAGCTGCATCCATATTATGTCTACTCTGTGCGCTGATCAATCCAAACAATAAGCGCTGTGCTGAAATAACCTTGAAGGCCTCGGCACTCACTGTACAGACATAGCTTACCAAGCAAGACTGATATTATAAGCAAACATGTTATTCTTGTGTAAAGCAAAATACCTAACGAGGCGAAAAGCATTAATAACAAAATGTGTCGTGTGCAGAGGCAGCAGAAAACGAAAAATGGCGTTTAACTTCTACCCAGCCTATGCTAACTTAACACAGTGCAAGGTGAAACCAATACAGAAGACACCCTCCCTTTGATCCGAGCACTGATAGGACAAGAATGAAGGGACAAATTCAGGAACGCAGAGTTCAAGTCCGATAGTTCAAACACAAGTCTCTAATTTGGCATGCAAAAAATATAAAAGGAGAAAAAAAGTAATAGTCGTGAAAAAACACAGCATTGGACTTTGACAAAGTCAATAGGCAAGCCTTTCAAAAACAGTCTGAGAGTTCCAAAAAAATGCAATCCAACGAGCTGTTTTAGGTTAAGAAACCTAGACTGCAAACATAATTCACCCAAACAATGAATATGCAAAATATGCAGCAACAGCCTCCAAGAGGAAGTCACTGTTATCATCTGATAATAGATTAGCCATCCAATTTAACATTGGGAAAGAACATACATGCTGTTCGATGACCGGAGCCTCTTGCACTATCAGAGGACAACTCGGTGGGATCCCGGGGAAACTGCGAGCCAAGAAATCTTGCGCCGCTGCGAACACATTCCAACGAACCAATATACCATTCATCGCTGCAAAGGCCATAATCCCGCCATCAGAACAAAGCAATTCATGAGCAACTAAGGGGCTCATGAGCTGATTATAATCCGCATCGGGAGACACCATATTGCAGAGACACAAATCCAGGGCCCCTTCGAAGTCGCAACTCAGGCAATGAAAAACAGGCTGGACGCATGTAAAGTAGGAAAATCGAAATGATAATCCGTAATCTGAACTCAGTGTGGCAAGAGGCAGCGCACCATAGTACTCAAGCATCCGGACGCGAAGCAGCCCTAGCCGAGACAGCCCGTCTTGTAACACAGGATGTGCATCCATTCTGAAATAGACAGAACAGCAATAGGACGCCAGCAGCAAGAGCCAGTAGCAAGGGAAATCCACAAAACAGGCTGGAGAAAATAGAATGGAAGAAAGCAGGAATGACTCTGAAAATCTTTTGTAAGGAAGTCACTAAGCCACTGCTTATAACTTTAAAAAAGTGAGCCAGCCCCAAAGTAGAGGACGCATTGAAGATAGTATGAATCAATTCACCGAAGTGCAAGGGCAAATCAGTATTTAATAAGGCATGTCCTCCTGTGCGGGTGTTTGCCACGTGAAGGACAAATGTTTCACGAGCAGATGTGAGGGCAACTTCCTTCTGGGACAATAGAGCTCTTATGCGACTCATCTTATTGAACTCTGCTTTCAAGGTCGGAATCTTAGGCCAGATGGAAACATCAAGTTTCCCATGCGGGGGTGGATACATTACATTCTTGCAACAAACTACACGTTCTCTGACTGTAACGACATAAGCAATCCCTTAAATTAACCCACAGCAATCCTCATTGTTCAAAAGTAAATAACTCCCGGTAGCCAGCAACGTGAATGTGGGAACAATTGCAGGCACGGGTGTACCTTTCAAAACACAGGCTAAATTAGGCTCGTCTTGTTTGCAAGAGCCATGTAATTGGATATGTCGACACATTAAGGAATGATCCGGTGTTTCAGTGCATTCTTCACCATTTAAATAAACTTCTCTTCCCTCCCTAAGACATCAATATGTAGAAGGAAGCGGCCAGGCTTCATGGAGATAAGAACTTCCTAGAGGCTAGTATCTGCCAATAGCAAAGTACTTCACACAATTTTTAAATGCAAATAAAGGAAACAGCAGAGTTATTAAACCATGAATAAGCCATTTAGAATCATTGGCTTCCGCCACAGAAAACGGTAAAGGCTCTAACTTCTCTATGTGTAACATGGAAAAAGAAGCATCCTTTATTGATAGTAAGCGTTGCTTGTCAGTCAAATTAAAAGGGGCAAATAAGGATGACGTATTCATGTAATGCCACGGCACTTTTCCCGCTTTAAGGGTCTGCAATGTCCATGCAAATTGCATAATGGAACGTAGCTGGTTCTGACCGTGATACAAAGCGGACATCTCATCCTGCACAATATCGACAACAGATAACACAATATTATTCAATGTGTAAATGCGAGAAGAGAGCGTGTTAATGCTGTTGTCTACAACTGCTAGCACTTTGTCTAAATTGGCTTGATCTATAGCCCTAATGCGAGTAGCCGCCTCAACCTGGGAAGCTTTCCAGATTTCGTTATAAACAGCATATATCCATCGCTGAGATCTACCTTTAGCCGGGCCTTTAATAAAATCATTCAAATCAACATCATCAGTCAGTTTAGACAAATGCAGTTTAACTGACACCGAGGTAGAATGTCTGAGCCAGTTCTGACACAATTTGCCTACAGAATAGGTAGTCACAGAATGGCCACATCCAAAACGGGGATCCACCCTGACCTGTGTAAAGCCTGGAGCTAAACCCAGAAAACAATGCTGGCATGAATCAGCACTTCTGTGCTAGAGCAACCAGCCTTCGGGATCCAAACTGGATATGTTAAAGGAGGAATTCTATAATAGAGTTTGTAACTGTCTCATGGAAAATTTAGTAAAATTACCCCAACTGGAATATTCCTCTAAATCAGGAAAAGAAGGAGTATTTAATCTTTAAGGAGTAGCCAATCCAAAGCATGTTGTCTGTGAAATTGTAGAATTAAAAAACAACATATGGTTTGGGATGAGGCATGCACGGTGCAAAGCCTCAGTGCCTTGCACTGGCCAGCTTTTAGAACCCCAAACTGTATCCTTCCACAACTCGTAGCCCAACGGCCAACTGGTCTAGAAAGGACTTCGAATACAATAATTTAGTATCGGCAAGTCTAACTTTGGAAATGGACTTTTCAGCAATTTTAAAATAAAAGGCATTAGGATTAGATTGATTAAAATCTGTAAAGTAAGTGAACCTTTTCAAAAAGGTAGCAGAACTGCCTTGTATAGGAGCTGGACAGTGTTCCCACTGGGTGTAATTTACAGTGAGTCTACTGGTATTAGCTTTATGCAGGTAGTGATTGCCAAAATGTTGATAACAATACAAATCACCGTAATTAGCAGACTCCAAGTATAAATCTTCAGCATCAAAGGCAGCATAATATTTCAAATCAGAAAACAATGATTTAACGGCCTGAACATCCCAATCATCAGAACGTATATTTTGTTTAACTACATCCCCCATAGACACTCTAAGCACATTAGGTACATTTATAACCTCAGTGGGCCCATGAATTTGAAATCGAACCGCATCCCATACAATCCCATCTAAGACAGGCCAAGCTGTGAAGTTAACAAAAGCCAAGTCTCTCTGCACTCTGTGCGAAGAGGAATGGGGAGCCAAAGTTCCATTGATATGTCAAATGCTAGTTCTCTCCTCGACATAGTGTCCATTGATGAGACGGAAAAAATAAAACACAAAAGCAATCGACATAAAAAGGTAAATTGAAAAAAGCACCATCCAAACATAAGTCCAAGGGGGAATCAAAAAATGTTTTTAAACAGTCTTGCCAAAACAGATATCTTCGAGGGCTTGTTAGATCTGTGGGAAACAATGTCAAATGAAAATTTTGAAATCTGTAGCCAAGCGAGTTTGCAAATCAGGCATCGATAAGTCAGACGGGAAGGTATAGTCAGTTTCATCATGTTGAGGACCAGGCAATATACTCAATAAAGGACTGGAAATTGCAGGCAACTCGAGAACAACATCAGGCACAGGATTGGAAACCGGGGCCAAAACAGAATTTCTCATAATCGAAGGACATGAGACTGCCAGTGTCATACTAAGAAGAATCGGCCACTCTGTGTATCTTGACATTGTCAATGGAGATATACCTGTTCTCCTTACGACCTGGAAGTGGTGGTAAAATGACTGTTCTTGTGCCCTTCACTCCAAGCACTGGAACCGGAGCTCGATAAGAGGGACCAAATTCTTTCTTGTTCTCGATCTTCTCACGAACCAGTTCTCCAACTTGGGGTAGCCAGCCAACTACCGGGATCTGCAACGCATCATCTGAGGTAGAGGGCAAATGTTCCTTTGCAAGACTGTCTCTTGTCTTTTGTAGAGCCTGTAAAACATTGCAATGTTTATCTACGTCAAAGGCGGCGGCTTGAGCCACCAAGTCTAGACCGTCAAGGTCCGGGACATACATCTTGATACCAAAGAGCATTTTGTATGAGGTCCGCCCACCCAGAGACCTTCTAGGGAGATTATTAAGAGCACGCTGCACGCCATTGGGATGGGCCAGCCAGTTCCTGCCAGTGCCTATAACTCGAGCCGTCAAAGACTGCTTCAAATCTCGGTTCATCCGTTCCACAACACTATTACCCTCAGGTCTGTATGGAGACGAAAACTTAACTTGGACCCCCAACAAAGTCATGGCATCCTTATTCGCCTTAGAGGCGAAAGCCAGACCCTGATCCGAATGGAAGGTACCACAGGCAAAAATCCCTACAAAGATACGCAAGTCTCTTATGACAGTTCGTGAATCAGCGCTGCGGTGAGGCCATAGCCACACAAAGTGTGTGCATGAATCAACTGCTACTAAGTGATCTAAATAAACACATCCAAGAGGTCTATTCGAAATGTACAACTTTGTCTGGGGCAGACACGCAGCAGTGGAAGGCTTAATCTGCTGGCAAATGTCACATTGAAGGACATAATCACACGTCTGTTTGTACAGTCCCCGCCACCAGAAACGTTGTTGTAACTGAGCTACAGTAGCCGAAACGCCCGCATGCGCAGACGCATCACCTTCATGGGCTGCGGTAATCAGTGTAGGCCTGCGGTCCGCGTTGCGAAGTAACCTCTCTCCAACGTCAGGAATTTTCACATAAGGAACTTTATCAGGACTTAAGTGGTATGAATACTTCGAAGGGAATCCTTTTGGATATTTACCTCCCTTCTCAGTCGCAGCAACAGCTGCCAAGATATCATCATCAATCTTACTTTTGGAACGTGTAACAGCTGCAACCAAATATGTTGATACAGCTGATTTTGCTGCCTCATTGGCAAGCGAATTGCCAACAGCGTGGACTCCCACGCGCTGATGACCGAGAGTATGAATCACAAACACGAGTGGCAACTGCTCTTTAAGCTCAGCCACTCGGACCCAGATCATTTTATGTTTTATTGTGCTACCCTTGGAATCAGGAAGATCATTCTGATTCCAAAAGAACCGGGTTTTCATTGTAAGACTGGACACAGTAGAAAGAATCACTCACAATAAGAGTTGTCACACCAGGATCAGCGTACTCTAATGCAAGCATCAGAGCACGAAGCTCTGCCAATTGTGTGGTGCAGTCCCCATGAGTCTGCGTATGCACGACTCTGGACTTGAACTCATCATTCACCATGGCACTCACCACAATAGCGCATGCGGAAATGTATGCGTGCTTAGACCCATGCGCAACCTGCGCTGAACCATCAGTGTATATGATGCAATGGAAATCCTCCAAAGGCCGCATAGCCAAAGGGGCAGGATGAACAAATTCATACTGCAAAAACTCATGCGACTGAAAGGAGGCATCAAAAATAAACCTGACATCCGGAGACGTCAATGATGCTGCCCATTGTATCCACCAAGGGTGCAAAGCTTTAGAATTTGCACACTGGCTTTCGTCACTGCCTCTAATGCAGGAAACGGGGTTACAACCAATATGTGTTTTCCCGGCGACAGTGCACGTTCCTTGAGAATCGCTATTTGCACTGCTGTTAAAACTTTTTCCACAGAGGAAAACCGCATTTCAGCCGAAGTGTACAAGTGTGACTTGTAAGCAATAGGTACTGTGTCTCCCTCGTTAAAAGTAAGGTACGTGAAACCCACCGCCCCAGGGATGATTCTTATCATCAGGTTGGTGTGGTTATCACGGGTCAGTAAGAATTTAGATTCTAGAAGATCAGCCTGCAAAGAATGCTAATAGCTGAATGTTCTGTCAGCCAGCAAGATTTGGTAAAAGTTGGTTGTATCAAAGCATACAAAGGCTTGATATGCTGGGCATATTTGGGAATGTAAGTACGCCCGAAATTCAAAAATCCCAGTAAGGACTGTAATTTTTTCAGAGTTGTAGGAGCGCGCAGTTGTGCGCATTTCTCCAACAAGTGAGGAGCCAATCCTCTACCTTCATTGTTTAGCTCGTAGCCCAGGAACAACACTGTATACTCTGCAATGTGTGACTTTGCAAAGTTGAATTTGTAACCGAAGTCCGCAAAGTTACAAATGAGGCGGTCAACGCGACACAGATGCGCTCGTCGTCTGTGAGATATATGTCATCCACATACAAACACGCATCAGTGTCTATCCTCTCTAAAAGAGAGACTATACCAACAGCAAACACGCCAGGACTATTCTCATAGCCCATAGGTAAACGAGTATAGTGGTGTTGTTTGCCGCCACAGGTAAAACTGGTCCAGTGGGAACTTAGTCCGTCCAAATTGTGGGCAAAAAACCGTTGGATATGTCAAGTGTAGTTTTAAAACGTTTACGCACCAGACCATCCACAAGAGCAGAGCCCTATTCTGTACTTCATTCTGTACTGCACAGGTACGGCAATGCTAATTCAAATGCCGGTAATCCAATACCAAACGGTACGAACCGTCAGGCTTGGTCACAGTAGAAAGAGGGTTATTCATCGGTGACACACAAGTTTCAATCATACCTTGATATTCCAATTGTTCAAGGATTTCCGCGACGGAAGCCTTAGCTTCTCGTCGGATAGGATATTGAGGTTGAGGCTGTGGCATAGACCATAAAGGAATCTCGTGGTGCAGAGAAAATTTATCCCAACCACACTGTGTACGGTACAAAGCCGGTGCAAGAGCCTTAGGCCACTCTTCTGCAAAATTCAGTGCATGCTCTTTCGAGACCCTGTGCGCAAAACTAGGGAGGATCACCTCCTCCCCTCTCAGAGCTGCGAGCACAAAATGTGGGGGCCAGTCAGCCTCCGCTAACAAAATTCATATGTAGTCGTAAGATTTTCCCAGAATACCCCCTTGATTGTACGTTGTATGTCACCTTCAATTAAAAGGACTATTTCATAAAGTCTATCAGGGGAAGCTACTCTAGTATCAGCTGTCTCCACAACAACAAATTGATCAGTCGCTGTCACCTTCATTAGAGGACCCTGTGCCTCTCGCACTATGGTAATCTCCGCCGCGCTGTACAGCAAGGTCAGAGCCCATGTCTGATTCTGAAGCTGCGTTCTCACTATCTGTGGCATATCTCGCTGTTAAAGTGACTACTTCTTTTTCTGAAACTGGGGTCTCTTCGGTGTTGAATCATCCTGCTTGCCTTTACCGTCTTTCGGGTGGGGCTGGTCGCGTCCCTGCTGGCCACCCCGACCTCTGCCGCCACCTCCACCACCGGTCGATGAGGCCTGAAAAGAACGAGGAGAGCGTTGTTCAGAAACCTGAAAACGATCAGGTGATTTTATCGTTGTGCGATCGCGCAAGTCATAAACACGTACTGTAGGCGCAGGCACTGGTGATGCAGGACGAGACTCCTGTTTTTTTTTGTTGTTGTTTACCCTGTTTTTGTTTTTTCGGACAATTTTGTTTTTTGGTCTTGGGCTGTTCGTCATTCTCTGACTCCGGCCCTTGGGGTTGCTTTTTCTCCTTAGTGGAGAACAGCTTGACACCCACGCTATTGCAAGCCACGGTCTTATAAGCAGCCACAATAAATCTCGGTAACTGTCAGGGTTTGTTGGCATCGGGAACCGCCTGCAATGAATTGGCCACCTGAAAGCTCACCGCATCTCCCTTTACATTAGCAAGAATGAGATCGGAAACTACGTCAAAGGAGCCGCATAGACGCATACCCAATTCAACCGCCGCCTCAGGAACGTTGGAAGGACAGTCATGGATGGAGTGCCAAAGCACTTTGCATAAACTGCCGCAAAGATCTTCCCCCAAGACTCACAGTCACCAATTTCCGGGGTCAAGTCCATAGGCATGCTAATTGTCAGAATCCTGTGTTTTTCACCAGGAGTCGTGTTAGAAAATACTGCTTCCAGCTGCTCAAACTTCTCGGCAAGCCAGAAAGGAAATTCATCCTTATCCTAGGGGCGCTTGCCCATCACAGCATTGACCATTACAGGACTAAGTTTCATACCGCCCTGTCCAGCAGAAAGCGCCGCACCTCCTGGGGCCCCGCCCGGGAGATTGCGGGTAATGTATTGAACTAACGACCTAATTACATTAATCGCGACTGTATGTAACCGCCACAGATCAGCAACCGCAACTGCTCCATGTTGAGGATGCGGTGTAAATCCAGCCAAAACAGGCCATGTAGCACCTGGAATGGACAAATGACCTAACCTCGGTGCCATTAAGGAAAGGGGTAGGACGCCAAGCATCAATCGGAACTTCCTGTGTCCTATATGGAGCATATTCCTGTGGCACAGCAGTGGGAGTGTATGTGTCGAACACATTGGTATTAGCGTTCACAGCCGGGAAGGTCACCCACGAGTAAAAAATCTCGTATGGGTAAGCCATCTCTGCACTCACCACCATAATCATGGCCATGCCATCCACGGGTACATGATAATTCTGCAAGTGATTGCGCACCGCAATGCGACTATGTTGCGGAATGTCCACCGCGGCCATAGTGACACAGAAAGAGAAAGGTAAAACAAAAAACACGTAGCACAACTGGGTAGTAATTCAAGGAAACCGTTTTGAATGAATCAAGCTTGAAAGAACCTATATTAATATAGGCAGGTTTATTCGACACTACCGTTTTCCGGAAACAATAGCGAAGTTGTTACGGACCGATATAAGCACTACTCAAGTGTCATGTAATAAGACCACCAACGATCGGGCGCCATGTTGCAGGGATTTCTGCTCATATACAGAACTGTGCATATAGACTTGGAACCTCAGTGAATTAGGGTGTGCCAAAACTCACCTCAGCATCCAAAATCCCCTACCAGACTAGCTATCAGTGTCTCATTGGTGCTTACAAAACCCCAATGATTTAGACAACCCAGAACACGGACTTAGAACACCTCAGGTAACGTGGATCACATGAACACTCTTTCGTTATACTAATATATCAATCCAGAACTAGGAGTCAATGAGGACACGTGCGAGTTTGAAATGTTTATTTCTAATGCAGTGTTCTTAAACGCAGTATCTTAGCTAATACAAGCAAACATATTATAAAGATCAAGGTTAAAAGCATAGTTACTATTCCATAAAATACGAAGGGTGAAAGCATGTTAAAATGCTAAAGGAAACAGGTCTAAATAGAACCTCGGCTTACCCTCCCTAGCTAGTATAATATATTATATCTACAGAAGGTCTCTTTGGGTTTAGAAGGGCAGGCTCATACCTTTGGATTCAGTGGAAATGGATCAAATCATCTCCTGCACCAACACTCTGCATACGGATATTCATCAAGTTGTTGTCCTGCTCTGTGCAGTGTATTATTATGCGTTCCTAAAACCAAAGTTGGTCACAGCTGCATCCATATTATGTCTACTCTGTGCCTCGCTTCACTCCACCGCCCTGGTCTCATGACGACATCACTGCCCACTGACTGCGACACCCGTGACCACACCATGATCTGGGGGCACCTCTCGTAAGTTACAGGACACACTGCCCCATCCCACACCGTAGTCTGGGCCGACCGACGGCAGCTGCCATTAACCGGCACTGTCGCTTGCACAGTGACCTGTCAGCACCGCCACGAGAACCACCTCACTCCGCACTGCAGCTCTGGTTTTACCGACGCCACTGGATGATAGTCACCGAGACGCTGCCTGCACTGGGACTTGAAGGCACTGCACGCCGCACTGCTATGCTTCACATCGCAACTACAACGGTTGCCATGACCGAACAGCACCGATGCGGTCAGCCGGAACCAAGGGTACTGTTTACGAGTCTGCTGACATTAACGCCGGTCCACACTGACACTGTTGGCAGATACTGTTGAATTATGTTGTTTTCAGCACTGCAGTAACTTCAGATGGAGTTACCAGCTTCTCAAGGAACTGCACTTTAAACTTATTTCTGCAAAATACCTATTTTTGATTACTGTATGTTGGTCTTTTATTGTTGTGGTCTTGTTTGTACATATACATATTGGTTATTTTTCTAAAGCAGGTGTGGTGTCCTGTTGTAGTGTTTTCACTGTGTTACTGTTGGTTATGTGCAAATGCTTTACACACTGCCTCTGTGATAAGCCTGACTGCTCGTGCCAAGCTACCAAGGAGGTGAGCAGTGGTTATTTCAGTAGTGTATCCCCCGTATCCTGACTAGAAGTAAGGGTCCTATTTGGACAAAGATGCAAACCATTGCCAACTAGAGACCCCCATTTCTAACATAGCTAAACGGTGTCCAGAGGTCTACATAATATCTTTGTACTTCTTTCATACTTAGTCCATTAATTTGGTCCAAATCACAGTATATGTTCCTATAGTGCCATTTATGGAGTATATGTGTTTCTCCATAATGCTGGTGTTTTCGCCCTCTAACGTCCTAGGTTGAGTGTGTCAAACTTTTACTCGTATCCTCTCCACACAGTCACTTAATTGGTGGTTGTTAGCGGATAGTAACAGGTATTCCCTTGCAGTCTTCAATTGAAAACATTCTCATGTGGTTTCCCCCAACAACAAAAAATACAGATACAACGGCATATCTATTCCCTATATTTCAGAGATCTTTGTATTCCCCCTTGCCCATAATTCCAAACATTTTGGGAATTTCCACCACATAGTAAGTAAAGTCCTCCGGAGTGACATTATTTACAACACACACCCAAGAGTTCTAGTGACACCCACTTAAGTTGGTCTTGAGTATAACATTGCTAGAGCAACTTTCACTGCAACTCTCCATGATGCACATAAATAAAGGTTGTACATATTTGTAAATTAAGTTCATAATTAGAAATGCCAATGCAGGTAATTTCCCTCATCTCACATGGTAGTGTTAAATCAACACTCTTAGTTGTTCCGCATGCCACAAATTATTTGTGACATGCATTGTTGAAGGTCCAGCAAGTCACTTTTTGGAACCACAAAACAGTATAGTGGTCTAGATATGATGGTCAGTGCTGGAGCTGCAATGCTCAACGATATTCATCATATGATATCTTCCCTTAAATAGTTCTTATACCATTTGATTAGTTGAAACAAACTGAGAGATTTACTCTTTTCCATCACATAATTGTAGTCATCTTAATATATATATATAATTCCATGAGGCCATGACTGGTCTTCTCTGTCTATCAAGCAATCAGTATAATATGTTATCACACACAGTACAAAGCATGCTTAGAAAAGTGTGAAAAACACAGCTAATGGAGAAAAATACATAACATTTAAAACAGAAATAAAATCACTCATTTAAGCCTAGTCCTCATTTGTGTTTTGAACTTCTCTGGATTAGTCTTCATGGAATCATCTGGAATTCTTCATTGGAACTGATTCCTGTTTGGGTGCTGCCACCTGTGATGTATGGACTTGGACATTATTTAATTAGATCAAAAAGTGGTATTGTTTCATGTTGGATTTTATTTGAACCAAAGTTATGTTTTTGTCTTGGGGGATTACAATCTCCCCTTTTATGTCTTCTAAAGACTTTTGAATCACAAAATTGATATGGTTTTCTGAATCTGTTTGTTATCACTACAGGCACATAGCGTTATAACAGAACATGCATTTGTAAGCACACATTCATCCATGGGTATCTTGACGTTGAATAACAGATGGTCATTGTTACCCAAGTCAATGAAACTCATTCTTTCGATCTTAGAAGGATGAATAGCTGAGTGGACCCACTGGGACTTGAACCTGTGACCATGAGGTGGAACACAGGCCCCCACAGTGGACGCATTAGTCCACTAAGCCATCAGACCTGGGCTTTTGCTGTTATACCATAGATGGATTATCCTTAGAATAAAATGCCATACTAAATGATGCAAACAAGCCGTTTTTATTCACAAGCACATGTAGACTTCCATCCAATTCTCAAAGACTTATCATACACAGCATGTATACTATATGAGATAGTTCAGTTCAGAAGGCAATTTAGTAAATGTTTCCAGGGTAGAATGGAGCACCTGGACTCAGCTGCTGTACTGCAATGCCTCATTGCAAAGAGACATTTTCTAGTTCTTTGTGCCTGCACATTCCTATAATATTGGTATGGCTCCCTCACCACGGATTATTGTAGCATATAAATATTGTAACATAAGCATTATTTAGAAGTACCGTATTCAAATTCTGTATCTGATAGTTTAGTGTTCTAGAGCAAAGCATTTCCCTTTTCGTACACGTGGTCCTGTTGAATTTGATCATGTAGTCTCAATGCTACTGCATCCAGAAGTTAAATGGGGAACCCAACCACAAAACCAATTGCCAATATGGGGAACAGCCATTACATTGCGGCTGTTGCACCGCATGCCATTACAACGCTAGCGTTACTACCCATGCGTTGTAACAATGCATGGCCATTGCAACAAAGTTTTTTTACAGCGCATAGGCCTTTACAACACATGCCTTCACAACTAAATTGGCTGTAATGGCATAAATGGTAAAAGGATATGCGCTTCAAATGTAAGTATTAGGGAAGTACAGGTTTTAGGGTGTTATGTTATGTTATGTTATGTTATGTTATTTATTCTTTTATATAGCGCTCGGCTACTCAAAAAGAGTGTCCCGGCGCTTTATTGGAGAAAGGAAAAACTGCGACAGAATAACATAACACCAGATAAAAGAATAAACGGAGTGACAGACAAAAGCTCACAGTAAACAGACTACTGAGTAAACAGCCAAGTTTTAAGGCCTTTTCTAAAAGCCAGCAGGCTAGTGGCTCCCCGCAGAGCAAGCGGCAAAGAGTTCCACAGCTGTGGTGCCAGCAATCCAAAAGAGCGGCCTCCGAGGCGCGCTTTCTTTACACGTGGAATAACTGCCAAGTACCGGGATTCCGACCTCAGAGACCTGGTCGGTTGATAAAAGACCAGTCTCTTTTGGAGGTACTTAGCTCCCCCCTTGTGAAGAGCTTTATAGGCCAAAGTCAGAGCCTTAAAGGCGATCCGCTTGCGGATGGGAAGCCAGTGAAAAGTTTTCAACAGGCCCGAGGCACTGGAACGCCTATTAAGACCATAAATTGCCCTTGCAGCGGCATTCTGCACCACTTGAAGCCGCTGCAGCAAGTACTCTGGGAGGCCCAGGTAAAGAATGTTGGAATAATCCAACCTGGACCCGATCAGAGCCTGGACTGTCAATGTCCTGTGTTCCTCGGAAAGCAGGGAAAGAAACCTCCGCAGCATCCTAAGGATGCCGAAGCAAGTGCCCGACACCCCCAGGATCTGGGATTTCAAGGTTAGCCTATTATCCATCTTGACCCCCAGATTCTTGGCAACCTGGGAGGAACAAGACGGAGGGAACATATTCATTGGCCACCAGGCCTGCCAGTCTGGCTCTGTGTCACACCCAAAGAAAAGTACCTCGGACTTATCGGAATTGCACTTGAGGCTGTTCAGATGGAACCATTGAAAAACAGCCCCAAGGCAATCCCGAATACTCTCCCCATCAAAGTCACCTCCTCTCTTACAAGAGAAGAGGAGCTGGGTGTCATCCGCGTAGGATACGATCTGGGCGCCATGCGACTCCACCAACGCCGCCAACGGGGTCATAATGATGTTGAAGAGGGTCGGGCTCAAGATAGAGCCCTGCGGGACCCCGACTCCCAGAGGCGGCATCACGGCGGAATCCGGCGGAGCCCAGATCGTTTGCCGGTGGCCGGCAAGAAAGGAAGAAAACCAGTCGAACACCGTCCCCCGTAGGCCTATCTCAGAGAGTCTGGCGAGAAGACCATCATGGGGAACGGTGTCGAACGCCGCCGACAAATCTAACATCACCAGCATGACTTTGCCCCCAGAGTCCAGAACCCCTTTAATGGTTTCTGAGACTTCAAGGAGCGCAGTCTCTGTGCTAAGATGGGGACGAAAGCCCGATTGGGTGGCATGCAGGATCTCGTTGGTTTCAAGGAAATTGGAAAGCACACCTTGAACGTGTTTTTCCAAAATCTTCGTGAGAGCCGGCAACAGAGAGATGGGCCTATAATTAACTGGGGCCTTCGGATCTAGGCCTGGCTTTTTGAGCAAGGGAATCACCATCGCCTGTTTCCAAGCTTGTGGGACCACTCCATGCTTCAGCGAAAGATTTAACAGCGGGTTGGCCAGTGGGTTAATCACCTCCGCAACTTTCGCTAGAAATTTAGCAGGGCATGGGTCAAGGGGTGAGCCCGATTTTAAATTGCCCATTAGAGCTAAAGAGTCAGGAGCAGAAATCGGTGGAAACACACTCAGCGTCACACCTGGCCAGGCCTGCGGCGATATGGTGATATCAGGTTCAATCTGGACCGTGGACACTGGTGCCAGGAACGACTCCTGAATGCGTTGGATCTTGCTCGTAAAGAACTCAGCAAGGTCCGTAGCCCAGGTACCTAATGGCTTTTCGTCCGAGGTGTTAGACCATGGGGACGTGAATTCTCTCACAATGGAGAAAATCTCCTTGCAGGAGTTAGAAGCAGCTTCTATTCTCCTGGCTAGATATGCTTTTTTTTCCAGGCGAATGTCCCGGTAATAAGCCTTAACCACCGTTTTGTAGGTCCGCTTGGCAACAGTATCATATTGTGCCCGCCAGGCTCTTTCGGCTACCTTGCACTGCTGCCGCGTAGCCGACAGTGCAACGGTGAACCAAGGCGCAGAGACCCGTTTCGGCGTCGGGCGAGATGTCAATTCCGGGGCAAGATCATTTAGCC
Organism: Lissotriton vulgaris; assembly: GCF_964263255.1. Lineage (NCBI taxonomy): Eukaryota > Metazoa > Chordata > Amphibia > Caudata > Salamandridae > Lissotriton > Lissotriton vulgaris. Next base: position 1,738,717,526 of record NC_141691.1, read on the forward strand.
TGTCAAAAAGCCAGTCCTGCAGGGTCTGCAGATCCCTGTCCAGATCTCCGGAGAGGGGGCAAGGGTGGACCACTGCTGCCTGAGCCAGCATCTCTGGGGTTACTCGGTGATATGCCCTATGGACACGACCCTGTTGATGTGCCAGGATAGGCAATGGTTTAACTATGCCCTTGATCACAAATTTGGCAAGAAAATGGTCTGACCATAAGACGGGAGTAATCTCAATGTCCTCAAGATGGGAGGACGAGAATACCCGGTCGAGAGTGTGCCCCTTCTCGTGCGTAGGCTCCTGTACATAAGGGATCAGCCCCAGCGGGGTCAGCGCCTCAGAAAGTTTAATGGCAGCAGGGTCGGACGGATCATCCATCCGGAAGTTGAAGTCCCCTGTCACGATACAATGTTCAGCTTTCAGGGCCAGCCCCACCAGCACCGAATCCAGATCTTCAAAGAAAGTGCCGGGTGCACCAGGTGGCCTATACACGAGCAGTCCCTTGAAGGATTGATGTGGCGATAGAGTAATAGAAAAGGCTAGGGTCTCCGAGCCTCGGATGTCCATTACTGGCAGGATCGCACACGGGGTGCCTTTCCTGACCACCAGTGCCACTCCACCGCCCCTTCCCTTGGCATGGGTGATTTTAGGATTTAGGGTGGGAATGGGTTTTGGAGTGGCATGGGTAATTTTGGGGTTTGGGGTGGGTATCGGCTTTGGGGTGGCATGGGTAATTTTAGGGTTTAGGGTGGAAATGGGTTTTGGGGTGGCACAAGTTATTTTAGGGTTTAGGGTGAGTATGGATTTTGAGACGACAAGTCATTTTTGGGTTTAGGGTGGGTATGGTCTTTGAGGCAGCATGGGTAAATTTAGGTTTTTTGGGTGTGTATGGGTTTTTGGGTGGCATGGGTAATTTTGGGGTTCATGGTAGGTATGGGATTTGGGGTGGCATGGGTCATTTTAGGGTTTACGGTGGGTATGGTTTTGAAGTAGCAAGGGTAATTTTAGTGTTTAGGGTGGGTATGGGTTTTGGAGTGGCAAGGGTAATTTTAGGATTTAGGGTGGCAAGGGTAACTTTAACGTTTAGGGTGGGTAGGGTTTTGGAGTGGCAATGATAATTTTAGGGTTTAAGGTGGGTAGTGGTTTTGGGCTGGCAAGAATCATTTTAGGGTGCGTAGGGGTTCAGGGTTTGTTGGATTTTTGGGAAATGTGTGTGTATCTATATATTTATATACAATATCTATATATATATATATATATATATATATATATATATATATATATATATATATATATATATATATATATCTCAATGTAATATATGTGTTTATATATATATATATGTATACATATTTATATACAATATATATATATTTATATACATGGTTTTATATATTTCAGCACACATCATTGTGTGTGGATTATATAAAGACATATATAAAAATAAGTACATTAGTTTACTTTTAAATATATTTTACAGGAAAATATAAAGCTATATTGTATACATATATAGGGCCTCATTTATGAGAAATGACGCATTGCTGCGTGAAAGCAGCGATGCCTCACTTCTCGGTGTGCACTCCTTTCGACATACCTGATGCGTCATATTTAATCTATGACGCATCATGTTGCAAGAAGTTACAGATACGTCAGTATTTCTGACATATCTGTAAGTGCAAAAGTGACACATTTCTGGAGTGTGTCACAAAAGTGACGCAACTCCAGCAATGCGTCCTTTCGCAAGCCCCATGTTATGTTATGTTATGTTAATAACTTTTATTCGGCGCACAGCTGCCCCAGCGAAGGGGCCTCCTGTGAAAGGGACTGCGTCAGTCTTACGCCTGCTGTGAGGCAGGCTTAGGAAATTGATGCATTTGTGTCCTAGAAGTAGCGCAGTGAAATCTTATAGATTTCACTGCGTCACTTCTATGACCCTTTCTTGCGTCATAACGCCCCCCCTGCATACATTATACCTGGTGCAGGTATAATGTGGTGCAGGGGTTTACAAAGTGACGCATCTACCTAGATGCGTCACTTTGTAAATATGGTGCAAAAAGGCACATTTTTTACCTGCTGGTGCGTCACAAAAAGTGACGCACCGGAGGCGTAAAAGTGACGCACGGCCTCATAACTGAGGCCCATAATATTTGCATTCAAGCATTTATGGAACTCAGTGAGTTATTGCACTGTGCCATTCAAAATCATAAATAAGTCGTTAATCTAGGCCATATTACCATATATTGCATATACTGTTCTAGGTAGCTAGGCACCCTGCTCCTTCCACCAGCATATCAGTAAATTTGAGTAGCTGGGAGCAAAGCAAGTACCCTTTATTTGTTTACTGTTGCCAAACAGCGTCATGTTATATTTATTGGTATGCATAATCAGATTTGGCCCACTTGGGCTTGATCAATGTGCTTGTACAAATGACGCATAGTATATCATTTTCCATTCCACGATGTCAGTGTAATTCGTGGACTGTTACAAGTCCTTCTTTTATGTTTATCACTTGTTATGGGCATTGATAAACAATGTGTATTTACTCAGTCTGCCAAACCTTGGATTTTGAATTACACTGTTAAACATTGCTTGGAGTCCTGTTTCATTTCTTTGTACCTGACGAGGAGCTCGGTAATATATATATATATATATATATATATATATATATATATATATATATATATATATATATGTAAGTCATTGCAGAGCCCGTTTTTGGAAGGAACCACTCAGGACCGCAAATGAAGCTCAATTTATCTTTAATGACAGCTTGCCGGCAGAAAGTATTTCAAGGGAGTAGTGTAGCCATTCATGCCAGACGCATTTCAGGAAATTTCATCCTTTCTTCAGCGGCTTAGGGGAGGCAGAGGGAAAGCGTTTTAGACACATGACTGTCATTTATTTGATTACTCCCGCCCCGATGGGCGTGGCCTAAAGGCATCTCTGGGAGATGTAGTCTGCGCCTTTGTTACCTCAGTGGGTGCATTTTCCCTGGGTCTAATGTCCGTAAATTATTCATGCACTCGATCTTGAAACTTCACTGCCCCGCTTTATAGTTGTCATCAGAGCTTTCAGACAAGCTTCGCACTGCATTGAAGCCGGTCTTTTCGTCCGTTCCATTTGTTGCAGCACCTAATAGCACCAGCACGGACCCACCGGAGTAGTGGGCTCCTTCCACGACCTGGGTCCAGGCGGTCAATATTTGTAAGTCGCTGCAGAGCCCGTTTTTGGAAGGAACCACTCAGGACCGCAAATGAAGCTCAATTTATCTTTAATGACAGCTTGCCGGCAGAAAGTATTTCAAGGGAGTAGTGTAGCCATTCATGCCAGACGCGTTTCAGGAAATTTCATCCTTTCTTCAGTGGCTTAGGGGAAGCAGAGGGAAAGCGTTTTAGACACATGACTGTCATTTATTTGATTACTCCCGCCCCGATGGGCGTGGCCTAACAGCATTTCTGGGAGATGTAGTCTGTGCCTTTGTTGCCTCAGTGGGTGCATTTTCCCTGGGTCTAATGTCCGTACATTATTCATGCACTCGATCTTGAAACTTCACTGCCCCGCTGTATAGTTGTCATCAGAGCTTTCAGACAAGCTTCGCACTGCATTGAAGCCGGTCTTTTCATCCGTTCCGTTCGTTGCAGCACCCAATAGCACCAGCACGGTCTCACCGGAGTAGTGGGCTCCTTCCACGACCTGGGTCCAGGCCGTCAATATTTGTAAGTCGTTGCAGAGCCCGTTTTTGGAAGGAACCACTCAGGACTGCAAATGAAGCTCAATTTATCTTTAATGACAGCTTGCCGGCAGAAAGTATTTCAAGGGAGTAGGCTAGCCATTCATGCCAGACGCGTTTCAGGAAATGTCATCCTTTCTTCAGTGGCTTAGGGGAGGCGGAGGGAAAGCGTTTTAGACACATGACTGTCATTTATTTGATTACTCCCGCCCGATGGGCGTGGCCTAACAGCATTTCTGGGAGATGTAGTCTGCGCCTTTGTTACCTCAGTGGGTGCATTTTCCCTGGGTCTAATGTCCGTAAATTATTCATGCACTCGATCTTGAAACTTCACTGCCCCGCTTTATAGTTGTCATCAGAGCTTTCAGACAAGCTTCGCACTGCATTGAAGCCGGTCTTTTCGTCCGTTCCATTTGTTGCAGCACCTAATAGCACCAGCACGGACCCACCGGAGTAGCGGGCTCCTTCCACGACCTGGGTCCAGGCCTTCAAAATTTGTAAGTCATTGCAGAGCCCGTTTTTGGAAGGAACCACAAAGGACCGCATATGAAGCTCAATTTATCTTTAATGACAGCTTGCTGGCAGAAAGTATTTCAAGGGAGTAGTGTAGCCATTCATGCCAGACGCGTTTCAGGAAATTTCATCCTTTCTTCAGTGGCTTAGGGGAGGCAGAGAGAAAGCGTTTTAGGCACATGACTGTCATTTATTTGATTACTCCCGTCCCGATGGGCGTGGCCTAACGGCATTTCTGGGAGATGTAGTCTGCGCCTTTGTTACCTCAGTGGGTGCATTTTCCCTGGGTCTAATGTCCGTACATTATTCATGCACTCGATCTTGAAACTTCACTGCCCCGCTGTATAGTTGTCATCAGAGCTTTTAGACAAGCTTCGCACTGCATTGAAGCCGGTCTTTTCATCAGTTCCGTTCGTTGCAGCACCCAATAGCACCAGCACTGTCTCACCGGAGTAGTGGGCTCCTTCCACGACCTGGGTCCAGGCCCTCAATATTTGTAAGTCGTTGCAGAGCCCGTTTTTGGAAGGAACCACTCAGGACTGCAAATGAAGCTCAATTTATCTTTAATGACAGCTTGCCGGCAGAAAGTATTTCAAGGGAGTAGGCTAGCCATTCATGCCAGACGCGTTTCAGGAAATGTCATCCTTTCTTCAGTGGCTTAGGGGAGGCAGAGGGAAAGCGTTTTAGACACATGACTGTCATTTATTTGATTACTCCCGCCCGATGGGCGTGGCCTAACAGCATTTCTGGGAGATGTAGTCTGCGCCTTTGTTACCTCAGTGGGTGCATTTTCCCTGGGTCTAATGTCCGTAAATTATTCATGCACTCGATCTTGAAACTTCACTGCCCCGCTTTATAGTTGTCATCAGAGCTTTCAGACAAGCTTCGCACTGCTTTGAAGCCGGTCTTTTCGTCCGTTCCATTTGTTGCAGCACCTAATAGCACCAGCACGGACCCACCGGAGTAGTGGGCTCCTTCCACGACTTGGGTCCAGGCCGTCAATATTTGTAAGTCATTGCAGAGCCCGTTTTTGGAAGGAACCACTCAGGACCGCAAATGAAGCTCAATTTATCTTTAATGACAGCTTGCTGGCAGAAAGTATTTCAAGGGAGTAGTGTAGCCATTCATGCCAGACGCGTTTCAGGAAATTTCATCCTTTCTTCAGTGGCTTAGGGGAGGCAGAGAGAAAGCGTTTTAGGCACATGACTGTCATTTATTTGATTACTCCCGCCCCGATGGGCGTGGCCTAACGGTATATCTGGGAGATGTAGTCTGCGCCTTTGTTACCTCAGTGGATGCATTTTCCCTGGGTCTAATGTCCATAAATTTTTCATGCACTCGATCTTGAAACTTCACTGCCCCGCTTTATAGTTGTCATCAGAGCTTTCAGACAAGCTTCGCACTGCATTGAAGCCGGTCTTTTTCGTCCGTTCCGTTCGTTGCAGCATCCAATAGCACCAGCACGGACCCACCGGAGTAGTGGGCTCCTTCCACGACCTGGTCCAGGCCGTCAATATTTGTAAGTCATTGCAGAGCCCGTTTTTGGAAGGAACCACTCAGGACCGCAAATGAAGCTCAATTTATCTTTAATGACAGCTTGCCGGCAGAAAGTATTTCAAGGGAGTAGTGTAGCCATTCATGCCAGACGCGTTTCAGGAAATTTCATCCTTTCTTCAGTGGCTTAGGGGAGGCAGAGGGAAAGCGTTTTAGACACATGACTGTCATTTATTTGATTACTTGCCAGCGGAACTCTTGGGGATTGAGACTGAGTCAGCCCCTGCACCAGCTTTTGCTTAATTTAAAACGGGACCAGCGCCCTGCGCCCTGCACCGCGAGTCCTCCCGCCGCCGCTTCTTCCACTCTAGCGGCCGCCGAGCGGAGGACTCGCTTTCCCGTGACCACCTGCGGCGGTGCACCCTGACGCCGTCATTGGAGCGCCCGGAGGCGCATTTAAAGCACTGCCACCCCCCGCGTCGCGGGAGCGCCCGGGGCTAAGCCCGGGCAAAGGGCGGGCCCTCTGTGGCCCTCAGTGGCACGAGGAGGACGGGACGGGGCTACCCCCTAACTTCACCCTTTCAAGGTACTCTTTCTATTCCAGCCTATGTGCCCGGGCTGCTAACGTCACAGTTCTCATCATGACCATTTGTTATTGACATTGTGACATTGTTCGTGTAGTTGGGTGTACCAGCCTAATGATCTATAATTAATTATTTTGTCCCATGCTTTGAGTGGTAATCTATCCCTCCTCCTAGCTTTCTGTTTATCATATTTGTTCCGTTTACTGCTACTATTTTACTATTTTGCTCATTAGACACTAGCTCATATTGTCCTTGGACTACTATACGTTTTCACTACTATGTCTCCAAGGGGTAGTCGCAGCAAGGCAGCTGCTGCGGGGGATGGTTTGGTAATTGGCCCCATAGATAATTTCATCACTAAAGCCAATGATGTGATAAACCAGGGTATCTCGCTTCTAGAGCGCAGGGTCTCTCAAGATTTGGCCCACGCTAAACGCTCATCCCTTGGTCTTATTGCTGCCGCTACCACACCTGTTCAGGTTTTGCCAAACAATATTAGACCTCTAGTAAACATTTGTGCCGATATCCATACCATCCCAAGTGAGGTAAACTTATCAGCCTCTATCCCTTTGATAGACTCAGAAACAGATATTAGCATGGACTTGGAAAAGACTCCAGATTTGCTTATCAACCCTACCATTGAAGAAATATCTGTTGATAATACAAGGCAACTAAGAGGTAGTCGCGAGGGTGCTATCCAAAAACAGAAAGCATACTCATCGAAGTCCCGGTCTACAAAGGTTAGGAAACATGGTGTGATAAAAAGGAAAACTGGGAAAGGTACTAACTCTAACTCTAACCACAATATAAGTAGAGTCACAGAGACTATTCAGGAGGATGACAGAGAGAAGGAGCAGCATGGCGGAACGTCAGATAACAATGACAACATTAATGATAACACTGGAAGTGTAAACGACCGCATGTTGGAAAGGCTGGGTGAATTATTAAGTATTTACTTATCTCCCATTGAGAGTAGGCTTACTCGGATTGAAAAGCAAATAGCTGAACTTAGTATCCCTGTTAAGAACCTACTTAAAGAATGTGTTGTAAATGGTGCTACAAATTCCAGCTCTAACAAAACAGTTGGCTCAAAACCTAATACTTCTCAAGCACCAATCACAAAAACTAATGTTGTACCCAAAGTCCCATTAGTTCTATCAGCGACACCAAAGGGTCCTTCTATCAGCCAGCCAATAGTTACCCTTAGTACCAACAATGCAGCCCCGGATAAAAGGAAGGATCAGAATACTAAGAAACTAAATGTGACTATTACTGGTCAACCCGCGAATCCTGCAAGTTGTTCCTCCACGGCTCAACCGCCACAAAAAAACAATTAAGCAAGTTCCCTCTCGCATTAACCTTCCACCGGAATGCGGAGCGTATGTACTGGTGTTATTAAATGTCTCTAAATTAAGGAAGGACCAGGACGAAACCATTTCCTCCCTTAAAAATAAAACCTTACACTGGCTAATTGCAAATTGCAATTTTCCCATAGATGGTGCCAGGGAGATTATTAACACTCAGCGAGTGGGCTGGATAGGCCCACTCAGGAAAAAGTTTGAGGGTGATTGTGTTACCATAAGTTTTAAAAATCCCCAATGGGCGGAGAAAACACTTGCTAGTGCCCCATCACCCTCGCCCTGGGAATTCAACACCACACTCCTTCCACTAGGCTATTTTTATAGACATTTGATACCTTCTGAACAGGCTATCGTGAGCCACCCCACAATCCCTTATCAAGACTTGAATTTTGGAGCAAGGATTAAATCACCGCTCTTTATTCAGAATCAGAAGCCCAGTGTTAATTACATGAATAGCCATAATTGGCGGAACCAGGCCTCAATGTCAATCCCTAGTCCTCATTTCTCACATTATCCACAAGCCCCAACCATGCACCAATACAACTATAGAGAAAGGTCTTATCCAGCTCCTGACCCTTACCAGTTCACACCAACAACATTCAACATTCCTACTCATAATCGATTTGAATATTTTTCTACTTTAGATGAACAGGATTGACTGGGAACATCGGCCAAAAATGAAACGTATGGACAAGCTGCAACTAGCAAATTAGAGGTTCCAGTTGCAGCTTGTCATGACCTGATAGATCCTATAGAAACCATTCCTCCCAACACTATCCTACCCATTTCCCATGAGATAACTTATCAAAAAACAAGAAATACTGGGAGTAGATCTGGTAAATGTGGTAACACTTATGGTTTATCAATTTTAAGTTGGAATGTTGAAGGACTGGGAGCTAAGTTGTTGGACCCTGCATGGATTGAGACAATTAATGATGTGGATATTCTTATGTTTCAAGAAACATGGGCTGTAGGGAATTTGTACATAGAGGGATACCACTGTTTTAGTTTGACATCACCCAAACCTAGATTTGGCAGAGCAGTGGGTGGCCTATTCATTGGGATCAGAATTTTGGCAGGTGGTACAATTAGAGACTTGCATAACGATTATCCTGCTAATCCTAACATCCAAATTCTTGAATATAAGTTAAAATCAAAGACCACGATTTATTTAATCAACTTTTATAATAATGATTTTTATTGTGAACCGAACAAATTTTTTTTGGCATTATCTAATGTTTTAAGTATGCTTGAATGTTCATTAGTAGACACTAAGACTGGTATTCTGATAGGGGGCGATTTTAATGTGAAATTAACAGAGAACTACGGGTCTGATGAACCTATTTGCCCTGACTCAGTAGAGCAGGGGATCAGAATTGTTTAAAATATTAATTGAATTCGACCTTGCTGATGCCATGAGGGTAGGGCATAATATGAATCTTCCCTATGCCCCAACGTTTATCAGTAGGGATGGTAGTTCCATTATTGATTATGTATTCACGTCACCACACTTAACAGACTGCATAGCAAAAACTTCCGTGGTGCAAACTTCTTTTAGTGATCATAATCCACTGTTGGTGGTTTTAAACTTTGCATCGAGTCCAATTTATATGAACTTAAACGGGGCAAGGGATATTACACCCTCAATTGATGGCCTTCGGCTAAAATGGAGGGGAATTGATTGTGGGGCCTTTCTAGATAGCGTACAAACAACACACCCACATCTGATAAAATCTTGCCTGTCACCCAGTGGAAATCATGAGAATCTAATTGCAGATTTTGAAGCATTATGTCACACCATTAAAACCCTCCTGTCAGTTCCACTCCCTAAAGAATGCAAGGAGCCCAGGTGGTTTGACTCATCTTGCTCCTTGGCTAACAAAGAGTTAAGAAAAGTACTCTCTGCCAAACCAAGGTGCAGATTTGCTGTTCAAGCCGCCAGAAAAAATTATAAAGAGAAAGTATCGGTAAGGAAGGCTAGCCTACTGTCCGATCACTGGGACTCTTTGTTAATTAATGCGAATTTGGGTGGCAGTGGCCCATTTTGGTCCGCTGTCAGAAAAACGAGGGAAATGGGTAAAGAGCTCACCCAAATTAGTTGTAACATAACAAGTGCAGCATGGGAGAACCATTTTTCAAAAATCTATGCAGTCCCTTCTGATGAGCATTTTCTCCCTAACCCAGGCCAATTGGATGGCTTAAAGATTTTGGATCATGAAGTTAAAATAGCCATAAGGGAAAGTCTAGGAAATAAAGCACCCGGACCAGATGGTCTCCCTATTGATATTATTAAACATAATGTCGATTTGTGGACACCTATACTTCTTAACATCTTTAATAGTCTCCCACAAGTAGCCATGCCGGCTACTTGGGCTACCAGTATTATTGCCCCAATTTATAAAAAGGGAGACAGGTCAGACCCAGCAAACTATCGTCCCATTTCCCTTTTGGATAATACCCTAAAAGTCCTTGGACGTATAATCTACAACAGGGTACTGGAATGGGCGGTTGATACTGAGTTCCTAGATCCCTGCCAGATGGGGTTTAGAAGCGGGGTAGGAACAGTGGAGCAATGTTTAAATTTGAAATTGATAATTGATAAATACTGCATTGCCCGCTCATCCCCTACCTACCTCGCTTTTATGGATCTTTCATCCGCTTTTGATCTCGTGAATAGATCTAAGCTCTGGTCAATTCTCTCATCCAATGGTCTTGATGACACCCTCGTTAGATTTCTAGCCTATCTCCATACCAACCTGAAAGCACGGGTACGTGTTGGGATGGGTGGAGAAGTCTCGGGAGCCATTGAGATAGGGAGGGGGGTGAGACAGGGGTGCGTTTTAGCACCCCTGTTGTTCATCATTTATATCAATGGTTTATCCAATTGTCTGAAAAAAGTCACCTCAGATGTCAAAATTATTTTAGGTAAACCTTTACCCGTGCTCTTATATGCAGACGATGCGGTGCTTATAGCCCGCACCCCTAACGCTCTTCGCCTGCTGGCACACAGCTTTGTAAAATTTATGGAGGGTCTGGATCTGAAGGTAAATTTAAAAAAATCTTTTATTATGTCCTGCGGCCCGGGCAAAAGGAAACTCAACACAATCCGAATAGGCACAGATAAATTAGAATCTGTCCCTAACTTTCCATATTTAGGGTTGGTTTTCGCTGCGAACAGCTCGTGGAGTGGGCACTTGGCCCACGCCACGAGCAAGTTCTCGAAAGCCAACAATTCTGTGTTGAGCCTCCCCCGCCCAAAGAAAATTGGTGCCACTAAGGCTATTTTAAAGATTTTTAAACTGCAGTGCTCACCCGTTGCTACGTATGGAGCAGAGGTATGGGGGTAGGGAAACAGCATTTGTATTCAAAGAGAGGAAAATCGTTTTTGTAGGAAAGTGTTGGGTGCACCGATTTCCTCATCTAATTTTATCTGTCATAAAGAACTAAACCTTCCCTATAAAAGTGATTTTATTAGAGCAAGACCAGCTCTTTTCTGGATCAGAATCTGGAGAAATGATGCTGCTGTCCTTACACAAAATATCATAAAGGACTGCCTAAACTGTGAACATGGTATGAAGATTCCTTGGTTCACAGAAGTTTTTAAATCACTTAATGAAGTTGACAGAGGTACTTTGTTCACTGACCCAATGTTAATTGAACCAAAGGACAAAGTTGAGGCTCAAAATGCACTTTACGCACTTTACAGAAATGGTCGCACTGGAAGAGAATCCCAGAAATCAAGTGTTATGAAATATATATGAAATGGACTGTGTGGGCAAACTTTCCCGCCCTATCTCTCCCTCCCTATGTCTAGTTGGGAGCGAGCCCTATTGTTTAGTTTAAGGGCAGGAACTGTAAAATTTTTGCTGTCATTTCCTCTGGGGTATCGACATAGTGCCGATCTCACCCCATGTCCCTGTGATGGTGCGAGTACACAAGATGATCTACATTTTTTATTTTTCTGTAAATTTTATCTGAGATTCATAAAATGGTTTTTAACCCCCTATTTTAAAAAATACAGACCTCTCACCCTCAAAGAATCATATATAATGCTGCTTACTTTGGACACTGAAGAACTGACTTTTCGCACTAGCACTTTTTTAAGAACGGCTATACGAGCGCGCAAGACGATGGAAAACCCCTGAAATTAGAAACTAGCCACAATGGTGTCACTATGTATATAATATAATGAAATGGAATTTATTGTGTAGTTATTGTACAATATTATGGAATGCTTCTTTTTTTGTATAATCCCTTTTTATCTTTTTGTATGTATTATATTTTAATGAATTATTGCTGTAATCGGTACTTTTATGAATTTTATGAAATTCGAATAAAGGTCTTTTGAACTTGAACTTGATTACTCCCGCCCCGATGGGCGTGGCCTAACGGCATCTCTGGGAGATGTAGTCTGAGCCTTTGTTACCTCAGTGGGTGCATTTTCCCTGGGTCTAATGTCCGTAAATTATTCATGCACTCGATCTTGAAACTTCACTGCCCCGCTTTATAGTTGTCATCAGAGCTTTCAGACAAGCTTCGCACTGCATTGAAGCCGATCTTTTCGTCCATTCCGTTCGTTGCAGCAACCAATAGCACCAGCACGGACCCGGCGGAGTAGAGGGCTCCTTCCACGACCTGGGTCCAGGCCGTCAATATTTGTAAGTCATTGCAGAGCCCGCTTTTGGAAGGAACCACTCAGGACCGCACATGAAGCTCAATTTATCTTTAATGACAGCTTGCCGGCAGAAAGTATTTCAAGGGAGTAGTGTAGCCATTCATGCCAGATGCGTTTCAGGAAATTTCATCCTTTCTTTAGTGGCTTAGGGGAGGCAGAGAGAAAGCGTTTTAGACACATGACTGTCATTTATTTGATTACTCCCGCCCCGATGGGCGTGGCCTAACAACATTTCTGGGAGATGTAGTCTGCGCCTTTGTTACCTCAGTGGGTGCATTTTCCCTGGGTCTAATGTCCATAAATTATTCATGCACTCGATCTTGAAACTTGACTGCCCCGCTTTATAGTTGTCATCAGAGCTTTCAGACAAGCTTCACACTGCATTGAAGCCGGTCTTTTTGTCCGTTCCGTTCGTTGCAGCACCCAATAGCACCAGCACGGACCCACCGGAGTAGTGGGCTCCTTCCACGACCTGGGTCCAGGCCGTCAATATTTGTAAGTTGTTGCAGAGCCCGTTTTTGGAAGGAACCACTCAGGACCGCAAATGAAGCTCAATTTATCTTTAATGACAGCTTGCCGGCAGAAAGTATTTCAAGGGAGTAGCGTAGCCATTCATGTCAGACGCGTTTCAGGAAATTTCATACTTTCTTCAGTGGCTTAGGGGAGAGGGAAAGCGTTTTAGACACATGACTGTCATTTATTTGATTACTCCCGCCCCGATGGGCGTGCCCTAACGGCATCTCTGGGAGATGTAGTCTGCGCCTTTGTTACCTCAGTGGGTGCATTTTCGCTGGGTCTAATGTCCGTACATTATTTATGCACTCGATCTAGAAACTTCATTGCCCCGCTTTATAGTTGTCATCAGAGCTTTCAGACAAGCTTCGCACTGCATTGAAGCCGGTCTTTTCGTCCGTTCCGTTCGTTGCAGCACCCAATAGCCCCAGCACGGACCCACCGGAGTAGTGGGCTCCTTCCACGACCTGGGTCCAGGCCGTCAATATTTGTAAGTCGTTGCAGAGCCCGTTTTTGGAAGGAACCACTCAGGACCGCAAATGAAGCCCAATTTATCTTTAATGACAGTTTGCCGGCAGAAAGTATTTCAAGGGAGTAGTGTAGCCATTCATGCAAGACGCGTTTCAGGAAATTTCATCCTTTCTTCAGTGGGTTAGGGGAGGCAGAGGGAAAGCGTTTTAGACACATGACTGTCATTTATTTGATTACTCCCGTCCCGATGGGCGTGGCCTAACGGCATTTCTGGGAGATGTAGTCTGTGCCTTTGTTGCCTCAGTGGGTGCATATTCTCTGGGTCTAATGTCCGTACATTATTCATGGACTCGATCTTGAAACTTCACTGCCCCGCTTTATAGTTGTCATCAGAGCTTTCAGACAAGCTTCGCACTGCATTGAAGCCGGTCTTTTCGTCCGTTCCGTTCGTTGCAGCACCCAATAGCACCAGCACGGACCCACCGGAGTAGTGGGCTCCTTCCACGACCTGGTCCAGGCCGTCAATATTTGTAAGTCGTTGCAGAGCCCGTTTTTGGAAGGAACCACTCAGGACCGCAAATGAAGCTCAATTTATCTTTAATGACAGCTTGCCAGCAGAAAGTATTTTAAGGGAGTAGTGTAGCCATTCATGCCAGACTCGTTTCAGGAAATTTCATTCTTTCTTCAGTGGCTTAGGGGAGGCAGAGGGAAAGCGTTTTAGACACATGACTATCATTTATTTGATTACTCCCGCCCCGATGGGCGTGGCCTAACGCTATCTCTGGGAGATGTAGTCTGCCCCTTTGTTACCTCAGTGGGTGCATTTTCCCTGGGTCTAATGTCCGTAAATTATTCATGCACTCGATCTTGAAACTTCACTGCCCCGCTTTATAGTTGTCATCAGAGCTTTCAGACAAGCTTCGCACTGCATTGAAGCCGGTCTTTTCGTCCGTTCCGTTCATTGCAGCACCCAATAGCACCAGCACGGACCCACCGGAGTAGTGGGCTCCTTCCACGACCTTGGTCCAGGCCGTCAATATTTGTAACTCGTTGCAGAGCCCTTTTTTGGAATGAACCACTCAGGACCGCAAATGAAGCTCAATTTATCTTTAATGACAGCTTGCCGGCAGAAAGTATTTCAAGGGAGTAGTGTAGCCATTATTGCCAGACGGGTTTCAGGATATTTCATCCTTTCTTCAGTGGCTTAGGGGAGGCAGAGGGAAAGCGTTTTAGACACATGACTGTCATTTATTTGATTACTCCCGCCCTGATGGGCGTGGCCTAACGCTATCTCTGGGAGATGTAGTCTGCGCCTTTGTTACCTCAGTGGGTGCATTTTCCCTGGGTCTAATGTCCGTAAATTATTCATGCACTCGATCTTGAAACTTCACTGCCCCGCTTTATAGTTGTCATCAGAGCTTTCAGACAAGCTTCGCACTGCATTGAAGCCGGTCTTTTCGTCCGTTCCGTTCATTGCAGCACCCAATAGCACCAGCACGGACCCACCGGAGTAGTGGGCTCCTTCCACGACCTGGGTCCAGGCCGTCAATATTTGTAAGTCGTTGCAGAGCCCGTTTTTGGAATGAACCACTCAGGACCGCAAATGAAGCTCAATTTATCTTTAATGACAGCTTGCCGGCAGAAAGTATTTCAAGGGAGTAGTGTAGCCATTCATGCCAGACGCGTTTCAGGAAATTTCATCCTTTCTTTAGTGGCTTAGGGGAGGCAGAGGGAAAGCGTTTTAGACACATGACTGTCATTTATTTGATTACTCCCGCCCCGATGGGCGTGGCCTAACGGCATTTCTGGGAGATGTAGTCTGTGCCTTTGTTGCCTCAGTGGGTGTATTTTCCCTGGGTCTAATGTCCGTACATTATTCATGCACTCGATCTTGAAACTTCACTGCCCCGCTTTATAGTTGTCATCAGAGCTTTCAGACAAGCTTCGCACTGCATTGAAGCCGGTCTTTTCGTCCGTTCCGTTCATTGCAGCACCCAATAGCACCAGCACGGACCCACCGGAGTAGTGGGCTCCTTCCACGACCTTGGTCCAGGCCGTCAATATTTGTAACTCGTTGCAGAGCCCGTTTTTGGAATGAACCACTCAGGACCGCAAATGAAGCTCAATTTATCTTTAATGACAGCTTGCCGGCAGAAAGTATTTCAAGGGAGTAGTGTAGCCATTATTGCCAGACGGGTTTCAGGAAATTTCATCCTTTCTTCAGTGGCTTAGGGGAGGCAGAGGGAAAGCGTTTTAGACACATGACTGTCATTTATTTGATTACTCCCGCACTGATGGGCGTGGCCTAACGCTATCTCTGGGAGATGTAGTCTGCGCCTTTGTTACCTCAGTGGGTGCATTTTCCCTGGGTCTAATGTCCGTAAATTATTCATGCACTCGATCTTGAAACTTCACTGCCCCGCTTTATAGTTGTCATCAGAGCTTTCAGACAAGCTTCGCACTGCATTGAAGCCGGTCTTTTCGTCCGTTCCGTTCATTGCAGCACCCAATAGCACCAGCACGGACCCACCGGAGTAGTGGGCTCCTTCCACGACCTGGGTCCAGGCCGTCAATATTTGTAAGTCGTTGCAGAGCCCGTTTTTGGAATGAACCACTCAGGACCGCAAATGAAGCTCAATTTATCTTTAATGACAGTTTGCCGGCAGAAAGTATTTCAAGGGAGTAGTGTAGCCATTCATGCAAGACGCGTTTCAGGAAATTTCATCCTTTCTTCAGTGGGTTAGGGGAGGCAGAGGGAAAGCGTTTTAGACACATGACTGTCATTTATTTGATTACTCCCGCCCCGATGGGCGTGGCCTAACGGCATTTCTGGGAGATGTAGTCTGTGCCTTTGTTGCCTCAGTGGGTGCATATTCTCTGGGTCTAATGTCCGTACATTATTCATGCACTCGATCTTGAAACTTCACTGCCCCGCTTTATAGTTGTCATCAGAGCTTTCAGACAATCTTCGCACTGCATTGAAGCCGGTCTTTTCGTCCGTTCCGTTTGTTGCAGCACCCAATAGCACCAGCACGGACCCACCGGAGTAGTGGGCTCCTTCCACGACCTGGGTCCACGCCGTCAAAATTTGTAAGTCGTTGCAGAGCCCGTTTTTGGAAGGAACCACTCAGGACCGCAAATGAAGCTCAATTTATCTTTAATGACAGCTTGCCAGCAGAAAGTATTTTAAGGGAGTAGTGTAGCCATTCATGCCAGACGCGTTTCAGGAAATTTCATCCTTTCTTCAGTGGCTTAGGGGAGGCAGAGGGAAAGCGTTTTAGACACATGACTATCATTTATTTGATTACTCCCGCCCTGATGGGCGTGGCCTAACGCTATCTCTGGGAGATGTAGTCTGCGCCTTTGTTACCTCAGTGGGTGCATTTTCCCTGGGTCTAATGTCCGTAAATTATTCATGCACTCGATCTTGAAACTTCACTGCCCCGCTTTATAGTTGTCATCAGAGCTTTCAGACAAGCTTCGCACTGCATTGAAGCCGGTCTTTTCGTCCGTTCCGTTCATTGCAGCACCCAATAGCACCAGCACGGACCCACCGGAGTAGTTTGCTCCTTGCTCGACCTGGGTCCAGGCCGTCAATATTTGTAACTCGTTGCAGAGCCCGTTTTTGGAATGAACCACTCAGGACCGCAAATGAAGCTCAATTTATCTTTAGTGACAGTTTGCCGGCAGAAAGTATTTCAAGGGAGTAGTGTAGCCATTCATGCCAGACACGTTTCAGGAAATTTCATCCTTTCTTCAGTGGCTTAGGGGAGGCAGAGGGAAAGCGTTTTAGACACATGACTGTCATTTATTTGATTACTTCCGCCCCGATGGGCGTGGCCTAACGGCATTTCTGGGAGATGTAGTCTGTGCCTTTGTTGCCTCAGTGGGTGTATTTTCCCTGGGTCTAATGTCCGTACATTATTCATGCACTTGATCTTGAAACTTCACTGCCCTGCTGTATAGTTGTCATCAGAGTTTTCAGACAAGCTTCGCACTGCATTGAAGCCGGTCTTTTCATCCGTTCCGTTCGTTGCAGCACCCAATAGCACCAGCACGGACCCACCGGAGTAGTGGGCTCCTTCCACGACCTGGGTCCAGGCCGTCAATATTTGTAAGTCGTTGCAGAGCCCGTTTTTGTAAGGAACCACTCAGGACCGCAAATGAAGCTCAATTTATCTTTAATGACAGCTTGCCGGCAGAAAGTATTTCAAGGGAGTAGTGTAGCCATTCAAGCCAGACGCGTTTCAGGAAATGTCATCCTTTCTTCAGTGGCTTAGGGGAGGCAGAGGGAAAGCGTTTTAGACACATGACTGTCATTTATTTGATTACTCCCGCCCCGATGGGCGTGGCCTAACGGCATTTCTGGGAGATGTAGTCTGCGCCTTTGTCACCTCAGTGGGTGCATTTTCCCTGGGTCTAATGTCTGTAAATTATTCATGCACTCGATCTTGAAACTTCACTGCCCCGCTGTATAGTTGTCATCAGAGCTTTCAGACAAGCTTCGCACTGCATTGAAGCCGGTCTTTTCGTCCGTTCCGTTCGTTGCAGCACCCAATAGCACCAGCACGGACCCACCGGAGTAGTGGGCTCCTTCCACGACCTGGGTCCAGGCCGTCAATATTTGTAAGTCGTTGCAGAGCCCGTTTCTGGAAGGAACCACTCAGGACCGCAAATGAAGCTCAATTTATCTTTAATGACAGCTTGCCGGCAGAAAGTATTTCAAGGGAGTAGTGTAGCCATTCATGCCAGACGTGTTTCAGGAAATTTCATCCTTTCTTAAGTGGCTTAGGGGAGGCAGAGGGAAAGCGTTTTAGACACATGACTGTCATTTATTTGATTACTCCCGCCCCGATGGGCGTGGCCTAACGGCATTTCTGGGAGATGTAGTGTGCGCCTTTGTAACCTCAGCGGGTGCATTTTCCCTGGGTCTAATGTCCGTAAATTATTCATGCACTCGATCTTGAAACTTCACTTCCCCGCTTTATAGTTGTCATCAGAGCTTTCAGACAAGCTTCGCACTGCATTGAAGCTGGTCTTTTCATCCGTTCCGTTCGTTGCAGCACCCAATAGCACCAGCACGGACCCACCGGAGTAGTGGGGTCCTTCTACGACCTGGGTCCAGGCCGTCAATATTTGTAAGTCGTTGCAGAGCCCGTTTTTGGAAGGAACCACTCAGGACCGCAAATGAAGCTCAATTTATCTTTAATGACAGCTTGCCGGCAGAAAATATTTCAAGGGAGTAGTGTTGCCATTCATGCCAGACGCGTTTCAGGAAATTTCATCCTTTCTTCAGTGGCTTAGGGGAGGCAGAGGGAAAGCGTTTTAGACACATGACTGTCATTTATTTGATTACTCCCGCCCCGAATGGCGTGGCCTAACGGCATTTCTGGGAGATGTAGTCTGCGCCTTTGTTACCTCAGTGGGTGCATTTTCCCTGGGTCTTAAGTCCGTAAATTATTCATGCACTCGATCTTGAAACTTCACTGCCCCGCTTTATAGTTGTCATCAGAGCTTTCAGACAATCTTCGCACTGCATTGAAGCCGGTCTTTTCGTCCGTTCCGTTCGTTGCAGCACCCAATAGCACCAGCACGGACCCACCGGACGAAAAGACCGAACGGAACGGACGAAAAGACCGGCTTCAATGCAGTGCGAAGCTTGTCTGAAAGCTCTGATGACAACTATAAAGTGAGGCAGTGAAGTTTCAAGATCGAGTGCATGAATAATTTACGGACATTATACCCAGGGAAAATGCACCCACTGAGGTAACAAAGGCGCAGACTACATCTCCCAGAAATGCTGTTAGGCCACGCCCATCGGGGCGGGAGTAATAAAATTAATGACAGTCATGTGTCTAAAACGCTTTCCCTCTGCCTCCCCTAAGCCCCTGAAGAAAGGATGAAATTTCCTGAAACGCGTCTGGCATGAATGGCTACACTACTCCCTTGAAATACTTTCTGCCGGCAAGCTGTCATTAAAGATAAATTGAGCTTCATTTGCGGTCCTGAGTGGTTCCTTCCAAAAACGGGCTCTGCAACGACTTACAAATATTGACGGCCTGGACCCAGGTCCTGGAAGGAGCCCACTACTCCGGTGGGTCCGTGCTGGTGCTATTGGGTGCTGCAACGAACGGAACGGACGAAAAGACCGGCTTCAATGCAGTGCGAAGCTTGTCTGAAAGCTCTGATGACAACTATAAAGCTGGGCAGTGAAGTTTCAAGATCAAGTGCATGAATAATTTACGGACATTAGACCCAGGGAAAATGCACCCACTGAGGTAACAAAGGCGCAGACTACATCTCCCAGAAATGCCGTTAGGCCACGCCCATCGGGGCGGGACTAATCAAATAAATGACAGTCATGTGTTTAAAACGCTTTCCCTCTGCCTCCCCATAGCCACTGAAGAAAGGATGGAATTTCCATGAAACGCGTCTGGCATGAATGGCTACTCTACTCCCTTGAAATACTTTCTGCCGGCAAGCTGTCATTGAAGATAAATTGAGCTTCATTAGCGGTCCTGAGTGGTTCCTTCCAAAAACAGGCTCTGCAACGACTTACAAATATTGACTGCCTGGACCCAGGTCGTGGAAGGAGCCCACTACTCCGGTGGGTCCGTGCTGGTGCTATTGGGTGCTGCAACGAACAGAACGGATGAAAAGACCGGCTTCAATGTAGTGCGAAGCTTGTCTGAAAGCTCTGATGACAACTATAAAGCGGGGCAGTGAAGTTTCAAGATTGAGTGCATGAATAATTTACGGACATTAGATCCAGGGAAAATGCACCCACTGAGGTAACAAAGGCGCAGACTACATCTCCCAGAAATGCTGTTAGGCCACGCCCATCAGGGCGGGAGTAATCAAATAAATGACAGTCATGTGTTTAAAACGCTTTCCCTCTGCCTCCCCTAAGCCACTGAAGAAAGGATGAAATTTCCTGAAACGCGTCTGGCATGAATGGCTACACTACTCCCTTGAAATACTTTCTGCCGGCAAGCTGCCATTAAAGATAAATTGAGCTTCATTTGCGGTCCTGAGTTTTTTCTTCCAAAAACGGGCTCTGCAACGACTTACAAATATTGACGGCCTGGACCTAGGTCGTGGAAGGAGCCCACTACACCGGTGGGTCTGTGCTGGTGCTATTGGATGCTGCAACGAACGGAACGGACAAAAAGACCGGCTTCAATGCAGTGCGAAGCTTGTCTGAAAGCTCTGATGACAACTATAAAGCGGGGCAGTGAAGTTTCAAGATCGAGTGCATGAATAATTTACGGACATTAGACCCAGGGAAAATGCACCCACTGAGGTAACAAAGGCGCAGACTCATCTCCCAGAAATGCCGTAAGGCCACGCCCATCGGGGCGGGAGTAATCAAATAAATGACAGTCATGTGTCTAAAACGCTTTCCCTCTGCCTCCCCTAAGCCACTGAAGAAAGGATGAAATTTCCTGAAACGCGTCTGGCATGAATGGCTGCACTACTCCCTTGAAATACTTTCTGCCGGCAAGCTGTCATTAAAGATAAATTGAGCTTCATTTGCGGTCCTGAGTGGTTCCTTCCAAAAACGGGCTCTGCAACGACTTACAAATATTGACGGCCTGGACCCAGGTCATAGAAGAAGCCCACTACTCCGGTGGGTCTGTGCTGGTGCTATTGTGTGCCGCAACGAACGGAACGGACGAAAAGACCGGCTTCAATGCAGTGCGAAGCTTGTCTGAAAGCTCTGATGACAACTATAAAGCGGGGCAGTGAAGTTTCAAGATTGAGTGCATGAATAATTTACGGACATTAGACCCAGGGAAAATGCACCCACTGAGGTAACAAAGGCGCAGACTACATCTCCCAGAAATGCTGTTAGGCCACGCCGTTTGGGGCGGGAGTAATCAAATAAATGACAGTCATGTGTCTAAAACGCTTTCCCTCTGCCTCCCCTAAGCAACTGAAGAAAGGATGAAATTTCCTGAAACGCGTCTGGCATGAATGGCTACACTACTCCCTTGAAATACTTTCTGCCGGCAAGCTGTCATTAAAGATAAATTGAGCTTCATTAGCGGTCCTGAGTGGTTCCTTCCAAAAATGGGCTCTGCAACGACTTACAAATATTGACGGCCTGGACCCAGGTCGTGGAAGGAGCCCACTACTCCGGTGGGTCCGTGCTGGTGCTATTGGGTGCTGCAACGAACGGAACGGACGAAAAGACCGGCTTCAATGCAGTGCGAAGCTTGTCTGAAAGCTCTGATGACAACTATAAAGCGGGGCAGTGAAGTTTCAAGATCGATTGCATGAATAATTTACGGACATTAGACCCAGGGAAAATGCACCCACTGAGGTAACAAAGGCGCAGACTACATCTCCGAGAAATGCCGTTAGGCCACGCCCATCGGGGCGGGACTAATCAAATAAATGACAGTCATGTGTTTAAAACGCTTTCCCTCTGCCTCCCCTAAGCCACTGAAGAAAGGATGAAATTTCCTGAAACGCGTCTGGCATGAATGGCTACACTACTCCCTTGAAATACTTTCTGCCAGCAAGCTGTCATTAAAAATAAATTGAGCTTCATTTGCGGTCCTGAGTGGATCCTTCCAAAAACGGGCTCTGCAACGACTTACAAATATTGACGGCCTGGACCCAGGTCGTGGAAGAAGCCCACTACTCCGGTGGGTCTGTGCTGGTGCTATTGTGTGCCGCAACGAACGGAACGAACGAAAAGACCGGCATCAATGCAGTGCGAAGCTTGTCTGAAATCTCTGATGACAACTATAAAGCGGGGCAGTGAAGTTTCAAGATTGAGTGCATGAATAATTTACGGACATTAGACCCAGGGAAAATGCACCCACTGAGGTAACAAAGGCGCAGACTACATCTCCCAGAAATGCCGTTAGGCCACACCCATTGGGGCGGGAGTAATCAAATAAATGACAGTCATGTGTCTAAAACGCTTTCCCTTTGCCTCCCCTAAGCAACTGAAGAAAGGATGAAATTTCCTGAAACGTGTCTGGCATGAATGGCTACACTAATCCCTTGAAATACATTCTGCCGTCAAGCTGTCATTAAAGATAAATTGAGCTTCATTTGCGGTCCTGAGTGGTTCCTTCCAAAAATGGGCTCTGCAACGACTTACAAATATTGACGGCCTGGACCCAGGTCGTGAAAGGAGCCCACTACTCCGGTGGGTCCGTGCTGGTGCTATTGGGTGCTGAAACGAACAGAACGGACCAAAAGACCGGCTTCAATGCAGTGCAAAGCTTGTCTGAAAGCTCTGATGACAACTATAAAGGGGGGCAGTGAAGTTTCAAGACCGAGTGCATGAATAATTTACGGACATTAGACCCAGGGAAAATGCACCCACTGAGGTAACAAAGGGGCAGACTACATCTCCCTGAAATGCCTTTAGGCCACGCCCATCTGGGCGGGACTAATCAAATAAATGACAGTCATGTGTTTAAAACGCTTTCCCTCTGCCTCCCCATAGCCACTGAAGAAAGGATGGAATTTCCTGAAACGCGTCTGGCATGAATGGCTACACTACTTCCTTGAAATACTTTCTGCCGGCAAGCTGTCATTAAAGATAAATTGAGCTTCATTTGCGGTCCTGAGTGGTTCCTTCCAAAAACGAGCTCTGCAACGACTTACAAATAATGACGGCCTGGACCCAGGTCGTGGAAGGAGCCCACTACTCCGGTGGGTCCGTGCTGGTGCTATTGGGTGCTGCAACGAACAGAACGGACAAAAAGACCGGCTTCAATGCAGTGCGAAGCTTGTCTGAAAGCTCTGATGACAACTATAAAGCGGGGCAGTGAAGTTTCAAGATCGAGTGCGTGAATAATTTACGGACATTAGACCCAGGGAAAATGCACCCACTGAGGTAACAAAGGCGCAGACTACATCTCCCAGAAATGCCGTTAGGCCACGCCCATCGGGGGCGGGAGTAATCAAATAAATGACAGTCATGTGTCTAAAACGCTTTCCCTCTGCCTCCCCTAAGCCACTGAAGAAAGGATGAAATTTCCTGAAACGCGTCTGGCATGAATGGCTACACTACTCCCTTGAAATACTTTCTGCCGGCAAGCTGTCATTGAAGATAAATTGAGCTTCATTTGCGGTCCTGAGTGGTTCCTTCCAAAAACAGGCTCTGCAACGACTTACAAATATTGACGGCCTGGACCCAGGTCGTGGAAGGAGCCCACTACTCCGGTGGGTCCGTGCTGGTGCTATTGGGTGCTGCAACGAACAGAACGGATGAAAAGACCGGCTTCAATGTAGTGCGAAGCTTGTCTGAAAGCTCTGATGACAACTATAAAGCGGGGCAGTGAAGTTTCAAGATTGAGTGCATGAATAATTTACGGACATTAGATCCAGGGAAAATGCACCCACTGAGGTAACAAAGGCGCAGACTACATCTCCCAGAAATGCTGTTAGGCCACGCCCATCAGGGCGGGAGTAATCAAATAAATGACAGTCATGTGTTTAAAACGCTTTCCCTCTGCCTCCCCTAAGCCACTGAAGAAAGGATGAAATTTCCTGAAACGCGTCTGGCATGAATGGCTACACTTCTCCCTTGAAATACTTTCTGCCGGCAAGCTGCCATTAAAGATAAATTGAGCTTCATTTGCGGTCCTGAGTGGTTCCTTCCAAAAACGGGCTCTGCAACGACTTACAAATATTGACGGCCTGGACCTAGGTCGTGGAAGGAGCCCACTACTCCGGTGGGTCTGTGCTGGTGCTATTGGATGCTGCAACGAACGGAACGGACAAAAAGACCGGCTTCAATGCAGTGCGAAGCTTGTCTGAAAGCTCTGATGACAACTAAAAAGCGGGGCAGTGAAGTTGCAAGATCGAGTGCATGAATAATTTACGGACATTAGACCCAGGGAAAATGCACCCACTGAGGTAACAAAGGCGCAGACTCATCTCCCAGAAATGCCGTAAGGCCACGCCCATTGGGGCGGGAGTAATCAAATAAATGACAGTCATGTGTCTAAAACGCTTTCCCTCTGCCTCCCCTAAGCCACTGAAGAAAGGATGAAATTTCCTGAAACGCGTCTGGCATGAATGGCTACACTACTCCCTTGAAATACTTTCTGCCGGCAAGCTGTCATTAAAGATAAATTGAGCTTCATTTGCGGTCCTGAGTGGTTCCTTCCAAAAACGGGCTCTGCAACGACTTACAAATATTGACGGCCTGGACCCAGGTCGTGGAAGAAGCCCACTACTCCGGTGGGTCTGTGCTGGTGCTATTGTGTGCCGCAACGAACGGAACGGACGAAAAGTCCGGCTTCAATGCAGTGCGAAGCTTGTCTGAAAGCTCTGATGACAGCTATAAAGCGGGGCAGTGAAGTTTCAAGATTGAGTGCATGAATAATTTACGGACATTAGACCCAGGGAAAATGCACCCACTGAGGTAACAAAGGCGCAGACTACATCTCCCAGAAATGCTGTTAGGCCACGCCCATCAGGGCGGGAGTAATCAAATAAATGACAGTCATGTGTCTAAAACGCTTTCCCTCTGCCTCCCCTAAGCAACTGAAGAAAGGATGAAATTTCCTGAAACGCGTCTGGCATGAATGGCTACACTACTCCCTTGAAATACTTTCTGCCGGCAAGCTGTCATTAAAGATAAATTGAGCTTCATTAGCGGTCCTGAGTGGTTCCTTCCAAAAATGGGTTCTGCAACGACTTACAAATATTGACGGCCTGGACCCAGGTCGTGGAAGGAGCCCACTACTCCGGTGGGTCCGTGCTGGTGCTATTGGGTGCTGCAACGAACGGAACGGACGAAAAGACCAGCTTCAATGCAGTGCGAAGCTTGTCTGAAAGCTCTGATGACAACTATAAAGCGGGGCAGTGAAGTTTCAAGATCGATTGCATGAATAATTTACGGACATTAGACCCAGGGAAAATGCACCCACTGAGGTAACAAAGGCGCAGACTACATCTCCCAGAAATGCCGTTAGGCCACGCCCATTGGGGCGGGAGTAATCAAATAAATGACAGTCATGTGTCTAAAACGCTTTCCCTTTGCCTCCCCTAAGCAACTGAAGAAAGGATGAAATTTCCTGAAACGTGTCTGGCATGAATGGCTACACTAATCCCTTGAAATACTTTCTGCCGGCAATCTGTCATTAAAGATAAATTGAGCTTCATTTGCGGTCCTGAGTGGTTCCTTCCAAAAATGGGCTCTGCAACGACTTACAAATATTGACGGCCTGGACCCAGGTCGTGGAAGGAGCCCACTGCTCCGGTGGGTCCGTGCTGGTGCTATTGGGTGCTGCAATGAACAGAACGGACGAAAAGACCGGCTTCAATGCAGTGCGAAGCTTGTCTGAAAGCTCTGATGACAACTATAAAGGGGGGCAGTGAAGTTTCAAGACCGAGTGCATGAATAATTTACGGACATTAGACCCAGGGAAAATGCACCCACTGAGGTAACAAAGGGGCAGACTACATCTCCCTGAAATGCCTTTAGGCCACGCCCATCGGGGCGGGAGTAATCAAATAAATGACAGTCATGTGTCTAAAACGCTTTCCCTTTGCCTCCCCTAAGCAACTGAAGAAAGGATGAAATTTCCTGAAACGCGTCTGGCATGAATGGCTACACTACTCCTTTGAAATACTTTCTACCTGCAAGCTGTCTTTAAAGATAAATTGAGCTTCATTTGCGGTCCTGAGTGGTTCCTTCCAAAAACGGGCTCTGCAACGACTTACAAATATTGACGGCCTGGACCCAGGTCGTGGAAGGAGCCCACTACTCGGTGGGTCCGTGCTGGTGCTATTGGGTGCTGCAACGAACGGAACGGACGAAAAGACCGGCTTCAATGCAGTGCGAAGTTTGTCTGAAAGCTCTGATGACAACTATAAAGCGGGGCAGTGAAGTTTCAAGATCGATTGCATGAATAATTTACGGACATTAGACCCAGGGAAAATGCACCCACTGAGGTAACAAAGGCGCAGACTACATCTCCCAGAAATGCCGTTAGGCCACGCCCATCCGGGCGGGACTAATCAAATAAATGACAGTCATGTGTTTAAAACGCTTTCCCTCTGCCTCCCCATAGCCACTGAAGAAAGGATGGAATTTCCTGAAACGCGTCTGGCATGAATGGCTACACTACTTCCTTGAAATACTTTCTGCCGGCAAGCTGTCATTAAAGATAAATTGAGCTTCATTTGCGGTCCTGAGTGGTTCCTTCCAAAAACGGGCTCTGCAACGACTTACAAATAATGACAGCCTGGACCCAGGTCGTGGAAGGAGCCCACTACTCCGGTGGGTCCGTGCTGGTGCTATTGGGTGCTGCAACGAACAGAACGGACAAAAAGACCGGCTTCAATGCAGTGCGAAGCTTGTCTGAAAGCTCTGATGACAACTATAAAGCGGGGCAGTGAAGTTTCAAGATCGAGTGCATGAATAATTTACGGACATTAGACCCAGGGAAAATGCACCCACTGAGGTAACAAAGGCGCAGACTACATCTCCCAGAAATGCCGTTAGGCCACGCCCATCAGGGCGGGAGTAATCAAATAAATGACAGTCATGTGTTTAAAACGCTTTCCCTCTGCCTCCCCTAAGCCACTGAAGAAAGGATGAAATTTCCTGAAACGCGTCTAGCATGAATGGCTACACTACTCCCTTGAAATACTTTCTGCCAGCA
Organism: Lissotriton vulgaris; assembly: GCF_964263255.1. Lineage (NCBI taxonomy): Eukaryota > Metazoa > Chordata > Amphibia > Caudata > Salamandridae > Lissotriton > Lissotriton vulgaris. Next base: position 1,738,744,502 of record NC_141691.1, read on the forward strand.
AGCTGCCATTAAAGATAAATGGAGCTTCATTTGCGGTCCTGAGTGGTTCCTTCCAAAAACGGGCTCTGCAACGACTTACAAATATTGACGGCCTGGACCCAGGTTGTGGACGGAGCCCACTACTCCGGTGGGTCCGTGCTGGTGCTATTGGGTGCTGCAACGAACGGAACGGACAAAAAGACCGGCTTCAATGCAGTGCGAAGCTTGTCTGAAAGCACTGATGACAACTATAAAGCGGGGCAGTGAAGCTTCAAGATCGAGTGCATGAATAATTTACGGACATTAGACCCAGGGAAAATGCACCCACTGAGGTAACAAAGGCTCAGACTACATCTCCCAGAAATGCCGTTAGGCCACGCCCATCGGGCGGGAGTAATCAAATAAATGACAGTCATGTGTTTAAAACGCTTTCCCTCTGCCTCCCCTAAGCCACTGAAGAAAGGATGAAATTTCCTGAAACGCGTCTGGCATGAATGGCTACACTACTCCCTTGAAATACTTTCTGCCAGCAAGCTGCCATTAAAGATAAATGGAGCTTCATTTGCGGTCCTGAGTGGTTCCTTCCAAAAACGGGCTCTGCAACGACTTACAAATATTGACGGCCTGGACCTAGGTCGTGGAAGGAGCCCACTACTCCGGTGGGTCAGTGCTGGTGCTATTGGGTGCTGCAACAAACGGAACGGACAAAAAGACCGGCTTCAATGCAGTGCGAAGCTTGTCTGAAAGCTCTGATGACAACTATAAAGCGGGGCAGTGAAGTTTCAAGATCGAGTGCATGAATAATTTACGGACATTAGACCCAGGGAAAATGCACCCACTGATGTAACAAAGGCGCAGACTACACCTCCCAGAAATGCCGTTAGGCCACGCCCATCGGGGCGGGAGTAATCAAATAAATGACAGTCATGTGTCTAAAACGCTTTCCCTCTGCCTCCCCTAAGCCACTGAAGAAAGGATGAAATTTCCTGAAACGCGTCTGGCATGAATGGCTACACTACTCCCTTGAAATACTTTCTGCCGGCAAGCTGCCATTAACGATAAATTGAGCTTCATTTGCGGTCCTGAGTGGTTCCTTCCAAAAAACGGGCTCTGCAACGACTTACAAATATTGACGGCCTGGACCCAGGTCGTGGAAGAAGCCCACTACTCCGGTGGGTATGTGCAGGTGCTATTGTGTGCCGCAACGAACGGAACGGACGAAAAGACCGGCTTTAATGCAGTGCGAAGCTTGTTTGAAAGCTCTGATGACAACTATAAAGCGGGGCAGTGAAGTTTCAAGATTGAGTGCATGAATAATTTACAGACATTAGACCCAAGGAAAATGCACCCACTGAGGTAACAAAGGCGCAGACTACATCTCCCAGAAATGCCGTTGGGCCACGCCCATCGGGGCAGGAGTAATCAAATAAATGACAGTCATGTGTCTAAAACGCTTTCCTTCTGCCTCCCCTAAGCCACTGAAGAAAGGATGAAATTTCCTGAAACGCGTCTGGCATGAATGGCTACACTACTCCCTTGAAATACTTTCTGCCTGCAAGCTGTCATTAAAGATAAATTGAGCTTCATTTGCCGTCCTGAGTGGTTCCTTCCAAAAATGGGCTCTGCAACGACTTACAAATATTGACGGCCTGGACCCAGGTCGTGGAAGGAGCCCACTACTCCGGTGGGTCCATGCTGGTGCTATTGGGTGCTGCAACGAACAGAACAGACGAAAAGACCGGCTTCAATGCCGTGCGAAGCTTCTCTGAAAGCTCTGATGACAACTATAAAGGGGGGCAGTGAAGTTTTAAGATCGAGTGCATGAATAATTTACGGACATTAGACCCAGGGAAAATGCACCCACTGAGGTAACAAAGGCGCAGACTACATCTCCCAGAAATGCCGTTAGGCCACGCCCATCGGGGCGGGACTAATCAAATAAATGACAGTCATGTGTTTAAAACGCTTTCCCTCTGCCTCCCCATAGCCACTGAAGAAAAGATGGAATTTCCTGAAACACGTCTGGCATGAATGGCTACACTACTCCCTTGAAATACTTTCTGCCGGCAAGCTGTCATTAAAGATAAATTGAGCTTCATTTGCTGTCCTGAGTGGTTCCTTCCAAAAACGGGCTCTGCAACGACTTACAAATAATGACGGCCTGGACCCAGGTCGTGGAAGGAGCCCACTACTCCGGTGGGTCCGTGCTGGTGCTATTGGGTGCTGCAACGAACAGAACGGACAAAAAGACCGGCTTCAATGCAGTGCGAAGCTTGTTTGAAAGCTCTGATGACAACTATAAAGCGGGGCAGTGAAGTTTCAAGATCGAGTGCATGAATAATTACGGACATTAGACCCAGGGAAAATGCACCCACTTGGTAACAAAGGCGCAGACTACATCTCCCAGAAATGCCGTTAGGCCACGCCCATCAGGGCGGGAGTAATCAAATAAATGACAGTCATGTGTTTAAAACGCTTTCCCTCTGCCTCCCCTAAGCCACTGAAGAAAGGATAAAATTTCCTGAAATGCGTCTGGCATGAATGGCTACACTACTTCCTTGAAATACTTTCTGCCGGCAAGCTGCCATTAAAGATAAATTGAGCTTCATTTGCGGTCCTGAGTGGTTCCTTCCAAAAATGGGCTCTGCAATGACTTACAAATATTGACGGCCTGGACCCAGGTCGTGGAAGGAGCCCACTACTCCGGTGGGTCCGTGCTGGTGCTATTGGGTGCTGCAACGAACAGAACGGACGAAAAGACCGGCTTCAATGCAGTGCGAAGCTTGTCTGAAAGCTCTGATGACAACTATAAAGGGGGGCAGTGAAGTTTCAAGATCGAGTGCATGAATAATTTACGGACATTAGACCCAGGGAAAATGCACCCACTGAGGTAACAAAGGGGCAGACTACATCTCCCTGAAATGCCGTTAGGCCACGCCCATCGGGGCGGGAGTAATCAAATAAATGACAGTCATGTGTCTAAAACGCTTTCCCTCTGCCTCCCCTAAGCCACTGAAGAAAGGATGAAATTTCCTGAAACGCTTCTGGCATGAATGGCTACACTACTCCCTTGAAATACTTTCTGCCGGCAAGCTGTCAATAAAGATAAATTGAGCTTCATTTGCGGTCCTGAGTGGTTCCTTCCAAAAACGGGCTCTGCAATGACTTACAAATATTGACGGCCTGGACCCAGGTCGTGGAAGGAGCCCACTACTCCGGTGGGTCCGTGCTGGTGCTATTGGGTGCTGCAACGAACGGAACGGACAAAAAGACCGGCTTCAATGCAGTGCGAAGCTTGTCTGAAAGCTCTGATGACAACTATAAAGGGGGGCAGTGAAGTTTCAAGACCGAGTGCATGAATAATTTACGGACATTAGACCCAGGGAAAATGCACCCACTGAGGTAACAAAGGGGCAGACTACATCTCCCTGAAATGCCTTTAGGCCACGCCCATCGGGGCGGGAGTAATCAAATAAATGACAGTCATGTGTCTAAAACGCTTTCCCTCTGCCTCCCCTAAGCCACTGAAGAAAGGATGAAATTTCCTGAAACGCGTCTGGCATGAATGGCTACACTACTCCCTTGAAATACTTTCTACCGGCAAGCTGTCTTTAAAGATAAATTGAGCTTCATTTGCGGTCCTGAGTGGTTCCTTCCAAAAACGGGCTCTGCAACGACTTACAAATATTGACGGCCTGGACCCAGGTCGTGGAAGGAGCCCACTACTCGGTGGGTCCGTGCTGGTGCTATTGGGTGCTGCAACGAACGGAACGGACGAAAAGACCGGCTTCAATGCAGTGCGAAGCTTGTCTGAAAGCTCTGATGACAACTATAAAGCGGGGCAGTGAAGTTTCAAGATCGATTGCATGAATAATTTACGGACATTAGACCCAGGGAAAATGCACCCACTGGGGTAACAAAGGCGCAGACTACATCTCCCAGAAATGCCGTTAGGCCACGCCCATCCGGGCGGGACTAATCAAATAAATGACAGTCATGTGTTTAAAACGCTTTCCCTCTGCCTCCCCATAGCCACTGAAGAAAGGATGGAATTTCCTGAAACGCGTCTGGCATGAATGGCTACACTACTCCCTTGAAATACTTTCTGCCGGCAAGCTGCCATTAAAGATAAATTGAGCTTCATTTGCGGTCCTGAGTGGTTCCTTCCAAAAATGGGCTCTGCAACGACTTACATATATTGACGGCCTGGACCCAGGTCGTGGAAGGAGCCCACTACTCCGGTGGGTCCGTGCTGGTGCTATTGGGTGCTGCAACGAACAGAACGGATGAAAAGACCGACTTCAATGCAGTGCGAAGCTTGTCTGAAAGCTATGATGACAACTATAAAGGGGGGCAGTGAAGTTTCAAGATCGAGTTCATGAATAATTTACGGACATTAGACCCAGGGAAAATGCACCCACTGAGGTAACAAAGGGGCAGACTACATCTCCCTGAAATGCCGTTAGGCCACGCCCATCGGGGCGGCAGTAATCAAATAAATGACAGTCATGTGTCTAAAACGCTTTCCCTCTGCCTCCCCTAAGCCACTGAAGAAAGGATGAAATTTCCTGAAACGCGTCTGGCATGAATGGCTACACTACTCCCTTGAAATACTTTCTGCCGGCAAGCTGTCATTAAAGATAAATTGAGCTTCATTTGCGGTCCTGAGTGGTTCCTTCCAAAAACGGGCTCTGCAACGACTTACAAATATTGACGGCCTGGACCCAGGTCGTGGAAGGAGCCCACTACTCCGGTGGGTCCGTGCTGGTGCTATTGGGTGCTGCAACGAACGGAACGGACAAAAAGACCGGCTTCAATGCAGTGCGAAGCTTGTCTGAAAGCACTGATGACAACTATAAAGCGGGGCAGTGAAGCTTCAAGATCGAGTGCATGAATAATTTACGGACATTAGACCCAGGGAAAATGCACCCACTGAGGTAACAAAGGCTCAGACTACATCTCCCAGAAATGCCGTTAGGCCACGCCCATCGGGGCGGGAGTAATCAAATAAATGACAGTCATGTGTTTAAAACGCTTTCCCTCTGCCTCCCCTAAGCCACTGAAGAAAGGATGAAATTTCCTGAAACGCGTCTGGCATGAATGGCTACACTACTCCCTTGAAATACTTTCTGCCAGCAAGCTGCTGTTAAAGATAAATGGAGCTTCATTTGCGGTCCTGAGTGGTTCCTTCCAAAAACGGGCTCTGCAACGACTTACAAATATTGACGGCCTGGACCTAGGTCGTGGAAGGAGCCCACTACTCCGGTGGGTCAGTGCTGGTGCTATTGGGTGCTGCAACGAACGGAACGGACAAAAAGACCGGCTTCAATGCAGTGCGAAGCTTGTCTGAAAGCTCTGATGACAACTATAAAGCGGGGCAGTGAAGTTTCAAGATCGAGTGCATGAATAATTTACGGACATTAGACCCAGGGAAAATGCACCCACTGATGTAACAAAGGCGCAGACTACATATCCCAGAAATGCCGTTAGGCCACGCCCATCGGGCGGGAGTAATCAAATAAATGACAGTCATGTGTCTAAAACGCTTTCCCTCTGCCTCCCCTAAGCCACTGAAGAAAGGATGAAATTTCCTGAAACGCGTCTGGCATGAATGGCTACACTACTCCCTTGAAATACTTTCTGCCGGCAAGCTGCCATTAAAGATAAATTGAGCTTCATTTGCGGTCCTGAGTGGTTCCTTCCAAAAAACGGGCTCTGCAACGACTTACAAATATTGACGGCCTGGACCCAGGTCGTGGAAGAAGCCCACTACTCCGGTGGGTATGTGCAGGTGCTATTGTGTGCCGCAACGAACGGAACGGACGAAAAGACCGGCTTTAATGCAGTGCGAAGCTTGTTTGAAAGCTCTGATGACAACTATAAAGCGGGGCAGTGAAGTTTCAAGATTGAGTGCATGAATAATTTACAGACATTAGACCCAGGAAAATGCACCCACTGAGGTAACAAAGGCGCAGACTACATCTCCCAGAAATGCCGTTGGGCCACACCCATTGGGGCGGGAGTAATCAAATGAATGACAGTCATGTGTCTAAAACGCTTTCCTTCTGCCTCCCCTAAGCCACTGAAGAAAGGATGAAATTTCCTGAAACGCGTCTGGCATGAATGGCTACACTACTCCCTTGAAATACTTTCTGCCTGCAAGCTGTCATTAAAGATAAATTGAGCTTCATTTGCCGTCCTGAGTGGTTCCTTCCAAAAATGGGCTCTGCAACGACTTACAAATATTGACGGCCTGGACCCAGGTCGTGGAAGGAGCCCACTACTCCGGTGAAACCATGCTGGTGCTATTGGGTGCTGCAACGAACAGAACGGACGAAAAGACCGGCTTCAATGCAGTGCGAAGCTTGTCTGAAAGCTCTGATGACAACTATAAAGGGGGGCAGTGAAGTTTCAAGATCGAGTGCATGAATAATTTACGGACATTAGACCCAGGGAAAATGCACCCACTGAGGTAACAAAGGGGCAGACTACATCTCCCTGAAATGCCGTTAGGCCACGCCCATCGGGGTGGGAGTAATCAAATAAATCACAGTCAAGTGTCTAAAACGGTTTCCCTCTGCCTCCCCTAAGCCACTGAAAAGGATGAAATTTCCTGAAACGCGTCTGGCATGAATGGCTACACTACTCCCTTGAAATACTTTCTGCCGGTAAGCTGTCATTAAAGATAAATTGAGCTTCATTTGCGGTCCTGAGTGGTTCCTTCCAAAAACGGTCTCTGCAACGACTTACAAATATTGACGGCCTGGACCCAGGTCGTGGAAGGAGCCCACTACTCCGGTGGGTCCGTGCTGGTGCTATTGGGTGCTGCAACGAACGGAACGGACGAAAAGACCGGCTTCAATGCAGTGCGAAGCTTGTCTGAAAGCTCTGATGACAACTATAAAGCGGGGCAGTGAAGTTTCAAGATCGAGTGCATGAATAATTTACGGACATTAGACCCAGGGAAAATGCACCCACTGAGGTAACAAAGGCGCAGACTACATCTCCCAGAAATGCGGTTAGGCCACGACCATCGGGGCGGGACTAATCAAATAAATGACAGTCATGTGTTTAAAACGCTTTCCCTCTGCCTCCCCATAGCCACTGAACAAAGGATGGAATTTCCTGAAACGCGTCTGGCATGAATTGCTACACTACTCCCTTGAAATACTTTCTGCCGGCAAGCTGTCATTAAAGATAAATTGAGCTTCATTTGCGGTCCTGAGTGGTTCCTTCCAAAAACGGGCTCTGCAACGACTTACAAATAATGACGGCCTGGACCCAGGTCGTGGAAGGAGCCCACTACTCCGGTGGGTCCGTGCTGGTGCTATTGGGTGCTGCAACGAACAGAACGGACAAAAAGACCGGCTTCAATGGAGTGCGAAGCTTGTCTGAAAGCTCTGATGACAACTATAAAGCGGGGCAGTGAAGTTTCAAGATCGAGTGCATGAATAATTTACGGACATTAGACCCAGGGAAAATGCACCCACTTGGTAACAAAGGCGCAGACTACATCTCCCAGAAATGCCGTTAGGCCACGCCCATCAGGGCGGGAGTAATCAAATAAATGACAGTCATGTGTTTAAAACGATTTCCCTCTGCCTCCCCTAAGCCACTGAAGAAAGGATAAAATTTCCTGAAATGTGTCTGGCATAAATGGCTACACTACTCCCTTGAAATACTTTCTGCCGGCAAGCTGCCATTAAAGATAAATTGAGCTTCATTTGCGGTCCTGAGTGGTTCCTTCCAAAAATGGGCTCTGCAACGACTTACAAATTTTGACGGCCTGGACCCAGGTCGTGGAAGGAGCCCACTACTCCGGTGGGTCCGTGCTGGTGCTATTGGGTGCTGCAACGAACAGAACGGACGAAAAGACCGGCTTCAATGCAGTGCGAAGCTTGTCTGAAAGCTCTGATGACAACTATAAAGGGGGGCAGTGAAGTTTCAAGATCGAGTGCATGAATAATTTACGGACATTAGACCCAGGGAAAATGCACCCACTGAGGTAACAAAGGGGCAGACTACATCTCCCTGAAATGCCGTTAGGCCACGCCCATCGGGGCGGGAGTAATCAAATAAATGACAGTCATGTGTCTAAAACGCTTTCCCTCTGCCTCCCCTAAGCCACTGAAGAAAGGATGAAATTTCCTGAAACGCTTCTGGCATGAATGGCTACACTACTCCCTTGAAATACTTCCTGCCGGCAAGCTGTCATTAAAGATAAATTGAGCTTCATTTGCGGTCCTGAGTGGTTCCTTCCAAAAACGGGCTCTGCAACGACTTACAAATATTGACGGCCTGGACCCAGGTCGTGGAAGGAGCCCACTACTCCGGTGGGTCCGTGCTGGTGCTATTGGGTGCTGCAACGAACGGAACGGACAAAAAGACCGGCTTCAATGCAGTGCGAAGCTTGTCTGAAAGCTCTGATGACAACTATAAAGCGTGGCAGTGAAGTTTCAAGATCGAGTGCATGAATAATTTACGGACATTAGACCCAGGGAAAATGCACCCACTGAGGTAACAAAGGCGCAGACTACATCTCCCAGAAATGCCGTTAGGCCACGCCCATCAGGGCGGGAGTAATCAAATAAATGACAGTCATGTGTTTAAAACGCTTTCCCTCTGCCTCCCCTAAGCCACTGAAGAAAGGATAAAATTTCCTGAAACGCGTCTGGCATGAATGGCTACACTACTCCCTTGAAATACTTTCAGCAGGCAAGCTGCCATTAAAGATAAATTGAGCTTCATTTGCGGTCCTGAGTGGTTCCTTCCAAAAATGGGCTCTGCAGCGACTTACAAATATTGACGGCCTGGACCCAGGTCGTGGAAGGAGCCCACTACTCCGGTGGGTCCATGCTGGTGCTATTGGGTGCTGCAACGAACAGAACGGACGAAAAGACCGGCTTCAATGCAGTGCGAAGCTTGTCTGAAAGCTCTGATGACAACTATAAAGGGGGGCAGTGAAGTTTCAAGATCGAGTGCATGAATAATTTACGGACATTAGACCCAGGGAAAATGCACCCACTGAGGTAACAAAGAGGCAGACTACATCTCCCTGTAATGCCGTTAGGCCACACCCATCGGGGCGGCAGTAATCAAATAAATGACATTCATGTGTCTAAAACGCTTTCCCTCTGCCTCCCCTAAGCCACTGAAGAAAGGATGAAATTTCCTGAAACGCGTCTGGCATGAATGGCTACACTACTCCCTTGAAATACTTTCTGCCGGCAAGCTGTCATTAAAGATAAATTGAGCTTCATTTGCGGTCCTGAGTGATCCCTTCAAAAACGGGCTCTGCAACGACTTACAAATATTGACGGCCTGGACCCAGGTCGTGGAAGGAGCCCACTACTCCTGTGGGTCCGTGCTGGTGCTATTGGGTGCTGCAACGAACGGAACGGACAAAAAGACCGGCTTCAATGCAGTTCGAAGCTTGTCTGAAAGCTCTGATGACAACTATAAAGTGGGGCAGTGAAGTTTCAAGATCGAGTGCATGAATAATTTACGGACATTAGACCCAGGGAAAATGCACCCACTGAGGTAACAAAGGCGCAGACTACATCTCCCAGAAATGCCGTTGGGCCACGCCCATCGGGGCGGGAGTAATCAAATAAATGACAGTCATGTGTCTAAAACGCTTTCCCTCTGCCTCCCCTAAGCCACTGAAGAAAGGATGAAATTTCCTGAAACGCGTCTGGCATGAATGGCTACACTACTCCCTTGAAATACTTTCTGCTGGCAAGCTGTCTTTAAAGATAAATTGAGCTTCATTTGCGGTCCTGAGTGGTTCCTTCCAAAAACTGGCTCTATTACGACTTACAAATATTGACGGCCTGGACCCAGGTCGTGGAAGGAGCCCACTACTCCGGTGGGTCTGTGCTGGTGCTAATGGGTGCCGCAACGAACGGAACGGATGAAAAGACCGGCTTCAATGCAGTGCGAAGCTTGTCTGAAAGCTCTGATGACAACTATAAAGCGGGGCAGTGAAGTTTCAAGAACGAGTGCATGAATAATTTACGGACATTAGACCCAGGGAAAATGCACCCACTGAGGTAACAAAGGGGCAGACTACATCTCCCTGAAATGCCGTTAGGCCACGCCCATCGGGGCGGGAGTAATCAAATAAATGACAGTCAAGTGTCTAAAACGCTTTCCCTCTGCCTCCCCTAAGCCACTGAAAAGGATGAAATTTCCTGAAACGCGTCTGGCATGAATGGCTACACTACTCCCTTGAAATACTTTCTGCCGGCAAGCTGTCATTAAAGATAAATTGAGCTTCATTTGCGGTCCTGAGTGGTTCCTTCCAAAAACGGTCTCTGCAACGACTTACAAATATTGACGGCCTGGACCCAGGTCGTGGAAGGAGCCCCCTACTCCGGTGAGTCCGTGCTGGTGCTATTGGGTGCTGCAACGAACGGAACGGACGAAAAGACCGGCTTCAATGCAGTGCGAAGCTTGTCTGAAAGCTCTGATGACAACTATAAAGCGGGGCAGTGAAGTTTCAAGATCGAGTGCATGAATAATTTACGGACATTAGACCCAGGGAAAATGCACCCACTTGGTAACAAAGGCGCAGACTACATCTCCCAGAAATGCCGTTAGGCCACGCCCATCAGGGCGGGACTAATCAAATAAATGACAGTCATGTGTTTAAAACGCTTTCCCTCTGCCTCCCCTAAGCCACTGAAGAAAGGATAAAATTTCCTGAAACGCGTCTGGCATGAATGGCTACACTACTCCCTTGAAATACTTTCTGCCGGCAAGCTGCCATTAAAGATAAATTGAGCTTCATTTGCGGTCCTGAGTGGTTCCTTCCAAAAATGGGCTCTGCAACGACTTACAAATATTGACGGCCTGGACCCAGGTCGTGGGAGGAGCCCACTACTCCGGTGGGTCCGTGCTGGTGCTATTGGGTGCTGCAACGAACAGAACGGACGAAAAGACCGGCTTCAATGCAGTGCGAAGCTTGTCTGAAAGCTCTGATGACAACTATAAAGGGAGGCAGTGAAGTTTCAAGATCGAGTGCATGAATAATTTACGGACATTAGACCCAGGGAAAATGCACCCACTGAGGTAACAAAGGGGCAGACTACATCTCCCTGAAATGCCGTTAGGCCACGCCCATCGGGGCGGGAGTAATCAAATAAATGACAGTCATGTGTCTAAAACGCTTTCCCTCTGCCTCCCCTAAGCCACTGAAGAAAGGATGAAATTTCCTGAAACGCGTCTGGCACGAATGGCTACACTACTCCCTTGAAATACTTTCTGCCGGCAAGCTGTCATTAAAGATAAATTGAGCTTCATTTGCGGTCCTGAGGGGTTCCTTCCAAAAACGGGCTCTGCAACGACTTACAAATATTGACGGCCTGGACCCAGGTCGTGGAAGGAGCCCACTACTCCGGTGGGTCCGTGCTGGTGCTATTGGGTGCTGCAACGAACGGAACGGACAAAAAGACCGGCTTCAATGCAGCGCGAAGCTTGTCTGAAAGCTCTGATGATAACTATAAAGCGGGGCAGTGAAGTTTCAAGATCGAGTGCATGAATAATTTACGGACATTAGACCCAGGGAAAATGCACCCACTGAGGTAACAAAGGCGCAGACTACATCTCCCAGAAATGCCGTTGGGCCACGCCCATCGGGGCGGGAGTAATCAAATAAATGACAGTCATGTGTCTAAAACGCTTTCCCTCTGCCTCCCCTAAGCCACTGAAGAAAGGATGAAATTTCCTGAAACGCGTCTGGCATGAATGGCTACACTACTCCCTTGAAATACTTTCTGCCGGCAAGCTGTCATTAAAGATAAATTGAGCTTCATTTGCGGTCCTGAGTGGTCCCTTCAAAAACGGGCTCTGCAACGACTTACATATATTGACGGCCTGGACCCAGGTCGTGGAAGGAGCCCACTACTCCGGTGGGTCCGTGCTGGTGCTATTGGGTGCTGCAACGAACAGAACGGACGAAAAGACCGACTTCAATGCAGTGCGAAGCTTGTCTGAAAGCTATGATGACAACTATAAAGGGGGGAAGTGAAGTTTCAAGATCGAGTTCATGAATAATTTACGGACATTAGACCCAGGGAAAATGCACCCACTGAGGTAACAAAGGGGCAGACTACATCTCCCTGAAATGCCGTTAGGCCACGCCCATCGGGGCGGCAGTAATCAAATAAATGACAGTCATGTGTCTAAAACGCTTTCCCTCTGCCTCCCCTAAGCCACTGAAGAAAGGATGAAATTTCCTGAAACGCGTCTGGCATGAATGGCTACACTACTCCCTTGAAATACTTTCTGCCGGCAAGCTGTCATTAAAGATAAATTGAGCTTCATTTGCGGTCCTGAGTGGTTCCTTCCAAAAACGGGCTCTGCATCGACTTACAAATATTGACGGCCTTGACCCAGGTTGTCGAAGGAGCCCACTACTCCGGTGGGTCCGTGCTGGTGCTATTGGGTGCTGCAACGAACGGAACGGACAAAAAGACCGGCTTCAATGCAGTGCGAAGCTTGTCTGAAAGCACTGATGACAACTATAAAGCGGGGCAGTGAAGCTTCAAGATCGAGTGCATGAATAATTTACGGACATTAGACCCAGGGAAAATGCACCCACTGAGGTAACAAAGGCTCAGACTACATCTCCCAGAAATGCCGTTAGGCCACGCCCATCGGGGGCGGGAGTAATCAAATAAATGACAGTCATGTGTTTAAAACGCTTTCCCTCTGCCTCCCCTAAGCCACTGAAGAAAGGATGAAATTTCCTGAAACGCGTCTGGCATGGATGGCTACACTACTCCCTTGAAATACTTTCTGCCAGCAAGCTGCCATTAAAGATAAATGGAGCTTCATTTGCGGTCCTGAGTGGTTCCTTCCAAAAACGGGCTCTGCAACGACTTACAAATATTGACGGCCTGGACCTAGGTCGTGGAAGGAGCCCACTACTCCGGTGGGTCAGTGCTGGTGCTATTGGGTGCTGCAACGAACGGAACGGACAAAAAGACCGGCTTCAATGCAGTGCGAAGCTTGTCTGAAAGCTCTGATGACAACTATAAAGCGGGGCAGTGAAGTTTCAAGATCGAGTGCATGAATAATTTACGGACATTAGACCCAGGGAAAGTGCACCCACTGATGTAACAAAGGCGCAGACTACATCTCCCAGAAATGCCGTTAGGCCACGCCCATCGGGTGGGAGTAATCAAATAAATGACAGTCATGTGTCTAAAACGCTTTCCCTCTGCCTCCCCTAAGCCACTGAAGAAAGGATGAAATTTCCTGAAACGCGTCTGGCATGAATGGCTACACTACTCCCTTGAAATACTTTCAGCCGGCAAGCTGCCATTAAAGATAAATTGAGCTTCATTTGCGGTCCTGAGTGGTTCCTTCCAAAAAACGGGCTCTGCAACGACTTACAAATATTGACGGCCTGGACCCAGGTCGTGGAAGAAGCCCACTACTCCGGTGGGTATGTGCAGGTGCTATTGTGTGCCGCAACGAACGGAACGGACGAAAAGACCGGCTTTAATGCAGTGCGAAGCTTGTTTGAAAGCTCTGATGACAACTATAAGGCGGGGCAGTGAAGTTTCAAGATTGAGTGCATGAATAATTTACAGACATTAGACCCAGGGAAAATGCACCCACTGAGGTAACAAAGGCGCAGACTACACCTCCCAGAAATGCCGTTGGGCCACGCCCGTTGGGGCGGGAGTAATCAAATAAATGACAGTCATGTGTCTAAAACGCTTTCCTTCTGCCTCCCCTAAGCCACTGAAGAAAGGATGAAATTTCCTGAAACGCGTCTGGCATGAATGGCTACACTACTCCCTTGAAATACTTTCTGCCTGCAAGCTGTCATTAAAGATAAATTGAGCTTCATTTGCCGTCCTGAGTGGTTCCTTCCAAAAATGGGCTCTGCAACGACTTACAAATATTGACGGCCTGGACCCAGGTCGTGGAAGGAGCCCACTACTCCGGTGGGTCCATGCTGGTGCTATTGGGTGCTGCAACGAACAGAACGGACGAAAAGACCGGCTTCAATGCAGTGCGAAGCTTGTCTGAAAGCTCTGATGACAACTATAAAGGGGGGCAGTGAAGTTTCAAGATCGAGTGCATGAATAATTTACGGACATTAGACCCAGGGAAAATGCACCCACTGAGGTAACAAAGGGGCAGACTACATCTCCCTGAAATGCCGTTAGGCCACGCCCATCGGGGCGGGAGTAATCAAATAAATCACAGTCATGTGTCTAAAACGCTTTCCCTCTGCCTCCCCTAAGCCACTGAAGAAAGGATGAAATTTCCTGAAACGCTTCTGGCATGAATGGCTACACTACTCCCTTGAAATACTTTCTGCCGGCAAGCTGTCATTAAAGATAAATTGAGCTTCATTTGCGGTCCTGAGTGGTTCCTTCCAAAAACGGGCTCTGCAACGACTTACAAATATTGACGGCCTGGACCCAGGTCGTGGAAGGAGCCCACTACTCCGGTGGGTCCGTGCTGGGGCTATTGGGTGCTGCAACGAACGGAACGGACAAAAAGACCGGCTTCAATGCAGTGCGAAGGTTGTCTGAAAGCTCTGATGACAACTATAAAGCGGGGCAGTGAAGTTTCAAGATCGAGTGCATGAATAATTTACGGACATTAGACCCAGGGAAAATGCACCCACTGAGGTAACAAAGGCGCAGACTACATCTCCCAGAAATGCCGTTAGGCCACGCCCATCAGGGCGGGAGTAATCAAATAAATGACAGTCATGTGTTTAAAACGCTTTCCCTCTGCCTCCCCTAAGCCACTGAAGAAAGGATAAAATTTCCTGAAACGCGTCTGGCATGAATGGCTACACTACTCCCTTGAAATACTTTCAGCAGGCAAGCTGCCATTAAAGATAAATTGAGCTTCATTTGCGGTCCTGAGTGGTTCCTTCCAAAAATGGGCTCTGCAACGACTTACAAATATTGACGGCCTGGACCCAGGTCGTGGAAGGAGCCCACTACTCCGGTGGGTCCATGCTGGTGCTATTGGGTGCTGCAACGAACAGAACGGACGAAAAGACCGGCTTCAATGCAGTGCGAAGCTTGTCTGAAAGCTCTGATGACAACTATAAAGGGGGGCAGTGAAGTTTCAAGATCGAGTGCATGAATAATTTACAGACATTAGACCCAGGGAAAATGCACCCACTGAGGTAACAAAGAGGCAGACTACATCTCCCTGAAATGCCGTTAGGCCACGCCCATCGGGGCGGCAGTAATCAAATAAATGACAGTCATGTGTCTGAAACGCTTTCCCTCTGCCTCCCCTAAGCCACTGAAGAAAGGATGAAATTTCCTGAAACGCGTCTGGCATGAATGGCTACACTACTCCCTTGAAATACTTTCTGCCGGCAAGCTGTCATTAAAGATAAATTGAGCTTCATTTGCGGTCCTGAGTGATCCCTTCAAAAACGGGCTCTGCAACGACTTACAAATATTGACGGCCTGGACCCAGGTCGTGGAAGGAGCCCACTACTCCTGTGGGTCCGTGCTGGTGCTATTGGGTGCTGCAATGAACGGAACGGACAAAAAGACCGGCTTCAATGCAGTTCGAAGCTTGTCTGAAAGCTCTGATGACAACTATAAAGTGGGGCAGTGAAGTTTCAAGATCGAATGCATGAATAATTTACGGACATTAGACCCAGGGAAAATGCACCCACTGAGGTAACAAAGGCGCAGACTACATCTCCCAGAAATGCCGTTGGGCCACGCCCATCGGGGCGGGAGTAATCAAATAAATGACAGTCATGTGTCTAAAACGCTTTCCCTCTGCCTCCCCTAAGCCACTGAAGAAAGGATGAAATTTCCTGAAACGCGTCTGGCATGAATGGCTACACTACTCCCTTGAAATAGTTTCTGCTGGCAAGCTGTCTTTAAAGATAAATTGAGCTTCATTTGCGGTCCTGAGTGGTTCCTTCCAAAAACTGGCTCTATTACGACTTACAAATATTGACGGCCTGGACCCAGGTCGTGGAAGGAGCCCACTACTCCGGTGGGTCTGTGCTGGTGCTAATGGGTGCCGCAACGAACGGAACGGATGAAAAGACCGGCTTCAATGCAGTGCGAAGCTTTTCTGAAAGCTCTGATGACAACTATAAAGCGGGGCAGTGAAGTTTCAAGATCGAGTGCATGAATAATTTACGGACATTAGACCCAGGGAAAATGCACCCACTGAGGTAACAAAGGGGCAGACTACATCTCCCTGAAATGCCGTTAGGCCACGCCCATCGGGGCGGGAGTAATCAAATAAATGACAGTCAAGTGTCTAAAACGCTTTCCCTCTGCCTCCCCTAAGCCACTGAAAAGGATGAAATTTCCTGAAACGCGTCTGGCATGAATGGCTACACTACTCCCTTGAAATACTTTCTGCCGGCAAGCTGTCATTAAAGATAAATTGAGCTTCATTTGCGGTCCTGAGTGGTTCCTTCCAAAAACGGGCTCTGCAACGACTTACAAATAATGACGGCCTGGACCCAGGTCGTGGAAGGAGCCCACTACTCCGGTGGGTCCGTGCTGGTGCTATTGGGTGCTGCAACGAACAGAACGGACAAAAAGACCGGCTTCAATGCAGTGCGAAGCTTGTCTGAAAGCTCTGATGACAACTATAAAGCGGGGCAGTGAAGTTTCAAGATCGAGTGCATGAATAATTTACGGACATTAGACCCAGGGAAAATGCACCCACTTGGTAACAAAGGCGCAGACTACATCTCCCAGAAATGCCGTTAGGCCACGCCCATCAGGGCGGGAGTAATCAAATAAATGACAGTCATGTGTTTAAAACGATTTCCCTCTGCCTCCCCTAAGCCACTGAAGAAAGGATAAAATTTCCTGAAATGTGTCTGGCATAAATGGCTACACTACTCCCTTGAAATACTTTCTGCCGGCAAGCTGCCATTAAAGATAAATTGAGCTTCATTTGCGGTCCTGAGTGGTTCCTTCCAAAAATGGGCTCTGCAACGACTTACAAATTTTGACGGCCTGGACCCAGGTCGTGGAAGGAGCCCACTACTCCGGTGGGTCCGTGCTGGTGCTATTGGGTGCTGCAACGAACAGAACGGACGAAAAGACCGGCTTCAATGCAGTGCGAAGCTTGTCTGAAAGCTCTGATGACAACTATAAAGGGGGGCAGTGAAGTTTCAAGATCGAGTGCATGAATAATTTACGGACATTAGACCCAGGGAAAATGCACCCACTGAGGTAACAAAGGGGCAGACTACATCTCCCTGAAATGCCGTTAGGCCACGCCCATCGGGGCGGGAGTAATCAAATAAATGACAGTCATGTGTCTAAAACGCTTTCCCTCTGCCTCCCCTAAGCCACTGAAGAAAGGATGAAATTTCCTGAAACGCTTCTGGCATGAATGGCTACACTACTCCCTTGAAATACTTCCTGCCGGCAAGCTGTCATTAAAGATAAATTGAGCTTCATTTGCGGTCCTGAGTGGTTCCTTCCAAAAACGGGCTCTGCAACGACTTACAAATATTGACGGCCTGGACCCAGGTCGTGGAAGGAGCCCACTACTCCGGTGGGTCCGTGCTGGTGCTATTGGGTGCTGCAACGAACGGAACGGACAAAAAGACCGGCTTCAATGCAGTGCGAAGCTTGTCTGAAAGCTCTGATGACAACTATAAAGCGTGGCAGTGAAGTTTCAAGATCGAGTGCATGAATAATTTACGGACATTAGACCCAGGGAAAATGCACCCACTGAGGTAACAAAGGCGCAGACTACATCTCCCAGAAATGCCGTTAGGCCACGCCCATCAGGGCGGGAGTAATCAAATAAATGACAGTCATGTGTTTAAAACGCTTTCCCTCTGCCTCCCCTAAGCCACTGAAGAAAGGATAAAATTTCCTGAAACGCGTCTGGCATGAATGGCTACACTACTCCCTTGAAATACTTTCAGCAGGCAAGCTGCCATTAAAGATAAATTGAGCTTCATTTGCGGTCCTGAGTGGTTCCTTCCAAAAATGGGCTCTGCAGCGACTTACAAATATTGACGGCCTGGACCCAGGTCGTGGAAGGAGCCCACTACTCCGGTGGGTCCATGCTGGTGCTATTGGGTGCTGCAACGAACAGAACGGACGAAAAGACCGGCTTCAATGCAGTGCGAAGCTTGTCTGAAAGCTCTGATGACAACTATAAAGGGGGGCAGTGAAGTTTCAAGATCGAGTGCATGAATAATTTACGGACATTAGACCCAGGGAAAATGCACCCACTGAGGTAACAAAGAGGCAGACTACATCTCCCTGTAATGCCGTTAGGCCACACCCATCGGGGCGGCAGTAATCAAATAAATGACATTCATGTGTCTAAAACGCTTTCCCTCTGCCTCCCCTAAGCCACTGAAGAAAGGATGAAATTTCCTGAAACGCGTCTGGCATGAATGGCTACACTACTCCCTTGAAATACTTTCTGCCGGCAAGCTGTCATTAAAGATAAATTGAGCTTCATTTGCGGTCCTGAGTGATCCCTTCAAAAACGGGCTCTGCAACGACTTACAAATATTGACGGCCTGGACCCAGGTCGTGGAAGGAGCCCACTACTCCTGTGGGTCCGTGCTGGTGCTATTGGGTGCTGCAACGAACGGAACGGACAAAAAGACCGGCTTCAATGCAGTTCGAAGCTTGTCTGAAAGCTCTGATGACAACTATAAAGTGGGGCAGTGAAGTTTCAAGATCGAGTGCATGAATAATTTACGGACATTAGACCCAGGGAAAATGCACCCACTGAGGTAACAAAGGCGCAGACTACATCTCCCAGAAATGCCGTTGGGCCACGCCCATCGGGGCGGGAGTAATCAAATAAATGACAGTCATGTGTCTAAAACGCTTTCCCTCTGCCTCCCCTAAGCCACTGAAGAAAGGATGAAATTTCCTGAAACGCGTCTGGCATGAATGGCTACACTACTCCCTTGAAATACTTTCTGCTGGCAAGCTGTCTTTAAAGATAAATTGAGCTTCATTTGCGGTCCTGAGTGGTTCCTTCCAAAAACTGGCTCTATTACGACTTACAAATATTGACGGCCTGGACCCAGGTCGTGGAAGGAGCCCACTACTCCGGTGGGTCTGTGCTGGTGCTAATGGGTGCCGCAACAAACGGAACGGATGAAAAGACCGGCTTCAATGCAGTGCGAAGCTTGTCTGAAAGCTCTGATGACAACTATAAAGCGGGGCAGTGAAGTTTCAAGAACGAGTGCATGAATAATTTACGGACATTAGACCCAGGGAAAATGCACCCACTGAGGTAACAAAGGGGCAGACTACATCTCCCTGAAATGCCGTTAGGCCACGCCCATCGGGGCGGGAGTAATCAAATAAATGACAGTCAAGTGTCTAAAACGCTTTCCCTCTGCCTCCCCTAAGCCACTGAAAAGGATGAAATTTCCTGAAACGCGTCTGGCATGAATGGCTACACTACTCCCTTGAAATACTTTCTGCCGGCAAGCTGTCATTAAAGATAAATTGAGCTTCATTTGCGGTCCTGAGTGGTTCCTTCCAAAAACGGTCTCTGCAACGACTTACAAATATTGACGGCCTGGACCCAGGTCGTGGAAGGAGCCCCCTACTCCGGTGAGTCCGTGCTGGTGCTATTGGGTGCTGCAACGAACGGAACGGACGAAAAGACCGGCTTCAATGCAGTGCGAAGCTTGTCTGAAAGCTCTGATGACAACTATAAAGCGGGGCAGTGAAGTTTCAAGATCGAGTGCATGAATAATTTACGGACATTAGACCCAGGGAAAATGCACCCACTTGGTAACAAAGGCGCAGACTACATCTCCCAGAAATGCCGTTAGGCCACGCCCATCAGGGCGGGACTAATCAAATAAATGACAGTCATGTGTTTAAAACGCTTTCCCTCTGCCTCCCCTAAGCCACTGAAGAAAGGATAAAATTTCCTGAAACGCGTCTGGCATGAATGGCTACACTACTCCCTTGAAATACTTTCTGCCGGCAAGCTGCCATTAAAGATAAATTGAGCTTCATTTGCGGTCCTGAGTGGTTCCTTCCAAAAATGGGCTCTGCAACGACTTACAAATATTGACGGCCTGGACCCAGGTCGTGGGAGGAGCCCACTACTCCGGTGGGTCCGTGCTGGTGCTATTGGGTGCTGCAACGAACAGAACGGACGAAAAGACCGGCTTCAATGCAGTGCGAAGCTTGTCTGAAAGCTCTGATGACAACTATAAAGGGAGGCAGTGAAGTTTCAAGATCGAGTGCATGAATAATTTACGGACATTAGACCCAGGGAAAATGCACCCACTGAGGTAACAAAGGGGCAGACTACATCTCCCTGAAATGCCGTTAGGCCACGCCCATCGGGGCGGGAGTAATCAAATAAATGACAGTCATGTGTCTAAAACGCTTTCCCTCTGCCTCCCCTAAGCCACTGAAGAAAGGATGAAATTTCCTGAAACGCGTCTGGCACGAATGGCTACACTACTCCCTTGAAATACTTTCTGCCGGCAAGCTGTCATTAAAGATAAATTGAGCTTCATTTGCGGTCCTGAGGGGTTCCTTCCAAAAACGGGCTCTGCAACGACTTACAAATATTGACGGCCTGGACCCAGGTCGTGGAAGGAGCCCACTACTCCGGTGGGTCCGTGCTGGTGCTATTGGGTGCTGCAACGAACGGAACGGACAAAAAGACCGGCTTCAATGCAGCGCGAAGCTTGTCTGAAAGCTCTGATGATAACTATAAAGCGGGGCAGTGAAGTTTCAAGATCGAGTGCATGAATAATTTACGGACATTAGACCCAGGGAAAATGCACCCACTGAGGTAACAAAGGCGCAGACTACATCTCCCAGAAATGCCGTTGGGCCACGCCCATCGGGGCGGGAGTAATCAAATAAATGACAGTCATGTGTCTAAAACGCTTTCCCTCTGCCTCCCCTAAGCCACTGAAGAAAGGATGAAATTTCCTGAAACGCGTCTGGCATGAATGGCTACACTACTCCCTTGAAATACTTTCTGCCGGCAAGCTGTCATTAAAGATAAATTGAGCTTCATTTGCGGTCCTGAGTGGTCCCTTCAAAAACGGGCTCTGCAACGACTTACATATATTGACGGCCTGGACCCAGGTCGTGGAAGGAGCCCACTACTCCGGTGGGTCCGTGCTGGTGCTATTGGGTGCTGCAACGAACAGAACGGACGAAAAGACCGACTTCAATGCAGTGCGAAGCTTGTCTGAAAGCTATGATGACAACTATAAAGGGGGGCAGTGAAGTTTCAAGATCGAGTTCATGAATAATTTACGGACATTAGACCCAGGGAAAATGCACCCACTGAGGTAACAAAGGGGCAGACTACATCTCCCTGAAATGCCGTTAGGCCACGCCCATCGGGGCGGCAGTAATCAAATAAATGACAGTCATGTGTCTAAAACGCTTTCCCTCTGCCTCCCCTAAGCCACTGAAGAAAGGATGAAATTTCCTGAAACGCGTCTGGCATGAATGGCTACACTACTCCCTTGAAATACTTTCTGCCGGCAAGCTGTCATTAAAGATAAATTGAGCTTCATTTGCGGTCCTGAGTGGTTCCTTCCAAAAACGGGCTCTGCATCGACTTACAAATATTGACGGCCTTGACCCAGGTTGTCGAAGGAGCCCACTACTCCGGTGGGTCCGTGCTGGTGCTATTGGGTGCTGCAACGAACGGAACGGACAAAAAGACCGGCTTCAATGCAGTGCGAAGCTTGTCTGAAAGCACTGATGACAACTATAAAGCGGGGCAGTGAAGCTTCAAGATCGAGTGCATGAATAATTTACGGACATTAGACCCAGGGAAAATGCACCCACTGAGGTAACAAAGGCTCAGACTACATCTCCCAGAAATGCCGTTAGGCCACGCCCATCGGGGGCGGGAGTAATCAAATAAATGACAGTCATGTGTTTAAAACGCTTTCCCTCTGCCTCCCCTAAGCCACTGAAGAAAGGATGAAATTTCCTGAAACGCGTCTGGCATGGATGGCTACACTACTCCCTTGAAATACTTTCTGCCAGCAAGCTGCCATTAAAGATAAATGGAGCTTCATTTGCGGTCCTGAGTGGTTCCTTCCAAAAACGGGCTCTGCAACGACTTACAAATATTGACGGCCTGGACCTAGGTCGTGGAAGGAGCCCACTACTCCGGTGGGTCAGTGCTGGTGCTATTGGGTGCTGCAACGAACGGAACGGACAAAAAGACCGGCTTCAATGCAGTGCGAAGCTTGTCTGAAAGCTCTGATGACAACTATAAAGCGGGGCAGTGAAGTTTCAAGATCGAGTGCATGAATAATTTACGGACATTAGACCCAGGGAAAGTGCACCCACTGATGTAACAAAGGCGCAGACTACATCTCCCAGAAATGCCGTTAGGCCACGCCCATCGGGTGGGAGTAATCAAATAAATGACAGTCATGTGTCTAAAACGCTTTCCCTCTGCCTCCCCTAAGCCACTGAAGAAAGGATGAAATTTCCTGAAACGCGTCTGGCATGAATGGCTACACTACTCCCTTGAAATACTTTCAGCCGGCAAGCTGCCATTAAAGATAAATTGAGCTTCATTTGCGGTCCTGAGTGGTTCCTTCCAAAAAACGGGCTCTGCAACGACTTACAAATATTGACGGCCTGGACCCAGGTCGTGGAAGAAGCCCACTACTCCGGTGGGTATGTGCAGGTGCTATTGTGTGCCGCAACGAACGGAACGGACGAAAAGACCGGCTTTAATGCAGTGCGAAGCTTGTTTGAAAGCTCTGATGACAACTATAAGGCGGGGCAGTGAAGTTTCAAGATTGAGTGCATGAATAATTTACAGACATTAGACCCAGGGAAAATGCACCCACTGAGGTAACAAAGGCGCAGACTACACCTCCCAGAAATGCCGTTGGGCCACGCCCGTTGGGGCGGGAGTAATCAAATAAATGACAGTCATGTGTCTAAAACGCTTTCCTTCTGCCTCCCCTAAGCCACTGAAGAAAGGATGAAATTTCCTGAAACGCGTCTGGCATGAATGGCTACACTACTCCCTTGAAATACTTTCTGCCTGCAAGCTGTCATTAAAGATAAATTGAGCTTCATTTGCCGTCCTGAGTGGTTCCTTCCAAAAATGGGCTCTGCAACGACTTACAAATATTGACGGCCTGGACCCAGGTCGTGGAAGGAGCCCACTACTCCGGTGGGTCCATGCTGGTGCTATTGGGTGCTGCAACGAACAGAACGGACGAAAAGACCGGCTTCAATGCAGTGCGAAGCTTGTCTGAAAGCTCTGATGACAACTATAAAGGGGGGCAGTGAAGTTTCAAGATCGAGTGCATGAATAATTTACGGACATTAGACCCAGGGAAAATGCACCCACTGAGGTAACAAAGGGGCAGACTACATCTCCCTGAAATGCCGTTAGGCCACGCCCATCGGGGCGGGAGTAATCAAATAAATCACAGTCAAGTGTCTAAAACGCTTTCCCTCTGCCTCCCCTAAGCCACTGAAAAGGATGAAATTTCCTGAAACGCGTCTGGCATGAATGGCTACACTACTCCCTTGAAATACTTTCTGCCGGTAAGCTGTCATTAAAGATAAATTGAGCTTCATTTGCGGTCCTGAGTGGTTCCTTCCAAAAACGGTCTCTGCAACGACTTACAAATATTGACGGCCTGGACCCAGGTCGTGGAAGGAGCCCACTACTCCGGTGGGTCCGTGCTGGTGCTATTGGGTGCTGCAACGAACGGAACGGACGAAAAGACCGGCTTCAATGCAGTGCGAAGCTTGTCTGAAAGCTCTGATGACAACTATAAAGCGGGGCAGTGAAGTTTCAAGATCGAGTGCATGAATAATTTACGGACATTAGACCCAGGGAAAATGCACCCACTGAGGTAACAAAGGCGCAGACTACATCTCCCAGAAATGCTGTTAGGCCACACCCATCGGGGCGGGACTAATCAAATAAATGACAGTCATGTGTTTAAAACGCTTTCCCTCTGCCTCCCCATAGCCACTGAAGAAAGGATGGAATTTCCTGAAACACGTCTGGCATGAATGGCTACACTACTCCCTTGAAATACTTTCTGCCGGCAAGCTGTCATTAAAGATAAATTGAGCTTCATTTGCGGTCCTGAGTGGTTCCTTCCAAAAACGGGCTCTGCAACGACTTACAAATAATGACGGCCTGGACCCAGGTCGTGGAAGGAGCCCACTACTCCGGTGGGTCCGTGCTGGTGCTATTGGGTGCTGCAACGAACAGAACGGACAAAAAGACCGGCTTCAATGCAGTGCGAAGCTTGTCTGAAAGCTCTGATGACAACTATAAAGCGGGGCAGTGAAGTTTCAAGATCGAGTGCATAAATAATTTACGGACATTAGACCTAGGGAAAATGCACCCACTTGGTAACAAAGGCGCAGACTACATCTCCCAGAAATGCCGTTAGGCCACGCCCATCAGGGCGGGAGTAATCAAATAAATGACAGTCATGTGTTTAAAACGCTTTCCCTCTGCCTCCCCTAAGCCACTGAAGAAAGGATAAAATTTCCTGAAATGCGTCTGGCATGAATGGCTACACTACTCCCTTGAAATACTTTCTGCCGGCAAGCTGCCATTAAAGATAAATTGAGCTTCATTTGCGGTCCTGAGTGGTTCCTTCCAAAAATGGGCTCTGCAACGACTTACAAATATTGACGGCCTGGACCCAGGTCGTGGAAGGAGCCCACTACTCCGGTGGGTCCGTGCTGGTGCTATTGGGTGCTGCAACGAACAGAACGGATGAAAAGATCGGCTTCAATGCAGTGCGAAGCTTGTCTGAAAGCTCTGATGACAACTATAAAGGGGGGCAGTGAAGTTTCAAGATCGAGTGCATGAATAATTTACGGACATTAGACCCAGGGAAAATGCACCCACTGAGGTAACAAAGGGGCAGACTACATCTCCCTGAAATGCCGTTAGGCCACGCCCATCGGGGCGGGAGTAATCAAATAAATGACAGTCATGTGTCTAAAACGCTTTCCCTCTGCCTCCCCTAAGCCACTGAAGAAAGGATGAAATTTCCTGAAACGCTTCTGGCATGAATGGCTACACTACTCCCTTGAAATACTTTCTGCCGGCAAGCTGTCATTAAAGATAAATTGAGCTTCATTTGCGGTCCTGAGTGGTTCCTTCCAAAAACGGGCTCTGCAACGACTTACAAATATTGACGGCCTGGACCCAGGTCGTGGAAGGAGCCCACTACTCCGGTGGGTCCGTGCTGGGGCTATTGGGTGCTGCAACGAACGGAACGGACAAAAAGACCGGCTTCAATGCAGTGCGAAGGTTGTCTGAAAGCTCTGATGACAACTATAAAGCGGGGCAGTGAAGTTTCAAGATCGAGTGCATGAATAATTTACGGACATTAGACCCAGGGAAAATGCACCCACTGAGGTAACAAAGGCGCAGACTACATCTCCCAGAAATGCCGTTAGGCCACGCCCATCAGGGCGGGAGTAATCAAATAAATGACAGTCATGTGTTTAAAACGCTTTCCCTCTGCCTCCCCTAAGCCACTGAAGAAAGGATAAAATTTCCTGAAACGCGTCTGGCATGAATGGCTACACTACTCCCTTGAAATACTTTCAGCAGGCAAGCTGCCATTAAAGATAAATTGAGCTTCATTTGCGGTCCTGAGTGGTTCCTTCCAAAAATGGGCTCTGCAACGACTTACAAATATTGACGGCCTGGACCCAGGTCGTGGAAGGAGCCCACTACTCCGGTGGGTCCATGCTGGTGCTATTGGGTGCTGCAACGAACAGAACGGACGAAAAGACCGGCTTCAATGCAGTGCGAAGCTTGTCTGAAAGCTCTGATGACAACTATAAAGGGGGGCAGTGAAGTTTCAAGATCGAGTGCATGAATAATTTACAGACATTAGACCCAGGGAAAATGCACCCACTGAGGTAACAAAGAGGCAGACTACATCTCCCTGAAATGCCGTTAGGCCACGCCCATCGGGGCGGCAGTAATCAAATAAATGACAGTCATGTGTCTGAAACGCTTTCCCTCTGCCTCCCCTAAGCCACTGAAGAAAGGATGAAATTTCCTGAAACGCGTCTGGCATGAATGGCTACACTACTCCCTTGAAATACTTTCTGCCGGCAAGCTGTCATTAAAGATAAATTGAGCTTCATTTGCGGTCCTGAGTGATCCCTTCAAAAACGGGCTCTGCAACGACTTACAAATATTGACGGCCTGGACCCAGGTCGTGGAAGGAGCCCACTACTCCTGTGGGTCCGTGCTGGTGCTATTGGGTGCTGCAATGAACGGAACGGACAAAAAGACCGGCTTCAATGCAGTTCGAAGCTTGTCTGAAAGCTCTGATGACAACTATAAAGTGGGGCAGTGAAGTTTCAAGATCGAATGCATGAATAATTTACGGACATTAGACCCAGGGAAAATGCACCCACTGAGGTAACAAAGGCGCAGACTACATCTCCCAGAAATGCCGTTGGGCCACGCCCATCGGCGCGGGAGTAATCAAATAAATGACAGTCATGTGTCTAAAACGCTTTCCCTCTGCCTCCCCTAAGCCACTGAAGAAAGGATGAAATTTCCTGAAACGCGTCTGGCATGAATGGCTACACTACTCCCTTGAAATACTTTCTGCTGGCAAGCTGTCTTTAAAGATAAATTGAGCTTCATTTGCGGTCCTGAGTGGTTCCTTCCAAAAACTGGCTCTATTACGACTTACAAATATTGACGGCCTGGACCCAGGTCGTGGAAGGAGCCCACTACTCCGGTGGGTCTGTGCTGGTGCTAATGGGTGCCGCAACGAACGGAACGGATGAAAAGACCGGCTTCAATGCAGTGCGAAGCTTTTCTGAAAGCTCTGATGACAACTATAAAGCGGGGCAGTGAAGTTTCAAGATCGAGTGCATGAATAATTTACGGACATTAGACCCAGGGAAAATGCACCCACTGAGGTAACAAAGGGGCAGACTACATCTCCCTGAAATGCCGTTAGGCCACGCCCATCGGGGCGGGAGTAATCAAATAAATGACAGTCAAGTGTCTAAAACGCTTTCCCTCTGCCTCCCCTAAGCCACTGAAAAGGATGAAATTTCCTGAAACGCGTCTGGCATGAATGGCTACACTACTCCCTTGAAATACTTTCTGCCGGCAAGCTGTCATTAAAGATAAATTGAGCTTCATTTGCGGTCCTGAGTGGTTCCTTCCAAAAACGGTCTCTGCAACGACTTACAAATATTGACGGCCTGGACCCAGGTCGTGGAAGGAGCCCCCTACTCCGGTGAGTCCGTGCTGGTGCTATTGGGTGCTGCAACGAACGGAACGGACGAAAAGACCGGCTTCAATGCAGTGCGAAGCTTGTCTGAAAGCTCTGATGACAACTATAAAGCGGGGCAGTGAAGTTTCAAGATCGAGTGCATGAATAATTTACGGACATTAGACCCAGGGAAAATGCACCCACTTGGTAACAAAGGCGCAGACTACATCTCCCAGAAATGCCGTTAGGCCACGCCCATCAGGGCGGGAGTAATCAAATAAATGACAGTCATGTGTTTAAAACGCTTTCCCTCTGCCTCCCCTAAGCCACTGAAGAAAGGATAAAATTTCCTGAAACGCGTCTGGCATGAATGGCTACACTACTCCCTTGAAATACTTTCTGCCGGCAAGCTGCCATTAAAGATAAATTGAGCTTCATTTGCGGTCCTGAGTGGTTCCTTCCAAAAATGGGCTCTGCAACGACTTACAAATATTGACGGCCTGGACCCAGGTCGTGGGAGGAGCCCACTACTCCGGTGGGTCTGTGCTGGTGCTATTGGGTGCTGCAACGAACAGAACGGATGAAAAGACCGGCTTCAATGCAATGCGAAGCTTGTCTGAAAGCTCTGATGACAACTATAAAGGGAGGCAGTGAAGTTTCAAGATCGAGTGCATGAATAATTTACGGACATTAGACCCAGGGAAAATGCACCCACTGAGGTAACAAAGGGGCAGACTACATCTCCCTGAAATGCCGTTAGGCCACGCCCATCGGGGCGGGAGTAATCAAATAAATGACAGTCATGTGTCTAAAACGCTTTCCCTCTGCCTCCCCTAAGCCACTGAAGAAAGGATGAAATTTCCTGAAACGCGTCTGGCACGAATGGCTACACTACTCCCTTGAAATACTTTCTGCCGGCAAGCTGTCATTAAAGATAAATTGAGCTTCATTTGCGGTCCTGAGGGGTTCCTTCCAAAAACGGGCTCTGCAACGACTTACAAATATTGACGGCCTGGACCCAGGTCGTGGAAGGAGCCCACTACTCCGGTGGGTCCGTGCTGGTGCTATTGGGTGCTGCAACGAACGGAACGGACAAAAAGACCGGCTTCAATGCAGTGCGAAGCTTGTCTGAAAGCTCTAATGACAACTATAAAGCGGGGCAGTGAAGTTTCAAGATCGAGTGCATGAATAATTTACGGACATTAGACCCAGGGAAAATGCACCCACTGAGGTAACAAAGGCGCAGACTACATCTCCCAGAAATGCCGTTGGGCCACGCCCATCGGGGCGGGAGTAATCAAATAAATGACAGTCATGTGTCTAAAACGCTTTCCCTCTGCCTCCCCTAAGCCACTGAAGAAAGGATGAAATTTCCTGAAGTCGTCTGGCATGAATGGCTACACTACTCCCTTGAAATACTTTCTGCCGGCAAGCTGTCATTAAAGATAAATTGAGCTTCATTTGCGGTCCTGAGTGGTCCCTTCAAAAACGGGCTCTGCAACGACTTACAAATATTGACGGCCTGGACCCAGGTCGTGGAAGGAGCCCACTACTCCGGTGGGTCCGTGCTGGTGCTATTGGGTGCTGCAACGAACGGAACGGACAAAAAGACCGGCTTCAATGCAGTGCGAAGCTTGTCTGAAAGCTCTGATGACAACTATAAAGCGGGGCAGTGAAGTTTCAAGATCGAGTGCATGAATAATTTACGGACATTAGACCCAGGGAAAATGCACCCACTGAGGTAACAAAGGCGCAGACTACATCTCCCAGAAATGCCGTTGGGCCACGCCCATCGGGGCGGGAGTAATCAAATAAATGACAGTCATGTGTCTAAAATGCTTTCCCTCTGCCTCCCCTAAGCCACTGAAGAAAGGATGAAATTTCCTGAAACGCTTCTGGCATGAATGGCTACACTACTCCCTTGAAATACTTTCTGCTGGCAAGCTGTCTTTAAAGATAAATTGAGCTTCATTTGCGGTCCTGAGTGGTTCCTTCCAAAAACTGGCTCTATTACGACTTACAAATATTGACGGCCTGGACCCAGGTCGTGGAAAGAGCCCACTACTCCGGTGGGTCTGTGCTGGTGCTAATGGGTGCCGCAACGAACGGAACGGACGAAAAGACCGGCTTCAATGCAGTGCGAAGCTTGTCTGAAAGCTCTGATGACAACTATAAAGCGGGGCAGTGAAGTTTCAAGATCGAGTGCATAAATAATTTACGGACATTAGACCCAGGGAAAATGCACCCACTGAGGTAACAAAGGCGCAGACTACATCTCCCAGAAATGCCGTTAGGCCACGCCCATCGGGGCAGGAGTAATCAAATAAATGACAGTCATGTTGTCGTAAATATTTAATTTACCGTCTTAATTTCTATGCAGGTAAGTACTTAATCAATAATAACTCAATCGGAAAGAAAGAAACAGAGTCCGTGGTGTTAGAGTTCTTAGGGGTTTTATTCCTTAAAAAGGAATCGTTCCGGAACTGGATATCAGGTTCCTGCAACCACAAAGGGTTCAGGAAGGGATAGAGCAATATTTTATTGACAATACATAGCTTATATACTTAATTTACATCATAGAAACCAATATAGGAGGCGTAACAGCTGAGAGAAGACAAGATAACAGCATCCACGTGTTACTAGTACGTAATCAGAAGGCGTGGACTAGGCGTGTGCGCTAGAAACGTCACAGGTAGGTGTCATATGTGGGTGGCACTAAACAGAAATGTTGCAATGTCAGCAGAAATTGGAGGCTTGGATGCGCGCGCAGCTGCATGACATGTGATTGACGTGAAACTGGAAGGTGCAGGGGACGTGACATTTACACTGACGGAAAGAGACAGAAGTCTGGCATGTCAGATCAACTTGTACTTCTATCATATCTGATATCTGATGTTTGGGAACCATATTATCTGAACGGAAAAGGTCTCTGGGGCAGAAGCTATTCTATACTGACTGTGAGTGCGTGTATAAGCGCCTAAGTGTCTGCATGAGAAGCGTGGGGGCATGGGCCTTCCATGGGAGCATGGTAACAGAGGCTATGAATTACTTGCACGGAGACAGGCCGGCCCTTCGGCTCTGCAGCTGGGGGGATGTTTACTGAAACTAGTAGGCAGGAATGTATTTTCGAGGAGTGGAACAGATAATTCGAAGGTTGTAGTCAGTCTTGGCAGGCAGCAGGCTGAGCTAAACGCGGTGGGCCGCGCTGGAAGTAAGTCAGAGTTCACGGGTACAGAGACAGCCTGGGCTGAGGCTTTCAGAGTCAGAAGCCAGAAAAAGGCTCGATGGCAGAAATTCAGGGCCTACTCTGCCAGAGCTGAAAAACGTGTAAAGTACACTACAAAAAGACGTTGGCATAGCATACTTAAGAACGGACTATTCAACCCATTCAGGGTGGGTCTGAAAGAGGACATGTTAACGTTGGACGCAAATGTATTTGCGTCTTCATAGCTGGCACAGGAGGGAAGTTACATGCACTTTAAGCTGGTACATGGAGACGGTGGGGTACACGCTAGGGAACACAACTTGACCATAAAATTTATATTTCCTCATTCCCTCCTTGTTCCCTACGGACCCTTCATGATATATCGATCCTCATGAATCGATCAGTTTGTTCTTGTAACATCATTTGCTCTTCTTTCTTTCTTTCACGTCTTGAAAGAAAACTGGAATGTTCAATGCATGATGTGGCACACAGTCCACAAATCGCTGGCCCACACTGTAAGCATAGGCAGCAGCTGAATACTAGGACTAGGCCAATGCCTAGGAAGGATAGGATCTTCCATCCCCAAGCGGTTAACGTTGTCCAGAACCAACCGGACCAAGTCCAGGTGCCTGGATTCTGATGTATCAGATTGGCAATTTTATGAAGACGTGTAATAGCTTTGTATACAGATGGCGTGTTTTCTGGAATGAAAACACAGCAACTTGACCCGATGACCTTACAGGCTCCACCTCTATCTGCCAAGATGACGTCAATAACAAGACGATTCTGAAGGACAACAACCCGCATGGCGGACTGCTCTTCGGTTAAGTTACCTAGGGCGGAGGCAGTTTCATTCACTACTGCTTCAAGTGTTCTAGTTAATCTGCGTATTAGTTTACTATTTTGGACGGGGCCTAAAAAGAAAAAGAATCCTTTATTAAAATCGGTGTATTGTTCCCATGCCGTTTCTGTGTAGTCGACAAGCGGGAGATCTCTTCTGAGTCTGTTCTTTACTAGATTTGTATTTCTGTGATAATCAGGAGGAGCTAGAAAAACAGGTGGCAGAAGGAATGCAATATAACAGGTACCATCCCAATCTGGAGGTAAACGTATGTATGCGGTATGACCACAAACAAAATAAGAATGACGGATAGCTTTAAAGGACGATTTACCATGATCACTGAATTCGACCACAGTAGTACATTTACTATGACCTAAGTGTACTGAACCTTTCTTCCTGACACATAATTCACCAGTGACTGGTAATACTGACATAGCGGGCAGAACTGGTGCAGCTTCGGATTCAACAGTAAGAATCATAAGGTTAATTGTGTAATTACCTAATCCATATACTTCATTTTCTAGATCAGTTCCTATTCTAGTGGGGAGTCCCTCCTTATCAGGGTAACAGACGTCGAGCAGAACTAAGTTCAAGTTTCCCCAAACCCAGCTCCCTTCGGAAACAGCAATATCAGGATCTAAGGAATTAATTATTTTAAACCATGCACCACAGGAGCCATTGTGAGTGAACGGGTACGGAAAGAGGGGCAGAGCTCCCTTGTAATTCTGGTAGGGAGGGAGTCGGCCACATATCCAGCAGTTTGTAGCATTATTAGTCTGATGGGAATGATGTAGTATACTAATGAATGTGTTGTTGCGCAGCGCAAGTCTGTAAGAAAGTTCATGTGGAGGTAACTCGCTAAAAGAATGTTCAGCAGAAACATTGTAGGCAGATTGTTCACGCTTGAAAATAGGGTAATAGATAGGAAGTAGTATACTTGCAACAATAATCAGAAGACTTAGAAAAAACATGATTAACAATGTCACTATACAGTGACTACGCAGTGATTTGCAATATGTATGTTTCTTGAATTGTCTCTCTCTCTCTCTATCTCGATCTAGGGGATACATGTCAGAAACTATTTAACCGATTCACCTAGGGGAGGACTTAAACAATTAAACTGTCTGACTTGCTAGATCGGAGCTTTAATCTATACTCCTCTTGGGGAGTTTTCTCTCGTTCGGAAACTTCAAAGTCACTAGGCTCGATACAGTCTTTGGAAGGGGTGGACGAGTCTGGGTCTGGTTTCAGTTCATTGCATAGTTTAATATGGCTCGTGTGGATCCACCCCTTTCGGCCCTCCACTTTCACTGCTGTCCTCGTAGTAAGAAGGACGGTCTTCGGGTCTTTCCAGCGGGGCTCCAGCGGACTTTTCCTGTCGAAGTTCCTAATTAAAATCAGGTCGCCAGGACGGACATCATGCGGCTTTACATCAGTGTTGTCAGGGAAGGCTGCGGCAACCTGTGAACGACATGATTGGAGTGCAGACATCAAGGAGGCAAGGTAATCTGTCAACATATTACAATCAACATCAGTAATTTTCTTAGGAATGGGCGTCCCCCACATATTCGGTGGTCTACCAAAGACCACTTCGTACGGGGATAGTCCTGATCTCGAGTGGGCAACCATTCTCATGTAGAACAGTGCAACTGGCAGGGCGACTATCCAGTCGACCCCTTTCTCTTGACATATTTTACCAAGGCGGGTCTTTAATGTCTGGTTATGCCTCTCTACAAGGCCTGCGGCTTCGGGATGTCGGACACAATGGAATTTCCACTGATATCCTAGCAGCAAGGAAACTTGTTTCATTAATTCGGATGAGAATGGCTGTCCGTTATCTGAGTACACGACACGAGGCAAGCCGTACCGTGGGAAGAATTCACGAACCAGCTGCCTGGCAGTGGTCGGAGCAGTGTAATCTGGGATTGGATATGCTTCGGTCCAACGGGAAAGTGCACAAACAATTACGAGGACATATTTGAATCCTCAACAACGGTCCATCTGGATATAATCCATCTGGAGGACTTCAAAAGGGTGATCGGAAGGATGAAATCCACCTTGCTCTACAGGGACGCTTTTACCGGGATTGAACTGACAACAGATCATGCAAGTACGCACTTTCTGTTTTGCTGCTGCTCGTAAGTGTTTATTGCTCCAGAGATTTTGTAAACTGTCTAACATCGCTTTCTCTCCTAGATGTGCTGGACTATGTGCTGTATTGATCATGACTTGAACCATAGAATCAGGGAGAAACCATGTAGATTTTCCCTTCGTCATCCAACCTTGATCTGTCTGGATCCCTCCTAGTTCAGTCCATTTCTTTATTTCATCTGGGGTAGCATGTGTCTGAATATCGATTACATCTAGTGTGGGATCCCTGACTGTCATACAATTTGTCGGTCCTATTGTCTTTGTCATGTCAGTTGTCTGAGTGTGCGTCAATGCTGTATGTTTTGCTGTCTGGTCTGCCAGGTCGTTACCCTGGGAAACAGAATCTGTAACTTTAGTATGTGCTTTACACTTCATGACGGATATGCCTGAAGGCAGATGTATTGCTTCTAACAGTGCTTGAATGAGGGGACCGTGTTGGATCTTGGCACCATGAGAGGTCAAAAAACCTCGTTCTTGCCATAGCATTCCGAAGTCGTGTACAACTCCGAACGCATAACGGGAATCAGTGTATATGTTGACATTTCTGTTCTTGGCTAGTATACAGGCTCGGGTCAGAGCAATAAGCTCTGCCGCTTGAGCGGACAGTGTGTCAATACGATGTGTTTCTTTAACTTCGGTTTCAGTGGTCACTGCATACGCGGACACTAATTCTCCTGTACTTGTTCTCATACATGAACCATCCACATAAAGTGTCAGGTCTGGATTTGTCAATGGAACATCTGTTAAGTCTCGTCGAGGCTTTGTTACTGCATTAATGATCTCTATACAATCATGCGGGGCTGGATCTGTCATAATTGAAGGTAACAGTGTTGCGGGGTTCAGAATGCTGCAGCGTCTGATTTCTATGTGTGGCTGGAATAGCGTCAATTCATAACCTGTAAGTCGTGCTATAGTCAAGTGCTGAGTCTGGGTTCTATTTAAAAGAACCTCTACAGAATGTGGAACTTGTACTGTTAACTGATGGCCTAAAACAATTGAATCGCTCTGTCTGATTGCTAATGCTGTTGCTGCTACTGACTTTAAGCACGCAGGGAGTGCCTGGGCTACTGAATCCAATGTACTTGAAAAATAAGCGCAAGGCTTATGTGAACCTGCTTGGTCTTGAGTGAGGACAGACAATGCTGTGCCATCACGTTCTGTAACAAAAAGTGTAAACGGTTTACTGTAACATGGTGTCGCTAAAACTGGTGCTCGACATAATGCTTTCTTTAATTCCTCAAAGGCTTGTGTGTGTTCCTGAGTCCAAGGAAGGACAGTCGAAGTCGCTGCCTCCTGTGTCGTTAACTGGATGAGTGGTTTAGCTAGAAATGCATATTGAGGAATCCATTGTCTGCAGTACGAGGTGAGGCCTATGAAGGCCCGCACTTCCTTTTGTGTCTGGGGTTGTGGCATATTTACAATTAACTGAATGCGATCGGGAGTAAGCTGTCTCCCCACTTTGGACAGCAAGTGACCTAAGTACACAACTTGCTGAACACAGAATTGTAGCTTCGAAGGAGACACCTTGTGTCCCTTGTCGGCCAAGAAATGTAAAACTGTCAGTGATGCTTGTTCACATTCGGGCTCACTTCGTGCGGTGATCAGCAGATCATCGACGTATTGCAGTAAAGCGGTGTTAACTGGCATTTGAATACAATCTAGTTGTCTTTTCAGTGCTTGACTATAGATGCTGGGGCTTTCTGTGAATCCTTGAGGTGCGCGGGAAAATTTGAAACTTCGTCCATTTAAACTGAATCCGAAGAGGTATTGGCTCTCTGGATCAATAGGTACACTAAAGAAAGCGTTCTTGAGGTCAATTACAGTGAAGAACGTTGCTTCAGAATCAATAGCAGTCAATAGGGAAGAGATATCGGGAACCACAGGGTACTGTGGTACAATGCATTTATTCAGCTCTCGTAGATCAATCACCAGCCGATATACTGGCGGTGCATTGGGATCAGTACGTTTAAGAATTGGAATAATGGGTGAATTACAGATATTGGAGTCGGTCTCTACGACCACTCCTTGGGCAATGAGCTCTTCAATGATTTCCAGTAAAGCCACTACAGCATCAGGTGGTAACTTGTATTGTCTGATTCGGGGTAAGACAACTCCTGTCTTGAGTGTAACACGGTATGGTGTGATATGCATACAACCTACATCAGTTGGGCCTTTTGCCCACAAGTGATCTGGTACATTTTTCAATCTGACATCAAACTCTCGTAATACATAATGACCCTTGAAATCCCGCAGAAAGAGTCTAACTCCCTCCGGGGAACAGCATATTATGGCTCCTAGAGCCTTCAATGTTTTTATTCCTAACAGATTTTCTGGACATGATTTCGTAAGTAACAAGTCTGTAACACGTGATAACGGACCCACGGCCAGGGGGACTGGTTCTGATACTTCATTTACAATGGGCTGTCCTGAAAAACCAAGGGAAACATTCTGTGAGCCTGAGAGGGGTGCCCCTGGGACTTCGTCATGGCTTATTGTGGTGCGGCTTGCCCCTGTGTCAATTAAAAACTTTCTGTCTTTTCCCAATACTTGACTGTGTACATAAGGACCTTCTTGATCTACAGGAATCTCAATAAGAGGCAAACCCAACTCCCTCTCTAGGCTGTTTCATGCGTATCGTTGGTAATCGGGGTAAGCAGCTTGGGCATACTGGTACATCTGTTGGGAAACTTGTTGAGTCGCGGCAATGGGCTGTGGCTGTGATACCGCTACTGTCTGTGCTGTATGAGATGAAGCATGCATAGGCTGCGTGTTCTGCATGGGCTGTACATTCTGTGAGGTCTGTTGCTGGGCCTGATCTTGTCTTGGTGGATGCGGTCTCTCTTTAGTTTTACCTGTTGATATGTTATGTTTCAGAACTGGACATTCATGTACGTAGTGACCTGGCTGCTTGCAATAGTTGCATGTCCCTTTAACGGGAGCTGCGGCGTGACCTGTCTGGGTCGTACCCTTTCTGTGGCCGTCGGTTGGGACCGACTGGGCTACTAGCATTTTCATTTTCGTGTCTTTCATACGTTTCTGTTCCTGATCTTGTTCTTCTCTAATTCTGTTCTGATGGTATTGTAACATTTGTAACATCTGTGATGGCGTATTTGCTTGCCATGTACTCTCAACCTTGTATACACGGTTTTTAACTGCCAACAGGGAATTCTCGACTAACTTTGATACAAAAAGATGCGGGTACGACTCGCTACTTGGTTTAAGACCACTATTAATAATGAAACATTTCTCGAATCTTGAATAGAAGTCACTAGTATCTTCTTCGGGTTTCTGTTTACATGCTGATATTGCATCCCAGTCTTCCTTCCTTGTTGTCAGTAATCTTGGCAGAACCTGTACTATCAAACCTGGTAATGCTTTAGTTTTCTCCCCAAGGCCTACCCCTGGGACACGTTTGTTCTCTTCGTCTTCTATTTCTGCCCATACAATCTTTTTCTCTCCCACCTCCCATTCCTTTTCCTTGAGTTTCTCGTAGATGCCCGTGGGCAGCAGTACCTTTAACATTTTCATGATATCTTCATATGTGTAATCCCCCATCAGTAACATGTCTTTAAGCTCTCTGTGAAAACCTGCAGGGTCTTTATCATGGCACGGGACTAGTTTCTTCATTTCTAACAGTTCTAACTTAGTCAGAGGCGTGTGTACATACACGCGTTTCAAGGTATGATCGTCACCCATAACTGGATGTACTTCTCGTAAGGGGTTCTGACTTTCAATGCCATGCAGACGTTCCATATGATACATTTTTCTTTCTGGGGGCGGAGCGGGAACATATTCGGAGCTTACGAAAGTGTTATATCTATGTCGTTGTTCTAGAATTATTTGTATTAACTTGGTACTTAGACCTCTCCATCTATCCATGAGTAGTGCTTCTAATGTTTCGTGTAAGGGACCTGGATCAGAATGTTGGTTCCTGTATAACGTGAGGAGGTGCTGAATCATGTATACACCTGCTAATTTCTGCTCGTCTGGGGAAAGGTTCAGGAATGTCTGTGCTACGGTGTCATCATTGTATATATCCGGATTGTCAGTCCATAATATGGCTGACCGGGCTAGTTCTTGTTCATCCATAGAATTGAGTACATGGTACCCCATTCGTTCTCGAAGCCTTTTATCAGTCTCCTGGAACTGATGTTCAGGAGAATTCGGGTTGGTTAAGCTGGAGAGAAAAACTCTCTTGCTTTCTGGACGAATGCCTTTCCTAAGGTAAGTTCCCTTACCTACATACGCTATAGTATCGGTAGTCTTTTCTGGTTCTTCAAATTCTTCTTCCCCCTCGGAGGAAGCCTTTTCTTTCTCTTTTTCGTGTATGTCTATCACTGCTTTTCTTATTTTCTTGTACATACTGGCTATGCAAGTCCCCTTATCATGTTTTCCTTCAGATATATTTTGACCCCACCTGTTGAGTGCATCTAATTCATCCTGATCTGTTTCAGGCCTGTCTCGTTCTCTTATTAGGCAATTTATGAA
This sequence comes from Lissotriton vulgaris, assembly GCF_964263255.1. Lineage (NCBI taxonomy): Eukaryota > Metazoa > Chordata > Amphibia > Caudata > Salamandridae > Lissotriton > Lissotriton vulgaris. The sequence continues at coordinate 1,738,782,401 of NC_141691.1, forward strand.
AAAACGTAGTATATATGCTTGAGTGTCAACTTTCTGATGCTCCATAGCATCCTTAATACTGTCAGGGTCTTTCCCAGTCTGAACAAAGTGATATATTCTATCTAGACGCTCCTTCATTCCTGCAAATAACAGCAGGAAATCAGTAGCAGATCGTAACCGTAGTGATGCCATCATCATTCTATCGTCTTTGCCGGGTACTGGATCATATCTGCAAACTGTAAGTTGTTCTTTGAGTATGTCGAGGCGGGGTGATTTGAACGTGAAAGGACTCTGTATATCCTTAAGGTTTAATCTGTGTGTTAATGGCGGGGTCCGAAGACCCCCCATCGCACCTCCTGAGGCGGAAGCTTGGACATTATCTCTCTGTGGAGTCTGTATCTGTACCTGAATTTGTCTTTTAGTAGGGTCAGGTAGACGAGGTTTCGGTAGATCAACTTTAGGTGCGGGAAGTGGTGGAGGTGGAGGAATGGCCGATCGAACGGGGAAACCTGGTTGCAGTTGTGGCAGAATTTGGTCTGGAGGCGGGTTGACACCCCCGTCACCGTCAGTAGGCGGGGCGCGAACAGGCAGATTGGTGTAAGCGGGTGCTACATCCTCTAGGTAGGAATTCAGGAATATGGCTTTAGTGGTCCTGTGAGTTACTTTAGTTGGAACCAATGGTGGCGGCAGATTTTTCGGTATTTCTGAAATGGCCTCAGGCGAACCCTCGGCCGCGAGATACATACCGTTTACGAGATTGTTTCGTGCACGGTCTACTTGCTCTGATTTTACTCGGATCCCTTCAGTAACTAATTCGTTTTCTTGGGCTTTATCTGATTCTTTAAGTCTGTCTTCTCTACGTAGTTCTTTTTCAGCACGCTTATGTGATTCCTTACGCCAAAACTCTATGGCGTCCTTCTGAGATTGTCTGGCTTTCTTTTTCCATAATGCTTCCTCTACCTTCATGATGCACTCGGCATCCCATGTTCCGGTAACAGGCCATCTGTGTCTTTCGTCTAGATGTTTAGTATAATCGGCCCATAAATCTAGATATAATATGGCATCTACAGGGGGGATAGGAATTTCTTCCTCTAGTATCCCTTTCCTAGTTCCTATCTGCTTTAACTTGTTGAAAAACGGCATCTTGTTTACTTAGTACTGAATGCTCAATCCTTGCTACTTAATACTGAATACAGCTAGTTATACAAGAACACAATAATGCACATTAAAAATACTGAATACAGCTAGTTATACAAGAACACAATAATGCACATTAAAAACAGTCACACTCATACCACGACATTAATCACATGAAAAGACATTTGAGACATATATGACTACCCCCTATACCGGATGTACTGCTAAACAGCACAGATACACTGTCAGAGACAATGCAAAAACTTGAATAACTGATGTACTGCTAAACAGTACAGATACACTGTCTAAAACAGTGCAGACCGGACTTGTGTACCCAAACCCGTCTAGATACGTCTCAGCAATGGTACTCACCGGGAAGCACGGAAAACAGAAGGCCTCGGAAAACTCGACTGGACTGGACCGGACTCGACTCGACTCGACACGTGGATACTTCGGAAAACTGGTGGGCCTCTTGACACCTCGGACCTTGCTTCTTTCGGCTAGGCTCTGGTCGGGATCCTCCGCACTCCTCACCGCCTCGTCTGGGTGCTGATCACAGTCTTCGTCACCTCCGTGGGCCAGAGGGAGATACAGGAAATCCTGCCGGTACGCGTAGTTTCCTTCTAACTGATGGCAGGGGACAGAGCTTGCAACGCACCAACCGGCGCGTGGGGTGGGGGAGGGGTCCCTGTTTGGGCGCCAAAATGTCGTAAATATTTAATTTACCGTCTTAATTTCTATGCAGGTAAGTACTTAATCAATAATAACTCAATCGGAAAGAAAGAAACAGAGTCCGTGGTGTTAGAGTTCTTAGGGGTTTTATTCCTTAAAAAGGAATCGTTCCGGAACTGGATATCAGGTTCCTGCAACCACAAAGGGTTCAGGAAGGGATAGAGCAATATTTTATTGACAATACATAGCTTATATACTTAATTTACATCATAGAAACCAATATAGGAGGCGTAACAGCTGAGAGAAGACAAGATAACAGCATCCACGTGTTACTAGTACGTAATCAGAAGGCGTGGACTAGGCGTGTGCGCTAGAAACGTCACAGGTAGGTGTCATATGTGGGTGGCACTAAACAGAAATGTTGCAATGTCAGCAGAAATTGGAGGCTTGGATGCGCGCGGAGCTGCATGACGTGTGATTGACGTGAAACTGGAAGGTGCAGGGGACGTGACATTTACACTGACGGAAAGAGACAGAAGTCTGGCATGTCAGATCAACTTGTACTTCTATCATATCTGATATCTGATGTTTGGGAACCATATTATCTGAACGGAAAAGGTCTCTGGGGCAGAAGCTATTCTATACTGACTGTGAGTGCGTGTATAAGCGCCTAGGTGTCTGCATGAGAAGCGTGGGGGCATGGGCCTTCCATGGGAGCATGGTAACAGAGGCTATGAATTACTTGCACGGAGACAGGCCGGCCCTTCGGCTCTGCAGCTGGGGGGATGTTTACTGAAACTAGTAGGCAGGAATGTATTTTCGAGGAGCGGAACAGATAATTCGAAGGTTGTAGTCAGTCTTGGCAGGCAGCAGGCTGAGCTAAACGCGGTGGGCCGTGCTGGAAGTAAGTCAGAGTTCACGGGTACAGAGACAGCCTGGGCTGAGGCTTTCAGAGTCAGAAGCCAGAAAAAGGCTCGATGGCAGAAATTCAGGGCCTACTCTGCCAGAGCTGAAAAACGTGTAAAGTACACTACAAAAAGACGTTGGCATAGCATACTTAGGAACGGACTATTCAACCCATTCAGGGTGGGTCTGAAAGAGGACATGTTAACGTTGGACGCAAATGTATTTGCGTCTTCATAGCTGGCACAGGAGGGAAGTTACATGCACTTTAAGCTGGTACATGGAGACGGTGGGGTACACGCTAGGGAACACAACTTGACCATAAAATTTATATTTCCTCAATGTGTCTAAAACGCTTTCCCTCTGCCTCCCCTAAGCCACTGAAGAAAGGATGACATTTCCTGAAACGCATCTTGCTTGAATGGCTACACTACTCCCTTGAAATACTTTCTGCCGGCAAGCTGTCATTAAAGATAAATTGAGCTTCATTTGCGGTCCTGAGTGGTTCCTTCCAAAAACGGGCTCTGCAATGACTTATATAAATATATATATATATATATATATATATATATATATATATATATATATATATATATATATATATATATATATATATATATATATATATATATATATATATATATAAACAAATTCTTCAAACAGCACACTCCTGCCAGAAATGAAGACATGGACCACATAGGCTGCAGTAAGGGAGATTTTAATCCAAACCTCTCAGGTTACGCGTTTCGAGCAACTTGTGCTCTTGGTCACACACCGCGCACCTGGTCAGCAAACAAATTTATACACATTTTTTTACGTGATGCTCCACCTATTTAGTGAGTCACATGGTGTATAGACATAAAAAACACACTATAGTGGTTTTGTATAAGTGCACACCGTTAAACAAATATAAAACAGTGAGAAGGGCACTGGAACAAAATATCTGCATGAATGCAAAAACTTTGACTGTAACATCCTGTACATAAATGGTATAAAGTCATGTTCATATTGATTATGTTGGAAAAAAGGATCCAACTTAAATACGAAATAAAGTATAAACATATAGAAAAATATAATATCTATATATACTCATTTCCTATGTACAAAAATATATATATGCACACCATCTATCTATTTACAATACTATATACATATTCACAAATCATGACTCGATAGACCTGTACCATCATATTAGGTACCTCTCCTAGTCTCACAATTCATTTGTGTGCTATATCCTCATGACTAGGCTTAAAGAATGTACATTATAAGTGCCTCAACTCATATACCAAGACCCAGAGTGATTCCTACAAATAAGTAATAATGTGATTAAGTGAAAGCAAAGAAAATCTGTGTTGATATCAATAACTCACTTATCAACAGTATATACATAAAGTTTGTACAAGAGACATATATTTACAGGGAACAATTATATTCAAATCAAGATCTTATAAGATAAAGAGTCTTAATATGATTTCGACTTGGTGCAACTTCAGCGCAGTTAGAATTTTCTTTACAAGAACCAGTTCTTTAGTTCAGCAGGACCTTGAAAAGAGTAAATATGAAAGACCACACGTGAATACTCTCTAGGTCTAATAAGAGAAATATAATCAGATAACCATGCACATGATGGTAATAATATGCAGTATCACAACAAATGATGCAAATCTTCCGTTGTATTTAACCCATTAGGGTACTTGCTGTCCAGCTCCATTATGTACTCAGTTTCTTTTTTCCTTAGCAGTCTTTCTCTATCACCTCCTCGAGTGAGGGGTGCTACCACATCAATGACATAGTACGTTAAATTGGACAAGTCATTGTTGTGGGTGGACTTGAAGTGGCGTGCTACCGGGTAGGTATTATCATTGTTCACTATCGCACGTAAGTGCTGCAAGATCCTGACGTGCACCTGTAGTTTGGTACTGCCCACATAACGAAAGCCACAGGTGCATGTCAGGACATATATTGCATACTCACTGTGACAGTTGTAGTATCCCCGGATGGTTTTCCTGATGGGACTAAATGGTGTATGATAATGAGAGGTGTTAACACCGAATTTGAACGCCCTACAAGAGGAACATTTGAAGAAACCTTTCTGTTTGAGCCAGGCACTGCCACTGCCCAGCTCAGGGCTACTTCTAACTAGACAGTTGTGCATACTGGGGGCCCTTTTGTAGGTTATGGTAGGGGCACTGGGAAGTATGTCACTCAAGAAACTATCCGTCTTGAGGATAGACCAGTGCTTCCTAACAATAGACCTGATTTGTCTCTCCTGTTTGCTATAAGTCAGAATCAGGCGAGGGGCAGTGTTCTCAGATTCTGGCTCAGATGTTTCAGATCTCAGTAGAGCTTCCCTAGGTTTATCTCGGCTACGTCTAAGGGCACTGTTTAAAGTATTGTCCTTGTAGCCTCTCGCTCTGAGTCTGCTGATGGTATTTTGGGCCTCAAATATCTCAGGAGTGCTGCTGATCCTCTTAACACGCAGCAACTCACCGTATGGAATGTTCGCAATAACATGCTGAGGGTGTTTGCTACTGGCGTGAAGTATACTGTTACCTGCCGTAGGTTTATGGTATAATGAAGTAATAACAGTATTATTATCAACGGTTACATGGACGTCTAAAAAGTCTGCCTGCACTTTGCTGATGTTGGCCGTGAAGAAAAGATTTTCATTATTCGTATTAAGTGCTTCAACAAAGGAACGAGCACTTTCCTCATCCCCCTCCCATATGCAGAACACGTCATCAATAAACCGTTTCCAGTATTGAACATGTTGAAATCCCGGTGTGTTGATGAGACCGCGCTCCTCCCACCAGCCTACGTGTAAACACGCATAACTGGGGGAGAAGCACAATCCCATCGCCACACCCCGGACTTGTCTCCATACATTTTTAGCAAACATGAAGTAGTTATTATGAAGGCACCAATGCACTAATTCACATAACATTTTGTTGTGCGCATAGTATTCACAGGATCGTAGACCAAGATAGTGTTTGATAGCATCCAAACCCTTAGAGTGATCTATTGAAGTGTACAATGACTCGATGTCTAGGGTTAATAAACACCAATTTTCTTGCCACTGAATGGAGTTCAACTTGTTTAAAAAGTCCCCTGTATCTTTAAGATAACTAGGTAAGTCTTTCACAATGTCCTGCAGAAAATAATCAATATATCGAGAAATGTTTTCTCCAACACTATTGATAGCCGCTATGATGGGTCGGCCTGGTGTAGGAATTTTCTGTTTGTGTATTTTAGGGATCAAATACAAAATAGGTATCACTGGATGTTCAATGTGCAAATAGTCAAATTCCGTTTGTGAGATCGAATTGTTTCTTTTAAACGAGATAAGCATTTTTTTCAATTCATCTTTAGCTCTCTTGTATGCCATCCCATTCGATCTTTCATAACACCTGGGGTCATTTAGTTGTCTCATGGCTTCAGCCGTGTATTCATCCTTCTTCTACAAGACAATGTTCCCACCTTTGTCAGATTTATTTATTACCACTTCCTGATTTTGACTCAATTTTTTCATTAGTATATTGTATTGATTGACCCTGGCATTGTCTTTATATGTTTGTGCCTGCACAATACGGTTTAACTTTTTTAGATCTTCCGTAACACATTCGTGGTATATGTCTACCGCATCTTTTGGCATAACAGGCATAAACGTGCTTACCGGTTTAAAAGGACTTTCTCCGGCTCCTTTTTGGCATATATCCACATTCAACAGTTCTCTCTGAGTGTTCGTAACAACTCCATCGCTTGATGTTGAATCAACAGCCTCCCCCAGATCACATAGGGTGAGTAGCAGCCTGGCATCACGTGCTGCTGGGGCTGTAACGCTGGTCGCGGTCTTTGTATTCCGTTTGGCATTACTTTCCTTTTGTTTGGATAAAGTCTTTGAAGAAAAAAACTTTTTAAGTTTTAATTTGTGAATAAATTTGAAAACATCCGCTCTGGTGTTGGTATAATTAAATGAACTTTCAGGACAAAAATTTAGTTCTAAAGCTAGTAATTGTTCCTCCGCTGTTGTTAAAGTTATATCGGAAAGATTTGTAATGGTGCAATCCTTCATTGTTTCTTTTTGTTGAACCATTGCTTCTTCTTTTTTTGCTGTTGCGGCTGCTGTTGCTTTTCTTTTTTTGCGTCTTGCGTGGCGTATTGCATTGCGCCTTTTGCGTTTTGATTCTTTTTCAGTCTGGGACGCAGTGTTTGCAGCCGGTCCTCCACTAAAAAATCAATCTCTTCTCCGAGATCTAGAATTCTTCCTGCTTGGCCGTCTACATTGCTGATTTCCGAGAGGGATGTACTGGATGTGCTGGCCAGCGAAATTGTTTCAGTATCAGAGTTTTCATTCAACTCCTCCTGCTGATTAATTCTAACCATGCCGCCACCTCCACTCGCTGCTTGTTTGGTTAGTTTAACTTGCTTGGCTCTGTCATATTTGCGGGCGAATGTGTAAATCTGCCCGGTTTCATAATCCTTTAAATCCCTCGCGAACTTGTGCACTTTTCTAATTTTGATACGTTCTTCATGGTTGTGCAATCTCTCGCTAATCTCCTTGCGAGTAGTTGTTATCAGCAGTTTGGTTTCAGGTTCGATAATGGCATCCAGCTGCTCATTCAAGCCCTTGATATCCTCCAACAGCTTTTCCCGATCTATAACCGCATATTTTATGAGGACTTTTACTAGGTTCATTGATGCGTCCAGGTTTAACTCTCCCCATTCCTTTAACATCGCCGGATTGGGGTCTTCAAAGCTGGGTGCCAACATGATCCGCAGACCACGCGGAACCCGACCTGCTTCGAAATATTTGGTGAGCGACTTGTGCTCCCACCATTTGGTGATTTCCGACTTGGTCTTCTTTTCAAGGACTTTCAATAATTGTTTAGCGTCCTGTTGTGCTCCACTCGATTGAATGCTTGCCGCGTTGGTGGTTGCTGCGCTTTTCCGTATGTTGCTGAAAAGCGTCTCCGCGGCGTCCTCCCTTTCTCTCTCCAAACTTGCTGACATGGGGCCCAGTGCATCATGGGAACAGGGCAGACTAAACTACCAAGCCAATTCTTCACCAGAAAGGAGACAAGCTACCGGGGACCGGTTTCTGGCATTTCAGCCTTCTTCGGCCCGGCTTGCTTGAATCCTGATGGTGCAGTGAGAAAGGGACTCATGTCTGAGTATACCCTGCCACACCTATAGTGGCCAAAAACGATTGCTTAATTCAGGCACTCTGTTCATCACCACCCCCCTTTTCTGAATCATTTTTGAAAGACCAACGACACCTTATTAATTATAGGTGTCGCACTACGGTCAAGCAACTAGATTATACATCCAGATGTAGGAGGACCACGATCATCCTATACAAACAAAGGAAACTTTTTAGGTAAGCGAGTAGATAGGTTAATATTTTAACCCCTTTTTAAAATAAATAATTCATGCAACTGCCTGAACACTACCTTAATTTACCCTAGGTCCATATTGATTATCGACGGTAAAAGGGCTTGTGCCATACACGTCCTGAGGAAGACCCGCAGGTCGAGGTTCCCAGTCACCCCTGTACCCCAAGACGGGTCGAAACGTCGACACATTTCTGAAGCCAATAGGACCACTACTTGTCAAAAGTTTCATTATGCATGCCAAATTGAGACTGTATAAATGCAGAAAGTCCAACAAACAATAGTGGCCTAATTGTACTATTAGCTCGATTTTTTACGATTTTTTACTGTTTTGTCTTTTCTAATTATCTAAAACCTTATGTCACCATTCTGTTGAGGCTTACACCCCTTTATCCTTAAATCACCCCCTTTTTTCTTTTTCTGGCACCTTTCTTGTTAGAAGCAGATTGCTCTCTCCTTTTACCGTTTTTCTGAAGAAGTACAAATGTATATAAATTAATTGTGTTGTGATGGAGTATTTTTGAAAACTCTCTTTTTGGAATAAATTCAGTTTCTTTCAGGTGGTTGCTTTTTCTTTTTCTCTAATAATTTTAGAGGTTGACTCTTTTGAGTAGATTAACTCAGATACTCGTTTAAACAGTGATAAAAAGGACAACTGTGAGTGCATTATTCATTGATTCAATGATGAATTTCGGTTTGGACCATTGCTTTCTTTAGTAGTATTGATCACCCAGGTCCAAAATACTGCATTGGGTTACCCCATTTCTATAATGGTTATTCCAGAATCAGCAGACATGACGCGTTTCGACCGGGGAACCCGGTCTTGATCACATATATGTAAAAAAGAAGCAGAGAACTCTGGGTTGTTTTCAAGTTTAGGTGGAAAGCAGCTCCTGTATACAGCACTCTCAACACCAGCAACACTCTAGATCTGCTCACCTCAAATGTCTGCTTTTCTTTCAAAGTCTTTAAGTATAGGATTAGCACAGTGCTATACATGCCGAGATAGAAATGGACAAAGGGGCATATTATCAAGACAGGCAATACAATTATTACCACTTTATAGGCAGAAAACTGCTGCTAAAACGGCGATTATGAGCATGATAATATGTTCTATGAAATTCCATTTGAAGCCCATGTTAGATGTGAAGGACATCTAACCTGAGCTTCAATTGGAATACCATAGAGCATATTATCAAGCCAATTACCGCCATTTTAGCTGCAGTTTTCTGCCGCTAAAGCAGCAATAATTTTATCGCCTGTCTTGATAATATGCCACAAAATCTTTTGCCATTTCTAAGGCAAAGTTTTTAAGCATAGGACTAGCACAGTGCTGTCCTTACTGAGCTGTATATTACAAAAACCATGTATCAGTCCAGGCACAATATTACTGCTTTGAATTGGTAAAATATCAACCAAGCCAACCTGAAATGAATAAAAGCAACCCCTGATACAGTGTTTTGCTCTCATTAGAGCTCTTCAGAGAGGCATAGCTTTGTCCAGACACAAGGGAACACCCAGTATAAGTCAAATAAATATCCTTTCAGGCATAGAGTGACAAATAAATTATGTAAAAAAGAAGCAGAGAACTCTGGGTGATTCTCAAGTTTAGGTGGAATGCAGCTCCTGTATAGAGCACTCTCAACACCAGCGACACTCTAGATCTGCTCACCTCCAATGTCTGCTTTTCTATCAAAGTCTTTAAGCATAGAATTAGCACAGTGCTATTCATGCAAGATAGAAATGGACAAAGTCTTTTGCCATTTCTACAGCAATGTTTTTAAGCATAGGACTAGCACAGTGCTGTCCTTGTCGAGCTGTAAAATGACAAAAGCCATTTATCACTGCAGGCACAATATTACAGCTTTGAATTAGTAAAATACCAACCAAGCCAACCTGAAATGAATAAAAGCAACCCCTGACACAATGTTTCCCTCTAATTAGAGCTCTTCAGAGAGGTATAGCTTTGTCCAGACACATGGGAGCACACAGTATAAGTAAAACAAATACCCTTTCAGGCATAGAGTGACGAATAAATTATGTACCAAGAAGCAGAGAACTGTGCGTAGTTCTCAAGTTTAGGTGAAAAACAGCTCCTGTATAGAGCACTCTCAACACCAGCGACACTCTAGATCTGCTCACCTCTAATGTCTGCTTTTCTATCAAAGTCTTTAAGCATAGGATTAGCTCACGCCGAGATAGAAATGGACATAGGGGCATATTATCAAGGCAGGCGAAATGAAATTATCGCCGCTTTTGGGGCGTTTTCAGCTGCAAAGCGGCGATAATTTTATCGCACTATTAGAAAGCTGTCGCTAACATCAGTTAGCGACAGCTTTTATGTAATAGCGAGCGGTTTGGAGCCCACTTTGCATGTCAGCGATATTTATTGCTAATGACATGCAAAGTGGGCGTACCCAACCAGTTATCGACTGAAAGCAGTCGCTAACTGTCAAGTTCCCTTCCAAGTCTTTGCAGAAGCAGAATAGGCGCTAGTCCCTATGCCCACCCGCTGGTAGCGCCGCTTGGTAAGCAACGTCACCAACTCGGGGGAAAAGGGAAAGTGGACAGAGAGAGAGACACTCCAACTACAGCTGACACTCCTGCGAACCCTTCTAGAATCTTCTAGTGCGTTACGGATTCGCTGTCAGGTACCTAATGCACAGAGGGAAAGAGAACATAAACACTTCCTTCTATACTGTACTATTACCCTTAATTATCATTAATAACTATTCCTACCAGCTGTTTTCAGAGTATTGCCCCTCTCCTATTTGTAGTACTGCATAATAGCGAACAAGTGGAGGTATTCAGTTCTAGAAGAAAGGAAACAAGGTTAGAGTCTATAATGGCAAGTTGTACTTCTCAAGGGCCATTAGCAAGAGTCTCTACCTCCTCCAATGGCGTTTGCCTCAGGAATAATTTAACAGTCAAATAAATTGCTAGCAGACGCTGCACTGATGATTCTCAGATGTTCCAAAGGTGGAGCGCGCAAAAAGGAACAAGGGAGTAAAGAAAGGGGGAGGCAAGAATTGGGTTAAGCGCAAGGGAGTATCAATCCTCTGGTTTAAGGGAAAAAAGCTGCAGGGCAGAGATGGTCTAGATTGGCTGACTCTTACTCGAAAGATGAGATGTCTTTAGTCTTGCCGCCTGCCGCCTTCTTTGTTCCGACACCTCTCCTCAACGGTAGAAGGAAGGAAGAGGAGCGAAAGCTGCTTCCAGGTTGATGAACGCTTCAAGGTTCTGACTGAAGAAATGTCAGTTTAAGCCCTAACGGACTCTAAGATGAAATTCTGTAACCATAAACTCCTACCACTAATCTATAGTCTCGGTGCACTCAGAAGTGGTACACACATAATACGCTCTAAGCTCTAAGAATACTTTAAACTCTGTTTTCGCTGAAAACATGGAGAACTTCTCTTCAGCTGCTCTTCATGACGAATCCTTGTTGAAGTGCGCAGATGAGAATGTGCGCACTTTCCACAATGCCTACAACCTCGGAATGTACAGATAGATAGAATACCGCTGCTAGAGCGGCGGCCATCTTATAGTGTCCAGAGCTAATGAAGATCACGCCAAAAGTTCACCAAGTTAGGCTTTACAACAACTCGGTGTCTCCTGCCGGCATGACAGAGCTTAGCCCACATTACAGCACTAACAAAATGATTCCTGACACTAACGTCACTGTCGCCTATTAGCAAGGCAGGCGTAGCAATGAAAAAATGTGCGCTAAGCGCGAATATCCCTAAAAACTAACGCCTGCTCAGACCAGTTCTTAACCTGTATATCAAATGGGAGGAGAAATATTCAGGTTAAGACCCTATTGGCATTAATGCCTGAATATTGCTGGTTTTCCAGCGATATTCACGCATTTCGCCGCTATCGCCGGATTTTTTATTGCATTGGAGATAAACGTTGATAATAGCACGTTATCTCTGCGATGAAATCTGGCGATGCCTGGCGATAAAGAAAATGCTACTATGCTTCTTTAGCGATACATATCGCTACTTGTTGATAATATGCCCCAAAGTCCTTTGCCATTTCTACAGCAAAGTTTTTAAGCATAAGACTAGCACAGTGCTGTCCCTGCCGAGCTGTAAAATGACAAAAGCCATTTATTACTCCAGGCACAATATTACAGCTTTGAGATGGTAAAATACCAACCAAGCCAACCTGAAATTAATAAAAACAACCCCTGACACTGTGTTTCGCTCTAATTAGAGCTCTTCAGAGTGGTATAGCTTTGTCCAGACACAAGGGAGCACCTAGTATAAGTAAAACAAATACCCTTTCAGGCATAGAGTGATGAATAAATTATGTAAAAAAGAAGCAGAGAACTCTGGGTAGTTCTCAAGTTTAGGTGGAAAGCAGTTCCTGTATAGAGCCCTCTCAACAACAGCGATACTCTAGATCTGCTCACCTCAAATATCTGCTTTTCTATCAAAGTCTTTGAGCATAGGATTAGCACAGTGCTATCCATGCCGAGATAGAAATGGACAAAGTCTTTTACCATTTCTACAGCAAAGATTTTAAGCATAGGGCTAGCACAGTGCTGTCCTTGCCGATCTGTAAAATGACAAAAGCCATTTATCACTCCAGGCACAATATTACAGCTTTGAATTGGTAAAACACCTTGGTATATGCAGTCATTCACCATTGAACTGTTGGAGTGCTTCTGGAGGAATGCGGTACAGGTGTGCCCCAAACTACTTTAGGGGATGGGCCAACACAAAATTCAAATGGATTCTAACAGCGCCAGAGCATCTGAAGAAGGCACCGCCGAAACGTGTCATGCCAGTCTCTTAATAAATGGTTTCTCCGAGCCCCGCTGTGTCCCCTTGTCTCTTTAACGGAAGAAGACAGCCTTGGAATATTTAACGTGAAGTCAGTGTCATGGAATGAGGGCCCCTCCTGAAGAGTACCGGGGTCATTGACACTTACCCGGACCGCCACCCCTCCCTGAAGGCAGTAGATCTGATGTCGCTTGACAGCCCATACTTTATGGAAGAGACGCCATTACTTTAATTGGCACCTCCGAACATGCTGCTAACGGGGACACGGGAGGTAGGAGGGGAGGGCATGAAGAGACTGTTTAGTCCAGTACAAGCGCCGGTCTCCAACTGATCCCGCAACCGATGTCAGCCCTTCAATGTGGAGAGAAAAAATCAGGCTGACAGAACCACTTTGCAACGCTGAGAACCAACTGCATGCTGGTATATGCAGTCATTCACCATTGAACTGTTGGAGTGCTTCTGGAGGAATGCGGTACAGGTGTGCCCCAAACTACTTTAGGGGATGGGCCAACACAAAATTCAAATGGATTCTAACAGTGCCAGAGGCATCTGAAGAAGGCACCGCCGAAACGCGTCATGCCAGGCTCTTAATAAATGGTTTCTCCGAGCCCCGCTGTGTCCCCTTGTCTCTTTAACAACCAGGGTTGTTCGAAACACGTTGTCCTCGATCGCTTGCTGTGCCTGAATAAACCATCTGAAAGGACAACGGGCTCGTCTGAATACTTTTTGCTTACCGGAATTCGGCTGTTCTCTCTATATATATATACATATATATATATATTGGGCTTTATTATAATCTCTCCCCAGTTACCACCCTATTAAGATATCTCCTAAAAAGAGAAAACATTCGTTCTCTATTTTTGCACAAATCTTTAAAGCATATTTTGCACATTATTTGCATATTTGCACAAATAGGTATTATATGTGCAGCATAAATATTACCAAAATATGAATTTTATGCATTTTTTGTATGATAGTAATATTGGTTTTATTGTGATATATATTTATTTATTTATGTATATGCGAGATTTGCACATTAGGAGATATGTATATATACAGTTTCACTACAAATTTTAATGCTGTAAATTGCAAAGGCATTGTTAATATTATATTGTGAAAAGGGTGAAAATTCAAATCATAAGGGAGAGTATATAATGCGCGATATATGTAAAAGGTTTTCAGCATTGATAACACAGCATGTAGTCGATGTGTAAAGGATTAGGCTGAAGTCTGTTGTTTATCTCTACAGGCCCCGGTGGTCAGATGATGCCTGCACACTTGTTAAAAACACAATGATTCGCTGACCATGTCATGTGATCAAGGGCTTCAGGGCCCGAAACACGTCATGGCGGACGGAATGGTGCACATATCGAAATAAATTAAGCAACTCTACCTGTTTGGGTCCGTTTCGTTCTTTTGCGGCAAGCATCGAAAAAGTAACGAAGTTCCTGTAATATATATATATGAATCTTCACAACATTTTCAAGAAATATCCCCTTTTTGGTTCAGCTGCTGTGTTTTGGGGTGATCCATCAAGCGGGGCTGAGAAAAAAGGGGGGTCCTAAAACGCATTTTCCCTATGTTATGTCTATAACACGACTACAGCCCGAACCGCTGAACGAAATTACACCAAATTTGGCAAAAAGCTAGATGTTAGTCCACAAAGCATGCTTTTTGTGATTTGGTGTAAATCCATTCTGTAGTTTTAGAGATATTTACGTTTAATAAATAGATATATCTGGGATGGTATTCCTTGAAGTGGACTCGCAGAGTCTACTAAAATTTGACTGTCTGTCATCATTTCACACAGGAAGTGTTGGCAGCCTTCTTGGGACTATGCTTGAAGCCAAATCCCACGAAAAAAAGTAAAAAAAAAAAAAAAGAAAGATGGCAAAGTAGGAATACCCTGACCTCCCAGATATGGTGTTGGGGTCCCACTGGAACGCCCCCAGGGATTAATTGCTTTTTTTAAATAGAATTTACTGCAAATTCATGGGTGGTCTTGCATGTATTTTTCATTAAGCCCCCCAGGTGGGCCAAATCCCGGGGGCAGTTTTTATAGTAATGTGTAGGGTGCCCATGCGCCACCCCCAAGCTCCGTAGACCGCAACCTCCATGGGGCAAACATATGTAAACTGATGGGGGGGCCTGCAGGCCCCTGAAGCCCTAGGGATCACCACCTCCCTGGGGCTATTTCATACATGAGTGTCTATTTTTAAAAAAGGTGACAGGGAGAATCCAGCATGCTAGAGGCCAATCTCACTGCTGGATTCCACAGTCAAAATTGAGGATCATTTGATTGCCAGCAACGTGCAATATGGTTTCACAAGGGTCTGGGTACTGTGGAGCAGGGCCTTAATTTAAATATTATTTTAGGCAAGTACACAAAGGCAAAAAGGGGCAGGTTGTACCTGGCATTTGTTGATTTAACTGCGGCCTTTGACTGTGTAGTTCATTAGAAGCTTTTGAAAATGTTAGAGGAATTGGGGGTGGAAAACTAATTGATTTTATTCATGAGGCACTTTGACTCAGAAGCAAAGGCTTGAGTTTGTTATGGAGTTGAGGGGGAATGCACAAAATCATTCAGGGGAATGCGAGGTGTAAAACAAGGCTGTGTCCTGGAACCCTTTCTCTTTACACTTTATATAAATTATCTAGGAGTTTAGTTAGAAAAGGAGGGCCAGGACCTGCAGTTAGTTGATAAACGTTCCTTACCCGCATTTCTGTATGCGGATGATGCTTCCGTATGGCCCGCACTCTGCGGGGCCTCCAACGGGTAGTTAACAGTTTTGTTACCTTTATGTCTGATTTGGGTTTTATTGTTAAAACCTCCAAAACATTTATTATGAATTGTGGGGTAGGCAGCAATAAGAGCAGGCACGTCTATACAGATGCCAGATGCCAGAAGGATAGAATGTTCAAATACCTTCTCTTACCCAGGGATCCTGTTTGATCGCACAAATACTTAGACAGAGTCTATTAAAACTAGAAGATTGCTATTTATAAAGGCCTTGGTAGCCCTATCTAACTTTAGCAGAAAATTGGGTAGACGTCCACTGGGGGAACTGCTCCAAATTTATAAAGCTAAGTGTGTAGCAATTGCCACCTATGGTAGGGGTATTTGGGGCTATGCTGAGGTTAATTCCCTACAGATCGCAGAGAACTCCTTCATCAGGTCTCTGTTGACTATCCCTGATAGTACCTCTACGTATATTTGCCACACAGAGTTGGGGTTGCCATACTTAGTAGATATTATAAAGATCCAGACGGTTTTACTTTGGCATAGGATCTGGACCATCGAGGAGGCACTTCTTAATCCCCAAACCCTGAATGACAGCAGGGGGCTAGATGGATCTATGCAAATTAGCTGGTTAAAGTATGTAAAAACCTTTACTCATAATCTTGGTCATCCAGAGTACCACAACGATCCGAAAACCATGAGAGCTATTACTATGAAAGATCTTAAAAATAGCTGCCTACGCTGGATGGATGAAAAGAGAATTAGCACCGAAATGATAAAAACAACTGTACAGGCCAATCCTCTTATTTTAGATACTTTTTATAAGCAACCATATATAAAGATTGTCACAGGTGACTATGACAGGTTTTAGTTAACCTGTTTTAGACTAGGCTTAATACACAGAACAACTAGTTTTCCCTGAACCGAACGACTGGTTGAGACCAATGTGTAAATAAGATCACTTGGTTTTAGGCATTGCCGCCCCGCTGTCCTGGCCCTACAATCCCCAGAGAATTAATATATTATTGATTTTGTTACTGTATTCCTGATTTTTTAAATTAAATGTAGGAAAACTATTATTATGTGATAAGTCACGATTTTGGTAAATCAAAAGGAGTATGGTTTTAACCAAAATTAATTTCTGACATTGTATATTTTATATTTTTAAGAATGGATAATTCTATTGTATTTTATGTGCTTTTATGAATATCTTATTCAAAAATTCGAATAAGGTTTTATTGATTGATACATGAGTGTGGCGGAGGCCTGTATGACTTACCCCACAGCCCAGGGGACAACCACCCTCTGGGGCTTTGTGTAATAAAGAAAGCCGAGGGCACACACTCCCCTCAGCCCCGGGTCCAGAACATTACTGGGGCAATTAACAATTAAATGTGGGGGCCCATACAGACCCCCTGCAGCCCAGAAGACCTCCACCTCCCGGGGGCTCACATATCATAATGAAGGGAGTCAGTTGTGGGCCCCAGGGACTACCACCTTCCTGGGGCTAAATCAAACAAAGGAGGGGGGCCACACGGCCTTTCTCCTCGAGCCAAAGATGGCCCTGGGTACTGCCGCCCCCCAGGGCCAGCTTCTGCTATGTCCCAAGGTGCCCACCCCGGGACATAGTTGTTTGCTACGGCTTGGCGGGATCGAAATCGCTCCAGCCAAGCGATAGCAAACTCTGCTTCGCTTCTAGTAAGCGAGAGCAGAAAAAATGCTCTTGCTTACTAGAAGTGGAGCTGAATTGCTTTTGGACAGATGGAGCTGCATATTTAGCAGCTCCCTTTGTCCAAAAGCAAAGCTGGCTCCTGCAGGATGCAGGGATCCGGCAGGGACTGCAGGGCCTTCAGGCTCCCCCCGTGGTCCCCATCAAAGTGTTTGGGTGCCCAGGGTGGGACCAGGACACCTATTATTATGGCCAGGTCCCTGGGTATGGGGACATAGTCAGCTCAGTGATGGGGGTCCAGACAGCCCCCTTTATTAAAAAAAAGAAAAAGCCCGAGCCCTGTGGGATGGGGTCCACGTTGCCGTAATCAGCCTGGAGAGGGGGCTGCCCGCCCCCTTCCCATTCTAAAAATACCTGGCCTAAATGAATGTATCCATCTGTAGTGCAACTGGTGCTCATGTAAAGTGCTCTAATACCATACTTTACTGAAATGAACAAAAAAAAAGAATGATCAGGAAAGTGCTTACAGGTTCCAGGTTCGAGAGATGGGGGGGTAGCGAAAACATGCATTCTGTAACGTGTTTAAACAAAGCAACATGGGCACACCAGTGAAAGAAATAAAGCAGCATTTGCATTAAAGGGTGATCTGCCTGGTGTTGCAATCTGAAAGAGTCGACGGAGGACAGAGTGAGTGAAAACAGGAAGAGTGGATGAACACAAGTGCTTGGTCCATGGTCTGTTGGAGTGCTAAACATAGTAAGAGGAATGACGCACAAATGCCATGTACAAATGGGGACAAAGTGTTGCTCAGATATGAGTTTACCTTAAATAAATGAAAAGACAAGAGGGATTTGGCAAACCAGGAACAAGTTGGTTAAATTAAAGGCTTTCGCCGAGAGAGCCTCAACAGAGTGCGTCTGCTCAAAGTTTCATGGTGTACAAAGTTTTGGCCACTCTTGTATACTATTCTTAAGGTACAATAAAAACAATTTTCTATATTCCAAAGACCATCTCAGCTGTAAATCAACAAGCAAGGGCATCTGATAAAGACACAGTTGGCTCTTGATCTCCGGGAGAGCTAGTGAGGACCAGTGTGTGTGTATCCAGATGTAAGGTGATAGAACAAGGTTTTGCATGTGAAGCAACTTACTTGGACTCAACCCTCTCAAAATAATAAGTAATGTATTAACCAACATGTTTCGTCTTATTAACAATGCAAAACACAACATTTCTAGTAAGCTGGGGAAGCTTGCATGTGTGCTTTTTACTAACCGTAACTCGATTAACCCAAAATAGCAGCCGCAACGTGGGAACTTTTCTGCTCATGCGTCTGTCATACTCAAGTGACATGACATACTTACTGCTTTGGTGGGAAAACTTTGCTTCTGCACACTAGAACTAAAGATGGCTGTTCTTTGTTCTCATGCGGTAATGCTTGCATTGCTGCTTTTACTAAATTGTTCGTTCTGCATAATCCCTAATGCTGTAGTTAAAATAAAGTAATGGGAATAGAGTAGAGATAAGTAGTATACAGTGTATTCATTTATTCTTTGTTCTAAAACTGTTTTTCTTTGACTTTGCTATTTGCTCGTGTTTGGACCAATCAAGTACAATGTTGCTCCATCTTGGGTCCTGAAACTGAGCCGAAATCAGCCGAGTCTAAAAGCCATGGCATTGAATTCATGCCAACTCCTGACTTGCTAGAAGATGTTCATGGGAACTTGACCTCCTGAACTTCCAAGAGGATGACAAATTATACATTGTATTTACTATTGGAACATTCATTGCTGGGTGGAATAAAAGTGCATGGGAAAATAAAATATTGGGCGGGAACATTGATCTGAATGTTGAAGAGCATGACCTCATAACTGGTATGGTGTGATTACCTCTCTTCGTCTTTTGACCAATCAAATTGAGGGAATATACCCAGGGT
This sequence comes from Lissotriton vulgaris, assembly GCF_964263255.1. Taxonomy (NCBI): domain Eukaryota; kingdom Metazoa; phylum Chordata; class Amphibia; order Caudata; family Salamandridae; genus Lissotriton; species Lissotriton vulgaris. The sequence goes on from NC_141691.1 coordinate 1,738,801,614, forward strand.
GGTGCACTGCCCTGGAAAATGGTATAACTAAGGTAGGCTTAGCTAGTTAGATTGTCCGACTAGTTCGAATAGCTGACCTGTCACTGACCCAACACACTCAATAGGCGATTGAGAGCAGAGGTGCGGACGGAGCACTCTGTCAGAAGATTCGAGAGTAGAGGTGCTGGCGGAGCACTCTATCAGAAGATTTAATAACCCAATCGGGGTTCTGGGAAGGAGTTCGATAACCCGATCGGGGTTCTGTGGTAGAAGGTTCGATAACCCAATCAGTGTCCGACTGTTAGTTGCAGAGAGGGGTGTGACGCTGGCGTTGCACTTTAGCTGTGGTTGCCGGTCCTGACCTGTGGAGGTCTTGTCCTGATCCAATTTGGTCCGTACTTATCCTGATGCTGGTCTGCACCTGTCTATCCTGTTGGCAACTGCATTATCAGGAGTCCTGTCCTTTATCCAAGCCCGTGGCCATCGTTGGTCTTCACACCATTCTAGATAAATATAAACGTTGTGTGGGTATGTCATTGTGCTGTTTCCCTTTTCTTACCTTTCCTATGTTTCAATTCTTAAAGAAAACTCATAATATTTCTGCATCATCTTGTTTTGATTTTATTTTTACTAATTGATCATGCTGTGAGTGATTTAGTATGGACCCTGACATTAAAAATTTACATAGATAAAGTGTTTAAATCTTTCCAGAGTCTGTGGTTATTTTAATGAGTGAAAATGTCTATTTACAACCTATTTTCTTGCTAACTCCCTTGATCCCTTAGGACTCTAGGTACCTGTGACTAGGATTGGTAAGTCAAGGTACAGGTCCTAAAAAAATTCAAATTCAATCACTGGTTTAGCGTAGGTTTACCTGTTCAAAGTGTGTATGTGTTTATGGGCCCAGGTGAGTATGGTAAAATCTTGAGCATGTGAACCCGCGCTCTATCACCGGCATAAGGAGCACATGATCACTAAGTGTCCTGATTGGTTGAGTGTTTCTCTCTACATCTGACATCTAGGTTTCTTATATTTTGTGGAACGGAAGGAAGCCCTTGGCCAAACGTGTTTTATTGGGGCCAATTTCCTCAGACCTGTTTGTGTTGCAACTATCTAACTGTGGGATTGATCAGGGTTTTCGCTGGGCGCACTTTTGTCTTTAGGTTAAGGGAGACCCCACCTGTGACCTGGTATTCAATAGGCGTGGGTGTGGGTCATAGAACTTGTCTACTCACATATCTCTGAGTCAGGGTTGATGTGGAGGTCACCTTGGGTGAATTCAACAGCAGTGGTACAAGTTCATAGGAGCTGTTAAAAGTAATATGGCAGACACCGGCATCATTTTTATCAACATTCTCAACATTGTGCTTAAAGTTGTCATAGCTTACATTTACATTTGTCTTACTGATAGCTACACAGTTAAGTTTGCTTAAGTCCTAAGTACAATGGCATTGTTGTTACTAGTAACAGTATTGCTACTCAAGCATGGATTATGACATATATTGGTCTTGCTATTGCCGGCGTGGGCGCCATTGTGCGGGTACATGTTATGACATACATTAATATTACATTGACAGTTACTGGCATGGTTGTGCAGGCACAGGTCATGACATACATTAATATTGTATTTATTGGTGTTGCCATTGTTGGGCTTGCACACTTCATGGTAATCACTGACATGGTATTCACCCATTCCAACACTAGGATGTGAGAGCGAAGATGGAGCGGGCAAATGGTAAGCCTATGGGTGGGCTGATGCTCACAGACTGAATACAACACGTCTCTTAGAGACAGTGCATGCTCTGCCTAGCTGAGACCTAAAAAGGTTTGATGAGCTGGGAATACTGCAGAACATGTACATATTATCTACAGTAAAAAGTCAAAAGAGACATAAATACTTTCATAGTCAAAAAGTTCTAAAGCCCCCCTTTCCTAATACTTATAGTTGACAAAAAAGTGTACAAAGATATTTTAAGTGCTTATATGAGATTCAGTTCTCAGGGTCGCATTATACATGTAGCTCTCTAGAGGAAAACTCGCTCATGCGTGCACAGAACAGGCTGAGCCCTCCACTGGCAGCCTGCACGTCATGACTAATATCCATTCATGTGAGTGGTTCATACTTTGTACTGTTTGGGGGCAGTCGTTTGTGGGAAAGGACTGGAAAAACAGTAAAGAAAGACCAACAAATTACAGCACAAAAAATGACATTGACAAATGTATGCTCAGGCAGCGTCGCAGCATCGCCGGATGTGGCCTGGGTGCATGATTCACGGCGAAGGAATGGCAGGCGGCTGTTATTCGAATCACAGATTTTTCAGACCTTCTTTAAGCTATGAGACATCCTAATGAACCCGTAGCACCGTGAACGCGCCCGGGCTCCACGGTTTTCAAAGCAATTTTACATCGTTTACGAAATAAAGCGTACTTTTTATCCACTCATTTTCCAGAAATAGCAGGAGGAGCACACAATGTGTCCTCCGTGCTCGGCATATCATGATTTGTTAGTCATTGCCTGAAGATTTCATGGGAAGGGTTTCTCAGAAAACAGGCAGTGAATAAGAAGAGGCGAGTGGGCGGAGGTGGGTGCGCAGATTCACTAACCTTCTGTGTCTCCAAAAGTGATGCGAAATGTTTATTTGAGGTATCCTTTTTGCCCTGGAAAGTAGCTCTAAAGTAATGCAAAGTAGCGCTAGCGATGCTTTGAATTGCTTTATGTCAAGGGGTCATAGCATGGGTAGTACATGGGCATTCCACTGATGTCTTTTTCATGCAAAGCCCCATCTAGTAACATTTGTAGACAGGGCGTTGTCCCAAAAAATAGTGCCTATTTGAGACTGGGGTGAAAAATGGGAAATGTGTTTAATGTTCCAAACTTTTCTGACTTTGCATGCTTGCTGTACTGGACAGCATACATTCAAAGTGGAAACAAGTTTTAAAGCTTGTCTAAGCATGGTATTTTGTACTCAACGAGTACAAAACATATGCTAGTCATAACACAAACACATTTGCACTATTGTGCAAAGGATTGTGCATTGTGCTAGGCAGTCTTATTGTGTGCCAGCACTATGGAAACAGCAGCAGCGCCATATCTTAGTAGATAAGGTGCTGCCTTGCTTTCCCCCTCAACACAATGCAGGAGTGACAACTTTGTAAATCTGACCTAGCGACTTGACATTTTGGCAGCATAGCTCCAAAAAGGTAAATTTAAAGTCATAGAGGCTTATTTATGAGCCCTTGTGTCACATTTACGCAGCCGTTGCATCGGTTTTTGTGACGCTGTGACGGTGTAAATAATGTGCTGTGTTGTGCCATATTTACAAAGTGCGTTACTTCACTAACCCCTGCACTACAATATACCTGCGTCAGGAATAATGTATGCAGGGTGGGCATTCTCCCGCAAGAAAGGGTCGTAGGAGTGACGCAGTAAAATCTATGAGATTTGCGTCAAAACTTTATGCCTGCCTTATGGCATGCGTCAAGGTGCCGCAGGCTCTTTCAAATGGGCTTGCCCCATGTGAAAGGACACATTGCTGGAGTTGCGTCTGTTTTCAGACACACCCCAGCAATGCAACACTTTTGCGCCTACTGATACATCAGTACGTATCTGTAACTCTTTGCAACATTATGCATCGTACTGTAAATACGGGGCATCCATGGTGTGGTAAGGAGGGAGCACTGAGAAGTGTCGGGTCACTGCTTTGTCACCGCGATGCAACACTTCTTATAAATAAGGCCCACAATTTTGACAGTAATGCAACTTGAAAAATGTGTACTTAGATTTATTTATAACAAATAAACGTATTGAATATTTGAAAAAATCTCAACTATTCAACTACATTAGAAGAGGTTTAATGTTGTCCACCCTCCACTGATCCCCCCACTGTGACCAGGTCAGTGTGCCTTTCATTTACTTAAACGTGTCCCACAACTCCACACCAGTCCCACAATCAAAACCTAAATCCTCGCCAAACTTACTTGTCTCTTACTTGTGACGAATGCAGCAAGACCCTTCCTTCCTCCATGTGAATTATTAAAAGGCTTCAACGTCACTCTCTAATGAACACTTGCATCATTTCTACCTAACTGAGAACATCGCCCACAGCGTCCAATCGCAAGTCATGAACCCACCTTTTGCAAACTAAAAGCATAGTGTGCACTTCCCTCAGATGACGGAAGCATGCACTCTTGGCCGCCTATGAACACACAGCCACTCACAGCCCCACCACAGCCCTGGGCCAGGTCCTACATATCATTCCATACCTACTCACCCATCCCCAAAACTGTCCAGGAAGCTCAAAGCTCATAATAAGTAACTCTCACCAAGGCCTCGTCATAGCCAACAATGTCACCTATTCTTTTCATAAAAGAGAAGCATTTGGGAGATCCAGTTTACCCCTCCCTCGAGACTGTGATGTTCGCCAAGTGGTAAGTTTTTCTTCAAACTTGTTTTTATTGGTGTCATTCAAAAACAAAAAAAATGCACATCATTACAGAAAATGAGTACAATCTCAGAAAGAAGTATAGCAATGCGGCAAAGCTTATTTAGTGCCGTTTTGTAGCACAGTGGGTGTAATCCAAGCTTTCATCTCAATGATATCTAGAACTAGGGTACAGTTGTCCAAAATGTGGAAGAGTATAGTATTACAATCGAAAAGAATATGCATTTAGCCCGCGTTTCTTTTGTGACAGGTTTAACGCTTGGCTCTCTCCAACAGGGAGAATGCTTAACTTAAGGAACAAAGGCCCACATGCATCATTGTGACATTTTGCACTTCCTAATTTGCGAAAAATAAGGAATCTCAAATTAAGAAGTGCAAAATGCTATGCATCATTTTTTTCGGTATTTCCTTGTGATTCGGTAAAAATCGCAATTTTTACCGAATCCCAAGAAATACCGAATTCTTAAGTTAATTTTCGCAATTCCCATTGATTCCTATGGGCCAAAAGGCCCATAGGAGTCAATGCAAATTGCGAGTGGCACTTAGAAAATTTCATGGGTGCAGGGGGGGGTCCAAAGGACCCCCCCTGCACCCCTGAAATGTATTTTTCGCATCATGTTGCACACACACATGTCCTAAGGACATGTGTGTCCGTAACATGAATGCTTTTAAAATGCGTTAAAAGTGTTAATTACACTTTTTGCAAATTTACCGAGTAGTTCAACTACTCGGTAAATTTGTCCCTCTAATTGCGAATTCACAAATTCCAAATTAATCATGCATTGCTTTTAGGAAATCGCAAATTTGCGATTTCCTAAAAGCAATCGCATTTTTGGAAATCGCAAAAATGTTGCGATTTCAAAAAATGCTTCATGCATTCCAAAAAGCATTTTTGGAATCGCAAACGGCCGATTTTAAGGAATCGCACCGTTTGCGACTCCAAAAATGAATGATGCATGTGGGCCTAAACCCTGAACAAAGCCAAATGAGTCCCCAAAACAAAATTAGGAAAAAGAAAAATCCACCCATAAACCCTCCTGTTAAATGGTGGTGGTGGCAATCTATTGTCAAAGTGTCACAGGTACCTAATCAATTGTGTGGCGTTAGAATTACAAGAGGTGCAAACTTCTGATGGAAGGAGGGCACACAGCTTGTGGCAAGCCCTGTGCCAGGAAGGCACAGGGACCCACTTGTACTCAAAATGGATGTAGTCATCTCGAAAGATTTCGGACATCCTTTCTAGACTCAAAAGACTCCAAAGCCGAGAGTGCCACAACGAGACCGCAGGCGCCTCCCTTCTCTTCCCGGCGGCCACTATCGCAGTTTTCACTGCTTCAAGGCAAATCCACATACTGGCCTTATCGGCCTTGGTTTGGTGTTCTAGGATGGGATCTCTGAGGCCTTGTAAAGTCTCTGCCATTGTGGTCGGAATAGGGTATCCCAGAATGTCTTTAATGTGAGCAAGGATTTCTTCCCAAAAGGGGCGAATAGTGGGGCAGCCCCACCAAATGTGACGGAAATCACCCACCAGCCCACATCCCCTCCAGCAGAGATCAGACATGCCTGGAAATATGCGCTTAAGTTTAGAGAGGTATAAGTTCCTCTTGTTTTAAGGTGTACCTCCCGCAGTTCGTTGGAATGGTTGAATTTAGTAATGTCGGCCCACAGACCACCCCACTCCCTATCAGTAATTGTTCGCTGAAGAAGTTCCTCCCACATGTATATGTAGCGCGGTCGTGGGGAGTGCAGTGTAGTGAGTAGATGTTTGTAGAGGAATGAGATCACCCCTTTCATAGAGCTGGCTGTCTGAACATATAGTTCAAATTTCGTGAGGGGTCGGGTGGTAAGTTTTTTTAACTCCTTTTTATTAATTATGAATGCTTCTACCGCCTTTGTGCTATATGTTTAGTTTATGTCTGCATGTTTGTTTTGTGTTTGTTTTATTTTCATTGTGCAAAGGGATGGTGTGTGATATGCTACATACACAGCACAAAACTAAAAGTGAGCAAAAGGCTCCTCTCTCCCAGTGCAGAGATGAGCTGCACAATTTTGCAAATGCTACCATCTAACACCCCTTCCGGGTAGCACATCCCTAGCCAAATTTAGGGGGGTTAAAGCCACGAGTTCGTTGGGTTCAGCAGGGCCTTCAAACTTAATATACTGATAAAAGTAAGTTACTGCCGATAAGGATTAGTAGGGCCCGGAAATAGGGCCCGGAAATCAGGAAAGCTAGCTCGAGACATTGTAACCTGTACATTCTCACCCAAACTCCATGAAAAAAGAATTAGTAATAATGAAAATAACAGATTATGACAATTAACTGTATAAGAGCAGCTACACTGAGTTGTTCACCATGGACAAAATACAATATTCTGTCTGAAACAAAATAACGTATTTCTAAAATATTAAAAGAGGGTCATTGAAAGCATTATGTAATATGTTAGGAAATATTCAGGGAGGTTGAGCCAGGAGTTCTCTAGAACAAATTACACCTGTTTGGCTACTATTGTTGTGAACTCTTGCTAGACGAGAGAAGAGTTAATGGGGGTGTGGGAGGGACTTAGAAGGGACAATGCAGAGGAAATTGGAGTGAACATCAACTTGTGGGAATGTATATGAAGCAGTTGTTCGCAATGCTTACAGTTCAGAGCACAGGTATGCTAAGAATGAACAAAGGAGGACAACTAAACCTGTGCCATGCTGCTGTCCAAACCAATGGAAGTGTTCTTTCACCACATAATAATAATAATAATAATTAATTTTTTATTCGGATGGAAATACAGCCATAAAAGAAACAATACAGCAGTCATACAATATAAAATTATTACATACAGATAATATCTGTACTTATTAAAACAAAACAAGTCAGTGGGACAACGCAGATCTAGGGCAATACATCCCATCGCGCCAACATTGGCCTCATAAACACAAAGCAATGAGAGATCAATCTATTCTTGATAGTCTAGATGTATGTGCTGCCCGTAAAAAAACAGATCACTACATGAAGGGTATGGGAATTTGGTAACAACTGCAGGTGCAAAAGAGCCACTTTTGCATGCTTAAACTTCACACTCTTTAATAAAGGCCGGAGGAAACGTTTTCTATGTACTGAGAACAATTTCCACAATAAAACAAAATGAAGCGTGTTCTGTGAAAATCTAAGATCGCAGCTACACGGGCCTCTTTGAGTAAAGGGAAAAAAATCCAGGTGGAGAAGCTAGAAGATGGTGAAGTTGATTAAATCTGAAGTGTGTAATTAGAAATCTATCTTGGGCACTAGAAAGTGCCACAATGGCAGCAATTACAGTTGGCCTGGAAAAGAGAGCAACATTTATCACACTCAATACATTCAGGGGCAGATTTACAAGAAACTGACGCATCTGTAGAGATGCGTCAGCTTACCTGCGCCAGCCTGCGATATCCATGCGCCACCATGGATGCGACTGTTGGTCCAAATGTCACGCATTGCTGGAGACGTATCGCAAGCACGACTCCACTCCAGCAATGCATGGGGAGGCCTATACTCATTGTACTGCATCACTCCTTTGAAGCAGGCGTATGGTTGTGGGTTGTGACGCAGTGGAATCCTAGAAGTGGTGCAGTGAAATCTTGTAGATTTCACTGCGTTACTTCTACAAGGCTTTCCTGCTTCGGAACTCCTACCTTGCATACATTATACCTGAGGCAGGTATAATCTGACGCAGGGCTTTACAACATGACTCATCTCCCTAGATGTGTCACATTTTAAATTGGCCGCATTGATTACTCCGCTGCTGTGTCGCAAAAGTGATGCAACGGCGATGCAAAAGTGTCGCAAGGGGCTTGTAAATCTGCCGCTCAGATTCATCAGAAATTGGAGTTTATTGGACGCGATAGCACTCAATTATAATTAGTGCCAAAAAATAAAGCATAATGTAGATTTTGTTGCTTGCCATTCATAAATCTACTTATTCTGTTGTTTACCTCAGGAAAACAAAGTGGTGTGGTGCCTACTTCAGTAACCAAATTACACATATTACAATTAATAAGGCACCTATTACAGTTGGCCAGGAAAATGATGCTGTAATCATTTATCACACTCAGCATCTTCACAAATAGGAGGGATCAGAGTTTATTGAATACGATAAATAACAGCCTGATACGATTATTGCCCGAAATGGGACTTAACCTGCTGCTTTTGATGCTTACTATCCCAAAATCTCCATGCCACATTATTTATTGGGCATTTTTCTCTTGGTAAAGGTTATCTGGTTTCACCTGATGGAATTTAGCAAGAGAAAATGCAGGATGTGTGATTCCGATCACTCAAATTTGAATTGTGATATGTGTGGTAACAGGGGTGACTGAACATGTCGCAATTAATCAGGCCAACCATAATCACGGCCTTAATCTTGTTTTTGATCCCAAAAAGTAATTTCCTACTAATAATGAAAGTGGAAGTTGTCTTGGAGGACATTTTAACAGGCCAGCAGGCTGCCTCTTTAAATAAAAAAAAGAAAGTGAGTGCAGAAGGGTAAGATGGGTCAGGCAGATTTGTTCTTCTATAGGGCAGCCACCTACCATGCTCTTCGTGTCTCATCCTCACAAGTGCAGAGTGGCAGTTTGGCTAGGGCTTGACCTGACTACAACTATTTCAGCTGATGCTTGTCTTCTTTTGGGAGTACAAGATATACTTGAGGGATGAACATTTTGTTTCCTTTAGCCTTGCAGGTGAAATGTGGGTCTTCAAAGATTGTATGCTCAGGTTGCTCTTCCACCTCTTTCCTTGCTCATTGGGTGAATTTGAACAGTAGCAGGAAGCAGCCCTGCCTTTAAAATGTGCATGAATACTTTTTATGCCACCAACTTCCATTTGTGCCCATTTAGCACCTTTTTAATTTATTTGACATCATATCTACCATACACATCTTGCCATAAGGATTACTGGAACTCCTCTGAATACCTCCCTATTTTTAGTATGCATGCACACAGCACCCGCCTAACTCTCTAGCTAGGTTGGTACAATGTAGCTGCCTTTAAGATTTTGTGTCCCCAAACCCCACAACTCGACTGCCTATAGCACAGACCATTCTGGTAGACCCCTGCCTTATTCCTGTTTGTATTACCCCTTTCCACCTCTCTCCGCCTGTCCTCCTCCTCCTAGACTCAACAAACTTTACAGAGTGGTTAACCCAACTGATCTCATCAGCATGGGATATGAAATGAAAGCATAACAGGACCGCTGAGCAAATTATAAATACTAGCTAATTTGCACACCTGACTCTCATACTTCATCTTAAATTATACAGATAGGCACTGTGCCCAAAGGCAAGATAATAACACCTCTCTGGTCACTAACACACGGTATGAATATGGTTCCCTCATGTTATAATAACAAATTCAAGTCTCTGCCAACGACTTGCACCCCATTTTTGTAGCATACTACCTACTCTGTAACAGACTACGCACCCCACAATAGGGTATGAAGGAATGAAGCACTATATAAAGGCCATATTACAACGCCATACTACCATTGTCACCCTCTTAGCCTCCTACACTTAATCTTACACAACACTTTCCTGTTGGAAAATGGCCCTCCATGAAGGGTCACCCAAAAAGTTTTGCCTTCCTCCTCCTGTTTTTCTTACCTTGTTTTTGTTGGCCAAGGGACTCTGAGCACTTTGCTACAGCTGACCTGTGCTAAAACACTTGAAACAGTAAAACAGTGAAAACACCACACAAAAGATCCCACACCAGGTTAAAAATATAGAGCCTAATTTAATAAATAGAGCAAAACCAAAACAACAAAATGCCAATCAGTAGAACCTGAGTAATTACTTTTTAAAGAATAAAGTGAAAGATAGCACCTAAAAGCATTAAGTGCCATCTGTGGCTATCTATTCGCGCTGAACTGAGTCAAAGTCAAATGCTCAGGCTGACCTGAAAAAAAAAACTTCCTGAGGGACTATCCAGTCGGCTGTCTTCCGCCGACTGGATAGGTGCACCGAGGGGAGCCGCGGCCGTTTAAAAATACGCTGCGTGAAGATATCCCACGCTGTTGCCTCCGTAGGGGCGTAACCATGTCCCTCAGGTAGTTTTTTTACACATCCCCACCAACTGTGTAGTGGGTAATTGACGGAAAATATCCGAAAATTTTCACTGTATATATTTTTCACACTTTCGAGCCTCCCGGGAGGGTGCGCCTTAGTGCGCGCACACCACCGGAGGACTTTTTTGTAGGTCCTGAAGAAAACTGAGCTAAACGCAACCAAACAGCTGAAACATGTCGACCAACCTCTGTCTTTGATTAGGATTGCGGTTCCTTAATTAAGAACCTGGGGAGTCCGCTCACTTTGTTTTTAACCAATGCAGGCTGGCCATTATTAAAATTTTTTTAAAGGCACAACCTTTGCATTTTTTAACTTTGAACACATTTGCACATTCACATTTAGTCACTTCCTAATTTGGGCACTGTTGCACCCACCACATCCTGCTCCGCTGTAACCAGGCGTCGTAGCACGCTGGGGAGACATTCGGTCACCCCAGCGGGGACCCAATGATGAAGCATGTCACCAACTAGTGGTGAGTGAGGGTCCTTCAAACAAGTAAGGTTCTTTTCCCTCCGCCTACTATAGGGTGACCAGCAAGCCCCCTGACTTTCTTCTACTGATGATAGTCCATTGGGCTCATACAGGGACTTTGAGATTGCCCCGCTATGTGTATGCACGTGTGTGAGCATTGATCACGCGTGCAGCACACAGCGGAGTTAAACTTTTAACTGCCACCAGTTTTAATATTTTTTTGTATCACAGTCACTCCTTTGTTGTTTATATACATTTAACTGGGGTACAGGAGTGCCTATGCCCTTCCTCTCTTGTTGATATTGAATTTTACTAACCACACCCATTAACTTACATCACTAGACTGTGTTAGGCACCATAAGGGTCCCGCTCTATAATACACAAGGCACTACAGGTCCCCCTTTGTTAAATAAAAAGTGCAAACAACAACAAAAAAATACTGTTATATATATCATAGTTCCTCATTGAGTTATCAAGGTGCTTGAACCACTTTTCCAAATTAGGTGGTGTGAAGCTGATGAGACCCAGGAGAAACAACTGCAGAAGGTACTGGTGATGTAGACACTGGGAAAGTCCTGGGGCTCTCCTTGCCATCTGATAACAAAGTCTCACTTCGGATGTCTGGAACCAACAGACTCCAAGGCAGGTGCTTGAAATATGAGGAATCCCTCATATTGGACTTTCCAGGATGGTGAGCATAACTTTCAATTAATCGGCATTGAATGGAGCATCAGTTTTGTGTTTTTTTGCCTCTGCCTGACAAAGACACGATACCCTTTCTGAAATGTAATGTCCAGAGCACATCAACGCTTGCCTGTAAAAGTCTTCATTTTGGACTTGTAAGCTGAATCAGTGAGTCAACTTTTCTTGGCATAAATTGTTCTTTCCATGGTCCACTGGGGAAGCTTGGTACCAACAACTCTCTTAAACATCCAGGTGGCCCGGCTTTCGCTGGTTGTACAAAGGGGGCGGGGGGGTAGATCTTTGGGCATGAAGAGTAGAATGAAAAACTGACTCTGTCCCTGAGCTCAAGTCCCTCTAATGCAGCGCACTGGACAGCCTTCTTAAGAGTGCTCATAAAGCGCTCAACAATGCTATTAGTGTGCTGCCATGGAGGAGTGCTTTTCTGATGCTTGATATCAAATCAGTAAGAAAGTATTTGAATTTGCTACCATTGAATGGTAGGCAGTTCTTAGATTTTAAGGTGGACGGAACACCCCAGGTTGCAAATATGCCTTCTAGTCTTTTAATGGCTTGATCATGAGTGATAGATGAAAGGTCTTTCACCAGAGTAAAACCAGGTGTGCTCAACTATGATTACCATGAGGTAATGGCCATTTTAAGAGGTCCAAGGAAGTTAACTGCAATTTTCTCCTAGACATGTTTTGGAAGATCTGACATGGTGAAAGGATGTTGTATTTTGGGAGATGAACAGTTATACAAATGACAAGCCAGGAGCTCTCTTTCAGCTACCTCATCAAGATGAGGGAACCAAACACGGTCCCAGATGACTCGCTTTGTTGCAACAATTCCACAATATCCCTCATGTGCCACTTCAATGACTTTTTGTCTTAGACTTTCAGAAATGACTATTCTCGACCCTTGCAAGAAAATCCTTTATTGTGTCACTGACAGTTCGTTATACACATTCTTGAATTTCTGATATTCATTGTTGTAGTCAAGAGGTCGAATAAGTGTTCTCCATGATTGATGCATAATAATGTCTTTAAGGATGAGCATATTTCTATCTGCATTGGTAGAGGCACTTATTTTCTCCACAGACACAGCTGCAGGAGTGCTGGAACTTGAAAAGTGGTGCAAGTATACTGTGTGGGCACTCAAGCAAAGTAATTGTCATGGTTTTTTATGTTTTCCTGCCGGTGCTCAATGTGAGATCATCGATTTCCCCACATTTGCGTGCACTTCACTGACTGCCCATGAGGGATAGAGTCAGATTTAAAGCTCTGGTAACAGTACATGATGCTCTATGTCATTCTAGCCCCTCTAACCTTAGAGCTAGATTCGGCTTTCATAAACCCACTAGACAGCTGAGATCCGCAAACAAATGGTTGGCAGATATCCCTAGGATTCAGTGAGTAATAGTGGGAAGAAGGTCCCTAGCGTATCTGGGTACGAAAGCTTAGAATCAGCTCCCTCCGGAGCTGCAGATGATGAGTGAGGTGGCATTGTTTAAGAGGAAACTCTAAACCTGGATCTATCTATGTGCAAATCTAGGCCTTTTCATATTCCAATCTCATTGCTCGCGCTTGGAGTAGCTGTGCACATTATAAATTACGAACATATCATATCATAATAATTGTTCAGATCAAGGTATGAAAACACTGGCACTGTTAATCAGGGTAATCACATTGGCAAAGTGGGGACCTGGATGTCATTCTCTTTTGATTGCCTTGTTTGCTTGATGGATTGCCTTGTTTGCTTCACGCATGTTAACACAAATTGGCTTAAACCCTCCACTGTCTTTTTTAGGTACCGCCAGTAACGGCGACACCCATGGCGTTGGACCAGTAGAGCGCTCAATGATATCATGTTTTAGCAAAGTCTCAATTTCTTTTTCAGCAACCTCTTGTAGATGAAATTCAATTTGACAATGTCACTGAGCAACAGGATGAATGTCCTCATTAATGTGGAGCTGCACTTTTGCATTTTAAGGTTTCCTAATCCATGAAACAATGATGGGAACTGATTCACTATGTCATGCTGAGAATTGATTTTGTAATTCACAGAAGTTAGTCCCATGTCAGCAGTAGTGCTGAAACTGAGTAGACTGAAAGACATGATCAGGGCTTGTACCTTCATCTTTTTATGTTTCATAGTCTCCATCAATGAACCTAGTCTTTGCCATGGTGTTGAGGCTGCCCACGTATATGATTTGGTATTCGATAGTGTGAGACATGGCACTGGAGACAGTTCAGTCTACTTGTTTGTCATCACATTCTTCAGCTTTTGCGGCCATGAGCACATGCTCAGACTGAGCGTTTTTTCAGAACTTGGTGGCTGAAGGAATTGGACAGGCAACCATCTATGACTCTAAGACAAATGGCTTCTTCATCATTGAATTAGTTGTACTTACAGTGTTTGATGAGCATTTCAAGTTTTTCAACAAATCCATCCACTGTTTCAGCATCTCTATGTGTCTCTTGATTGAAGATGAACCTTTAATAGTTGAAATTCTGCAATGAAGCTCATGTTTAATACTTCTTTAATTTGATGGTATGATGTTCCTTCACTTCTTAGTATTTTCTTTATTACCGCCTTCACTCTGTCACCTGCTAAGTTTTTGAGATACCTGATGATCTCTCTGTCATCTGCTTCTTCCAGCGCATCAATAAAATCATCTAATGCTTTTATCCAGACAGTCCTTCTAGCGCCAATATTCTGCTTCTTGGCAACATCGAAAGCAGGCATTTCTTTTAGAAAGGCAGTGGCACCGTATTGGACCCTCTCTTTGGTAGCCATGGAATAAGCTGAAAATGTCACTATTCCGACTGCCACTCACAGCCTCTTTTGTAAGTTTGGCAGGATTTGATGGGCTTGTAAGCACAGTCCTCATACTTACGCTTGGGTGCTGCACCTGGATCTGAGGTCGGATGACTTTCTTTGCTCTCGATGTTTGGTAAGTTGATGCTTGTTTCTTGTATCTGATGTGGGACACCCTTGCCTCTTGGTCAGTGGCTCCTCCTCCGCTAAGGTGGGGGAGCGTGGCCCTACTGCTATTATAGAAGTGCAAAAAGAAAATGACCTATAGAGCTATACAAAATCATCAGGCATCAAACCTCCAAGCCGGCTACTTCTTCAACACAGGCGTCCAAAGAACTTTGCAACAACTTCGCCAACTTCTTTAATGACAAGATCACTAAGACTGAACTCTTTCGAGACAACAACATCCCCCCTCACAAAGAACAGCACGTCGGAGGTGGATGACATTGCCCCCTTTCCCTTTACCATACCCTGGCTAATCTTCTGCCCCATGCAGGAAACCGAGATAATCAATCTCATCTCCACCGCCAAACCCTCATCTCATATCCTAGACCCCATTCCCCCCAACTGACCAAAAAGCTGAAGCTCTCTCTTGCACATCTCTGGTGCATGATCATAAACAGCTCCATGAAAAATGGAGTCGTTCCAGATTGCCTTAAAGTTGGACAAGTCACGCCTTTGTTGAAAAAACCCAGCCTTGACACAGAGGATCTAAACAACTTTAGACCGGTCTCTAACCTCCCTTTTCTGTCCAAAACCCTAGAAAGATGCGTACTTCAACAACTAACCCAACACTTGGACAATATCAAACTCCTCGACTCCCATCAGTCTGGCTTCAGAAAAGGCTGCAGCACGGAAACTGCGATCCTTAACATCATCGACGACATCCACAATTCACTTGACTCAGACCAATGCTGCCTCCTCATTCTCCTTGACCTATCGGCAGCATTCGACATGGTATACCACAAACTTCTCATTAGGGCTCTCCAAGAAAGAGCCGGTCTTGGCGAGGTAGTCCTCCAATGGTTCTCTTCTTTCCTACACAACCGCACCCAAAAAATCTAAATCAAAAACTTTACGTTTCACCTTCATCCAGTCAACAAGGGAGTCCCGCAAGGCTCAGTGCTCTCTCCGCAACTTTTCAACTTCTACATGGAACCTCTCACCAAACTACTCAAAAAAGCCAACATCCACTTCCATATTTATGCAGACGATACTCAAATCTACTTGGAAACCGCCACCATAAGGGACATTCAACGACTCAATGACGTACTGAGAGATGTCCAACAGTGGCTGTCAAGTAACCACCTTAAACTAAATCCAGACAAAACCGAAATACTCCTCATCTGGAACAAAGAAGAGAACTCCCAAATTGCTGAATGGCTACAAGCTATTGATGCGCTCAACAGCAACCTCACCCTGGCTGGCTCCGTCAAATCACTAGATATCACGCTAGAACCGATACTCGACATGTCCATACACATCAAGAACTCAGCAAAGAGCGCCTTCCTTAACCTAAAGCTACTGAACAAAATAAAACCTTTCATCCCGTCCAATGATCTCAAATAGGCCACCCAAGCATTGGTATTGTCAAGACTAGACTACGGGAATGCAGTCCTCTGAGGAATAGCAAAATCACATCTAGCTCCCCTCAAAACAACGCTCAATGCGGCAGCCAGAATGGTCACCGGAATCAAGAAATTCGACCACATTTCTCCTGCACTCAGAGAACTCAAGTGGCTCCCAGTGGAAATGAGGACTAGTTTCAGAACAGCATGTCTCACTCACAAAGCCTGGCACACAGGCAAACCCGAATATTTGGCAGCTAAACTCAAAAAAGCCAGTCAGGCCAGGAACCTCAGAAGCTCGAACTCGCTTCTACTCATCCAGCTGAAAACTCCCAAAAACAAAAAAAACTGTGGCTCGATCCATCGCCGGGAGTGCGCCCAAAATCTGGAACTTCATTCCCCCTCACATCAGACCTATCTCCTCTTTTGTAAAATTCAATAGTCAACTCAAAACCTTGTTCCTCGACCGCTCCCTAGGGAACCGATAGGAGCAGTCGGAGCCCGTAAACAGGCACTATGTCAGCAAGACCTCGAAGCTGAACTCTCCACCGCCGACATTCCCTAATATTGTTTTATGTGATTATCTGCATTGTGTCTGATGTAAAGCGCTCCAATACCCTCGGGTCAGGCCAGCACTATATAAAACTTCTTAAATAAAAACATTTAAAAAAACATTATAATAACATGGCATTATTATCAATTTCTTTTTCTATGTGGGAGTCGGGGAGGGTGGCTCCTTGACACCAGAGCAGGGGAGGAGTGGTTTGCACTCCTCTCAGTGCACATGACAGTTTGGCTGGCCCTCTAGGGCCAGCCAAACTATCATGCACACTTGGCATGTTCTACATCGGGCTATGTTGCACAACCCCGTGGAGAACATGACCAGCCTCCTCAGGCACTGCTTGAGCATCCAAACAGTACTCTCCTGCCAATCACAACGCTGCTCCTGCAGCATCCTGATTGGCTGGGAGAGTTTAGAAGCCTGGGTGCTTTCGGTGCTGCCAGCAGACAGAGGAGAGGCATGCAGCTGCGGGAGAGGTGTGCAGCAACGCGGCAGACAAAGTAAGTTAATTTTTGTATTTTTTTTAATCCTCCCACCTTGCTACCCCCGTTTTGAGTGAGAAGCCACTGCTTTTAGTTCTTCTTTGTCTTTATCTGTTTCTGCTCGCAACATTCTCTTGTGCCTGATTGTCGCCACTGGTTGCGCTTTCTGTATCTGGTTGACACTGCCTTTGGTATTTACGCACTGTATGAATGATGGCTCTGTGTTAGGCTGTGGCGTTGCTCTTCTTATTTGTACTAGCAATTTCTGACCGACAATGAATGACATTTTCTGTGGGGCCTTGCCTTTCTTTGAAGGCCTCGTACTGGCTGGAGTTGTGCTTTGACTCCACAGACACCAACCGTCAATTCTTCACTTCGAGTGAGCCACACATGGCATGCATGAGCAGTTTGCTGGACCTCTGCAAACTCTCTGGGAGAGCACTCCCAACACTTCAAGTTGCGGAGTTTGCGTATCTAGTATCTCGTTTTCAGTTGTAGGTCCTCCACAGCCCAGGAGCATATAATTGAATTACTTTTAGACAACAGTGGTCCTTTGGAAGGAAGAAAGTAGAGAACAATAAAATATAGACTCAATCGTAGCTATATTTGTTTTGACATATCCAGCCGGACAGAGGTCTGATATTTACTTATAAATCAATTGCGAAGGTATTATACAATAATAAACAAGGTAGAGCACAAGCCTGTGCCCTACGAGTCACATAAATACATACAAACAGGGGTAAAAAACAGCGGGCTTTTAGGCAAAAGCTTAGAGTTAGTTGCACTTAGGATTAGGATAATGTCAACATACGATGTGTTTGAAATGAACGTCCCTCGCGGCTGACTCCAACCTCGATAGTGCAGGAATCAAAAGTCGTCCCCGGCCACAGAGCTGCCGACCTTTCATTACAAATACGCTGAGTGACGCCGCATTGGAACATTGATTCCGGTGGCGCATGACCTATTCAGGGGATGATCCACTCCACCATGAGGACACCACTCCTTATCCTCCGTGTTATGTTATGTTATGTTATTCTGAATTTGTTAAGCGCACGGGCACCCAGAGGTTTCATGGCGCTGGTAGTGAGGAGAAATGACAAAACAGTTAACCTAACCCGAAGCTTGCTTGAATAACCAGGTCTTCAGTGCACCCCTGAACTCCATGAGATTAGTGCATCTCCTGAGCGACACTGGGAAAGAGTTCCAAACCTTTGGAGCAAGATGAGCGAATCGGCACCCACCAAGATGTTTCCGTTTAAAGGAGGGCAGAGTAAGAAGGGACAGATGGGCAGAGCGGAGATTGCGGGTCGGCTCATGTTTGATTATAAGGCTGTTAATAAACATGGGGCTTTTCCCGTGGAGAGCCTTAAAGGCCAAGCATCCTACATTGAATATTACCCGTTGGGCTATAGGTAGCCAGTGAAGAGTGGCCAGCAGTGGTTTCGCCGAACTCCTACCGTGGCTCTTGAAGATTAATCTGGCCGCCTGATTTTGTACAATTTGCAAGCGTTTAGACAAAAACAGGGGAAGGCCTAAATAGATAGAATTTGACAAATCTAATCGGGAGAGGACCAATGCGAGAACCACCTGAATGAGGGCAGGGTGCGTGAGTAGATGGGCAATTTTCCTAATTTTGCGTAACTGAAGAAAGCTGGACGAGATCACCGCTCCCATCTGACTTTTCAGAGAGAGATCGGAGTTGATGGTGATCCCGAGGCTTTTCACCAAGAGAGAAGGAGAGGGAGGAGATCCCATTGTTGACGGCCAGAAATGAGGGCCC
The DNA here is from genome assembly GCF_964263255.1 of Lissotriton vulgaris. Lineage (NCBI taxonomy): Eukaryota > Metazoa > Chordata > Amphibia > Caudata > Salamandridae > Lissotriton > Lissotriton vulgaris. The sequence continues at coordinate 1,738,820,488 of NC_141691.1, forward strand.
CAGCTGATCGAACTTTTACCTGGGAGTACCAGCTCGGTCTTCCCGCGGTTGAGTTTTAAGTGGTTCAACTCCATCCACCGTTGAATGTGCAGCATGGTAGCCTGAAATTCCACGGCGGAGTCGGTTGAGTTCAGTGGGAAAATTAGCTGCAGGTCGTCAGCATAGTTATAAATCGTAACCCTCCTGTTTTTTAAAGAGTGTAATAGGGGTTTAAGATATAAATTAAACAGGAGGGGGACAATGACGAGCCTTGCGGGACGCCACAGGTGGTGGATAATTTGGGCGCTATGAAGTTCCCGAGCTTAATTGCCTGGGACCAGTCGCTCAGGAAAGACTTCACCCAGCCGAGGGCCGAGCCTCGCAGGCCGGCTTGTTCGACACCGTGTAATAAGATGGTGTGGTCCACCTTGTCGAACGCTGCCGACAGACTTTCCTTTCAAACACACCGTATGTTGTGTCCCCCATTAAGCAGGCACTCCCTTATTCTTTTATTCTTGTAACACCTCGTCCTTGCCGTCCCACTGAACCGGCAATTGAGGCTACCTTTAGGCATAGTAATTATGTCCTGATGATGATCCGCATATCGCTTAAGGCGGATCGAAACGCCGTCGACACTTTTGAAACACCTTATACAAGTTAATTCATATTTACTAAATGTGTAAAGGTGATGTGGTTCACTCTAGTTGTACTTTGACATTATCCTAATCCTGTCTAAAAGTAACTGCTCCCAAGGTACTTGGCTGACTTGATAGGGTCCCCTAGTTGTCTTCATATATATAATTGAATTACAGCACACATGGATCTCGGTATTGTGCGTCTTTATTTCTCAGAGTGTAACAGTAACTGAAACGCACTGCGTCATGAATTTTATTAATCACACTAACTCACTTACATCACTAGACTATGGATTCCGTTAGGGACCATAATTGTCTGCGCTCTATAGTACAGAAGACACTACAGACAGCAGGTCAGCACAGCAGGGCAGCAGTTCCTTTAGAGCAGAAGTCCAGCAGAGTGGTATTCCTTGTAGCACCACAGCAGTTCTCCTGGCAGAGTATCTACAGGTCCAGAAGTGTACTGAAGTGGTGGTGTCTGAGGCCCAGTATTTAAACACAGTTATGTTATGTTCGCGGGATTTGTAGAGCGCGCTATGCCTGGAGGCGTCTAGGCACTATTCAGTTCCAGCTAAAAGTGTCACAGGACCGCAGAATTACCAGGACCTTAACAACCACGTCTTTACAGCATTCTGGAAGGCAAGGAGACTGGGAGCTGTTTTGATGCAGAGAGGAAGTGGGTTCCATACTATGGATGCTTTCAGCCCAATTCTCTTGCTACCCCACCTTACACGATTGAATTGTGGTAGTACTGCAAATTTTGCATTTGCTGAGCGAAGATTTCTGGCGGGGAGATACCATTTAAAGCTATGATTCAGAAAATCAGTGCTGAGATCAGGAAGTACCTTATAAGCTAGACATAGCACCTTAAAGGTGATTCTGTGCTTAATGCGAAGCCAGTGCAGGATTTTTATATCCTGAGACACTGAGCAGAATTTGGGAATTTGTAGCAGAAGCCTAGCTGAGCGTTTTGGAGGACCTAACGTTTGTTGATATTGTATTTGCAAGTAGTAAGAAGTAGACTGTTACAGTAGTCTGTTTATGAGAGGATGAAAGATGTGATTAATGTCTTTTGCAGTTTATCAGGTATGAAAGGCATGATCTTTTTGATTGTACTAAGGGTGCAGTAGGTGGATAAGGTGTGCTTATTTATCTGATCTTTAAAGTTTAATTTATTGTCAATAATCACTCCAGATCACAAGCCTTTTCTACTTGGGGAGAGACAGAACCCATGATAGCTGGCCAAGCTGATGGAGCCCAAAACGATGACTGAGGACCAAAAAGTAGAACTTCTGTTTTTCCTGCATTTAGTTTAAGGCAGCTGGAATTCATCCACTCGTGGACAGCCAACATGCAATCATGAAATCCGAGCCCTGTGCCAACAATTTGGGTGTTATCCACACAGGAGGTCAGGGAAAATTGAAAGGTTCTTATCAACTTAGCCAAAGAGGAGACATAAATATTTAAAAGGGTAGAGCTCAGCGAGGATCCCTTAGGGACCTTGCATGGAAGGGAGAAAGGATGAGAGGTGTAGTGCTCCAATTTTACTATTTGCTCCTGATCAGATACAGTTGTGTCTTTGAAGTGGGGAGAAGCTTCTAGAGGCAGGCCTTTGAAGTGCACAGATGCGCTGCCTTGCTGTCGCTGGTACCAGGCTAACTACAGGGGGTATGTAGCCCTTATGTGGAGACAGGATACAGCCTAATCAAGAGTGGGCTGGGCCCAGCTCCTTCCACCCATCCTGCCAGTGATGGTCCATCCAGTCACATCTAAGCTCTGCATTGTGTGTGGCTGTCTAAAAGGAATACAAAAAGCCCAACTGTTAACCGCACCCAGTCATGTGATCCACATCTAAGGCATGAAAATGCCAACTTTCTAAAAGTGCCATTTTCAAAATTGTAATTTAAAATCTGACTTCACCATAAATTAGGATTTTCAATTCTAATTCCAGAGACACCGAACATGAACTACTTATCTCTTTCCATTTGGAAATTATATTTATAAAATGTAATAAGTCAACTCCAATGTTATCCTATGGGAGAGATAGGCCTTGTCGTAGTGACACATTAATTTATGAATGTTTCACTACCAGGACATGTACAACTTAAAAGTATATGTCCTGCTTTTTAAATAACCTAAGGGTGGCTTACATGTATTAAAAAGGAAGGTTTTTGCCTGGAAAAAGGTTTACCTTCCACGTTCAAAATTGCAGTTTAAACTTCACACACAGGCTCTGCAGTGGCAGGCCTGAGACATGTTTAAAGTGCTATTTAAGTGGGTGGCACAACCAGACTGCAGGCCCACTAGTAACATTTAATGTACAGGCCATGGGCACATGAGGTAACACTTTACTAGTAATTTACAGGTAAATTAAATAGTGGCAACTCCTCCTCTAAGGCAGAGGAGTGTCACCCCACTGCCAGCAAAAGAAGGAAAAAATAAAATGATAATAACAGAATGTTATTATCATTTTATTTTGTCCTTTCGCTGCTGCACCGTACATGAGGTGGCAGGGCTGCAGAGCAGAGGAGGAGTAGTAGAACACTCCTGTGCACAATGACTATTTGGTCGGCCCTCGAGGGCCGCCCAAAACAGTCATGCGCACTTCCTTGTTCTCCATGCAAGCTGCATTATAGCCTGCATGGTGAACATGCCCATCCCTCCAGCCCCTGGGTGAGAACTCTGTCACAGCGCTCAGACCAATCACAGCACTGAATTGCAGCGTTGTCATTGACTTAGGGTTGGGAGCCTGGATTCCAGCTTCCTTTTCCGACCTGGAGTCGGATACAGGCAAGCAGGAGAGAAGACGGGGGACCCAGTAGCGGCAAGGTAAGTGTTATTATTTATCATTTTTTAAATGCAGCCATGCAGGCAGTACTACACACGTCTAAACCACAAATAGGCCTTTACCACGCATATGCGTGGTTTAGACGTTTACGGTCTAGACTCTGAGCAGAGGGTGTTGCAGACTGGGTGGAGGGTCAGAGGTGACTCTCTAAAGAACGGCATGGTGAGTATGATTATTACATTATTTTTTAACCTGGGGTTAAGGTTTTAGGGTGCAGGGCGGGGGTGGTCGGTCGATTTAGGGCTCAGGGAAGGAGGCTGGAATGTTTTTTTAAATATGGGGTCATGGTTTTAGGTTTTAGGGTTTAGGGCGGGGGGGTCTGAGTCATTTTTCACTACTGGGGTGGCGTTTTTTTTAGAGCTAGGTTCGGATTTGTTTTTAGGGCTGGGGTCTGTTTTTAGGAGTAAGGGCTGCTGGTTGGGCTAATTTTAGGCCTGGGGTCCGGCCAGGTTTTAGGGCTCAGGGCACAGGGGGGCTGGGGTGGGATTTGCTTCAGGGCTGGGGTCAGCATCTGCCGGCTGTCTGGATATCTAGGGGTTGTTGCAATTGCAGTGTGTGAATACAAAACTGACTGATCTCATCCCAGAACTTACCTAACCTTGGGCAGGTCCATACGATGTGTGTCCAACTGCCCCCTCCCAATGCATCACATCTAAAGCCGTTTGTCGAAATCTGCAAGTTGATCTTGTGGAGGAGGGATAGGGTTCTATATAGCAGCCTCTTGGTATAGAATTGCATGCGTCGCACATTGGCGCCCTTTAACATTGTAAAATCGAACTCATTAATCTTATCCCAAGCTGTCTTAGATATCTGGAGATTTTCTTTAGACTGCTATTTTGCTAGCGCTTTCACATAGAGCTTGGGTGCCATGTAGTAATGCAAAATGGATACCCAGCAGCTAATTGACCTGCGAGTATTGGATTCTGTCAGGTCCTCAACAAGTTCTGCTATTGCACTAGTCTGTGTAGGATTTAGGTCTAGTAGAAAATGCCCTATTCTAATATAGGACCATTGCTTTGATGTTTTATAGAATTGGTTATTAGATACTATATCGCTCTAATTTTTCCAGCTCCCATTCAAGAAATCCAGGATCTTTTCACATCCATTACTCCGCAACCTGGATGCAGTAGTCTTATCTACCAGGGGATCCTCCACAATGTATATATCTGATAAACGGGTTGCCACATTGAGTATGGGTGTGTCATAATAGTAGAAAAATTGCTGCCTGTGTTTTATATTCCACTGTGAAATCTTATACCTGACTTTTTGGGGGGTTTCGTTAGTCGCATAAAATCAATATCATATTCTTCAAAGATTAAATCTAAGAACAAATTATCATATCTATTATTATTGGAGGTTTTATCTAGTCTGTACGTGGTATGTGCAAAATTCACAAAATAGTATTTGTTATGTAGTTGTTATCTATACTCACCTCAATGTCCTTGTGCCCTTTTACCTTACCTCATTGTAGAATGCCCTGTGTTTGACAGTTCCTGTCGGATCGTCGAGGGTCTTGGATGCCAGATTCATCTCTCTACAATAAATGCTATGAAAACACCTCCAGTCTCTCTCGTCTCATCTTAACAGTATTCTTCCTAATCAGGGAGGGCCAAACCGCCTTCACTCGACGGTGTATATAATATATCTATGGCTAATCTAGGTGCTTTATTTGCCCATAGGAAAGTTGAAAACATACCCTGTCCTTCCTTAAAATATTTTATCTTTATTGCATTTGGAATAGCCGAGAAAAAAGGATATAAGATAAATAAATTGAAAATGGAGATCCTGCTGTGCAATACTACACTTGACACTTTAACAAAAGAACTGCAGCCCGCTGTTAATACTAGACCCAAGAGGTATCTAGGAATAAACATCTCAGAAAATATTACTGATTTATACACTTTACATTTTGTTCCTTTATTGAATAAAATGAAAAGCCTGTTCTTAAAATGGAATAAATTACCGCTCTCAATAATTGGCCGAGCAGCATTGATTCACATGTCAATTTTACCTTTGTTTAATATTTTCTACTTGGCTATTCCAAATACGTAAATCAGTCGTGACCATATTCAGTCCAGCCTGAACTGCCAAGTCAGGTCTTCTCTGGACCAGAAACAAGCATCCTGGGACCGGTTTCGGAGTAACACCCCTCATCAGCCATTTCTCGAAATACAGGCCTGCATTCCCTATCAATGGCACAGTTCCAGCACATATTGTACATATTTTGAGTTGCTTGCTCGGAATAATCAGATGGATTCACAGGTGTGCATAGTGAGCCACCATTATGCCTGCACACATATGTGATTGACCAGTGAGTGTATAATTCTGTCTAATTTGTGGGTCCACTCCTATAGAGATGTACACCTATAACCATATACAACCTGTCGCAGTTGGTGAACCAGAGATTTCTATCTTAAGGAACCCCAACTGCCACAAAATATAGGACCCAGGACTATAAATATCTCATTACCTTTAAGGACATCATCGAGTGATTTCATAATTTCAATATTGGAACCTCCAGTATCCGAAACAAAATCTGAAAGTATATGCTGATATTACTCATTATACTACATGTGGTGTGCTGTAAATCTGAAGTGGGAAACAGTTGTGTAGGATCATAATGGGAATTTCAATGGGTAGTGTCATCACAGGCAGATCATTTGATTGGACAGGTGTTACAAAGACAATGGCGAGTGACTGAGAGGCCCCTCAATGCATCCTTAATTGAACCTGGACCCCCATGCAATGTTTCAAGTCTCTGAATAGTCGCCTTGCATTCATTCTGATCATCTTTATTTGTGCTGACTAGTAACTGAGGTCCTCTTTTAGGACTTAGTAGCTCGGCCGGCAGAGGTTAGAGTAGCAGAGGCGCAGACCCACCAGGACTGCTGTGGCCGGTTTGCCCTACTCTATGGGTTTCACTGCAACACAAACACTTTTCCATCACTTTTAATCATTTGAAGATATTCACAAGTAAACTTCGCTTAGTTGTGTAAAATCATACACTCAGGATAGTGTATAAAAGTCTAACACTTGTTTAATTAAAAAATAATCAGCAAGCATTAAAATAAGCAGAGGTAAGATGCCAAATCAACGGACCAGAGTTTTGCTCCCTGGTCAGCTGAAGCATGCAATGCTAAAATCCCTGTATATAAAATTAAATTGAGGTACAGGTGACAGACCGAAACCTACATATAGGCACTAATGAGCAGGGGCCGGGCTCTGTTTGTGCGAAGAATGCGAGAAGTCCTCAGAAGGTTACAAGGTTCTCGAGTACAAGGCTGCCTCTGCTACTTTCTGATATTCTCACTTTCTTTTGTCAGATTCAGAACAAGGCTACACTTATTAGGAAGAATAAGCAAAAATGTGCAAAGTACAACACAGGATAACGCAATATCAGTTCATTTAAAATGTGTTCAAATGTACAATAGTGCTAAGGCTTCAGTAAGCTTCAAGCAGGTATAAAAACAAAATCACAATTGATTAATAAACGGTATATTAACACATAAACGGGCACATAAGTAGGTTTACGTTCTCAATGTGTCTTAGAAATTGTTAAGGCATATATTTTGGATTGAACATCAGTGAATGAGTAGTATCATCCACCTCCGTTTTTGTGGAGTTAATTAGAATAGTGAAATAGCTAGCTTTGTGTTCTCCTGAAGAGAAAAGATAGAACCCAGTCTGCTGGCATGACCTTAACCTTGATATTCTCCAGCCAGTTAGATGAAAAAGCATAGCTAACAATATTGAATAATGCTAATAGAGCTAAAAGACCCAGGGACCAACACCAACCATATTTACTTCCTTTTAGTTCTCTCAAAATTGCATCGATTATGTGCTCCCTGTTATAGCCTGAACAAAACCCTTTCTGGGACTTTATGCAAATACCCTTTTCTTCTATAAAGGAACATAGGGCCATATGTAGGTAATCTACATTTACGGTATTTTTAGAATCGGTAAATGCTATGTAGGAAAAAATTCACTAAATTTTACTGAATCGGTAAGATTCGGTATTTAACCCTTTCAGTGCTGCGAACGTTCGGCGGACGTCGCGTGCACTACCTCGCTAGTGCTGAGCACGTCCGCTGAACGTTCTGATCCCGTTAGCACAATGGAACGTCCGCACTGGGGCGGAATTTGCGGCGCGCTTAACGGGTTAAGAATGGGTATTTACCGATTCAGTAATTCTCATTCATTCCTATGTAGCCACCTACATCGAGCCCTTAGTTGTGTAATGACTACATGTTCTAGGGGTTAGGTTAGGTTGGGTAAGCAATATTAGATACTGGTAGTAATTGACCACATCTGCCTATACACCTTGGGTTTTTAAGTAACAGCATCACTGTTGATTCTTACCATCCACTCAAGAGCATAGGTGCTTCTCCACTAGGGATCAATTCATTATCTCATCCCAAAAATATGCTTCCCTTTCAGTTAATGCTAGAGCTTTAAATAGTTTTTCCTGGCACTATGCTACCTTAGAAACTAGATAACTTCGTTAGTAGCACCTGTTTTTAAACAGGGGGAACAATTCGGGGCATTTGGGTGCCTGTCAAAAAAGGCTACAATCATGTTAGCAGTACTGGCATCACAGCTGTCCCCATCCAAATAGGCGAAGGTGCAGTGGGGGCAGCAGAATCTATTGCATGCTGACCTCATCCCTCAACCAGAACTGGAATGGTTATGGCTTATTGCGGGTGGGGGGGTTAGAGAGGGGAACTAGAATGAGTGCAGCAGGTACCACTGTGGACTGTAGTAGAGCCACATAATGATCTACTGTGGGGAATAAGAACAAAAGTAACTGGGAAACTTTTTTCTACAGCATACATCCACCAGCACATAGCAGTTTTTGCATTCCATTTTTATTTATTTATGTAATTTATTTAAAGGGTTTTATATAGCGCTGGCTGGACCCAAGAGTATCAGAGCGCTTTACAACATATTGGAGATAACAGAGTTTCAAACAAAGTAATAATACAAAAAGGTAATGAGGCATGGCATTTAGCAAAGTTTGGGAATAGAATACAAAAACAGTTAGACCAAAGACAAATAAAGATTAAGGTAGGTGGAAATGGATGAGAAAAGAGATTGCAGAGTAAGAGTGGATAGGGGGAGCGGGAGAGAAAGGCAATATAGTGATAAGTGGTTTGATAAAGGGGGAGAGGTGAGTGATGAAAAAAAGTTAGAGGAAAAAGGAAAGATAAAGGGTGAAAGGCGATATCTGGGAAGAGAGAAACAAAGGAAGAGCATGGGGGTGGGTAATGACCATGTATGGAGAAAGAAAAAAGTTAATAAATACTGAAGCAATAAATTAAGTACCCCAGTATTTGTTGAGAAGGAGCAGCTTGAGGTCTTTTTCGAAGCAGTCGTAGGAGGGATTGCAAAGTAAGTCTTTGGGAAGGGCATTCCAGATGGACGGCGCATTACCAGAGAAAAAGCGAGATTGCATTGATTTCTTATTGAGTAAAGGAGGGACCAGTACAAGTGCGTTAGTGCTCCTCAAAGTTCTAGAGCAGCCTGCTTTGTGGAGTTTGTCCGAGAGGTAGGAAGGGGTATTTTGGTGGAGGGCTTTGTGAGTGATGCAAGCAGTCTTTTAGGTAGTTCTGCCTTCAATCGGAAGCTATCTCAGATTTTTGAGAACCGGGGAGATGTGTTCAAAGCGTTTGCAAGATTAAGGATCGATTTGAGAGGGGCTAGGTGGATTTTATGAGTTCCGTTAAGCAAGGCGTTACCGTAGTCAATTTTGGACAGGACCAAAGATTGTACAACTGACTTAAAGTCATCAGCAGGAATAAAGGGTTTGATTTTTTTAAGATGGTGCAGAGTGAAAAGAGCACCTTTGGCTGAGTTTTTTATTTGGGGAGTAAGACTGAGGCTCTGGTCGATGCTGATGCCAAGGGACTTGACCGAGTTTGAGATGGTAAGAGAGCAGTTAAGAGCATTAATGTCAGAGATCCAATTTTGGATAGGGAGCAGGTTGTTTTTAGGAGAGATTAGAATGATTTCAGTTTTTTTAGGATTTAGTTTTAGGTGGTAGTAATGGAACCACATTTGAATCTTAGTCAGAGTGTCATTTAGATGTAAGACATCATCATGGGATTTGATACTGTAATATAGTTGTGGTAGAGATGGTAGGGACACAAGATTTTTCCAACAGGTTTGGGATCACAAATGCTTTGGTATGCTGGCAGTTAGGAACGGTCACCCCAGGCAAGAGAAGCTAATGAATATAGATAACTTGGGAATGGTGATAATAATTATTTCCAGAGATCTGTTCCTTTAATTATGAGGTGGCTGTCTTCAAAGTAGCATTTTGCCTGTCTTTTAACGGGTCATTCAGAACAGGCGAGCTGGTGGCTAGGACAAAAATTGATTTGAAAGAAGGTCTGCTCTTGTCACACTTGAAAATAGGGAAAGACCCAGCAGTATTAATCTTACTGCATTCTATTAGTGACCAGTGGGGCCCATACATTTGGCAAAGAGAAAGAGACACTCCTGCTGCTAAGTAGCACACATTATTGTATTGCCTTAAAACTTTGCTTGGTAGATGTGGGTTCTATAATGTTGCTGCATGACCACACCATAAACCTGTCATCCTTGACCCACACATCCTTCATCAACAATTCTTTCCCCATCTACCCGCAACCAACTCTGACACTCGAAATTTACCAAAAACTGGCAAAACAGTGCCAATAAAAGCAAAGACATTTAAGAAACATTAAAACACACCAATGACAAAACCCCAGCAGTCTTTCCAGCAAGGAATCCGTAAAGGGTCTTTTGACTGTTGTATATTATGACGTCTCTATTCCCAACCCCTCTTCCCCCCTACAAACAGCTTATAACCCCACACCATTTTACCATGAAAAACATACTCAGCCAACTTCCTGCTAAAGTCACACCCAACAGAGCTATCTCAATCACGACCATCAACAAAGCAATGGATTTACCTTCTTTACGCCAATCATTAGGCCAGTGCTCTGCACACCAATTACCCTTGCCATAAAAGGATGACGCCTTAACCATCTACAGCATTATAACATATTTGTATGTTCCAGTCTGCCTTGTCACCTGAGCTCACCATCTGCACTCCATTTAAATATTTCAAAAACACCAATCACACTTTCAGCTCCGCTCTCACCAAGGCCAATAACCATATACTTTTATGTGAAGCCCATGTCCAGATAAAGCCAGACCTAGGTGTCTTCAAAATGTCCATCCAGCAGGCAATGTTCAAATGCACCCAACCCCTGTTTGGTACTCTCCTTAACTTGTTTGCCAAAACAACCTCCAAAAGCACTATTGTATTCTGACTTTCATGGTTACAAAGTCTATATCAATGGCAAGAAATGTCAATACTGTCACCGGCCCCACCAATTTTTTTCCGTGGCCATAAGAACCTCAACTTCCACCATTAACTAAAACGTTTTTAGAGCCCTGTCTTTATCTCCATCGCCAACAAAGAAGAAATAATCCAAGTAATATGTTCCAGATGTCCAACCTGACACATGGGTAAAACAACCATTGCAGAAAAGTACTAAACTTCTCAAACAATGAGCCAGACACAGAGAATCCCATGGGAAAGACCTTGTCCACATAAAAATAGCCACTAAACTAAATGTCTAACATGTCAAAATCTCTGTATGTACTGACAATCGGTGAAATACAGATTTCATATCACACTTTACCCTGAAAGCTTCTGCCCTTCTCGCCATCACAAGGCTTCAACAACCAAAACACAATGGACTGCTGTCAACTCGTTTGCAATAAAACCATTCACTGATGCCCCTTCCAGCCAAGATAAATGCTGAATTAAACAAAATTGACCTTGCTCTTTTTAGGGATGGCTTCAATGTGTTTCATTATAAGGTGCTCCAATGGTTAAACTGCAAAGGGCCCTTCTATACCTTTTTTATCCAATGTGCTCTGCACCATATAAGAGTGCTCATTCACAGACTGTATATTCTCCACCCAACATCTCATCCTAGAGCCAATGTAAAATCTTAATTTAAAAACCTTCTGCAAAACCTTTCTCCAACTCATTGGCAACCTCAACCAAGGGATAATTGTTCAACCAAAATGGCAACCTATCCAGTTTAAATGGCATAGGAGCCCTTCACATCCGTCCCTAACACCTTCAGTGCCTTCTACCATGCACCTTTCCCACCTTCCTCCTTTGTGTTCCATGTGCCACTCCCCCGTGTTACTAAAGCATTGAATGAGAGGTTGTTTTGCTCCACGTCTAACTTGCAGTATTCCCTGTTGTACAAGCCTCTATTAAAGGCTGAAAAAGTGCCTTCCTGCCCTGTCTGTCCCCACCAATACCGCCCATTCCTCCTTGAAATGGCTGAACAACCAACAAAAGACTGCTTGTCATGTATGTGATGGGTGCTGGCCTCCTGGGTGCCGTCCACTGCAGCCACAAATGTGTGTCTACTTCTCTAGGACTTACCAGTGACATCTTGTGCAAGCCGGGCCAGAAACTTCTCTATCTAGCAACTTGAAACTGTCTATGTAATCTCCTTTCCAAAAGATATCCCCAGTTGACACCATCAAATTGGACCACAGGGGCTTCATAATCCCTATATCAGGAAGTTGTTTGTGTTTTATTCCCTTAATTTCCTTCTCTCTCTGCTCTTTCCCTGAACTTTCAGATGTATCTACTGTTGTATTGTTCATATCATCCCTCATCACTACCACTTCATCCATTATAAAGCCTTTATCTAACATATACTTACCCATCCTTAATTACCTTCTGTTTTGTCATCCCTGTCATCTCTCCCAACCCCAATCAATCACATCTGCAACCCCACACACACATACAAAGGTATCAGACCTATGTTAAGTGTTTGGCCCACTTCAAAGCCACACGCTACACAATCCATTCCTCTCGACAACCTCCTAGAGACCCTGTCTTCCTCTTCTCTATCACCTGAAATGCACCACACTTCCTGCCACTGCTCAACACCATGGCACTACTCCAACCCGACACGTTTTCTGACCATCACTTCCATTCACATTGTTGTGAGCATTCTTTAGGTTGGTTAACAATTCTCCTTCGTCCACCTCCTCAAACTCCTCACATTCCAATTCTGTCTCTCCCATGCCATTCATATTCTCAACCACATTTCTCCTTCTATTTGTAACAGGCAACTCCCCATCTCCCACCCCACCGTCCTAAAAATGTCAAGCACTTGTAGAATGCTGTGTTATCTTCATGAAAGTAGCCACACCAGACTCACCTTGTTCACCATCACCATCAGGTTGAATACCTGGACCAAATCTTCATGATCATTCTAAGGTGCAGTGGGAGGCTGATCCTGACTGGGGTGTAGCCAGTAATGGGCAAAATGCACCTGAGCACTGAAGAAGTATAAGTCCATATCAGGTGCCCCCAGCCCTACCTGTTCAAAAGGGAGCATCAGTATCACCCATGCCACTTGTGGTTCTTTGCCAGCCCATGCCAGTGATATAAGCTGAGGCCAGAGTTTCTTACAGAAGAATGCTGGAAGAAGGAGTGGCAAGTTGATTTAAAAAAATGGGTATTATGGGGATTAATAAACATTTTTGCTATAGCCAACATCTCGGTGAGGGACAGTGAAAGCTTCGACCATGTGGTAAACCAGTCCTTGAGCCATGTCATAATACTGAAATAATTCTCCGCCCAGAGTTCACCCAGATCCAGGCGAAGCCACACTCCCAGATAACGGAACGGGTCTCAGGTACACAGCAGTGAAAAGTCGGAGGTAAAGGTCTGGGTGGCCTCCTTAAGCGGAAATAAGATGGATTTCACCCAGTTTATAGCGATACCCGCAATGCTGTCAAAGTGAATACATTCCAGAAGGAGTGGATTTAAGTTCTCCGATGGGTCTCGAACATATAAAGTAACATCATCTATGTACAGAATTTGCCTGGGGCAGAACGCAAGACTGCAGTGAGAATCGTGCTATCTCAGCTGGGCCAAGAGGGGTTCCATCACAAAGGCGAATAAGATGGGTGAGGGTTGACAATGGGCACCCCTGACATGTGACCCGAGATATTGCAAAGGGAGCTAAGATTGTCCCATTAATTCGCAGGTGTGCGACAGGCTGTGTGTAGAGTTAACAGATCAGATGCATGAATTGATAGCAATCCCTAGGCATACTATTAGCTGGAAAAGATAGGGCTATTCGAGTGAGTCGAATCAATCAATCAATCAATCAGGGGTATTTTAAGCGTGCTACTCACCCATGAGGGTCTCAAGGCGCTGAGAGTTGGGGTGTTCAGCAGATCTGTTTAGCCGAAGAGCCAGAACTTTACAGTCTTCCTGAAGGTGTCCAGGGTGGGGGTGTGCCTGATGTGTATCAGGAGCTCGTTCCATGTTTTGGTCGCGATGTGGGAGAAGGATCTTCCGCCTGCTCTGTCTCGTGTTGTGTAGGCATTTGTAGGCATGGGTGAGGATTTTTAAGGTGACTCTTTTCTCCACGGAAAGCCAGTGGAGCCTTCATAGGTGTTGGCTGACGTGTTCGTGCCAGGGGAGGCTGAAGATGAGTCTGGCTGCGGTGTTCTGTATCATCTGGAGTTTGCGGAGTGGGGACGTGTTTATGCCTGCGTAGAGCGCATTTCCATAGTCAAGTCTGCTGGTGATGAGTGTGTGGGTGACTGTCTTCCTTGACTCAGGGGGATCCACTTGAAAGTCTTGGGGATGGTGTTGAAGCAGCTGGAGGTGACTTCATTGACCTGTCAGTTCATGGTGAGTCGAAGAAGATGCTGAGGTTTTTGGCGTGGTCCGAGGGGATCGTGGCGCTCAGCCACCAGGTGTGTCCCATGCTGAGGAGGTGGTTCCAAGGACGAGGATTCTGTCTTCTCGGCGTTGAGCTTTAGGCAGCTGTTGGTCATCCAGACTGCGACTTCCTGCATCCCTTTTTGGAAGTTGAGTCTGGCAGTGGCGGGGTTTTTGGTGAAGAAGAGGATGAGCTGGGTGTCGTCAGCATAGGATACGATGTTATGGTCATGCTGTCAGACGATGGTGGCAAGGGGGGCAATGTATACGTTGAAGAGGGTTGGGCTCAGTGACGATCCCTGTGGGACTCCGCAGGTGATTTACGTGGGATCAGAGAGGAAGGGTGGCAGTCTGATTCTTTGGCTTCTTCCGGTGAGGAATGATCAGATCCAGTCTAGAGTTGTTCCTTGTATGCCGGCGTCCTGTAGTCTGGTGATGACGGTGCAGTGGGAGACGGTGTAGAAGGCTGCTGATCGGTCGAGTAGGATGAGGGCTGCAGAGTGGCCTTGGTCCAGGAGGGTTCGGATGTCATCTGTGGCGGCGAGTAGGGGGGTCTCGGTGCTGTGGTTGCTCCGGAATCTGGTTTGGGATGGGTCGAGGACGGCCTTGTCTTCGATGAATCGTGTCAGTTCCCTGTTGACTGTTTTCTCTGCAACTTTGGCTGTGAAGGGGAGGAGCGAGATGGACCGGGCAGTGGGGTCAGCTGTGGTGGTCTTCTTCAGCACAGGACTGACTTTTGCGTGTTTCCAGTTGACTGGGAATGTGCCTGTTTCGAAGGTAGTGTTGATGGTGTAGCAGGGATTCTGCTCCTACACAGAACTGTGCATAGAGACTTGGGACCTTAGCGAATTAGGGTGTGCCAAAACTCACCTTAGTACCCAAAATCCCCTTACCAGACTAGCATCAGTATCTCATTGGCTCTATCATAACACCAATGATTAGATAACCCAGAACATGGAACTTAGATTATCTCAGGCAATGTGGAACACATGAACACTCTTTCGTTATACTCTCATACCAGTCCAAACCAGGGAGTAAAAGAAGACATGTGCAATTTTGAAATATTTATTTCTAATGCTGTGTTCTCATGCATAGTATCTTAGCTAATACAAGCAGACATATTATAAACAACAAGATTATCAGCATAGTTACTATTCCATAATTTACAAAGGGAGAAAGCATGTTACAATGCTAAATGGAAACAGGTTTGAATATACCTATATTTCACCCTCCCTTGCTAGTAGGTTATTTTATATCTACAGAAGGTCTCTTGGGATTACAAGTGCGGCCCCATACCTCTGGTACTTAGCGGAAATGGATCACATCAGATTCTGCACCAGCTCTCAGAATGCAAATGTTCTCCAAGTGTGTGTGATCATGCCGACGCAGTGCATTATTAAACACGCCAAAATTAGAGTTGGCCACAGCTGCATATATGTTATGTCTAGAACGTGCGCTTATCAGTCCGAACAACAACCACTGTGTTGAAATAACCTTGAAGGCCTCAGCACTCACTGTTCAGACAAAGATTACCAAGCAAGGCTGCTAATATAGAAAAACATATTATTCTCGTGTGAAGCAAAACACTCTGCAAGACGCTAAACATTTATTATAGTGTGCCATGTGCAAAAGGCAGCAGAAAGGAAAAATGGTGTTTAAACTTCTAATAAGCTCATGTCAACTTAGCACAGTGTGAATGCAAGGCACAGCCCCACGACACCCTCCCTTGATCTGAGCACGGATAAGACAGGGGTAAATTTGGAAAGCAGAGTTCAAGAACTATTAGTCAGAACCAAGTTCAAATTGCCGCAGTGAAAAAACGGGAGCAAACTTCATAAATTAAAAGTACTAAAAATCAAGCAATTTTAGCCACAGGCATAGGGAAGTCAATAGGCCTGGGTGGAAAAAATGAACACGAAAAAAAAATAAAAAAATACGATGTCCAACATGTGACCTCTGCCATGGAAGAGAGAGAAGCGATGACACATCTCACTCCAACAAAGTATATGCAAAGTATGTCGCAACAGCCTCCAATAGGAAGTCACTGTTCTCATCTAAAAACATCTCAGCCATCCAATTCAGCAATGGGAAGGAATATACATGTTCTTCAAATACCGGAGCCTCTAGCACCATCAGAGGAAAGCTCGGTGTTTCTTCAATGAAACTGCGTGCCAAGAAATCTTGCACCGCTGCGAAAACATTCTAACGTCCCAGGACTCAATGCATCGCTGCTAAGGCCATAATCCCCCCGCCAGAACAAAGCAATTCATGAGCAAGTAAGGGGCTCATCAGTTGATCATAATCCGCATTGGGAGACACCGTACTGCAGAGACACAAATCCAGGGCCCAGTCGAAATCACAACTCAGACAATGAAAGACAGGCTGGATGCATGTGAAAAAGGAAAATCTAAACGATAATCCATAAGCTGCACTCAATGTATCAAGAGGCAGCAATCTATAATATTCAAGCATTCGGTTGCCGAGCAGCAACAGCCGTGACAGATCTTCTTGCAACGCAGGACGTGCATCCATTTTGAAATAAACAAAACAACAGAAGTACACCTGCAACCAGACCTAGCATTAAGGGAAATCCACCAAACAGGCTGGAGAAAATCGAATGAAAATATGCAGGGAACACACCAAATATAGTTTGAAACGAAGTCACAAGGCCACTGCTAACAACTTTAAAAAAGTGAGCCAGCCCTGTGGTGGAGGATGCATTAAAGATAGTGTGAAATAATTCACCGAAATGCAAGGGCAAATCCGTATTTAATAAAGCGTGCACTTCTGTGCGGGTGTTTGCCACGTGAAGAACAAATGTTTCACGAGCAGATATGAGGGCGACTTCTTTCTGAGACAATAGAGCTCTTATGCGACTCATCTTGCTGAACTCTGCTTTCAAGGTCGGAATTGACGGCCAGATGGAAACATCAAGCTTCCCATGCGGGGGCAGAAACATTACATTTTTACAGCAGACTACACGTTCACTGACTGTAACCACGTAAGGAATGCCTGCTACCATCCCACAACAATCCTCGTTGTTTAAAAGTAAATAACTATCGTTTGCCAGTAATGTAAATGTTGGTATGATAGCAGGTGCCGGTGTACCTTTTAAAATACAGGCTAAATTTGGCTCGTTTTGATTACAAGAGCCATGCAATTGGAAATTCCTACACATTAATGAGTGATCTGGTGTTGTAGTGCAATCCTCTCCATTCAAATAAACCTCTTTTCCCTCCCTAAGGCACCTATAGGTAAATGGTAGTGACCAAGCTTCATGAAGATAAGCGGTGCCCAAAGGTTCATATCTGCCAATTGCATAGTGAATGAAAATGAATGAATGAAAATGGATTTTTAGAGCGCGAATTGCTGCCCTGAGGCGTCCAAGCGTGATAGTACTTCATGCAGGCCTCGAACTTGAAAAGGGGGAAAGGTAAAGTAATCAATTCATGGATAAGCCACACAGCTGAATTTGTCTCGGACACAGAAAATAGTAACAGTTCTAACTTTTCAATATGTAACATAGAAAAAGTTGCATCTTTCATAGACATAAAACGTTGCTTTTCAGTCAGATTAAAAGGGGCAAACAATTCATGTAGTGCCAGGACACTTTCCCTGATTTCAATGTCTGCAAAGTCCAGGCAAACTGCATAATAGTACACAATTGATTTTGACCATGGTACAAAACAGACACATCCTCTTACACAATATCAACAACAGATGAAACAATATTATCTAATGTGTAAACGCGGGAAGAAAGCGTGTTAATGCTATTATCTACAACTGCTAGCACTTTTTCTAAATTTGCTTGATCTATTGCTCTAATGCAGGAAGCAGCCTCAATCTGGGACAGTTTCCAAACTTCATTGTAAATAGCATATATCCATCTTTTTGATCTGTCGGAAGCCCGGCCCTTGACAAAATCATTCAGATCAACATCGTCAGTCAATTTAGATAAATGCAGCTTAACTGACGTTATAGTGGAATGTTTGAGCCAACTCTGACATAATTTGCCTACAGAATAGGTAGTCACAGAATGGCCACTTTCAAAACGGGGATCCGCTCTAACCTGCGTATAACCTTGAGCTAAACCCAGAAAACGATGCTGGCAAGAATCTGCACTTTTGTGCCACAGGTACCAACCCTTGGGATCCAAACTGGATATGTTAAAGGTAGAATTCAGTAACAGCGTCTGTAATTCTCCAATTGAAAAATTGGTATTATTATCCCAACCAGAGTATTCCTCTAATTCAGGAAAAGAAGGAGCATTTCATTTCTTAGTAGTAGCCAATCCAAAGCAAATCGTTTGTGAAATTGTACAATTCAAAAACAACATATGGTTTGGGATGAGACGTGCACGATGCAAAGCCTCAGTGCCTTGCACTTGCCAACTTTTAGAACCCCAAACAGATTTATGATCAATAGTATCCTTCCACAGCTCATAACCCCCAACAGCCAATTGGTCCAGAAAGGACTTCGAATGCAATAATTTTGTGTGGGTAAGTCTAACCTTGGAAGTGGACTTCTCTGTCATTTTAAAATAAAATGCATTAGGATTTGACTGATCAAAATCAGTAAAATAAGTGAACCTCTTTAAAAGAGGAGGGGAGCTGCCTTCGACCGGAGCGGGACAATGTTCCCATTGTGTATCATTAACCATATTCCTCCTGGTGTTAGCCTTATGCAGGTAGTGTTTGCCAAAGTGTTGATAACAATACAAATCACCATAATTTGCAGAATCTAAATACAAATCTTCAGCATCACAGGCAGCATGATATTTCAAATCCTCTACGGCCTGAACATCCCAATCATCAGAGCGTCTACTTTGTTTAATCACATCACCCATAGAAACCCTTAGGACATTTGGGACATTAATAACCTCTGGTGGTCCGTGGATTTGAAATCTAATAGCATTCCACACAATCCCATCTAAGACAGACCAAGCAGTAATGTTAACAAAAGCCAGGTCCCTCTTCAATCTGTGTGATGAGGAATGGGGTACCAATGTTCCATTAATATGTTGATTACATGTTCTCTCTTCAACATAGTGTCCGTTGACAAGGCGGAAAAAATACACCACAAATCCAATTGACATGAACAAGTAAATTGAAAAAAGCACCAACCAAATATAGGTGCAAGGGGGGATCAAAAAATGTTTTTTAAACCATGTTACAAAAACAGAAATCTTTGAAGGGGTCTTCGATGTGTGAGAGTCAGTGTCAAATGAAAATATGGCTCAGTAGCCAAACAAGTTTGCAATCAGGCATTGATAGTTCAGTGGGGTAAGTATATTCAGTCTCATCAAGATGAGCATCAGGTGGAGAACTCAATAAAGGACTGGAAACTGCAGGGATCTCGAGGGCAACGTCAGGCCTGTTAGCAGGGGCCAAAACTGAATGTCTTAAAAAAGACGGACAGGAGACCGCCGGTGTCATACTAAGAAGAATCGGCCACTCTGTGTAGTTTGACATTGTCAATGGAGATGTACCTTTTTTCCTTACGACCTGGCAGTGGTGGTAAAATGACTGTTCTTGTGCCCTGCATGCCATGTACAGGAACTGGAACTCAATATGAGGGACCAAATTCTTTCTTGTTTTCGATCTTCTCTCGAACCAGTTCACCAACTCGGGGTAGCCAGCCAACTACCGGAATCTGCAACGCAGCATCAGATGTGGAGGGCAAGTGTTCCTTTGCAAGCCTGTCTCTTGTCTCTTCTAGATTCTGTAAAACATGACAATGTTCATCTACGTCAAAGGGGGCAGCAACGGCCGCCTGGTCTAGACCTTCAAGGTCCGGGACGAACATTTTGATACCAAAGAGTATTTCGTATGGGCTCCGCCCACCCAGAGACCTTCTAGGGAGATTGTTAAGTGAACGTTGCACGCTATTGAGATCGGCCAGCCAGGTCCTGCCAGTGCCTATAACCCTAGCTGTCAAAGACTGCTTTAAATCTCGGTTCATTTGTTCCACAACACTATTACCCTCGGGTCTGTATGGAGACGAAAACTTGACTTGGACCCCCAACAAACTCATGGCATCCTTGTACCCCTTATAGGCGAACGCTGGACCGTGATCCGAATGGAAGGTGCCACAGGCAAAAAATCCTACAAAGATACGCAAGTCTCTTATGACAGTTCGCGAATCAGCGCTGCGGTGTGGCCACACCCAAACAAAGCTTGTGCAACAATCAACTGCAACTAAGATGTACTTATACGCAATATCAGAGAAAAAAGGACCGCAGTGATCTAAATAAACACAAGCAAGTGGTCTATTAGAAATGTACAACTGTGTCTGGGGCGGATGCGTAGCAGTCGAAGGCTTGATCTGCTGGCAAATGTCACATTGGAGGACATAATCACGCGTCTGTTTGTACAGTCCCCGCTACCAGAAAAGTAGTTGTAACTGAGACACAGTAGCCAAAACGCCTGCACGCGCAGACGCAACACCCTCGTGGGCAGCTGTAATCAGTGTGGACTTGCGGTCCGCGTTGGGAATCAATCTTTCACCAACGTCTGGTATTTTCACATAAGGAAATTTATCAGGACTTAAGTGATACGAAAACTTTGAAGGGAAGCCCTTAGGATATTTACTTCCCTTCTCAGTAGCAGCAACAGCTGCCAAGATGTCATAATCAATCTTACTTTTGGAACGTGTAACTGCTGCAACCAAATATGTCGATACTGCTTTTTTTGTGTCCTCATCGGCCAAACTATTGCCAACAGCGTGAACTCCCATGCGCTGATGACCGAGAGTATGAATTACATAAGCGAGAGGCAGCTGCTCTTTAAGTTCAGCCACTCGAACCCAGATCATTTTATGTTTTATCGTGCTACCCTTGGAATCACGAAAATCATTCTGTATCCAAAAGAATAGGTTTTCATTGTAAGACTGAACACAGTAGTAAGAGTCACTCACAATAAGAGTAGTCACACTAGGATCTGTGTTCTCCAATGCAAGCATCAGAGCACGGAGCTCTGCCAATTGGGCGGTACAGTCCCCTAATGTCTTTGTATGCACGACATTGCCTTGAATTCATCATTCACCATGGTACCTACCACAATGGTGCAAGCTGAAACGTATGCGTGCTTAGACCCATGCGCAACTTGCGCTGAACCATCAGTGTAAATGATACAATGGAAATCCTCCTAAGGCCGCATAGTCAACGGAGCAGGATGAACAAACTCATACTGCAAAAACTCTTGTGACTGCAAGGAGGCATCAAAAATGAACGTGACATCCGGAGATGTCAATGATGCAGCCCATTGTATCCACCGTGGGTGCAAAGCTTTAGAATTTGGTACACTGGCTTTTGTCACTGCCTCTAGAGCAGGATATGTGTTAACAACCAACATGCGTTTTCCCTGCGACAGTGCATGTACCTTAAGAATCCTATTTGGAAAAGAGAGGGGGCACCGGGCACAGTGCTGGTTATTTCAGTTGAAGCTCCTGACCAAAACGACTGTGACACAATAAAAATACATAAAACAATGTATATAAGAAATATATATTTTTTTAAATAATTTATTATTATTATATCTTGTAAATCAATTTATCAAGAATATGGAACAGACAGTTAATTGAATAGAAAAAACATGATATACATATATACAAATCAAAACATGATTATCCATAGGTTATCAAACCACTGATTAGTACATAACAAGAGGCCCTACTTGAATCTATGTCTGCACTTGAGGTACAAATGTTGTTAATTTAGCACTCGATTTTACAAAGAGAAGGTAATCAAAAAATATTATTAAATCCAATCTCTAAACATTGGTCATAGTTGGCTACCAACGCGTTTCGGCAGAGCCTTCATCAGGGTTTTCTTTACAGTGGTTGCTATATGAACAAAAAAACTTTTATTTAATACACATTCCTACTTAAACGGTCAAAAAAAAGCACAATAACAATAGGTCTAAGAGCTTACAACTATATGCCTAGATATAGACTTGGGCGAACTTACACCTCTAACTAAAGGTAAATTGATAACATGATCAATTGAGCTAAATATCAACCCCCCCACCCCCAGCACTGCATTACCAGGCATTCTGGAGCGAGGTTCGGGAGGCTATCATAGGATATTTTGAACAT
The DNA here is from genome assembly GCF_964263255.1 of Lissotriton vulgaris. Taxonomy (NCBI): domain Eukaryota; kingdom Metazoa; phylum Chordata; class Amphibia; order Caudata; family Salamandridae; genus Lissotriton; species Lissotriton vulgaris. The sequence goes on from NC_141691.1 coordinate 1,738,842,809, forward strand.
AGTTTGCAGTCTGTCACCTCCCTGTCCAGGCCTTTAAGATGGTAAACTGTAGGGTTTGTATTGCCAAATAGGCCATGGTGCTGAAAACATTACGGGTGGAACTGAATCGGCTGGAAGCGGGGAGCTACGCTTTAGAACTCCAGTATTTTGAGTCCTGAGATGGGGAACTACTGCCTTCTATCCATAGCAAACTTGTGGAATCTGAGGAAGTAGCGATTTGGAAACTGCAATGTCTGGAGAGGGAGGCTGGTACCCGGCGGTACGGGGAGTGTGGCAGCCAAGACATTGACTGGTTACTGCTCAAACCCTGGGCAAGTGACTACTTGGTTGAACTTCTGGATGATCACCTCAAAATACAGGCATACACAGATGCCATACAGTGCACCCCAGTGGGATTTTACATGGACCTATATTTCTCCTCCTAAATTAGATCTCCCCTTACTTGACACCCTATTTAGGCTCAATACAACTGCTTAGGCCACACTGGGCCCTTCCCCTTACCCAGTGGTCCGTCCAGGCTCAGGGATGCTCAGGCAGGCTTGTTCAGGCCCTTTTGTCTAGGCCCTGCCCTGAAGAATCATCCTAGGGGCCGCGAGAAAGCATTCCATGTCTTGATTTGGGCCTCACTCTGTAGCTATTATTTAGTAGCCTCGGCCCAGCAGGAATCTGTGCACCGCACCACACCACACCGTGTGGCTTTTGAGCGGATGCAGGCAAGCCCCGCATCACCACTCACCTCTGAGGCTACCACAAACCCCCTAGAGACACACATCCAGTGGCGTCACTAGGGCTGGTGTCACCCGGTGCGGGTAACTCATGGTGTCACCCCCTCACAACTTACCGGATGGACCATCTCAACCTCTGCCTGCACCATCTCACCCTCTGCCTGCACCATCTCACCCTCTGCCTGCACCATCTCACCCTCTGCCTGCACCATTTCACCCTCTGCCTGCACCATCTCACCCTCTGTCCGCACCATCTCCCTTCTGCCTGCACCATCTCCCCCTCAGCCTGCACCATCTCACCTCTGCCTGCACCTTCTCCCCCTCAACCTGCACCATCTCCCCTCTGCCTACACCATTTCCCCTCTGCCTGCACCATCTCCCACTCTGCCTGCACCATCTCCCCCTCAACCTGCACCATCTCCCCTCCGCCTGCACCATCTCCCCTCTGCCTGCACCATCTCCCCCTCAACCTGCACCATCTCCCCTCCGCCTGCACCATCTCCCCTCTGCCTGCACCATCTCCCCCTCAGCCTGCACCATCTCACCTCTGCCTGCACCATCTCCTCTCTCAACCAATAGACCTTTCAAAAACAGCCCTGTAGTTACATTAGTCTATTCCTGATTTGCTATTTGATTTATTGCGCTTAGACACTCATATCTGCAACTGCATGGTTTATATTTGATGGTTTGAACTGGAAAAACTAAAGACATGCATGGTTTTGTGACCAATACTTTGTCCTTTACTTTGCATTTTGCTATTCCTGCAAACTCATCCTTAGGCTGGAGGCTTGCTATCCAGCTCCCAACAGCAACTTCTCAGGGTGATATTCTCAATTTAAGGTAGTGGTTGCAGAAATACAGGTGGTACAGTGCCAGCCATCAAGCAGCTACAGCACGTAGAACAGACTATAATAATAAGGACTCACCTTACCTTATTCTGTGCATGCCAAACTCTTGCCTTGCGGAGCGTCTGTACATGTCGCGCCCCAGCCTACTCAACAAACATGTGTAGGCCTCTGACGCAGCCGTCGGCCCTCCCATTGTGGAGGGGTGGGGGGCATGTAGAGGCCCGAGCAGGTGCTGTGTGGAAAGTTTATCATGACCCCATCAAGTGCAGGCTTTCTAATCACAGTCACTGGAGCACTTCCTGTGTGCTTAGGATTCTAAAACGGGCCGATAATGTGACCTGCTGACTCGTGTTCTGCTCTGCTCCCAAAATAAGCCACGGATTTGATAACCTGGCATACAATGACTAAAATGCACATCATTAAGTAACAAAGAAAGATCGGAGTTGTTGCCTAATAATCCTCATGCTTACGGTTTATCTGCTCCTTTCCCTTGAGCAGCGACATCCCCAGCTTTGGAAGTTTTATGACCATCCTGGGCAGGACTGCAGCAGTAGAGCATTTCAATGTTTTTTTCTAGTGGGTGCAGAGTAGGCATGAGCGGATTTTGCGGATTGGCAATCCGCGAATTTGCGGATTTGCAAACTCGCAATCCGCAAAATCCGCGAATTCCCGCGAATTTGCGGATTTTTTTTTTTTTTTGTGTTCGCCCGTGTTTCTGCCAGTTCGCGAGGGTTTTTACAATTTCGCAATTTGCGAACTTACCTGTCGGGTCGCAAGTTTTGCGAACTTGTTGTTTCTACGTGTCCAACCTGTTTGGGACACTCTTCTTCATCACTGCCACTCTCTGTCACCACTGCCACTCTCTGACTACTCATGCCACCCTCTGGCCCACCCATGCCACCCTCTGTTTCATCACCACACCCTCTGGTTGTCCAGTGTACATTATTTTTGGCAAAGCAAAGCACACCTTCCCTGCCTCAAGTGACCTGAATTAATTTGGGGCTGATTAATGTGTCACAGAATATTTTTTTAGCTGGCACCTGCTTCCTTAGTGCGCCCTGATTAGTGATCTTTTGCACTTGCTAAGTGCTTTCATTGTTGCAAAATTAGTTACAACACCTGCCCTGCCCCAACTGACAATAATGAATTAGGGGCTGATTAATGGATTTTAACTTCCAGCCTGGCTCCTGCTTGTCTCCCTTAGCTGTAATTCAGGACCTTTGTGGCATATGTGTAACTATTCTGAGGTTCAGAGCAGGGTCACATAATAGTTGCAACTGGCAACTGAACTCTGGAGGGGCCCCTCAGGAAGCACTACAGGAAATGGCTACTAATGATGAGCCTGAACTTTTGAACCTGGTAAGTAGTTACTTTCAGTTTTGCTAAAATCGTATTTCTGCAATTTCGCACTTATTCGCGGGGCGCGAACTCACGCGAACAGTGCGAGCAGTGCGAGCAAAATCCGCTGCTCGCGGATTTGCGGATTTTTCAGGAAATTCGCAAATCTCGCGGATTGCGGATTTCCCGAAAATCCGCAAAATCCGCGAGCGGAACGGATTTTCCGCCCATGCCTAGTGCAGAGTCGCATTCAGTTCTCCTCCAGGTGGGTATAACGCTGGAAGGGCAGGCGGCAGCGCCACGAACTGTATCTGAATATTTTAAGTGTGAACAGCAGGCACACTAAACCTCGTAATTCCTTGTTTCGCGCACAATGGCTTTCTGCTCCACGGAAATACGAGACCAGACAGAGCAGGAAGCACAGCCTCTTTCAATGACTTTCTGAGCAGCCCCGCCCGCGCCGAAGATTTGCAACTATGTTTGTTCCAGGCAGGCTGACGGGGCTGATAGTCTGACAGAGGGAGCAGCAGGAAAATACACCATAGATCCGTGGCTGGTACCTGGCAATCAGAACGAGTCCTCCAAGCCCAGCGCAGGCAGGAAGGATTAATTTCTCAAAGGGGGCCCCCTTCAAGTGCTGAAGACTAGGGGGCTGCAGGGGCGTTTGTTACGCCCCTGCACAGCGTAACCATAACCAGATGGTGTCACCCCCATGTGAGGGTGTCACCCGGTGCGGACCGCACCCCCCGCACCCCCCTAGTGACGCCACTGCACACATCCTCCACCATCTCGTACAAGTCTCCTTCATAGCGTGCCAAACACCACCAGCCACTCGTCCACATCCCATTTCTCACCGCAGGCAGCCAGCAGAGCTGGGAGTTAGGTTGTGTCTTGTCAGTAGTCGGATTTTGCAGCCCTCTCCCCCTCAGCAGCAGTATCCGTCTGTGCAGCGGGGCGTCAGGGTGTCAGGTGCCATCAGACTCGCCTGAAACCGCCCATGGTCACGGATATTTGCAGGATTGTCGTTCCAGCCAGCCGAGCATCCTTAGCAGATGGCCATCTTGCGGCAAGGCTCGCTGGAGCCCCTCACGCTTTCCTATGCTTACTGCTACCCCAACACTATTCTGCAACCTCAGTGCATCATCTGTGTTTCTTTGACACTCGATTTCAACCCACACCCATCTCCTCACTCTCCTTTCTGCTTCTACTGCATCTCCCTATCCTATCTTTCAAACAGACATTACTATCCTTGCCTCCACACCTGCCTCTTGATAAAAGCCTCCCACGCCATGAATCTCTTCCTTCCTCTGTACACCAGCAACGTCCCCCATTATCCCCACTTGCTTTGCCACAGTACTCTTTGGGTGTGTCATTCAGTCCTCTCTCACCTCCAGGGCAGGACTGGCCCTTGCGGCACCGGGCAATCCCCTGGTGCGCCGCAAGGGTGGGGGCCGGTTTTGGGCTCCTGGGGGCTGTTTTTGTTACAGGTCCGTTTTTGCTGCAAAATCGGTCCTGTAACAAAATCGGCCGAAAACCGGCCCGGTAAAGAGCTCGAAAACCCCGTTCCCAGTCCGGCCCTGCTCACCTCATCATACTTGTAGTGGCCAGCTAGTCACACCCTAGTGTTTATAAGTAATGTGCTTCCACCAGCCACTCCTAGAGGGCTGGTTGCCACACTCACCCCACACTTATCCATCACAGGTGTCACAGATATTATCCCACTGTGTCTGTGTGGTCATTGTTACTGCATGGGGGCCTAGGGCCTCGCCCCTTACATTGGCAGTGAGTGTGCAGCAGCCTCAAAGTCTTGTGAGGGGGAAGGGGTAGCCTGTTTCAAAGGCACACTTGCCAGCACGCTTCACCTGATGGGTGAGGAAGGCGGTGCCCTAGAGTGCATGCCCAGCAGCACAGGCCTGCTGTGAACCGGCGCCAGCAAATTACCTTGTGTAGTCGATTGGAACCGGCGCAAGCAAATCACCTTGTGTAGTCGATTGAAGCAAAATGGGAAAGCTGGACAAATTTTCTGCCGGCCGTGACCACAATAGGCGGGTCCGGGACCAGGCAAAGTGGCCACTGACTCAGCAGGCATTAGGTGAACCCCAGTAATGGCAGTGGGAGGCCACGTGCAAGGTGAAGGAAGAGGGGGTGTGGGGTCGCAGTAAGCACAGTGCCCGAGTTACCCCTTAAGCTGCGGACCCTCATGGCAGAAAGAGGAGCCTCCCTGTCCCTGAAGTGTTCGCACGGGCGGAGAAACTGTGCCACCATTGAGGCAGCTGTAGTACCTGCAGGGTAGAGAAGAGCCTGTAAGCATCCCGCTTTCTGCCACCGTTATACTAGTGAAGCGACACTGCTGTGTAAGAACTTGTCACAACCTGCAACCCTACCTCACAGCCGGTACACGGGGGCAGCACCCTACTTGCCTGCTATGAAGAGCTGAGACATGCGGTGCCCGAGTGGAGGTATGAGGTGGTCCATGGTCCATGTTGACTACTCGCTGTTGCAGAGGGAAGAGCAGTGCCAGGGGCCGCACTAGCATGAGGTTAGGTCCCACACGGCCTGCGATGGAAGAAGATGGGGAAGGAATAGAATTGATGGCAGCCCAGTTAGGCGGAAGCCGTGGCCGGTCGGCTGAGAGCAAGGAGCAGTGGCAGGGCCACCTAAAGGTCACGGAGGCACAGCGGCCTGCAGAAAAACAAATTGAACAAAACAGACAGTGTGCAGTAAAACGGACCACAGCACAGGGACGACTGCTGAGGTCCAAGGTTAATGGAGACAGTGCACCGGCATATACTGAAGTGGCAGCCCCGCTGGGACCCTGTTATCATGCTATATATTTAGGAAGGGCAATTTCTCCTCCCGGTGAATTAGCTGAATGGACCTCATGAGAAAAAGATGCCGGGGCATATGTAGACCTTGTGTCGGCACCTAGTGGCCATGGGTGGTCACTGCAACAGTCAAGTTAGCTCCTGTCAAAGAGGAAATAGCCTGCAGTGCAAAGAGGGGGCTCGGCCCTGAACTGCAGTGGTATCAGCACCAAGGGGGCACGAAATGGCAAGGAGACTGCGCAAGAGTGTGCTATATGCTGCCCCATGTGAGAGGACTGTCGTAGGCAGAGAAGAGACTGTGCATTGAGCCATGGCAATACAGCAGTGTCTAGCCAAGAGGACTGACAGGCATTTTGAAAAGGGAAGTACTGTAAATCCCCACAAGTACAGCCACAGACTGGTTTCCCAGGAGAAAAAGGTGGGCGATGAGCGCCTCCTTGCAGTCATATAGTTCCACCGCATTCATGAGGAGATAGCTGATTGTGCCCCCGGTGGTGAAAGGACACTATTGTAAGAGGAGGAACCAGGTGCGCAAGGTGCCAACAGAAGGCGCACCTAAAGTGAAGGATGGAGGGCACAAATTCAGAAGTGCGTTGAAGACCGCACCAGAGAAGCTGACTGTGTGGGCAGGAGCCCGGAGCAAAGGAGAGCCCCATAAGGAGGAGAAGAGGAAAAGTAATCACGTGGCGTGACGGACACGCCGAAGTCTGCCTGAGTGGAGGCAGGAGAGATTGCTACAACAGCATAGCCTTGAAGCTCAAGGAGTGTGGCCTCAAGTGAAGATGATGAGAAGACCTGGTAGAGGTCGTCCAAGATACCTGTGGGAGGTCAACGAAGAGAAGGCATGTGAGAGGTCGATGAAGAGACGACCTGTGAGAGGTCAATGAAGAGACGACCTGTGAGAGGTCGATGAAGAGAAGACCTGTGAGAGGTCCATGCAGAGGAGACCTGTTAGAGGTCCATGCAGAGGAGACCTGTTAGAGGTCCACGCAGACGAGACCTGTGAGAGGTCCATGAAGAAGGAAGAATTGTGAGCGGTTTGCAGGGAGAAGGCCTGTGAGAGGTCCGTAAGGAGAAGGCCTGTGAGAGGGCCACGAAGATAAGGCCTGTGATAGGCCCAAGAAGAAGACCTGTGGAGGGTAGTGAAAATGAAAAAGGTCACAATGAGAGGTCTGGTGAGTAGACGAGGAAAAGGCTCAGTCCTAGGGGTAGGACATGGTCAGGGAAGCCCATGTGAAGAGCACTTCACATGGAGAGGCCTGGCCAAAAGAAAGAAGAGTAAGGCACGATGGCAACACGAGTAGAGACTTTGGGATGCCCCTAATCGCAACCTAAGAATGGACGTTGCCAGGGTGCCATAGGGCTCTAGTGCAACCAAGACTACTGCCTCCCAGCGGGTATTTGGGTAGTAAAATAAAGAAATTATTAGGATTCAGTGGAACCTCCAAGTCTCTATGTCCCTGTGCAACTGCAACTACTGCACCAATCATAGCTTCGTCTATGAACTTAAAAGCTGAATCCAATCACAAGAGGTTCAGGAAACTCCTGAAAAAAAACTTTTCACGCTAGGTTTAAACTGAGATCGACATAGAAAATGGTTCCTCTTGAAGCTTATTGGGCATGGCTACTCACCCCGCCAGATTATATGCTAACACCCCCTCCAACAAGCAATCTCTGTTCGCTCACCTGCCAGATCTTTGAAGTTACCTTCAGGCAACATGCAGCACTTTTTAAAACTCCCTTATTAATACAGTGATACTTTAAATTATATACAAATCCCAAAGGAAAGAGAAATGGAGCACCCTGGTTCTTGTCAGTGTTCCCGTATCTTCAGCAGACAGGCATTGGGCATTTATGTGGGCATCCAATCTATTCTGAACAATGCCTCCTTTTGTGTAAGTCTGAGACCAAGGTCACAGGTGGATTTTTGATGTCCAGCAGATTGTATGTACTTTGTGAATGTAAAGCCCACTGTGCTCCTCTTTATTGCAGGGCTGTCTCGCTCCCATGCAATCAAATTGTACCTGGGAGATTAGGTTACTATACTCTGAAAGCTCTGTCTCGGAGTCAATCATCCCTTTAAGCAACCCCAGCAGGTCAGGGAAGGGATAATCAGGGTCACGTGTTTAATCTATATCACTCAGAGAGCTACAATGCCTCGGTTGTACCAGCCTCCACTGCTGCATCTCAGCAATTTGTGTGCCGCCGCCTGAGCTGGCTGACAGCCAGGAGGGGTCCTCTCGAGCGCGTGGCGCGCGGCATGTCTGCCACTCAAACCCCATCCAGCCAAGCTTTTTTACTAGTAATTCGAAAACGCCGGCGGTTCCAAAATGGATGCTGTGCGGGCTACTTATATTATTTTTCATCTTCTATATAGCGTGAACAAGACCCAACGGGTCTCGGAGCGCTTTAAATAAGAATAGTTTCAGGCCTCAAGCAGCAGCATGAAAGAAAAGTTTAACATCAAGTTTTACATAAGAACAGTTTCTCAATTCAATTAGAATTTTACCTAAGAAACGTTATTGAGTAATTAGGCAAAATGTGTGTTTAAAATAGTGAGGAGAACATGTAAATAAAGTGAGGAAAACTTGTAAATATCACCTGTGTCTTTAGGTTTCAGGAATAATTCGAAGCGGAAATGCCACAGTTACAACAATATTTAGCAATATTTTGGGAAACGGACAAGAAAGCTGGGCGCTCGTGTCAAAAAGAAGAAATACTCAGATAAGCACGATGTTATGGCTATGCTGTTGTACAATATTTAATACAGCAAAACGTGAGCTCCATGTTATGTTCCTGAAGTCTGCATTTTCCCCTTATCCGTCATGAGCATTACTACATCTGCTTTCCTCTGAATTTGGGCCTAAAGCTGCAGAAGCAGAACGGTCACTGTCTCGCCTCCTCTGACTGAAGCAAGCATGCTCCTCTTAAAAGATCTGAAGCTCTTCTCTGGGAGCTAAAGTTTTTGTTTCCCCCACCCCACTGGCATTGTACCCATGTCCATCGTCCAATCAATGGTAAGGACACCGAAGGATGCTTTTTTGTGTTTGTTTTTAGCGAAACGGGTTTCTGTACTATTTCATGGTGCTTCTCATCTGCCGTTTCCCCTGGAAACATTTCTTTATAAACTGTGGAATATGCGCTCCTCACAATATTTCACAGCTGGTTCACTATTTTGGGGTGTTTTGGATGTTTAACTGAACTCAGTGAAAATGTTGTAGTTCTCAGAGTAGTGTTCAGAAAAGTATTCACATTCTATTACTACTTCCTGGCTGATTGTATCTGGAAAATCCTACCGAGCTCTTACTGTTACCAAAATGTTTTAAAGGCTGGGTTTCACCAATTTTATTTTCTAGAGAAATGTTTCACCAAGCCATAGTGACAAACTTCATGCACCATCATGGAAGGTTCTCCAGCACTGTATCCCTCGCATAGTAACATGATCTGGAGCCATGAATGCAGCCAAACTCCATGTGCTGCCTCTGTAAACGGCAGAGCTGATCCAAATAATCACAATCCCCAGTCAACAATCGGCGGCACACAGTGGACTGCTGTAATTGGACACTGTCAAAATACAGAGAACACATATTACAGTATGGCAGACATCTAACTCATGCTGGAGAACCCCTTCCACTGCTACATGCATTGGAAACTCCAGAAGCACATTAGAGTGACACATTGTGTAATCAAAATATCCTTGTTTAATTGGTCCAAGAGACCATAAATCTATAGCGCATGCTACTCCGGGAATAATCCCCCCTGCAATCTGACCATCCGCTGTAGACAATGAGAGGCCTTGTGATTTGAATAGCGCAACATTGTATGTTTGAGTATCATAACATTGTTTACACCGGGATCCCAAGAAAATCAACAATAGGCTTAAAAAGCTCCAGAATCAAGCAGCAAGAAAGTGTTAGGAACTCCAGAGCTTCCACTAGGTAGACCCAATAATAAAGCATAATATTCTTTACTTACTGTGGCAGAGTTGTAGAACACCTGTGGAGATAGACCCCTCACTACGTGCCGGACATCAACCTGTGATCAGCCACAGCAACCCTTCTTCCTCAACGAGCCTTCAAAGGAACTAAAGAAGAAGACACACCCTTACAAGTCCAAGGACCCAAATTCTGAAAGTCTGTGAACCAAAACTTCAGGGCAAAAGCAAACTACAGGCATTTCAGGAAAGATCTGGTGCTGTTCCACTGAACATTCAATTACACCCCCACACCTCAGGTGGAAGCAACTGAAGAATATCAGAACATGAATTTCCTTTACTGATTGGACTTTTAAACCTCCCCAATTCTGTCTTTAAGCTAGCACAAAGAAGAAACCAAATGTGTACTTGCAGCGCTTCGCGATAAATATATAAGTAAATAATTGTATTTCATTCTATTTAATTCATTTAGCCCTCAATTTTAATGGGTATGGTTCCTTTGCTTGCTTCTTGAAGTAGTGAAGGTCACAGCAGTGCTGGTGGAGCTGGTGCAGCTCCTCTTCATATGTTCAGAATCCGCAAGACATTTACCCAACCTAAAGGTTTCCTGCAAAGCATATCTTGTCAAGGCTCTTAGAAGCAAGGGGAAGCAGGGAAACTCGCAATTCCTCTCTCACAACCTATGACTGGGAACATAGGTACCCAGTGTCGGACAGTCCAGTACAATGGCATCATGTCCTATTTTTAGGTCTCGCCTACGCAGCACGCAAGCGCTGCTTAGGGGGACCTTTAGCCATCGCTCAGGACTTTTGCCTAAATGCGTGCATTTTTCCATTCATTTGTATTGCAACTCGTGCATGTTTGGTGTTTCCCTTGCGGGGGCGAGCAGTGGCGCCATCTGTTTATAATTATCTTGATCGCGCTTTCGAAATAGATGGCGCCACTGCTTGCTCCCGCTAGGGAAGTGCCAAACTTGCACGAGTGGCAAAACAACCCAATGCAAAACATGCACATGTTTGAGCAAAAGTAAATGCTGTGCGTTTCTGGTCCCTGTTACCATGCGGAGACTGCTTGTTTCTAATATTCGACCTCTTTCTGCTCTCCCATGTGCCCCTTCGAGATCCACCTCTACTTCAGTATTCTGCCAGCACCCTCCTACCCAATAGTTGTCGTCCACCCCCACCACGTCCACCACCAGGTCCACCACCACCACGTCCACCACCACATGTCCACCACCACGTCCACAACCACCACGTCACCACCACCACGCCCACCACCACCACCACATGTCCGCCACATCTACCACCATGTCCACAACCACCACGTCCACCACCACCAAGTCCACCACGTCCACCATCACCACATCCACCATATCCTCCACCACCACGCCCACCACCACCACGTCCACCACCACCACATCCACCACCACCACCACGTCCACCACATCCACCACCACATCCACCACCACCACATTGACCACGTCCACCACCACCACCACATCCACCACCACCACCATGTCCACCACCACCACGTCCACCACCACATCCACCAACACCACGTCCACCACCACCACATCTACCACCACATCCACCATCACAACCACGTCCACCACCACCTCCACGTACACCACCACAACATCCACCACCACCTCCACCACCACACCCAACACCACCATGTCCATCACCACCACATCCACCACCGCCACATCCACCACCACCACCATGTCCAACACCACATCCATAACCACCACGTTCACTACCACCATGCCCACCACCACCACCACATCCACCACCACCACATCTGCCATGTCCACTACCACCACGTCCACCACCACCACCACATCCACCACCACGTCCACCACCATGTCCACCACATCCACCACCATGTCCACCACCACCACCACGTCCACCACCACCGCATCCACCACCACCACCACTACCATCATGTCCACCACCACGTCCACCACCACCACGTTCACTACTACCACCACCACCACCACATCCACCACCACCACATCTGCCATGTCCACCACCACCACGTCCACCACCACCACCACGTCCACCACCATGTCCACCACATCCACCAGGATGTCCACCACCACCACCATGTCCACCAGCACCACATCCACCACCACCACCACATCCACCACCACCACATCCACCACCACCACCACCACCATGTCCAACACCACGTCCATAACCACCACGTTCACTACCACCATGTCCACCACCACCACCACATCCACCACCACCACATAGACCATGTCCACTACCACCACGTCCACCACCACCACCACATCCACCACCACGTCCACCACCATGTCCACCACATCCACCACCATGTCCACCACCACCACCACGTCCACCACCACCGCATCCACCACCACCACCACTACCATAATGTCCACCACCACATCCACCACCACCACGTTCACTACTACCACCACCACCACCACATCCACCACCACCACATCTGCCATGTCTACCACCACCACGTCCACCACCACCACCACGTCCACCACCATGTCCACCACATCCACCAGGATGTCCACCACCACCACCACGTCCACTAGCACCACATCCACCACCACCACCACATCCACCACCACCACATCCATCACCACCATCACCACCACATTCACCACCACCACGTCCACCACCACATCCACCACCACCACCACATCCACCACCAGATTCACCACGTCCACCATGTCCACCACCACCACGTCTACCACCACCGTCACCACGTCCACCACCACGTCCACCACAATGTCCGCCACCACGTCCACCACCACTACATCCACCACCACCACCACGTTCACCACCTCCACGTCCATTACCACCACCACATCCACCACCATCACATCCACCACCATGTCCTCCACCACATCCACCACCATCACCACGTCCACCACCACATTCACCACGTCCACCACCACCACCACATCCACCACATCCACCACCACCACCAACTCCTGCACCATGTCCACCACCACGTCCACCACCACCACCACGTCCACCACCACCATATCCACCACCACCATGTCCACCACCACCACCACATACACCTCGTCCACCACCACCACCACATTCACCACATCCACCACCACCACGTCCACCACCACATCCTCCACTACGTCCACCACCACCACCAAGTCCATTACGACCACTACCACATCCACCACCACCACAATGACCACCACTTCCACCACTACCACCACATCCACCACCACCACCACCACCACCATGTCCACCACCACCACCATGTCCACCACATCCACCACCACGCCCACCACCACCACATCCACCACCACCATCACCACGTCCACCACCACCACCACCACATCCTGCACCATGTCCACCACCACGTCCACCACCACCACCATATCCACCACCACCACCATATCCACCACCACCACCATATCCACCACCACCATGTCCACCACCACCACATCTACCACACCCACCACCACCACATTCACCACATCCACCACCACCACGTCCACCACCACATCCACCACTATGTCCACCACCACCACCACCAAGTCCATTATGACCACTACCACATCTACCACCACCACAATGACCACCACCACGTCTACCACCACTACCACATCCTCCACCACCACCACGTCCACCACCACCACCAAGTCCATCACATCCACCACCATGTCCACCACCACCACCACATCCACCACCACGTCCACCACCATGTCCACCACGATTTCCACCACCACCACCACATCCACCACCACGTCCACTACCACGTCCACCACCAACACATCCACCACCACCATGTCCACCACCAGCACATCCACCACCACCCCATCCACCATCACCACGTCCATCACCACCACCCCCACCACATCCACCACCACATCCACCACCACATCCACCACCACATCCACCACATCCACCACGTCCACCACGTCCACCACCACCACCACGTCCATCACATCCACCAACACCATCACCACATCCACCACCACTTCCACCACCACCACATCCTGCACAATGTCCACCACCACATCCACCACCACCACCACGGCCATCACCACCACCATGTCCACCACCACCATGTCAACCACCACCACCACATCCACCACCACCACCACCACCTCCACCACCACATCCACCACCACCACCACATCCACAACCACCACCACATCCACCAGCACCACGTCCACCACCACCACTACGTCCACCACCACCTCCATGTCACAGGGGCTCCTGTAAGAGCACTTTCAGCATCTCTACCTCACAGTGACATACCTGCACAAGCCACTCACTCAAAACAAGCATTTGCATAGCCAATAGGTCTCACCTTTGGGACCTGATAAGTGTTTAGCCATGCAACACTTGATGTTGTTGCAGCAAGAATATTGCGCTGGATAACTAAACACTTATAAGGTCCCAAAGGCGAGACCTATCAGTTATGCCAATGCTTGTTACTAAAGCCACTAGGTTCATGAAAAAGGCTAAGGCAGCAGGCCCTGGATTCTGACTCAGATCACAGTGGGATGGGTTTGCAGTGACCCTGTCAGCTCTTGGGAACCTGATATAGAGAAAAAGGCCCCATCCTGGCAAGAGTCTGCTCACGCATGGGTGCGCAGACCAGAGTTCCTGTCAAGTTAGCTTAGAATGGAACCTTCAGAGAGAGGATGTCAAGTGCCTCATGCCAGAGCACTGAACTTGGGTGAGGATAATGCCTGGGCACAATTTTGCCTTCCAATTCAGAGGCACCATGACAGGTGACACGGGTAGACCCCTATTCTCATTGCCTGGCCTCTTTGACGTGTGCCTAGGCTAGGTCAACATTACATTACAGGGCTAGTTTATATCTGAGGAAAGGGTCTGGCACTAAACCCAGGCTGGATAGTTAGGTGGTATTCTGACAGGGCTAGGGGCAAGAAGGATGCTCTCAGAGTAGAATAGGAGAGTGACCAGAGTTTAAAAAGAAATCTGTAGGGCTTTTCTTATGACCTACATTGGCGAAGCTAGTGTTCTTTGTTCTGTCTGATCTATTATACTTTAAAGTGGTGTCTGTAGGAAGAAGGTTAACACCTGAAATCCTTTGGTTGCTGCCTGAACATGTCTTCATTGAGTGTGTTGTGTTTTCTGGTGCCAATAAATGTTTCCCTTTACACTTTTTTCCTCTTACATTTGTCACAGTGGAATTTATGAGGTGCTTTCTCCTCTTTCCAACGAGACAATAACTAGTGTCAAACAACTGACTTGATACTTAGGCATACCATTAATGCTGAATGTAACACCTTTCAACCCGATTTTCTCTCTGCACTGAGTGATGCCTCATGACTCATGAAAATTGCAGCTGGCAAACACTGAACCTGGTTCTCAAGATCATTACACTAAGCACTATCCATGTGACCATTAAACTTTAAACAAAGAGAGCTTCATATCAGAACCGACTCCAGAAGGCATGAAACAATATCTCAGAAATCCTATTCCTCTCCTGGCCTATATAAAATGATCTTCTAATATTAAAACACTAAGCAGTGACCACCAACCTGGAAAACCTTAAGCAACAACTAACCATACTCTTAGATCGCGTTGCATTAAAATTGCCCAACTAAGGACATACCATCCTGTACGTATGCACTGCGCTTTTTCTTGTTACTCTCAATGAACACAAAGATCCCTTATTACTATCTTAGATTACTCTAACAGGAAATGAAAGCTACACATCATTCTGAATGAAACTTGGAGAGTCATGATTACATCCTCAAACATTAACCTCCATAACTTCATCGAATTGTTTGAATCCCAGCAAGATGTTAAAGCTTTTACAATGGCTAGGGTTGTATTTGATATAGCGCAAACTAGACCCAAAGGTATCAGAGCAATTTACATAAGCACCAGTTGCGTCACAGACTAATACATCCATTTTGTTAGGCACAGGGAGATTAAGTGATTTGCCCAGAATAAAAGGACGTTGATGCAATACCATCAGCTTCTTCTTCAATCAAAACATACAGAAGATCTGACAGCACTTTGTCAAGTCCAAACCTGCTTTTCCTCTAACATACTTCAGGAAGCAAACTCTGGGAAGGTGAACATCTTGGATAGGAATATACTTAAGACTAGTTACCGCCAGAGGGGTGTGGCTAGCGCCCTAGGAAGATGGCGGCATTTCCGTGACTCGCTTGAGGACGGCGCAGAGGCAGAGGGATTTTGCGGCGTGCTCCATGTCAACGAACCGCTGAGAATGGAATGGAGTTGCGGCTGTCGGAACTACAAAGGTAGACGGAGGAGCACATTTTGTTGCGTGCAAGGCGCTCCTTATTTTCCGCTCTCTCATTCCTCTCATGAGCCGCATGACGTCCGCCATTTTGAAAGCATACGCGGGTTAAGAGGAGCCAGTTTCCCTGCAAGTTTCCACTTCAGTGACCTCCATAGCCTGCAATGTTTTCACAGGCAGCCTGAACAACAGAAATGTATCTATTGAATATTTTCAAGGATGTTGTGCTTTTAAATAACTAATCTAATGCTCCTCACTTTCTGAGACTATTAACTATTTTAATGCTGAGGTAGCAATTCCCTCCAACTCATACAATATATATATGAATTTCACTTGAACTTCCCATTTTACAGTATTGAGCTGGAATATGTTAGTATATTACACTGCGCTCTCTAACTTGCATATTCCCATTTGAGGCTGTGGTGATGCGCAATAACCAATTATAATGGGATTGGTCATTCAATGGTTGCCTTGAGTGAATTTATGGACTTTTTACAGGCAGCCTGAATAAGAGCAACATATCAATTCAGTATTATTAATTACTTTATGCTGTCAGATACCTGACCCAGTGCTCCTCATTTTCTGAAGCTGTTAACAATCTTGTTGCTGAGGTAATAACTCCTTGCAACTTACACAAAATAAATGTGAATATTATCTGAATTTTCTAGTCTATAATATTGAGCTGGAGTATATCAGTATATTACATTACGCTTTCTAACTGGCACATTTCCAATTGAGGCTGCCGGATACACAACCACCACCTTTAACGAGACTGTTCATTTACTGGACATCTTAAAGGAACCCACTGACATTTTACGTACCACTTTCCTGAGTCTTGAGCTTGACAGCCCCCATGTATGGACAGACTGAAGAAAGTAAGACCTCTGCTGGTTCCCCACAATTTGCACATTTATAGTCCGTTCAAACCCTCGCGCCCCAATGGAGGATTCTTTGAATTCGCCATCCAAAAGTGTTTCTTCATCTAATATTAATGCTTTTTCTACAGTTAACAAGGCATTAACCAAACGGTTGAAAAAAGATCCTCCTTCTCCGCCAAAGCAAAACTCGTCCGTCTCCATGGATCTTCTTTTAGAGGAAATTCAAGCTCTGAGTCCATTTGTGGAAGTCCTAACGGATGGATGGGCAAAGATGGAAGAAAGAATTACCAAGGTTGAACATAGCGTGGAGTCTCTAGGTACATCCTGTTTTAAAGTAGAAGCTATTCAATCCCAAGTCACATCTGTACTGAAGCAGATTGGAAATCTTGAAAACAGGAATAGGCAGAATAATCTTTGCATATATGGCTTACCAGAAGGCTCTGATCCTATCACTTGCTTCAAAACATTTTGTCCGACAGTTTTAAATCTACCTGAAGGCACTATTCTAAACATTCAGCGTGCTTATAGATTAGGCCATCCACATCCAGCGTCTTCCAGCATGAGGAAACCGAGAGGAGTTATACTGTACTTTCTTGAATATAGTGATCTTCTCAAGGTATCATAAGCAGTCAGATTCACAAAACGAATTCAATCATCAGGTAACCATCTCTTTTTCTCAGAAGACAGTGCAAAGTCTGCAGCAAAAAGACGCAAAGAATTACTCGCCATGAGACCAGCTCTACGCTCTATTGGAGCATGGTTTGGTTTATTCCACAAAAACACAATTTTTCAAAAGAGGGTCCTGGGGAGAATTTTTACCAACCCTGTAGTCTCCAATCCCTAAATTATATATGAAAAAACACCAGTGGAGACTACCGGTCAAGAATGCATAAATCAGTCAGATACCCAGATAGAAAAAGGACACCAAGCAATCACAACTTAAGTCGCACCTGGTCGAGAAAAAGATCCCATCAGCCCACCACGCTGGCGGAGCATCGTCATCTGGGAGCTTGTAACAATATATCTGTGCAGTCCACCCCTGGTTCGGGGGACTATACTGCACCAGATTTAAAACCAATAGTTGGCCCAGCCAAGTGTGATCTCAAGAAGTGGTGCTGATAGTTTGCAGTGCAAAGTGAATGTGAAGTTTAAAAATGGCTACCAGGACAAAAAAAATGTTTAATAGGAATTGTCCTAGTGTCAAGATTAAAAACAAAGCCTGATAGTTTGAGAATATAACTATCTTATAGCAATATGGGAAAGGTCAACATGTTTCAGCCGTGTAGGTAACAATGCCCAGCTTTTGTCAGGACCTAAGAGATAGTATGCTACTGCAAAAGTAATACAATAAGTGTGTGAAAAATCAAAAACTTTACTCAAATACGAAACTTGTACATTAGTGGTTATCCACCACCCTACCAGAACCTGGTGTGTACAAATGTGTGATTGTTTCCAAGTCGGTACAGGTACAGTTTTCTTTCCTGTAATAATAAATCAAATATTTTAGTGTTGCTTAATGGTGTACCTGGATCATCTGAGACACTGTATAGTTTACTTACTGTCTTTAAGAGTAATTATCTCTTTGACAGTGGCGTATGCCCAGTAAGTGGCAAGCATATAGTAAGCTTGATAAACCATATTAAATAAATTGAAAAGTACTCTGTGGGAGTAAGCCTCACCTCACCCGGCAACTGCTCGGTAAATGAGGCCCGCTCTGTTCATAGATATAGAAGAACACAAATGAAAATGAATCCCAATGTGTCCCTTTATCTATATCTGATATTGCAACCTTATAAACCTTAATTGTTAATAGAAATTGACAATAGACCAGTAGGTTCCAATATGCGAGGCCAGAGATCAAAGTATGTGGTAAACTCATTTAGTTTAATAAAACTCAGTAGCCCACAAAACTCTAGACCTATCTGAAAAAAGTGTGGCTATAATGATATTGCTAGACAACCTTGTTGAATCTGATGGACATACTGCATCCCTCGCTGCTAGGCTAGATGAGCATATAGTCTATATAGTCTACATAGTAATTTTAGAAAGTTCTCCCTCGCGGAGACTAAGAAGGGACACAACCAGAAAATTGTAATGGCCGCCTGACTCACCTGTCCGTCGGTACCCCAGCCGTAGACTAAGCCGAAGGGGAGGTACCGAACGGGCAGGATGAGTCTGTATTTATAGCCCTCCTGATTGGATAATTGCCATTGTTTAACTAGGGTGCTTATTCGCGCTCTGATCTCGCGGCTGCGCATAACTCCTAGATAGTGCCACTTGCCCTGGTAGTCGTTTAAGTACTGTGCATGCTCTGTCCAATTCGGAAACCTCTCGATGTACCACGCATGTGCGCGCCTTCGAACACTGCCTCGCTCGAAAGCGCATGGCGCGAGTCGGAGCGTTATTACTTCCTATTCCACATGATCAGTGTTTGAAAACCTGGCGTCAGTGACCCCCAAGCTAGACCACAATTATTGAAAGCAGGAGCGATGCACAAAGGACAGAAAAAGACAAAAAAGTATGCCTCTTTCTCTACCTTCAAGAAATTCGGCACTTCATAAAGAGGCAACGCTGGCCGGGCATTCATAATAAATCGTGCCTGTCACAATGGATCATGACAGCACGATTCACACGTCCAGAGAGACAAAAAGGTCTCCTGAAATATCACATTTATCATTGTGTGCAAGATTATCACGTATATATAGTATGATAATGTTGTGTCCATGGTTCACACTGAAGGACATGCCTTATAGTCACTCAATAAAGCTGCTCATTATTATAAAGTCATACGGGCCCTGAGGGTAACGGAAAATCGTATAATCACGCTAAATGAAACCCGTATAAGACGCAAATTGTAGTAGAGTGATCAAAACAGGGATAAAAAGAGGGCAAGAGAGTGTGCAGGAATCATGATGTGCCCTATTGAATCCCTCACTTGTTAATCTTTTTAGATGGCATAGTCATCTAAAAAGATTTGAGTAGAAATCAAATTTTAATCGCTCCTCAATTAATATAATGATCCTGTGTCCATATACTCACTGTAATGAGTAATTTGGACCAATGATCAATGCGCTCAGGAAGTTGTTGACGGTGGCCTATTCAGTTGAAACAGCAGGTTCACAAACTGGTACGTTAGTTTAAGCTGAAAACTACGAAGATCCCCTCTGTATACATGGAAGATGACAATCCACTTAAAAAGTTGCTATGAGTCAAATTTATTACTGCTCATTAGAACGACTAACCCATCATGAGATATACTAAATGGGCAGAATATCCACATTACATGCTGTTGTACATCTAAATGATGTACTGTGGAGTCTCGGGTTGTAAGAGCCCACTGATGAATCGAGGGACAACTCTCCGAACACAAAGTCTTATCCTATTGTGTGTCTGAGTTTAACACCTCATTTTAAGGGGACACAGGGGATTTCATCATTGAGACCCTTACTGTCACATTTCAGTTTAAAAATCCATTTTTGTTCCTTGATGAAGAGGAATCTCGAAATGTCACTTACATGTGCTGGAATAAATGGACGTTCTAGCACCAGCCACCGCATGTCTCCTGCCTTATGTTTAAGAGTAAGGAAGTGATTCGTGAGACACGTGGATTGTTTGTTGCAACGTATGGTGCTTTTATGCTCGCTGATCTTCAATTTGATTTTGTGTGTGGTGTAACCGATGTATCTCAGCGAACAAGGACAGCTTATCATATAAATGACTCTGTCCGATTTGCAGTTGGTATGAGTCTTCAGAATCCAAGGCTTCCCTGTGCCTATGTCTACACTTTCTGTTTTTCTGGTTTGTGGACAAACACTACAGGATCCACAGGGGACCATAGGGAGATTCCATAGTGTGTTAGTTATTTCCTGAGGCTGTGTCTTAGGCCTGCTATGTACCTGACTGTCTCGTAGGCTAGGACCCCTTTTGAAAGAGAACAATGGAGGAGGGATGTTCTCTGTGGTCACATTCAAAATCCTCCAGTGCCTCCGTACTGTCTTCTGCACCTGATTAGACCATGTGCTGAAGGTATTTACAAAAGTGAGTCTCTTCAGCGGTTCTTTTTCGACACGGGCATCTAGTAGGGCTTCACGATTGTTGTTAGCGGCCCGTTTCCATGCCTGACGGACCAGATGTTTGGGATAGTCACGATCTTGTAGTTGTAAGGATAGTGCTTTAGCATGTTTGTCAAAGAGTGGTCTCACCGAACAGTTCCTCCGTATACGTAGGAATTGTCCAACGGGCAAATTCTCACGTAAGGCTTTGGGATGATGGCTGCCAAATTTTAGCAGTGAGTTTCTTGCCATTGGTTTTTTGTATAGTTCGCATTCAAGTTTCCCATTGTCCGGAAAGATAAGGATGTCCAAAAACGGTAGTTTGACTTTGCTGAACTCTACTGTAAACTTGAGAAATCTGTTCTGGTTGTTAAGCCATCCATGGAAATCATGAATCTCAATAATAGAGCCTCGCCATACCAAAAAATGTTGTCTATGTATCTCTTCCACAGCTCCACTCGATGGAAGAAAGGGTTACTGTGGTTGAGAACATAATCTTGTTCAAAAAGATGAACATATAGGTTGGCGAGGCTTGGTGCAAAAATGCTGCCCATTGATGTCCTGAGATCTGCAGGAAAATTTGTTCCTCAATTTTAAAGACATTTTCCATCATGTCCAATCTGGCGCACTCCATGATGAAGTTAACCGGAGTTATGCTATTCAGATCTTGTGAGTCTAAAAGTCCTCTCATTGATTCCAGGGTCTCCTACTTTGTTTTTAATCTTGACACTAGGACAATCCCTATTAAACATATTTTTTGTCCTGGTAGCCATTTTTAAACTTCACATTCACTTTGCACTGCAAACTATCAGCGCCACTTCTTGAGATCACACTTGGCTGGGCCAACTATTGGTTTTAAATCTGGTGCAGTATAGTCCCCGAACCAGGGGTGGACTGCACAGATTTATTGTTACCAGCTCACAGATGACGATGCTCCGCCAGTATGGTGGGCTGATAAGATCTTTTTCTCGACCAGGTGTGACTTAAGTTGTGATTGCTCGGTGTCCTTTTTCTATCTGGGTATCTGACTGGTTTATGCATTCTTGACCGGTAGTCTCCTCTGGTGTTTTTGGTTTATTCCACCCCTGCTTGTTCAAAATAACTTTCAATATTATTACTATTACTTATGAAGATCCAGCCAGGCAAAAAGGTTTCCTCAACTCACATTGCACAGAAAGTATGGACACTTCTCATACACACAACAAATAATCAGTTTAGTCTAATCTAAGACTTCAAGCTCTCTGCACTGAGTATGATGAATTACTTGTACATATATAGAATGGGCACCAGTTTAGCAAAAGGGTTTGCTTGCCTTAACTACGTTTTCTCTTTCAGGTTGCATTTTCGCATTGTTCTGTTTAAGGTTACTGAAAGGGTTCTAATTTAACAACATGCTTTGATGTCTCTAACCAATTTTGCTTTTTACAGGTTCCATCTTCGTATTGTTTGAATTATTCGTCTTGTATGTTGTCTGTCCTGAAGTCTCTTCCGTTTCACCTCGTGGTGTCAGGACGTGTCATCGTTCCATGTGGCCTCATCCCCTCTCACCCCTTATATGTTTTGGAATTTATGTAGGTACACTCTTTTTTCTTCTACCATTTTTAACAGTATTTTTTTTTTTCTATGACTAATTCGTCTTCTTTCCTTAACTTATTTACTTAACTTATTTATTTTTTATCAATGTTCCTTCTCCTGTTCTTTCTTCTCTTCATCTTCTCATCAATTGGTTTACATAGATCTTACCTTCGTACTTATTGCAAGATTTATATTTGACATTATGCATGTTATTACGTTCAATCAATTTCTCACCTTGTATGCTTAATTTTTGTTTTTAAAAATTGCAACTTGGATTGTCAGAGGCTTAAATTCCCCCATTAAAAGACAACGGGTTTTTATCATATTTATCTAAATTAGATGTTAACATAGCCTTATTACAAGAGTCACATCTTATGGAGATTGAGTCATTAAAACTTAAAAAGAATTGGGTAAGTGAAATGTTCTTCTCACCTGGTGATTGTAAAAGAAATGGTGTCATAACATTATATTGTAAAGCATTAAATGCTAAGCTTATCTCTCAATAATCAGACAGTGAAGGTGGATGGCTATTCACTAATTTAATGATAGGGAGAACTTCAGTATCTTTGTTTAATATACATGCCCCTACTAATGGTGATGCTTCTTCTTTTTGGTCCTGAATTTCTCAACTAATTATAAAGTATCCCTCAGAGAATTTTATTTTTGCAGGTGATTGTAATCAAGTGGTTGATCCCTTTATACACTGGAACTCTAAGACTTTTTTCAGTTCAAACAAAACACATAAAGCTTTTTACAAACAATAAAACAGAGTAATCTACTGGATGCCTAGAGACTCTATAACCCCTCTTCGAGAGAATATACTTTTTTCTCCCCACCCCACCAAACGCAGTCCAGAATAGCCCATATTTTTATTTCACACAATGTTTCCCAATCTTTACGTTCAGCTGACATAGGACCCATACTTATTTCTGACCATGCTCGTGCTTCGATTCAATTGGATATCGTACACCAATCTGCACTTTTAATTCCTTACTTTTAGATCCCAATTTCAATGCTTCTTTTGTTTCCTTTTTTCATTAATATTTTCGAATTAATGAAACAGACAACATTTCCTTCCATACAATCTGGGATGCTTTGAAAGCCACCTCCTGTGATTTTATTATCAGATATGTATCCAACAAAGTAAAATTTCTCGAACATTGAACAGTGAACTTCTTACTAAGATTAAAAGGCTAGAGCACTGCTTCCACACCTCTAAGTCAAACGACTGTCTATCAGATCTTATACATGCAAAAATTGCTTTTAATAAGACCTCTACTGAAAAGTCTCCCTATATTTATTGAAAACCAGTGCAAAGTTTGATGGTGGCCAAAAAATTCAGGCAAATTATTAGCTAATTACCTCAAGATTAAGCAAAATAGACTCCAAATTGAATCCTTTATTGATGAAAACCAAGTACCAAAACTCAAAGATTCTGACATTCTTCAAGACTTTGTACAGTTTTATAAATATCTTTACACACCAGAAAATATGCCTTTAGATGCAGATATTACTCAGTATCGCTCTACAATTTAGAAACGCACCAATTCCCCAACAAATCTAGACTGTTTGGAAACTGATATTATGCAGATGGAAATGCTAAATGCACTGAAGACTCTTCAAAAAGATAGAGCTCCAGACCCTGATGGCTTTACTGTTGAATTTTATTTACACCTTACCCAAATACTTCTCCCACACTTACACACTCTTATTTCCTCCTTCATCACGTCACGTAACTCCTGGGATTCTTTCTTAGAGGCCTTAATATGTCTCTTTCCGAAAGATGGTAAGGATCTACGATATTGCAAAAATTATAGGCCCCTATCCTTAGTTAATGTGGATTACAAATGTTTTAAAAAATACTAGCCCTATGATTAGAGTTGCATCTCCCTTTGGTGCTCGGTAAAGAACAATCAGGTTCTGTTAAGGGATGTAATATTACTAATATCAAACACTTATTTTTTTAATCTTTTTATCCAAAACATTACAATATTCAGATCCCTTAGCAGCAATTACCTTGGATGAGGAAAAGGCCTTTTACAGAGTCTATTGGCCATTTCTTTTTCATACCCTTAAATAGTTTGGATTTGGCCCAAAAATTGTTTCCCTAATCGCTCTACTTTATTCTGAACCCAAAGCTGCTATTTTACTAATGGTCTTGTGTTCCCTTATTTTATTCTAAAGAGAGGAGTGTGTCAAGGTTGCCCTTTATCTCCTTTACTTTTTAATTTAGCATTAGAACCTTTTTTATCTAAAATCCGTCAAAATTCCTCCATAACAGGGTTTATATCTAACTCTCAACAGATCAAACTAGCAGCAGACGCAGACGACATATTAATGTTCCTTTCTCAACCACAGAATTCACTTACAGCATTTTTGGGGGAGGTTGAATCCTATGGACTGTTATCTGGTTACAAATTAAACAATGAGAAATGTGAAATACTACCCTTAACCAAATATACCTTTAAAGAAGATTTTAAGAGCTCTAGCTTTGCATGGAATTCTCAACACATAAAATACCTTGGATTATGGTTTTCTCCATATTTAAAGACAGCCATTTCCCTAAATTTTGATAAGTGCCTAGACAAATTAAAAACACTCGCTGCGAAATAGAATCCTCTTTACCTATCTTGGTGGAGCCGCCTGGACACCATTAAAACTATGCTTATCCCTTTATACCTTACATTATATCTAATATACCAATATCCATACCAGCTAAATTTTTTCATAAAGTCAATTCTATCCTTTTATTGTTTTTATGGAATAATAAAAAATCAAGAATGTCGTTACAAAAATTGACACGTCCAAAATCAGAAGGCGGTGTAAATTTTCCCAATTTTTCTAATTATCATAAAGCTTTCCAAGTGAAGCAGCTATTGCAGTGGGTATCTGACCAATCAGCAGACCTCCCACTATGGGGGCGTCTTGAGACTTCATTCATAGCACCCTTCTCATTTTAGGAATACCTTTCATTCACTCGTAAACCACAAACAATTTCCACACCAGTAACCAAACACTCCTGTAAGACATTAGATGCTCTCCTTCACTCTGTCCCGCATGATTTTGACACCTTTCTCACATCCACAATTTGGCATACCAAATTTATACTTGTCAACAATAAACCTATATATAGTGGAAAATATGGAGAAATAAAGGTTTACTCTGTGTACATCAGCTATTTGAACAAGGCTCATTTCATACATTCTCAAAGATGCATACCCTTTTTCATCTACCTATCTCATTTCAACAGAAATGTTCAGTTCTACGAACTGCAATACTTGAAATTTGCACTCTTTTCAATCTGTACCTTCTTCATCTTCCCAGACCTATTCTACGTGGTATCATTTTCTAAGCTTAAATCCTAAATCTTCTAATATTTATTCTCACTTAACACAACCTCCCATAAATAGGGATAAGACCAAAATAGAACTTTCCTGGGAGCCTGATTTAGACATAGATTGGTCCATTCCCTTATGGAAGAGGATATGGACAAAAATCAGGAAATCATCTAGAGCGGCAAAAACTACACAAACTATTTTTTTCATTTATAATAGAATCCTTTTCACACCCGCACATTTACATAAAATACGCAATGTAATTCCTAGCACCTGCTGGACATGGTCTCACAAATGTGCTGACATAAAACACATGCTATTTACATGTCCATATGGACTTACATTTTGGAAACAGATTTGGAATCCAATTAACACCATCTTTAATACTACAGCCCCCTTTTCTTTTACCAATATTTTTTTAGGGAGCTCATCCATTGATTGGAATATTAGACAATCACAAATACAAATCATAGATTTGTTATTGGCAGTTCCTTTTCAGCAGATAACAAAAAATTGGAAGGACACCCACTTATCATATTTAACTTGGTGGTACCCTGTTTGTCATTACCATAGACTAGACACGACTTTTGTATACCCTATATCTCTCGCTAAAAAACTACTACAACTATGGTCTACTGTCACACAATTTTTAGATGATAGTGAAAAAAAATCCTTTGCTCCCATCCCCTTACTACAAGAAGTTACTAAGCCTCCCTGATTTCACTTATATTTAAAATGACATTGTTTAGTATATTAATTCGGTAATATTTATATGATTGCATATTTTAACTGTATGCGGTTTTTCTTCTCATTTCTTATTGTATTAAGACTCCCAAGAACCAGATCTTTATATCTCTTAATGTATTTATATTTCTTAATGTATTTTCTTCATTGTTTTCAAATAGAATATGTAATATTGTTATTTTTTATTTCCTTTTTTATGTATGCAATATTTAATGATTAAAATAAAGTCTAGTCACCGCCACTGTTTCGGGAGAATAGCAGTTTACAGAAATGTTCAGCAGGAGAAGAACAATGCTGTTTATGTAATTCTTCCACTTTTTCCACCTTGCAAGCCTTTTCATCATCGCTTGAAGTGCATTGATTTCACCTTATTTGCCAGAGCACTCACATTCTCTGCTATCGTCCCATCTATCAATGTCACTCTCTCCAACACTTTTTTGGTCTGCCTAAAACAAGTTAATGTGAAATCCTGGTGCCACCAATGGCCTTAAAGGTATCCACTATGGTATGTCACAGCGTAGCCAGCTCTCTGGCATGTCTGTGTCATGGCAAATGTGCCACTGATTGTGACAATCTGTCAAGAATGGCTTTTGTATATTTGTACAGCCGAATCTGCAGTATGATCTTCTCAACATTTTCTCTCACCCTTTCCACCAGGTTTCAGGTTCACTATTGTTTGAGTGTGTAATCCTCTTTCTTTTAGTAGCTCACAAATGTTTTCCACTTTGTGAGTTTCAAACCAGCTCCTTTATTGGTGTAACACCATGTATGAGTTACCTGTTAGTGCCCCTATAGTCCTTGAGATTACGCATGTACCAACTTCTCTCCTCACACATGGCGAGGATCTCTCAGTGTCCTCCCTGGTTCTTTCTGTGGTTTTCTACTTATGCTGATATGTGTTGTGCCTTCAAATCCCTTCTTTGATGTCAACCAGTCCAATTCAGTAGCAATAGCAATATGTGGCTGAGAACAAGGGTTCAGGCTCAGGCTCTACCGCCATGCGATGTGTGTTGCCTCCTATCCTTCTATGTGGTTCATCAGTTGTCCCAATTCCCTATTGTGGTGGAAGGCAGGTCCATGGATCTCACCATGACGAGCCACAACTTTGCCCCCATGTGTCATGAGGCTCTGCTCATTCAGGCTAACAATGCTGGAGTCAGGAGGGAGAATGCTGAAACAAGTGCCAGCTCTTACCCGCAGCCCTGATAACACTGCACAGGTATCCCCACATCTCCAGCAGGCATTCCATTTACCCCCACTGTCTGTATATGTTCAACTCTTTTTCCACAGGGCCACGAGGCTGGACAACTGCTCCCCCTCTCTCCCACCTCACTCTCAGTCCTACTACTCCACGATCGAGGCTCCAGGGGTTTCTGCATTAGCTGCACCTTTTAGGCTGGAACCCATTTATCCTCTTGCTGGTTGTCAGACACTTCATCCCACCGCCATAAGCGCCCTGGAACACAGCCAATCCCCATGAGCCACCGGAGAGGCATGCCTCCCGCAGGACCAACTTTGTCACATTGTGCATGTAGCCCAGCTTCACTATCCGCACCTAAGAGCTGGCATACTCTTCACAAAGAATAGAAGCAGCTTTGGAAAACATCAACAAATACTTTTCTATTCCCCTTCTTGAAAGACAAGAAGTGGTGCTGAGCCCCCTCCCCCTTGTCTTTCTGTTACTTACAACGCCCTCTACCACCGCATACGGTTCAGAAGACTTAGGTAATGAGCAGGTGTTTCAGGGAAGGGCCTTTAGAGTCCCCTCCATTCATCTGGCCTCCCAACCAGGGTTCCCGTCTCTCCTCGTACCAGTAGGCCAGAAACCAGTGGATCATTCTCAAGTCGGGCTGAAACCTCATTACCAAAACCAATGCAGTGATCAAGTGACCTACTTTTCAAGCCTCGGATCTTAGGAACATCTTTCTTCTCGTTCAAAGTGACCATCAAATCTAGCTGATGTGAGTGCTGGTCGTGGCTCTTCTGAACTACTGCTATATAGTCTATATTGGCCTTTCAAATAAACATATGGTCAGATTGCAAAGACTGCAACATCAGGCAGCCGGAATGTACAAGTACCTATGGAAACAGGCACATTTATGCCAGCCTCAAACACTTTCCATTGGCACTTGGGAGAATTCAAGGTCACGTTCAAAACTCTCCCTCAGCTCTGATTGGACGCTTACTTCCAGCTCAGAAGGCTTTCAATTAACTCTGTCATCCAAGTGAACAAAACAGAAGAATCGCAAACCTCTGCATCTGGCAAGACTTTGAGTCCCATGTAATCTGCACGTTCATTTATGAGTTTTCCTGTTGTGCAGCTCACTGACGTGGCCTAAGTAACGTGGAGCGGTTACAAAAACTCAGAAACAAACACATATGTAGAGCCGTGCTGCACCAGGCCTGGGTATCTTGCAGGGGCGGCTCTAGGCTCATGGTGGCCCTGGGCAGGGAGCGTAGGTAGGAGGCCCCGGAAGAGGGGGTCCTGGCGGGGCGGAACCCCCTGGAGCTCAGGAAGGTGTTTTAACAAAACGTCCAGAAAAGGCACTAGATGAGTACCTGCGGCTGCTCCTACCCTTCTATGCCCTACCTTTACAAGCTCTGCTGCCTCCATACCGTTCTTGTACCTCTATACCTTCCAATGTACATAGTACAACTCTGAATTGCACCTTATCCTTCCTATACCGCTGTACCTTCCTAAAACAGCAGCTGTCTCTGCCTTATTCTTCCTACAACTTGTACTCCTTTTTTCCTTCCTATGCCTCAGTGCCGTACCTTTCATTACACTGCAACCTCCATATCACCTCTATGCCTTCCATTTTACATAGCGCGGCCCTCTGCTGCACCTCATCCTTTCATACCCATGTGCTCTCCGTTTCCTTGCACTGCAGCCTCCCTCCCTATCATTCCCGTACCACAATAGCTTCACAAACCCCTCCCCCTTTATTTTGTTTTTTCTAGAGCCCCTACTTTTCGCATATAGATGTCACACTCTATACCACACCCCTAGACAATGCACATACACCATTCAGTGCACTGTCCTTTGCACATTTCCCACGCAACACACCCCTAGACATTTACTCCAGTACATCTACTCCTCTAAACATGTCTGCCTATGCACCATCTTCCTCTCATGTCACCTTCTGTCCCCAGCACATTTCTTCTTCAGTAACCCACGTCTTTGGCTCTAGAACTCTCTGCACATCTTAGTTTATATACCCTTTCTTTTACTTTTCTACACCCTACACATTTCCTCACACCCTACACTGCTCCACCTTCCCAAACCCCTGCCCATTTGCCTATCTACAACCCATCTCCATACGAATGCCGGCTTTGCCACCACCTCCCCTACGCATGACCGTATATAGTGTCAACCCCTACTCATGGTTCGCTTTTCTACTCACCCTCTACAACGGCACACCCCACTCTTCTTTATATTGCCCCTGCTCCACACTTCTCTTTCAGTTCTCAGCAATGTTTCTTTTCGACATACTCTCTTTCGGAACCCCCTTTCATTGTATATGTCTCTTTCTGCAGCCTCTCCTGCACATTTCCCCTTCTTTCCCCCTCTTATCCTATCGGCTTCTCCTTATATACATTCTCTGCCGGTCCCCGGCGTGCATAGCAGGCTCTGCCCTCTGCTCTGACAGCTGAGGCCGCTCCCTTTGGCTTGCGCGTCTGTGGGGAGGAACTGGGGTGTCAAGGGCCGGCCCACACAGCCTCACTGAGTGGAAGCCCATCCCCATACGTCACTGCACAGCAGCGTCTTAAACTGCTGCCACCGCCGCATGTGGCTTCAAAAACCACGCACATGTGTGGGCCCATCAAGGGCGCACAAATGCAGACATTTTTTCCCATATAATTATTTAAGCTTTTTCAACAATACTTTTAATATCCTCGCGGCACATTGCATAAACACTGGACGCCCTATGATTATTAGAATCATGTTAAAAAGTGAAAGTAATTACTTACTGGGACAGCCTTAATTGATCTGCGATGGAGGCCTGCTGCGCAACACACTGCCTGCTTCTCTCGGCTGATGATTATCTCCTTGCAGTTGGGCAGTATGGTGGGCGGGACGCGGCCAAAAACAATCCTTATTGGTCTGAATCTGGGCACACACTTGAAGATTCACCAGGGAGGGACGGGGTGGGCTATTAATATATTTTACAATAGTCCATTGGTAGCTCATGAACGATTGTAAAATGCGGTGTGACGGTGACCTACACCCGAGGCAGGGACCCAGGCAGTTTCATTTTCTGGCAGTGAGGTGTGACTTGTAAAAAGGCGGTCTGAGGCAGCTGCATCCAATGTAAAATATATTTAAATTAACCCCTCCCATGCTTGTGACGGAACAGTTCCGTCACGGCCCGCTCGCCGCGCCTGCGCGGCGCTGATTTCACGCCTGCGCTGACGCTTTAATGGGCGGGCGGGTTCGTGACGGAACCGTTCCGTCACAAGCACAGCTCGCCCGCGAGCCGTGACGGAGCGGTTCAGTCACTAGTATGGAGCCACCGCGCAAGTGCCCCACCCCCTTAGCGCTGCGACGGAATAGCCGCTGCAGCGAAGGGGTTAAGCACTGGCGTGATGGCCCCTGGCGTTTGGTGGCCCTGTGCATGTGCACAGCTTGCACATGCCTAGGGCCGGCTCTGTATCCTGCAATAAAGCCCCTAAACAAGTAAGTAACGAAGGAGTCAGGAGAGGTAGGTACTTTTCCACCTAATCAAACGTAGCACATATATTGCACCAGCTGTTTACCTTTTTCGGTTATATTCATCTGTTTTCCATACTTCTTTGATGATTCTTAATACAGTCTTGGGAAATGGCCTGAATTGTCCCTACCTTTGAAGTTACCGATTGTGAGTAGAGGTCACTTGGGGGTGGTGAAAATCTGGGCCTTAACAAATTGAGCCAGTAGGGTGCCCTAAGAAATGAGGGATTACCAGGGCAATCTGTAATTCCTGGTGTGCATCACCTGGTAATTTCTCACTTTCTCTCAGATTTCCACTGACATTTCGGCTGCTTTGAGCAGTCAAACCTCTGTGTGAAAATAAACAGGCCCATTACAACACGCAGATCTCACAATTCCGACGGGCTGGTAATTTATAATGAGGGCCTAGGACGAGCTCAGACGTCGGTAGCAGCAGGGATGAGACACTTCCCTTTCCATCCACCTTTCTTATCCAGAGTTGTCATAAACAAGCGCGCCCACCACCTGACAGGCCCGCCATGCAGAGTGTGAAGCAGCAGGCTCCTCAATGCCCTGCTTTGTTCAGCCAGAAAGTGCACTTTGAAGAAGTGCCAAACAGTGGAAGCAAACTTCTAAGGTACCACTTTTATTTTATGCTCTTCCAAAATAAATCTCACGCTGGCGTCAGGCATTTGCCCACAAATGTGAAATGTTTCTGTCGGTAGTGGGTGAGGTTGGGTCATAGGAATGTCATCAAGTTGCGGCCCACACTAGTTGGACCAAGGCCCCTTGGAATCAGCCAGGAATTAACTTTCCTCATTAAAGTAGAGCGATTCCTGTAACAGCAAAGTAGAGGCTGCTGTTGAGGCTTGCTGCAGACCACGCATGTCCAAT
Organism: Lissotriton vulgaris; assembly: GCF_964263255.1. NCBI lineage: Eukaryota > Metazoa > Chordata > Amphibia > Caudata > Salamandridae > Lissotriton > Lissotriton vulgaris. Next base: position 1,738,874,905 of record NC_141691.1, read on the forward strand.
AAACAGAACAGGGGCTCATTAGATCAGGTTCATTCTATTTTTCTGCCAGTATGCCAAGGACCAAAGGAGCCATGAAAACACAGCTTGTAGCAAAGCGGATGTACACAGGGCTGGATTTAGGCTCCACCTTGCCATACTGCATCTGCACGGCCTTTTCTCTTGATAATTTATTAAGCATAAAAACTATTCAGGGAAATCATGGGCTAAATGTGCGAAACCTTTTCGAGGACGCAAACCCATTTGCGAACGCATAAACGCATTTCCAAATGTACAAAGCCGGAATTGCAATTCGGTAACCTGTTACTGAATCGCAATTTGGGTTTGCTAATTGGTATTTGGAAGGGGCATGTTTAGGGCATCCCTTCCAAATACTGATTCGACATTCGCACTTTTCCACCAACTCAAAGTTGGTGGTAATCCATTCGCAAATGGGAAGGGGTCACCTTAGAAAAAGTTTAAAAGTATATTTTGTGAGAGCAGGCCGTGCCCCCGGACCACTGGCTGCTCTTAAAAAATATAGATGAAACTTTACATGTTTTATCTTTAAATGCTTCATGTTTTTCTTAAAGCAAAACAGGCAGCATTAATAAAAAATATAGTGCTTTATTCAAAAGCAATCACAAACATGGTAGGTTGCTCATCCCAGCAGGCCACACCATACATGTGATGACAGGGAATCGTAGTGGGGCACACATTGAGTCCTACCTCATTAATATTCATGAGATAGGTCTATTTGAGACCCACTACAAATCGCTATTTAATGAATAGGGACTAAATAACCCCTTTGTACATTAGCAATAGCGATTTGCAAAAAATCACTCTTTGGTAATCGTTATAAGAATTGTTCGTACACATAGCCCCATGTGCCTTCTGGACTGATCGGGGGTACAGTCTTTTTGGTAGCAGCCCATAATCACCCCCCCCCCCCCCCCCACACACACACACACACACTCTGCAGCAAAGAGTAAACCCCCCTGGCACGTAATGCTTGGAAGCAAGCATTGAGACAAAAGCTGCTGACCTTTTGCTAATATTGGCTCCAGTGGTCTGAAAAGCGCTTCGAGGGCATACTAATGCAAAAATAGGCCCTACACAAATTATACAACAACTCATAATCTGGAAATTGACCCTCACTGGTTTCTACCATTACTACTTATTGTGGCTGTGATGAGACTATTCTAAGGGCCGTTTTCAATACCTTCAGGAATTCCAAAAGGTAAAATCGACCCAGGAAAAATAAAACATTAGTGCTCAACTTAAAATGTGCAACCACGATCAAACTGGGTACAAAATGGTTTGACAAACTCAGAATAACTCAATAGGAGTGGCCTATAATTGATGTTTTGTTACAGGAAATGCAAATTTACAGTATATCATACCCAGTTATTGCAAAGCACTCAGGAGATCGCTCAGCGATGAATTATACATTTTTAATTGTCCATATTCACATTTTAATATGTACTTCTCATTGTAGGGAAATTCTTGATACCGAGACAGAATTTTCAAAATCTACTTGCATGCAAAATCTCTGACTAGGTCCAGAATCGGACTGTCCTGTGAGACAACCCATTGAGGTAAATTGACATTTACAGTATAACATAAAGTCTTTAGGTTATACTCAAAATGTGACTTTACCTTATTGTTATGTGGCAGGGGAGCAACCAAATTATGCAGCAGGGCTTAGTAAATTATGCGGCGAGAAAAGGCAAATTATGTGGTGTAATGTGGCACAATGTTTGATAGTATTACTTCTTTATTTTCCATTTTGTTTCACATAGTAATACTATCTGGGAATAGATTTCATCACATTAGTTCCAATTTAACAACCAAATACATAAATAAGAAACTGAAAGATGAGCAGTTAATTTTTGCACAGGGTCCTCTACTTCAAGTTAACACCTCACCGTGTTTTTATTAACTTTTGATCTGTTTGAGGTAGAAATAAATTTCTGCCACTTTTTGGGTTTTTGATTGTAATTTTATGAATATCAATTATGTACTGATTAATTATTAAAATAATGTTTTTAATGTCATGTCACCATATATGTATTTTAAACAATGAATGTTTTCAGATGAATATTGAATTTGATAATTAGAGATTAAGGGGCCAGATGTATCAAGATACACTTTTGCGATTCTCAAATAGCGACTTTTAAGGAATCGCTATTTGAGAATTGCAAAATGGTATGTATGTAGAAATTCGCTATTTATTAGCGATTTCTTAAAATTCCTTAATTGCGATTAGCAAATTGCTAATCGCAATTAAGGAATAATTTACCATTCATTTCTATGGGCCAGGGGGCCCATAGGAATGAATGTGAAATTATTCTCAATTTGCGATTCGCAATTTGCTAATCGCAAATTGAGAATAATTTTTAGGGTGCAGGGGTGTCCAAAGGACACCCTGTTGCACCCCTGAAATAAGCATGGGTGCACATGTGGTGCACATACATGCCCTAAGGGCATGTATGTGCATCACATGGCACTTTGAAAAATGCAAAAATTGGCATTTTTCAAGAAATTAACAAATTACCACCAACTTGAAGTTGGTGGTAATTTGCGATCCCTTAAGGACAATTTGCACATTTTTTTTGCTTCATACATTGCATTTAAGGAATCGCAAATTTTGAGATTCCTTAAATGCAATCGCAAAATAAGGAATCGCAAATTTGCGATTCCTTATTTTGCACTGAAATTTGCCACATACAAACTATTTTGCTCAAATGAGTTCGCAAACGCCCAAATTCTGAGAATTTCGGCGTTTGCGAACCCATTTCAGCTTCATACATCTGGCCCTAAATGTCTTTTTTGTTAAAAACCTGCAGATTATGCAGCAGATGATGGATGATGTGGCAAATACCTCAAATCCATAATTATGGGAAAAAAGCAGCGACTGCAGGATAGCATAATTCCAATGGCCCTGCCTAAAGACTTAGTGCCTGGTTATGACTTTGCGATGACACAACACTACCAAAGCTGTGCATGGTCCAGACACCAGATTACGAGTTCTACTCGAGTGTCTGGCGGGCTTTTCTTTTGGCAGTCCCATGGCTGTGCCCTGAAAACGGGCACTGCAATAAGAACTCAAAAGCAGTTCCAGCAAGGCATGGACTGTGAAGTCAATGTCATGCCGGAACTTTGGTTGCATGCAAACAAGGGGACACTTGTTATGTCCCCGCTATGTGCCCCCCTTGGTGTGTCCCCATGGCGGCTGGGGTATGGGGGTCCTGTAGGGCCCCATTGTTTCCCCACCGCCAACCTTTTCATGGTGGGCTGACCGCCATGAAAGGCTGTTGTGGGGAAATTTGTAATATGCTAGGCGGACTGCGGCGGCTCCACCTCGCATATTGTATACCCCTGTCCTCTGAACCACCAGGGACCCTGGTGCAGCCAGTGCAGCGGTGGCGGTCCGAATGGCCGCTTCGAAATACAGCAGCCGCAGGACTACCACAGTAAGTCTGACGGTCACAGACCACCAGACTCGTAATCAAGCCCAAAGATCCTAGTGTCAGCAAGATCAGCATGGTTCCTGTACAAGAAACAATACCAGCAGGAACCATCATGCAGCAGCACACAGAGATGTCTGAAATGGTGGAGATGAGATGTTGCTGAACTAGACAGATCAAGACCGCGGAAAGCGGGCACAGCTATCAGTGTGCAAGGTTAATCAGACCCATGCATTCATAAATACTGCTCGTCTTTGTAAGTGACTGAGGCAAACCCACCTCCCTTAAAAACTATAAAAAAGGTTCTCCAGATCACTGCAGATAAGATGATGCTTTTAATGCTTCCCACCCAGGGGTGTCATTTATTTAACTTACACTTGAGTGGACTAATTCTAAAATGGAGTGGAAGAAGGCCTGCGGGTAGCAGTGTCCCATAACAACATTTTAGGGGCATATTTTAGCCAAACATGTGCTCTGCTGTTGATCGTGAAAGCAGGGGTTCAGTTGTGCCAGCACATAGTAATTTATGGTGCTACTGTGTTGCAATTTCTATATTAAAATATATTTAAGTATTAAAAACCTTCAATGCATTTGCTTTTCAGTTTCTTTGTATCGGAAACCAGTTCTCTGGAATATAGGTCAGCTCCTCTTTCAGTGACCTCTCGGTCACAGTATCGCAACAATAATAGCAGTAGCAAACGTATTGTAAAATGTGTCCAGACACAGGCTACGGCACTGTCGCACTGCAAACATCGAAGGACCTAATATGAGGCAGTTTGCCTCGCTCTTGCACCAGGCAATGTGGTGCAAGAGTGACATAAACCTTAAGACAGATTTTTGAAGCCATGTAGAGACCCTTTGCGTGGCTGTTAGCGGCTTCAAAGATCTGGAGCAACACAACGCAGCACAGATGACTTTTTGCATTCATCTTGTGAGCAAGGAAGAGATCCAGTTCAGTGCAGGTCCTTGGGTGCCAAGCTTGTGGCGTCTTCTATGAGTGTGTTGTGGATGACCGTGTCGAATGCCATGGAGAGGTTGAGCAGGATGAGGGACGCTGTTTCTACTCAGTTCAGGATGGTCCGGATCTTGTTAGTGGCTGCGATTCAGTGCTGTGTTTTTTCTGACTCCTGATTTAGTGTTGTCTAGTAGGTGGTCTTAACCTCTTAGCTGCGGCGGCAATTCCGCTGCAGCGCTAGGGGGGGAGGGGGGGAGGGGGCGAGCGGCGCTCACATGCTCGTGACGGAGCTGCTCTGTCATGAGCAGCGGTTGAGCTGTGCTCATGACGGAGCGGTTCCGTCATGGCCCCGCCCGCTCAATGAAACGTCCAGCGCAGGCGTGGAATACGCGCCGCGCAGGCGCGCCGAGCGGGCCATGACGGAACCGCTCCATCATGAGCACAGCTCAACCGAGGCTCATGACGGAGCGGCTCCGTCATGAGCATGAAGCAGTTAATCGAGGTGACTTGTGAGTCACTTGTTGTCGGCCTTCTGTATCACTTTGGCTGGATAGGGAAGCAGGGAGATAGGATGAAATTTGCTCCTGGCAACAGCTGACGGCTTCTTGAGGGCGTTGACCACTGTATGCTTCCAGTGTTCCAGGAAAGTGGCTAATGTGATAGAAGTGTTGATGATGTGGACGAGAGTGGTGCTGATGAATGATGCTCCAAGGTTACAGATGTGGTAGGGCCTGGGTCTGTTGAGGCTCCTGAGTGTATAGTTTGCGTGATCAACGCTGCATCTTCTCTGGTGAAAGTTTACCATTCGGTAAGGTGGCCTCTTGGCTGATGATGGTCAGATTTATTATGAGATTGCTGGTGTCTGGATTGTGTGCATAGTTGCTGTAGATGTTCATGATTTTGCTGTGGAAGAAGTTTGATAGGTCATCGCAGAGTTCTTGGAATGGGGTGATGCTGTTGATGGAGGCCGAGGGTCTGCTAAAGTCCTTGACAAATTAAAAGGTTTCCTTGCATATGTTGGAGCTCCCTTCCATGTGTGCAGCGAGCGCTCTTTTCTTGGTGTCTCTCAGTTGCTGGTGGCAACGTCTGACTGCAGCTTTGTAGGTGGTTCTTTCGGTGGTTTTACGCCTGCACTCCAATTTCTGTCTAGTTGTTTGCAATGTCGTTTGGAGTCTTGCAGGTCCTCTGAGATTCAACTGGCCTGCTTGTTGGTTCTTTTTTGCTTTTGTATCATTAATGGCCTTAACCCCTTATATAGCCACCCACCCCAGTGTCCAATGTGTCCTCCTATAACGGTTATACTTCAATGTTGGTCACACCAGTAAGTGCTTTATTTTGTGCAACCATTATTTGATTGGCAGGATGCACATGGAACAAAACCCATGTTATTGACTGCTTTCTTTTCTCCAGGCCAATAGCTGGTCCAGCCACTATAAGCGGAACCCAGGAAGACACATCTCTCCAGCGCCAAGAAACAATTAGGTCTTGGGTATGCAAACAAATAAATGTAAACACAGTCAATGCCTAGCCATCTCTACTGAGTGTGCGGATGCATTGAATTTGTGCAAACTAGCATGCCTCTATTAATACCTATCCCTGCTGCTTGCTGAGACTAAGGCAATGACACCCGAACAGTCTAACTCCTACAGCGTTTAATGGCTGGAGTTAGAGCAATAAATGATCTCGTCTTCGAATATTTGCACACCTTTCTGTGTCATTTACAAATTAGGCTACTTGAGAGAACACAGAAATACGAGGAAGTTAGAAGCAATGACACATTTGGAACTGTCATGCGTGACAAAAAAAGGTGATTGCAAAAATTCAGGGGTGGAAACTGCACCATCGCAGGGCAATTGTGCAATGATGCAGGGCAATTTTGAACCACATTTACACAGACTGACCAGTGCAAAATCGACATTTATCAGTGCTCGCTGTCCATCTCTGGCACAACTGGAGTTTACTAGTACAACCTCAGGTGTAAATTCCCAATAAAGCTGTACGCACCCCACTGAAAACATCTCTGACAGCACACGACCAACTTCAAAAGCCTGCCTGGGGCTCTTTGCCAAGTTAATCAGCTGCAAATTCCGAGGCTGAGGTTGTTATTGTTATCATAAACTGTTAGAAGGGGGGAGCAGGCAGATGCCAAGCTCAGCCACCAGCGGGATGCTGGCATGGTCTACACTCCCTCTGCTTGTGGTAACAATATAATTAGCGCTGCAGGGTTGTTTATGTGGAAGAAGTGGGAGTATGTTCTTTTTGGAGGCCTGAATTCCCCTGCAACCAATCATTATCAGATATTTTCTTTTTTTAATTTTGCATTGTGCTACTAATTCCATTAGCTTATTGAGAATATTGTGAAAAATGGCTAATTTTGCTTTTCATTTTCACTTTCTCTGGCAAGGGCTAATGCTGGCACCCGACCAAAATATGGATTATTATGATTTATAAAATGTCAGCTTTGTAAATCTGTGTAATCACGCTTAATTAATTAATGCAGCGTACCTTCATGTAAAAGTAAGTCTTCTCTCAAAATTCTTCAGTGAATTCAAATAAGACGTCTCTGTAGGGCTCAAAAATATAATGTAGAAGATGTAAAGTAGTAAAGGCTCCCATAATCAGAAGTAAAGGCAAAGGAACATGCGACTTGTGGGGAAGATAATAATAAGTCAAAGGTTTCCGAACGGATCCTGTTCGTATCACTAAATAGACGTGAAAACCCTGAAAACCGTAAAGGTGGAGGAGCGTCGCCCCACTGCTCTGCAATAATAACTAATGTTAGCCTTCCTGCTTGGGTGCGGGGCAGGGCAGGTAGGACGGGCTGGCCAGTGCAGGGGGCAGGAGACGAGTGTAAAGCACACTCTAAAGTGCTCATGACGTTTGACCGACCCAAGAGGGATGGTCAAACTGTCCTGCGCACTTCACATCTTCCCCACCAGGCTGCATCGCACAGCCCGGGGAGGAACATGCAAAGCCTCCAAGCAACTGTGTGAGCGCTGAACCACGGCGCTCAGACCAATCATAACACTGCTTAAGGCAGCGTTGTGATTGGAGAGGGTCTTCTGGGAGGCTGGGAGCTTCCTGTTGCAGTGTGGAGGAGTTGGAGTAGAGGCAGCAGCACCCCGGAGGCACTGAGGTAAGTGAGTTAATTTTTCAACCCTCCATCGCCCCCTCCTCACAACCCGTGCTTAGTAGCGGCCGCTACTGCAAAAAACATGTGAAGGTGACACTTATGAATAAAAGTCTAGAGTGACTAAAAAAAGTGAATAGAAAGCAAAAAAAAACTAAAATGGAAGGATCCTTTGAGGGGTGAAAAGGGGAAAATGCATATATAACCCGATGAAGGGTGTTTAATGTCAATCTGCCTTACGCACAAAACACTACAAAAAACTCCCAGCTTGGAGAAGCGAGCACCATTCTTGGACAAACCTGCTGCACCATAGTGACCACCTTCACATTCTTCACCACGAGATACTGCAGATAGGACCTAGTTGATAAGGACTTCCTAAGCCTATTCCCTGGCTATGGATCCACCGCCTAACACACATAAGACTAACAGGTCTCTTTCCATTATAGAAACTGCCTAAATCCCAACCAAGTCAGCTTACAGGTACTATTCAGCAACGATTGAATACTCCACTACAAAATGGTGAATAAGATAATACCAACACAAAACACCTTTCAAAACATTAGGAAAACAAACTATCTATTTTATATAATCAATAATATGACACTTTTTTATGTTGCAGTACCATGGTAATTCGTCTTCCTATCCAGCCCAGGCTTGTTTCCTCCCAGCTTTGGTATCCCTCCTCTGTTTCTACTTCAAATGGCAAATCGCTAGCTAAGACACAGAAGGCACAGCAATACGCATCCCAATAAGAGAAGTAGCAGAAATTTGGAAGTGCAAACCCAGAGTGTAGCTGACCGGGAGACAAATGTGATTAGACGAACCTCCCTCTGCTCCCCTCACCACCAATGCTGTATGAGTAATATGCAATGGCAGAACAGGTAATCTAAGGTTGTGGACTGTAAGTAATGAGATCTTGGAGTCACAAGTTTGTTGACTTGTGTCAAAGGTTGAGAGCAGTGTTGGGAGGATGAACGTGGATCAATCTGAAATGAGACATGGACATAGATGAGGACATGTTCTAGTCATTATCTAGACTATAGTAACTCCCTCTATGTAGGAAGCACCAAGCAACTCATGAAGAGATGACAGACAACCCTGAACTCAGCAACCACACTCATCTTCAACCTTCTATGCCAATCCCACATCACACCTGCGGGAGTTCCACTGGTTCCTGATACACAAGCATGCACAATTCAAACTTCTTACCCGCACACATGTCGGAAGGATGAAAGAAGGGTGTTGATTGAGAGTTTACATTGCCCGGTATGAGCTTTCCTCTCTTTCCTTTGGTCTGTGAAATGGTGACTATATAATGGATAGTGGAATTAAGGCACTTCCATATCAGTGGAATATGGGGTACCACATGGGTCATCACTGCTACACTTTTGTCTAACATCTTTCTTAAGCCAGTTTTGCACTTGACTAAAACTATGGGACTTCAGACAGATGCCAAGCTCCACATACAACTGACAGATCTACAACCCCTACAATCCTGCTGGACATTTCTACCATATGTTCCACAAAGAAACACAATGTAAACATATAATGGAATGAGGATCTACATTTTGATGTTCATTTAGATAAGTGGTTCATCCTAGTTTTGCACTTAAGTCATCTAATGCAGGTATTTCTGTTTGTCGCCATAGGCCACTACATGGTTGACGTTTGTACCCTGATCAATGCCAAAATGAATGACACCAATGTCCTAGGTAGAACGACTGCAAGAAGACCTAACTGTCCCTTTTCTGCATAACTTAAAATCTGTAGCCCACCTAATGTTACAGCTCAAAAAAGAAAAATAATAACGTCAGGGATTTACCAGGTGCACTGGTTTTCAATTTCACTTAATGTGTTATATGTGACATTCAGATCCATAAATAGCAGACTTCCAACATATCACCAGGGCTGGACTGGCCATAGCGGGCACCATGCATTTCCCCGGTGGGCTGGAGGGGTGGGGGCCGGTTCTGTGCCCGTGAGGGCTGGTTTTGTCACAGGGGTCCGGTTTTGCAGCAGTGCTACAATATCGGCCCCATGTAACAAAAGTGGGAGCGGTGCTTCTTGCTAGCACCCCCTCCCTTCCTCCCAGGGCCGTTCGAGTAGCAATCTGCTTGGGCTGGTTGCTGCTCCCAGTCACCTAGATACAGGCTGGGCTTATACTCTATTGGGGAGTTCCCAATCCAAGATGGAACATGAGACTCTCCTATGATGTCAGTTCTTTTTTTAATCATATATATAGGAGGGTGCAGAGCTAGAATATCGATGTAAAAATATCGATGTGCACAAATATCGCTGGTCAAGAAAATCAAAATAAAAAATATAGTGGTGCAGAATATCGATTTTGTGTATTTAATACCGATGTAAAAAATATTGAAGTGCTTAATATCGTTTGCAAAAATATACTGGCACATGCATCAACCAAAATATCCCTCCGTAAAATAGTGAATCGGTAAAACAGGCCGTTACTGAACCCAAAACATAATTTTCCAATGCATCAACCCCAATACCGAAAAAATTAAAAAATGGCAAATTAACACACACGGTAAATTACCGAATCGCAAAATAGCGATTTGAAAATACCGATAAATGCAATTGCTCCCGGAAATAGCAAATCGCAATTAAATAATCGCAACGGAATGCATCAAACTTCGCAAATACCCAAAATACCAAAATTCGCTATTTAGCATGAGCAGAATAAGGGGAATCTCAACCAGGAGGTAAAGTTGCTGAAAGGAAAAAAATAAAAAAATAATAATCAAACAGAAATCCTTTCAAAATGCCACTGGAGACCACGTATGTTAACTACAATGGCTGCCCTCTACGTGCTTTCAAGGAGGATGAGAATTAATGCAGCAGCACAGCGCATGAGGAGGATCCAGGAGAGGGTATTCAGGGTGCGCATCACATTGCTGGGCCAAAATGAGGAGGAAATCTAAGACAAGTACAGACTGAATCGTGCCATGATCATGCGCCTAATTGCTGACCTGGAACCACTACTGCAGTACCAGACCCGTAGAAACAATGCCATCCCTGCGCTTGTCCAGGTCCTATGCATCCTGCACCTGCTGGCGTCTGGAAGTTTCCAGGGAGTCGTAGCGGTTGCCCGAGGCGTATCACAAAGCGCACTTTCATGCTTCTTTAGCAAATTCATTGATGCCATGCTGACAATGAGAAAATACCCACATCAGCTTCCCCACAACCCCAAAGCAATTGAACCAGACCAAACAGGACTTCTACCAGGTGGCACAATTCCCCCATGTCATAGGATGCATCGACTGCACGCATGTCCCCATCTGTCCACCCTCAGCCAACGGGTACATATTCCGCAACCGGAAGTCCTATCACTCGATAAACGTGCAGGTCGTGTGCAATGCCAAGCACATCATTATGGACATTGTAGCGTAATTTCCCGGGAGCACACACGACTCCTACATATTCAGACACAGTGGCATCCACAGGCGTCTGCTCAATGGGGAATTGGGAGAGGGACACCTACTTGGTACATAAATATACCTATTTGTTAAGCCATCATCACATATGTAATTGTATTAATGCCGCTAACCCTTTGCTCCCCACCCTGTAGGTGACAGAGCATAAGCCTTGCCGAAATATCTCCTCACTCCCTATCTCAACCCAGCAACACCTCTGGAGCAACGCTATGATGCAGCACATATCAGTACCAGGAATGTGGTAGAGCGAACATTTGGCATCCTTAAGAGTCGCTTCAGGATCCTACACAAGACGGGAGGTGCATTGCAGTATAACTCTGTAACCTGTTGCAGGTTAATAGCAGTGTGTGCCATGCTGCACAACATTGCTACAAGAAGGGGGATACCAATAGAGGTGAACGGAGAAGACAACTTTCGCGATGAACAACCCCCCGCACAACACCGACAGGCACTCGTGCCAAACACAGTTGAAGGTCAAAGGAGATGGACATACATCACACAACATCACTTCAGAGGCAGGAAAGAATGAGTCATCACAATATATTCTGAGGTGTAAATGTTTAATTCACATGAGCACTTGTCAAAGTAAATATGAATAATACGTCAACATGACCGTGACTCAACACATTGTGAAAGATACATATCCGTTGGCATCACGGGAGTATGATCACGATATGTAAGAGGCCCATGGTTACATCACCATGGCCAAATAGCCGGTAGTACATGTCTATTTGCGCTTTGCACATACCCCCAGCCTCCTGCCACGTGGCTCCTCTACATCACCACGATGTGAGTCGGTGGCTGTAGAGCTGCGAGAACTGCGCCTCCTGTCCGTCTCTGATCTCCGGCACAGAGACGCTGTTCACGCTCGATGCCGCCTCACTTCCCTCCTCTCCTCCCAAGTTGCTGGCGCTAAATGTGCCAGACTGCAGATGTTCCACTGCAGTGGTCACCTGGCCTAAGGCCTTTGCTACATCACCGCAGTAATGACCCAGGTCTATCTGCAGTGACACTGATCTGCGTGACAATACAGCAGTGCTGTTGCAGAGCTTGGTGATGGTCCTAGTCGTTGCTGTAGAATGGAGCAAGTTCTGGGGATGCCTCCTGCGCTCGGTGTGTTGTACTGCTAGGACGGCACGGGTAAGCTACTATAGGCACTGCTTAATGTCACGATTCCCCTCTGCTACAACTGTGGTCAGTTGACGCACAGCGTCTGTCATTGTGCACACGTTTTTTGCCAATTTGGAGATGTTCAGGTTCATTGTTCCGGTATGTCTCCCCTGCAGGCGCTGAACATGAGCATCTGGAATTCTACCCCATCGTAGACTTGTGTAGGCTGTTCAGATCCCTCAGCAAGTCTGCCCATGGACCTGCACCGCTGTCTGACTCGGCCACATGCTGGTGTTGTAGCTGGCGGAGTGACACGTGACTGGCGGGAACACTTGTGGGTGCTGGGCTATGCTCCATCTCCATTACCTGCAGGGAGGGGATATGTGCCCTGCGTCTTGGTGGTGTTGTCGGTAGTGGTGGTGATGGTGTTGATGTCGGTGGTGGTGGGGATTGACGTCCCTGCGGAGTCTCTCCATCGGTCTCTGCCGGTGTTTCGGATATGATGAGGCGTTCGCTGTTATCAGAGTCCACCGGAGATGCATCTGTGTGTGAAACAGTGCATTGTTATTTTTTGTTTTTAATTTATCTGTGTATCATTCCGCATACTTTGAACATGATAAATGACATATTTAGACAGACTGTTAGACCTGTGAGGCTGGTCTCATTTCTTGCGCATTGGTGATCATACATGCACACTTGGCTGACATGACTACAACTCTCATGATGCAACACTTCTGTGAGGGTATATGTGTTATCCACTTCTTCCTGAACACTGTGATTAGCCTGGGGAATGGCATGGGTATACAATACACAGTGTATCAGCACAGGCATGCATCTTACCATGCTCTATGGTCGCTGCGCCGGAAGTGTCCATTTTTTGGTGACTCCCACGACTGCCTCGGGTTCAATGGTGCCCTCAACGAGGTCCTCCAGGGCTGTGTTGGCAGGTACTCTGGATGGCCCCCCTCCTGTGCCAGCTGCTTCCTTCACCCTTTCCGCAATGCGGTCCTTTGCCCTTTTCCTGAGGCCATACCACCTTTTTTTAAGATCGTCAATGCTGCGGTGCGTGACTCCTGCCACATTTACCCTCTCCTTGATGCGCAGCCAGATCTTGCGTTTCTCGGCTTCGGGCACCTTCAGTGACAGCTTTCCAAAAAGATTGTCATTCTTGCTGCTCACCCCTCTATCAAATGTTCCAGTTCCCTGTCAGAGAACTTTCTCTTCCTCTTTCTGGGCATGTCTGATGTTTGGGATGTATTCTTGTCCATTCTGGATAGCTGTGGTGTGGCTGGGTTGTGAGGGTGAAGTCTCTCAGCTCAGCTCCTGTGCTCTGCCTCCTTCTCTGAGCTCCTCAGGGCACTGAATGAAGCATGGGCTGGATGACTTCCTGGTTGTGATGTCATCAGCCTGCTTCCAATGCGACCCGTTTTTTGCGAATTCGCTAATACCGAAATCGCTAATACCGAATTCGGTATTAGCTAATTCGGTAATTGCTATTCTTTATTTTAGAGGACTCGCTATTGTGTTTTCAGTTTTTCTTAGCGATTTTTACTGATGCGCTTATAAATACCGAATCTGTTGATGCATCCCGAAAAACTAATCCTTATTAGCGATTCCTTATTTATCGCTAATAAGGACTTGTTTTTCCGAATTTTGATGCATGGGACCCATAGATGTTAAAAATAACAATTATTTTATTAATGTTATGTATTTTAGTATATATTTTATATGTTTGTGATGAATGTATTTTTTAGTATTAAATTAATCTTATTGGCAAAGCAAGAGGCAAGGTAAAACAGAACACTGGCGCGTACAACCCAGCGGCCAGCTAAAAGCTGAGCAGATTATGGCAACAAGACAATGAACAAGAGCATACCAACTGGTAGATAACACAGCATGTTGCGCACAACTCACAGAGGGCCAGCCACGTGGTAGAAAGGAGAGGAGAGGGGAGGGGCGACATCCACCTCCCCAGGAAACAGGTATCGATATGGTCCAGTGTGCTGTCAATCGTGCAAGCAGTGATAGCTGGCGGCCTGAGACAGGACACAGCTGTATAGTGGTGCTGCATTTCACAAAAGGGAAGAAAACGAGGAAGAAACCCATCAACTCCTTTCCCACCCCTCCCACCCTCCTCAGTGAGCTGGACACAAAGGAAAAAGAAAGGGTTCAGCCTATAGGCTTTGTAGGGAGCGTAACCACAGTGAGACTGAAGGGTCCGTGGGTCCCACGAGGAGCCATCATATTAGTTGGTGGGATGTCCCCAGGGAGTAATTTCAGGAGCCAGAGATAGTAGGGGCACGTCAGTTCCTGAAATTCAGTGGAAAGGATAGTTATGAATGGGGTCCAAATCTTGGCATAATCCGCGGAGTTCCCTAGAGTAGCCATCGGGAGTCTATCCATGCCCAAAAGATACCAAAGTTGGTGCAACCATTACATGTGGTCGGAGATTCTATCTGTTTTCCACCCCGCCAGAATCACTCAATGTGCGGTGTTGCAGCGCAAGCGCCATCTGTCTCCCTCTAATAGAACATATGGGGAAGGTCAATGCGTTGGGGAGGCCTAGTAGGGTGTAAGCCGGGAGCCTGGGAATCACATGGCGATTCCCGGTGGATCTGCTCCGACAGCTATAGTGGAGATTGGCTGTGGCACACCGCTATGGCCGTCACCTAACCAGCCGGGCTTCGGACATTTGCCTCATCAGTTTCTCCGCTGCTGTCTTCTTCCTGCGGTCTCCCAACTCTCCTTGGTACTTTTTGGATCTTGATTTTCTTGTTCGCTAGTAACTGATCTTAACTCTAATCCGGCTGAGCACGAATCACATGGCTGATTCCCGGTGAAGCTGCTCCGACAGCTATAGGGGCGATTGGCTCTGGCACACTGCTATTGCCGTCACCTACCCAGCTGGACTTCAGACATATGTCTCGTTAGTTTCTCCGCTGCTGTCTCCTTCCTGTGGTCGCACAACTCTCCTCGCTCTTTTGTTGGGTCTTGCTTGCTAGTAACTACTGTCTTGACTACGTAATCATGCTGTAACTAATGTGAAATGTTTCTAACTTTTAACATTCTGTTTCCTTATGTAAAGCGCTCTGATACCTCCGGGTCTAGCCAGCGCCATATAAAACTCAAATAAATAAAAAATAAAAGAAGTACTGAAGGCCTTATCGATGTCACCTAGTATCCTCTCCAAGTATCATGTGAGCTTTGGGCAGTGCCATAACAGGTGGAGGCGGGTACCAGGGCTACCGCACCCAGCCAGCAAAGGCTGACACAATTAGAGTACCATTTAGCGAGTCGGGCAGGGGTGTAGTACCAATAGGGCGCAATCTTAAAGGCAGTTTCGGCATGTCCCATGGAGTGTGCTGTGTGGTGTGAGCTATAGAAAATATCTTCCCATTCTTTATCAGATAGTGTACGCTCCAGTTCTGCCTCCCAGAGTCTCTGTCCTGCTGAGCGGGTGGTTCGAATACCTGATGTGAGAAAGGAGTATATTTCGGATAGAAGCCCACGATTATACTTTTTGCGGGTGAGCCACTTCTTGAACGGTCTCATCGGGCGGTGTGCCAGGGGGTGCGTCTTGGTTTCCGAGATCCAGTGCGTCATCTGGGAATGGAGGAATAGATCAGAGCTGCTTAAACCGTAGCTCTCTTGCAGGTCCTTAAAGGGGATGAGGCCCTGAATGCCGAACAGATGCCCAAAGCGTTTGCAACCTCCATCTAACCAGCACGTTGCTACCTTTTGGTCTATGCCAGGTGGAAAGGCAGGGTTTGAAAAGATTGGGGTCATTGGGGAGGGGAACGTAGTTCAGTCAGCCTGGAGAGAGACCCTATCCCAAACCAGCATTGTGGGGCGGGTGACTGGCGAGGAATAAAGCCCCCAAGCGAGAGCGGAGCGCGGCAGCCAAACATCTTGCCAGATGTGGTGGCCTGCCATTGTCTGGTCCATGAAGACACAGTATTTCTCGGTCATTGGGCGATTCCACTCCACCAGGTACCGCAGCAGCAAAGCTTTATGGTAGTGAATGGTATTAGGGAAGGCGAGACCCCCCTCTTTCTTAGGGCGTTGTAGCAAAGTCCTCTGCAAGCGAGGAGAGATCGGGCCCCATACAAAATGCTTGATCGCGGTCTGAATATGCAATACCGTCAAAGGCGAAGTTGGCATGTAGGGCATCAACTGTTGGCTGGGCAGGGGTGAGGTTGAGTACCTGAGATTTCTGCATATTAATTTTGAAGCCGGAAACATGGCTAAAGGTCTGTAGGTCCTCCACAATCACCGGCAGGTAGGCCTTGGGATACGCCATTGAAAAGATTACATAATCGGCGCAGAGGCTGATAAGATGGTGGTCTAGGCCAAATGGGACGCTGTGCGCCTTGGGGTTGTCCCGAAGCTGTTGGGCGAAGGGCTCCATATAAAGAGCAAAGAGCAGAGGAGAGAGGGGGCAGCCTTGCCGCGTCCCCCTCTTCACCGCAAAGTTATCGGAAATCAAACCGTTGACCCGAACGGCTGCTTTCGGAGAGCTATAGATGCTCACTATCCACTGGCGCCAAACCGAATCGTTCTAGAGTAGCAAATAAATATGGCCAGTGCACACGGTTGAAAAGCCTTTACCGCGTCGACCGCTAATAGTAAGGCTTCTTCTTTGGACCGTTGTACTTTGTCAATCAGGTTGCAGAGTTGCTTGGTGTTGTCCCCACATAGCCTACCCGGGATGAAGCCTGATTGGTCCGGGTCAACAAGACCTGACATGTGAGTGTTTAACCGGGAGGCCAGAATGCTAGAGATTAGTTTTGCATCAATAATCAGCAGCGAAATCGGGCAGTATGAGCTGAATGTATGACATTACAACGCATACTTTTACAACGCATACCTTTACAACGCATTTTTTACAACACAACATCCATTACAACGCATTCCATTACAACGAATATTTAAAAACTACCTTTACAACGCATTTCATTACAACACATACTACCTTTACAACGCATACCATTACAACGCATACCATTACATTGCATGTATGGTAAGTATTTGATAGTGTAGGGGTAAAAATTTCTATTCTAACTCCAGGGGGGTGCAACAGTAGAGTAAGTTTTAGATAGTGTAGGGGTAAAAATTACTATTCTAACTCCAGGGGGTGCAACAGTAGGGTAAGTGTTGGATAGTG
The DNA here is from genome assembly GCF_964263255.1 of Lissotriton vulgaris. Taxonomy (NCBI): domain Eukaryota; kingdom Metazoa; phylum Chordata; class Amphibia; order Caudata; family Salamandridae; genus Lissotriton; species Lissotriton vulgaris. The sequence goes on from NC_141691.1 coordinate 1,738,892,162, forward strand.
CAGGGGTAAAAATTACTATTCTAACTCCAGGGGGGGCAACAGTAGGGTAAGTGTTGGATAATGTAAGGGTACTATGCGTTTTAATGGTATGTGTTGTAATGGTATGCATTGTAATGACTGCGTTGTAATGACACGAGTTGTAATTGTATGCGTTGTAGTATTATGCGTTTTAATGATTGCGTTGTAATGGCATGCGTTGTAAGGGATGTTGCGTTGTAAGGACTGCGTTGTAATGGTAGTGCGTTGTAAAAGTTGCGTTGTAAAGGTTGTTTCCCTATGAGCTACAGAGCTCCGGGTCTTTCCCCGGTTTAGGGATGACTGAGAAGGAGGCCTATAACATTGAGGGTGTGAGGGACCCTGTATCTGTGAAGGATTTGAACAAGCAGGTAAGCAGCGGGGCAAGTTCAGCACAGAAGGTTTTGTAAAGTGCTAAAGCCATCGGGGCCTGGCGTCTTCATGGTTTTCAGTCGAGCGATAGTGGAGGTCACCTCCTCAATACGTATGGGGGCCTCCAGGGCCTCAGCCTCATTTGTGGGAAGAGGAGTGATCGCCGCTCCCTGCAGGAACTCAGTGGGATCGGACAGCAGGGAGTGATCAAAAGTATATAGATTTTTATAAAAAGAGCGGAAGGCCAACAGTATCCCGTTGCTATCTGTGAACTCCAAATTTCCCTCTCCCCATATCACTTTTATGGATTGTGCCGTTTGCTGACTGCGTAGGTAGTGCACCAGCATTCGTCCCCCTCTATTGGAACCCACGTAATATTTGTGTTTGCGTCAAACGACCACATGCTCATCTCTGTCAATGTCTAACCCCCTAAACTGAAGGCGCTCTGTTTCCAACCGCCGCCAGATTCTGGGAGCGTCAGTGCGTTTGTGAATAGCTTCCAGTTCCCGGACTTTAGCTTCTAGGTCTGCGCTATTGGGCTGTCTGATTTTATTTTCATAAGCATCCTTGGCATTTAGCGCCCCTCTCGCAAAAAGCTTAAGCGCTTCCCATACCGAGGACAGTGGCGAAAGTCCTACGTCGTTAATCGCTAGGTAGTCGGTCAGGCAACGCTTGATGTCGTCCACCACTTCTGAGGATCGGAGCAGAGAGTCTCGCAGGTGGCAGTGGGTGGCGGGTGGGGATCTGACAGAGTGAAGGCGCATGGTCAAGGTGATGTGTGCATGGTCATACAGGGAGCTAGCTTCAATGGTGGAATCTGTAATTCATGACCTAGCGGCTGGGGTAACAAGGAAGTGGTCTAGGCAGGCATAGGTTTTGTGCACCGCCGAGTAGTATGAAAAGTCTTTTTTTTTTGTCCTCATTTGCCTGTACCTCATGACTAGAAATTATGTAGCCAACCACCTATTCATGCGCCCCAGATTGAAGCGCACGCTCCACCACCATAACCTTGTGTACCATCCTGGTGGGAGACTAAATCTGGATTTACTGAGGCATTGATGGCGAGTGACAGACTGCCAAACCCATCCCAGACTCCGTCGAGGTAAAAGCTACCGCCAGGCCCTGCTCATGTCTAACGGAACCACCACAATGGACCCTGGAGTTTGGAGGCATAATCATAGGACCCGGGAAAAAAAACCCGGTATTAAACATACTACCACTAACTCCAAGAAATCAAAAGATTCCAAAAGGTGAGGTTGTTACTGCTGCAGGATCTGGCCAGATCGACTTTTGATGTTTCAAAAAGGGATGATAACCAACTGGCGTGTGTTGGTGCCTTGGAGTCAATCCAATATTTACATATCTGTTGCCGCGTGAGTAAGATTGCATAGAACAACAACTGCCTTGCTGGGCCAGTAACATTGCCATCCATCCCAGAGATTACCAGTGTTAGTGTGCAGGGTAAAGTTACTTTAAGTATCGAGCCCAGTGTCAACAGGACTTCTGCCCAGAACGCCTTAATTGGAGGACAATCCATAAACATGTGAACATCTGATGCACCCTGGAGACTACACTTGTTACAACATTTTCCAGGTTTAAACTTCGCAAGCCGTTGTGGTGACCAATAAGCTAGATGTACCGAGAACAAGTGATTCCGCCTCAACCAAGCAGGCTTGACAGTTTTATAAAGAAGAGCGAATGATCTTATCCACCATTCTTCCCCTCGAAGTTTCATGTTCATGGCCCACAGTTCATCCGGGAGGTCAAAGTCTCCATCCACCTCCTCCAAAATAGCCCAATACCAGTGCGCTACCTCCTTGCCCCCTGGAGGTTTCTCCACAAGCTGTTGTTCTAGCACGCTACACCTCCCCACTAGGGTATTCTTCTGAAGGAGTTCTCTAGACCAGCTTACAAGTTGTGTGTATTTAAACCTTGATAATCTTTGGCCGACCCTTTCATACAATTTATCCCACTTTATTAATGTCCCACCTGCCAACAAGTCGCCCCATCTCAGTATCCCCCCCTCTCTTAGGGGTATCGATAGGTTATCTCCCAAGCACAGGGGGAGCCCCGGAGACCCCCAGATTGGAGCGAGATTTGAATAATAGGCCAGCCCTGCAATCCTCCTAATCCTTCTCCAGGCTCTGGCCAGCGATTGCAAGACCTGCAGCCTCACCTTTTTGAAGCACTTCTGTTCCCCGAATTTAAATAAAAACCGTCCATTGGTAAGCCCGTTCCAGTTAGCATGGCCTTAAACATTCTCCCTGCTGATGAATCCGTTGGGGTCTTCAGTAGCATTCTGGAAAATGACAACTGGAAAGCCCAAGCGTAGTATTGTATGTC